>NC_084838.1:3978611-5331111 GCF_033115175.1 Lepus europaeus | reverse complement strand
GCTACGCCACAGCACCGGTGGAGGGGAGCGAGTTCCAACGTGAATCCTGGAGGGGCACACACCCTACCGGGGGCACTGGCGCTGAGGCCTAAAAGCTGGGGAGGGGGCAGACAGCGAGGAAGAGGCTCGGCCACGCTCACACAAACCCCTGCCCTGGGCCCATTTTACGGATCAGGAAACTGAGGCCCGGAGACACGGCTGCAGGACGGAGGGCGCCGTGGGAAGCGCCCTGGGCTGCCCGGGCGGCCTCTCCGCCCCGATTCCCGCAGGGGCCGCCCCGGGGTGGACACAGGGGTCGCCTGGCTGGACCCCGCGGTGGCTAACACGGCTGCACTGCCTTCCCACGCCCCTCGCGAACACGCGTGCCTGGCCATGCTCTCACGCAGGAGGTCTGGCTCGGCCGGCCCCCCCCTCGGCGGGGCGGACCCAGTGCTGCGGCGGCCACGCGCCTGCGCGAAGCCCCGCACCCGCGGCCGGGCTCCCAGCATGCACCGGGCACGTACGCATGCGCCGTGCCTCCCGCGCGGGAACCGGGACCTCGCCTCCCTCGGGGCTCCGGCGAGGGACGAGGCCACGGCGCCCGCCCCTTCCAGGACACACTGACGGCTCCGGGAGTGGCCCCGCGAGAAAGGGGCCACGGAGACGCGCGAGGACGCTTCCGCCTGCAAGGAGCGTCCGCGGCAGGGACACCGGACCTGACGGACGCCAGGGCGGAGCCGCGCCTCAGGCTCTGCTGGCTGCGTCCTCGGGGGCAGCGGAGAGGCCGCGTCCCTGCTGGAGCCCCGCGGGAGAGCGAGGGAGCGACCGCGCCAGCCCGGAGGGGCCACGCCGGCATCACGAGATGCTGTGCGCTGATTGGCTTAGACCAGGGCTCGTGAGCCAACCAGCCTTTGAGGACTAGGCTTAGCCACAAGGCCCGCCCCCTGGAGCTGGATTTCGCCCAATCCGGTGCCTGCTACACTCGCGGGGGTGGGGCCGGGATGGAGATGGATGTCTGGAGGCACCACACGCATCAAGAGGGAGGGGACTTGTTCTTGATTGACAGCTTTGGGGTCGGGGCCGGAACCCGAGCTCTCCCTCTGCCGGGCGCAGAGTGGGAGCGGCTGGGCGCCCCCTCTGCGTGTCCGCTCGCGTGCAGGGCGTCATCTGTGAAACTTGTTCACGGGATGCTGGGCAGTGCCCCACTGAGCCAGCAGTCGAGCAAGCAAGCCCAGGCCCGTGGAGTCACGTGGGGGGCTCTTAGGTGGGGGAGGGTCCTGGGCCTCCCGGGGGTCCCGGTGCCCTCGCCAAGCCCGGGAGAGAAAAGCGGGGGCTGGGGTCGGGCTCGGGCTGCCCCCCATCGGAGCCCGGGTCCGGCCCCGCGCCTGGGAAGATGCGGGCGAGGGCGCAGGTGCCAGGCCCCTGCCGCCCGCGGGAGACCGGAGGGGTCCCTGGCTGCGGGCTGAGCCAGACGGGAGGCCTCTCTTCGTGCCCCCTGCTCTCTGTTGCCTTTTAAATAAAGCAGCAAAAAGGGGAGGCAGATGGGGGCTGAGTGGGAGAGGGAGCGGCGGGCGGGGTCTGCCCTTGCCCTCGGCGCCGCAGCCCTGGGCGGCATCCAAGCCTGGGTTTCCATCGCTCTAGGCCAGCAAGTCTGGCACAGCCGCTGTAGGGACTGAACCAGGGACAGCGCGCAGACCGCCGGGGCCCACCCAGACGTCACACCGAGCCCTTGGGCTTGCGTTGTGCTATTTTTTAAAAGGTTTATTTATTTATTTGAAAGGCAGTTACAGAGAGAGACCTTCCATCCACTGGTTCACTCCCCATGTAGCTGCAGTGGCCGGAGCTGGGCTGATCCAACGCCAGGAGCCAGGAGTGCAGGGGCCCAAGCACTTGGGCTCATTAGCACGGAGCTGGACCGGAAGTGGAGCAGCTGGGGCTTGAACCGGTGCCCATATGGGACGCTGGCATTGTAGGCCATGGCTTAAGCCATTACACCATAACGCCGGCCCAAGCCTCCGCATGGTAAACCATGTCTCCCCCACCGTCCTCTGATGTGTGGGGAGCTCTGGCTTGGCGCATGGGGGAGATAGGCCAGTGGGGTGATTTCGGTCCGTGGCAGCCTCTTTGGGGCCCTGAGGGCCCAGCCATGTGGAACTCAGCTGTGCTCCTGAGTCTGTCCGTGGCGCGGGGGGGGGGGGGGGGCTGAGACCCTCTCTGCCTCCAGTGTCCTCCCGGCCCCTTGGCGCGTCTGTCCTGGGGCCCTGAGACCCCCCTCTGCCTCCAGTGTCCCCCACACCCCCACATGGCCATCGTCGCTTCCCCGGAGGTGTGAGCCTCTGTCCTCAGCGCTGGACATCGTGCCTGGACACGGGGCACCTGACACGTGGGAAGCTCACTCAGCACTGGAATGGGCCAAGGGGCCCCCTCCCCCCACGTGCCCACAGGAATTCAGTCAGAGACCATCCCCCCGAAATCCAGGGTGCCCTGCCTGGCTGGGACGCCAGTGGGCTAAGAGACCCCAGCAGCCTGGCTTGGGGCCAGACGAGAGGGGTGTTTGGCGACAGCAGTGTGCGGGACTCCGGCTTCTCAGCTTGTCTCCGCCTCCAGCCAGCGGTGCGGCCACAGGCGCCCTCCGTGGCTCAAGGGCAGTGGCCCCTGGGAGCGCAGGAGCCGGGTTCCTGACCCCCCGGTGCCCTGGGTGGAAGGCACGATGTCCAAATGTTTGCCTGAGAGGCCTGTACCCCCAGTTCCAAGCCCAGATGTTTGCCTGAGAGGCCTGTACCCCAGTTCCAAGCCCAGATGTTTGCCTGAGAGGCCTGTACCCCCAGTTCCAAGCTCAGATGTTTGCCTGAGGCCTGTACCCCAGTTCCAAGCCCAGATGTTTGCCTGAGAGGCCTGTACCCCCAGTTCCAAGCCCGGATGTTTGCCTGAGAGGCCTGTACCCCCAGTTCCAAGCAGGCCCCGCTGCCCCCCGCTGCGTCGCCCCAGCCAGCTGTCACTCAGCACCGCCCAGCTCCGTGGGCTTGCCGGCCTCCCCACTCTGCTCCTAGGCGCAAAGCGACCTTGCAGAGAGCCCACGGCTTCCGCTTCCCAGGAGGCTGATGGCAAAGGACCAGGGGCAGCCAGGGGCTCCCAGCCCAGCCACTCCCACCTCCTTGTCACTCCCCTCCTGGAACCCTCCATGGCTTCTCCCTTTCCTGCTACCCCTGTGTCTATAAACAGGAGGCAGAGAGGCTCCCCCCGCCCCATCTCCCAAAGCTGTGCCTGCTCTCAGTCTGGGTAAAGGGGCAGGATGGCCTGTGGCTGGGCGGTCAGGACCAGGGTTCATCTGGGTGGGTAGTGACCAGGAAGGGCACGGGGAAGGTTCTGGAGGGAACAGCCCGTGTCCTGCTCCTGGGGACGCGGGTGGCCCTCAGGGAGGTCTCCAACCAGCATAAATGCCCAGGGACGGCTCCCCTCACTGCAGACCAACCCCGGAATCCCCGCCAGCCCCGCCGGGTCAGACGCGGGGCAGCAAACAGCCCCACCCCCTTCCAGAACACAGAACTCCAGCCGCTGCCCGGCACCCACGGGGCAGCACCTTCCATCTCTGCCTGCCGGCTTCTTCCTGAGTCCCCAGAGCCTGGCAGGGCCCAGGGCAGGGACGGGGTGGCCCCGGAGTGGGGGTGGCCCCGGAGTGGGGCTGGCCCAGCAGCTGGGCTGTGTAACCCGAGCCCCGCCAGGCGGGTTTCTCCAGGGCAGGACCCCCCTCCGGCTCTGGAATGTGGCCTGGAGCCAGTGCAGGGGGTGGGGGGTGACAGGGCTTTGAAATCCTGCTTCCTGTACCCCTGCCGCGGGCTCAGCCACAGGCCGACCCAGGCTGCCCTCCCAGCTTCCCACAGCTTAGGGACCCGCTGTTGAGGGGCAGCAGAAGTCTCCCCTGGCCTGAGTCTGCTCCTGGATGGCTGCCTCCCACTCGCTCCCCCTGCCAACCCCACCCCGGCCCGCTGGCACCATCCAGGGACCAGCCCCCACTGGCTGAGTTACAGAGAGGCAGAGGCAGAGAGAGAGAGGTCTTCCGGCTGCTGGTTCACTCCCCACATGGCCACAACAGCCGGAGCTGAGCCGATCTGAAGCCAGGAGCCTCTTCCAGGTCTCCTATGCAGGTGCAGGGGCCCAAGCACTTGGGCCATCTTCTATTGCTTTCCCAGGCCACAGCAGAGAGCTGGATCGTAAGTGGAGAGGCCGGGACTCGAACCAGCGTACATACAGGATGCCGGCACTGCAGATGGCGGCTTTACCTGCTGTGCCAGCCCTGTGGCTTGTGTTTTGACTTCACAACACCCCCACTTCTTGAGAGCAGATCACCCCCGCGGGCGGGGTGGGGGGGCTGCCAAGATCTCAGAGCAGGGGAGCCGGGGAGAGGGGGCCAGGGGGGACGCAGCTTTCTGCCTTCAGGTTTCAGGGGGGCAGGAGACCTCACACAGGGGGATCAGGGCTGCAGTGCGGCCCCACACACAGCAGTGACACACGGCGACACACGCTCACACACGATCACCCCACATGGCGACGCACACGCGCACCCTAACAGCTGAGCCCCTGCAGCGTCCCCTGGACAGCCCCAGCCCCAGGCTGCTGCCACCACTGTCCCAGGAGACTGCGGTCCCCACCCCCTCCCCCCTGCTGTGGTGGTCCTGCCCTTGCTGGCTGGCATCTGTCCTCCCTGACGCCCCCACACCCCACCCCCCAGCTCCCATCTGCACCCCTGCCCCAGACACAAGGCCACCCCAAGGCCAGGCCGCCCCCTCCAGGTGCCAGGACAGGTCGGCCAGGAAGTTCCCCGAGCTGACCTGGGCTGGGGTCCCCTCAGAGGCCTCCCCCTCTCCACGTAGCTTCGCAGACTTCACCCACACTGGCCCGGGGTCTTCCTGGGGCACTGAGACCCTGGACTGTCCTCGTGTCCTGGTCCCCAGGGCGTGGGTGACAAGTGAAGGAGGGAGTGAGCGTGTGAGGGGCTGCCGGGGGCCACACACAGACAGCACGGGCAACCCTGCAGCTGCGGCTCGGGGCCACCCCCGGGAGACGCCGTCCAACCTTGTACTGGTCGTTATCTCCATGCCTGGACCTGCCTGCTTCGTGAATAATTAAGGTCAGAGTCTGACCTCGGGCTGACCTTGAGCCCCTCTTCCATTATTAGTGGCTTCTGGATCCTGGGGAAGTCCTGTGCCCACCCGCAGTGCCCAGGGCTCCTGCCCCCACCCCCCAGGGCTCCTGCCCCTCCCCCACGGTTCTCCTTGCCAAAGCCCAGAGAGCAGAGCTGGAACTTGCCTGCTGGCCGCTGCCACCAAAGAGAGACCGGATCCGGCTCCCCCCGCCCTGGGCCTAGGACGCCCCGCCAGCCACACAGGGAGGATGGGTTCTGCCCGACTGTGACTCGGGCCATGGACACAGGTACGTGTGTGACCACTCACTGGGACCCCGGAGGTCACCTTGTCACGCGCACGGCAGGGCTTCAGAGCAGTGACAGCCGGAAAGCACACGGTGGGGTGGGCCAGGGCCTCTCCAGGGTCAGGAGGACCCAGGCCCCGTCTGGGTGGCACAAGGCTCCCGGGCTGCCACATCCTGGGGGTGCACGCTGGGGGCAGGTGCACACAGGGGAGGGGCGTGCCCCTGCCTGGAGCAGCCGCTGCCCCCCCCCCCCAGCCTAGCTGAGCAGAAAAGTGGCAGAGAGGCGGCTGGAAGAGCGTGCGCAGGGCCTGGCAGGAGCACGGCCTGCAGTTCCGTTGGCTCGGCTGGATGGCGCCCAAGGAGCTGCGGCAGGCAGCCGGCCCTCAGACGACGGGGAGCAAAAGGCCGGAGCCTGCCGGCCACTGCTGCCGCTCCAGGGACCAAGGCTGGCGCTCAGCAGGGACCTGGCAGCGGTGGCCAGGGGCTGGGGAAAACTGGCCGATCCTATGGCTTTCCACTTCCGGCCGCGCCGGAGTCGCGTGGGCCCGGGGCTCCTGTCCCCACCTGAAGCAGTCAGGAAAACACATGGGAACCGGAGAAGGAAGCGCCGACAGGGTGCAAGGAAACAGCGCCTGGCGCTCACCCGGGGCTCCGCCGGACCCCAGAGCTCGACACGGGTGAGGCCTGGGGGGAGTGCACGGGGGTCTGTCTCCCAGTGGGCAGTGATTAAGCCGGGACGCCGCCCTCTGGCCTCCGAGTGCCTCCACTCCCCAATCCGGCTTCCTGCCCATGCGGACGGCTCAGGGGCCGGATCCCTGCCCCCAGCTCCTGAGCCCTGGCCCAGCCCTGGCCGTCATGTCGCTTAGGGAGCAGAACCGTGGGCGGGAGCTCTCTGTCTGCATTTCTGTCTCTCAGATAAGGCTTTAAAACAAATAGTAATTAGCCTACCCTGGGGATGGCTCTGGACCCACCAAATATTTGTTTATTTATTTGAAAGGCAGAGTTGCAGAGAGGGGGAGAGACAGAGAGAGCTCTTCCATATGCCGGTTCACCCCTCAAATGGCCACAACAGCCGGCTCTGGCCGAAACCCGGAGCTTGGAACTCCATCAGGGCCTCCTACGTGAGTGAGGGGCCCAAGCACTTGGGCCATCGTCCACTGCTTTCCCAGGAGCATAGCAGGGAGCTGGATCGGAAGTGGAGCAGCCGGGACTTGAACCACTGCTCATATGGGATGCTGGTGTCCCAGGCGGTTGCTTCACCCACTGTGCCACAACCCCGGCCTCTGGACCCTTCAGAGAAAACGCAAAGCAAGGACCCCCCCCCACACTAAAGGGTTAATTGGTTCCTAAGTCACCTAAATGCTTCCGAACATGGCCCAAGATTTATGGACACAAACACATTCACAGCTCACAACGCTGGACCTCCAATGGGAAGTGACCAGGCACGCGGGGGTGGGGGGAGGACACGGAGGCAGCAGATGACGGGCCACTGACACGGATCGCAGTAGACACGGGTGTTGGGGCAGCCACTGCCATGACTGTGCCCCGCTACTCCGAAAAGCTGAACAGGGCCGGCCGAGCTGCCAAAGACCCCAATTCAGTGTCTGGAGCAGAAAGCGCCGGGGTTAATGGACGAGGCCGAGAGATCTGGAAGTGAAAACCGCCCCATGACAGAGGACTCGCGGGCAGACAGCCGACGAGAGTGGCAGGTGGCTCCAGGCGGCCCGAGCCTGTGCAGCTGGGACCCACAGGGGACAGAAGTGATCCCGGAAGAGAAAACGGCTGCGATTTTCCAAACTTGGTGACTGCGCCGGAGAAGTTCAGCAAACCCCGAGCACAAACCCTGGGTGAGCGACTGCTTGGGAGGGCGAGGGAGGAGGACGCGGCCGCAATGAGGCGTCCTGGTGCCTGGCTGAGGACCATGGCTGGGCTGCCCTTCCCCGAGAGCGGACCAGGGGCACGGGACGAGAGACTGGGGTGGCCAGCGCCTGTGTGGGCTGGGGGACCCGGGACAGCAGGCGAGGTGGGTCTGGCAGCCGGAAGGCAACAGAGGTGGGCGCAGAAGCCCAGGAGGAGACGGGCATGGTGGGCAGGGCCTGGGAGAGCAGGGGCGGGGCGGGGGGCCGGCCAAGGACGCCTGTGGGTTACACAGGAAGTGGAGTGGGCTGGGCGTTGCCCTGTGGCACGTGAGACCCGTGCATCCCACGTCGGAGGCCCAGCTGGGTTCCAGCTGCTCAGCTTCTGACCTAGCTTCCTGCTAACGCATCCTGGGGGCAGCAGGTGGCGCTCAAGTCCCTACACCCCTGCCGCCCACACGGGAGACCCGGATGGAGCTCCTGGCGCCAGCTCTGGCTCCTGTGGGCATTTGGGGTAACAAGCCATCAAATGAAAGTTTCTCTCTCTCTCTCTCTCTCTCTCTCTCTCTCTCTCTCTCTCTCTCTCTCTCTCAAATTGAAAATCAAAAACACTAAACAAACAAAACCCCACAAGAGGCAGAGCGAGAGAGCCACCTGGGTGGCCTGAGCTGCGAGGACTCCCCGGGGTCAGAGCGTCCAGGCAGAGAGGCCGGGGTGGGACTGGGTATAAACTGGCAATGCCCCTGCCTGGGGCACAGTCCTGCGAGGCTGGCCGTCGGTGGGACTGTCACAGGATATGGGGACTGGGGGGGGGGGGCAGACAGGAGGATCCCTGGGGAGGGCAGGAGCTACGGGGACAGAGAGGTCTGGAGGAGGGGAGAGCTCACGGTCCCTCCCAGGGGCACGGGGATGGGTGGGCAGCAGACAGGGTAGACGCGGGAAGGACTGGACTTGACCCTCGCAGGGGGGTTCTGGGCGGAGCACAGGGCAGGGGGCGGGGCCAGGCATGCTGCAGAGGCTGGTGTGGTGGGCCCGAGGGACCCTCAGAGCAGGAAGAGGGGGACACTCCAGGAGATGCAGCCGGTGTCAGGAGGGGGCCCAGACACGGGGCTGACAGGAGAACAGAGGGGACGGAACTAGGGGCCAGGGATAGACGGGCAGGGGCGGCTTCACAGGCTGCATTGTGTGTGAGCGCATGCCAGGAGTGGTGGGGGGGAGAGCAAGAAAAAGCAGGCGGTGGGGTGGGGGGGAGAGAGAGAGAGGGCTCTCCACCCCCCAGGCTTCATCACTGCCCCCGGGGTGCAGCTGGAGGCGGCTGCCTTCCCCGTACCCCGCCTTTCCCCACAGCTCCAGCCACCCAGGGGGCCCTGGCCCGGGCCCAGCCCAGGCCTTGGAGCCAGGGCCCTGGAGAGGAGAGAAAGTTGGGCAAGGTGGGGCGCAGGTGGGAGGCGCGCACAGCGGCCCGTGAGCTCAGAGGCCCCGAGCGCCTCCCTTGGCCAGGGGCCAGGGCACACCTCCGCCCGCTCTGGAGGCCACCTGCTGTCTCCTGCCCCCCCCCCCCGGCCCCCCGCATGGAGGCCTAGGGGAACGGGGAGGGGGCACCTCCTTGAACCTCAGCTTGGGGTGGGTGGCAGCTGGGGGTCCAGCGGCCACTCAGCGTCCCCTGCCAGACCTCGCCCGGTTTCTGTGTCCTCTGTATCTGAGCTGAGACCTGGGCTGGCCCTTGGGCAGGTGGGTCCCCGACACCCACATGGGAGACCTGGATGGAGTTCTGGGCTCCTGGCTTCAGCCTGGCCCGGCCCTGGCTGTTGCAGGCATTTGGGGAGTGAACCAGCCAATGAGAAATCTCTGTCTCCGTCTCTGCCTTTCAAATAAATAAAAATAAATTTTAATGAAATAATTTGATTAAATTATTTTTAATGATTTATTTTGTTTATTTGAAAGGCAGATTTACAGAGAGGCAGGGAGAGAGAGAGCGAGGTCTTCCATCCGCTGGTTCACTCTCAGCCAAAGCTGAGCCGATCTGAAGCCAGGAGCCAGGAGCTTCCTCTGGGTCTCCCACGCGGGTGCAGGGGCCCAGGCACTTGGGCCATCTCCCACTGCTTTCCCAGGCCACAGCAGAGAGTAGATCAGAAGTGGAGCAGCCGGGACTAGAACCGGCGCCCATATGGGATGCCGGCGCTGCAGGCAGCAGCTTTACCCACTACGCCACAGCACCGGCCTCAATTTAACTTAATGAATTGAAAAAATAATGTGCCTGGAGGCACAGGCAGACACAGCACCCGCAGAAACGTGTGTGTGCGCCTGCGGGGCGCTGCACCCAACACACACGGGGCCGAGGAGTCACACAGGTGCACAGGTGTGCAGGAGACGGTGCACCACGTGCTGGAGCACCTGTCAGCCGTGCGGGTGCCTCCCCGGAGACGCCCATCCCCAGGTTTATAAACATTCGGGAAATACTCATCTCCACACCAGTATGCACTGACAACATATACACAGGCACGTGCAGGACACGTGTGGGAGCATGCGCACACGCATGTATACATGTGTGCACAGTCATGTGATCTAGAGCTACCCACACATTCATGCGTATACACAGAGACTCAGCCACCCAGGCACAGTCAGGCCCAGGTCCATGGTGGACACGGACTTCTGTACACACAAACACACATGTGCAAACGCACACGCGTCCTCATACGTGCCCAGAAGCTCATAAAAGCCCAGCGGAGGCAGCCCCCCACCATGCTGCCACACACAGGCACAGTCACACATGTGCGTGCTCCTGGTCCATGCCGATGCGGGGCGCAGAAGTGTGCTGGTGGGATGCCCGGGCTCAGAGAGAGGATTGCCACGGCGTGCCGTGAGGGTGGGGGCTGCCGAGAGCCCCATGGGCCGGTAGTGCGGAGGGAGAAGAGCAAGCCTGGAACAAGGCCGGGCTGGAGCTGCCGGCCGGTGCGGGGGAGGGTTGATGGGCAGGGAGCTCCTTAGAGTTCATTTCCCTCCCCACCTCCACCCAGGGGCCGCCCGGTGCATCCACGGCAGGTGGGCCGCAGGGGCCAGCCGAGGAGCAGGAAGGAGAGGGTCCGCTCGGAGCCTGCCTGGTCTTGGGGCCAGTCTGGCTCCAATCCTGGCCCTCAGTCCTGGGAGCCGAGGCCGCGTCGTTGAGGTTGTCTGCCGCTTGCTTTTCTCTCCCGACCAGTGGGCAACCAGGGGGTTCCGGCGCTTAGGTGCGGGGTGGGGCCAGGAACAGGCCAGGGAGGGGTCACCAGCCTGGACCCCCTGGGTGGGCGTGGTTCCCCTGAAGCCTCACTGCTGTCTCTTGTGCAGTGGCAGGTGGGCACCTGCCCCCCAGGCTGTCATCTGGGAACTCAGAGGAGGGCATGGGAGCCCCTTCCCCGCTCACACCCAGCTTCTGAATCCAGGGCCAAAACATCCCCCACAAGGCCGGCATTGGGCGTGTGGGTAAAGCCGCCACCTGCAGTGCCGTCATCCCTTCGGGCACCGGCGCCGCTTCGCATCCTGGCTGCTCCTCTTCTGATCCAGCTCCCTGCTATGGCCTGGGAAAAACAGCAGAGGATGGTGCAAGTGCCAGGGCCCCTGCCACTCTCCGGAGGAAGCTCTTGGCTCCTGGCTTCAGCCTGGCACAGCCCCAGCCATTGCAGCCACTTGGAGTGAACCAGCGGATGGAAGATCTCTCTCTCTCTGTGACTCTGACTTTCAAAATTAATCTTTTTTTTTTTAAGATTGTTATTTATTTATTTGAAAGGCAGAGTTACAGAGAGGAGAGGCGGGGGGGGGGTGAGGAGAGAGAGAGAGAGAGAGAGAGAGAGGTCTTCCATCTGCTGGTTCACTCCCCAAACGGCTGCAATGGCCAGAGCTGTGCCGATCCAAAGCCAGGAGCCAGATCTTCTTCGGTCTCCCACGCTGGTGCAGGGGCCCAAGCACTTGGGCCATCTTCCATTGCTTTCCCAGGCCACAGCAGAGAGCTGGATCGGAAGTGGAACAGCTGGGACTGGAACCGGTGCCCATATGGGATGCCCACACTGCAGGCCAGGGCTTTCCCCGCTACACCGGCCCGTGTTTTTTTTTTTTTTTTTTTTTTTTTTTTTTTTTTTTTTTTTTTTTTATGCTTAAGAGGCAAAGACAGAGAGCTCCACCCTGTCTCACTCCCCAAATGCCTGAACCGGCTCTAGCTGGGCTGTGACTGCATCCGGGAGCCTGAACTCAAGCCGGGTCTCCCATGAGGGCGATAGGAACCCATCACGCTGCCTCCCAGGGTCGAGCACCTGGCAGCCACCGTGTCCCCCAGGAAGCAGGGGCCGGGCGGGGGCACAGCCTGTCCTCAGCTGGGCCCACAGCTCTGGCACACAGCAGGTGCTCCGTGGAGATGTGTTGAGGCTGAGAGCCACAAGGCTGCGGCTGGCGGGCAGGCCGGGGGCCCCAAAGGTGCCCTGGGGGACGTAAGGTCTGACCCCCTCTTTGTAGAAGGCCTGGGGAGGGACAGACTCAAGGTCCACACTGGTGAGTGGGGGGTCAGGATCAGAAGTAAGGTCCCTGACCTGCAGCCCAGCGCTGGCTCAGAGGGGCCCTGCTCTGGGCAAAGACCCTCCCACCCTGCCCACCCCTCCTCTTCCCCTGCAGAGAGGGACAGCAGAGCGCCCAGGCTCTGGGTTGTCACTCCCACCGCCCCTGCGGTGCCCAGCGCCCACCTCTGGCCTGTCCTGCCTCCCATCACCCTCACCCCGCGCTCAGAGCCGGGCTCCCGAGTCCTGTGGCTGGCGCGCCCTGGACAAGGCGCCTCCCTCTCTGTGCTTGGTCTCGACCAATCTGTAAAATGGGCACGCAACACCTCCTCCAGTGGCACAAATACAAAATAAACTCTCAACCGCTCGTGGGCCGGGAGGCGGGGGGGGGGGGACCCTTAGCGAGCGCAGGTGTTTTTCGGGAACCCTCCTAGCGGCAGCCTCCCCGGCTCACAGGGGCCTAAATGGAGGCCCACAGGGTCCCCCCCCCCCCGAAACCGCCGCGCCCCTGCGCTCTCGCCGAGGGGAGGTCGCGCGCAGGCAGCCGGGCAGCGGCAGGGGGCGCCCGGACCCGCGGGTCGATGCGGCGGCTGGACGGGCGAGGGGCGCAGGATGGGGAGGCCCGCCGCCCCCCGCCCCCCGCCCCCGCCCCCAGCGCAGCGGGGCCCGGCCCGGGCTGCGGCCGTCAGCGCCGAGCGCGGCCCCGCGGCCCCGCCGAGGGATCGATAACTAATTTCGCCGCCGCAGCCGCCCCAGTTTTTTCCCGATAATTGCGCGCCGGCAGCCGCGAGCGCGGCCCCCAGCCCGGCGCGCCGCCCCGCCCGCGCGCGATCAATGGACGCCGCCACCGGGCGGCAGGAAAACTCATTTTTCTCGGGCACTGCGGCTCCCGGCGGGCGCGGGGGAGCTCCGCCTCGGGCCGGGGAGGCGGGAAACTCCCGGGTCTTCGCTGCGCCCCTCCTCGGGCAGGGGCGTGGCCCGGGCCTTCGACGCCTTGGGGCAGGGGGCTGGACGGGCCGGGCCCCTGTCCCCGTGGCGGTAAAACGCGCAGGCTCCGGGGCCCGTGGGCTCTCCACCAGCGCCCGCCGCCGCGTGCCTCAGTTTCCCCGCCTTCCCAAAGGGGCCTGGCGCGGCCGGGGGCGGTGCCCCGTCGATGGCACTGCCCTGGGCGCAGCCCGGCCCTGAGCACATACTAGGTGCCCGTGTAGGCCCTGCGGCGACCGGGCCTGGACCGCTGCAAACGGGACAGAGGAGGTGGGGGGGGGGCGCCGCGGCAGGGCAGCCCCCAGGCCCAGGAGGCCCCGCCCGAGGCCCTGCCTGCAGAGCTGGGAGCCGCAGGCTGTTCAAGGTCGCTGGAAACCTGCCGACTTGGCATTGACAGGGGAGGAGGGAGAAGCCAGCAGGGGCGGGGCGTGGGGGTGGGAGTCGGTGGGAGGGCCAGCGGCAGGGGTAGGGGCTGAGGGCACCTGGGAGAAGGGGGTGCAGTCAGGCAGAGCCAGGGGGATGGCCCCGGGGTCCCGCGGGGACAGGTGGGGGCACTCGGGCGGCCGCCTACCCCAGCGGGCGGGGGGCTCACGGAGGCACTTGTAGGGGCAGAGTCCCCGGGCGGAAGGGCCCAGGGCCTGAGATGGGAGGGGAAGGGGCTGGGGGGGGGCATATGCCTCTGAGAGCCGGGGCTGGGGGTAGGGCTGGGGCGGGGCTTGGGGCATCCAGTCTGCCCACCAGCGCCCACTCCATCTCCGGGTACAAAACTCTGGCCCAGGAGGCCCAGGGCGCCCATTGGAGGGGTGCGTGGGAGAGGCAGGGCCGGGAGCTCCCCCAGGGGCTGCTGGGGAGGGGGGTGCTCCAGCACTGAGCAAGCCTGAGGGCTCAGCCCTGTCTCCCTCCCCCACCCACCCCCCTCCCCAGGCTGCCTGCGCCCAGCCCCACTCGGCAGAAGGGCCCCCGCCCCAGGGTTGGGCTGGGATGGTGCAGCCGCTTGGTGTGTGCGGCAAACATTCAGTAAACACCCAGTGCCCACTGTGTGAGAGGGGCATGGCCTGGGCCCCCTCCTCCCCATCCCCCACCCTCACCGCAGCCCCCCCCCCCCCATTTCTTCACTTTTCTTCCCCCCTGCAGTAGGGAGTCAGGACTGCCCTTGGCCATCTTCGGCCTTGGCTGACCAGTGACGGCTGTGGCCTGAGACAGGGTGGTCCTCAGGGCCAAGGGTCTTCCCCGGGGGGTCTCCCAAGTCCCTCAGTTCCCAATGAAGTGAGATGAAGACCAACGCTCACCCCGAGCCCCGGGGCAGCAGGCAGGACGTGGGATGCGCTCAGGCCAGCTGGCCGCCGTGCCCCACGCCCTTGGCTAAGCCTGACCAGCCTGGATTCCCAACCCACCAGCTCTGTGCCTCAGCTTCCCTACCTGTAGAATGGGCATACAGGCACACCCAGCCGGACCGCCGAGCCCTCCCGGTCTCACACGGGCGGCTGCACCATCACTCGTACCTTCCTGTCCGTCTAGACTTCCCTCTGTGCCACCCAACAGAGCGCAGCACCACAACACCCAGAATGTCCCCAGCCTGGGGACGTGGGGTCCTGGCCCCCTGGCCTCGGGCACAGGGCACATTTTACAGCCGGGCTGCACACAGCGGGCACTGGTGTGGTCTGCTCAGTGCAAAACCCGGAGCCCAGAGCCAGCGGCCAGCCTCTGGTGCCGCGGTGCGGGGACGAACTATGGAAATAGGGGGGCCCCTTCCCATGGTCCCCGGGGCTCCAGCTGTGCCTGGAGTCTCTGCAACTTGGGTTTGTCAGGCGAGAGGTTCTGTTGCCGGGGGAAGGGGGCTCTGGCAGGCAGGCACAGGGCACGTTCCACCCCACTGACCTCCAAGCTGTGACCTCATTGGATCACATGGCGGCGGGGGGCTTCGCGCCAGGACCCTGGGCCAGGGGACAAAGAGGAGAGTGGGTCACTCACCCCAGCAGGCCTCAGTGCCCCCTCTGTGGGAAGGCTTGGCCAGCTGCAGGAGGCCTGGAAGGGGCAGGCAGGGAGCGCTGGGCGGGCGGAGAGGGGCCCACTTCCCACCTCCCTCCCGGCTACACCTGTTGATCCAGGTCCAGTGCAGGCCCGGACAGGCTGGGCGCACCCCAGGCCCTTGCTTCCTGCTCTGGGGCTCAAGGCTGCCACAGTGGGCAATGCAGGCACACGGGCTCAGCTGCTAGCGTGGGGAGGGCGGTGTTAATACCCAGAAGCCCACCTTCTCCGAGGCCTGTCCCCCAGCCGACGTGCTCCGATGGTCCCCAGGGCGAGGGGGGCAGGGGAAAAGCCTCACAGAGCAGTGAACTTGGTGACACCTGCTCTGTCACTCGTGCCCCTGGGAGTCCATAGCCACAGGCACCTCCACTTTCATATCCAGCCTGCCCTCGGCAGAACCAGACCAAAACAAGGGTTAGGAACACAAGCGTGCCCCCCAAAGTCACCTGTGGAAGTGCCACCCCCCAGGACCTCAAAGCCTGGCTGTGTGGGGGTACAGGCTGCTGTGTTCCGCCTGGTGTGCCTCCCCCACGTCCCTGCCTGGACCCCAAGCCCCACAGAGGGGCCTTGGGGGGGGGGGGACATAGGGGCGGGGCTCAGGGTGGGGCTTGCCCTTGGGAGTGGGATCTGGGCCCTTACCTAAGAAACCAGGGAGCCACTTCCACCAGGTGAGGGCGCTGTGTGTGAACCAGACTCTGGGGGTTCTGCCCTGCTTCCAGGACTATAAACAATTAACTTCTGCTGTTTATTTTTACTTTTTTAAAGATTTATTTACACACACATAGAGAGAAAGAGAGACAGAGAGAGGTCCTCCATCCGCTGGTTCACTCCCCAATTGGCTGCAATGGCCAGAGCTGAGCTGATCCAAAGCCAGGAGCCAGGAGCTTCTTCCAGGTCTCCCACGTGGGTGCAGGGGCCCAAGCACTTGGGCCACCTTCTACTGCTTTCCCAGGCCATAGCAGAGAGCTGGATCAGAAGTGGAGCAGCTGGGACTCGAACCGGCGCCCGTATGGGATGCTGGCACCGCAGGCAGTCTTAAACTACTGTGCACAGTGCCAGCCTCTGTTTGTTTTTTTGTCAGGCAGAGTGGACAGTGAGAGAGAGAGACAGAAAGGTCTTCCTTTGCCGTTGGTTCACCCCCAGTGGCCGCTGCGGCCAGCGCATCTCGCTGATCCGAAGCCAGGAGCCAGGTGCTTCTCCTGGTCTCCCATGGGGTGCAGGGCCCAAGCACTTGGGCCATCCTCCACTGCCCCCCACCCCGGGCCACAGCAGAGAGCTGGCCTGGAAGAGGAGCAACCAGGACAGAATCCAGCGCCCCGACCAGGACTAGAACCCCGGGGTGCCGGCACTGCAGGCGGAGGATTAGCCTAGTGAGCCACGGCGCCGGCCCCCTATTTGTTTTGTTCTCATGGCCTGAGAGCCCCAAGACAGGACTTTACGGTGTGATTAGAGGTTGCTGGGGTGGCCGCTGGTCCATTCTGGCCCCTGTCCTGATAAGAAGAGGGGTGGGACATGGACTTGAGACCCCAGCCTCCGAGAGACGCCAGCGCTGCTGCCCTCAGCTCGCTTCAGAACCGTGAGCCCATAAAGGCCGGTCGTTGGGGCCAGCGGCCCAAGGCCCCCCAGAACTCGCGCCAAGGGAATGTGCTCCTCTAATCCCGTTTGCCAGGAAACCCAGGCGTCTCCCGGGCCCCACGGCCAGTGTGTGACAACCAAAGGCAGCCTCGGGCAGCACAGGGCAAGCTCTTTTCATGTATTTATTTTTAAAGATTTATTTATTTATTTGAAAGGCAGAGTTACATAGAGAGAGGCAGAGAGAGAGAGGGAGAGAGAGAGAGAGAGGTCTTCCATCTGCTGGTTCATTCCCCGAATAGCAGCAATGGCCGGAGCTGCGCCAATCTGAACCCAGGAGCCAGGAGCTTCTTCTGGGTCTCCCACACGGGTGCAGGGGTCCACGCACTTGGGCCGTCCTCCACTGCTTTCCCATAGCAGGGAGCTGGATCAGAACTGGAGCATCCGGGACTTGAACCAGCGCCCATGAGGGATGCTGGCACTGCAGGCGGCGGCTTTACCCGCTACACCACAGCACCGGCCCCCCAGTGCAAGCTCTCGCCCCACCTGTGCAGGGAGCCACGAGGGGGCTCCAGACCCTCTGCTCCTGGTTCTCCCAGGGGCTCCCCGCGGGGATTGGGGAGCACCTCCCCCCTCCTGCATCCAGCCTTGTCTGAGGCGCCTCCACTTCCGGCCTCTGGGCCTCCGCTCTCGCCGCTGCAGCACTGCGTGTCTCCCGCTCATCCCTCCCCTCCCCCGCCTCCTCTGAAGGCTCCGCTCCCGCCAGCTACACACACAGCGCACACCCGCGTGGGCACACCCGGCGCACACGCACCCTGGCTCAGCCGCTGCAGGCTCTCTCCTCCCCATCAACTCTGCTCTTGGAGTCCACACCCCACCTGCCACCACCTGCAGCAGGTGCGTCTGAGCTGCACGTGGTGGGGACTCGGCTCCATTTCACACCCAGGAACCACAGCCCAGAGAGGGGAGGGGCTCTGCGCGCCCACACAGCAGAGTGGGGCAGCTGGGGTTCCGCCTGGCTCAGCGCCAGCCTCCCTCCTGGACAGTGTCCTAGCCCTTCCCAGAGGGCAGGCACTGGGCTCCTGCAGCAGGGCTGCCCCGCCCCCACCACGCCCTGGTCTTCTCCCTGTGGGTTTGGCCTGCCGGGGAGCAGGCGTGAACCTCCGCTGGCTCCACATTCACTCCTGAGCGGCCCTGATGCCCAGGACTAGAGGCGGGGCCGGGGGGGTGGGTGCTCTGCAGGGCCCCTTCCAGGCTCCCGCCCCACAGGGAGGGGGCGGCACTGGGTCCGTCCCAGGCTCCTCCTTGGGCAGCAGCAATGGAGCATGGAGCCAGACCGGCCAGAGCGCAGGGCCTGGGGCAGCAAGCGCGTGCAGTGTCAGTGACACGCCGCCTGACAAGGAGGCCCCCCCGTAGACGGTGTCGCCCAGTGACACGGTGGCCATCTTGGGCGGCAGGTGCACTCCGACGCAGTTCGTGGAATGCACCTGAGCTGTTAGCCACAGGCAAGTATTCCTCTCACACGCGGAACCTTCTGATGGCGACAGAGGCTGGGAGAGGGTGGTAGGGCTGCGGCCACCCAGCGGGGGTGGAGAGAGGCTGGGGAAACCCTCCTGGGGGTGGGGACAGGGGAGCCCTAGAGCCTGGCTCTGGAGGAGTGGCAGCTACCTGGGGAAGAGGTGAGGGACCCCACGGCAAAGGTCCTGTCCAGGAAGGGGCATGGGGGGCGGGAGGGGCAGGGAGAGGTCCCAGTGAGCCGGGGGCCGAGGCTCCCAAGGACTGGGCTGTGCAGGGTCCTGTGGCCCTTCCCAAGACTCCTGCCTGTGAGCCGGTGTTTAGCTCAGTGGCTAAGATCCCCGGGGGCCAGCGCTGTGGCACAGTGGGCAAAGCCACCACCTGCAGTGCCGGCATCCCAATGGGTGCCGGTTCAAGTCCCAGCGGCTCCACTTCCAATCCAGCTCCCTGCTGTGGCCTGGGAAAGCAGCAGAGGATGCCCCAAGTCTTTGGGCCCCTGCACCCGCATGGGAAACCGGGAAGAAACTCCTGGCTCCTGGATTCGGATCGGCACAGTTCTGGCTGTTGTGGCCATTTGAACACTGAACCAGCAGATGGGAGACTCTCTCTCTCTCTCTCTCTCTCTCTCTGCCTCTCTGTAACTCTGCCTTTCAAATAAATAAATAAATCTTTAAAAAAAAAAAAAGATCCCCATGTGCCACATCAGAGACCCTGGTCCGACCCCCACCTCCTGGTCATGTGCACCAGGGGGGCTGGGGGCTGCAGTGATGGGGACCGGGGTTCACTTTCCAGCCACTGGCTCTGGCCCAGCCCAGCCCTGACCACTGCAGGCACTGGGGAGTGACCCAGGGGTTGGGAGCTCTGTGTGTTTCTCTGCCTTTCAGATAAACAAATAATAAGCAAATATATATTTGAAAGTCAGAATTACAGAAAGAGAATGGAGACAGAGACAGAAAATCTTCCATCTGCTGGTTCACCCCAAAATGGCCACAACAGCTGGGGCTGGGCCAGGCTGCAGCCAGGAGCTTCCTCCGGGTCTCCCACGTGGGTGCAGGGACCCAAGCACTCAGGCCATCCTCTGCTGCTTTCCCAGGCCATTAGCAGGGGGCTGGATCAGAACTGGAACAGCCAGGACTCAAACCTGCGCCCACAGGGGCTGCCGGGACTGCAGGTGGCAGGTGGCAGCTCCATCCGCTGCGCCACCGCGCCGGCCGCTTATAAACAACGTGCCTTTATCTGCACAGATCTGTGCCTTGCAGAGTCCTGCACCAGCTGCTGCCTGGTGGAAAACAGGCCAAGTGCAGCAACAGTGGAATGAGAGGTGGGTGCCGTGCCCGGGCAGCAGGCCTGGGGCTGCATCGCTGGCATGACCCCTCAGGAAATGGTCAAGGCCCAGGTCTGCAGCGAGCGGGGCCAGTCACAGTCACAGCGAGCTGGGGGAGCTGGGGCTGCAGACAGAGGCCCGGGAAGAAGCGCTGGCCCTGGTGCTCTGCTGGTTCATTCACTCGGCACTCACAGAGCACCTGCTGGGGGCCAGGCACTGTGGGGGGGCAGAGAGGGGCCAGGCACTGTGGGGGGGGGTAGAGAGGGGCCAGGCACTGTGAGGGGGCAGAGAGGGGCCTGGCACTGTGGGGGGGCAGAGAGGGGCCAGGCACTGTGGGGGGGCAGAGAGGGGCCTGGCACTGTGGGGGGGCAGAGAGGGGCCAGGCACTGGGGGGGTGCAGAGAGGAGCCTGGCACTGTGGGGGGGCAGAGAGGGGCCTGGCACTGTGGGGGGGCAGAGAGGGGCCAGGCACTGTGTGTGGGGGGATGGGGGGGGCAGAGAGGGGCCAGGCACTGTGGGGGGGGCAGAGAGGGGCCAGGCACTGTGGGGGGGCAGAGAGGGGCCAGGCACTGTGTGTGGGGGGGTGGGGGGCAGAGAGGGGACAGGCACTGTGGGGGGCAGAGAGGGGCCAGGCACTGTGGGGGGGATGGGGGTGCTGAGAGGGGCCAGGCACTGTGGGGGGGCAGAGAGGGGCCAGGCACTGTTGGGGGGGGATGGGGAGCAGAGAGGGGACAAGCACTGTGGGGGGGGGCAGAGAGGGGCCAGGCACTGTGTGTGGGGGGATGGGGGGCAGAGAGGAGCCAGGCACTGTGTGTGGGGGGATGGGGGGCAGAGAGGGGACAAGCACTGTGGGGGGGGGCAGAGAGGGGCCAGGCACTGTGTGTGGGGGGATGGGGGTCAGAGAGGGGACAAGCACTGTGGGGGGGGGGCAGAGAGGGGCCAGGCACTGTGGGGGGGGGCAGAGAGGGGCCAGGAACCGTGGGGGGCAGAGAGGGGCCAGGCACTGTGTGTGGGGGGATGGGGGTGCAGAGAGGGTCGGGGACACCCGTGCTCCTGTTGGGGATGCACTGGGGACGCAGCAGGTGGTCCTGGCTACAGGGGCCATTATGGGAGACAGGGACGGAGGGGACGATGATGGCAAACCAGATTACCGAGCCTTGGTGCCGAGCCTGGCAGGTGGCAGGCGCCCGTGTGCCCCTGCACGGGTGAGACCAGGGTGCGAGACGTGGCAGGCCCTGCCTCGTCCCCTACCCCTACCCCAGTTTGCTCTGCCCCCTCCTGGGCTGACCCTGGGCCCAGACAGGAGCTGGGATAAGGGTGGGGGAGGCGGGGCAGCAGGGCCCAGGCTAAGTGCACACAGTGGCCTCTGGTGACCCTGGGGTCTTGGCCCCGCCCCCTCAGGGGCGTGGTCTAGGCTGGGCAGATGGGGGTCCCGGGGAGGTCACGGCTGCTGCTGCCCGCGTCGTCTTCCCTGTCAGCCCCCAGCCTCGCTGCCCTGCCAGCACACGGGACCCCCAGTACACTGCCCGGGGCGGGAGCTGCCGGAGGGAGTCCAGCCCTGTCGGTCACTTGTGCCTCACGCCCACCCTGCACTCTCTCACACGTCTGGGCACGCGCGTCCACGCTCCTTCATCCAACAGAAGTGTCCAGAGCCCTGCTCTGGGCCGGGCCCCACGCTGGGCAGTGGGCACAGGGCAGGAGGGGCCGGGTCCCAGCTCTCCAGCGGTGACCACAGACTGGGGCGGGGGCGGGGGCGGGGGCGGGAGCCGGCGCTTGGCCGCCTGTGGGATGCTCAGGTCTGTTCTGAGTGCCTGGCTTTGAGCCCAGGCTCCGGCTCCTGTTACTGCGGCCCGGGGGGCGGGGCCGCCATGATGGAGGAGGTGATCCATCCCTGCCGCCCACAAGGGAGGAGTGGGTTCCTGCTTCCTGGCCATTGCAGCCTTATGGGGAGTGAACCAGTGGGTAGGAGATCTCTCTCTCTCTCTCTCTCTCTCTCTCTCTCCTCTCAAACACATTGTTAAAAATTTTAAAGGGGAAAGGCAACCCCAGTAGGGGGTAGCAGTCAGGGAAGGCTGCCTGGAAGAAGCCACAGCTTTCCCAGACCGGAAGACCGAGCAGAGCTCATCAGTGAGATGGGAAAAGTGTCCCCAGACAGAGGCACAGAACGGACGAGGGCCTGGACGCCCACAGAGGGTGACCGCCACTCCAGGAAGAGATCTGAGGACAGAAGGGTCGCCCCGTGGGCACAAGGGGGCGGGGGCAGCAGTAGGCTGAGGCTGGGCAGGGTGCGGAAGTGTGCGGAAGATTCCAGCTTCCCCTAGGGCAGGGGGGTGGGGCGGGGACAGGTCAAAGGTGAGTTTCAGGGTGCTGTTTGGCGCACACGCCTGCGTGCACACACAGGGTCCCCGGCCCTGCCTACCTGCATGCCGGCGCCTGTATGGACCTGCACAGCCGGGGCCGCAGCGCCGCACCCGGGTTCCTGGCCCTGCCCTGAGCTCCCCCAAACGCGGTAGCTGCTCCAGCCCTGCAGGGGAGTCCTAACCTCCGCAGTGCAGGAGGAGGGAGCTGAGGCTGGGAGAGGGAGAGGAACCTGCCCAAAGCCACACAGGATGACCGGGTGACCGGGTGACCCCCTGGGTGACCGGGCCGAGCTGACAGTGGGCCCCCGCTGGGCCCGGAGACCCTGGAGGAGCTGTGCTTTTTCAAGACTCCCTTCATTGCTTTGAGGTCCAGTTTCCCCGGGGGTGGGGGGAGGGGGGCACAGGCAGATGCCACCGAGGACTCCTCTGCCCTCCCCCCAAAGCAGGGGCCCCTCTCTTCCCGGTGGGACACCGGAGCTGGCTCGAATGGGGGCAGGGCTGGCGCCGCCCCGCTGTGGCCTGCACAGTGTGGACTTTGTGTCCCCTGAGTGCTGTCTCCCCACCCGCTGAGGCCGGGGGAGCCAAGGCCAAGGGGTCGGCAGCCCCAGTGGCCGTGGGGGCACGTGGGCAATCGCCCTGTCTGTTGCAGCTCTTGAGGCCACCGCGTCCCCTGGCTTGTGGGCCTGTGCGAAGCCAGCATGGCGGCGACTCCGTGTGTCCAGGGCCTCTGTGATCCCCCGGGGCCGCGGACTCCTGGGGGCTGGCAGCGCACTTCCCATGGGGAGGGCCAGGATGACCCCAGCCCTCCGCCTAGTCACGTGGTCCTGCGGCTTAGGAGTGGGCGGGGACGTGGGGCCCAGCCTGTGCAATGGCAGACCTGGGGCCGCCTCTCTCACGGACAGAGTCAGAGCCCACCTGGGTCCTGGAGAGAAGGTGACACGGAGGCCAGCAGCCGCGCCCGCGGCTCAGCGGGCCCTGGCCAGCGGGCAGTGGATCCTTCAGCAGTAGTGTCCCATCTAGGGCTCCTCCCACTTAGCCACTGGCTCCTCCCCCAACCTCCCTCAAGGCCTCCTGTAGAAAAAAAAATGTAAGAGGTTTCTTCATCTGAAAAGCAGTTACACAGAGACCTCCCATCTGCTGGTTCATTGCCCAAATGCAGCAAACAGCTGGCTCTGCAGGTTGCGGCCAGGAGCCAGAAATTCCACCCTGGCTCCCAT
This sequence comes from Lepus europaeus, assembly GCF_033115175.1. Lineage (NCBI taxonomy): Eukaryota > Metazoa > Chordata > Mammalia > Lagomorpha > Leporidae > Lepus > Lepus europaeus. The sequence goes on along the minus strand of NC_084838.1, from coordinate 5,308,327 downwards.
GCGGGTGCCGGGCCCAAGCATTTGGGCTTGGCCTCCACTGCCTTCCAGCGCGCTGTTGGGGAGCTGGGTCAGAGGTGGAGCAGAAGGGCTGGCGGAGCGGGTGGGGCCGCCGCCTGCAGGGCCGGCATCCCATACAGGCGCCAGTTCTAGTCCCGGCTGCTCCACTTATGATCCAGCTCTCTGCTGTGGCCTGGGAAAGCAGTGGAAGATGGCCCAAGTCCTTGGGCCCCTGCACACACCTGGGAGACCCGGAGGAAGCTCCTGGCTCCTGGCTTCAGATCAGCGCAGTTCCGGCTGTTGCAGCCATCTGGGGAGGGAACCAGTGGATGGAAGACCTCTCTCTCTGCCTCTGCCTCTCTCTAACTCGGTCTTTCGAACAACCTGGAAGGCTGGTGTGGCAGGCGGTGGCTTAACCTGCTGTGCCAATGCTGCCTGTCCCATTGAAATCTTAGCTCGCACCGTGAAGCTAAAGAGGCGGAGCCCTGGGAGGTGACTGGGGCTAGATGAGGTCGCCAGGGTCCAGGCCCCTGATGGGACAGAACAGGGGTGGGGGAGGAGCCAGACAGACACAGGTGCACGCGCTCCCGGCTCCGCGCTGCTCAGAACCCTGCTTGCACTTCCAGGACCGCGGGTCTTTTCCTTACGGGGTGGCCCCTCCTCGGGTACGAGAACGGGGAGCACGCCCCCTCCTTCCCCTCCCAAGCTCCCTGCACCCCAGCTACTGCAGCAGGGCCCCTGTCCCTAATCCAGGCAGGGGACCAACTCCATCTCCATTCTCATGACCCTCTGGCTCCGCCCCCAGCAGGGGTGGCCGATGTCTGCTGGTGCCCCAGGGTGGTGGCAGGGTCTCGGTTCTGGTCCAAAGGAGACCGCATAGGAAGGTGTCCCCGGATGTCACAGCCGCCATCCCCCTGCCGAGCAGAGTGCGGGGACCTTGGCCACGAGGCTTCCCAGGGCACAGCCGGAAACCTGCAGGGACCTGGGCAGGGCAGCGCCTGGCAGGTGGGCGGCCAGGTGTCCGGCCAGAGCTGGGGAGGGGACGTGGGAGGCGGCACCGAAGCTCCTGCGCACAACCAGGAAGCCAGACTGGACACCAGGCTGCACGCATGGGCATCGGGCCCTCAGCCCAGGGTGGGGGAACCCAGGCAGGAACCCAGGGCCCAAGGCCTCCTCAGCCGCACCACGCTGGGCCCTGGGCTTCTCCGTGGCCTCAGTTCAGCCAGAACTACTGCTGCAGCCAGGCTGTAGCCGGTGCAGGAAAGGCCTGGGGATGGGGGAGGAGCACCGGGGATGGGGAGGGGGGAGGGAGAGACCCAGGGATGGGGGAGGGGCTCCAGGGATGGGGGAGAGGCCCCGGGGATGGGGGAGGGAGAGACTCAGGGATGGGGGAGAGGCCCCGGGGTGGGGGAGGAGCACCGGGGATGGGGATGGGGGAGGGGCTCCAGGGATGGGGGAGAGGCCCTGGGGTGGGGGAGGGGCACCGGGGATGGGGATGGGGGAGGGGCTCCAGGGATGGGGGAGAGGCCCCGGGGTGGGGGAGGGGCACCGGGCAGGTGCGGGAGTCCCAGGAGGAGGCTGCAGAGCCAGGGGGTCAGGCGCTGGGGTCTTCCATCCTCCTGGGCTGCTGCCTTCTGCCTGGCTAGTCCCCGAGGCCTCTGAGCCCGTGGACCCCACTGCTGAAGGCCGCTGTCCAGGCTGGGCAGGGGAAGTGTGGGGCTGGCCTCAGGGAGGCCTCCCAGGGAAGACACCCCCCAGGCCCCCAGGAGAAGTGGGACGAGGTGGGGGCCAGGGCGCCCAGGGCAGGGGGGCCCTTGGGTGCCTGGGGATGGGGACACCCTCCTCCTGCCCCCCTTCCCTCCCCCTGCCTCCTCCCCTTCCCCCTCTACCTTCCCACTCCCTCCCCCCTCCTCCCCCTGCCCCTCCCTTCTCCCCTGGAGCCCCTCCCTCTCTCCTTCCCCTCTCCCCCCACCTCCTTTCTTCCCTCTCCCCTACCCTCCTTCCCCTCTCCCCCTCCCCCTACTCCCCCACCCCCCCCACCTACCCACCCACCCCCCCCCCCCCCCCCGGCCCAGCCTAGGCAGGCTGGACCGGCCCCAGCTCGCACTTTCAAGTCTCCTCGCCTCCCGGAGTCTCCGGAGCAGGAGCTGTGGGCCGCGGGGCCGGGCTAAGGCTCAGCTCGGACTTCAAAGCCGGCGTCCGCTGCCCCCAGCCCGCCGCCCCAGATCCATTGCGGAAGGGGCGGGCAAGGCGCAGGGGGGTAGGTGCAACCCGGGCACCCCTTTCATGTCGCGGAGCGGGGAGGGCCCGGCCCACTGTGGGGAGCTGTCCCCAAGGGGCTGTGAGACCACAGCTTCCCCGACTGCCTGCCCCCCCCCGGGGCACCTCTGGGCCTCTGAGGTGCACCCAGGGCCCGGGGAGGGCCCTGCACTCCTGTGGAGTAGCCCCTCAGGCAGGCCTGTGTCCTGGGAGGATCCCACAGCCTCGCGCGCACACACACCAAGGTGCCCGGCACCCCAGAGTCCACCTTCTCAAGGGGCATCCTGCCGGGGGTCCTGGACCACAGTGAGAGAGGCCCTGGCCCTGGGCCCGGGGAGCAGATGCAGGGGGTCTGCCTCCCAGCGCCAGGCCGGGGGTCTCCAGCAGTGCCAGGACAGCTGGGCACGGCCACCATGCTGACAACCCCCATTTACAGATGGGGGCACTGAGGCCCTGGGCGGCTGCCTGCAGATGGAGGTGGAGCAGGGCCCCTCCCCCCAGGGCGCTCCCTGGGCGCCAGGCCGGGACCCAGCTCCACACCAGGAGACCCAGGCACAGGGCCCGAGGGCAGGGCCCAGGTTTCCCGGGAAGGGCTGAGTCAGGATGTTTCCTTTAAAATAAGATCTGTTTGCCTGTGCACTCCCCAAATGCCTGCAACAGCCAGGGATGGGCCAGGCGGAAGCCAGGAGCCCGCACCTCCAGCCGGGTCTCCCCCAGGAGCTTGGGGCGGGGGGCAGGATTCTGGGCCATCTTCCCCTGTGTCTGCGGGCACCTTAGCAGGGAGCTGGGTGGGAGCTGGAGTAGCCAGAACTCAGACTGGCGCTCGGATATGGGGGCGGCTTTAACCTGCTGTGCCCAACACCACGCCTCCCCGGTCAGAATCTGCACCTGGACCCCAGCCTGTCGGGCTCCTGACTCCCCCGCCCCACGCTGGGACCAAGAGCGCTGTGCTCCCCACCCCCTCGGCTGAACAAAGCCCGGCAGAGCTCCCTCCCGCAGGGCCGCTTTGTGCTGCCCCTGATCTGCCACCAGGGGGCAGTGCTCCCAGCCTCCCCCGAGGGGCAGCAGGTGCACCCAGGCTGGTGGGATGGGACCGGTGCCCAGGTACCCAGCAGACGCCACCCCAGCCCGGAGATTTAAAATTCCTCCCTGGAAAATCAGATAATCAGGGAAGCCAAACACCGTGAAATGAGTGTGGTCCCTGCCAGGAACCCAGAGGGAGCCTGGGAGAAACGGGGGTGGGAAGCGCGGGCATGGCACCCACCCCCGCGTCCAGCGGGAGCGAGGCCGAGGCCGCGGTGCGGCATTCGCCAGGGCCCCCGTGTGGCAGCCGCAGTGCAGCTGTGCCCGAGCGACGCCACTGGCGCCCAGTCCTGGCTGTATCAAGTGCAGCGCAGGGAGGCCTGGTGTTAGCTGGGCCGCGGGAAGGAGGCATGTGCAAAGGCCCCGGGGCCTGGAGGGGTTTGGCTCCGGAGAGTGGAGGAGGGAGGAGGCAGAGGGCGTGGCCCTGAGGTGGCAGGTGGCTGGAGGAGCCCACGGGCTGTGCCGGCAGTGACCGGGCTCAGGAGGGAGCCGGGAGCAGTACACCCTGCTGTGCTGAGCCGAGACAGAGAAGAGGGGAGAGCAGAAGGGGAAAGTGCAGGGGCGAGTCCCTGGGCTCTGCTCGGCTGGCGGGAAGACGCTAGGGTCCTACTCCAGGGCAGATGGGGCGGGCGGTGGGGCTCCCTGTGCTCCAGGCTCAGAGTGGGGGAGCGGAAAAGCGGCCTCACGTGGGGGTGTGGCCCAGCCAGTGGGCTATGTGGGGGCGTGGCTCAGTCTGTGGCTACGTGGGGGCGTGGCCCAGTCTGTGGGCCACGTAGGGGTGTGGCCCAGCCAGTGGGCTATGTGGGGGCGTGGCTCAGTCTGTGGCTACGTGGGGGCGTGGCCCAGTCTGTGGGCTACGTAGGGGTGTGGCCCAGCCAGTGGGCTACGTGGGGGCGTGGCTCAGCCTGTGGGCTATGTGGGGGCGTGGCCCAGCCTGCGGCTACGTGGGGGCGTGGCCCAGCCTGTGGGCTATGTGGGGGCGTGGCTCAGTCTGTGGCTACGTGGGGGTGTGGCTCAGCCTGTGGGCTACATGGGGGCGTGGCCCAGCCTGTGGGCTACGTGGGGGCGTGGCCCAGCCTGTGGGCTACGTGGGGGCGTGGCTCAGCCTGTGGGCTACGTGAGGGCGTGGCCCAGCCTGTGGGCTATGTGGGGGAGTGGCCCAGCCTGTGGGCTACGTGGGGGTGTGGCCCATTCTGTGGGCTACGTGGGGGTGTGTCCCAGCCTGTGGGCTACGTGGGGGTGTGGCCCAGCCTGTGGGCTACGTGGGGGTGTGGCCCAGTCTGTGGGCTATGTGGGGATGTGGCTCAGTCTGTGGGCTATGTGGGGGTGTGGCTCAGTCTGTGGGCTATGTGGGGGCGTGGCTCAGCCTGTGGGCTATGTGGGGGTGTGTCCCAGCCTGTGGGCTACGTGGGGGTGTGGCTCAGCCTGTGGGCTATGAGGGGGTGTGGCCCAGCCAGTGGGCTACGTGGGGGCGTGGCTCAGCCTGTGGCTATGTGGGGGTGTGGCTCAGTCTGTGGGCTATGTGGGGGCGTGGCTCAGCCTGTGGGCTACGTGGGGGTGTGTCCCAGCCTGTGGGCTACGTGGGGGTGTGTCCCAGCCTGTGGGCTACGTGGGGGTGTGTCCCAGCCTGTGGGCTACGTGGGGGCGTGGCCCAGCCTGTGGGCTATGTGGGGGTGTGGCCCATTCTGTGGGCTACGAGGGGGCGTGGCCCAGCCTGTTTGCTACGTGGGGGCGTGGCCCAGCCTGTGGGCTACGTGGGGGCGTGGCTCAGCATGTGAGCTATGTGGGGGCGTGGCTCAGCCTGTGGGCTACGTGGAGGCGTGGCCCAGCCTGTGGGCTACGTGGGGGTGTGGCCCAGCCTGTGGGCTATGAGGGGGTGTGGCCCAGCCAGTGGGCTACGTGGGGGCGTGGCTCAGCCTGTGGCTATGTGGGGGCGTGGCCCAGTCTGTGGGCTACGTGGAGGTGTGGCTCAGCCTGTGGGCTATGAGGGGGTGTGGCCCAGCCAGTGGGCTACGTGGGGGCGTGGCTCAGCCTGTGGCTATGTGGGGGTGTGGCTCAGTCTGTGGGCTATGTGGGGGCGTGGCTCAGCCTGTGGGCTACGTGGGGGTGTGTCCCAGCCTGTGGGCTACGTGGGGGTGTGTCCCAGCCTGTGGGCTACGTGGGGGTGTGTCCCAGCCTGTGGGCTACGTGGGGGCGTGGCCCAGCCTGTGGGCTATGTGGGGGTGTGGCCCATTCTGTGGGCTACGAGGGGGTGTGGCCCAGCCTGTTTGCTACGTGGGGGTGTGTCCCAGCCTGTGGGCTACGTGGGGGCGTGGCTCAGCATGTGAGCTATGTGGGGGCGTGGCTCAGCCTGTGGGCTACGTGGAGGCGTGGCCCAGCCTGTGGGCTACGTGGGGGTGTGGCCCAGCCTGTGGGCTATGAGGGGGTGTGGCCCAGCCAGTGGGCTACGTGGGGGCGTGGCTCAGCCTGTGGCTATGTGGGGGCGTGGCCCAGTCTGTGGGCTACGTGGAGGTGTGGCTCAGCCTGTGGCTACGTGGGGGTGTGGCCCAGCCAGTGGGCTACGTGGGGGCGTGGCTCAGCCTGTGGGCTCTGTGGGGCCGTGGCCCAGCCAGTGGGCTACGTGGGGGTGTGGCTCAGCCTGTGGCTACGTGGGGGCGTGGCCCAGCCTGTGGGCTATGTGGGGGCGTGGCCCAGCCTGTGGGCTATGTGGGGGCGTGGCTCAGTCTGTGGGCTACGTGGGGGCGTGGCCCATTCTGTGGGCTATGTGGGGGCGTGGCCCAGCCTGTGGGCTATGTGGGGGCGTGGCTCAGCCTGTTGGCCACGTGGGGGTGTGTCCCAGCCTGTGGGCTACGTGGGGGCGTGGCTCAGCCTGTGGGCTATGTGGGGGCGTGGCTCAGCCTGTTGGCCACGTGGGGGCGTGTCCCAGCCTGTGGGCTACGTGGGGGCGTGGCTCAGCCTGTGGGCTACGTGGGGGTGTGGCCCAGTCTGTGGGCTACGTGGGGGTGTGGCTCAGTCTGTGGGCTACGTGGGGGCGTGGCTCAGTCTGTGGGCTATGTGGGGGCGTGGCTCAGCCTGTGGGCTATGTGGGGGTGTGTCCCAGCCTGTGGGCTACGTGGGGGTGTGTCCCAGCCTGTGGGCTACGTGGGGGCGTGGCCCAGCCAGTGGGCTACGTGGGGGCGTGGCTCAGCCTGTGGGCTATGTGGGGGTGTGTCCCAGCCTGTGGGCTATGTGGGGGTGTGTCCCAGCCTGTGGGCTATGTGGGGGTGTGGCTCAGTCTGTGGCTATGTGGGGGCGTGGCTCAGCCTGTGGGCTATGTGGGGGTGTGTCCCAGCCTGTGGGCTACATGGGGGCGTGGCCCAGCCTGTGGGCTACGTGGGGGCGTGGCCCAGCCTGTGGGCTACGTGGGGGCGTGGCTCAGTCTGTGGGCTATGTGGGGGCGTGGCCCAGTCTGTGGGCTACGTGGGGGCGTGGCTCAGCCTGTGGGCTACGTGGGGGTGTGGCTCAGCATGTGAGCTATGTGGGGGCGTGGCTCAGTCTGTGGGCTACGTGGGGGTGTGGCCCAGTCTGTGGGCTATGTGGGGGCGTGGCCCAGTCTGTGGGCTATGTGGGGCCGTGGCCCAGTCTGGGGTCTCAGCCAAAAGCCCCTCTCCTCCGTGGGTAGCCAGGGCTTCCCGGGTAGGACTGGCGCCCCCGACACGGGTGGGCAGGGCTCAGACGTGAGCTGTGTGCGTGACTGGGCAGCTTCCCCACAGGAAGGCCGGTGGCTTCTGGGGGTGGGGGGATGGAGGGGGGAGAGAGGAAGAGGAGGGGAGGGAGGGAGTCAGAAGGGGGAGCAAAGGCAGAGAAGGGGAGGAAGAGGAAGGAGTGGGGGGGAGGGAGGGAGGGGGCGGGGGAGGGGAGGCAGAGAGGGAGGGGCTGGAGAGGAGGGGCCCAGGGCAGGGTGTCCCCCATCCCCTCCCTCCCGCGTGCTCTGTGCCAAGGGGTGCCCAGGTGGGCCTCACCTGTTCCTTGCAGGGGTGAGGGCTGCCGCCCGCTCAGGCCAATCCCCAGGCCTGGCCACTTAGGCTGGGGCTGTCCGTGGGCCTAACCCACAGCTTCACCCAGGGGCCCGGCGCCATGCATGTGCCTGTGTGTGTTCACGGGCATGTCACATGTGTGTGTGAGGCTAGCAGTGCCTACCTGAGCTTGGATCGTGGCTCAGCTGCTTCCCCACTGTGTGACCTTGGCTGAGTGACACAACCTCTCTGTGCCTCAGAGGCGAGCAGTGAATGAGTTCGCCCAGGGAAATCTCACAGCACAGCGCCTGAAACCGTGGGCTTCGTTTTAGCGCTGTGATCATTAGTCCCAGAAGGCGGACGGTGGGTTCCTTTGGGAAAGGGGGAAGCCTGTGGATGGGGCTCAGAAGCTTCTAGAAGCTCCTGGGATCGACAGCAAGGCGCTGTGGGCAGGGATGTCTCTGGACAGAGGAGGGCCTCAGCTTTCACGTGGGGGGGTCTCAGGCCCCTCCCCCACCAAGGCTGGGTCTCCCGTACCCCGGGATGTGGGGGTCCCAGCCGCACACTTCTTCCGCACCCACACCCCTGGGCCTGGCTGGGACTCCGGCCCCATCCCGGGGGCTCTGGCGGGCTGGGGGCTGCTGAGCACTGGGTGGGGGGAGAGGCAGGGCCGGCCCAGGGGGCCTGAACCTGCAGGGGCTCCGGTCTTGGCTCGGCTGTGTGCCCACAGGTCAGTGGCTGTGCCCCTCTGCGCCTCTGTGTGCGTGGGGACCATCGTGGCCGCTCCTCATTCTCCCCCGGCAGCCCCGGCAACCAGGCCAGGGGAGGCTGTGGGGGAGGGGCCGCCCGCCCGCGCCGTGCCAAGGCCAAGCTCCACGCCTGGGCTCCCGGAACAGCCACACTTGCCGGGTGACACTCGGGCTGCGGCTTCTCCGTTCGCACAATCCCTGACCTTGAACGACGCTGTGAGGAGCCGGCTCCATTGTGAGGTGCGGAGCCGAGCCGCCGAGAGTGCACAATGCAGAACTCATGGAAAACCCATCCGGAAGTGTCAAACCCACGTGCGCACACCCTTCCTGGTTAGCTGGGGGAGGCCCAGCGCCGGGGGGCCGCCTGGGGGCTCTTGTTCACGGCTCAGGCACGCCGCGCCATGTGCCCACGTCGTCCGGCCCACCGCTGGACCTAGGGGTGTTTTGCAAGGCCTTTGGGAGCTCGGCCAGTGCCCGATGCCCTGGGGGACCTGGGGACCCGCGACAGGCTTCTGGGGCCGGTCAAGACCAGGCCCGTTCTCCGCTGTGCTCCCCCTACCCCGTCTCTCCAAGTCCTCCGGCCGGCATCTACGCTGCCCAGCGTCTGGGCCCAGGCACCCCCATTCGCAGGGCCCAGGGCTCCTGGCTCCTGACAGATTGGCGGGGCCAGGACCAGCGCAGAGCCTTCTGAATGGGGAGGCCCCATGCAGCTGCCCCCCACTGCCCCCCCCCCCCGCCAAGGCACCTGCCTGTCTCCCTAGCACAGAGCCCAGGGCACACAGCTGCCCAGCCCCACCCCCACCCCAGCTCACAGGGAGCCCAGCTGCATAGCCCTGGCCGAGGTACCCCACATCTCCGCCCTGGCCGGGGTGGTGGCGGCTGCGGGAGCCCGGCCAGGGACGCCCCGGGGATCCCGCTGGACAAGCACGGGTCCCTGTCACCCGCACCGATTCCTGGTTGCTCCGCCCGGCATCGCCGTGTGTGCGGGCGCTCGAGAGCCAGCCTGGGAGCTGCCTTCCCCGGAGCAGCGCGTGCTGGGGGCACAGCCCCTGGAGGGGCACTCCCCTGGGGTTCGCTCGGCTCTGCAGCCACAGAAGTCGGCCGGCTCCTGGGAGTTGGGGGACATGGCCGAAGCCCCCACGGCAGCCAGGTGCGCGCAATAAGCCAGGCGGTCCCTGGTGCCTGGCTCAGTAGATGAGCTGCCCCTGAGGCCCAATTTAACTGTTCCCGAGAGCTCCGGCACCCTGGAGACACCGGGCCCAGCTGGGGGCTCTTAGCTCTGCTGTGGCTTGCACGTGCCCAGCCCCCAAAGCTGGCTCCCACGGCCCCCACGGTCGAGTGCGTGTGCCTGGCCTTCCCTTTCCTGGAGCCGTTGACAGGGGAACCTGGAGGCTTGTGGGCTGCCTGGAGGTGACGGCATCCACGTCTCCGTGGAAGGTGCAGGCCAGGTGTCGCTTAGGGGTATGGGTGGGCGAGGGTAACAGCAGGGCCCAGAGAGGCAGAAGCGAGGGCGGGGGTGTCTGTGTCTCTGTGTGTCTGTCTGTCTGTGTGTGTCTTGGCCAGGGGAACACTAGCCTTTCACCCCATCTTTCGTCCCTGTGCCCCTTGCCCCCACAGCCCAGGCTCAGAATCCAACACCAGCCGCAGCCTCTGGCCCCAGGCCACGCCCCCACCTGCTGCCCCCACAGGTCCAGGGCCCGCCCCACACCTTGCAGTGTGTGTGTGTGTGTGTGTGTTGGGGGAGAGGCTGCTCTGTGCTCCTGGCCCCTGGCCTCCATCAGGGCCCCCAGCGCTGCGTCTGTAACCTCCCGTTGGAGCGCCGGGCCCAGCCTGCTGTGAGCTCAGGGCCCAGCCCGTGGCCGGCACCCAGTAGGCCTTGTCCTAGTCCTAGTGTGTGCCTCCCTGTCCCGGGTGGGCGCGGGCCCCGGGGAGGGCTCCTTGGGGTCACAAGGCCTCTTCTATAGGGAACCCCTTCCGGAGGAGGGGGCTCTGTGGGGGGAGGGGCGCTCGCCTGCAGAGGCCCCGCCTCCAAACGCTGCCACACCAGGGTTAGGGCTCCCTCACGAGAACTCAGGGCCCAGCAGTGCTGGGTGACCCACAGAGCCCACGGGAGCCGCGCCTGGGCCTGGCCTCCCCGAGGGCCCCCCACTAACGCACTCCCCGTGCACCCCCGGCTGCCACCGCCCAGCACCTGGGCTTCCGCCCCCCAGTTCCTTCCCCAGATTCCTGCCCCCTCCAGCCCTGCCCTGACTCTCCCGGCCGCGGGAGGGGGGAGCTCCCACGCGGCCTCCAGCTCAGGAGTGGACCCCTTCCTGGAATCCCCCGGCTGTGTGCGACCCCTGTGCCCACCCCGTGACCTTGAACCAGACCCTCGCCACCCCGGCCTTGGGCTGCCCAGCCACAGATGGCTACGCGATGAGCGGCTTGGAGGGAGCCCTGTGCACGTGCGCGTGGCGCACCTGAGGGCTCTGCTGGCCAAGGACACGCGGACACGCAGCCTTGGTCCCAGCTCCCTGCGGCCTGGGGCGGGGGGGGGGGGGGGGGGGGAGGCCTGGCTCTCTTCCTTATCTGCCTAGCAGGACCGGAGCAGCCTAGCGGGGTGCAGAGGCCCTGGGGGGGGGGGGGGGCGGTGACTTTCCTGTCTCCACCCCTCCACGCAGCCCCCCCCCCCCCCCCCGCACCGGTGTGGCACAGGCTCTGCCCGGCTGGGGGGGCGGGGCTTGCTGGGATTGAGACCTGGCTCGCGGAGGGGTGTGGCGTGGGGGGCCACCTGCCTCGCCCAGCACCTCGAGTGGGGCCGGGGTTGGGGCGCAGGAGCCTGGCCTGCCCTGTTAGGGGGAGGGGTGGAGACAGAGCTGGGGCAGCCGTCGGCTGACCGCAGGGCCCCCTCCTCGGTCTCCCCAAGTTCAAGTCTGGGGGCAGGCCCAGAGGGGGAGGCATCTGTGACCGCGGGTGGGGACTGGCGTCCCTGGGAGACCCCACCGGGGCGGGTGTGTGTGCCGGGGGGCGGGGCGGGGCGGGGGGCGCGTGTGCCTGCGCGTCTGTCCGTCGTGCGCGTGCCGTGCGCGCCCCCGCGCCGAGGCGGCGATCCCTGCGGGCTGCTGACCGGGCGGGGTGAGCCCCGCGGCTCGGGGGTGAAGGAGGCATCGCGGCGAGAACGAGAGGAGCGGGCGCGCCCTCGGGGCCGGGCGGGCTGCGGGGACGGGGCGGGGACGCGAGCGCCGCGCGGAGGGAAAAGTTTCCGGGCCGGGGGCGCCAGGCGGAGAAGTTTCGGCCGCGCCGGGCGGCGCCAAAGCCAGGCCAACACTGCCCCCGCGTGGGCGCGGCGCGGCACTGCGGCCCCGCGCGGGGAGCGGGCCCCGCGTCCAGCCCGCAGCTCACCGAGAAATAGTGTGGGTTGGGGGACCCCCGGGCCGGGGGCTGCGGGGCGTGCAGGGAGGAGAGGACACCCCAGGGACGCCGTGGGTGGGCCCTGCCCGCCCCCCGCCCCGCACCGCGGGGCTGCCCCCCGCTGCGCCCAGCTGTGTCCTCGCCTGTCGTCTGGAGCCTCGGCGCTTCTTCAGAAAAAGCCTCCCCCATGCACAGCCCGCCCTGAGCCCGCCGACCCCCCCGTGCGGCCCCATGCCCACCCCGGACCACCCACCCAGCAGGACTCCCTGCTGTTCCCGCGCTGGCCAGGAGGGGGCGATGCAGACCTGGCTCCTGGGCAGCGGCGGGCGGCCGTGGGGGGGGGGGGGGTTCTGGTAACTCCAGGCGGTGCCCACGCTGGGAGGCCGCGCCGCGGAGCGGCCACCCTCACTCCCGGGACTTGTGGGCACGTGCAGGGCCCACACCCCCACTGCCAGGTCAGCAGAGCCGGTGGGAGCAGGGCAGTCTTCCAGTGTCCGGCGGGGGTCAGGGCAGGTGCCCGCCCCAGGCCGCTTGGTCCCCATGACTGAGCTGAGCGGCTGGGGCCCCCGCCACTTGGAACAGGCCCTGAACCCCGAGACTGCGGCCCCTGGCGGGCGGACAATCAGGCTCCGGGGGAGGCGGCACTGAGACCTGGTGGCGTTTATTGGAGGGGGGAGGGAGGGGCGCTCCTCGTGGCCGGTTCACCTCTGAGCCCGCTGGGCTGCTGCAGACGGCAGGAGGAGCTGGTAGCCCTTGGGGCGGCCCCGTCTCAAGACGGACTGCAGGACCAGGCCGGGCAGAAAGGACTCCTGGGGGAGAGAGACCGCCAGGTGGGCCCCGCGGCGGCCCACACAACACCCCCTCCCCCGTGGACAGGCCAGCGAGGGGCCGCCCCGAGGGAGAGCCGGCGGGCACACAGCCCGGGAGGGGGCGCCCTCACCAGCTTCTGACTGCAGGAGCTGGGCGCTTTGTCCACCTGCCCCTGGGTGTTGTGGGTGTCCAGGGAGGCCTGGGGGGCCCTTCGCTGCCTCGGGGTGCTGGCCCTGGTGAGGAAAGGCAGCCTGCGGCTCATGGGGGCGTCCTCCGAGAGATGGTCCTGCAGCTCCTGGGCGGGCCTGGGGGAGCAGAGCTGGTGAGCCTGCAGGGGCAAGGAGGGGGCCCGCCCGGCCTGCTCCTCCATCCCTGCCCTCCCCCGAAGCCTCACGGGTCAGGGCAGTCCCAGCGGGAGAGGCTGGCCCTGGCCTGCTCCCTGGCCAGGCAGCTCAGGCTTCTGGGCAGGTGGTCCAGCCATGACTCGATGCTCTGGGACACCTGCTCCGACAGGTCCGGCAAGGTGGGCGTCCTGCTGTCCACGAAGCTCTGCTGGACTGGCAGAAGACGAGGCACAGGTGAGCTCCATGTGCGTGTGCTGGGGGGGGACAGGTGCCTCCGGCCCCACCCCCGGCCCGTCTCCATGGCAACCCCAGGCTGGGTGTTGCTAACTCTTGCACCAACTGTTTGTGCTGTTCTGGCCCAAGCTGTGCCCCTGCTTCTGCTGCAGCCTGGAATGGGACCCTTTCCCCGGGAACCTGGGGGGACGGGGGGAGTGGGGCCTCCCCAGGACTGCCTCAGGGGCAGGCTCTGAGCTGTGCGTCCCCAGTGGGCCCTGGCGCCGCTGTCTCCCATGGGAGCCTTTGCCGCTCGCTGGCCGCCTCTCCTGGGCTCGGGCCATCCTCGGGCTCCGGAGCAGGGCACGCTGGCTTCCCCTCTGCTCTCGGGGCCTTGGTTTCTCCATTAACCCGACACTGCAGCACACCTTCTGGTTCCTCCCACGGCAGCCAAGGCCCCGGGCACAGGGCTTCGCCCACAGCAGGGTCCGAGCTCAGGACGCAGTGCAGGGGCCAGCGCTGTGCTGCCACGCCCGGAGCTCCACTTCCAGCCCAGCTCCCTGCCAATGCGCCGGGGAGGCAGCTCGTGCCCCTGCCAACCACGTGCAAGACCAGGATGGAGCTCCCAGCTCCCGGCTGGCACCTGACTTCAGCTCTGGCTGTTGCAGCCGTTTGGGGAGTGAACCAGCAGCTGGAAGATCTGTGTGCGTGTGTGTGTGTGTGTGTCGCCCTCTGTCGTAAGTATTTTTAAAAAAATTAATACATAGAGCCGGCATTTTGTCACACAGCGGGCATCCCACATGGGCGCCGGTTCGAGTCCCGGCTGCTCCACTCCCGATCCCGCTCCCTGCTAATGTGCCTGGGAAGCACCAGAGGGTGGCCCAAGTGCTTGGGCCCCTGCACCCATGTGAGAGAACCGGGGGGAGTTCCAGGCTCCTGGCTTCGGCTTGCTCTAGCCCTGGCTGTTGGGGCCATCTGGAGAGTGAACCCGTGGCTGGAAGACGATGCTCTCTGAGTCTCTGTCTCAACTGCCTTTCAAGTAAATGAATAAATCTTTCCTAAAAATTAATACATGCATGGCTGCAGGGCACTATGTGTTGGAGCCCTGAGGGCTGCTGGGTCCTGAGAAGGGGCGGGGCCTGTGGTTGGGGGAGGGGTGCAGGAAGGGCAACACCAGGGCAGGGCCGGGGAGCCTCTCCCACTCTGCCCAAAGCCACCCCAGGCCATCCCTGTCCAGAGAGACCAGAGAGACCCAGCTTCCGCCCGGGACCCCAGGCCTGTGTCCAGGCCGGGTGCCGGTGGCCGGGGAGACGGTTCTGTCTCCTGACTCTGTCTGGGCACCTGCTTGGCCTCCACACTCTGGATGTGACAGGAGGAGCTTCGGGGGGCTTCCGGGGGTTTCTGTGCCTTCTCCAGCCCCGGGAAGGCCATGGGGCAAGGAGCCACAGTGGGGGCGCTGTGGGTGCAGACGCAGCATGGCGGGGGGCGGAGGATGGGTTGCCAGAGTCCCGCAGTGGTGGCCAGGCCCGGGCAGCACCATCTCCTAGGCCCCAGCTGCGGCCGCCCCCTGGTGCCACCCATGGGACCCGAAGGTCACCTGTCCCCCAGGCCGGCGGGGTCAGTCCATGTCCCTCCCTCGGGCTTCACTGTGGGGGCCAGGAGCCGCAGCCTCTGCCTGCCCGCTGCGGGCTAGAATGTTCTAGAGCCGGGGTGCCCCGTCCGGCCTGCTCACCTGAGCAGGTGCGCTCCCAGTAGCGCAGGGCAGACTCCCGCAGTGTCTCGTCAGCAAATCGCACGCGGAACGGGCAGCAGCGCCTGCGCGGCCCTGAGCTGTCCCTCTGGGAGCTGTGGGCGAGCGCGGCCTTGAGCTTGGGGGGCTGTGGACTGTGGTGCCTGCTGAGAGAGGCCAGAGGGCCAGGGGAGGCCGGGGCCTGAGCCCAAAGCCCCTGCCCCACGCATCCCCAGACAAGGCCTCCCACCCCGTCCTGGCCACTTCTGGCCCCGCCAGGTGAGGGATCCCAGCGAAGCTGCCATCGTCCCCATTCCCCAGATGAGAACACTGAGGGCAGGGGCTTCACAAGCCCGTGCAGGGTCACCCGGCCGCTGGAGGGCGGGGCCCAGGCTTGCCACCAGGTTGCCAAGTCAGTTAGCAGAGGGAAGACGCGAGCTCAGGAGCTGAGCAGTCCCCACTCCGAGCCTCTGTTCGCTCAGCTGTAAAATGGAGCCGGGAAGACACGAGGTGGGCGGCAGCAGCGTCCAGCCCAGGGGCCGCGTGGCCCGGAGTGGACATCTCCAGCTGGGAGCTGTGTGACCCTGACCTTGGCCGAGGTGTTCTCCTTAGAACTGCCTGCAGCTGCATGGGCTCCGGGAAGCCCTCCTCCCAGGAGTAACTTACCAGGCACCTGCTACAGCCCTGCTACAGTGTTGCCCTGATTGTCAGCCTCCCAGGGCCCCCACCCCACCACGGCTGTGCGATGCACAAGCGCCCTGTTCTGATCCGAACACACCTTTCCGTCCGTGTGGATGCCTCCCCAAGGAAGCAGGCAGCTGGGAGGTGGTCCGGCCAGCGCCTGGCTGCAGGCGGGGGGAACCGGGCCTTCGCCGCTTGTCTGCTCTCTGCTAGCCCCAGCCCCGCCTGCTGGCTGAGATGTTGGGGTGCTTCTTCACTGTGGGGTGCTGCTCAGAGCACCCCCGTGTCTCTCAGAGGACCTACCAGGAGGTCTCACGCCCCTCGGTGGACCGCAGCGTGCACCCTTGACGCGAGAGCCTGTGGCTGCGTCTGTCCCCACTCTTGTTCCCACGTGAAAATGAGACCCACACTTGGCATTTACTGTGTCCTGGGAGAAATCTGTGACTGGGGGGCCTCACGGGTGGAAAGCACCTGGATTGGAAAATGTTTCATTTCTAGCTCTGATCCATCAGTGATGTCTGCCTGAGGAACTGTGTCAGAGCTCAGTGGGGAGGCATCTGTGATCCATTAGTACTGTCTGCCATGGGCACAGGCTGAGAAGGAAGGGTCTGTAGGCTGTGTGTTTGTTCTCCCTGGTCTTTAGACTCACCGGCAGTGTGCTCTTAGCTCTCTCACCCTTCACCCCTGCGTGAGCCTGTTTAAAATTCAGAAATTTTGTTCTGCTTTCTTTCCCCACTCCACTAGAGCTCTGGACAAAGCCCAGGCCTTTCTTTTACCTCTACCCTATTTTAGTTGCTTCAATATTTGACATATAGTGAAACCCAACAGAAGGGAGAAGAAATGAGTGAATGACGGTGGGAGGGGTACGAGGATGGCAGACTGGGAGGGTGGGCTGACAGATGGAGGACTGATGGGTGAGTACATGGAGTCTGGACAGCAGGAGTGGGCGTGAGTGGCTGGGTGGCTGGCTAAGGTCCAGATGGGTGTACAGATTTGTGGGTTGTCTCATGCTTAGATAGGAATGAATGCTGTCCTGGAAGGATTCATAGATGGTGAATCACTGTGTTCACTAATGGATGGACAGAGTGGCAGAAATTTGCAAATAATTGAATGATGGTTACATGGGTGGTGGATGGATGGAGTCCTCGATTCATGATAGATGATTAGATGGGTGGGTGGACAGGTGGGAGGGTGGATGGGTGGATGGGTGAGTGGAGGATGGGCGGAGGGGCGGGTGAATGGGCGGATGGGGGATGGGTAGAGGGATGGGTGGGTGGATGAGTGGGGGATGGGTGGAGAAATTCATAAGTAGGGTGTAGAAGACCTGGTTCATGGATAATGTCCATGTAGGGATGGATGGGTGAGTGGGTGGGTGGATGGATAGGTGGGTGGGTGGGTGAGTGGATGGATGGGTGGATGGATGGAGGGAGGGAGGGAGGGATGGGTGGGTGGATGGGGGGTGGGTAGAGGGATGAATGGGTGAAAGGATGAGTGGGGGATGAGTGGAGGGGCAGGTGAGTGGGTGGATGGATGGATGGATGGGTGGATGAGTGGAGGGATGGGTGAAGAAATTCAGGACCAGGGTATAGAAGACCTGGTTTATGGTGATGTCCTGTAGGGACGGATGGGTGAGTGGGTGGGTGGATGGATAGGTGGGTGGGTGAGTGGATGGATGGGTGGATGGATGGAGGGAGGGAGGGAGGGATGGGTGGGTGGAGGGATGGGTGGGTGGATGGGGGATGGGTAGAGGGATGGATGAGTGAATGGATGAGTGGGGGATGGGTGGAGGGGCAGGTGAGTGGGTGGGTGGAGGGAGGGATGGGTGGATGGAGGGATGGGTGGATGGATAGGTGGGTGGGTGGGTGAGTGGATGGATGGGTAGATGGATGGAGGGAGGGAGGGAGGGATGGGTGGGTGGATGAGTGGGGGATGGTGGAGAAATTCAGGACCAGGGTGTAGAAGACCTGGTTTATGGTGATGTCCATGTAGGGACGGATGGGTGAGTGGGTGGGTGGATGGATAGATGGAGGGAGGGAGGGAGGGAGGGATGGGTGGATGGAGGGATGGGTGGGTGGATGGGGGATGGGTAGAGGGATGGATGAGTGAATGGATGAGTGGGGGATGGGTGGAGGGGCAGGTGAGTGGGTGGGTGGATGGAGGGAGGGATGGGTGGATGAGTGGGGGATGGGTGGAGAAATTCAGGACCAGGGTCTAGAAGACCTGGTTTATGGTGATGTCCATGTAGGGACGGATGGGTGAGTGGGTGGGTGGATGGAGGGAGGGAGGGGTGGGTGGATGAGTGGAGGGATGGGTGGAGAAATTCAGGACCAGGGTGTAGAAGACCTGGTTCATGGATGATGTCCTGTAGGGACGGATGGGTGAGTGGGTGGGTGGATGGATAGATGGAGGGAGGGAGGGAGGGAGGGATGGGTGGGTGGATGGGGGATGGGTGGAGGGGCAGGTGAGTGGGTGGGTGGAGGGAGGGATGGGTGGATGGAGGGATGGGTGGGTGGATGAGTGGGGGATGGGTGGAGGGGCAGGTGAGTGGGTGGGTGGATGGAGGGAGGGATGGGTGGATGAGTGGGGGATGGGTGGAGAAATTCAGGACCAGGGTGTAGAAGACCTGGTTTATGGTGATGTCCTGTAGGGACGGATGGGTGAGTGGGTGGGTGGATGGATAGGTGGGTGGATGGGTGAGTGGAGGGATGGGTGGGTGGATGGAGGGAGGGAGGGATGGGTGAGTGGAGGGATGGGTGGGTGGATGAGTGGGGGATGGTGGAGAAATTCAGGACCAGGGTGTAGAAGACCTGGTTTATGGTGATGTCCATGTAAGGACGGATGGGTGAGTGGGTGGGTGGATGGATAGGTGGGTGGGTGGGTGAGTGGATGGATGGGTGGATGGAGGGAGGGAGGGAGGGAGGGATGGGTGGGTGGATGAGTGGGGGATGGTGGAGAAATTCAGGACCAGGGTGTAGATGACCTGGTTCATGGTGATGTCCATGTAGGGGCGGATGGGTGAGTGGGAGAATGAACACGTGTACAGATTCCCGGCTGAGCTTTGAACGCGCTGGCCGAAGACCTGATTCCTAGACGCATTCCTGTGAGAGGTGACCAACGGTCCTTGAAGGGGTTGAGGCAGGATGTGATCAGCGGATGGATTCATGGATAGACAAGCGGCCGGGCACGCGGACGGATACATGGATGGATTCATGGGTGACAGAGGGCACAGAACAGAGTAAAGGCCGCCCCAACTCACCTCCTGACCCCGGAGAAGGGCGGGTGGTCGCCCCTCGGCGGCCCCAGGGCCGTCAGCTGCTGCTGCAGGATCTTCTTCAGGCTGTCCTGGAGGCACGACGGCTGGGCCCTTGGGGACGGACGAGCCACACCCAGCGTGAGTGGTCAGCGCCACCCGCTCCCCCAGCCTGGGCGCACCCAGCGCAGCCGGGCCCCGGGCGCCAGGCTGGCCACACTCACCGCAGGCGTGGGAGGAACGGGCAGCCGGGACACTGGGCAGAGCCCTGGCCGTGCTCGGATGCGCCCCTTTGGTGCCGCGCCGTCGAGGGTGCTGGGACCCCGCAGGAGGTGGAGGGGACGCTGGGGGGCCTTCGCGGGGGACAGACCGTCCTCGCGGGGGTCTTCCTAGTTACATGGCCTTGGGGACGGTGGGCCAGCCTTCAGAGGGTGGTTCGCGGTGCGGGAGGGCCGGACCCCGGGACCCCAACCCCCGCCAAGGGGAGGTACTCCGCCCCCCACCCCGGGGGGACCCGCGGGCCTCACTCGGCGGCTCCAGCTGCTCCGCACACTTGTCCCGCAGCTGGCACAGGAACTCGCGGAACCTGTTGGGCAGGAGCTCCCCTAGGAGCGCGCCCAGGGAGTCCGGGGCCTCCCCGGCCACTCCCCTGCGGGGTTCCTCGCCCTCTCGGGGCCCGAGACGTCGCGGGGCCGACGCCCGGGACGCGCGGGCAGAGCGCAGAGGCGGCAGCAGCAGCGACTCCAGCACCGAGCGGCTCTGCGGCGGCCGCGGGGTCGCAGCGGCCACGGCCGGCAGGCGCGGCGCAGGGCTCCGGGCGCGCACCGCGGGCTCGGAGTCCCGGTCCTGCCACCACGCGCCGCCGTCCCCCAGGACCCGCGAGCTCCTGGCGCCGCCGCGGGTCGCCCAGGGCTCGAACGGGGTCAGCGTGGGCAGCAGCCGCGGGTCTCTCCGTCGGACGCGGCCGTCGCCGGGGCACCCCTGCGCCGCCCCCGCGTTGGGGTGGCGGCGGAACATGCTGCGGCCCGCGCTGCGCTGGGCTCAGGGCATCCTCACTCCGGCGGGGGCGGCGGGGGCCGCGCGTGGCGCAGCGGCTGCGGAGCCGAGCCCCGGGCCATCGCGCCCAGAGCCGGGTGCTGTGGGTGGTGTGGCTATCGGGGGGTCGCCGCCGCCGGCGCCGCCGACAGCGAGCGGCTTCAGGCTGGAGTCGCTGAGCCTCTCTCAACTCAGCTGAAAATGGTGACGGCGGGAGCCCCCACCTTTGGGGGTTGCTGTGACGTGTAGGTGAGTGAGCACGCATCAATCACGCAGAGGAGGACCGGCACGCGGGCCACGCGCGCCCTTCTCATTACTTAAAAACCCCGCGGGGTAGTTTGGTCCCAGCCTCAGCCTTGGGGCCCGGGGCTACGCGTTCGCTGGGCTCGTTGCCCTGGCCCCGCAGCCAGGGCCTTGTCCCTGGGACCCCGGCCCGTGCGCCTGCCCTTTGGCGGGAGTCCAGTGCCATCGGAGCGCGCACAGCACGCGGAAGGTGGGGGGCGGGGCTTGTTACGGCTGCTAGCGCTCCCCTGGGAGCTAGGAATCCTGAAACTATGTGCCCTAGTCCTATCCCCTCCCCCAGCTCTGACACGGGGGGGGGGGGGTCTCAGAGGCCGCTTTGTCCCCACCACACCGCCCCCACCCCCAAAAGCCCAGATTGTTGTCAGCTGCAAGGGGTCACTCTCACCTTGCCGGGGCTTCTGGTTGGGGTCAGGGCAGGTCTCGTGAGTTTAGAGCCCCCTACCAGGTGGGCCAGCCCTGGGAGAGCCCATCTCCCCTGCCAGGTCTCTCTGCCAGCCCCTCCCCAGTGCCCGCTGCACCTCTGCAGGGTCATTATGATCCGCGCCCCACCCACAGCCATCCAAGGAACACAGCCCCCAAGCCTGGGGTGGAGGGCGGGGCTTGGTCACAGGGGACCCCTGAGATCTAGCCAGGGGCAGGGCCAGATCTGGGAGCTCCGGTGGGTCCTGTCTGGGTAGCTATGCAAGTAGAACTTGCGCCCAGTGGGCCTGGAGGCCAAGAACCAACCGCAAGTCCCTGCTCGGCTTCTCGGCTGTGTCACGATGTACAGGTTTCTCCCACCCCAGGGCTCCGTGGGGAACTCGGCGGGTAGAGAGGTAAGGGTGGGGTGGACAAGTATGTCACTGGCCTTGTCCAAGTTCATAACCTGGGGGCCAGCACTGTGACGTAGCGGGTAAAACCACCACCTGCGCGCTAACATCCCACGTGGGTGCTGGTTCTAGTCCCGGCTGCTCCACTTCCGATCCAGCTCTCTGCTGTGGCCTGGGAAAGCAGTGGGGGATGGCCCAGGTCCTTGGGCCCTGCACTCACGTGGGAGACCCGGAAGAAGCTCCTGGCTCCTGGCTTTGGATCGGCGCGGCTCCAGTGTTGCAGCCTTTTGGGGAGTGAACCAGAGAATGGAAGACTTCTCTCACTCTCTGTCTCTCCCCCTCTCTCTAACTCTGCCTCTCAAATAATAAACATTTTAAAAAAAGTTAATAATCTGAAAATGAAAAAAATGACTTTGTAGTTCAGGTTTTGGGAGGAGGCCCTCGCAGGAGATGGGCTCCGTGTTCTAGAACTGCCTCCCAGCCGGCCGCCAGTGCGTTCCTCGGGAACTTTGCGTTTACAGGGCGAGGTTTCTAAATGGGTGAGGAAAATCAGACAAATCAGATGGTCTTCTCCTTTTTTTTAAAGATTTATTTATTTTATTTGATAGGCAGAGCTAGAGTGAGAGAGCGAGAGAGAGATTTCATCTGCTGGCTCACTTCCAAAATGGCTACGACGGCCAAGGCTGGGCCAGGCCAAAACCAGGAGCCATATGGGTGCTGGGGGCCCAAGCACTTGGCCCCCCCCCGCTGCTTTCCCCTTTGCGTTAGCAGGACGGATGAGAAGTGGAGCAGCCGGGACCAGAACCGGCGCTCAGTGGGATGCTGCTGTCACAGGTGCTGTCTAGGGAGCCCCACAGCCCTCGCGTTCTGCATTTATTATCTACTATGTGCGAGGCTCCGCAGCCGAGGTCTGCCTGGACTGGAGGCGTCCTGCACTGAGCATGTCTGGGGGGGGGACCTGTCCCCCGCCAGGTAACCAGGCACAGCTGGGCCTTTGGGCGCAGGAGGGCTGGGAGCAGAACCCTCCCCAGGAGGATGTAGGCGCCAGCCCCAGAAGTTGCCCAGGGTCTACGCCCGCCTCTTCTTAGAGACGGGGAAGAGGACGCTCGGGAGGGAGGCTGAGATCCTGGGACCCGCGTGTGCCCCAGGACAGCCAGAGGGGAGGTCCCCGCGGGTGTGCGTCAGCGATGGTCAAATGGTCAGCTCCCCCGCGCGCCGTGGCTCCCACTACAGGCACCTCCTGTGTGCTTCGCCAGAGGAGGCTGTGCGGCCGTGACCCCAGGGTGTGTGTCCACCCAAGGTGGACGCGGCGTGACCACAGCTTTCCTTTCCCGAGTTCTGGGCTGAGGCTTTGCCGAGCGTGATGTCAAGGCTGCGCCCTGAGGGCATCAGCACGGCTCAGGGCAGAGCAGGACCCTGCAGGCCCGCTGCCTCAGGACCGGTCCAGAACGTCAGAGATGGGCGACTTCAAACAAAGATGTCAGGTACCTGCCGCAAAGGCAGAGACAGACCCGGACCCACAGGCCTCCTGTCGCCGGCTCATTCCCAAACGCCTCCCCCGCAGCCAGGGCCGGGCCAGGCTGAAGCCAGGAGCCCTGAACGCCACCCATCCGGGTCTCCCACGGGGGCAGCAGGGGCCCAGCCACTTGGGCCACCAGCTGCTGCCCCCCAGGGCTGCACATCAGCGCGGAGGGGGACCCCGGAGTGGACAAGGGCTCAGACCCAGGAGTTCCGATGGGGAACGTGGGTGCCCCAAGGCCAACCTCGTACCGCCAACTTCACGCCCTGGGAATGCTTATTTGGGCTGGAAACCCCTTAGCTCCGCCAAGGGAATCCCTTCCTCCCCTCCCCTCTCTCTCTCTCTCTCTCTCTCTCTCTCTCTCTCATCGGCATATCACTTTAAGGTGCCGGGGGGGATGGGCTGGACTGAAGACAATGGCTTCTCTCCCTTTCTCCTCAAAGGGGAGCCCACAGAATGCTCGTCTTCACAAGTCCAGACGGGTGCGGCGAGACGGCCACACCGCGCGAACCTCCCACGGCCGGCAGCGGACCCGGAGCCCGCGGGGCGGGGCGAGCCGGCCGCGGGGCGGAGCCAGCTGCGGCCCCGCCCCCGCGCCCGGAAGTGACGTCGGCGGACAAAGGCAGCGCGCGCCGCCCGCCGTTGCGGCTGCTCGTGGAGTGGCGGAGCTGCCGCGGGTCCGTGCGGCCGGGGAGGGGGTCTTCGCCGCCGCCGCCCTCGTCTCCTGGGCCGCGGGAGCCCCCGCCCGGGGTGAGTAGCGCGGTGCGGAGCGGAGCGGCGAGGCCCGGCTCGTCACGTGACCCCGGCGCGGGCCCCACGTGCGCGTCCCCGGGAGGCCGGGGCTGACCCGGCCAGGGCCCGGGCGGAGCCCCCTCCGGGCAGTGGGGCTCCGGGGGCCGCTCCCCGGCGTGGGCGTGGGCAGCGCGGCCGCTGTCGTGTTTGGCCCCGGCCCGGCCGCGGCGAGGGGCCCTTGGGGCCAAGGTCAGCGTGCTTTCGGGGCGGCGGCCGTGTCCGGGAGCCCAGGCCGCGCTGCCCAGCGGCCGCGCGATCCCTCCTCTCGGGCCGCAGCGCCGGGGCGTGGCGGGGTGGCCGCGGGAGGGGAGCGTGGAGTGGTGACCCGGGGGGCGGCCCGGGCCCCGGAGGGACCTGGGCGCCCGTGGCTCCCGTCGGGGGCTGCCCTGGCGCTCCCGCCCTGCGAGGGGCCGCAGGCCGCCCCGGCCTGGCCGTCTTAGCTGTGCCCGGCGCTCGCGGTTTGCTGGGCGTTTGATGCGCTTCTGTCACGCGCGGGGAATCTCGCTGGACAGGGGTCTCAGCTGCGGCGAGTTTGGCCTCGGCGCTGTGTGGAGCCCTTTCAGCTTCTTCGTGCTCACTTTTTAAAGATTTATTTATTTGAAAGTCAGAGAGAGAGAGGTCTTCCATCCGCTGGTTCACTCCCCCAGATGGATGCAACAGTCAGGGCTGGGCCAGGCTGAAGCCAGGAGCCAGGAGCTTCTTCTGGGTCTCCCACGTGGGTGCAGGGGCCCAAGGACCTGGGCCATCTTCCACTGCTTTCCCAGGCCACAGCAGAGAGCTGGATCGGAAGTGGAGCAGCCGGGACCAGAACCGGCGCCCATACGGGATGCTGGCACGGCAGGCGGCAGCTCCACCCACTGCGCCACAGCTCTGCCCCAACACTGGTGATTTTAAAGAAGGCACTGCAGGCGGACTAGGCCACAGCGCCGGCCCTGTGCTCACTTCAGCCTTTCCGGAGTCATGCCGCCGAGGGAGAGTGATGCCCGGGGTCTCCCACCCTGTGGGGCCCTGGCTCCTTTTAAATTTTGCCTTCCCTCCTACCCCCCTTGCACGTCTGACACACGTGCAGGTGCTGCCCACGCAGGCCCAGGGAGCAGCGCCCTGCCAGTGAGACACGCGTGGCTCCAGGGAGGAGCGCGGTAGCAGCTGGGGCTGCCCCGAAGGCCTCGGAGCGGGGTTGGGGGGGCAGCAGGCAGACGGCCCCAGCGTGTGGGTGACATTGTCCTCCGAGGGGCTGGTGGTCGCTGGTCCTCCCTGAGCTGGCCCAGGTGTGCGGAGCCCTGGAGCCGTGCGTGGCTGCCGGGAGGAGCGTGGTAGCAGCTGGGGCAGAATGAACCGGGTCCCGTGGAGAGAACAGAGGTTCCCGTGACGCCGGCCTCGGCGCGGGGTCCGCGCACGGCAGGAGGCAGGCAGGAGGCAGGCGGACGGGGACGCTGAACTGCATTCCGGAATAAACCTGGAGCCCAGCTCTGCGGGTGGCTCAGCGTCCCGGGGCCCCACCTGGGGTCGTTGCCAGCCCACAGGCTTGGGGCGCGGGTTAGAGACCCTGCGCCCCTGGAACCCTGGGGCAGGCGTGTGAGCAGACGTCAGCGCCACACCGGCCGCCCTGGTGCACTCCTAGCGTCTGTGCGAGTGGATTCAGGGGCCTTGACGTTTAGGCATCCCGTCGTGTAAGGCTTTTGGTAAAGCAAAAACTCGCAGTCGGGAGGGGCCGTCAGCGTCCGCGTCCTGGGTGCTTGGGATTTTCGTAGAAACGGGGAGTGGCCAGAGCCACACGGAGCTCAGCTCATCGTCTCCTGTGTTGAACGCGCCGCTCGGCGACTGGTAGACAGGCGTGTACGCACACTCACACACACGCCCCCTCGCACTCACTCCAGGTGCTGCACTCTGCGTACAAGGCCCCTGGACCTGGGTGGGTGCGCCCCCTGCCTCGGGTCACGCTGGCTGCACGGCGGGCCATCGGTGTCAGCAGCACTCACATGGCTGCCTGCCCTGTGACAGGTGTCGTGGCCACTGGCGCCCTTGCCTCTGCCGCCGCAGGTGCCGGGTGCCTGGGGAGGCGCTGAGGTGCTCGGTCTCCGTGTGCCGCCGGCTGTGCACCCGGGCGGGGGGGCCCAGCCTCTTGCCCGTCTTGTTCTCCGTAGGCTCAGCCACACTCCTCTGCCACTGTCCGTGCCCCCACTCCCACCCCCAGCCCCGCGAGCCTCGTTTTTCCGGGCGCAGCCCCATCCCCCGGTAAGAAAGGGCCCCTCCGTCCTTGGGGCTTCCACAGCTCTCGGACCCCGGGAACCCTCGTCTTCCTGCCGTGGGTTCCAGTCGGTTACGATTTTCCTCCTTAGTCGGACTGCAAGCTCTCTGGGGGCCCGTGAGCCCACCACTGCACCCGGAATGGTGCCCTGACCTTGCCAGTGTCCCGGGAAAGACGCCGTTTTCCGACTGGCCAGTGGGAGGGGCTGGAGGGGCCCCCTGCCTGGCCACGTGGCTGGTCTCCCTCACGCGTCAGCGTCTGCCCCTGCAGGCTGCAGAAGCACAGATCTGTCTCAAGTCCACTGCTCTTGTTTTCTTTGTTTAAAGATTATTTTTTGGAGAGGCAGAGTTATAGAGAGAGAGAGGGAGAGACAGAGAGAGGTCTTCCATCCGCTGGATCACTCCCCAAATGGCTGCAGTGGCCAAGGCTGGGCTGGAGCCAGGAGCTTCTTCTGGGTCTCCCACGCGGGTGCAGGGGCCCAAGCACTTGGGCCATCTTCCACTGCTTTCCCAGGCCACAGCAGAGAGCTGGATCAGAAGAGGAGCAGCCGGGACTCGAACCAGTGCCTATATGGGATGCTAGTGCCACAGGTGGCGACTTTACCTGCAACGCCACAGTGCCAGCCCCAGGTTCATTGTTCGTTAAAGGTAAATCTAAATGCTAAACCAGACCCACAGTGGCCCTCTGGGGGGGGGTCTATTTTTTTTTTTCTTTCTTTTTTGAAAGCCAGAGTTAGAGAAAGCTTCTATCTGCTAGTTCACTCCCCAAATGACCCTAGCAACCAGGTCTGAGCCAGCAGCTCCACCCTGGTCTCCCACGTGGGTCCAGGGGCCACGCACCGTCTCCCAGGTGCAGTAGTAGGCAGCTGGGTCAGGAGCCAGGCAGCCGGACTCCAGCTGGCGCTGGGCTGTGCTCTCCGCCCGCCCTGCCCTCTGGGAGCTGCAGCCCCTCTGCCTGGCCAGCCACCGCTAGGGGGCGCTCTTCCCGCACCTCGCTTGTGGGTCCCAGGTGCGGCTGCTTTTCTGCGTGGCCTCTCCCACTCCTGACAGGGGTGGGAGGGCCGAGGGCTCCCCGGCTCAGCAGGAGTGTCCACAGCGTCCTGCCGCAGCCCACCTCTCCCTTGATCTCGGGGTCTGCTCTCTGGGGTGACGCCGAGGACGGCAGCAGAGGCCGGACACTGGGCCTCGCTCTGATACGTGGGAGGGAGCCGGTGCTGCCGGCGCAGGGCAGGGCGGCTCACCCCCCCTCCCCTCACTCAGGAGGGGCGCTGAGACGGGGCCAGCATGACGAGCGAGGTGATCGAAGACGAGAAGCAGTTCTACTCCAAGGCCGAGACGTACTGGAAGCAGATCCCGCCCACGGTGGACGGCATGCTCGGGGGGTACGGCCACATCTCCAGCATCGACATCACCAGCTCCCGGAAGTTCCTGCAGAGGTTTCTCAGGGTAGGCAGGTGTGCTGGCTCCGCGCGGGGCCGCCGGCATCTCTGGGTGCCTCCCACCACGACAGGCCGGGGGTGGCATCACGGGCCGTGGTCTGGCTTCTGGACCGTGGCCTTTGCCTCGAGAGCCGCCTGTGGTGCTGGCTGTCAGGTTCCCGGGTGGAGCAGGCCCGTCAGGCCGCGCAGCTTGCCAGGACGGTAGCTGTCCTCTGCTGTGGCGTGTGCTGCCCGCCCCTCCTCCCTCTGTGCCAGGCTGTGTGGGGTCTTCGGGAAGGAGCCCGCCCCTCCGCGAGCACCGGAGGCTGCTGCTTGCCCACCTTCCCTCCCTTTCCCCTCTCCCTTCCCGGCCCGTCTGTCCCCTCGCTGGGGTCCCAGGAGAGAGGAGACCAGTGTACCCGAGTTGCCCCACTGATGTGGGAGGGAGCCCCCGACCTCCCCGCAGGGCGAGCTGTGGCCTGCCCCCGCCGAGCCCACGAGGGAGGCCCCTTGCTATGAGGCTGCCTGCTCTGTAGGACGGCCCGAACAAGACGGGGACGTCCTACGCGCTGGACTGCGGCGCCGGCATCGGGAGGATCACCAAGCGGCTGCTCCTGCCGCTCTTCCGAGTGGTGGACATGGTGGACGTGACGGAGGGCTTCCTGGCTGAAGCCAAGACCTACCTGGGCGAGGAGGGCAAGAGGGTGCGCAACTACTTCTGCTGCGGCCTGCAGGACTTCAGCCCCGCGCCCGGCTCCTACGACGTCATCTGGATCCAGTGGGTGATAGGTGAGGCCCCGCCCACCGCTCAGGCTCCCCGCTGGCCTTGGGAGCTGGGTCCTGCTCCTGCGGCCAGGGGCCCGGCAGAGACACCCTGGTCTCTGGGGCTCCCCGGCGCCAGGGGAGGCCCTGCCCACTGGGGGTAGTTCTTGTTGAAAACGATTTAAGATTGGAAAGGCAGAGGGACAGGGAAGGATCTGTCTGCTGGCTCCCTGCCCAAATGGCCACAGCAGCCGGGGCTGGGCCAGGGCAGAGCCTGGGGCTCCATCGGGTCTCCCACGCGGGTGCAGGGCCCAAGCACTCCGGCCTCCTCTGCTGCTTTGCCAGGTGCATCAGCAGGGAGCTGGATCAGAAGTGGAGCAGCCAGGACTCGAACCAGTGCTCAGGATGGGGAACGCTGGCGTGGCGAGCAGTGGCTTTACCTGGGCCACAGTGCCAGGCCAGTTGTTGGGAAATGTGCCCAGTAGCTTAACTATTGAGATGGAAACGTGAGTTTTCTAAGGGTTTTTGAAACTGAGATGAAAAGGCTAGACTGTGACTGAGCGGTCCCAGCGCTTGGCTGTGCCGCCCCCCGCAGCTCACCCAGCACGCTGGGCCGTGCCCCGGCTGCCGACCCCACGGCAGGCACCTGTGGCAGCAGCCAGCCACCCTGGGGCCGTGGCCCCTGGTCACAGGAAGCCTCGTGGACATGGTGTGGGAGGGAGGATCCGACACTCAGACCCGGAGTGCTGCCTGGGGCTGGTGGACACGGCTGGCGGGACCGCGGCCAGGATCTGCTTCCGGCCAGCTGGCTTCTGTGCCGGGTTCCTCCTGCACGAAGGGGGCCCGGATGGGACAACCCCGGGTGGTTCTGAGGGCCGAGTGGCCCGGGGGGGGCGCCGGGGCGCCGGGCTCACCGTGCCCTCCCGCCCCACAGGACACCTGACGGACGAGCACCTGGCCGAGTTCTTGCGGCGCTGTAAGCGGGGCCTGCGTCCCAACGGCATCATCGTCATCAAGGACAACATGGCCCAGGAGGGCGTGATCCTGGACGACGTGGACAGCAGCGTGTGCCGCGCGCTGGCCGTGGTGCGTGCGCTGATCCGCAGCGCGGGCCTCAGCCTCCTGGCCGAGGAGCGGCAGGAGAACCTGCCCGACGAGATCTACCACGTCTACAGCCTGGCCCTGAGATGAGGGCGCCGGGGCGGGGGCTTCGTGGCTGCTAAATACACGCGTGTGCGTCCGCACGGTGCCGGCTCTTCTTCAACAGGCGCTGGGGGTCGGGCAGCGCGGCCTGTGGGCCAGTGCTCCCACGTGGAGTCGGTGATCCTCCCAAAGCCTTGGGCAGAGGGGAAAGACCGGCACTTGGTTGCCAAGGTCACCCCAAGGGCGGGGCGCCAGGCTGGGTGGCCCCGTCAGATGGTGCCATGGGGGCAAACGTGTCCCAGCAGCCTGCGTGTGGCCTCCCTCCTGGCCGTGATGGGGCTCTGCCGTGGCGGCACTGGGAGGCCCTGGTGTAGACCGGTGTTCTAGGGACGCACAGCACCCCCTCGCTCCACACTGGCTGCTGTGGGATTTTTCACCTTGAACTTGCATGGGGAGAGCCAGAAATGCTACCCAGGAACCCTCGAGGCCGAGACTTGGTTTAATCTTATGATATAAATAAAGCACTCCCGAAGGATTCACACAATTCAGTGGCCCACGTGATTCAGAAGCGGCCTCCAGGAGCCTGGCTCGGGACGGGGCCGTCCACTCATGGACCCACCTGCTCCATTAGGCCCCCTTGGGGAGCCTCTCCCTGTGGGCACTTCTTAGCAGAGGGCGTGGTCCCCAACCAGGTCTGGCACCAGTGGAGCTGCTGCGGGAGCACAGCCGGGTACCTTGGCCCAGAGATGAGGCCACGAAGGTTGGCCCAGCTCCCAGCACCAGCCGGAGACTACAGTGGCCAGGGCGCCTTTCCCCAGCTCACGGAGCGCGCTGCCTTGAGAGATGGGGTCTGCGAGAGCAGGGCGGAGCCCTTCCCGCAGGGCAGGTCACTGTGTCCCCGTGGTGCTGGGGGCGCCCCTGCCCCCGCCGTGCCCTGGTGTGGACACTCCACCCTTTCTCTACTGTGGCTGCTGCCGGGGGAGAGGGAAGGCACGGCCTCTCCCCGCGGGCAAGGACCAGGTCAGAGTGCCCGCCCCATGGCTGTCCCAAGTGGCCCGAAGCCGCCGGGGCCCCGCTCCGCAGCCGGGGACGCCGAGACGTCCTCTTCGACGGCGCCGCCGTGCTCGCTGAGGAGGTACCACTTCAGCCGGTCCGGCAGGGGCAGGGCCTGCACCTTGGCGTCCACGGGCCACGGCTGCAGGTGCAGCCGGATGCACACGCGGCACAGGTGCCTGAGGGGCGGGGGGCAGCGCTCCAGCTGCCGCAGGGAGCCGTGCAGGGCCTGCACCTTGCCCGCCAGGCTGCCCTCCGGGTGGATGTCGAAGTTCTCGGGCAGCTGGAGCTTGCGGGAGTTGGTCACCATGAGGTCCAGGACGGTCTCGGCCTTGCGCAGGAGGTCCGCGTGGCTCTTGTCCTCGGGGCAGTCTGGGTGCGAGCAGAGCCGCTCGAAGACGATGTGGAAGCCGGACCAGCAGGAGGCGCCGTGCAGGGAGCAGTTGTAGGCGGCCCCCGACTCCAGCAGGAAGCGCAGCAGGGGGAAGTGCAGCTTGAAGCTCTTGAGGCAGACGTAGGTGAGGGACTCGTGGGCGGGGCAGCGGCTGGGGTCGGCGCCGTGGGCCAGCAGCAGCTGCGTGACTTGGAAGCAGAAGCGGCGGATCATGGGCGACTCCTCGACGTCCCCGCACACGGTCTCCTCCAGCAGGAAGATGATGCAAGTGAACACCGTGTCCCCGTCCTTGGTGGTGGCCGTCACGTCCGCCCCTGGACGGACAACAGAGGGTGGGGGCGTGGCCCGGAGGCGGGGACGAGGAGCGGGGGGGGGGGGGGGGGGCGGGGGGGGCCTCACCTCCTTCCAGTAAGAGCCGGATGTTCTCCGTGTTGTGGATCTGCACGCCGTCACTGCTGGCCAGCGCATGGAGCAGAGCCGTCTTCCCTGGAAGGGGTGCGGGGTAGAGGGGAGCGGGCGGCCAGGGAGCCAGGTCAGGGCCACCCCACAGGTGCAGGTCCCCGAGAGCACTAGGGACTGAGGGGTGGCTCCCGGCTTTCCTGCCCCCACAGTGGGAGAGGAAGGGGTCCTCTGGCCCCAAGGTGCTCCCTGAGGCCTGGGCTGGGTCTGCCCGACAGGAAGCCACGGCTCGCCCTGGTGGCACCTGTGGGGCTGGCACGGGCACAGCGACCACGTGGCCTGTCTAAAGCCCCTCGACTACCAGAGGTTGGCAAAGTCCACCTGCGCACCCACCGTGCAGTGACCAGTCGGGGTCGGGGCCGGGGCACCCTGCCACTGGTGGTCCTGGGCCCAGGCCGCCCGCCATCACGCGGGAGGCACCCACCGTGCTTGTCGGCTGCGTTGACGTCTGCGCCAAGGTCCAGGAGCCGCTGCAGGCAGGGCAGGCGCTCGGGCTCCTCGCTGGCCAGGTCCAGGGGGCTGCTCTCATGGATCTGGACCGACAGCATGGGGCAGGTTGGCCTGGAGGCCTGCCGGGGCCCCCAGCCCCTCACCCCGGGAAGCAGGCTGGTCCCGGCGCGTACCCGGTCCCTGCGATTGATGTTGGCCCCGTGGCGCACCAGCAGCTCCACCATGTCGGGCTGGTTCCGCAGCACGGCGATGTGCAGGGCCGTGTAGTAGGTCACCGGGTCTGCAGGCACAGCCCGGGGCAGCTCAGCACCCAGGCCCGGCTCTCCTGTCTGCTCCAGGCAGGAGCCAAGGGCCAGGGCTGCCCTGCCCGTCCCCACGGAGGTCAGGACACAGCATCTGACCCCCTTGGGCTTTAGCTCCTGCTAAAATAGGGCCAGGTGGGGCCTCTCCCCTAGAGACCTCTGGGGGCAGCACTACCTGGCCCCCAAGCCTCGGGGCCAGGGGCTCAGAGGGGGAGGGAGACGGGCTGGGCTGAAACCTGGGGCATCAGAACCCCTCTGCCTGCCCGCCCTGCCCCCGCCGCCCCTGCACCGCGGCTCGGAGGAGCTGCCGGCTCCGGGCACAAGGCCAGCTGCCGCGTCTGCACGCGCGTGGGCGCTGAGGGCCGGCCGCTCTGCCGAGTCAGCAGCCGGCCCGCTCTGCCCGCGGTCAGGGCCACCAGCGAGCTCCCCAGGGAATGGCCGCCCGCCGCCCCCAGGGGGCCCCGGCTGACCTTCGAAGTTGAGGTTGGCCCCGTGCCGCAGGAGGACGTCGGCCGCCCGCGTCAGCCCCAGCTCGGCCATCTTGAGCAGCGCGTTGCTCACGCCCTCCTGGTAGAACGGGGAGTGGGTCTTCCGCTCCAGCAGCTCGGTGAGGACGCGCAGCCGGCCCTCCTCGCTGGCCACATAGCCGGGCCTGGGGCAGGCGGAGAGGGGGAGGCCTGTGAGGCAGCAGCCGCGGCGGCGCCCAGGCAGGGGCGGCTCCCAGCACTGCAGGGAACCCTAGGGGCCAGAGCTGCCGTCAGCCCCGAGCACAGGGTCCCCGTGCACCTGTCCCCTCTGCGTTGCCACCAAGCACCTGAGGGGACCAGGAACGACGCCCTCGGCTCACAGCCTGGGAGGTGCGAGCCAGGGCTGGGCAGCGCCCCCCGTGAGAGCAGTGACCAGGGATGGAGGGCGGACACAGCGGGCAGCGCCTGGGCCCCACCCCGGCCACAGCGACCTGCCCAGGGCGGCTCCCCGCGAGGCCCACGTCCATCTCAAGTGCGGGACTCGGGCCTGGGCGCCGGCTCGCCCTGGGGCAGGCGCACGAGCACACGCGGAGCCTGCAGGCCCCGGCACTGCCCGCGAAGCTCGGCTCTGACGACGCCCCCTCTCCAGGGCTGCTCCCCTCCCCCGCGGGCTCCCGCTTATCCTCCCGCACCCGCCCTGCCCTGAGCGCCCATCTGGAACAGCGCGCGCACGGCGGCTGGGCCCGCCCTGCCCTCTCCCTCCACGGGCATCCCGCACCGCGCTGCGGAGCCCCGCAGCCAGGGCTGCAGCGTCCACCCGAGGACCACCGTGGCGGAGCCCCGCGGGCGACCCCCCGCACCCGCACCGCGACCCCTACGCAGCCTCTCCCCCTGGCATCGGCACCGGCAGGCTGGGGCCCGCCCTGCGCGCACGACAAGTCGCAAACTCGGCGACCACGGGCTGCTCCCGGGGGAGACCGCAGGGCGGGGCCCGGGCCCGGGCCGCACTGTCCGGCCCTCCCCAGCCGCGGCCAGCGCGGACCGGGAGCGCCCCGCAAAGGGCGGCCTCTGCGCGCGCACAGCGCGGCACACGGCCGCCCCGGCCTCGCCAAGCGGCGAGCGACCACGCGCGACGCAGCCCGCAGGGCCGAGTTACCCGCCCGGGGGCTCCTGCCGCTCGGGGTCCTGGATGCCCAGGGCGCCGAGGATCGCCTCCACCAGCGGCTGGTACTCGAAGATGATCCTGCGGAAGCCGTGCAGGAACGGCATGGCGGCGGCCGCGCCTCCCCGCCGAGGCCGACACGGAGCCCGGGCGCGCTGCGGCGGCTACAGGTCCCGCGGCGGGCCCGGCGGCTGCAGCCCTCGCTCCGGCCCCGTCCGCCGCCCCAGCAGCGGCCCCGCGCCGGAAGTGAGCCTCCCACTTCCGGCCCGCGCCGCGCAGGGCCCCGTGCTCGCGCGGCGGGAGCGCCCCCTGCCGGGCGGAGGACCGAAGCGCGCGCGCGCACCACCCCGCGGAGGGCCCCGCCCAGTGAGTCCCGGCGCGGACCCGAGCCCGAGGCGGGCCCGCCCCCGCGCACCCCCAGCCCTGCCCGGCCTCCGAGTGGACCGGTCAGGGGCGTCCGGCCGAGTCCTCACCCTCCGTCCGCGGCCGCCTGCTCCTTCCTGCCGCGGGGGACGCTGCGGACTTGACTTTCCTCATCTGGGAAATGGGGATAGGGCAGCCTCCTGAGGCCCCGGGGCCGGCGCTCTGCTAGTGCGGGCGGTGCAGACGTCGGGAGGGAAAAACCTTCGCCCCCGGCATTGTGTTGGGGGTCGGAAACGTGTGCCCTGCCCCCGCTTTGAGGGAGGGTCCAGCCTCCTCCCCGCAACAAGACCCTGGCTGGTGCCGCCCCCCCACGGGCACCTGGGGCAGGGCCAGGCTCCGGCACACAGGGCAGAGCCGGGGGCCCCCCAGTCTGAGCCCCGAGTGTCTGCCGGGGACCCCGGAGCACGTGAGGGCACAGGGCCCCTAGGATGGGGAATTGGGGGGTGCTGAGCTCCCCAGGACAAAGCCGTGCGCGGGTAGCCACGCGTGCTCCCAGGGGCAGGGCCCTTGGCAGCCCCTGCCAGCTCCTGGAGCCCCCGGCTCCGCCCTCCTCTGCCCGCACCGGCCGCCCCCTGCCCGCCCTAGCCTGCATGGCCTCATCTCCCTCCCAGGAGGCCGCGTCCCAGGTGGGATTAACCGCGCTGTGCGGGGCCGGGCCGGCGCCCTGGTCTCCTCACCTGTAGCTGGGGGCCGGGCGGCTCTGGCGGCCTCGGGTGCAGCGGGAGAGGGGACGCTCGCAGGGCCGGCCGACCCCGGGCCCCACCCTTGACAGGCAGGGAAACTGAGGCTGGGTCGGGGGTGCACAGCCCAGCCGGGCACCCTGTCTCTCCGCTCGGCACCCGGGGCCCCAGGGTCCTCGCAGCTCCTGGGGCTCTGGGCAGGAGGGAGGAGCCGGCCCCCGCCTGTCGCAGCCCATGGCCACCGCCGGCCGCCCGGCTCCGGTCTGTAGCGGGCTCCGTGGCCCCTGACCTCCGCCGGCTGTCCTGCTTCCTCCATCTGCCTCCCATTACGGCTCCATCGCCGGGGCCCTGGCCTCAGCTCTCACACTGCTCTCTTTCGCTCTCCCTGCCTGGCGGCCAGGCCCCTTCCTGCCACCCAACTCCAGACTTGCCCCGTAGAGGTGGGGAGGGGCCTTGGGGACAGGCTCCTGGCTGGGTCAGTGCCTGCCTGCCGCTCCCGGGGGAGTTTGGGGCTCACCGTGACTACCCAATGCACCCGGGACAGTACCTCGATATATAAAGAACCATCGGGAATCAACAAGCAAGCAGAAAACACCAGCAGGAAGACGGGCCAAGGCACGCGGAAAAGCCACACGAGGGGAAGTCTGGCCTGTGCCTTAACCACTGGCAGCAGGTGCGTGTTGGAGACCCCGCCCCATAGCAGCACAGCAGAGTGGGTACCGTGTGAGCACACGTATGTGTGCGTGTGTGAGCGTGCGTGGCCAGGGAACCTCTTGGGAGGCCCCACACAGAGCTGTCCCTGGGCACTGGGGCTGGGAGCTTTGATCTTTGTGCCTCTGGGCCCTTTCTGCCCTCCCTCCCACGAGTGCGTCTCACCTGAGCCCACCCGAGCCAGCGCGTCTCACCCGAGCCCACCCGAGCCGGGCACATCTCACCCGAGCCCACCCGAGCCCACCCGAGCCGGGCACATCTCACCCGAGCCCACCCAAGCCCACCCGAGCCGGGCGCGTCTCACCCGAGCCCACCCGAGCCGGGCGCGTCTCACCTGAGCCCACCTGAGCCCACCTGAGCCGGGCACATCTCACCCAAGCCCACCTGAGCCCACCCGAGCCGGGCGCGTCTCACCAGAGCCCACCCGAGCCGGGCGCGTCTCACCTGAGCCCATCTGAGCTGGGCACGTCTCACCAGAGCCCACCCGAGCCGGGCACATCTCACCCGAGCCGGCGCGTCTCACCTGAGCCCACCCAAGCCGGGCGCGTCTCACCCGAGCCCATCTGAGCCGGGCACATCTCACCCGAGCCCACCCGAGCCGGGCGCGTCTCACCTGAGCCCACCTGAGCCGGGCGCGTCTCACCTGAGCCCACCCGAGCCGGCGGCAGAGCCCCGGTGGGGTTGAGTCAGGCCGTGAACAGCGGGAGGCATTCCGTCCACAGCCTCCGTCTTCCTCCCAGCTCTGTCAAGCAACCTGCTCCCCTGCAAGCAGCCCACTGCCCGCTCCCCGCCAGGGCTCCCCCCGGCCTCACCCCTGCACAGGACACTCGTCCTCGGACCTCACCCCTGCACAGGACACACGTCCTGAGGCCTCACCCCTGCACAGGACACACGTCCTCAGGCCTCACCCCTGCACAGGACACACATCCTGAGGCCTCACCCCTGCACAGGACACACGTCCTCAGGCCTCACCCCTGCACAGGACACACATCCTGAGGCCTCACCCCTGCACAGGACACACGTCCTCAGGCCTCACCCCTGCACAGGACACACATCCTGAGGCCTCACCCCTGCACAGGACACTCATCCTCGGGCCTCACCCCTGCAGCTCCCTGGCCTGCTCCTGGCCCAGCCCTCTTCTCCTTTGCCCCACACCCTGACCCTGTACTTGTACTGGAGGATCAGGACCCCCATTCACGCGCACCCAGAGCGCCCCCCCCCCCCCCGTGGTAACACAGGGGCGTGGCTCCCGGCACCTGCTTATGCAGCGGCTGCATGAGCCGCTCACGGGCCGGCCCAGGCCCCGGAGCCGCCCCTGGGGAGCAGCTCAGCGCCTCAGAGGGCACGCTGTGGGAGCCCTGTCCCTCTGCCCCCCGTGTGCCCACACGGAAGGCCGTGCCTAACCCAGCCTCTCCCAGGTGAGCCGAGTCCGCAGAGCCCCCAGGATCCAGGAGACCAGGGCGAGAAGGGCGTGGAGCCCCTCGGTCCCTCCGCACCCCGACATGGGAGAGCGTCGGGGGCCTGGCTTGGGCCTGGCCAGGCTCCACCTCGTCATCTGTCCATCTGGACGAGAAGGGTGGGCTCCCACCTCACCTGGAGTCCGTCCCGCTCGGAGCCCAGGGGACGGTCCACCTCACACGGCGGGAAACCCCCCGGAAACCTCCCCCGCTCTCGGCGCTGCTCATCCAGCAGGACGGGATGCTGCGGCTCCCTGAGCCTAGCGGGTCGGGGATGGGGCCCGGGAGGCCCGCGCCTGCCCCATCTCTGGCTGCCCAGTGGGCCGGCATTCCTGCAGGGCCCAGAGAGGCGCCCCCAGCCCAGGGACCCCAGCTGGCCAGCTTCCAGGACAGAACTCGGGAGGGGACCCCCAGGTGCCCCCAGCCACAGCAGCCTGGCCCGGTCAGGTTCTGAACCTGGGGCAGGTTCAGGAGGGCTTGGCCCCTTGGAGAAGGAGGGCAGGCAGGGGCCCTGGGGGTGGGGCATGGCACTCTCGCTCCCCAGGAAGCCCCCACCCCAGCCCACCCCCGGCCCCGCCTGGCAGAGCGCAGGCAGGAAGCACCCGTCGGCATCCGTCAGGGAGACGGAGTGGGCCAGGGCGGGCAGCTGGGGGGGGGGCCGGGAAATTGATCGTGAAGCCCCCTCCTGGCGGGCTGTCTGGGGGAATTTAATTAAATTGCTGGAGAGGCCTGCTGCAGGGCCACATCTGGAACCAATATGTGAGCCTGGAGCGTTTTCCTTCTCTGCTGCTTCCCACCGAGTGGAGCCCGGAGCTGTGGGTCCTCTGGGACTGAATTCCTGGCAGACCGGGAAGGAGCGAGCCCAGCCGGCAAAGACCCGAAACCGCGGCCAAGACGCCGGGAACGGAGGCCGGGACAGGCGGAGCCGGGCAGCAGAGGGCGCGGGGGGCGGCCAGCCTGGGCTCTGTGGGTGTGGAGGCCTCAGCCAGGACGGGAGGGTAAGGTCCTGCGTGTTATGGCCTGGGTGAGCGAGTGCCGGAAGATTCTAGAAACCAACGCCCCCGAGCAGGAGTCCCTTGGGCAGCCAGTGTTTAGGATCCACGCCTCCCCCGGGGTGACTCCTCTGGACGCCCCTGGCGGGGTAGACATGGCTCTGACCCACTTTTACGGAGCTGGGAAAGCCCAGGGGTGAGCTCGCCTGTCTCCAGGCGGAGCCACCTCTCCCAGCCGTTCCCTGCGTGGCCCGACCCTGCTCACGGTCTCTGTGGCCACCAGTGCCCCCAGGCACATAGCCTAAGGCCTAAACAAGGCCACCAAGCTCCTGTGGCAGCCGGGGCTGCGGGAAATGTGTGGCCTTAGGTCTGTGCAGGCAGCACCAGCCCCGACGCCCTGCTCCAGCCGCTGCCACCTGTTCTTTGGGCTGTGGGCTGCGGCAGAGACCCCCTCATCCCAGGGTGACCTGGGGGGCCCCTTCCGGGACCCACACCCCGCCGGAGTGGCCCAAGTCCAGCCCTGCACCAGCCCCTTCCTTTCCTTCTCCTCCACCGCTCTGGGGTGGGGGCTTCGCTCTGCCTCTCTGTGCTGTGCTCCCCGATGGCGGGGCCCGGCTCCACGCGGTCCCCACTGTGGCCCAGGCTCAGCCCCGAGCGGACTGCCAAGGAGGTCGGTGCACATCTGTGGCATGGTGTCCGTGGCCTTGGTGCACACGGAGCAGCTTACAAGTGGGTAACCCGGGCTCCCTGCACACAGCGGAAAGTGAGGCACCGTGGAGCTTGCAGGAAACAAAGCAAGCCGGGGAGCAGGCGGTGGCCTGGCGCTGAAGACGCCACGAGCCACATCTGTGCATCCAGGCTCACGCAGAGCCCGGGGCGGGGGCCAGCAGCGATGGCCCAAGTGAGCAGGTCCCTGCCACCGACGTGGGAGGCCTGGACGGAGCTCCTGGCTCCCAGCTTGGGCTCCCGAGCGGTTGCAGGCATCTGGGGAGTGAACCAGCAGATGGAAGTATTCTCTGTCTGTGTGTGTGTGTCTTTGCCTCTCTGCCTCTCAAATCAATGATTGTCTACAAAGCTGCTCCCCTGGGAACAGGAGGGCTGGGGGCTCTGCAGACACCTTGGCACGCGCTCGGCTCCCCGCCTGGCCCTAACACTTGCTCAGCACTGCTCATCCTGCAAGGGTGGGCTTGAGGCCGCTTCCTCGGGGAAGCCCTCCGGGACGCCTCCCTCTCTGGCGATGCTGGCTCCGTGGCATCTCTGTAGGTCTGGGCCATCTCGTCACCCCTCTCTCTGCAGGGTCCTGGCCTGGTCCCCACCCTGGGCAAGAGCCCCTGCGTGTAGGAGCGGCCTGCCCGTGAGCCGTGCTGCCCTGGAGCTCCGGCCCAGGTCCTGGGGGGGCTGGTGAGGGCGGCCACGGCTGAGTCGGGGGGAATCCCGGGCCGATGCGAGGCGTGCGCAGCGGGCCTCGGAAAGGAAGTTTTGGGGCAGCTCAGCAGCCAGTCCATACTCACCATGGCCAAGCAAGACTCGAACTCAGGCCTGTGTAGGCGGAGTCACCCACACAGCCACTGAGCCGGGCCTCCTCCAGGGACAAGGCGGGTGGCCTCCAGGGATCTGGGGGCGGGGGGCAGGTGGGGTGGGGTAGGAGGGTGGAGGACCCCAGGCAAGGGAGCAGTGCTGAGATGCAGGTGTTGGGACGGGCAGCGAGCGGTGGGCGCGTGGGGTGCGGGCTCCCAAGGCTGTCCTGGGGTCTCCGGGCACAGGGGGAAGACTGGTGGCCAGGACAGGCAGCCAGACTGCAACCGTCCCCGCGGAAACAATGAAGAGGGAGACGCCCAGGGCCCGCGTGCAGGCCCTGCCCGGGTGTTGATGGACGGGTTTCTAAATAAATGTATCTCATTAGGGAGGTGGTGTCTGGTGGGAGCAACACGGTGCCCTTCCCCGCCCCGCCTCCTGCTTCCAAAAAAAAAAAAAAAGGGGTGGGGGGGAAGCCCCCGCTTGCGTCCACTAAAAAGGAGATCACATGTATACGGCTTGTTTTATTTAAAAAACCTTGACCTCGACTTCAAAAAAAGCCATTAGCCATTCTGCTTCCCAGGGGCCGCGGGGCGGTTCCCGCAGAAAGGGGCGTAAATCCTCGGGTCCAGCCAACCCCCCAAGACCCCCAGGCAAGGGAAGAAAAACGGGAAGAGCCCCCGCCCTGCCCCCCCTCGTTTTTCCGTTTCTTTCCCTGGGAGCTCTGAGCTCTTTGATCGTAAACCTGGTCATATTTCACCCCGAAATATCAGCCATCAGCGAAGTAAGGAAGTGGGCGCCCCGGGGGGCTTCCCGCCGATTAGCCCCTCGGTTTAGCTACTTAGCGCCTGCCCGAGCGCGCGGGCTGTGGACACACCCTCCTGGCAAGAGTCCAAGGGCGAGTTATAAATAATAGCTATTAGATCCCCAATTAAGCCTGGTCCCCATCACCCCCTCGGCCCGGCGGCCCGGCCCCTCTGTGCCCAGCGCGGTGCAGACCCCTCACTTGCTCGGAGCGCAGAGCCGGCTGCCCCCATGCATGGCAGGATCAGGGCAGGGCCATTGTCAAGGCCTCAGCCTGTGCCCCCCGCCCAAAGCCCCCTTCCCCTGAGTCCTGGGAGAGGGAGGGCAGGCAGGGTGGCGGCTGTTTGCCAGCGGCTCTGGGGCAAGGCCAGGTTGGCGGTTTGCAGGGTGTCCTCCGAGCCTCCTGCGTAAGGCTCTGGGGGCAGCAGGATGGACAAAGTCTCAGATGAGAAAAGCCGAGAGCTCAGGGGGGCGCGAGGCCCAGGGCCACACAGCGCGGCCAGGCACGGCCAGCCTGCAGCCGGCTTCCCCACCCTGGCTCTGCAGCCCGGCCTCGGCAGAGCCTCCTCCCGGTCAGCGGGCGATGTGTGCTGAGTTCTTTCTTCCTGCTGCTCCCGGGCCCGGCTTTGGGTTCGCACACATCATTTCATTTGACGCCTGCAACAGGCCCGGCCGGGGGCGGTGGGGCAGGCATGGGTCATCGTCAGCCTGTAGGTTCCAGACGAGGAAGCCGGACCCAGAGAAGTGACCGGATCCAAGCCGGGAAGCCGGGCAGAGGGAGGAGAGCAGAGAAGCGCAGCTGATGGACGTGGACGGAGGGGACTGGCCTGCTTATGGCTCCGCATCAGCTCTGGGCTCCCGGTGACCAAGGCAAACAGAAATGCTAGGGGTTGTCCTAGGTTCTTTGATTTTTTAAGGATAATTTTTAAAAGATTTTTATTTATTTATTTGAGAGGCAGAGCTACAGAGAGAGAGAGAGAGAGAGAGAGAGAGGTCTTCCATCTGCTGGTTCACTCCACAGATGGCTGCAACGGCAGGAGCTGAGCCAATCCGAAACCAGGAGCCAGGTGCTTCTTCTGTGTCTCCCACGCGGGTGCAGGGGCCCAAGCACTTGGGCCATCTTCTACTGCTTTCCCAGGCCATAGCAGAGAGCTGGATCAGAAGTGAAGCAGCCGGGACTAGAACTGGTGCCCACATGGAATGCTGGCACTGCAGGCAGCGGCTTTACCCACTATGCCACAGCACCGGCCCCAGGAGACGTTTTCCAAAGGCACACGGTGGCCCCTTGGTACCGCTGCCCAGGCTGGAGCCAGGACCCGCTGTGGATGCCCACGACCCTGGCTGCGAGCTGTGCGCCGCCTCCTGGACCCTCGCCACGACCCCTGTGACACTTGTGAACCTGACACAGTGTGCAGCTCTGTAGGCTGCTGTCACACCGCGGGGTCGGGGAACTGTGACAAGACAAAGTCTGCACCTCTTCCATGCAGATGCCCTGATTGCTTTCGAATATTTCCAGCCCGCTGCGGCTTGAACTTGCAGACCAGGAGCCCACGGCTCTGCCGACGGTCACATGGCCCGAGCTCCCTCGGTCCCGGCAGCCCAGCCAGCAGAGCCTCCACAAGGAAACTGAGGCATGGGCAAGCCAGGGACCCTCAGCTCTGCTTCCCACGGTGTGGACAGGGCCTGGGGCGACCAGGGAGTCCTGCTGGGATGGCGGCCAACGCAGTATCTGCAGAGTACTGGAGTCTGTCACAGTCACGCCTGGTCACTCCTGGTCACGCTTGGTCACGTCGGCCTGCGGCATTTACCACTCCCCTGCTGCACTGTCTCCTTCAGAAAGTGCTCCTGGCTTGGCATCCTCGGCCTCAGTCTCCCCACCTGTGAAATGGGTGTGCTCCGTGTTTCGAGAAGGTTGTGCTGGCTGAAGACAGCGCGGCAGGAGCTGGAGACCCCTTCCAGC
Source organism: Lepus europaeus (assembly GCF_033115175.1). Classification (NCBI taxonomy): domain Eukaryota; kingdom Metazoa; phylum Chordata; class Mammalia; order Lagomorpha; family Leporidae; genus Lepus; species Lepus europaeus. The sequence goes on along the minus strand of NC_084838.1, from coordinate 5,266,970 downwards.
AGAGAGCGGGGACACGAGGATAGACACACCTTACAGACCAGCAGTGCGAGGGACCGTTCCGTGTCGAAGCCACTCACCTTCTGCAGTACCTGAAACTGTGTTCACGTACAAAAAGGCGATCCCTTCGGAAGTTTAAGATGAATTATTATCATAGTGCGTGCTCACAAGGATACAGAGAAAATTCTAGGAGTAGAAATGAATGACTTGGGGCCATGCTGTGGCACAGTGAGTTAAGTCACCACCTGCAGTGCTGGCATCCCATATGGGCGCAGGTTCAAGTCCTGGCTGCTCCATTTCCAATCCAGCTCTCAGCTGTGGCCTGGGAAAGCAGTGGAAGATGGCCCAAGTCCTGGGGCCCCTGTACCTGCGTAGGAGACCAGGAGGAAGCTCCTGGCTTTGGCCTGGCCCAGCTCTGGCCGTTTCGTCCATCTGAGAAGTGAGCCAGCAGATAGAAGACCTCTCTCTGTCTCTCCCTCTCTCTAACTTTCAAATAAAATTAAATTAAAAAAAAAAAGGAGGGGGAGGGATTACCATGACCTTTCTGGAGGCCACAGGGCGATGCTGTCAGAGTCTTGCATTTCTGCGGAACCTTTGACCCCGTGTGGGCGTTTCCCACCTGTTGCCATCACGACTCGTCCCGGGGCTGTGTTTTCAAACGACAGCCCCCTGAGATCCCACAGTTCCCCAAAAGTCCCGGCCGGAGCCGAGGTGCTGCTGGGCTGCGTCTCTCCGGTGGCTCTGGCCGGGGTCCTTTCCCTTGCTTCCCAGCTACACCCCCCAGGAGCTGCCTTCTCCCCCCTCCCAAGGGCGCAGGGGCCGGTCTGTCACCTGACGCTGCCTCTCGCGCTCAAGCTCCCTCCAAGGGCCTCTGGTCTCCCTGGGCCCAGCTGAAGGACCCAGAGCCCCTCCCTCTCTGCTGCCTGCCATCCGTGTTGACCGCACGCCTGCCCACCGCCCTCAGGGAGCCGCCTTCCACTCCTGGTTGTCGAGGGAATCGCTGTGGATGCAGAGGGAACAGGAATCGCCCGGCTCCTGTTAAAGACGGCGCTGGCCGAGCTGACCTCACAGAGCCGGGCTGCGGAACGGCGGTCAGCGGCTCCACGTCGCCGTCACCTGGAAGCTGCAGAGGTAGCCTCCGACGTTCCTTTTAGCCATTTCTTGTTCTTGTCTTATTGCTTCTTCAAGGCCTTCAAGATTGAACAAACAGGGCGATTATCTCCAACCCCTTTCAATACCCCAACTCTTTTTTTGTAATCTGTTGAATGCCCACTGTGTGCCAAGGCTCCTTAGGGGCAGGTTATGGGGAACCTTTATTTTCCTAATTTTTAAAAAGATTTTATTTATTTATTTGAGAGGTAGAGTTACAGATGGTGAGAGAGACACAGAGAAAGGTCTTTCTTCCGTTGGTTCACTCTCCAAATGGCTGCTACGGCCGGCACATTGCGCCGATCCGAAGCCAGGAGCCAGGAGCTTCTTCTGGGTCTCCCACATGGGTGCAGGGGCCCAAGGACTTGGGCTATCTTCTACTGCTATCCCAGGCCACAGCAGAGAGCTGGATTGGAAGTGCAGCAGCCGGGACTAGAACCGGTGCCCATATAGGATGCCGGCGCCACAGGCGGAGGATTAACCTACTGCGCCACGGCGCCGGTCCCTATTTTCCTAATTTTTAAAAAGACTTCATTTTATTTATTTATTTATTTTTTATTTTTGACAGGCACAGTGGACAGTGAGAGAGACAGAGAGAAAGGTCTTCCTTTCGCCGTTGGTTCACCCTCCAATGGCCGCCGCAGTAGGCACGCTGCTGCCGGCGCACCGCACTGATCTGATGGCAGGAGCCAGGTGCCTCCTCCTGGTCTCCCATGGGGTGCAGGGCCCAAGCACTTGGGCCATCCTCCACTGCCTTCCCGGGCCACAGCAGAGAGCTGGCCTGGAAGAGGGTCAACCGGGATAGAATCCGGCGCCCCGACCGGGACTAGAACCCGGTGTGCCGGCGCCGCAAGGCGGAGGATTAGCCTAGTGAGCCGCGGCGCCGGCTTTCCTAATTTTTTAAAAGACTTCATTTTATTTATTTATTTAAGAGGCATAGTTACAGAGAGAGGGCGAGACAGAGAGAGAGAGAGAGAGAGAGAGAGAGAGAGAGAGAGAGAGAAGTCTTTTATCCACTGGTTCACTCCCAGAATGGCCGTGGGGCCGCCCCCCCCCCCCCCCAACTTTCTTTACGCTTCCTAAAGCCTCGGCGATGAGCGCGTCACTTCGGTAATAAGGAAAGTTAACTTCTGGGGGGCCAGGAGCTTCTGAGCCTGCTGCAAATGCGCATTTTCGCACGCAGCTCTGAGAGCATCTGTTGGAAGCAGGCTCCTGCCCACAGACCCCTCCCTGGGAACGGGGACCCTCTGCCCGTCCCTGCTGTCTCTCCCCGCCCTGAGGCCAGCACAGAGCCCAGGCCAACAGCCACTGCTTGAACCCAGCCGTCTGGCCCCGCCCTGGGTTAGCGGCTCAGAGCGACTGAGTCACCATGGGAACCGTCGCATTTCCAGCCCCAGCCCTTTGGGTTGGTGAGTCCCCCGCTCCCTGGGTTCCTGGAGTTTCCCGGGGAGGAGTCCAGGCTGGCTGGGGACTCAGCTTTGGAATGGCGACCTCCTCCATCGCCTGGCCCTCACCCCCAGGCATGCGCAGAGCAGTTATAACCACACGGCAACAGGAGCGAGGGCGGGAAATGCCCGAGCGTGCGGACTGCTTCCTTCACTGTCCTTAGAGCGGGTGATCCAGGGACGCAGCCAGGCCACACGGCCGGCAAACGGCAGCGGACACATCCAAACCCAAGCGGCCCCAGCTGCAGAGGCCGGCGTCTCCTCACCACGCTGGCCTGCTTCCTGGAAGAGAGGTTTAAAAGCAATACTAGTGGGGAGCAAGCAGCCATTTGGCTTAGTGGTGAGACGCAGCCAAGTTGAGATACCCTGGTACTCCAGTTCAAGTCGCGGCTCCGGCCCCTGACACCCGCTTCCTGCTCAAGTGCTTGGGTCCTGCCACCCACACAGGAGACCTGGGTCCTGGCTTCAGCCCAGCCCAGCCCTGACCCTGGCCGGCACCTGGAAAGTGAATGAGCCAATGGGAGCTCTGTGTGTCTGTCTTTCTCTCTGTGTCTGTCTCTCAAATAAATTTAGAGAATACTGTAAACACTTAGTGTGCGCTCACCGGGCACCAAGTGTCCCACGCCGTGACCACCAGTCCCACTGCGACACTGTAACACCAGAGGGCTTGGACCACACCATCTGGGCCATTCTTCCAGCTTTCCAAGGAGTGCCCAGGGACCCGGGTGATCGCTGCGGCCCCTGCCAGCTCCCGTGTCGCAGACCCAGAGCGGCTTCTGGAATAGAACCCTCACTGCGCCCAGGACAAGGGAGGAGCCTGGCTCGGAGCGGACGGCTGCACAGCAGGCACGGCACGACCTGCTCTCCATGCTGCCTCTGGGCCGCGCTTTGCCTGGGTGAGACCCCCACCCGTGGCCTGGCTGCCCCTGGGGAGTGGGGGGGGGGCTGGGCACGGGGCCTCCAGACGGGGTGCAGAGCCGGGGAGCAGCCCCACCCTGCTCAGCGTGGCGTCCAGCCGCACACACCCCAGCAGCACTGGGGACCCCCAAGGCCCAGGCCGGGCTTCCGCCGGTCCCCTCCACGTGGGACTTTCTCGTGGGACGCTTCTCGGGGGCAGATCTCCAAGGACTACGGCCGTTATCTCCCAACGCTCCACCCCCCACCCAGGCGGGCCTGCGCACGACCCCCGGCTTGCAGGGGGCGTCCAGGCTTTGCATGCAGCCCAGGCTGTCCCGCGGCCACGAGCCCAGGAAGGCTGCTTCAGAGGCCTTTTGCTGAAGGGCCTTCCTGCCTCCTGGTGACAGCCGGGCACAGAGGGACAGGAGGGGGGTGCGGGGGTGTCACTCAGCAGCCACCTGTGGCATCTGGACGTCCCAGCTCTGCCTCTTTCCCGGAGAAACAGAAACTAGCCTGCAGACCAAACCCGCCGCGCCGGCCCGGCCCGGGCCCCGCCAGCCTGGCTGTCCATCCTGGAGGGTGTCTTCCTCCCATGCTGTTCTTTGGGGAGGGGCGGGGGCGCATCCCGGGGGCAGGGCTGGCTTGTTGGGGGGTCGGTGCCCACCTTTTTTCGGGGAGAGACCCTGGGGGGTGCAGAAGCGGGGGACGGGCAGGGGGACGGGTCGGGGCGGTGCTGGGCGTTTGGACATCTTCCCTGCCAAGCTGAGTCGCCCCCGCCCCAGCCGCGGAGGGCTTTGTAAATGGAGGGGTGGCTGACAGGTCTCCCCAGACCCCTCGGCACCCCTCACCAGCCGCCAGCACGCGCTCAGAGGCGGGCAGGAGGGTGAGAGAGGACGCTTGTCCCAGCCCCCAGCCCGCCGCGGCCAGGGACCCCTCCCCGCCTTCCGAGGGGTGGGGGCAGGCGAGGGCGCGCGGCAGGGGGAGGGGAGGGGGCGAGGTTTGACTCCAGAGGGGGCGCGTGGCCGGACGGACGGGCGCTCGCCGCAGCCACTTCGGGGCGGGCGGCGGAGCGCGAGAAGGGGAGGGCGGACAGTGTGCAGCCCCGACGTCAGCGCCGGGCGGGCCGCGAGCGAGCGAGCGAGCGGAGCCGGCGGCCCGGAGCGGGGCAGAGCGCGGGGCGGCCGGGGCGCGCCTGCGACCCCCGCCTCGGGGCCGCTCGCGGGCATGGACAGCGCGGCCGCCGCCGCCTTCGCCCTGGACAAGCCCGCGCTGGGCCCGGGGCCGCCGCCGGGGCCGAGCGACTGCGCCCAGGCGCGCAAGAACTTCTCGGTGAGCCACCTCCTGGACCTGGAAGAGGTGGCGGCGGCCGGGCGGCTGGCGGCGCGCCCCGCAGCCGGGGCCGAGGCGCGGGAGCTGTCCGGGGGCAGCAGCGGCAGCGAGGCGGCGCCGCAGGACGGTGAGTGCGCGGGCCGCGGGCCGTGGGAATGGAGACGCCGGGCCCCACGGGGTGCGGGGCCCGAGCCGCAGAGAGCGCGGGGAGGTCGGGGGCCGCCGAGCGCGCGCGCCGGTTTAGGCGAAGATGCGGGGTCCGGGCGGCGGAGACCGCACAGAGAAGGGGCGCTGGGCACCTTGGCCGAAGTCGGGGCAGGGCTGGGCTGCGGTCTTCTAGAACACTCTGCGGGGGCAGAGGTCCCCCTCCCCGAGAGGGTGTTGGCCCAGCCTTGCTGCTCTTGGGACCAGAGAGGGAACCGAGCGATTGCCTCCCCGCGGGCTTCACCCTCTGTCTGTCCAGCGGCGACCACCGCCCCTGTGCCACCACCGGGTCTTCAGATGGGTTCTCTGGTGGGGCTGCCGTGCCGGCTCCCAGGGCAGCCTCCCAGGTGGAGTGACCCAGTCCTACAGGGCCAGCCGGTCCCCTCCCCCTTCCTCCGTGGAGGCCAGAGGTCATCAGGAAGGGGCTTTGAAAACAAACAACCCACCCAAGTGGCTTTTTTCCAGAAGTCTCCCAGGATCTCAGGGTCCTGAGCCCTCCCCAGAGGGGGGCGGGGGAGGGGAGAAGATGGAGGTGGAACAGGGGGCCCAGCGCTGCAGGGGTGCCGGGGGTTTTGGGGAGCAGCCCGGCCTGCGGGCCGGGGCCCTGATGCCCCACCCACCTGCCTGGGTTTCGCTCCCCTAAGTGGTCTGGGAGGTGATGGAAGGGGCCTGGGGCCCCTGGAGACCCCCATTTCCCGTAGCAGCTCCTTCCCCTGGGCGGCAGAGATTAGGGGGTGAGCCACATCTGAAGCCACGCCCAGGCGTGCGGGGACCTTTGGAGGCACAGGGCTGGCATCCGCGGGTGTCCCATGGCCTGCCGGTGGTGGCTGGGGTGCGCACGGGGCCCCTGGGAGTTGGGGTCAGGTGTGGGCTGAAAGCTGCAGGGAAGGGCGGTCTGGGCCCAGAGCCACGCGGGTGCCACGTGAGCGGTGGGGGCTCCCCTGTCCGGCTCTGAGCCGGCCCCTCAGGGTTGGAGAGGGGTCCCCCACTGCTGGAGGCTCTGCGGAGTGGGAGAGAGGTCCCGGCAGGATGAGGACTGAGGGCAGCAGGTCCTGGCCAAGGGGTGGTTGCCGCTGTCTGGCCCGGGCCCTGGGGCGGGGACTGTCGGCAGAGGCCACGCTTCTTCCAGATACAGCGAGGAAGGCCTCCAAGCAGAGGGCTTCCCTGGGGTCCCAGGAGGGCTGGTGTGGCCCCTCAGCTGTGTCCAGGCTGGCTGGGGAGCGGGTGTTCCCAGCAGCCCCCCTCCACCCTGCTTGAGAGCCGAGTGGCCTGTGGACCCGGGCTCCAGCATGCATGGGGACAGGACGGGCCAGCTGTGGGGTCAGGTGGGCGCAGGCACCGGCGGGCTGCACCCCCAGGCCACCAGGCTCTGCCCTGGGGACAGTGATGCTCTCACTCCGGTGCTGAGCCCCTGTCTGGGGTGTGGGCTGCAGGCAGAGGGAGGAGGCCAGCCCCTGCCGACCTGTCGCCACATTCCTTCCCACTGGCACTAGCTGGGGGCTCTGAGGCGGGTGCGGGGGAAGTGGCCCCTGTCCCCCGGCCAGGTGAGCTGAGCTCTTGTCACTGTATCCTTTAGAAAGTGGGCAGCCAGTCTCGGGGTGCCAGGACCCCGGGCCCCAGGCCAGCAGGCGCAGGCCTTGACCGGGGAGGTGGGGAGCTTGACAGGGGCCCTCCCCTGTCCAGCAGAGGTGCGGTGCCTCCACTCTGACGCGTGAACGGGAGACAGAGGAGTGGCAAAGATCGGTGCAGTTTCAACGCGCTAGGCTAGCGGGCTCGAGAGATTTTTTTCAGAAAGTTTTCGACCTCGTGTTTTCACAAAGCCACCACTATGCAGCCCGCGCCGGCCGATGGCTTTCCAGGAGCGGCCTCCCCCAGCCCTGGCTGCGGACGCTGCGGCTTCCCGGTGACTCAGAGCCAGCCCGGGTCTCGAGGGCTGCGCCCGGGTGCGGAGCTATGCCAAGCACGTTAGGAAAATAAACCCCTGATGGCTGCCTTCGCGATGACTTACAACAAAAGAAACCACATTAATAACCGAGCGAGCTCTGAAGTGTTCCCTCCCGTGGGCAGGGCGGAAACGGGGGGACGTGGACACCCTGTGAAAATACACACAGCGCCCGGAGCCAGGCAGGGGTGAGGCTCCCAGCCGGGGGAGGCCGCCTGGCCGCCGCTCGGGAACCCCCGGGCCGCACCGGGCAAGGACCGGGAGAACCTGGGGGCTTGTGGACGAGGAGACCCTTGGGGGGCTTGGCGCAGGGCTGAGCCCCATCTGCTGGTTGGGGGGTGATGCCAGGTGGTCAGGGCCGAAGAGGAGGCCCCAAAGGGGGACCGTGGGTTCGGGAGATTGGCATGCAGGCTTTGGCTGCTTTTAAAATTGTGATCGGCGTGTGCCTACCGTGAGGGTCCCCGCTTTAGCTGCTGGCAAGCGTGCCGTTTGGGGGCGCTGATCGTGTCCACGTTCCTGACCCCTCCCCCGCCGCGGCGGGAGCCATCCAGCTGTGCTCCTGACTCCCAGGAGGGGGCCTCCAGCACGCACCTGGGCCTGCGTGGGGGGCGGCAAGCCCGTCCCCTGCAGGGTCCCAGACGGCGGTTGGCGTGGTGCGTGGGGCGGAATCTCGGGGGGCGTTCCCGGGGGTGTATGGGTGCCCGCTGCAGCCCTGGGTCCGACGCCCACGGGGGAGCCTCACAGGTGACTGGGGGTGCTCACTGGCATCCTGGTACCTGGCTCGGAAACTTGGCGTGGGCGTGAGTGGTCCCTGGAGCTGAGCCCCTGAACCGCCGCCGTCTCCGTGTCCTGCTGGGGGGACGGAGCCAGGCGGGTGGGGATCCGGACGCCCGGGGCCAGGTCCTGGCTCCCCCCCCCCCGCCCTCCCCGTGGGTGGCCCCCTCTGGCTCCACACCTGAGCATGGGGTGGGGTTGGGGGGACGGCACAGCGGGGTTTGGGGGGCCTCTCGGGACTCTGACCCTGGTTTTACCCAGGCTTAGAGAGACCTCACGCTGGGCCCATCTCCCAGGGACACGGGGTCTCTGAACCCAGTTCTGGAGGAGGAGTGAGTGAGAGGCTTGCGGCCCTGGGACCATAGGCGGCCCGAGCAGCAGTCGTATCCTGACCTCGTTGCCACCGGGGAGGGCGCTGCTCTTCTGGCTCCTGTTCCTCTGCCCAGCCACTCGGCCGGGGGCAGCCCCAAGCTCAGCAGGCAAGAGCTGTGACTTCCGGAAAAGTAGCTTTGCAGTAACAGGGGTGGCACCTTCTTGCACGCCACCCCTGAGGCCCAGAAGTGATGCTGAGGCTCGGTGTTGCCATCTGTGAAATGGGAACAGTGGGTGTGGCAAGTGCCTGGATGCAGGCTGCCTGGCCCGGGGAAGGTGCTCACGGTGGGTTCGTCATAGCTCCTCGGGGTGCTCGTGGAAGCCCTGGGAGTCAGGTAGGGGTCCCCACTGCCTCCCTGTTGTTCACGGGCCCAGAGAGGCAAAGCTGCCTGCCCAAGGTTGCACAGCTGGGAAAGGAGGTGGGGTTTGGGTCTGGACCCACGCCCAGGCCTTTATTCTGCAGAGCTGCAGGAGTCGGGGTGGAGGGAGCCCCATCTGGGGAGACTGAGCGGGGGCAGGTGATGAGGAGGTCGAGGATGGGCCTGGGGTGGAGCCGTTGGGATGGACTCGGGGCACGTGCTGGGGTCCCACTGAGCCGAGACGGGAGGAGGGTTCTTTGTGGCTTGTCCTATGTAGGACCTGGTGGGGCTGGCCGGGGCGGGGGTGACTTAAGGAGATCCAATACATCCTTAAAACCCTACAGAGGGGGCATCCGTGTGGGGCCCTGGGTCAGAGGCTGCAGGCCGCGGCCGCCTTGGGCCTGGAGGGTGAGGGGATCCAGTGAGAGCGAGCACTTGCAGCCCGGCCACCCGAGCCCTCCCCAGGGGCCCCGTGTCTGCCTCCAGCTGTGGGAGCTGGGCGCTCTCGTGATCCCCGTGTTACAGAGAGGGAAACTGAGGCACCGAGCATCGGGCCACTTGGCACAGGCACACCGCTGCCATCCCTGTGCGGTTCCCGCCAGGGCCTGCCCTGTAGCGGCACCCCCTGCTGTCGGAATGCAGCCTGAGGGAAGGCTGGGGTGGGCTGAGCCAGGAGGTCCAGCCCCAGCAGGCATGGGCTGTGTCCAGGTTGGCGTGGGGAGACATTGAGGCAGTCAGGAGCCTGGGCCTGCCCAGCGTTGGGGCTGTTGCCGGGGGAGAGAGTGAGAGGGGCCTCGGTCCCCCTGCGCTGCAGCCCCCCGGGACACGGGAGCGCCCACAGGGTCCGCAGCTTCTGACTCACACACTCACTCATCGCTCAGTCATTCCCCAGCACCCACAGGTGCAGCCCCGGCCTCCCTGCCCGCCTCCTGGTTTCGCTGTAGTGGATTTTCCAGGAACTTGGAGGCACAGGCAGAGGGCGGGCCGATGGCGAGCTCTGCCCCCAGAGCCGTGGCCAGACAGCCCCAATGCCGTCTTAGGGCCCCATCCTGTTATCGGACACAGAGCTGCGGCATCTCAGAACCAGGGAGGGCTCTCTGCCGGGCTGGCAGCAGCGGCACCACAAGCGCCCCGGCTGCCCGTTTCTCTGCCCGTTTTGCGGTAGGTCGCTCACGGAGGACTTGGCACGTGCCGGCATTCGGGAGCCACATGGCAGGCGGGCGGTCCAGGACACACAGACACAGAGATGCACAGGGCCCCACGCAGGCCTCATGCCACACACGCCCCACCCCCCATGCACACGCACGGGGGAGGACCCCGCCCCGCCCACACGGCCAGGCCCCCCTCCTGCTGCGCTGGTGCGGGCCAAGGGTTAAGTGCCTTTTGCGAGGTGGTGAGTAGGAGAGAGCGGAGGCTTCCTGTTTAGACAGGGAGGTAGGGGGAGTTATCTCGCCCGGCTCCCACGCTGGGCAGAGGGAGAGATGGGGGGGAGCCGGAGTCCAGCGAGAAGGGGAGGTGCTGGCGGCAGGCAGGGGGTGGGGGCTGGCCGGGCACAGCAGGGACAGTCCCTGGGAGCGGAGGTCCCGAAAGACCACAAAAGCACCCCCCACCCCTCCTGTCCCCCAGCTGCTGTGGTGGCCCTGAGCCCACCCCTTCCACATCAGGGAAGCGTTTGCTGGTGGCTTGCTGGGGTCCGGGATGTCAGGGCTCCGGCCCCCTGGGCCCTTCAGGGACAGGGCTGTCTTTGTGTCCTAAAGGTGGCCGGGAAATCAGGTCTGGGCCATCCAAGAGGGGTACAGTGGGCGGGGCCGGGCGAGGCAGGGAGTCGCCCGGAACTGGGCTGGCTGGTGGTGGGCAGTGAAGCAGCAGGAGGCCGGGGGCGGGGAGACCCCACCCCACGCCCTCCTGTGACACTGCCCCGCAGGCAGTAAGAGGGGCCCCGGCCTAGGACTCGGGGAATTGGGGTTCCCCACTCATCTCGCCCGGCCCTACGCTGAGGACACGTCCTGGCTCTGGGCTGGGCCCCAGTGTCCCCACCTGCTGCCCAGGAGACGTCCTCCCAGGAATGCCCGTCACAGCCGCCCACTGGGCGCTGGCTGGAATGCATGTTCCCAGGCCCCGCCCGGCCCCTGTAACCGGACTCCCGGGGGCCGCCCGCCTCCAGCTGGAGAGGGAGGGGGCTGCCCCCGTCCCCAGGGACCTGGCTTTGTCCAGGAGAGAATAGCTGCCCTCAGCCACCCACAGGCATGCGTTGGGCGCCTACTGAGTACCAGCCCAAGAGGGTTTTGTGAGGGGGAGCTTCCCGCCCTTCCCCCAGCATCCTGGCTCCCACCTGGTTTTGGGGGGCACTCAGCCTCGCTGCTGAACCCAGGGTCTCCGGGCGTCCAGGCTCCCCCCCCACCAACACTGCTGCCCCTGGGGGCTCCCCTGGGGATGGGGGAGCTGCTGTCCCCAGGGGGCCTCAGACTCTGCCCCTCTGTCTGGCCTCCCTCACCCCACCCCCTGCCGCCGAGGGCACAGCCGAGATGGCGTTATTAAAAATGACATTTAACCAGAGCTGGAATTACCACGCGGATGGCTGCAAACCTCGGAATCAAAGCGGGAGCCGCCGGGCGGGCGCGCCTGGCAGGGGCCCCGCGGCCTCCTGCCGCCAGGGCTCCGCGGCCTCCCGTATAAAACCCCGCGGCCCCGAGTCCGTGTACCTCTTTTCATTAGACTAACAAATAGCACGTAACCAAAAACATCTGTGGACAGCGGCCCCTAATGCTCTCAAGATGGGGCCGCCGGTCCAGCCAGTGGGCAGCCGGGCGGCTGCTGGACGCAGGCTTGGGTGCAGGGCCCCCAGGGAGCACCTGCCCCCCACCCCGCTCTCCCAGGCCGCCTCCTGCACCTGGGGGACCTGGGAGCTGCCCCCCTCTCCTTTTGCTCGCCCCATCTTCTTGCTGTGAGCCCAGGCATCAGAGCTCCTGCATGCAAGGGTCTGGTCCCCTGCCCCTTGGTGGGGGGGCAGCACGGCCAGCCCTGGAGGAGGGGGCACCATCCAGAGCACAGGGCCCAGAGGCTGCTGTGTGACCTTGGCCGGTTTCTTTCTGTCTCTGGGCCCCTTGTTCATCGCAGGGGGAAGGGCTCCTGCCTCCTTGCAGGGTGCTCCTGGGCTTGGGGAGCGGGTGCAGGCACAGTGTGCAGGCGCCAAGGCGGGAGCGGCGTCTGGCAGGGTGATGGCAGCCGAGGAAGCAGGCTCAGAGCGCCGAGTGGCCGGCCCAAGGCCACACAGCCGGCTGAGGCTGCCGGGGAGGACCCAGGGCCTGCGCTGCCCTACTCAGGATGCTGGGAAGCCCAGAGCCGGGAGCAGATGCCGTGGGGCGCAGCGGGCGGCTTGTCCAGAGTGGGCCTGGCCCGGCCCTGGCCTCGGTGGCCTTCTGGTCCGGGACACAGCAGAGGGTGGGCTCATCCGGGACACAGCAGGCCATCTCTGCCACTCCTCCCCCCACCCCTGGCGGCCCTGCCTCTAATCCCTGGGCTCTGAAGCCTTGCAACCTAATGCCCGCTGCCGCCGCCCAACACAGATCTGGCTGCTGCCTGGAGGAGGGAGGGCTGGGGGGAGGGGACAAGTGCCTGTGGTGGAGGAGGGAGAGTGGCCTGGGTTCCATCGCCCCCGGCAGTGACCCCTCCCAAGAGCCAGTGCTGTGAACTCCGCGCTTCCCCCTCCGCACCAAGATGTCCCGTGTGCTCTGTCGCTCACTGAGCACACGAGCAGGCCAGACCCCGGCCCCCAGGGCGTGCCGCGTGCCGGCTGTGTGGCTCCCTGCGCTGTGCCCAGCGTCCAGCTCCAACCCTGCAGGCGGCCCCCCTGCATTCTCCCCCATCCCCCCCATCTGACAGAGGGGGAGCTTAGCTCAGGAAGGTAGGGCGACCCCCAGGGCCTGTGTCACTCCCCGGGAGCCCCAGGGGTCCCCTTGCTGGAGGCAGCGCAGGCCTGCCCAGCAGGGTGGGGCCCCGCCATTGCACCGGGGCACGGGTAGGGGCTCCGGCTCCCACGTGCCACTGGGAGGAGTGTTGGGGCTGCCGGGGGAAGCTACTGGAGACCTGGAGTGACACGGCTACTCTGGCTTCACGCGGAAGCACCAGCAGGGATCCACCCCAGCTGGAAGCCAGGCTGCGTGCCGAGAGGAAGAAAACTCGCTGTGGCCGCACAGTCACGTCGGCGGTCTTCAGGAGCGAAGTCGGGGAGGCACCTGTGAGCCCTTCCCTCCTCCTTCCTTCCCCCCATAATCTCCGGGGCCCTGCAGGCTCGGCGAGGAGCCCCAGGCATGAAGGAGCCAGCTGGCTGCCAAAGGGTGGGTGATGGCAGCGCTGCCTGGGGTGAGAGGGGAAGTGGAATTCCCAGGGGACCTGAAGGACCAGGGCGTTAGCCCCAAGGGAGCTGGGAGGGTGCTTCGCGGGAGGGAGCAGCAGGTGCAGAGGTGGGGGCACGAGGCCGTCCCAGGGACAGAAGGCTGGGAGACAGCCACGCAGCCGCCTTGAGCCTCATTGGCCGTTTCTGTGTTAAGAGTGGTGGGAGAGCTTTCTGTGAGTCCGGGGTGTCCTGAGTGTCCAGGCCGCCCAGGCCCGTCTCGTGGGAGGCCAGTGGCTGTCCTGGTGACAGTGGTTGTGTCCAGGCTTTGCGTGGCCTCCTGGGGGTGCCCACGTTCCCCAGAAGCCATTACTGATTGCGCCAGCCTTGGTCTGACCCCAGCTCCTCTGCTGAGGAGCCCAGATCCTGGGTTGGGGCCCCTGCTGGGAGGGGGCAGCAGGGAGCTGGGAGCTGGAGCAGCGTGGGTTCCTGTGGCCGTTCCGCCCTTGGGGGAGGCAGCTGTGGAAGGAGTGGCACCATGCAGCTGCGTCTGGTGACAGATCCACCACCAGGGCTGTGTGTCGCATGTGCACAGTGACCGTTGGATGGAAGTTTCATTGTCGCGGTGGCGAAGGGCGTCCCAGGCTGTCCAGCTGCAGATCCCACGAGGGATAAGAGTTTGGGGCACTCCTGGCATGGTGGGGACAGCTGAGCTGGGTGACGGGGGGCTGTGTGCCTGAGTCATCTCAGTAAATCATTTGCATGGCCCCATTTTCCAGACAAGGAAACCGAGGCCCAGAAACAGTGGTGAGGACACGGGGGCACCGGACCTGCAGCTCTCGTCTGCGGGGTGCTCCCCACCCCTGGCAGCAGGACCCCCCAGGCTGGGCTCACTCTGCCCTCACCCCGCCTCTCCAGCCTCGGTTTGGTGGTGTGTAGGAGGTGGTGGGGGGAGATTCCACAGCACTGGAGCAGAAAGAGCTGCCCCCCCCCGCGCAGGTAGGCAGGCAGGACGGCTCCTGGGGCAGGGACAGCCCCATCGTCCCCCATGTGGCTGGATGGTGGCTCACACAGAGGCAGCGCCACCCAGCAGGATCCCCGTGGGTCAGGTCAGGGCTACGGCCCCAGGCTCAGCCTTGCTGGCTGGGAAGAGCTCAAGTCTCTGAGCATCATGACAGTACCCGGGGCTCGGGCCGTGCAGGGCCGACCGCTCACACACACGGGCTCAGCTCCGTGCTCCCTGTCCCGACAGGAGTCTCCCAGCACCCACACACGCACGCTCAGCTCCGTGCTCCCTGTCCCGACAGGAGTCTCCCAGCACCCACACACGCACGCTCAGCTCCGTGCTCCCTGTCCCTGACAAGTGTTTGCCAGCGCTCTCCCTGCCACCTGGCGGGAGGGGCAGGTGTGAGGTTAGGACTGTCTGCCCCCTTAGAAGTGGGGAAACAGCAGTGAGCGGTTTCCCAGGCTCCCTCGGGCAGGGGGCTGCAACCAGGAGCTCTGAGTCCCAGCAGGGGGCGTGTGGGGGAGGGGGCCTTGCTGGCACCAAAAGAGACGCAGGGACCCTCTGCCCCTGCCAGGGCTCCTGGTGATAGGGGTGGGGTGGGGTCCCTGGTCTCGAAGGACGGCGCTGACTGGCCGCAGCCCTGGGCCAGCCATGGAGGGACCTGGCCACGGCGCCCGTGCAGGGGAGACATCTTGCTTCACTTTCCGTGCCTCCAACTGTAACCATATCTAATTTCATGACAAATAACGCCTATGAAACACAGCACGGTTATTCTTATAATGCGGCATCTGAGGTTAAATATTCCAACTGGAGATGCATTGCAGCTTCTAGGAGATCCGTGGGTCAGACAGCTCTGGGAGGAAGGCGGAGGGGCCCAGAGGTGTGTCCTCAGGCACCGCACTGGGCACCCAGAACATGTACACACACACACACACACGTGTGCCCTCGCCCCCACGCACTCAGCCAGCCGGGGCTCCGGCAGAGCTGGCTCAGCCGTGGCGTCGTTGACACCCCCTGGGAAGCTCCTCCCAACGCTGGCTGGGCTCAGGCAGCCACCGGAGCAGGGCTCCTGCTCTCTGGAGCAGCTCGGGGTGTGCAGGACAGCATGGAGCTTGGGGCATGAGGAAGAGGGGAGCGTATGGGGTTTGCCTCCACCGCGCGCCAGCTCTCGGCTTCTCCGTCAGTCCTCCCAGTCTCCACGCCCAAAACCAGAACCAGATGAGAATGGAGATGAACAGCGGGTGGGGTGGGGGGGCACTGACGGCATGGAAGGGGGCGCTGGGAGAGAAACGTGGAGGCAGTGAGCCCGGCGCCAGAGAGGCCAGTGGCCGATGCGACCCCGGTGACACCCGGGGGTCGGCTGGGAGCCCCCGCAGAAAACCTCAGGCTCCGGCGAGCTCACGGCTGCCCGGCGGGTGGGACTATGAGGTCACGGCCAAGGCTTTGCTGCCTTCTTCAAGACAGGGACCAGCACCGGTGGTTGGGAGTCATCTGGTCTCCCTGCAGGGTCGGCAGGTGCAGGTGTGGCTCCTGGGCAGGAGGGAGGCAGGCCCTCCCCGTGTGGCTTGCGGGGCAGAGGGCTTTCCCTCTCCAAGCCTCAGCTCCTCCCCCTTGGAGGCGGGGCTGGGAGGCGAGGGTTTGGGGGTGCACACACAGAGCGCACTTCACACACAGCTGCTGCCCGCCCCATGATTATTATCACTGCCATCGCTATCATTAGCCGCTCAGGCATGGGCCCCTGAGAGAATGGGCTGAGGTCCTGCCGCACCCCTGGCAGCTGCTGGCCCCCTGGGGCCCTCCTCCCTCCCAATCCAAACTAGCCTGCAGCCCCACCCTTGGCGGGGAGCCCTGAGCTGGGGCCGGGGGGGGGGTGTTTACTCCCAGTGTCTGCTGGGGCCCAGGCGGAGGGGGAACGGGCAGTGCCTGCACTCAGCCAGGCCCTTGCAAGGTGACTGCTTGGCCACCCCCATTCCTACCGAGCCCTTTGCACAGCGGCCCAGCTGGGCCCTGTGTGTGTGTGCACGTGTGTGTGTGCATGCGCACTCAAGGGAGGGGCTCCACCCCAGGGCCTCCTGCTCCACCATGGAGGCCTCTCAGGCCGGGGCCTCGGGGAGCCCCTGCTGGGACCCCCTTCATAACAGGGTGGCGTCCTGTCCGCCTGAGGACGGTACACACCTCCCTCGAGGTCGGGGGAGTTAGAGAAATTCCCATTTCACCCAGAGAAAGGGGCTCCCCGTTCGGCCTCTGTTAGCGCCTTCAGCGAGTTCATGGAAAGTGCGCGTTGTGAAAAGACCGTGCGTGGAATTGTCTCACACGCAAATCAGCTTTTAATTACATTTTCCACGCACTTTGGGAAGGACGCTTGCATTTCTTGTGCAGGCACTGGGCAGACGTCCACCCGTCAGGTAACAGGAAGCAGTCCAGGTTTTTCATTTGTTCCAGCAAGGAGAAGCTTGGGGGCATCTGGGGCTCAGAGACGGCGTCACCACCCCAAGGCTGCACAGCCGGCACTGCCGATCCTGCTCCCTGCAGTGTGCAAGGCTGGGGCCGCCAGGAGTCGTGCCCCCACTGTCCCTGGCCACCAAGCACACACACTACAGGCTGCAGAGCTCCGGGGCCAGCCCACGTGGCAGGGACAAGGCTGGGGGCAGAGAACAGAGGACGCCAGAGGCAGGTGCCCAAGTCTGTCTAGCCTGAGCTCCCTGCGGATAGGAGTGAGGAGGGGGTCCTGGGGCCAGGGGGGTCCCAGCAGCTGGGGCTTTGCCAGTGTGCGCTAGCTGAAGCGGGGCTAACGACTGCTAGTGAGCTCCGCCGGGAAACCCAGGGCCAGGCTGCCGCCAGGGCGCGGACACCCGGCTTCTGCCTCCAGCTCCATCTTTTCCTATCAGGGGGCCCGCACCGCCGTGGGAGTCAACCAGGAGTGGGTCCCCGCCCACCTCTGAGCCAATCACACTGGCCGGAGACGCTGGCTGTGTGCTGGTTGGCCGAGGCCTGGGAGGGGCGGAGCTTAGCCTGCACTGCCTGCCCCCGGGGGTGGGGGGTTCTGGAGGAGCCTTTCATCCCTAATGCTCAGGGCGGGACCTGCCGCCGGGCTGCTTGGTACAAGGCAGGCACAGCTCAGCGAGGACCAGTATCCTTCCCAAGGGCCCCCAGCGCCCGGGTGCAGAGGAGGGAACTCACTCCAGGGCCGCCGGCGCAGCCACTGGTGTCCACGCAGCAGGCCTGGGCAGCTGACTCCCGTCTTGTCCCATGTACAGGGAGGTTCTGTCACTGAGCCCCCTTGCCCAGGGCTGAGGGCATGCATGCTGGGCCCGCAGGGGTCTTGTGGGGCCTGGCCCTCCCCCCCTTGCAGCAGCCGCCGACATCAAACACTGCCAAACGTGCTTGTTTGTGACCGAGAGCAGTGGCAGCCACGGTTCGGAACCTCTCGCTCGTGCGCCGTCTGTGCTGCACTTTGGGACGAATTCAAAAACATCTGTGCATCAGGGCGCCCGTTCTGGGCCTTTGACAAGTCCGGGGGCTTGGGCTTCGGGGACCTGCAGGCTGCGCGGTCCCAGGTCGTGTGCCACTCATTCATTCATTCATCCATCCATCCCGTGTTTGCAGGCACTGCTGCCAGCACAGGGGGAAAGCAGCTGGGGCAGTCGGAGCAGACCACGCATGGTGGCCGCTGAGAGGTGGACAGGGCCCGAGGCTTCTGGGGGGAGGAAGCCATGCTGAAGATGAGAGTCCCGGCCAGAGGGGACAGTGTGTGCAAAGGCAGGAAGTGATGGGGTGTGAGCATCCAGGGACCTTAAGGGAGGCTGGCGTGGTTGGTGGGAGGCTCGGGAGGGGCAGGGGCCCCCCAAAAGGCTGGAGAGGCGCAGGTCCTGATGCTGGGTCCCGCCAGGGTGAGGGGACAGAGACCTACAGCGTGCAGGGGAAGAAGGCACCACTGTCAGGGCAGTGCTGGTGCAGGGTGGGCGCCTGGCCCAGCCCCTCCCTGACTGTGCCTCGCCAGGCCAGGGCTTGCTCAGAATGAGCCTCCCGCCTGGCGCGGACCTGGGACTTTGCCCGGTCAATCGGCAGTGCCTCCTCCACCCCGTGCCCCCTCCTCTCCTCTCTGAAAAAAGCTGCAATGTCCTGATCTTTTGAGTGGGGGTCTTGGTGGGTCCAGTGGGGGAGGGGGCAGGCCGGGCAGGCCGCTAATGAAATCAGGGCACCCTGGTTGGGGGGAGCGAATCATGAAAATGGCTGTATTTGGTCAGCAATGGCTGGGTGACACTTGTGGGTCCCGCCTCAGCCACCTTCCAGGCCTGGTGGAGGGCCCACAAGGCCCCCCACGTGCCCTGCTGGACAGACGCAGCTGGCGAGAGGGAAGCCGGGCCACGGTGCCTGGGTCTGTGGAGTCCTGGTGACAACTTGGTGGGGTGGGCGTTATGGGTGCACCTGCCGTTGGGACACAGAGAGGCGGCGTGGACATAAGGGCAGGCAGATGGAGCGGCTCAGATACTCGAGCCTCGGCTCCTCCTCTGTGAAGCAAGTTCGTGACGGCGCCGACTTTGCGCGGCCCCCGAGGGTGGATGAGAAGGGCTCCCAGGCCTCCCTGGACCCCCGCTCTGGGGCGTGGCTACTGACCGGTCTCTGCCCCTCTCCATGGGCCTCCCTGCCCCCCGGCACGTCCGTCCCACGTTTCTCCCAAGACGGGACAGTGTGTCCCAGCCTTAAGCTGCTACGCTACAACACAGATGCTACTTACAATGAAATAACAGGAACCAGCGTCGTGGTTCATCTGGGGAGAGAACCAGCAGATGGAAGCTCTCTCTCCCTCTCTTTCTGTAACTCTGCTTTTAAAATAAATAAATCAGGGTCCCACGTTGTGGCATATTGGGTAAAGCCACTACCTATGACGATGGCATCCCATCTGGGTGCCAGTTCTAGTCCCGGCTGCTCCACTTCTGATCCAGCTCCCTGCTAACACACCTGGGAAAGCAGTGGAAGATGGTCCAAGAGCTTGGGCCCCCACACCTACGTGGGAGATTCAGTAGACGCTCCTGGCTCCTGGCTTTGCAAGGGTCCAGCCCTGGCCATTGCGGCCATTTGGGGAGTGAAGCATCGCATGGAAGATCTCTTCCTCTCTCTCTCTCTCTTCTCTGCCTTTCAAATAAATAAGTTCCCAACTCACTTGGGCACATGACAAGAAATAATTGCTGACGCTGGGGTGAGAGGGTGTTTTGTCACATACGAGGCTGCCAGGCGTCCCCCAAAGTGGCTGTGCCGCTGGGCGTCCCCAGCAGGGGCTGGGGGTCTGCATTTGGGCCGCTCTGATGTCTCCCTGTGGCTTTGATTGGCATTCCCTGGAGAGCAAGGGGCGTGGCTCATCTGCCACCTGACTGCCTCTCTGGGTGATGTGTCTGCTCAGATTTTTTGTCTACTTTATCACGTTGCGTAGAGTTTCATTTTATGAAAAAAAAAATGTTTTTCTCATGGTGGTTTCAAAAATACGTTCTTCTCTTGGGGTAACACTTGCCTCCTCGGCGTTACCTAGCAACCTGGGGTTGAGCTGCGGGGTGGATGTCAGCCCCATCTTTCCCGCCCCTGCCAAGCCAGGGGCGAGGATTTGCCGCTGGCTGCTGGGTCCCTGCTCATCTGTTTGCTCTAAGAAGCAGAGCCTGCCGGCGCATGGCTCACTAGGCTAATCCTCCACCTGTGGCGCCAGCACACCGGGTTCTAGTCCTGGTCAGGGCGCCGGATTCTGTCCCGGTTGCTCCTCTTCCAGGCCAGCTCTCTGCTGTGGCCAGGGAGTGCAGTGGAGGATGGCCCAAGTGCTTGGGCCCTGCACCCCATGGGAGACCAGGAGAAGCACCTGGCTCCTGGCTTCGGATCAGCGCGGTGCGCCGGCCGCAGCGGCCATTGGAGGTGAACCAACAGTAAAGGAAGACCTTTCTCTCTGTCTCTCTCACTGTCCACTCTGCCTGTCAAAAAAAAAAAAAAAAAAAAAAAAAAAAAAAAAAAAAAGAAGCAGCAGCAGCAGACCCGAGCCTGGATGTCTCCCGGTGCACAGCTTCCCCGAGGGAGCGTGTGGGACGGGTGGTGAGACGGTGGCACCTGAGATGTAAAGAACGCTGTGTGGGGGACCAAGGCTGTGCCCGCACTCCGGCTGTGCCTGGGACTCCCGCTGAGCCCACGGCAGACAGAGCCAATCAGCCCCAGCCCCTGGGACTCCGCCTTCGCTCGGTAGTGGTCCTGGCAGTTACCAGCAGGTGATCAGAAGTGGCAGGCGACGGCACCGCGGGAGCCAGCGCTGGACCTGGTGTCTCCCGAGTTCCTTCTGAGCCTGACGCTGCGTGGGCTTCCGCTGCCCGGAGAGGGGGTCAGCGCAGACTCGCACAGGCTGAGCGGGCGGCAGGGTGGGTCAGTGGTCCGTGACCTGGGTGCTAGACTGGCAGATGGGCTAAGTGGCTGCGTGACCCTGGGAAGTCCCTGGGCCTCCCTGGCCTGCTCTCTTGATTACAGATGGGCTCCGTGGTCACATTGCTCCCCAGGGTTGCAGATGTGAGGGTTCCCGAAGTTGTGCGTGCTAGGTGCCTGGCACACGGGGCTCTGTGGGGCACAGCTGGGGAGGCCCCTTTCAGACTCGTGTGGGGTCTGCCCGTGGCTGGGCGGGGCCTCCGCCCTAGGCGCATCCGAGCCCCCACCCAGTCCTGTCCGAGCCCCCACCCAGTCCTGCACCTGCAGCTTCCATGGAGGACGACTTGGGGTGTGGGAGGCAGGTTCGGAGGAGCAGGGCCACAGCACCCCGCTGAGTGTTTTGGGGTTCCCCCACGGGCAGGGGGCTGGACCTGGCCAAGGCCAAGGGCTCATGAAGATCAGAGGTGCTCGGGCACCCGTGCCCCCCGTGTTGTAAGGGCACCCGCGCTGGGCACCTCCTGCAGAAGCTCCTGGCTGTGGGGCGGCCGTGAGCTGAGCGGACGGGGCTCTATGAGCGGACCCGGCTCCCTTCCAGGCCTCCGAGCTGCACCCGACCGGCTTGCTTGCTGGGTCTGTGGTCACCCCGGGAAGAGCCCAGTCTTACCACGGCCGCCAGCTGACTCAGAGCACCCAGAGTGAGTGCGCGAGCCCCACCTCCTGAACAAGACCCTGCATCCTCACTGATGATGGTGGGGGCGGGGCCGGGGTGTGTGCACCCCCCCCCCAGCCCTGGACCTCCAACCCAGAGCCTCCCGCACCTGCAACCTGACCGTGCAGTTTTGTTCTGGACTGCAGGAAGTCTGACAGCCCCGGGGTTCACAAGCCCCCCAAGTGAATTCAGAGGGCACATCCAGGGTGTAGACCCAGGAGGGAGGGGCACAGAAGCTGCACCCAGGCCAGCACCACTGGGGAGGGGGAGGTAGGGAAGAAGGGCAAGAGAAAGACAAAGGCCACCTCTGCCGGGCAGCCCACGGCCCACTCCCTCCGATTCAGGATCGTCCCCCCTCCCAGTCGGCTCTCAGAAGCAAAGCCAGCCCCAGGGCGAGGGGGGGGGGGCCGGGTCCCAGTGCTGCCCGTGATAATGGGCCGCCTTGCCACGGGAGGGGACCCTAGCCCCTGGACCGTGCCCACAAAGCCTCCCTTCCCCCAGCACCTCGGCTCGGGGACAGGGTGCCTCCCCAGGAACGGGGTGCTGGTGGCCCTGGGGTCCAGGTGTGTCCCGTGGCGGTTGAGGAGGGGTCCCGCGGTGCCAGAATCTCCGAGGCTGGCGGCCAGCAGCCCGGCTGTGCGCCCCTCCCCGGGGGGGCGGGGATGCCTCGCTCCCCAGCCTCAGTTTCCCCGGCTGTGAAATGGGGATGGTAGCAGCGGTACTCGGCCGCCGAGGGTAGTCGCGCGTGGAAGGAGGCTCCGCGGGCCAGCTGGGGAGCAGATTCCCCTGCGTCGGTGCCCAGCCCGGGAAGGGGCAGCCCCGGCGGAGGAGGCGGCGTCTACGGAGGGCCGGGGCGGGGCAGGGGTCGCCGCGGCCCCCTCCCCGGCGCTCTCACCCGCGCGGCTGGGCGGCGGCGGCGGGCGCGGGGCTGGGCGCGCCGGTCTATTAACGTCTGTGTGTCTGGGCCGCGGGTCTGCGGCGAGGCAGGCGCCAGGGGCTCGCCTGGAACCAGATGTGCCTCGGCGCCGCTCTGGCCGCTCGCACGCACGGGCTGGCGCGCACATGGCCGGGCGGGGCGGCCGCGGCTGGGGGCGGAGCGGCCCGAGCGCGCCCCGGGGCGCTGGGCTCCCGGGGCCGGGGGTGGGGGGCGGCGGGGGGGGTGTCCCGCGGGGGCCCTGTCCCCCTCCTGGGGAGCCCAGCCCCTTGCTCTCGCCGCCCCCGCCCCAGTCCCCCAACTTGTTTTCCTAAGTTTATTTCCGAAGCTTTCTGAGTCACAACTTTTCCCCTAAGCCGGGGCGTTTGGGCCGCACCGGGTAATGGGGGCGGGGGCGGCTTTGAAAGGCGGGGATCCGGACGGGGGGCTTTCCGCCCACCGCGTGAGGACAAGGGCTTCATTGAGACCGACGTCCGCCCCAGCCCGGGGTGGCCGCGGCCCTGCCCAGGTCAGCACCGCGTGCCCAGCCCGGCCCTGGGGTGCTCGAGCCCTTGGGTGCCCGCTCCCGGCCCAGGGCTGGATGGGGAGGGGCACCCGGGTCCCTGTCCACGGAGGCCCACGGAGAGCAGAGAGGAAGCCAGCGGCCTCACCAGGGCCTCGGGGCTTGGGGAGTTCCCTCTTGGTTTGCAGGCCAAGCCCGCTTGGAAGAAGAGTTTCTTAGAGGCGATGTGGCAAGGCAGGGCTGGGCCTTCCCAGCTGCCTCATTCTGCACCCCAGGCGCTGAGATGACGCTGGGGGCGGCGGCGGGGGGCCCGCGGGCAGGGAAGACGCTGTGTGGCGCGTGGGGGCTGCGCTGCCCCATCCCATCGAACCCGGTTCCCGGCAGAGCCCTGGGAGGAGGGGGCGGCTGTGCTCCAGGGATCCGGCTGGGGCCTGGGGTCCAATCCACTGTGCATTTGGAGGCTCAGGAAGCAAGGTGGGGGGAGGACGCTGGTCCCGGTGGCATCCTGCGGTCCGTGCACGTGTGTGTGCGCGGGTGTGAGTGTGCACGTGTGTGGGTGTGCGCGTGTGTGGGTGTGCACGTGTGAGGTGAGTGTGCATGTGTGAGGTGAGTGTGCATGTGTGTGTTCACGTGAGTGTACACGTGTGAGAATGCATGGGTGAGTGTACGTGTGTGGGTGTCCATGTGTGTGCACATGTATGAGTGCACGTGTGTGAGAATGCACGTGTGTGAGTGTGCATGCATGTGAGTGCACGCGTGTGAGTGTGCACACGGCTGAGCGCACGTGTGTGCACATGTATGAGTGCATGTGTGGGTGTGCACGTGTGTGGGTGTGCGCGTGTGTGGGTGTGCACGTGTGAGGTGAGTGTGCATGTGTGAGGTGAGTGTGCATGTGTGTGTTCACGTGAGTGTACACGTGTGAGAATGCACGGGTGAGTGTACGTGTGTGGGTGTCCATGTGTGTGCACATGTATGAGTGCATATGTGGGTGTGCACGTGTGTGAGTGTGCACGTGTGTGAGTGTGCATGCATGTGAGTGCACGCGTGTGAGTGTGCACACGGCTGAGCGCACGTGTGTGCACGTGTATGAGCTCGTGTGTGCATGCACCTGTGTGCACGTGGGGGTCTCAGCCCCAGCTCTGGGAGGGAGCGCAGAACCTGACTGAGGCTTCCGCGTGCCTGGGCCTCCTTCCCAACAGCGTCCCTCCGCCGGACACAAACCCTGAGGTTTAGAGAGGGAATCGGTGAAAAATCGCGCAGCCAGTGCGCGGCCGGCAAGCGTGGGGCCCGGATGCAGCCCCACCCGGCCGCACATTGACATGCGAGTGCGACTGGGGGGAGCACTTAGGTTGCCCGGGCACTGCACTAAAACTTCCCGTGTGCTGTCTCGCGGCAGCCCCGGGAGGGTCTCGGGGTCACGGTCCAGCAAAGCTGGGCCTTGAACCTGGGCGGCGTCCAGCACCCTCCAGCTGGCCATCGCTGCGTGCCTGTGTGGGCCAGCCTGTGGGCGCCCTGGGCAGCAGAGAGTCCCCACAGGTCCCTGCCACAGGAGCGTGCACCTGGGGGTTAGGGCTTCCCCACCGCGTTCATCCAGAGACGCTGCAAGAGACCTAGCGCCAGTAGGAGGGGCCGGGTGGCTCGGTGGTCGGCGTCCCCAGTGGGCGAAGCGGTGCCGGCAGCCACCACGGCTGTGATGAAGGAGAAGGGAAATGGGGCAGGGAGCTTCGGGGTTGGGTGAGCGCCGGCCTCCGTGTGCCCAGAACTCGGCAGGCGGCTCACGTGGGGGCTGCTGCCTACAACCAGGAGGTCACCGTCACGGTCGCCGGTGTCACCTGCGCACGTGCTGGGCGCCATCGACAGGAAACTGAGGCAAAGCCACTGCTTCCCAGGGCTCGCCCAGCTGGCACGGGAAGGCGGGACTTCCTGTAAC
The DNA here is from genome assembly GCF_033115175.1 of Lepus europaeus. Classification (NCBI taxonomy): domain Eukaryota; kingdom Metazoa; phylum Chordata; class Mammalia; order Lagomorpha; family Leporidae; genus Lepus; species Lepus europaeus. The sequence goes on along the minus strand of NC_084838.1, from coordinate 5,242,698 downwards.
TGCTTCCGGGCAAGTGGGCAGTGGCTGGACAGTTGTCCAATGCCTAACTGTAGGGGGCACCAGTCCCATTGTAGTCTGTGACATTGGCACCCTTGGAGTGTGCAGTGCACAGCCTGGGCGACCATACCTGGTGTGCCTGGCTGTGTCTGATCCTAACCCTGGACACAGGCCCCATGCCAACGAGAAGCTGACATTCCCGCCCACTCTGCAGTCCTGTGATAGCCGAGTGCCCCTGGACACTGGCCACAGAGTGACGGGCGAGCTCCCTGTGGCTCTGCCCACTAGGGCAGCCTCCAGCCACTCGCGGCTGCCGACCCAGGCGCCCGCAGAGGCACTGGAGCCCATGAGGTCTCTGTGCCGCTCGCTCCCCGACGGCTTGCAACGAGGGAGACTCCACCGCGGGGTCCCGCCTGGCCTGTGGACAGCACGTCCCTTTTAAAGAGGGGACCCGGGGCTCCCAAGCAGATTGTGAGCTAGGGTCAGACTGTCGGTGGCCTCACGTTGAGCTTCTGGGAGCCGGGGTGGACGGGTACCACCGTGTCTGGCTGCTCCCCGCTGTGGGCTGGCCAGGGAACCTCGACGTGCATGGGCCGGGGGTAGAGGAGAAAGGTGACTTCCCTTGGAGCCCAGTGCGCCGGGCCAGGCCAGGGGCAAGATTCAGGGCCCGTGATGTCACGTGTGACCTTCCCTGCACGCCTGGACTACGAGGGCTGTGCAGGGTCCCGCAGGGCCCTCAGTGGGGTGCGCGATCCAAACGGGGTGCACCAGGGAGCCAGAGCGGGTGTCCCTCGGGGTTGGGGTCCCTGCTGCAGCACTGCACTGTCCTTGTCCTGATGGGCAGAGGGTCAGACCTGGGACCCCTGGGGGGCTGTTCTCGCTCTCCGGTGCTCAGGGGACACGGTCCCTGCTGCCTGGTGGAGTGGGGGGCTGCCTACTGTGCCCCCCACCAGGGCCCCCTCCCAGGAGCCAGAACAGAGATGGGAGCAGGAAGGAAAAACAGAGGGTGGAACCGAGGGTCCTGTGGCTTTGCTGCCCCTCTATGCCTCAGTTTCCCCACTTGCAAAATGAGAGGCATTAAAAAAGTGGGTTATGGCCGGCGCCGTGGCTTAACAGGCTAATCCTCTGCCTTGCGGCGCTGGCACACCGGGTTCTAGTCCCGGTTGGGGCGCCGGATTCTATCCCGGTTGCTCCTCTTCCAGGCCAGCTCTCTGCTGTGGCCAGGGAGTGCAGTGGAGGATGGCCCAAGTGCTTGGGCTCTGCACCCGCATGGGAGACCAGGAGAAGCACCTGGCTCCTGGCTTCGGATCAGCGCGATGCGCCGGCCGCGGCGGCCATTGGAGGGTGAACCAACGGCAAAGGAAGACCTTTCTCTCTCTCTCTCTCTCTCTCTCTCTCTCACTATCCACTCTGCCTGTAAAAAAAAAAAAAAAGGGGGGGGTTATTTTATTTATTTGAAAGAGAGAAAGATCTTCCATCACTCCCCAAATGGCTGCAATAGCCAGGGCTGGGCCAGGCTGATGCCAGGAGCCAGGAACGCCATCTGGGTCTCCCACGTGGGTGCAGGGACCCAAGCACCTGGTCCGTCCTCCACTGCTCTCCCAGATGCATTAGCAGGGAGCTGGATCGGAGTGGAGCAGCCGGGAAGGGATGCCGGCCTCGCAGGCGGCGGCTTAACCCATTCACCACAGCGCCCGTCCCCAAATGAGGGGCTTTGAGAGACGCCTTCCAAGGTTGCTTTGCTACTAAACCAACCTACTGAGAACGGCCAGCTCCGTGCCCGGCCCCCGGCCCCCGGCCCCCAGCCCCCAACCAGCCTTGGCAGCTGGCTGCAGGCTTTGAAAGACCCAAGAGCTCCTAAGTGGGGAAGAAACCCCCACCCTGGGGTCTTAGCACAGAGCTCTGTCCAGGCCTGGAGATGGTTAAGGAGGGCAGCCTCCCGCCCCCAGCAGTGAGACGTCGGCTTGACAACACATTTGGCATCTGGCCATCCGCCTTGGATGAAAACCAGGCGGGACAGCGCTCACCCCTTTTGAGACCAAGTTCTGAGCACGGGGCTGTCCGCTTCCTCTGCCCAGGTGCCGCCACTCTGCAGCCCTCTCCGGGGGTCTGAGCAGGGGGAGGAGACAGGGCCGGCCACAGGTGTGAGCGGAGAGCCGCTGGCTGCTGGTGCCCTGAGGGAGGCGGCCAGGGTCAGAAGCCAGAGGCCTGGTTGGGTGGGAGGGCGAGAGAGGGCCTCACACCGGTACCACCCCGGGGAGCCCCAGGCCCCAGAGCCAGCAGCTGCGTCTGGCCCCGAGGACAGGACTTGATCCCAGCCCTCTTGGGCCCAGGGGGCCCCCATTTCTTGCGGCAGCACCACGTGGGGATGCTCTGAGCCGAGAACCACACCGCAGGGCCGGGGAGGCTCCCACAGATCCTTGCCAGAGCAGCTCTGAGCCTCTCTGGCCATGCCAGGCCCCGCCTGCACCCCAGTCGCCTGCACCCCAGATATCAGCGATGTGGGGCGCTGCTTTGTGTGCCTTCACCTGCCGGTGCCAGTGTTTCTCCCAGCTCCCCTTTTCCATGCATTTTATTTATTTATTTATTTGAGAGGTAAAGTTACAGACAGTGAGAGGGAGAGACAGAGAGAGAGGTCCTCCATCCACTGGTTCACTCCCCAGATGGCCACAACGGCTGGAGCTGGGCCAATCCGAAGCCAGGAGCTTCTTCTGGGTCTCCCACATGGGTTCAGGGGCCCAAGCACTTGGGCCATCTTCCACTGCTTTCCCAGGCCACAGCAGAGAGCTGGATCGGAAATGGAGCAGCCAGGACTCGAACTGGCACCCATATGGGATGCTGGTGCCGCAGGCAGAGGATTAACCTGCGCCACAGTGCCAGCCCTTCTGTGCATTTTAAAACATAACTTTGTTGAGCTGTAACTCACAGACTGTGTAGTTCACCTGTTCACCGTGTACGGTCCAGTGATTTTCCAGTATATTCGATGGTACAACTGTCATCCTCATTTTTAAATTTTTAAAATTATTTGAAAGGCAGAGAGGGGAGAGATCGACCTTCCAGTCACTGGTTCACTCCCCAAATACCCACAACAGCCGGGGCTGGGCCAGGCTGAAGCCAGGTGCCGGGAGCTCCATCCGGGTCTCCTGTGGGCGGCAGGGCCAGGACTCCTGTGCCGTCATCTGCTGCCTCCCTGGGTGTGCGTTAGCAGTGGGAGGCACAGGTGGGACTCGATCCTGGGCTCCCGACACGGGATGCGGGTGTCCCAGGCCGGGGCTTCACCCACTGTGCCACAGGACCTGCCCCAGTCCTGACCTTGGAACATCTCCCGGTCCCCAGAGCGCCCTGCCCCCCGCCAGCCGTCACTCTGCAGCCTCCGATCCCCTCGTCCCAGCTCCTGGCAGCGCCCGTCTGTGCTCTGTCTGTGGATTGGCCCACGGTGGGGGCGTTCCATAGCCCTGCGACGTGTGTCCTTTGGGGTCCGGCTCCTGCCCCTGGCGTGGTGTTCTCTGGGTTCGGCCGAGCCAGAGCAGGTGCAGGTCTGCGTGGGCCACGTTTGACGGCCGCAGTGAGTGACGTCACTGGGCATGGTCGCGTCGGTCCTATGTGCAGGCGATTCTCCACCTGCTTGCCCAGCGCTGGGGCTGCAGTGTCCTCCGGCAGCCTCAGGCTTAACCCGCAGCGGGATTCGCACGCGGCGGCACCACCGTCCACGGCCACCGCGCTGCCATCTCCCCGCGTCCTGGCCCGCACTCGCTGTTCTCTGTCTCTTCCGTTCTCCTGTCCTAGGGGCTGCGAAGTGGTACCCATTGTGTGCGTGGCTTGCTGTTTGTTTTTAAAAGATTTATTTATTTGAAAGGCAAAGTGGCAAAGAGAGACAGACAGACAGAGAGAGTCTTCCATCCTCTGGTTCACTCCTCAGGTGGCTGCAATGGCCAGGGCTGGGCCGGGTTAAAGCCAGGAGCCAGGGGCTTCAGCCAGGTCTCTGCCCCGTCCGTGGGTTGCCTTTTGCTTGCTCCGTGGTGTTCACGAACGTTTCCAGCTCTGCCTTTGTCTCTCTAGTTGCTTTGCGTGTCGGGCCCACGAGACGGTCGTCTGGCCCTTGTGGGGGTGAGGGGGCCTGGCTAGGAGGTTGAGACTCCCCACTCCCTGCGACGCGCCGCTCCACATCAGCTGCCCACTCAGAAACCCAACCTCTCGCCTGCGCCTGGGGATTTAACCGAGGCCGCAACCCCAGGCCCTGCCTTCCTGGAGCTTCGAGTTGAATGGGGCAGGCAGGAAGCAGGTGGCCGAGCACGGGCTCCTCTGTTTTGAGAAATTGTAGATGTGCGGGGCACAGACCTGGGATTCTGCAGCGTGGAGACCTCGCCCCGGCCAGGGGCTGGGGGGGGCTCTCGGGGGGCTCGCAGGCTGGGCCTGAAGGCTGGGTAAGCGTTGGATGGCACGTGCAAAGGCCCCGAGGCGGGAAGGAGCTGTGCTCCCTGCCAAAGGCAGCTCCACTGGGGCTCCTTGGGGTCTCGTGGTCCCGTGGGAACGTGTGCCAGACCCCAGGGAGACGCTGTGCACTGCGCTGCCTCCTGCCGTGCCCTGGGGGACACGACGGAGCCGCCCTCCAGACTGCAGGGTCATCCCGAGCCTGCTGAGGCCTCCCCGTAGCCACAGAGGTACTGGCCGCAGGGCTGGGGGCCCAGCTGGCCCAGGCTGGGGTGGCCTGTGACCCTGGGATCTCACATGCGGCGCTGCGGCCTGGGGAGACCACAAGACGGGGCCGAGGACCCCCTGGGGGAGCGCAGTGCCGCCGTGGGCCCCGCCCGCCCTGGGATGGCTTTTCTGCTTCTCCAGGCCGGCAGCAGCAAACGGGTCAGTATCTTGGGTTCTGCTCTGAATGAACGGATGAGCCGTCCCCCTGAGCCCAAGGTCCTCCAGGCTGGGAGGCCGGGCCCCTCCTGTGCCTCCTCACTCATTTACTCAACAAACACTTACAGAGCGTTGCCCTGTGCCAGGCCCTGCAGTGGGGTCGAAGGAGACAGGAAACACTGAGTCTCTGGGCCAAAGACCCCACGCAGAGCCTGCAGTGCGACAATAACCCAATAACCGTGTGTACTGGGGACCCACAGGGCTCTGGGAGCCTCAGCCTGCGGATCTGGGAAGGCTCCCTGGTGGAGGTGGCGCCTGTGCTGGGACCTGATGAGCCAGGGAGAGGGAGGAATGTGGCAGGCGCAGGCCCGACAGCAGCAGAGAGGAGGGGTGGGTGCCCCGTGTGAGCACTGGCTCCAAGGATGTCACCGGCCTGGGACAGCAGCCGCTCAGCCCCGAGACCACCCACGGCCACCAGCCCTGGCTCCACCCACCAGAGTGGCCCCAAGCCACGGGTGGGCTCCAGGGGTGTGGGTGCCGGTACCCAGCGCAGCCGAGGCCTCAAGCCCCTCCTCCCTGAGGGTCCGGGGCTGCTGTCCACGCGGGGCATCAGGTGGAAGCCTGGTCTGGGGTGGAGGCGGGGCTAGCAGGGAGGGACCCACTCCTGGGTCTGGAAGTAGCTGGAAGCCGGGCATCCGTACCCACGGGTTTCGGGGGCCCTGTTTCCTGCTCTCCTTGCTCGGCCCCCTCTCTCCTTCCACCTCTTTAACCGCCAGCCCCCCAGCAGCCCATTCTGCCCCAGGGACCCTCGGGGGCGCTCTGGCTCCCAGGTTCCCGCCCGAGCCCACCTCCCAGGGCCCCTTGCTAGGTGGGGGAAGGCGCAGGCTCCACGGGCCGCCGTCACCTCCACTTCCTGCCCCGGACACCGGCGCAGCTCGGAGCGCCCGGCCCAGCCCCGTGTTAATTTGTGAAATCCACATCAAGGTCCCAGGGACCCGGGGTTTATTTTTGCGATCCTGTTGGCAGGGCTCGCACGGGGGCGGGGGCTGCTTTACTTGGTCAGAATAAATGCTAATTAATAAAAGTTATTTATTTGGCTTGGAGCTGGCCGCAGCTCCGGGGTCAGACGCAAACTGGCTGTTTGAAGCAAAAACAGAGCGCGTCTCTCAACAGCTTGAGAAAGGCCGCGGCGAAGAGGCCGGGTTTATTTGTCTTAGGAAGAATTTGCAGTTAATTCCCTCCAGACTATTTAGGCCCTTAAATTACACGGAGTAAGGAAAACCCTGGGCGCGGGGCGGGGGGAGCCCTGGGTCGTTTGGTTTTTAAACGTCCCGGGCCCGCCAGCGTCAGCCAACTCCATGGTATGTGTGAAATAAAGAAATGGCAGGGAACTGGCACCCGCCTTATTATTATTATTTTTAATCGTACTGGAATCAGGAACGATAGAATTTTAGAGAAGCGAGCGCGGCAGGCCTCCTCCATCTGACTGCCTCTTCCCCTGCCCCCGCCCTGGCATCCAAACGGCCCGTTCCGATGGCAGCGGCTCCTGCTTCGTGTACCATCACAGGGAAACGTACGTGGTTGGGAGCTTGGGGCACAGCCAGGCTGAGCGCCCAGCATCTGTCAGCCTGAGGCCGAGGCAGAGGAAGGGGCCGGGTGAAGGCGCCCGCGGCTCGGGACTGTTTATTTGTTCTCCAAATGCCTGCAGCCCCAGTGCGGGCTCACGGAGGATGTGGCCGCCCACGGTTCCAGGAGGTGGCTCAGGACAGACGGCCGCCGGACCCTGCACGGTCACCGCCTGCAGGTTGAGCCCCGAGCGGGGGATCTGAGCGGGGCTGCTGGGGACAGCAGCTAGGCCTGGCCTTCAGCTTCAAAGCTAGCACAGGACAGCCTTGCTAGGGGCATGGACCCGTGTCAATATCTGTTTTTATTGTTAATGGACGCACAGCACTTGTACGAGAGGACTTTGAAAAGTTCACGGGAAAATGGCACTAAAAGGTTGTTTGTTTTGGTGCAGAGATACCTGGAATCCATGCGTACGAGGGCTCTGAAGAGCTCCTGGTAGCACGGTAGGTTAATCCTCTGCCTGCAGCGCCGGCATCCCCTATGGGCGCCGGTTCAAGTCCCGGCTTCTCCACTTCCGATCCAGCTCTCTGCTATGGCTTGGGAAAGCAGTGGAAGATGGCCCAAGTCCTTGGGCCCCTGCACCCACGTGGGAGACCTGGAAGAAGCTCCTGGCTCCTGGCTTCGGATCGGTGCAGCTCCGGCCGTTGCAGCCATCTGGGGAGTGAGCCAGCGGATGGAAGACCTCTCTCCCTCTCTCCCTCTCTCCCTCTCTCCCTCTCTCCCTCTCTCCCTCTCTCCCTCTCTCTCTCTCTCCCTCTCTCCCTCTCTCTATCTGTAACTCTACCTCTCCCGGGAGACACATATGCTGAACAAACTACAAGGGGCTTTGCAATCGCTCTGCACCCCACTCAGTCTCCCCTTCAGTTCCCTTCCTCCCTTTCACAATTTAAGAGGCAGAGAGGGAGAGAGGAGGGCTCCCCGCTGCCGGCTCACTCCCCCAGAGGCCCGCGGTGGCTGGGGCTGGGCTGGGGCTGCAGCCAGCGCGGAAGAAGCCGGGTCACTTGCACCGCCCTCCCCGCCTCCCCAGGAAGCTGCAGTGGAGCCGGAGTGGCCGTCAGCTCGGGCGCTCAGCCGTGGGTGTGCGCGCTAGCCAGTGGGCTCAGTGCCGCCTCTCTAATCCTGTCTTTCCGTGGACTTTTTGAAACACTCTTGTCCTGTTTATGGGGTGAGGGGGCCATTTCTTAAAAAAAAAAAAAACGTAATTGAAAGATACAGCAACAGAGTGGGGAGGGAGAGAGAGAGAGAGGGAGGGAGTGAGGGAGAAGGAGGGAGGGAGGGAGGGATCTTCCATCTGCTGGTTTACTACCCAGATGCCTGCAACAGCCAGGGCTGGCCCAGGCTGAAGCCAGGAGCCCGAACTCCATCTGGATCTCCCACACGGGCGGCAGGGGCCCAGGCACTTGGGCCGTCCTCTGCTGCCTGCCGAAGTGCATTAACAGGGAGTTGGGTCGGAAGCAGAGCACGTGAGATGGAGCTGGCACTCTGATGTGGGATGCTGGGGTTCCAAGCAGCAGCTCAGCCTACTGCGGCACAGCACTGGCCCCCAGGGGGACATCCAACAGGTGGAAGAGCATATCGGGGCAACTGGTATACCCATCGCCTCAGGCATTCTTCCCTTCCCTGTATGGGAGGCGTTTGAAGCCCTCTGTAGCAGCTTTTTTGAAGACAGGTGCTGTCATCCAGGCTGCCCCTCCATGTGACACGGCCTTGGGAGTTTCTCCTCCCGTCCCCTGCACCCCGTGCCCCTCACTTCCTAGGCCCTGCCGGGCGCTGTCGTCTCTCTACGTGGGAGTGACCGTTCAGGCAGCACTGACTGCCGCTGGCGCCAGCTCCAGCAACCCAGTGTTCCCGGGGGCCGCTGCCTCGCCTGGCTCCCAGGGTGCCCGTCCGCGGGCTGGGATGGAGGCCGGGGCATCTCTGCACCCGGGAGAAGACGTGGGGCTGGAGGCCCCTCTCGGCGGCATCTCCCGGAGCTCGGGCTCTGGGGGCAGGGCCTGGGACATGTGCTAGACCCCTCATGTCCCCGTGCCAAGCTTCAAGGTGGCCGCGGGAGCAGGCGCCCTATCCGTGAGCTCCAGCCTTGGCCTGCTGAGCTGTGACAGATGTGGGTTCCTGTCCCAGCCGCACGGCTTGGGAGAGACACAGTCCCTGGTGGTGCGGGGCTGGGGGTCATGACCAGCTTCGGTCGGGTATGTCCCATCCCAGCGGCCCTGTGACCCCCGGAGGGAGCTGGTTTGAGACCCACTGTGGAGCCCAGCTGGTGTCAGGGTGTGTGGGAGGGGCCCACAGCACCTTGGCATGAAGGTTTGGGCCCCACGACGCTGCACACCGGGCGTCTCCGGCACCGGAGCGGAGCTGCTGCTTCCGGTGCCCGCTTGGCCAGCGAAGGCTGCCGCGTGCATTTCATCCAAACGCCCCCCAGGTCTGAGCTGCTCAGAAACTTCCCCCAAAATCTCCTTTTTTGGCTGCAAATGCCTCCTGCGTTGGTCGTGTGCCCAAACGGCGTCGGCTGGAGGAGGGCAGAAATCAGCTCTGGGCTGGTGGGCGTTCCAGAAGCTTCCATGCCTGCCTCCAATCCGTGGATCACCGCTGGGTTTTCAGCACCCGCGGCCTTGCCGTTCCGGTTTAAAGTTTCTCTCCATCAAGGGGGCGGCGGCGGGAGGCGAGTGAGACAGCGAGAGACGTACCCAGGCCCCAGGGGCTCGCTCTCGCTCTCAGCCGCCTTGGCCTTTTCCTGGGGAGGGGTGAGGAGTGACGGGTGTGCCCCTCCCTCGTCTCCCCCGCCCCGCTCTGTCTCATGCGTGTTTGCCAGTGTTTCCCTGGAGGCGACACGGACTGAGCGTGGGCTCCCAGTGCTGTGTCTGAGCCAGGTGGTTTGCAGTCTGGGACCGCGCGAGCCCTGGAGGCGGAGGCCTGAGCCGGGCACAGAGAGGGGCCTGCCGCCAGACCCTCGCCAGCCGCTCCCCACTCAACACTGTCTCCCGGGGCCAAAGTGCCCTCGGCTGAGAGCCACTGGTTCAAACCCTGCTTCAAGGTCGTCGTCCCAAGGTCACCCTGAACCAGGGCACCCTCCCTGGTTCCTGCGGGTGGCCCCCACCCGCACAGGCACGACCCTTTGCTAGCCCCATGGAGCAAGCTTTGAGAGGCTGAGACAACAGAGCGCCCACCCACTGGTTCATTCCCCCAAATGCCTCCAGTGGCAGGGATGGGGCCCGGCTGAGGCCGGAGAAGCCAGGAGCTTGATCCCCGCCTCGCGGGGAGGGGGCAGGGGGACCCAATTACTTGAGCATCACCACAGCCCCCAGGGTCTGCACTGGCAGGAAACTGGGGAGGGGGAGCTGCAGCCAGGGAGGAAGCCCAGCTACACCGGGGTGGGACCCGGCATCTTCACCCCCAGGCCAGGCCCTGCTCCTCCCACCGGTGTAACCTACTACCCGCCAGCCGGGGCCTCCAGAGCCCCTGAGCTCTGCTAACCTGCGGCTGTCAGCTCGAGGGCAGGGCCCTGTGGCAGCATGGAATGTTCTAGAACCCCAGAAACCGGACAGTGACCACACGGCCGGCTGTGCGCGGAGCACACGGGGACACAGCGGCCGTGGGACAAAAACAGGAGCCGCAAGCCCGGCCATGTGCTCTGTGGGCCGACGGCGCGTGGGGACGCAGGGCAGGGGCGGGGAGCAAAGGCGAGTGCGTGTGCGTGTGCGTGTGCGTGCGCGTGGGAACGCAGGGCGGCACGAGCCTGGCGGGGCCCTGCAGCTCCGCTTCTAGGGGTCTGTGCCAGACATGCGCGGGCAGAAGCGGGAGCGCTTCTTGCGGCCTCCTCGGTTTCCAAGGCTGGGAACGCGCCCGGGCCCGTCTGTGGGGCTGGCACATGGGGAGCGCAGCGGCGGGGGCGGGAGCCAAGGCGGCAGTGAGGGCGTGGGAGGGCGTGGTAGTGCTCGTGGGGAGGGCGGCGCACCAGCGGGGGCGGGGGAGCCAAGGCGGCAGCGAGTGCGTGGGCGTGCGCGTGGGGAGTGTGGTGCACTGGCGGGGGCGGGGAGCCAAGGCAGGGGCCAGTGCGTGGGCGTGCGCGTGGGGAGGGCTGGGGCGGCACTCTCCGCAGCAGAGGAAGCGAGAACACGCGTGACTGCGAAAACCAGCAGCTAATTCTAAGAATAGTTCCTGCAGGTGCGGGGAAGGAGGCTGGGGACCCTGGACCAGGACACAAAGACAGAGGAGAGCGGGGGCGGGGGCGGGGGTCGCCCCAGGCACCAGGATGCCCGGCTCTGACCCAGCTCCCCGCCGGTGCACACCCGAGAGGCATGGCCGGGTTCCTGCCTCCCACGTGGGAGACCTGGCTTCCGCGCCCAGCTCCTGGCGTTGGCCCCAGCCAGGCTGGCACTGACGTTTGGGGAGTGAACCAGTGACTGGGCGCTGGTTCTCACTCTCGCTCTCTTCCTCTCAGTTAGTAAATAATAATAGTAAAAGCACAGACGAGTGGAAGCACCAGTGTGTGCAGCATGGTCTCATGCTTGCTCAGTTTTTGAATAAGAGGGGCCAGCGCTGGGGCGTAGCAGGTAAGCCACCGCCTGCAGCGCTGCCATCCCACATGGACACTGGTTCGAATCCCGGTTGCCCCTCTTCCAGGCCAGCTCTCTGCTGTGGCCCGGGAGGGCAGTGGAGGATGGCCCAAGTGCTTGGGCCCTGCACCTGCATGAGAGACCGGAGGAAGCTCCTGGCTCCTGTCTTAGGATCACTGCAGCTCCAGCCGTTGCAGCCATCTGGGGAGTGAACCAGTGGATGGAAGACCTCTCCCTCTCTCTCTCCCTCTCCCTCTCTCTCTCCCTCCATCTCTCTCTCTCTCTGCCTCTCCTCTCTCTCTCTGTATAACTCTTGACTTTCAAATAAATAAATAAACCTTTTAAAGAAGTTTTTGAATGAAAGTTTTTTAAGATTTTTTCATTTATTTGTTTGAAAGTCAGAATCAGAGAGAGAAAGAGAGAGAGGTCTTCCATCTGCCAGTTCACTCCCCAAATGGCCACAACAGCAGAGCCTGGGCCAGGCCAAAGCCAGGTGCTTCTCCTGGTCTCCCATGTGGGTGCAGGGCCCAAGGACCTGGGCCATCCTCCACTGCCTTCCCGGGCCACAGCAGAGAACTGGCCTGGAAGAGGAGCAACCGGGACTAGAACCGGTGCCCATATGGAATGCCAGTGCTGCAGATGGCAGTTTTACCTGCTGTGCCACAGCACCGGCCCCTGATTTTATATTTTAATCTTGGAAACCATAGGGCAGGGGGCTGGTGAATTCTTTGTCTCCCTCTGTACCCTTCGGGATTTGAATCTGTTACTGTGATACTGATTTTATTTTATTAAACTATACATTTTTATAAGAGAACCAGATAGGTGAGGCGGCGCTAGGCTGGGCGGCATGGGTTCCCAGTGCTGGATGAGCTTTCAGAGGGAGGGGGGCTCATTGTGGACTCGGGTGATCATGGAGGGCTCCCTGGAGGAGGAGGTGATGAACTGAATCCCGGAGCAGGGGTGAAGTTCAGCAGTTTCACCCCTGGCTGGTATTTTAATGTGGGAATAGTAGTTGAACACTTCTCTCTCGATTCCCCACCCCCACCTCCGCAAGGGACAGGACGGGCCCAGGAGGTGACCATTACTGGGAAGGTGCTGACCGCTGTGTGCCTAGGGCTGTGTGCCCAGGGCTGCTTCCTCTGTGCCACAGGCGGGCTCTGAGCCTCTGCCAGCCCCGTCGCCAGCGCCCACCCCTGCCCGCCTCCTCCTCTCCGTCCCGTCCTTGCCTGGGCTGCCTCCCTCCCTCAGTCCCTCCGGCCAGAGTAGAGAGCCCTTGTGCAGCCCTCAAACCAGGTCAGCCCCCCCCCCCGTATGCCCTGGGTGGCCCCCCGGGAGCTGAGCGCCCCCGTGCACCCTGGCCCACACCCTGGCACGGCCCTCGGCCTGTGGCGGTGACTCCCGGGCCTGCCCCCAGCAGCCAGCGCACAGCAGGTGCACAGGATGCCCGCGGCTGCTCTCCACCGCTGGTGTTGGGATGGGGCTGCGAACCCTGGAACGTGGGCCCGAGACCTTGGCTTTGAATCCCCTCCCCTGCCCCGCCCTTGCCCTGTAGATTTGGAGGAAGGAGACCCCAAGGCCTGTCCCTGCCCTGGGCTCTCAGAACCTAGGCCCCTCCCGTTGCTTGTTGGTGTTCTTCCTTTATTATTACCATCCAACAACAAACGGTGACGCCAGGCGAGCGTGCCGGGCCCCAGAGCCTGGCCAGGTGCTGGGGACACGCAGCTGCCCCCTCGGCCCTCGGTGAGGCATTGTCTCCGAGGGAGCATGGCCCTGTGGCGCCCTGTCCCCATCTCAACCTTGGGCTCCACGGGGGGATGGCCTGCGGGCTTGTCAGTCACGCCCCCGGGGTCTAGCCGGCACGTAGGAGGTGAAGAACGAGAGGGAGGGAGTAACCAGATCCTGCTCTGACCCTGGGTGCGCGCCTCCCCTCCCCCGCCCGCAGGCGCACTGCAAACGCACCGGGGGATGGAGCCCCTGCCCGCTTCCCCCAGCCCCGGCCTGGCCTGGGCTCCGCAGGCACCTGCTGACCGCCCGTCCCCGCCCCTCCGCAGGGGAGTGCCCCAGCCCCGGGCGCGGCGGCGCGGCCAAGCGGAAGAAGAAGCAGCGGCGGAACCGCACCACGTTCAACAGCAGCCAGCTGCAGGCGCTGGAGCGCGTGTTCGAGCGCACGCACTACCCCGACGCCTTCGTGCGCGAGGAGCTGGCGCGGCGCGTCAACCTCAGCGAGGCGCGCGTGCAGGTGAGCGCGGGGTCGCGGGGGCCGCACCTGCCCGCGTCGGGTCCGAGCTCCGCCCCTTGCTGGCTGTGCCACCTTGGGTGGGTTCCTTAGCCTCTCTGTTCCTGGGACTCCCCCTTGTAGGATGAGGATCACGGGGGTCTGTTTCGGGGCGGGGGGGGGGTCTTATGGTCATGGAAGGAGAACAGGTGTTTGGCTGCGTGCTTAGAGGAGTGCCCAGCTCAAAGGATTTTCAGGAGTGAAGCCGGTTTTCAAGTCCCCAGCACCAGCGCCTGTCCCACCACTCATTAAAGCCCCAGGCCGGGGCTGATGGCCCTCACCCTTTAATCCGGCCGGCCGTCCACCCTGCCTCCACCACGCGCTCTGCGCCAGGCAGGGTTAGAGAGAGGGGGAAAGAGATCCGCCCACTGGTTCACTCCCCCAGATGGCTGCAATGCCCAGGGCTGGGCCAGGCGGAAGCCGGGAGCCTGGAGCTCCATCCGGGTCTCCCACGCGGGTGCAGGGCCCCCAGTCCTTGGGCCCTCCTCTGCTGCTTTCCCAGGCTCATTAGCAGGGAGCTGGGTCGGGAGCGGAGCAGCTGGGACCCGCACTGGCCCCTGGGCCGCCCCCGTTTTACAGATGAGAAAACCGAGGTTCCCAGGGGTGATGCTGCTAGCCCAGGGCCGTGGTGGGGCAGGTGCACACCCCCGGCCCACAGGGGCTGGGAGTCCCCTCTGCCGCCCCCCCCCCCCCCGCGCACCCTCTCACCACCCTCGCGCCCCAGGTCTGGTTTCAGAACCGCCGTGCCAAGTTCCGCCGGAACGAGCGGGCCATGCTGGCCAACCGCTCCGCCTCACTGCTCAAGTCCTACAGCCAGGAGGCCGCCATGGAGCAGCCCGTGGCCCCCCGGCCCACGGCCCTGAGCCCCGATTATCTCTCCTGGACGGCCTCGTCCCCCTACAGGTGAGAGCGGGAGCCCCACAGCTCGGGAGGGGGCCCGGGGGTCTGGGTCTGGGGTCCAGCGAGGGGTGGGGAGTGTGTGTGTGTGTGTGCGTGACCTGTACATGTGAGTGTCAGAGCGTGCATGCGTGTTCACGTGTCTTGTCGACGTAGCACACAGGAGCGTGTGTGTGTGTGTGTGCATGTGCACGTGAGCCCCCGTGTGTACCCGGGGCACCTGTGTCAAGGTCCAGGCGAGAGAGTGAGGCTGGGAGGGCGGAAGAAATGGCAGCCCTGAGCCGTGAGCCACGCCCGGGGCAGGAAGGCAGGGGGAGATTCGGGGGAGCTGGGGGGATCGCTGGACCCCAGAACTCCAGGGGCATCAGCTGCTCCTCCCCTGTGTGGGCGGCCACTCTGGATCCAGGGTCCCGTGGGAGGCAGGGATGGAAGCCGGCAGCTGTGGGACCTTGGCCCTCGCCCCCTGCAGGGGAGGGACCCAGAAGCACCCCAGTGCGGTGTGTGCTCCATTCCTGCCCGCCCGGCCGGGAGGCCCAGGGCCAGTGCCTTAGAACCGCCCGACACTGCTCTCACCAGCAGATAGGCCAGCTCCTCCCAGATCTGGCTGCCCCGCCCCCAGACAGAGCCCCCCAGGAGAGCAAGCTTGGGGGGAGGGGCGGGGGCAGGAGGACCAGTGGCCAGAGTCCAGAACCAACAGGCACGGGCAGTCAGCGGCAGCCGCGGGCCAGCCTGACCCATGTGTCCTTGTGTTCCTGTCGCCCCCAGCTCCGTGACCCCCTACAGCCCTGGGGGTTCAGGCCCTGCCACCCCAGGGGTCAACATGGCCAACAGCATCGCCAGCCTCCGTCTCAAGGCCAAGGAATTCAGTCTCCACCACAGCCAGGTGCCCACCGTGAACTGAGGGCCAGCCCCGCCCACAGTGGAGGAGAGGGCAGGTGCATGGGAAGGGATTCTCACCTGGCCCCTCCCTCCCGACGGACTCCTGAGCCCCGGAGGCTGCTGTGGCCCCAGCGCCCCATCCACGGCCCCTGGAGGGTGCCACCCCCCGTGGAGCAGCTGGGCCCCAGGCGCCAAGGACCTCACTACTTTGTGTATTAAAACGAGAGAGCTTTTGTCTTTAAGAAATAAAACCGTTTTTTTTTTTTTCCAGTCCCAAGAAGTTGTGGGAGGGTGGATGAGGGCAGAAGCGGTGGTGGCTGCTCAGAGGGAGCTGGGAGCCCGCGGTGTCCCACCCAGCCACGCCCACGCTGGGAGGGGGGGAGGTCTGGCTCTGCCTGGGGCAGCCGTGGAACCCGCCCCCGGGCCAGGCTCAGACCCAGGCCACCACGGTGCCCTCCCGCGGAATGCGTCTTCTGCCCCCTGCAGGCCTCGGACGACAGTGGGTTGGGAACAGCACCTGTCCTGGACCCTTCTGCCATCCTGGGTCCCAAGGGCACCCCAGCGGTCCAGGGGACCTTGTTCTGCGGCTGGGGGCTCCTGGACTGAGCGACAGGGGCAGGTGCAGGACCCGAATCTTTCCATCCTGGGAGGAGCCCGACATGCAGCCGGGAAGATGGAGTGCAGACCTGGCCAGAGGAGGGGTCCCCTCCCAGCTGACGTCCTCGGGCCCCCAACCCACCAGCGCACAGACAGAAATGGGGGTGACATGAGTGGGGTCTGCAGATGAGGCCAGCCCCTCCCCCTGGCCCCGTGCCGCCCTCTCACGGGCACACCCACTGGCCAACAGCCCCAGGAGGTAGGACAGCACCAGGAGCCGTGTGGGTGGGAGGAGGCGGCACCCCTGGAGCTGGGCCGAGTGCCCCCATTCTGCCCTCCCCCGCCACCCACCGCAGGGTCCCCAAAGTCCCAGCAGTGGTGAACAGGCAGGAGCCGCCCCAAATCCTGGCCCGAGGGAGGTCCCGGGTCTGACGTGGGGCTTCCTCCTCTCCCGGGCGCCTCCCCAAATGCCCCCGGTCCTGCTCCTCCTGGAAGTCCACCCCAGGGACCTGGAGCGGTGGCCCCAGCACTGCTGCTGCCCGGTCCGGGGACGGGGCGGCGCCTGCCCTGATGGTAGCGGGGACTCCGGTCAGCGGGTGAGCGTGGGCACTCGGCCGTCCCGCCCTGGCCCTGTTGGGGGGGGCGTCTTCCTGCTTGTTTGAGCTCGGCCTTGGTAAGTGCTGTCTGGGCCTCCATTCACGTGCATTTACTGAGAAAATATGAGAGCCTTGCTGTGTGCCCAGGGCCCTGCCCCAGGTCTGGGGGAGGGGAGAGCAGGCGACAGACCCTGACCGCGAGGGCTGCACCAAACAGGTAATGACAGAGGCTGGGAGGGGCGTAGCTCCGGGGCCCAGGTGGGGGCAGTCTCGGCGAGGAGCTGTGCGAGGGAGGATAGACAATCTACCAGGCAAAGAGCGGAGGCAGAACCGTGTTTCTTGCTAAGGGCACAGCACGTGGGAAGGCCCCGAGACAGGCATTGGAAGCGTCTCTCTGAGAGGCAGCGGCAGGCCTGGCACACAGCAGCGTCCAGGAGAAAGACACTGGACTCCGGGCCTGCCTGGCGGAAGCTCCTGGAAGAGGCTGGCCTGTTCTCCCCTCCCGACAGAGCTGGGGCCAGGCTCCTCCCTGCTCAGACCTCGCCTCTTCTCCACCTGGGAGACAGCGCCTGGGAGCTGACGGACGGACAGACAGGGCCCCAGGCGCCCGGCAGTGTCTCAGGGCTGGACAGCAGGCATGTCAAGTCTCTGCTGTTTTTATTTTTTAAAGATGTATTCGTTTATTTGAAAGAGTGAGAGAGAGAGAGAGAGCGCACAAGAGCGAGCACTCCCATCGGCTGCTTCTCTCCCCAGACGGTCACAGCTCCAGGAGCCGTCCGGGGCTCCCACGTGGTGGCAGGGGTGCAGGCACTCAGGCCATCCTCCGCTGCTCTCCCATTGGTGTTCAGAAGCGGAGCAGCGGGGACTTGAACTGAACCAGCACCCTGATTTGAGAAGCTGGTGCTGCCGGCGGTGGCTGACCCCGCTGTGCCAGCACCCAGGCTGCTCTCGGCTCCCACCCGGAGACCCTGAAGCCCTGCCGGAGGGGGCCTGGCAGTGGTCCCAGGAGCGCCAGCTTTGCCAAGGGCTGGGGTTCGCTCCCATGGCCATGTGACCGGAGGCTGTCAGGGTCCCTTCTCCCGCGCTCTGGTTCATAACGTGCCACTCGGGGGAGCTGAGGGCGCCCGGCCGCCCTGCCCGGGAGGCAGGAAAGAGCCAGCCCCACTGTGGCTGCTGTGGCTGCTGTGGCCTGGGTCCGAGCGTCCTGGGCCTGTGACCAGCACAGCGTTTGTCCTAAGGACAGGTGCAGAGCCTCCCGGGGCTGGGGGTCTGGGGGACAGGAGGGACCAGGCCCCTTCCTCTCCCTGCCTGCCTTGGCGGGTGGGGCCCAGGGGCTCAGCACAGGGCTCTAAGGTGGCTGCTTTCCATTTCCTTTACAAGATTTATTTATTGGGCCGGCGCCGTGGCTTAACAGGCTAATCCTCTGCCTGCGGCGCTGGCACACGGGGTTCTAGTCCCGGTCGGGGCGCCGGATTCTATCCCGGTTGCCCCTCTTCCAGGCCAGCTCTCTGCTGTGGCCCGGGAAGGCAGTGGAGGATGATCCAAGTCCTTGGGCCCTGCACCCGCATGGGAGACCAGGAGAAGCACCTGGCTCCTGGCTTCGAATCAGCGCGATGTGCCAGCCGCGGCGGCCATTGGAGGGTGAACCAACGGCAAAAAGGAAGGCCTTTCTCTCTGTCTCTCTCTCTCACTGTCCACTCTGCCTGTCAAAAAAAAAAAATATATATATATTTATTTATTTATTTGAAAGGCAGAGTTACAGAGAGGCAGAGAGAGAGAAGAAGAGAGAGAGAGAGAGAGATCTTCCATCTGCTGGTTCACTCCCCCATGGCTGCAATGGCTGGAGCTGAGCCAATCCAAAGCCAGGAGCCAGGAGCCAGGAGCTTCTTCCAGGTCTCCCATGCAGGTACGGGGGACCAAGGACTTGGGCCATCTTCTACTGCTTTCCCAGGCCATAGCAGAGAGCTGGATTGGAAGAGGAGCAGCCGGGACTCGAACCGGCGCCCATATGGGATGCCAGCACTGCAGGCTCTGGCTTTACCCGCTGGTCCACAGCGCCGGCCCCAGCGTTCCATTTTTACATGACATAAAGGAAGAAGGACAGGCAGCCCGGCTCTTGCCAAAACTAAACCCAGAGAAACCAGGGCGGAGTTTCTGGCTCGAGGCCTTGGGCAAAGCACTTCCCTGGACTCAGTTTCCCCTTCCGCACAGTGGGGGATGGAAGCAGAGTCTGCCCCATGGGGCCGTGGGCTCCAGTCCGTGTGGGTGGCCGAGCAGCAGGCAGGGAAGAGTGCGGGGTGTGCATGTCGAGGTCCTCCCGGTGCCTGGGTGCCCACATCTTGGGGGCCCCTGGGGGACCCACTGCAAACCGTTGCCTGTACTCCTGCAGCCCGCCCCTGGGGGGCGCAGTGGCTCCCGGTGCGGCCCGGGCTATTATGTGGTCGCCGGTCCTGGAGAACCCAGACCGAGGCGGCCGGACCTTGTGGCTCAGGGTGGTTCACAGCCCGCCGGGCGCCGGGGTGTCTGTAGTAAGTTCACAGGAAAACGAAACAGCCTTGCAAAACGGAGCGGGCAGGCAGCGCTGCGGGATCCCCCGTGAGCGCTTAGAAGGTTACGCGTGCGCTTCCACGGGAGTCTTTCCCACGCCCCAGGGGCAGGCTCCGGGGCTCCACCCCAGCTCCCCGCTAAGGCAGCAGTGCCGGCCCAGCGCTGGGGTCCCTGCCACCCACCCAGGCGGAGCCCCTGCTCCTGGCCTTGCCCCTGCTGGGGGCGTTCGGGGCAGGACGCTGGGAAGGGAGGTGGCTGTGGTGCACTCCTAGGTAGCCGGTGTCCGAGTGTGTGTGTGTGTGTGTGTCCCTCAGTCCCACGCACAGAGCCACGCGCCCTCCCCCATCTGTGGCCGCCGCCCGGAGCTCCTGCTCGGCTGCCCGGGGCTCCCTCAGTCCCCAAGGTCCTGCCGCTTGCTGGGCACCAGGCTCCCTTTACGTCATGAGCGATTTTTTTTTTAATAGATTTATTTGAAAATTACAGAGAGATCTTCCATCCACTGCTTCACTCCTTTATCCCGATCTCCCACATGGGAGCAGGGGCCCAAGCACTCGGGCCATCTTCTACTGCTTTCCCAGGCCACAGCAGAGAGCTGGATCAGAAGTGGAGCACGGGGCGGACACTGTGGGGTAGTGGGTAAAGCCCTGGCCTGCAGTGCCGGCATCCCATATGGGCGTTGGTTCTAGTCCCGGCTGCTTCACTTCCCCGCGTGGGAGGCCTGGAGGAAGCTCCTGGCTCCTGACTTCAGATCTTTGCAGCTCCGGCCCTTGAAGACAATGGGGAATGAACCAGCAGATGGAAGACCTCTCTCTCTCTCTCTCTCTCTCTCTCTCTCTCTGCCTCTGCATCTCTTTCTCTTTCTGTGTAACTCTTTCAAATAAATTCATAAATCTTTAAAAATAAAAAAGAAGGCCGGCGCCGTGGCTCAACAGGCTAATCCTCCACCTAGCAGTGCCGGCACACCGGGTTCTAGTCCCGGTCGGGGCGCTGGATTCTATCCCGGTTGCCCCTCTTCCAGGCCAGCTCTCTGCTATGGCCCGGGAGTGCAGTGGAGGATGGCCAAGTGCTTGGGCCCTGCACCCCATGGGAGACCAGGAGAAGCAACTGGCTCCTGGCTTCGGATCAGTGCGGTGCGGTGGCCATTGGAGGGTGAACCAACGGCAAAAGGAAGACCTTTCTCTCTCTCACTGTCCACTCTGCCTGTCAAAAAGTTAAAAAATAAATAAATAAAAATAATAAAAAAGGAAAAAAGAAGCGGGGCAGCCGGGACTGGAACCAGCGCCCATATGGGATGGGGACGTCGCGGGTGGCAGCTCTGCCTGCTGTACCCCGAGTTGGAGAACTCTGTAAGTCCTGGCTCAAGCCCTGGAGGAAGTAGCAGTGCACTGAGCTTGGAAGATAAGGCCGGGAACAGGTACCCTGCATCAGAAGGGGCGCTCCGGCGAGAGACGGTTTGTGGGGGAGATTCCAAGCCGGCCTCGCGGTTCCCACCCCAGGAGCCTCAACCCCGTGTCGCCCTCTCCTGTCGTGAGTGGAGTCTGCGACTCACTTTTAGCTGTCAGAACGTGGCGAGGGGGAGGGGGCTTTTCCCAGGGAGGGAGGTCGCGTCAGTTGACTGACGTGGAATCTACAGGGCGGGGGTTGCCCTGGAGGGGGACCGGCGAGGCCTCTGTGGGCAGAGCCCGGGGCAGGCACACTGCCCAGTGGTTAAGACTCCTCTTGAAGGGCTGGTGCAGTGGGGCAGTGGGTCCATCCTCTACCTGCAGCACCGGCATCCCATATGGGTGCTGGTTCGAGTCCCGGCTGCTGCACTTCCTATCCAGCTCTCTGCTATGGCCTGGGAAAGAAACAGAAGATGGCCCAAGTCCTTGGTCCCCTACACCCGTATGGGAGACTCAGAAGCAGCTCCTGGCTCTTGGCTTTGGATGGGTGCAGCTCCAGCCATTGGAGCCATTTGGGGAGTGAACCAGCGGATGGAAGACCTTTCTGTCTCTCCCTCTCACTGTCTGTAACTCTACCTCTCAAATAAATAAATAAATAAAAATCTTTAAAAAAAGACTCTGCTTGGGACGCCTGTACCCCCCACTGAGTCCTGCTTCTGGCCAGTGTGGCCCTGGGGGGCAGTGCGGGTGGCTCAGGTCCTTGGGTCCCTGCTCCCCACGTGGGAGACCTGGCCAGGGCTCCAGGCTCCTGGCGTTGGCTTGCCCCAGCCCTGGGAGTGAACCGCAAATGGAAGACGTCTCTGATGTCTGTCTCTCTGCCTTTCAAGTAAACAAAAGTGAATCAAGTGGAAAGAGGACCCCAAAAGCCGAACGCAGAGCAGAGGGCCCCTTTCCTGGGGGCTGACGGGGGGGGGGGGGCGGCTGCTGGGCGCGGGCAGTGGGTGCTCATGACCTTGGGGGCTGACGCTGAGCCTCACAGGAGGCCCCAGCCTGGGTGACGCCTTGACGGCCACCTCCTGAAACCCTAAGCCGCTTACCTGTGTGGCACCTGCTGCGCGGAGTTGGAGAGCCAGGGCAGTGTGGGCGGGGCCGGGCAGCCCACCTGGTCCTTGCCTCCCTCTGCCCAAGCCACGCCCACAGAGCCCCCAGGCCCGCCACGGAGGCTCCCGCTGTCCGCCAGCCCACAGTCACAGCCCCCTGCCCTTGGGGGCCGCTCTGCACGGACCGCACACTGGTGTCCTGAAACAGCCGGAACCACGCCTCTCCCCTGCTTGACCCCTGTGACGGCTCCCCAGGGCCCCCAGGCCAGGCTTCTCCCCTCCCCAGCCCCTCCCCCAGGTGCCCCAGTGCCCTCCCCGCCGCGCCCCCACCCCGTCACCTGCTGCAGGGGCGCCTCCACCTGCCCCGGGAAGATCCACTCTGGTGAGCGTGGTGATGCCGTGCCAGCTTTTCAAACACGGACTTAAATTCTGCACAGTTCGCAGCTCTCATACACAGGATGGCTCTCCGTGACAACGCTGCGTGTGGACCGTGGAAAGAGAAATCCCGCCGCTTTGAGTTCAAAGAGTACGGCTGTTCCAGGGCATGAGGACGCCCCAGGAGCTTCCAGTGACACCACGGGGGGCCGGGGCTGGCGCTTGGCCACCGGGGCTGCCGCGTGCTTATGTGGGGGTGCCGGGTTCAAGTCCCAGCTCCACTCCAATTCCAGCTGCCTGCTAACGCACCTGGGAGACAGAGTGCTGGGCCCCTCCCACCCGCGTGGGAGACCTGGCTGGGGTTCCCGGCTCCTGGCTGGCCCAGCCCCAGCTGTCTCGGGCATCTGAGGACTGAACCACTGGGCGAGATTCCCTCTCTCTCTCTCTCTCTCTCTCTCTCTCTGCCTCTCGATATCTCTGCCTTTCGAATCTATTTTGAGTGGGAGGAGGGGGGAGTGGGGTCAGAGGTGAAGCGGAAGCAGCCCCACCCGTTGGCACACGCCCATCACTTGTCGATTATGTTACACGCACGGAATGTGCCCGGGACAATGGAATTCAAAGACGAGTTTATTTCGGTTCTTAAGAAAGTTCACGGCAGGCGCTGGTGTGGCAGAGCAGGTAACATCTCTGCCTGATGCCGGCATCCCACAGAGGCGCCGGTTCGAGTCCCGGCTGTTCCTCTTCCAATCCAGCTCTCTGCTGTGGCCTGGGAAAGCAGTGGAAGATGGCCCGAGTCATTGGGTCCCTGAACCCACATGGGGGACCTGGAAGAAGCTCCTGGCTCCCGGCTTTGGCCTGGCCCAGCCGTAGCCATTGTGGCCACGTCAGGTGCAAACCAGCAGATGGAAGATTCTCTCTCCTTCTCCCTCTCTGTGTAGCTTTGATTTTCAAATAAATAAATTAATTAAATATTTTTAAATTTTGGCCGGCGCCATGGCTTAACAGGCTAATCCTCCGCCTTGCAGCGCCGGCACACCGGGTTCTAGTCCCGGTTGGGGCGCCGGATTCTATCCCGGTTGCCCCTCTTCCAGGCCAGCTCTCTGCTATGGCCCGGGAAGGCAGTGGAGGATGGCCCAAGTGCTTGGGCTCTGCACCCGCATGGGAGACCAGGAGAAGCACCTGGCTCCTGGCTTCAGATCAGCGAGATGCGCTTGCCGCAGCGGCCATTGGAGGGTGAACCAACGGCAAAAAGGAAGACCTTTCTCTCTGCCTCTCTCTCTCACTGTCCACTCTGCCTGTCAAAAAAAAAATTTTTTTCATGGCAAATGTATATGATGAAGAAAACCATCCGTGGGCTTCCAAAGTGTTTGCACCAAATTAGTTTGTCTCTCCATTCCGGTTTTGCACACGTTCTTTGAAGCACCCTCGTATGGATTTCATACGCGTAGTAAAACATAAAAAGCCCTGGGAAGTCATACACAAGGCGTGAGTGGGGTTTTCCCAGGGGGTGGGATCGTGGGTGGCCTCTGTTCTTCATGTGAGTCTCTGTACTTGGGTACCAACAATGACAAAACTCCAGGAATCCTGTTCAAGCTGAAACCATCTGTCTGGAGGACACTAAATATGGCACAGCCTTAATAACATCCCTTGTTTTCTCCCAGTAGCTGTACTTCTGGAAATGTTACTTCTTAAAATGTAATTGCTTAGTTACTTATTTGAGAAGCAGAGAATTGGAGGGGGAGTGCTCCCCCTGCTGGTTCATTCCCCAAATGACCACACTGGCCCGGTTTCCCACATGGGTGGCCAGAAGCCCGGCTCCGGGAGCCATTGCCTCTCCCCCCCGCCCCGGGGTCTGCATAGCCGGAAGCTGGAGTCCGGAGCTGGGGCCAGGTATGGAACCCAGGAATGTGGCTGTGGGACGTGGACAGCTCGAGCAGCATCGTCACTGCCCGGCTGAGTGCCTGCCCTGGACGGAAATGGGCGTGCTCGGGGTGGCTGTGCCGAGGTGCCCCCCGCCCCTGAGAGCACCGCTCGGGCTGACGCAGTCTGCAAAACTAATTAGCCAGGAGCAAGGGCTGACAACAAGGGATGGTGCGCGGCAGGGTGCCTTTAGAATCCGTGTTCCTGGCCCCTGGCAGCCCTGGGAGGCAGTGTAGACGTGTCATGGAGAAGCTGCAGCCACAGAGAAAGCCCCGTGACCTGGCTCTCCAGGTCACGGAGCGGCACCGTGACCTGCACCTGTGGCTCCCCGGAGCCCAGGCACCCTCGGCGAGTGTTACCTCCCACCCAGGACGACGCAGTGAATTCACACGCAGTCATGTAACCCCCCATCCCCGGACATTCACTCAGCAGCCCTGCCGGGGACACAGGCACCGCGGGGCACAGCAGGGACTCGGGACCCCGTCCCCTTGATGGTGAGGAGGCCAAGGAAGGTAACAAGACAACAGGAGTTCTGCACACAGGTCCTGCCCGGCGACGCGTGTGGACCTGTGCCCCAGGGCTCGCCTGGGTCTGGTGCCAGCACAGGTGTTCATTTTCCTGTTTGGGCTTTTCCGTGGTCCCTAACCCCATGCCATTGACTGTCACCTGTGAGTGCCTGTTAGCAGTCCCACCCCCCTTCTGGCTGCCTCCCTTGGGAAGCCTGCCTGGGTTTCCACCAACAGACACCCCCTCTTCCGGGACTCCCCAAGCTCAGCCCTTCCAGAATCGGAAGGGGTTCATCTCTCCTCCTGGGATGCAGAGAGGCCCCCAAACCCGAGTCCCAACCTGGCCTCGGAGACCAGCACCCAGGGCTAAGGAGTCGGCCCCTCTGTCCACCCTCTGCTGCGCCTGTCCCCCAAGTGCCTCCCACACCGAGGGTGCAAAGAAATCCACTAGGGCAGGGAGCCCTGGGGGGGCCACCTGGGGGGCCAGGGAGCCAGGTGGGCAGGGGCCACAGGCATTGGGGGATGGGGAGCCAGGTGGGTGGGAGCCGCCAGCATTGGGGGATTGGGGGCCAAGGAGCCAGGTGGGTGGGGCTACCTGGAGGGACGGGACCAGGTGGGCGGGGGCCGCCAGCATTGGGGGACTGGGGGACAGAGAGCCAGGTAGGCATGGGCCACCAGCACTGGGGGTGGGGGGACGGGGACCCGGTGGGCGGGGGCCACCAGCTCTGCCTGTCCCAAGGAGGCATGTGGGGGAGGGGCGTGAATGCTGGCACAGCAGTAAATTTGTACAATTTGAAAGCTCAGTCCCCGCCCACCCCTCCCCTCCCCCTGGGGGGGGGGGTGTCTGCACAAACCCCAGCTCGCCCATTTCCTAGGAGATGGCCCCTGGCCTTGACCCCACGCCCCACCCCCAAGGGGCTGAGAAGTCCTGAGCTGCCTCCCTGGGCTGTGGCTCTGGAAGCCCCTGGACCAGCAACAGGAGGAAGGGGGAGGTGGCCGCCACCTGGGTGGAGTCTGGGGCGGTCGAGGTCAGGAAGAAGCCCACCCGCACTCTGGGCTGGGGTGATCGCGGGGGGTGGGGACAGCCGCATTCTGCTGCCTCTGGCTAGGGCAGCAGGTATGAGCAGCCCGAGGCCCCACCTGCAGGGGTGGCCCTGCCTCCCCTCTCCCTTGGGACTCTGCTCTGGGCGCCACCCTTCCCCACTGCCTCTCCTGCACCTGCCACTCCCCGGGGGCCCCCAGCAAGGGCCATGCCACAGCCACTGTGCCCGCTGCCCCCTGTC
Organism: Lepus europaeus; assembly: GCF_033115175.1. Taxonomy (NCBI): domain Eukaryota; kingdom Metazoa; phylum Chordata; class Mammalia; order Lagomorpha; family Leporidae; genus Lepus; species Lepus europaeus. The sequence continues at coordinate 5,217,308 of NC_084838.1, read as the reverse complement.
CAGCCCCTGCCCTCCACGCGGGACTCCAAGGCGCCTGGCTCTCCTCCCCCTTCACTTCCCAGCCCAGGCCCTGGGGTTCTCATCTTTGCACCCGGGCTTGGAGACCCCTGAAGCCTCAGACTGCGTCTGGGGGCCCCTGCCCTGCCAGGGTCAGAGGGCTCTCCCACTGCTCCCGCACCCGCCTTCCCCTGGGCTGTGGGCACTTGCTGTTCTGCAGGCCCTGGCCTGCGGGTGCAGGGTCGTGGAGGAGCTGCTGGGCCGGTGGACGGATGAGGGCCCGGGAGCCTGGGCGGCCGCCTCCATCCCCCAGGGCTCAGGCTCACACGGTTGCCGCGGATGCACTTCCCTCTTCCCAGGGATGGAAAACACCGGAACAGACGTGTGCCAGGCTGCCGCCCGACCCGTGCCTTCCTCTGGAAATGCCGCCTCTATCAGTGCCGGGCTCTCCCAGGGACAGAGGCCGCGTCTCACCACCAGGGGGCACTGTGACCGCTTCCAGCTCGCAGCGGAAGCTGGGCAGAGCCGGCTACACTTCCTGCCGAGGTCTGGGGTCTTGCAGCGTTGAGCCCCTTCCCCCCACACCCCGCCAGGGCAGGCCCCATCAGTCAGAGGTGCTCGGGGCCCGCGGGGTGCTGGGAGGGAGCACTTGGGGAAACTGAGGCAGCAGAGATTTGGAGCCGGGTAGCCCCGGGCTGAAGGTGTCAGCCTCGCATGGACAACAGCCAGGCGGGAGCACCACAGGGCAGGGGACCCCGACTTGGGCATCCGGGGCTCATCTGCTCCCGCACCGGGAGGCTCGGTGGGAGCAGCACCGGGGTCCCTCGGTGTGTGCCAGGGACCAGTCCTGACGGTCGGCCCCAGGCACACACCAGCAAAACCGCCCAGCAAGCCGGAGCCTCAGGCCTGCAGGGGCAGTGGGGGGGGGGGGGGACCCCGGGAACGCAGCAACCCCGGAGGCTCCGAAACTGCCGTTTAATGATCGACAACCACATGCGCGTGGTCCGACGGGAGCCTGGGACACAGGCGTGCACACACACACATGCACGCGGTTCCCCCGCTGTTCTGAAACTTCACAGATTTCGAAGGAGCCACAGCGCTCTTAGGGACGCAGTCTGGACCGCAGTGGAGTGGCCCGGAGCTTGGCCTGCGCGGTCCCGCCCGGGGCGGGGGTTGGCTCTGGGAGTCCTGAGCAGTCTCTCTCCGCCACGCCCGGCTGTCACTCAGGGTGGAGGATTTTCTACTTGTCTGAGAGCAGTCTCTCAATGGCTCCAGTCGGTGACTCCATCCAGGAATCTAAGGGGCTAAGAAACACGCAGGCACACGCAGGTACATACATGTATGTGCACACAGACACACGTGCACACACATGCTCACACAGGCCATGAGTGCAGCTGGCTTAGTAGGAAGCCAGGGCCCCTCACACAGCAGACGGGGTGCCAGGCCCCTGAGTGGGCGGCGCTGGCGCTGGGCGGTCACAGGTGGCGGGTGGCACTGGCGCTGGGCAGTCACAGGTGGCGGGCCGCTTCCCAGAGGATCTGCAGGGCCATGGAGGCGCAGGGCAGCTGGGCCAGGGTGTAGGCCAGGGAGCGCGTGGGCGGCCGCAGCTTCCCCAGGTAGGCCACCGTGTGCACCAGGCGGCCCAGGAAGAAGACCAGGAAATGCATCCAGGCGATGAGGGGCTCAGGCCCCAGGAAGGAGTAGACCAGGCCCAGGAAGAGGAAAGGGTAGATGGTCTCCATGTCGTTGCGGTGGGCTCTGCGGAGGCGAGGCGGGAGTGAGCCAGGCCCACCCAGCACGGCCGCCGAGGGCAGGGGGCTGGTGGGGGGTGAGCCAGGCCCTCCTAGCACGGCAGCCCAGGGCACGGGTGAGCCAGGCCCTCCCAGCACAGCCACCCAGGGCAGGAGGCTGGTGGGGATGAGCCAGGCCCTCCCGGCATGACCACCCCGGGGCAGGGGGCTGGTAGGGGGTGAACCAGGCCCTCCCGGCATGGCCACCCCAGGGCAGGGGACTGGTGGGGAGTGAGCCAGGCCCTCCTGGCATGGCCACCCCAGGGCAGGGGACTGGTGGGGAGTGAGCCAGGCCCTCCTGGCATGGCCACCCCAGGGCAGGGGACTGGTGGGGAGTGAGCCAGGCCCTCCCGGCATGGCCACCCTGGGGCAGGGGGCTGGTGGGGAGTGAGCCAGGCCCTCCCGGCACGGCCACCCTGGGGGCAGGGGGCTGGTGGGGGGTGAGCCAGGCCCTCCCGGCATGGCCACCCTGGGGCAGGGGGCTGGTGGGGAGTGAGCCAGGCCCTCCCAGCACGGCCACCCTGGGGGCAGGGGGCTGGTGGGGGGTGAGCCAGGCCCTCCCGGCATGGCCACCCCGGGGCAGGGGGCTGGTGGGGAGTGAGCCAGGCCCTCCCGGCATGGCCACCCTGGGGCAGGGGGCTAGTGAGGGGTGAGCCAGGCCCTGGGCAGCACAGCCGCCTGGGGCGGGAGGGGGCTGGTGGGGGGTGAGCCAGGCCCTCCCCAGCACGGCTGCCCGAGGGGCCGGGGCCTTGTTCCCCTCCGGGTCCCAGCCGCTCAGTTCCTTCATGGGCATGACCAGGAGGGAGGCAGCAGTGCCCAGCAGGGGCCTGGAGCAAGCAGCCCGGGAAAGCCAAGGCCCTGGGAGGGGGCGTCACACAGGGCCGCTGGCTTCCGTCTTCCCACGGTGGCCCCTGCCACACTCGGCCCTGCAGTGCCCTCTGCTTCCAGGACACGGGCAGGAGACGCAGGGCTCTGAGCGGCTGGGCACTTGGTGGAGCTGGGGTTCGAGCCCATTCTGACTTGAGTTAGGGCTTTGGACCCCCAGGGCGGGTCTCTCCTGCGCCTCCTTCTCCTGACTCTGCCGCTGCCCCTACACTCAGGTGCCAGGGACAGCAATCCCCAGAGCCGCGTGTGCCCCCTGGGGCCGGCCCAGCCCCCACCCGGGGCCCAGGGCTCCCCCTCCTCCTCCTGCCCCGGGATCTGGCTCGGCTCCTTGTTTAAAGTAGTCGGGCGTGTGGGTGGGAGGAGCGCGGGCTGTGTGTACCCCACTGTAAATAATCTGCCGAGAGAAAGCTCACCCACTTCTGCTAAGAGCCGGCTCACGTTTCCCGTGACCCCTGCTAGCGGTCAGTTTGCTTTATGAAGGGGAAGGACGTCAGTCCCATAAATTAGAGACTAGGAGCAACCAGACCCTGGACGGCCATGAGCGACCACGCGGAGGGCGCGCAGGTAAACATGAGTCCGGAGCCCAGACTGTGCCCTCCCCTGCGACAGGCCACGGCCCTGCAGGGACAGAAGCCCCCTCTCCAGACCCCCGCTGGAATGGTCACCGCAGGTGCTGGTCCAGCTGGAGGCCCCTGAAGGTGACCTGACCCGGAGGCCTCCTTGTCACTCCTGCTGGCAAGTGGGGTCTTGGGTGAGGGCCTAAAAAGAGGGCAAGGCGGGGCCCGGAGTGCTGGACGCCCCGGCACTGGGCAGGGCGGGGGCGGGGACATCTCCGCAGTGTGGCTGGGTGGTCCAGAAAGGAGACTGGACAGAGGCAAGGAAGAACTCTCCTGGGAGTGGGATGGACATGTGCAAAGGCCCTGTGGTAGGAGTAAGCTCAGAGAGGCGGCGCAGGGGCTGGGGCGTGGCACAGGAGAGGAGGGCACCTGGGGAAGTCGGGGGAAGAACCTGGGGTTCAGCCTGAGGCACAGGAGCTTCCAGAAGCTTTCTCAGAATGAACTCGGGGGTCGGCCGCCGGTGTCTCCGTCCCTGACGTGAGCCTCGACTTCGTGACCCAGCTACGGGGAAAGCAAGTGGACAGCGCCCATCCCATCCGAGCACGGGTTCAAGTCCCGGCTGCTCCACTTTGATCCAGCTCCCTGCTATGGCCTGGGAAAGCAGTGGAAGATGGTCCAAGTGCTTGGGCCCCTGCACCCACGCAGGAGACCCGGAAGAAGCTCCTGGCTCCTGGCTTCTGCCTGGCCCCGCCCTTTGGGGAGTGAACCAGTAGAAGACCTCCTCTGTCTGTCTCTCCTTCTCTCTCCGTAATTCTGCCTTTCAAATAAATCTTTAAAAAAAAAAAAAAAAAAAAAACAAGTTTGCATCCGGGCAGGTGTCTCCCAGCTCTGGGAAGACGCAGCCTGCCCACAGCAGAGAGAGGCGGGCTCTGGCGGATCCTGGGGGGCCAGCCTCGGAGGGGGGGGGAGAGGAGTAGGCGGGGACTGGGCCACTCCAGGTCCATAGCCTTGGCCGGGGCAGCAGGGGACAGCGTCTGGAAGGGCGGGGCCTGCACTGCCCCAGGCCACTCCACCAAGCTCCCTCCCTACCATGAAAGCAAAGACAAGCTTCCCCCAAAATCGACCACCAACAGCCCCCCAGGCGGTACCCCGGAGGAGCCGCTCTGCGGTATTTATGTACAGGGCCCGCCAGATGTTTATGGGAAAACACGGGACAAAAAGACGCATCTATTTTGGTGCCAAAACCTCTGGAATCCAGACATGCATGGGGCTTTTTTAAAAGCCCACTGGAAGATGCTGTAATGAAGAAACTGCACGGATTTCAAAATTGTTTAACACCAAAATAAACTCTTCTGATCCACCTCCCGCAAACCTCGTATTTATTTGAAAGCTGCAGGGAAAGTACAAGCAGCGGAGAGAACCGCTCCGCCCAGACCTCTCTCCCCAAAGAGCGCGTTTACCCTCACGGGCAGAGCCTGGGAGGAGCGGCAGGGCCAGGGCCAGGGCCAGGGCCACGGCCACGGCCAGGCCCAGAGAGCCGGTGGGGGAGGAAGCCGGGCAGCGCGAGCGGGCGGAGGAAGCAGAGGCCCCTCCAGACAGCAGGCTGAGCGTTGAGCCGCAGCAGCTCCCGCCCAGGGTCACCACGCAGGGCTGAGAAGGCTCCCTGCGGCTTGGGGCTGGCCCAGCGCAGGGACAGGGACGCAGCCAACTCACCTCCCGCCCCCGCCCCCAAAGCTGAGACCTGGAGGGAGTCACGTAGCAGACAGAGCCCGAGCCCGGGCCGTGTGTGTCACAGTCAAGGCAGCCGCAGCTGGGAGGGCGGAGGCTCCCCAAGCCAGCTCCTGCCAGCCGTATCTGGCCTGCCTCTCACCTGCCAGGGCCAGCCACCTGACCTGGGGCAGCTGCGTGGTGAAGACAGGTGCCAGCCGGGGCAGACAGCCCGGGAACGCTAGCGCCAGACCCGGACCTTGAACCCCTGGAGCCGAGAGCCAAAGCAAGCCTCCTCCTCTACAGCTCAGCCGGGCTGTGGTGCTGTGCCCTTGGCGACAGAGCACGGAGCGCCACGCTGTCCTCGTGCATGCGTGCCCAGGGACAGCCGGGCCTCCTGGCCTCCTGCAGAGTTGGCCCACATTCTGGCTCCAGCCCATGCCAATCTGCAAAGCAGATCCCGCTCCCAGAACCAAGCTGTAAGCGTGCCTGTGTGGACTGGGACTGCCCCCTGCACGCTGGGCTAGCATTTAGCCAAGTTTTGCTTCTGGGGGGCTGGGGTGTGGGGGGGTCTCGCTCGGTTCCAGCCAGCCTTCCGGAATGGACAGCAGGACTGGTGGCCCCCTGAGTTTGCCTGACGTCCGGTGAAGTCTGGGGGCTGACGAGCCCTGGGGTCCCAGCCGCCCCCCCCCTCCCGCCCCCCGCACACAGGAGCCCCCAGTGCATCCTCACGGATATAAAGTGGATGAGTGAGGGTGGGGGAGGGAGGATGGACAGACGGGGGATGGGCGGTGGCTGGGTGGGGCTCGCACGGCTCCTTACACATTGTAGCCACACTAGGAGAGTGGGAGAGCAAGAGCCTCCACGCCTACATTACACATCCTGTGATGGCTGGAAACCACAGGTGCGGATATTATTGTCCAGGGCCAAGAAAAACAGCAGAAGAAAAGCCACAGCCTTCCTTTTCATGAAGGAATTCCTACTATTCAAACTTCAGTGTCCCACCCACGCCCGCACACCTGGGGCCTCGCCCGCACACCTGGGGCCTCGGGAGGGCTTCCTGCTCCCCCCCCCCCGCCCTGCCCCGGAGGCCCCCTCCCCAGGCTGCTGCCAAGAGCCGCGAGGCCGGCACTGGCCACAGGAAATCCACACCGCGTCCCACGCTGATTTAGACACGGCCGGGCCTGAAGCATCAGGCTTTGAGTCAGTCTGACAGCGTGGAACCGCGTATGACACAGAGGATGCTGGGAAAACAGAGCCCCGAGGACAGCCCACGGCGCGCCCGCTTTTGTGAACCGTATTTCGACACAGAAGACGGGCAGGAGAGAGCCGGGAGTGTTAACAGGGCTGCGAATCGGCAGCGGTTTCCCTCTTCGCATCCTACGGATTCTCACCACGACCCAACGCGTCTGCAGTGAGCCGCTCCGATGGCCACAGGAAGGGAAACTGTTTCTAACTAGCTGGGGACGCGTGCGGCCCACGGAAAGATGGCCACCTCCACGCAGGAGGAGAAACGCAAAACAAAAACCAAACACGGTCTGAATCTTTGCCGGTCACGTCGGCGGAGGTCTGACAATTTGACCGCATGTCAAACAGTCCGCTGAAAACGGCGTTAAGGGCCGGCGCTGTGGCGTAGCGGGTAAAGCCGCCGCCTGCAGTGCCGGCATCCCATGTGGGTGTCAGTTCAAGTCCCGGCTGCTCCACTTCCCAGCCAGCTCTCTGCTGTGGCCTGGGAAAGCAGTGGAGGATGGCCCAAGTCCTTGGGCCCCTGCACCTGTGTGGGAGACCTGGAAGAAGCACCTGGCTCCTGGCTTTGGATAGGCACAGCTCTGGCCATTGCAGCCAATTGGAGAGTGAAACGGCGGATGAAAGACCTCTCTCTCTCTCTCTGTCTCTCTGTCCCTCTGTCTGTCTCTCTCTCTCTGCCTTGGGGATGGCCTGAGTTCAGGTCCCAGCTCTGCTCCCGCACACCCTGCGAGGCAGCAGTGACGGCCCGGGTGCTTGTGCACCTGCCACCCACGTGGGAGACCTGGATCCTGGCCCAGCCGTGGCTGCTGTGGGCATCTGGAGGGGGAAGCAGCAGATGCGAGGCCCCCCTCTGTCTGTCTCCCCCTCAGCCTTTAAATAAAAGTTTGTGGAAAGTGAAATTTAAGGGAAGTTTATTTTGGTGCAAATCTTGCTATCTACACATAGTCAGCACCACTGTACACATTTTCCATGAATTTTTGTTCACGAACTTCTTAAACACACCTCGGAGCCGCACATTCGTCATCTACACGGACTTCAAGATGTTTTTGCACCAAAGAAAACTTATCTTTTAATCCCATTTTCCACAGACTTCTCGAAGGGCCGTGCGTCACTTTCTGAGCATTTGTTAGACAAGGAACAAACAGGTGCACGGGAGAGCTCGGCCCCCCTGCCGTGACCTGGAAGTACTTGCCTGAGGCACCGCTCCACATCCGGGTCGCTTCTGCAGTACTGGGGGCCTCCGTGCCGCAGGGCGTCCTCGGGGTTGGCGAAAGCCTGAAAGACAGCAGTGGAGGATCACTGACCGGGAGACGTGGCCGTCCCCCCGGGCCTGCGCTCCGCATTGGGACAGAGGTCTGGGTCACACACCTGTGTCCACAGCAGCCACTGGGTCTGCCCCAAGACCCTCCTGTCCCTGCTGCTGCGAAGCTCACAGCTGACAGGGAGCCACCTCGGAACCAGGGGAGACCAGGTGGTCTCACCTGTTCACAGAGATGTCCGTGGGGGGTGAGAGAAGGCTTCCCTGAGGTTGAAGGGTGCATCGACAGAGAACAGCAGGTGCAAAGGCCCTGGGGTCAGAAGGAGCTGGACAGCTTAGAGCAGGAAAACCAGCATGAGGGGAGCCCCGAGACCATGGGCCAGGGCCCGGGATGGAGTTGTAGGGGTCAGCGGGGTCCTGGAGGCACCGTCAGAATTTGGACTTCGCCACAAATGCACGAGGGGAGGCTTGCCAGCCCTGGCCTTGAACCCCGGCTCTGAACTTCCCCGTGCCTCAGCTTTCTCACCTGCAAACTCGGGTGAAAGGGAGCCCAGGCACCCGGTGATGGGCGGGCCGAGGCCTGGGGAAGCCTCTAGCACTGGGGGGGGGGGGGGTGCTCAGGGACTCGTCAGTGTCCCTCAAGGTCACGCTCCAGGCAGCAGGGGTCCAGCGTCCAGCCCCCAGCCCCCGCTCCACCTGCTGCCGCCCGGCCGCTCCAAGCAGAACCTGTCTCTCGGCAGCTTTGCCATAGGGCTCATCCGATGGCCAAACCCGTGCTTCTGACTCAGCGCTGGCCCGAGGGCAGGCCTGCCCTGCCCCCATGTGAATGGCCTGACGCCTGTCGGGGTTACAGCAGGAGCTCCACACCCAGAGTTCCTCCCTGCTGGCCCTGGAGACCACGCATCGGCAGCTACCCAGAGTCTGCAGGCCCGGGACCCCCCTCCTAGGGCCTCGGCGTTCAGGGGACGCCTGCCTTCCGAACCCATGGCCTTGCTCACCTCGCGTTCACGCCAGCCGGCTGCCAGGAGCCAGCCTTAGCACCTCCTGGTGCCGAGAACCTGGGCTCCGACTCCCCCAGGAGCAGGGGGCAGGCTTGCGGGTAGGAGCCACTGGCGTTGGCTCCAGTCATAGGGGCTGAGAGCGTGGGCTCAGGGCAGGCACTGAGTGCCCCCCCCCGTGCCCCCAGACTTGCCCGGGGTGGGGGATGGGCAGAGAAGCCCCAGCCCATGTCTGTCATCTCTGCTCCCTGGACACCACAGGGGCCTGTGCAGACCCCGAGCCCCAGGAGAGGCCGCAGGGGCAGGCGAAAGGGTTCCTATCTGCAGAGCAGCAGGCCCACCTCCTCCCAACCCTAAATCCCCTCGCGGAGGCTCCCCAGCCCTGAGAGGCTGTGGGCCCTGGACCCGCCCCCTACGTTCAACCCCGGCTGTGTGAACTTGGCAAGCGTGAGAAGCCAGAAGCCCAGGGCGGCCTCTTAGCCCAGGTGAACACAGCCCCCCCCCCCCCCCCCAGCCTCCCCCAGGGCCGGGGCAGGAACTCTCGCGTTGCTGTTCATTTATTCTTATGTGAAGGGGAGAGATCTCCCATCCGCTCATTCACTCCCCAAATGCCTGCAACTGTGGGAACTCGAGACTCAATGCGGGTCTCCCAGGTGAGCGGCAGGCACCGGGGTACCTCAGCCATCACCCAGGGTGTGCAACGTTAGCAGGAAGCTGGAGGGGGAGTGGAGCGGGGACTGGAACCCAGGCCCTGGGGCACTGCACGCCCACGCCCACCCTGCTGGGGATTTAACACCCAGGGGGTGGCACACAGGAAGGGCTCTGGGACTGACTGCAGGTGTCGGCTCTTGCACCTCCCACCCCGTGCCCCCAGGCAGGCTGTGTGTGCCTGCACCAGGGACTGAGCGTGGCTCCCGGGCAAGCTCCAGGCTCCCAGAGCAGGTGTCTGGAGTCTGCGCCCCTAGCTTGCCTCCCGACAGGAAATGACTCCCCACTTAAAATACCTGGGAAGATAAGCAGCAGGTGCCCCAGGGCCTCAGCATTCTCTCATGGACCTGAGCATGGCCTGGGCTTTGCAGACCCACCGCGGTCGTGGTCAGTGCCAGGTGCCGAGTGCTGCCGCGCTGGGCCCTGCGCCTGCCCCGGCCCCCTCTGGTCACCGTCAGGGTTCAAGGACTTGGACGGGGAGGAAAGTCCCCACTGGGTGCCCCACGGCCGAGACCCAGCCTCTGGAGGCCGCCCTGGGTCCTGGGCAGCCTGCGCCTGGCCGCCTGGGAATTTCCACTGGGAGGTTTGCCGGCTCCTGCTCGCCCCGGGCGTCAGAGCTCCTGGGCCGGGAAGCCGCCAGGTCAGGCGCAGGCTTTGCGCCCTCACACTGCTCACGGATCCCACGCGCCACCGTCCAGGGAGGCCCGGGCTGAGTCACCTGTCCCGACGGCAGGAGCCAGAGGTGGCGGGTGCTGCTGGCCCCCAGAGCCAGGGGGGAGCCATCCAGGGGTCTGGGAGGACACGGTCCCGAGCCAGCTCTCGCGCTGGCCCTCACACCGCCTGGCTGGCTGTCCCAGGGCAGGAGCGGGCCGGGCCGGGGGATCCCCGCGGAGGGCACGTACCTTCTTCCGAAGTCTCACTTGCCCAGTGATGACGGCCACCGCGTACATCTTAAGAACCAGCAGTACGCTGCAGAGCAGGAAGGCTGGGAGCGCCTGGCCGCTCGTCATGGCCAGGCTGGGGGCAGGCATGTCCGCGAGGAGCGCTCCGGGATGGACAGACGGACAGACGGACGGACGGATGGATGATGGCGGCGGCAGCAGCAGCAGCGGCGGGACTGAGAGTGAGACGGGCGGCTGCGGGAGAGCACGGAGGAGGTGGGCAGAGCCGCCGAGGCCGTCCCCACCCAGCACCCGCCCACTCCCCGCCTGCCGGCCCGCCCACCGGCCGTGCCAGCAGCCCCCTCTCCTAGGACGCTAAGGAGGAGCAACTTCTGCCTCCGGATGCTGCAGAGCCCGGAGATCCCCACGCCCACCCCCACCCCCACCCCCATCCGGCGCTGGCAAACCCTGAAACACTTTCGAATCCCACTCAGATCCGTTTCCTCGGCTGGAATGCTGGGGGTCGGTGCCCAGAAGGGGATCCCCCACGTGGCGGATGTCACAGATCCATGACCGGAGGGGTCAGGGCAAGGGGACCAAGCCATCTGCCCCAGCCCAGCCCGGACTTGGGACTCAGCCACACCCGTGTGGCCGAGGCTTTGCTGTCCATGGGGGCTTCCCACCTGCCTGGGGTCTACATGTCCTCCCTAGAATCTGCGAACGCGTCACCTTCCGCGGCTAAAGGACTTTGCAGACAGGGGTCTCGTAAGGACTGCAGGTGAGCACCAGGCTCCCTCAGGGCCTTGTAGGAGGCGGCAGCTGGCCTGGGGACAGACGCAGGGCTGAAGTCATGGGAGGAGCGAGCTGCAGGTGCTGGGAAAAACCAGGGGAAAAGTCTCTCCCCAGGAGCTCCTCCAGCCCGCAGAGCCTCGGAGCCTCGCCTGAGCCCCGTGAGGCCCAGTGAGGGAGCACCTGGGCCATTTGTTACCATGGTGACAGCGACCAGGCCCCTCCAAGGCCAGTGGCCCACTCCTCCCCTGGAAGCCCCTCCCGGAGAGCACCAACCCTCTGAGCCCTAACATTCGCCGCTCCACCACCTTGCTGTGTCCCCGGGGGTCCTGGTGAACGCAGGGGTCTCCTACTCTCTTTGGATCTGCTGGCGGGGGGGGAGGGAGGGAGGGAGAAAACAGCCTCCTGCACCTGCTCCATTCTTGGGAATACCTGGAGCCTCAGGGATGGCGCAGAGATCCGGGGCGGACCGGCCAGAACCAGACCCAGCTGGCCTCGAGCCTGGTGCCAGCCCTGGGAGGAGGCGGGCAGCTGTGCGGCCCCGGGGAAGGCAGGGTCCCCCTCTGAGCGGGTCTCCTCGGCTGCAAGGTGCACCGGCCCCCGTTGCCGCTGCTGACCGAGCACCCGGCGCGGAGGTGGCCACGATCAGGATGAGCCTCTGGGCCTGGGCTTCCTCCTCCTGGTAATGGGGCCGCTTCCCTCCCCAGCGGGACGTCAGGAGGGAGGCTGGGGAAACCCGCCCCTGCTGCTGGGGACCGTGATGTCCTGCCCCTCACGACGCGCCACACACTGCTTTACCTGGACGAACGCTGTGTTTGATAAAGCGACCCTCGTGTCCTGAGTCCCCGGCTGCCAGGCCAGACTGGCGCTGGCGCCCACAAAGGCCCCATCGGGCACGGCCAGTAGGGGTGCACCCCTGCGTCCCGGGAGCCGAGCGAGCCCCCTCCTTGCTGCGTGGGGACTCCGATGCCTGCTTCTCTTGTCCCAGTTCTGGGAAACCCCTGGAGGCAGCTTGGGCACGTGGGCCTTTGTCCTCACGGCTGCGACCCCAGGTTAAGACAGCCACGCCCACATCGGAGTGCCCGGGCTCCTGGCTGCAGCTCCCTCGGAGGCAATGGTGACGGCTCAAGTGCTTGGGCCCCTGCACCCTCGTGGGAGACCCGGAAGAAGCTCCTGGCTCCTGGCTTTGGATCGGCCCAGCTCAGGCTGTTGTGGCCATTTGGGGAGTGAACCAGCAGATGGAGATCTCTCTCTCTCTCTGCCTCTCACTGTCTGTAACTCTACCTCTCACATGGGTACAGGGGCCCAAGCTCTAGGGCCATCTCCACTGCTTTCCCAGGCCACAGCAGAGAGCTGGATCAGAAGTGGAGCAGCCAGGACTCTAACAGAGGCGCCCTATGGGATGCCAGCACCACAGGCGGCATGTTTACCCGCTACGCCACAGTACCGGCTCCAATAAATAAAATCTTAAAAGAAAAAAAAAAAAAAAGGCCCAGCTATCCGGTTGGGGTCCAGTGCCTGTGCCACCCCCAGAATCGTGGACCAGACCCATCCTGTGACAGCCGGAGTCTGTCCCTGCCCGGCTGGTTCTTCTGAAAGGTCAGGAGAGACGCGCTCCTGCTACAGGGCTGGGCAGAGGGAGACCCTGCCGGGAAACCTCCCGCCCACGGACCCGACCTCAGCCGGAATCTCTTCCTCCCGGCCGCTGAAATGAGCCAGCGAGGCCACGGCTTGGCAAGGAGGACAGAACCTTCTCTGATCTGCAGCCAGGAGCGTCCACAAAGCCACCCCCGGCCAGGGGAGCCGCCACTGCCGTTCGGAGTGCGGTGCCGACCGTGGCCGGGCTCCTCACTGGGCCTTGGCTTCTTTGCCTTTCGGTGAGCTCGGTGCCCCTGGCCGCCGGGGAGGGGCCGGGAGCCTGGCGGTGGGCACGGGGAGGGGTGGCCTGCTGGACACCCAAGAGTGCGTGCACAGAAATAAGCGCAAGGCCTGTGTCTTCCCAGGTGAGGTCAGGTCTTCCACGCTGTCAGGGCTGCAAAGGTGCCCCCGCCTGCCCCCTCGGCTGCCTGCTGGGCGGGTTTATTCCAGCTCCAGTCCTTGGTATTTCCTGAGGATCCGAAACCCTGCTCTTCATGCTGGTTAATTGCCTGGAACATCAGAGGAGGCCGGGGGAGGAGGAAGCGGCCCCACCTCGGCCGCTGGTTCCTGGCCCATGCAGCCGGCGGTGGGGAACCGCACACGTGGAACTCGAAGCGGCTGGGGCTGAAGTGACCTTTTACCGTCACTTTAACGGCCGGGAGTCATCCCTGTGGCTGGCGTCAGCCCTCGTCTGAGATGCAGCGTTTGCGAAATGTGCTGTGCGGGCCACAGATGCACACCAGGCACGGAGCAAGGAGCTGTCTACTTATTTCTTTATTTATTATTCATTTGAGAGACAGAGGTGGAGATCTCCAGTCTGCTCAGTTCACTCCCCCAAATGCCCACAAGGCTGAGGTTGAACCAGGAGGACGTCAGGAAACAGCCTGGCGCTCCACCAGGGGCTCCCACGTGCGGGGCAGGGACCCAAGACCTTGAGCCATCACCTGCCGCCTCCCAGGGCGCGCCTTGCAGGAAGCTGGAACTGGAAGCGGAGCTGGGACTCGAACCCAGACACTGCAACTGGGGACGCAGGGGTCCCAAGCTGCCTCGGACCCACTGCTCGGGTGGCTCGGAAGCCCCTCCTGGGACAGAGGCCCGGCAGGGGGCCACCCCGGCACCCCCCACCCAGGGTGAGCCGGCCACCTTGTCCGTCTCCCTTCCTCTGACTACTCCTTTGCAAGAACTGAGCTCCTGTTGAGCATATGGGGCAGGGGGCAGCCAATCAGAGCACCCCTTTTTGTATGTGGCAGCCATGTGACCCAGGCCAGCCAATCACAAGCTCCCTAGCACGGGACTCAGTGAAGGAGCCTGGGAGATTCTGGTACTGACAGCCGGGCTCCCTCCCCGCACTAAGGGAGCCCCAGCCCGGGAAGAGACAACGAGGCCCTGGCCTCCCAGTCACCCCGGGGCTAGATGTCTAGAAGCTTCCTTCTTTGCTTAAACAGACGTCAGAGAACACCCCCTTTGCTCCAAGCTCTGTGGTGGCGCGGACAGAGCCCTGGGGTCCGCGCCCAGCTGGCTCCACTTTCTCTCCGATCTCCATTCCGTCTCCCACTCGCACTTACTGAGCCAGCCACCCTGCCGCCTTGCTGGTCCCCAGGTATGCCCATCCCACCCCGTCGGAACTCCCTTCCCCCAGGGGTTCACTGAGCCGAAACCTGGCCTTCAAATCTGTGCTCACATCTCGCATGCTCGGCCAGGCTCACCCAATCAATCATTGATTGATCGTGGCCGTATCCGTTCTGCCCTCTCCAGAGGCCGCCTCCCTGTCTCCGCGCTCCGGGGCAGGGGTCGTGGTTCACGGGGTCTGTGCCTGACCTCCAGCCACAGCCACAGCTCACTGAATTGCCCGGAATCCAGTCCATCTGATTCGGATTTCTGGCCCTGAGACCCAAGATAATCCAGATGGAGATGAGGGAGGAGTGTGGTTCTGGGTCCTGACTCCAGTCTGTCTGCTTCCCAGAGCCTTTGGGAGCCCGACGGGTATGTCAGAGTGGGGCTGGCTGCCGGATGGGCCGAGACCACAGGAGATAATGGACAGTGCCCCGGGACACCTGCTTCCGCTCCCCCCCGCCCATCAGCCAGGGCTGGGAAAGAGTGCGTTAGGAATTCGCCAATGACACACTCATCCTGCAGCTGAAACACACAAGCTGACACATCATCAGGTACAAGTGGTGAGAGCTGGAGGCTGCCAGCAGCCCGCCCGGCTGCCGCGGGGCCGCTGACGCCATGCCATTCCCAAGACATCCAAGGCGGCCTTCGGAAGTGGCACCAGGAATGGACGCTGGCATCCCATGTGATGGCCAGGTCGAGTCCCGGCTGCTCCACTTCCCATCCAGCTCCCTGCCAATGCGCCTGGGAAAGCAGTGGAAGATGGCCCAAGATGGCCCCTGCACCCACGTGGGAGACCCGGATGGAGATCCAGGCTCCTGGACTCAGCCTGGGCCAGCTACAACTGCTTTGGTCTTTTGGGGAGTGACACAGGGATTGGAAGAGCTTCCCCCCGTACCTCTCTACCTTTCAAATAAATAAATCTTTAAAAAGAAGGAGTGACACCACCCTACAGCTGGGGCAATGGCCACAGGGTCACTGGACACTGTCTTCTCGCCCCACACTGGGCCAACCACAGAGGGTGTCAGATTTAAGGGAGGTAGAGTTAGGAGACCCCTTTTAAAGATGTGTAGCCTGAGGCCCGGTTGGCAGCTGGCCTCCGCGGGCACTGGTCCATGCTGAGCTCCCCAAGGCGGTGGGACCTCTCCCTACTTTAGTCACCTTTTGTCACTGTGACAAAATACCCGAGGCAAGCCGCCTTATCAAGAAAGCTTCCATTGTGCACGTTCAGGAGGGAGCCAGGTGCGGGGGCCGCGCACGTCACCACCACGGCGCTGACGCTGACGCCTCTCCCTCTGCATCCAAAGTCACCGGGAGGAGGGGGCTTGGGGCTCGATCTGTGACCCCACCCTGGTGACTTCCCCGAAGCCCCGCCTCTAACCAGCAGCATCACCTTAAGTTCCACGCTCAGAATCCCATTTAACCCAAGACTTCCGGAGTTGAAATCCCACGTGAGTTTTTGGGGGGCAAGTCAGATTCAAGCCCTAGCGCCCCCATCCTCCAGTATCAGCATGGCCTGAGTCAGGAGACTCCGGGTGGAAGCCCCTCCCCCTCTCGGGAATGGGGACACGGACACAGCTCCGACGGACGCTAACGGGAGACCCCAGGCACACACGGGCACACGCTGGGTGATCCTCTTGATAGGGACCGTCCACCACAGGCAGCCGCACAGGGATGGCAGATGGAGTGGTGGTGGCCGGGGGTAAGCAAAGGGAGACAGGAGCGCCTTGGAGGACGGCCCAGTGCTGGGGCTGGAGAGTGGGGATGGGCACACAGGCTGGTGACCTTGATCTTGACATTGACTGGGAAGCAAACAACCGGTGTGGGGGGTGCCGGCCCCCTTGGTGAGGCTGTGCTGGAACGCCGGCGCCATGAGATGCTGGCACATTCCTGGCGGGGTGCCCTGTCTCAGGGGACACCGGCCCCGCGGCGGCGGCTGCAGCAGCCCGTGATGGAGGCCATCTGCCGCTCCCGGGGCGGGCGCCGGGCCTCAGGCCCGCTGCTGCTGCGCAGGGCTACGGTGGGGCAGGTGCGTTTCCTGGACCCAGCTGAGGGAGGAGAAGGCTCTGTCTCAGCAGGAACGGCTGCCAGGCAGGGCACTTCCAGGGAAGTTGCTCTCTCCCCGAGGGTGGCTCCCGACAGAGGCTCGGGAGCCGGGGGTGCCAAGACCCTTCCAGGGTCCACACGCACACGGCCCACAGGGCTGGCTCCCGGGGGGCGGCCCAAGGATGGGCCACCCGCCATGCGGCTCCGGACAGGAGTCCAGGAGTCCGTTCCTGGTGCAGGCTCCTGGGACAGCTGGCCAGGCTCCGCACAGGAGCAACAGGAGCCCCTCCGACTCCCCCCGCCCCCGCCCCACTGCAGCCCCCAGGCCCCAGACAGCCTCGGGTTGCTCCCACAGCCTGTCACCAGCCAGGCATTTATGGCTGTTTGTTATTTTTTTAAAATCTCTTAAGCACACTTCCTGCCTGGCTTCTGACGCAAGGACCATCCCTGGAGCTCCCTGACGGCCCCGACAACATCAGCCTTGCCAGGCACGGGGGGCCCAGCACCTGTGACAGCAGTAGCAGCAGCAGCAGCCGCCGCCGGCATTTCTTCGGCGCCTCCTGGGAGCCAGGCACACGGTGGATGCTTTATGCATAACCTCAGCGGCTTCGTCCTGGGCGCCCCACCTGCAGGGTAGGGCAGCTTAGGCCCATTTTACAGCGGAGGGACTGGCTCGGGGCTGCGGATGGCCGGCCTTATCTAAGGCCGCAGATCTGGACGGCCGTGGAGCGTTCCCAAGCCAAGGCCCTGTGCTCCGAACCCCCAGGCGGAGCTGCGGCTGGGATTCCAGCCAGCCGTTCCCTTCTTGCACAACTCTCGTTGCTTAAAATTCCTTCTTCGTGCTGAGCTGGATCTGCCCTTCGAGGCCACGGGGGACACGCGCGCGCACACACACACATGCTCCCTTCCCCCTCCCCCAGCCCTCAGGAACCCGAGGACACTGCTGCATCCACCCTCAATCTTGTTTTTGGGGCCAAGCAGCTGCCAGCCAACAGCTCGCCCTCGGAGCTTGGCTTGCAGCCCCTACAGCGGGCAGAGGGTCCCTGTGGCTCGTTACGGCCCCTCGCAGAAGGCCACCCTCTCCATGTGCGGCTGACTCGGCCCAGACCGGAAGGGGCACACCCCCCCCCACAACCCTCTCTGCTCCGGGCGCTGGGAGTACTGGGCTCGGAAGCAGGCCTGGACACGTAGTGGGCGGCACCAGTGCTCTTGCCCCAGAGTGGGGACAGGACAGAGCAGCCTTGGGCTCGGGGCCCTCCTGAGGCGGGGGCCGTGGGGACTGCGCAGAGCTGGCCTCGGCTCCCAGCTCGGGGTGACTCCACACAGGCTGAGTAAGGAAGGCAGGTCCCAGGGACAGCCAGCCCAGGGTAACATCGGAGATGGCCAGAGCCGGGATCAGAGCTCAACAAGTCCTTCCTCCGTCTGTGCGGGGTACAAGTGCAGGCCAGCGTTGATTACAGTGATAGCATCAGTGGTGATAGTAGATAGCATGCTGCTAGTGCTTCCCCCAGTCAAACACCCTGCAGAGTTACGGGGGGAGGGGGGTGAGAGATCCTCCATTCACTCCCCAAGTGGCCACAGTGGCCAGGGCTGGGCCAGACAGGAGCAAGGCGCTCCATCTGGGTCTTCCATGTGGATGGCGGGGCCCAAGCACTTGGGCCATCCTCTGCTGCCTTTCCCAGGCCATTGGAAGGGAGCTGGATTGGAAGTGGAGCAGCTGGGACTTGAACTGGCGCCCATATGGGATGCCAGCACTGCAGGTGGCGGCTTCACCTGCTGCACCACAGCGCCGGCCCCCACAGTGTATTTTTTAAATGACATTTGCCCAGTGCTCACCACGCGCCTGGGAAAGCTCACTCGTTTGATTTTCATTGCCTGCCGTTGGCATTGGAGTCTGTGATTATTCCCGTTTTATTGATGAGGGAACAGAGGGACTGCTCACCCAGTCCCGTGGCTCGCAGTGGCCTGCCCGCAGCCTTCAGAGTACCTAGGGAGGAGGCCTGAGGCCAGAGCAGCACACAGCCCAGGCCAGAGTCCCTGGTGCGCTCTCTGCCGCCCAGGGCGTGATCTCCCCGTCCCTTCCTCTCAAGCCCTCAGCCAATCGGATGGCGCCTACTCCGGGGAGGCAGACACACACAGATAGCATGGAGCCAGGGCACCCCGTGGCGAGTCCAGTCAACCCAGGAAACTAACCATTGTCTGTGCCCCCATCACCAGCAGGCTTCCACCCACATCTCCTAAACGACGTTTAAGCTCTCACTCAGGTCAGAAGCACAGTCACGACTCCACCTGGCGTGACACAGCTGTCCCGGTCCAACCACAGCCGCACCGGTCGCCTCCCCAGACGGGGAGACCAAGTCTTCAAGTGAGGTTCACGCCTTCTGGTACCCCATGGCTTCAGTGCTACTGTATAAAGTCAGTGCCTCTGGGGCTGGCGTTGTGGCACGATGGGCAAAGCCACCGCCTGCGACGCCGGCATCTCACACGGGTGCCTTTCGAGTCCCGGCTGCTCCACTTCCGATTCAGCTCCCGGCTAACGCACCTGGGAAGGTAGCAGAAGATGGCCTAAGTGTTTGGGTCACTACCACCCATGCGGGAGACCCGGATGGAATTCCAGGCTCCTGGCTTTGGCCTGGGCCAGGGCTGGGCCATCTGGGGAGTGAACAAGTCAATGGAAGATCACCACCCCCATCCATCTCTGAAACTCTGCCTTTCAAATCACCTTTAAAATTTTTTTTAATTTTAATTTTAGTTTTTGACAGATTCAGTGTGATTTGTAGATACAATTTTAAGAAATAAATCTTTAAAAAAAAAAAAGGTCAGTACATTATACGCAACGTGACCAAGGGATAAGAGCAAAGAAGGCTGCACGGACCCTCACAGCAGAGCGCAGTGGCACTGCTGTTTCAGCCGCTCCTCCTGCTTGTGAGCCCTGGCTGCTTGGAGAAACATCCCCACTCGCCGGAGGCCGGGGCAGGACACGCACGGCCGGCTAGGGACCTTGCTCCGGCCCTGCTGGGTGGTACGGCCACTGAGCTGTCCGGCTTCGGGATGGTGGGAAACACAGAATCATGGCTTGCGGAACCTCTGTGGCTGGGAAGTGGGGCCTGGCCCGAAGCGAGGCAGTGGCCAAGGCGTCAGTGGGTCCCCAGGGGGTGGTTTGGGCAGAAATATTGCATGCTGGGAAGGCAGATCGATATCCTGAGTGTCTATTCCAGCAAGGACGGAGCGCCACTCCTTCCACGATGCAGGTGGCCGGGCACCTGGGGGAGCGGGGCTCCGTGTCGGCAGACCAGACGCTCGGCGGGGGCCACAGCAGGTCGTCCTGGCTCTTGAGTTCTTTGGGCAGTGACGGGGTGGCTGGGGACGAGGTGAGCAGTGTCCACAGACAGGTCTTCCTGTCTACCCAATTTTTTAATTTTAAAAGAATATTTATTTTCATTTGAAAGGGTTACAGAGAGAGAGAGAGAGAGAGAGAGAGAGAGAGAGAGAGAGGTCTTCCATCCGCTGGTTCACTCCCCACATGGCCACAATGGCTGGAGCTGCACCGATCCGAAGCCAGGAGCCAGGAGCTTCTTCCAGGTCTCCCACGCAGGTGCAGGAGCCCAAGCACTTGGGCCATCTTCCACTGCTTTCCCAGGCCACAGCAGAGAGCTGGATGGGAAGTGGAGCAGCCGGGACTTGAACAGGTGTCCATACGGGATGCGGGCACTGCAGGCCGGGGCTTTAACCCCCTGTGCCAAGCGCCGGCCCCGTGTCCACCCAGTCATTCTCTGCCCCTCTGCTGAGGTCACCTTTGGTGAGCATTCTCATGGGACCCAAAAATCTTCATCCGTCCTTCCTCACTCAGAGGGGCCTTTCCCACACAGTTCTCCCCCAGAAGGTTTTGTCACCTGCTTTCCAGCCCTGGTCCTTCCGAGCCCCTGACCAGGTCACTGGCCACAGCCCATGAATCCGTATACGGTCGCCCTGTGGTCACTTGTGCTCCCAAGAAGGGTGCGGTGGTCAGAGTTCTGCCAGTGGGGGGCACTCCCCTCGCCACTGCCCTACAGGGCTGTCCCAGAGACGGGCCGTGGTGCCACCCACCTAGTGGACACAGCCCCCGTGAGCCAGGCCTGAGTCGTCTCTTCGTCAGCTGACTGTAGAGTACCCCTAGGAGGCCACAGGTGCACCTGGGAGAGAGCAGGCAGCAGGAGCAGGACCAAGTGTGTTGGGGCCACTGCAGGTGACTTACCTGGACCACCCAGGCCTGCTCGGGCGGGAGAGGCAGGAGCTCACCTTGTCCCAAGACGGGAAGTCTCAGCACGGCCTGTACCACAGGAGTCCACGGAACGCCACGGCCGTGGAGGCCCCGTCCTCGGCCAGATCTGCTTCCCAGCCCCGGCCGCTCGTATGCCCTCCCAGCGCAGTGCCTGCTGCTCCTTGCTCCCCGGCTCCAATCAGCAAAGCGTTGCCAGCACCGTGGGTCAGTGTGGCACTTTGTGGAAGGAAAATTGGCCGAGGTCCCTGCAAATACATCGCGAGCCAGGGCTGCAGGAGTGACCCGCCCCGAGGCAGCACGCTGGCGGCACGGCTGGCCTTGGCCGTGGACGGGAAACTGCTGCCTGTGCCCTCGTGCGCATGGGGTGGGGGCACACTCCCCAGATCAGCAGCTGCGCACGGCAGGGACTGGGGCAGGGGTGGGGGGCGGGGGAGGTGCTGTCAACTCGCTCAGGCGCTGAATCTGCTTGTGGGACAGCAGCGAAAGACAGAGGCAGGACCAAATCTGGAACTGGGGAAGTGACCACGGAGGGGCTCGGGGACGCACTGCACGCACAGTGAGACGGACCCGAGCTGGAACCACGGGTCCCCTGGCCTCCATCAGCCCCTGCCCTGCCCGGGGGGCCGCAGTGACACTGGGGGTCTCCCGGCATCAGTGTCATTTGTCAGTGTCCAGTAGTCCCCAGCTGTCTGATTACTTCCTTTTCCCTGGGCACGTTCCCCCGGTGGAAGGCCATAGCTTTGGGGAAGGCTGGGAAGGACCAAGCACCACGCATTTCCCATAGGGCACTGGGGTCCCTCCTGGAGGGGATCTCAGCCTCCTCTTCGGGCAAGGAGTCGCAGGCTGGGGGCGCGCCGCGGGGCCCTGACGCGCTGTTTTGTGATTCAGGATGGAGGTTTGTGCGTCTGACCCGAATTCTGCCTGTGCAGACCACGTGAGGCCTCCGAGGCTTCCTGTCTCCTCGCTGCTGGGACCCCGGGACCAAGTGTCCAACGCCACAGCCCTGCGGACTGTCTCCTCCGCCATGCACGGACTCAGCCCCATCGCGGCGGCCACGCCCACCCTGAATGTCACCACTTGGCCCCTGCACCTTGGGACCTGGTGGCCCCCACTGCCTTTGAGTTGCCAATTGGCTGAGTGCCAGGTCCCTTGGCCAGATTCTGCCCTACAGAGGGGTAGCCACAGGGCTCCACTCCCAGCTTGTTCCTCACGGTACTGGAAGGGACATCTTCTGGGTCCCTCCAGGTGGGTGAGGGCTCGTAAACCACATGTCCAGGCTAAGGTTCCCATCCCCCTACGCCTCTGCCTCCTACGGCGTATCTGGTGCTTCCACTCAAGGCCATTTCGGGATGCGTGCTTCAACCACCCCCTAACCAACCATCCCACCAACCAACCAAAAAATAACCCCCTAACCAACCATCCCACCAACCAACCAAAAAATAACCCACTAACCAACCATCCCACCAACCAATGACACAACCCACCTACCAACCCACCAAACAACCCACCAACCCACAAAACAACCAAAAAATAACCCCCTAACCAACCATCCCACCAACCAATGGCACAACCCACCTACCAACCCACCAACCAAAAAATAACCCCCTAACCAACCATCCCACCAACCAACCAAAAAATAACCCCCTAACCAACCATCCCACCAACCAATGGCACAACCCACCTACCAGCCCACCAAACAACCCACCATCCCACCAACCAACCAAAAAATAACCCACTAACCAACCATCCCACCAACCAATGACACAACCCACCTACCAACCCACCAAACAACCACCAACCCACAAACCAACCAAAAAATAACCCCCTAACCAACCATCCCACCAACCAATGACACAACCCACCTACCAACCCACCAAACAACCCACCAAACAACCCACCATCCCACAAACCAACCAAAAAATAACCCCCTAACCAACCATCCCACCAACCAACCAAAAAATAACCCCCTAACCAACCATCCCACCAACCAATGACACAACCCACCTACCAACCCACCAAACAACCCACCAACCAACCCACCATCCCACCAACCAACCAAAAAATAATCCACTAACCAACCATCCCACCAACCAATGACACAACCCACCTACCAACCCACCAAACAACCCACCATCCCACAAACCAACCAAAAAATAACCCCCTAACCAACCATCCCACCAACCAATGACACAACCCACCTACCAACCCACCAAACAACCCACCATCCCACAAAACAACCAAAAAATAACCCCCTAACCAACCATCCCACCAACCAATGACACAACCCACCTACCAACCCACCAAACAACCCACCATCCCACAAACCAACCAAAAAATAACCCCCTAACCAACCATCCCACCAACCAATGACACAACCCACCCACCAACCCACCAACCAAAAAATAACCCACTAACCAACCATCCCACCAACCAATGACACAACCCATCTACCAACCCACCAACCAAAAAATAACCCACTAACCAACCATCCCACCAACCAATGACACAACCCACCTACCAACCCACCAAACAACCCACCAAACAACCCACCATCCCACAAACCAACCAAAAAATAACCCACTAACCAACCATCCCACCAACCAATGACACAACCCACCTACCAACCAACCAAAAAACCCACCAAACAACCACCAACCCACCAACCAACCAAAAAATAACCCACTAACCAACCATCCCACCAACCAATGACACAACCCACCTACCAACCCACCAAACAACCCACCAACCAACCAAACAAGCAAACCACCCACCAACTGAACAACCCACTCACCCACCCTCCAACCAATGAGCTCCCCCACCAACCCACAAACCAACTAATCTACCAAATAACCAATCAGCCAGCCCCCCAACCAACCAACCTACCCGCTCACCAACCAACCTACCTACCAACCAATTGACCAACCCACCAACCCACAAACCAACCAATCTACCAAGCCACCCACCCACTGAACAACCCACCCACCCACCCTCCAACCAATGAGCTCCCCCACCAACCCACAAAACAGCCAATCCACCAAATAACCAATCAGCTAGCCCCCCACCAACCAACCCACCCACCCACCAGCCAACCTACCTACCAACCAATAAACCAACCAAACAACTCACCCAACAACCAGCCAAACCACCAATCCACAAACCATTCAACCCACCAAACAATCAACCAACTCCTTCACCAACCAACCAACCAAAAAACCCATCTACCAATCATCCCACCAAGCAACCAAACAATCTACCTACCAACCAACAGGCAAACAACCCACCAACTCACAAACCAACCAACCTGCCAACCAACCAATCAACCCACCCACTCACCCACCAACCAACCAACCAACCAACACACCTACCAATCAATCAACTAGCCCACCAACAAACCCACTAACCCACCAAAAACCCACTAACCCACCAACCAACCAACCCTCCAACCCCCTCACACACAGCCCACCCACCCACCCACCAGCCAACCAGTCTGAGCCCTTTCCAGCGCCCTGGGCCACCTCGTCAAGTGCAGGCTCTGCCCGCTGAGCTGTGGCTCGGGAGTTTCCCCAGACCGCGTGTGGGACCCATAATCCCCAGAGCCAGAGGGTAACGGCATCTGGAGGCGGGGCTTTTGGGAGGTGCCTGGCAGGTTGGTGGGTGATTGAGCCAACAGCTTTGTTACCAGAGCAAGCTCTTTCCCGCAGCTCATCCGCCTCACCCCGCGATGCCCGGTGCTGCCTCGGGACTCTGCACCTGCGGGAAACCCACACCTCCCCAGATGCAGCCACGTGACCTTGGACTTCCCAGCCCCAGAACTGTCAGACTCAGATCCCTCTACAAGCTGCAGAGCCTCAGGCATTCTGAGAAATGGCAGAGCCCACGGCAGTACACTCAGCCTGAGCCAACTTCCCACCCCTTCCACCCTCACCCCCCTCCCCACCCTCCGTGCCCACTCATGGTCTCAGACGAGTCTGTGTGCCTTAGCCCAGTCTGGCTTCCAGCCAAGTGTAGGACCTGGCCAGAGAGAGCAGGCTGTCACTCCCAGACAGGCCGCTCTGTTGGAGAGCAAGGCGCCCCTCACTCCTGACCCCAAGCAAGGGGTCATGAGAAGCCCTGGTCTGCAGCCAGTGGTCAGGGGCACGGGTGACTCTCCGGAGTCACAGCTGACATCTAAACGAGGGGCACAGGGGGCCGGCGTCGTGGTGCAGTGGGCTAAGTTGCCGCTTGGGGCACCCGCATCCCACGTCAGAGCGCCGGTTCTGAGTCCTGGCTGCCCTGCTTCTGATCCAGCTCCCTCCTAACGTGCCTGGGAAAGCGGCAGATGAGAGCCCAAGTCCCTGGGGCCCTGCCACCCATGCAGGAGACCAGCATGGACAGCCTGGCCCAGTCCTGGCCGTTGTGGCCATTTGGGGAGTGAACCAGCGGATGGAAGACCTCTCTCTCTCCTCTCTCTATCATCTCTCTCTCTCTCCCTCCCTGATTCTGCTGCTCTGCCTCTCAAATAAATAAGTACACCTTTACAAAATGATAGAAACAGGAGGGAGGGGTACTGTCTGCCGGACGGAGCCTTTAACCCAGGGGTTTCTGCCGACTCCAGGAAGTAGCAGGGGAAGGGCGTTGTGAGCAGCAGGGGTGCAGGAAGCGAGCTATTCTCCCAGCAGGGCATCGCCATTTCACTCATAATCAGAATTTTGGAATCACTCAGACACTTGTCACTCTCTTTTGGGCCAGGTCTCACCATCCAGTGTGAGTTATCTCAACGGACTGCGTGGGCTCCCCACTCGCTGGGCCCTCGGGGACCACATGTGGCCCATGGCTGCCGTCGTGGCCGTCGTGGCCGGGCATCTTTCCCCAAGGAGGAGGCCGACCTCGCCTGCCTTTCACCGTGTAACGAGTGTTCTAGGACTCGACACCCTCCTGGGTCAAGGTCACGGGTGTGGTCAGACTCTCAGACCAGCCTATCGGTCCAGCCCCGGAGCCCGCGAAGCACGACGCTGAAGCTGCCCTAGACCCAGGCTGATCTGAGCCTTTGAGGGCCACTCCGCACACGCCAGTGAGGGATGGAGAGCACACAGAGTGTGGCAAACCCAGGACGGAGCTTGGCCGTTGGAAAAGTGCTACCTGCAGCCATCTCATGCAGTGAGTCTCCCCACGTTTTTAGGGCAGGGGAAGGTGAGGCTGGAGAGGCCACGTACCTGCCCCCGTAGCCTACAGGAGCAGGAAGGAGCACAACCCCGCACCAGTGCCTGGGCCCCATCAGGCACCACCCCTGCCTGAGAGTACCGCCCAAAGCCTCACTTTCTCCATCTCTAAAGTGGGCACAATAATAGACCTGCCTCCCACGACTCCTGAGACCGCAGAACTGTGCCGGCTGAACTGCTATTGCTGGTGTTTTAACAGCTGGGATTCAAAGGGGCAACACCTTCACGCAGAGGGCAGGCGATGTTTCGTTTGTTTTCTACTTTATTCAAGAGGCAGAGAGACAGGGGGTGGGGAGAGAGAGCGAGGGCTCCCCTCCACTGGTTCACTCCCTAACTGCCCACAACGGCCAGGGCTGGCCGGGGCCAACATGCAGGAATCCCATGTGAGCGGCACCTGACCGCTTAGGATCCGCATCACCGAGAAGCTGGAGTCAGGAGCGGGAGTTGGGCTTCGAACCCAGGCCCAGACTTGGGACACAGGGCACCGTAAACATGGCAGCCACTCGGGACACACGAGGACCAGCCCTGGGTCCCCCCGTGTGCCTCGTGAGGCCTCCCCACAGCAAAGCCCTGGCCCCCGGGGTCCTCGGGGCCCCTCTGCCCCGGCCTCGGAGGCGGAGCTACCCCCATCTGCTCCGTTGGGTGCTCAGCTACCCTGGAAGCAAAACCTCCCCTCCTCCAAAAGCCAGTTCCGGGTCACCTGTCCCGACCACGTGGGGCTCCAGGACACTGCCCGCGCAGGAGGGCCCGCCCGCTGTCACCTTGCGCTGTACAGACAGGACACAGTGGCCGGCCGAGCCCCTTGCTGCCAGCAGCCCCCTCCTCACTGCGTTTCCCGCCGCGCATTCTCCAAGCAGGAGTCTGGCTGCTGGCACTGGGACCCTGTCACCGCTGAGCTTGCCAAGGGCAGCCGCGGAGAGACGAGACCACCAAGCCCCCACCCGGGGGGGGTGCCCAGAGGCTGAGCGGGCCCATTCTGGCTTCCAGCCAAGTGCAGGACCTGGCCAGAGAGAGCAGGCTGTCACTCCCGGACAGGGGGCAGAGACCCGGCCTCGGCTTGGGGTGTTACCCCCTAGCCGCCAAATTAATGCCAGCAATGAGCCAGCGTGTCCGGCCCCCAGAGCTTTCCATGTGTGAGCTCATTGTCGCCCTGCAGCTGTCTTCGTGGGTGGGGCTGTTAGGATCCCCATTTTAGAGATGAGAAAATTGGGGTTCAGGATAAGGACATGACTCAACCAACGTCTATAAGACTCCGCAGAGAGCCCCGGGGCGTGGGGAGGGCTTGGCTGAGCGGGGGCTGAAGCCCGGAGCGGGGTGTGGCTGGGCCCAGCTGGACGCTCCAACCACACCCAGGGTCTCGGGGGAGCAGGAAGGGGGTGCGTGCGCTCTGCGTGCCGGGAAGTCATCCCAGGGCTGGGGAGCGGCACGCCTGAGGCCGGAGCCTGCCAAGGCCACCCCGCCCCTACCCGGGCACAAGCTGCAGCCCGGCGTGACAGCCCCAGGAGGCCCTGCCCCTCCTCTCTCATCCCCGGAAACCCAGCCAGCCCTGCAGGCGGGCGGCGTGCCTGGTGTGCTTTACAGGCATTACCGGGGCGTGTGTGCGTGTGTGTGTGTGCACGTATGTGTGTGCTTGCTGTGTGTGTTTGCGTGTGTGCATTTGTGTGTATGTGTGTATGTGTGTACGTGTGTGCGTGTGTATGTGCATGTGCGTGTGTGTACGTGTGTGCGTGTGTGCTTTGCTGTGTGTACATGTGTGTGCACGTGTGTGTATGCACGTGTGTGCTTGTTGTGTGTTTGTGTATGTGTGTGCGTGTGTGTATGTGTGTACGTGTGTGTATGTGTGTGCGTGTGTGCGTGTGTATGTGCATGTGCGTGTGTGTACGTGTGTGCGTGTGTGCTTGATGTGTGTACATGTGTGTGCATGTGTGTGCGTGTGTGCGTGTGTGCTTGATGTGTGTACATGTGTGTGCACGTGTGTGCGTGTGTGTGCGTGCTGTATGTGTGCTTGTGTATGTGTGTACGTGTGTGTGCATGTGTGTGTTTGTTTGTGTGCGCGCGTGTGTGTATGTGTGTGCATGTGTGCACGTGTGTGTAAATGCTTCTCCCCCTACTCCCACCTGCTCTGCTCAGGTTCGGCCACGCGCCTGGTGCAGGGACTCAGGGCTGCGGGAGGCCCAGGGGCCTGGGGCCTCGGAGCAGAGCCGTGTGCGGCTGAGCGGGGGTGGGTTGGACCCCACTCCAGCTCAGGGTCCCAACCCCTTGCCCTCCTCCCCCACCCCTCCCCCAGCCGCCCAGGCCTGGCGCTGCTTCCAGCCTCGGACCCCGGCCCTCGCGGGAGGCCTGGGCCAGCTGGGAACCCGAGGGGCTCTGGGGCTCTGCTGTGTCCTCCCTCTCTCCCCAGCGTGACTCAGGCCGGGACGGGGCCTGGGCGGCAGCCAGGGCCTCCATTTTACGCAAGCGTTGTTCTTCACGCAAACCACAGGCCCGTGAGGGCCTCGCCTCTGCCTCTCTCTCCAAGGGCAGGCTCCGGGCGCCGGGCAAAGAGCAACCCCCCCCCGCCCCGGAAGCAAAGTCACCAGTGAGGGGGCTTCCCCAGAGCCAGCTCAGCCCCTCAATGCTGCGTCCTGCTGCCCCCCCGTCCTGCCTGCTGTCCCCACCACGCCCTCGTCCTCTTCTCCAGCCGAGAGTGACCACCCGCTAAATCCGGCAGGCACGCCGTGGCCGCAGGGTTTTTCCAAAGGGAGCTTCGCGTCCGAGGACAGCCTGGGGCTAGGTCACGTGTTCATTCCGTCACGCGTGTGTGCAGTGCAGTGGGAAGAGCGTGGCTGCAGGAGTCAGCCCGTGGGCGTGTCCCGCTCCCCAGGGGCCACTTGTGCAACCTGGGACGTCCCCGTCCCTCCTCCGTCCCCTCGCGCGGGCTGTGGGCAAAGGCTGCTCTGCAGAGTTCAGACTGAGCCGGGGCACCAGCCGCACGGCCGGGTGCCGAACCCGAGGGGCCGCTCGGGTACAGGAAGGGCAGCGGCGGGCTCAGGTGTCTGGGGGCTGGGGGAGCCCGAGGTGGGGGACAGTGAGACTGCTGCAACCGGGCCCGAGAAAGACCTGCAAAGGGGACATCCTCGCGGGCAGCCTGGGCCCAGAGCAACAGGTGTGACCAGGGCAGGACCCAGGGGACCCACACCTCCGCAGGCGCTGAGAAGGGACCGTGTCTCCCGCTGGTAGGGAGGTCTGGGAGCAGCCACACAGGAGAAAGCTCAGAGCTGTGAATTTAAGAGCTGAGCGCTGGAGCCAGCACTGTGGCGTGGTGGTTTAAGCCGCTGCCCGTGATGCCGGTATCCCATGTGGGTGCCGGTTCGAGTCCTGGCTGCTCCACTTCCGATCCAGCTCCCTGCTAATGCAGCAGAGGCCGGCCCAAGTGCTTGGGCCCCTGCACCCACGCGGGAGACCCTGATGAAGCTCCTGGCTCCTGGCTTCAGGCTGGCCCAGCCCTGGTCATTGTAGCCATTTGAGGAGTGAACCAGCGGATGGAAGACCTCTCTCTCTCTCTCTGTATCTCTGCCTTTCTTTCTGTAATTCTGACTTCCAAATAAATTATTTATATAATATATATAATTCCAAATAAATAATTTATATTATAAAATAATATAAAGAAACACTTGGGGAAACCAGAATTAAGACAAGTTAGTTGGGGCCAGCGTTGTGGTGGTGGAGTGGGTTAAACCTCCATTTGCGGCCAGTGGAGGCCGGCGCCGTGGCTCAACAGGCTAATCCTCTGCCTGCGGCGCCGGCACACCGGGTTCTAGTCCTGGTCGGGGCGCCGGATGCTGTCCCAGTTGCTCCTCTTCCAGGCCAGCTCTCTGGTATGGCCAGGGAGTGCAGTGGAGGATGGCCCAAGTGGTTGGGCCCTGCACCCCATGGGAGACCAGGAGAAGCACCTGGCTCCTGCCTTCAGATCAGCGCGGTGTACCGGCCACAGCGCACCGGCCGCGGCGGCCATTGGAGGGTAAACCAACAGCAAAGGAAGACCTTTCTCTCTGTCTCTCTCTCTCACTGTCCACTCTGCCTGTCAAAAACAAACAAACAAACAAAAAAAACAAAAAACCTCCACCAGCAGTGCTGGCACCCCACATAGGAGCACTGGTTCGAGACCCAGCTGCTCCACTTCCTATCTGGCTCCCTGCTAATGCATCTGGGAAAGCAGTGGAGGGTGGCCCAAGTGTTTGGGCCCCTGCACCCACGTGGGAGACCCGGATGGAGTTCGGCCCTAGGTCTTGTGGCTACTTGGGAAGTGAACCAGCAGATGGAAGATCTTTCTCACTCTGCCTGTCCAATAAGTTTTTAAAAGGTCGTAAAGGAAGATGTTAACTTTGATGCAAACATTTTGAAATCTGGGTCTTCAAAGTGTTCATGAAAAAACCACGTATGGATTTCTATGTTCTTTTGCACCAGAATCAACTTAATTAATTCCACTTTTTCCACGAGCTGCCGGAAGTGGCCTCGTAAGGGATCTCTGAAGGAAGGGGGTGGACGGACACGCAAGAACAGCGCAGGGCCTAAGGGCCACGCCGTGCTCGCTGCGTGCCGAGCGCCCTGCGGCGGTGCCGTCGGCACAAATGGACATTCTTGTCCTACCTGTGACCTCTCGTGACCTCCGTGACACACGCAGACCACCGGGCACCGCCTGAGCCCTCTCCCCAGCAAAGGCGATGATGTTGGCGCGAGGTGCGAGCCTGCCGCGGGCCAGCTTAGCCAGCTTTGGAGCGTGCGAGACAGTGGGCCACCCAGTGCGGGCCCAGAGGGGGGTGGTCAGTGGAGCAAGCCCAGGCGTGAGCTTCAGCGCTGGGGTGCTCAGAGTCCCCTGGACTTGGGTTTGAATCCCACCCTTGGGGCACTGGGTCCCCAGACCTCATTTCTGTCCACTCCAAGCCCCAGCAGCTCTGCCGTCCGACAAGTTCACCCCCTCTGCTGCATAACGTAGGCAGCAGCGCCCCCGACTGCACTGAGGCGTGGGTAAGAGGCTGTGTGCCGGGGGCCCATCCGGGTCTCACCAGGCCCGCGGCATCCGTTAGTTCTGGCTCCATTCAGACGGTACGTTAGCAGGGCCAGCTCTGCGGCGGAACGGTAAAGGCACAGCCTGTGACACCAGCATCCCACATGGGCACTGGTTCGAGTCCCAGCTGCTCCTCTTCTGATCCAGCTCCCTGCTAAGGCACCTGGGAAAGGAGTGGAAGATGGCCCAGGTGCTTGGGCCCCTGCACCTGTGTGGGAGACCCGGAAGAAGCTCCTGGCTCCTGGCTTTGGCCCGGCCCAGCCCTGACTGTTGTGGCCATTTGGGAAGTGAACCAGTGGATGGAAGATAGCTCGCTCCTCTCTCTCTGTAACTCTGCCTTTCAAATAAATAAATAAATCCTCTATTAAAAAATGGAGAAATTCCAATTTGGACTGTATAATATAAATATATTTGCTGGTGTCTGTTTATTTGAGAGGCAGAGAAACAGAGAGAAAGAGATCGGTGCCTGGGCCCGAGGGCCAGGCGGGGGCATGCAAATTCCCAGCACTGACGCAGGCGGTCAACAGGTGGCGCAGGCCCTGAGGCACGTTACAGACCCCCCCCCCCCAGATACCCTGAGGCACGTTACAGAACCCCCCCCCAGATACCCCAGCCCCTCCGCCTCCAGGCAGACAGCCCAGAGAGAGCGTCTCTGTGTCCCGAGGACAAGCCGGCCCCTCCCTGTGTTCCCTGATAAACACTTCCGCTGATTCCCCTGGTGTTTAGTGGTTCTGTCTTCAGAATCCCGGCCCAGCCCAGATGGTCTGGGGCTCTGGTTTGTGGGAACTTGGCTGCCCGAGGCTATGGGGTAGCTCTGGCTATGTTGGACAGATGGTGGGCTAGCCTGGGGACCTCGCGCCTCAGCTGCTGCTCCCAGAGCTAACCACTATGAGCAAACTTTTGACAGCCCGGGTGCTGGCTTCGGCCGCCAGCCTCGACTGCTCGCCCTCTGAGCGCCGGCCCCAAGCCCAGGCCAGGGTCTCTGCCAACAGCGGCGCCTGACTGAGGCCGGCTCCGCGAAGTCAGCTGCCTCCGGTCTGGAGTTCTGCTTCTCAACGTTGGGGGGGGGGGGGGGGCTCTCCTGTGAACATTCTAGAAAGTCTCCCAGCCAATGCACACATGCGGTACAGGTGGCCTGCCGAGGGGCTGGCGGACGGGGCCGCGTGCACCTGCTGCCCAGGGTTAAAGTGTGCTGAGCTCGTCGGAGCTGGAACCCACCGGCGAGTCCATGGACGGAATGAGCCAGGGAATCGGATTTGCCTACGGATTCCCACCAGGGCGGGGAGGAACCTGCCCCCACCCCCGCATGCCAGGCGCAGGCAGAGGCAGAATCCTGTCCACTCTGGGTATGGGGAAAGCAACACAATGAAGGGGGGTGTGGGGCCGAGTCACTGCCGGAAGGGGGCGGGGCAGGGAGCAGGAGAGAACGGGCCGTGTGCAAAGATTCTGTCAGGGCAGTGGGCATGACTCCAGATTAACTCAGGGGGCCGGCGCTGTGGTGTAGTGACTAAGCCACCACCTGCAGTGTCGGCATCCCATGTGGGCGCCGGTTTGAGTCCTGGCTGCTCCGCCTCCGATCCAGCTCCCTGCTAATGCGCCTAGGAGGTGGTGGAAGATGGCGGAAGTGCTTGGGCCCCTGCACCCCCGTGGGAGACCTGGGAGAAGCTCCTGGCTCCTGGCTTTGGATCGGCCCAGCCCTGGCTGTTGCAGCCACTTGGGGAGTGAACACCAGATGGAAGACCTCTCTCTCTCTCTGTAACTCTTCCAAATAAATAAAGAAATCTTTATTTCTGGGGTCTCTGGGGGGTTTCTGGAACGTGCCTC
Source organism: Lepus europaeus (assembly GCF_033115175.1). Classification (NCBI taxonomy): domain Eukaryota; kingdom Metazoa; phylum Chordata; class Mammalia; order Lagomorpha; family Leporidae; genus Lepus; species Lepus europaeus. Next base: position 5,184,865 of record NC_084838.1, on the reverse strand, counting down.
AGAGCCTGGAACTCCATCTGGGTCTTCTTATAAAAAAAGAGAATGAAACCGGTTCACCAGAGGGAGTTGCTGACTTGAACAAAAGCCAAGACGTTGGGCTTGTGAAGGCTGGGTTAGAGGGTGAGCTTCAGACTCACTGGGCTGGAACCGCCAGGCCGCTCCCAGCATGCACTGGGGCGTCCCTCCCCAGCCGCGGGCAGTCTCTCCCAACTGGGAGGGTGGCGAGTGGGGTGTCGGCCCTGGGGTCCACGCGGCCGCACTGGGCAGCCACCCTCCCAGCACTGGACGGGGCGGGGACGGAGAAGGGACAGTGGCCGTGCCCCTGGGCTGCCGGCGGCTGCTTTCGCAAGCTCCTCCACACCCAGCCTCCCTCCTTTCCCACCACGGCGCACTTGGGAACTTTCGGAAAAGGTTTGCTGATTAGAAAGGCAGACTGACAGGGGCGAGAGACGGAGATCTCCCATCCGCCGTCCGCTCCCCACGTGGCTGCCAGGCTTAGCCAGGGGCCGGGACGCCGTCTGGGTCTCCCATATCAATGGCAGAGCGGCCGGGACTCAAACTGCATCCTAACCAGCAGTGCCACAACCCCGGCTCCCCCGCGGGGATGTCCCCCCCCACACACACACACCGCAGGAAAGCCTTGAGCTTTGCTTGCTGGGTTGCGGGTTGGAACAGCGTTGTTGCTCCCTGGAGCCGCTGCTCTCGCGACGCCTGGGGCGCTGGCCCTACTCCCGTCCTCAGGGCTCCATCCCCGTCCACCCCTGTAGCAGTGCAGTGGAACGGGCTCCTTACTCTCCCCGGGCTGCAGGTGAGGAGACGGAGGCCTGGGGGAGGGGCCAGGGCGGTCGCCCAGGGTGACAGCGGGACGTGAGCTCAGGGCCTTGACGCCCAGGCCCAGGGACGTCAGAGGAACCCCGATCTCGCCGCCTGGACAGGGCGCCCCCCACGCGGCGGTGAAAGATGTCAGTCAGGTGTCCTGGGAGCAGCCGGGATCTCGGAGCCCTCGTTCAGAATTGTTTTAAGGCCTAACAACTGCTTCTTGGGTAATTTTGAGGACAAGAAAATGGGTTCTAGGGGCCGGTGCTGCGGCTCAGTGGGTTAACACCCTGGCCTGAAGTGCCAGCATCCCACATGGGCACTGGTTCTAGTTCTGACTGCTCCAATTCTGATCCAGCTCTCTGCTATGGCCTGGGAAAGCAATGAGGAAGGCCCAAGTGCCTGGGCCCCTGCACCTGCATGGGAGACCAGGAGAAGCTTCTGGCTTCAAATCAGCCCGGCTGCAACCATTGTGGCCATCTGGGGAGTGAACCAGCGGATGGAAGACCTCTCTCTCTCTCTCTCTCTCTCTGCCTCTCTCTCTCTCTCTCTCTACCTCTCTCTGCAACTCTGTCTTTCAAACAAATAAAATAAAATCTAAAAAAGAAAGAAAATTGGTTATTATTTTAAAATTTATTTATTTATTTGAGAGGTGGAGTTAGAGAGAGAAAGAGACAGAGAGACAGAGAGAGGTCTGGTTCACTCCCCAAATGGCTGCAACGGCTGGGGCTGGGCCAATCCAAAGCCAGGAGCCAGGAGCTTCTTCCGGGTCTCCCATGCAGGTGCAGGGGCCCAAGGACTTGGGCCATCTTCTGCTTTCCCAGGCCATAGCAGAGAGCTGGATCCAAAGTGGAGCAGCCGGGACTCGAACCACAGGCAGAGAGTTAACCTACTACACCACAGCTCCGGCCTCAGAAAACGGGTTCTTTACCAACACCGGTGCATGGTGTTCGTCCCTCAGCGAGGGGTCCTCGTGTTATTGGCTGCCGTGTTCCTACCTCTCACCCGCCCCTCCAGAGCTCCAATTCTCTGCAGAATGGGTTCTTCCTGTGTCTGTGGGTGGCTGCCCATTTCTAACCCTGTGCGCTGGCTCCATCTAGTGGTGGAGCTTGGGAAGTACAGTAGCCTGGTGAAGGAGACAGGGTTGGAGGACCTGACCCTTGGGGTTGCCAGAGGCCAGGACCTCCTGTGTGCTTGAGCGATCTGTCTGGAGGTCATCTTAGCTCTTCTGCTTCATCATAAATGACCTCATCCAAGAAAGAGGCACTGGGGCCGGCGCTGTGGCGTAGCAGGTTAAGCCTCCGCCTGCAATGCCGGCATCCCATATGCACGCTGGTTGGAGTCCCGGCTGCTCCACTTCCCATCCAGCTCCCTGCCTGGGAAAGCAGCAGAAGATGGCCCAAGCGCTTGGACCCCTGCACCCACGTGGGAGGCTCGGATGAAGCTCCTGGCTCCTGGCTTCGGCTGGATCAGAAGTGAAGCAACAGGGACTTGAACCAGCGTTCTGGTCTGGGATGCCTGTGCCCTGAGTGGCGGCTTAGCCTGCTGTGCCACAATGCTGGCCCCTGGTGTACCCAGTTTTTTAAAGATGTATTTATTTAATTTAAAAGTAAGAGTTGCAGAGAGAGGAAGATAGGCAGAGAGAGAGAGAGAGAGAGAGAGAGAGAGAGAGAGAGAGAATCTTTCATCTGCTGGTTTATTCCCCAAATGACTGCAATAGCTAGAGCTGCACCCATCCAAAGCCAGGAGCCAAGAGCTTCTTCTGGGTCTCCCACGAGGGTGCAGGGGCCCAAGCACTGGGCCATCTTCTACTGCTTTCCCAGGCCATAGCAGGGAGCTGGATCGGAAGTGGAGCAGCCGGGACTCTAACCGGAGTCCATATGGGATGCCGACATTGCAGGTGGTGGCTTTACCTGCTACGCCACAGCGCCGGCCCCGGCACCCAGTTCCCCAGCACAACGTTCCACTGTAAGGCCACAGTGGTTTGTTGACCCCTCCCCTAGCGGTGGACAGTTAGATTTTATTCCAACCATGGCTATCACAAAAGTGCTTCAATAAGGACCCGTCACAGTGTCTCCTCGCGCCTGCCTGTGGGTCCCGCGGGGGCCTCCCTGCCAGGAGTTGTGCAGGTGGGAGAACAGGAAGGGCCCAGGGCAGGCAGGGCTGTGGGCCCAGTCACTGCCTCCACAGCCTCCTCCCCCAGTCCCGGGGGCTGAGCAGGGTCTTTGTGCGAGCCAGGGACGGGGGAGGGCGTGGTGGGTCCCTGTGTATGTGGGGGGGCACTGCTGATGTCCTGGGGGCGGTCACACACTGGTGGACGGGGGAGGGCGCGGTGGGTCCCTGTGTGTGTGTTGGGGGGGCACTGCTGATGTCCTGGGGGCGGTCACACACTGGTGGACGGGGGAGGGCGCGGTGGGTCCCTGTGTGTGTGTTGGGGGGGCACTGCTGATGTCCTGGGGGCGGTCACACACTGGTGGACGGGGGAGGGCGCGGTGGGTCCCTATGTGTGGGGGGCACTGCTGATGTCCTGGGGGCGGTCACACACTGGTGGACGGGGGAGGGCGCGGTGGGTCCCTGTGTATGTGGGCACTGCTGATGTCCTGGGGGTGGTCACACACTGGTGGACGGGGGAGGGCGCGGTGGGTCCCTGTGTGTGGGGGGGCACTGCTGATGTCCTGGGGGCGGTCACACACTGGTGGACGGGGGAGGGCGCGGTGGGTCCCTGTGTATGTGGGGGGGGGGCACTGCTGATGTCCTGGGGGCGGTCACACACTGGTGGACGGGGGAGGGCGCGGTGGGTCCCTGTGTGTGTGGGGGGGGCACTGCTGATGTCCTGGGGGCGGTCACACACTGGTGGACGGGGGAGGGCGCGGTGGGTCCCTGTGTGTGGGGGGGGCACTGCTGATGTCCTGGGGGCGGTCACACACTGGTGGACGGGGGAGGGCGCGGTGGGTCCCTGTGTATGTGGGCACTGCTGATGTCCTGGGGGTGGTCACACACTGGTGGACGGGGGAGGGCGCGGTGGGTCCCTGTGTGTGGGGGGCGGCACTGCTGATGTCCTGGGGGCGGTCACACACTGGTGGACGGGGGAGGGCGCGGTGGGTCCCTGTGTGTGGGCACTGCTGATGTCCTGGGGGTGGTCACACACTGGTGGACGGGGGAGGGCGCGGTGGGTCCCTTTGGGGGGGGCACTGCTGATGTCCTGGGGGCGGTCACACACTGGTGGACGGGGGAGGGCGCGGTGGGTCCCTGTGGGGGGGCACTGCTGATGTCCTGGGGGCGGTCACACACTGGTGGACGGGGGAGGGCAGCACCTGTGAGATCCCCTCTGCAGGATCCGCACTTGCTGGTTTCCATGGCGATGGTGGGGGCAGCCAGGCGCCTTCCTGTGATCCGGCCTCCCCCACCCGGGCACAAGTGTCTGGATCCACGGGGCACTGTGCCAAGCTGGGCCAATCCAATCCCTTCCCTGGGACTTTGGAATGGGGGGGCTCCCTCTGGGTGTCTGGCCCAGCACACGCACAAGGTCATTTCCACGTCCTTGCGGAAGCTGCTACTGTGCAGAAGCCTGGAGCGGAGCCCAGAGAGGCGGCGATGGCAGAGGAGGAGAGGGCCGGCTCTCCTGCCCTGGCTCGTCCTGCCTTGTGGTCCCCGGGCTCCTGGATCCTGGGAGACCCCCGTGGGCCTGGGGCTCCAGCTCCTTTTCTCCACTCGACCCCATTCCAGAGTTTTCTCCTGGTTGGAGCCTGAAGTCCCACAGATGCAATCCACGTGGACCTTGCTGGGGGCGGGGGGTGCCCAGCATTTGGGCAGGGACTTTCCTCCTTGCCTGGTGGTCACTGAGCGGCTGAGCAGCCCTGAGCCCACGCTCGCCCAGTGGGCAGGCCCTGCGGGAGAAGCAGTGGTTCTGGGTTGGCCCCGTTCCACAGAGAACCCTCGGCCACCCAGGCTGCCACAGCAGCCTCCCCCGAGCCAGGCCCGTGTGTGATTGGCCCAGGGCTCTCGGTCAGGGAACCCCAGCGATGGCTGTGGCGTGGTGTGTAGGAGCAGAGGGTCCTGGGGTGCTCCCAGCCCGCGGGCTGAGGAAGACTTCCAATGAGGCCTGCAGGGGGAGGGGTGTAGCTGTGAGCTGGGGGCAGGCTCACCTGGCTCTCCCACTACTCTGGGTTCCCACTGCTGGGCCTTGCTCTGCCCCCAGCCCCCAGCCTGGAGTCCTGGTGGGCAGTGCCCAGTGTGTCTCCCTCCCTGCAGAGCCCAGCACCTGCCCCAGAAGAAGCCCCGGCCACCATAGATGGTTGAGTTCTTTTTCCATCTCTGTAGAGCAGAGCACAGAGGCCCAGAGTTCAGAGAGAGAACTTTCCAGAAGCCTGGCCTCCCGCTCCACCCATCCCCCTCCATGCCCTGCACCTGTCTTGCTGCAGGTGGCCACCAGGACCGTGTGTCTGCTGTGTGCCCAGCCCACGCCCTGCGCCGCCAGATCTCACTCGGCATCTGTGGCACAGGGACAGCTGTGACAGCCAGCTGTGGGGACAGCCACAGAGTGGGGACCTGGAGAGGTTGCCCAGGCTCATGTCCCCGGCCAGGGCAGAGGTAGCACTGGGGCCTGGGCGGCTTGGGCTGGTGGAGGAGCGAGGAGAGAGGCAGGGCGGTGGCTGGGGGCTCAGGTGGGGCGTGCCCTGGCTGGGGTGTCCTGAGGCCCCACCCCTTCCTACTCAGGTGCTCACCTCCTTTGCCGTTACCTAACCTCCCCACGTCGAGCCCTCCCCCTGGCCTGTCCCACGGGGATTTCTCTGCCACCTCACAGGGTTGCTCTGGAATTGGACAGGAGAATGACGGCAGTGCACTTAATACAGACACAGAACACAGCACTTTCAATGTGCGTCATAGTCTATACAGAGGACGCCAGTCCGTGAGGACAGGAAGCAAACCGGGGAGGGGGCGGCACTGTGGCACAGCAGGTCAGGCTGTCCCCACGGCACCGGCACCCCATATTGGAGTGCCAGCTTGAATCCTGCCCACGTTCTTGGGTTCCTGCCACCCATGTGGCAAACCCCAGATGAGTCTGGGCTCCTGGCTTTCAGCCTGGCCCCTGTGGCCATTTGGGGGGCGAATCAGCGGACGGACGTTCCCTATTTGCTGCCTTTCAAACAAATAAATCTTACAACACCAGCGGAGAAGGCAGAGGGCGTTGAGAGGGAAAGGGTGACACAAGGGGTCTTCCGGCAGGGTAGTGGAGCTCACTGTCTGATCCACCCCCCACACCTGTATCAAAATGTATCTGATTGTATCAGGGTGTGCTGTTCGTGGGTCAGACCTCAGTACAGCTGTCTGAAAGCACCCTTATTGTTCCCTAACTATCCAGATTTCACGGGAATAAACTGTGTTGTTGGTACACAAATAGCAGACAACAGAACACCAAATGTCACGTGTGTAAGGCCACCACAAAACACGCCAAACCCCAGAGTTAAGGGAAAGGGTTTATTGACTGGGGAAATCCGACCGGCCAGAGTGAAGAGACAAAGAGAGAGGGGGCGGAGGCCGGCGCCGTGGCTCAACAGGCTAATCCTCTGCCTTGCGGCCCCGGCACACCGAGTTCTAGTCCCGGTCAGGGTGCCAGATTCTGTCCCGGTTGCCCCTCTTCCAGGCTAGCTCTCTGCTGTGGCCCGGGAAGGCAGTGGAGGATGGCCCAAGTGCTTGGGCCCTGCACCCCATGGGAGACCAGGAGAAGCACCTGGCTCCTGGCTTCGGATCAGTGCAGTGCGCCCGCCACGGCGGTCATTAGAGGGTGAACCAACAGCAAAGGAAGACCTTTCTCTCTGTCTCTCTCTCTCTCACTATCCACTCTGCCTGTCAAAAAAAGAGAGAGAGAGAGAGAGAGAGGGAGAGAGAAGGGGGTTGGGGTGAGAAAGAGAGATCAGGAGAGATCAAGAGAGATCAGGAGAGATCAAGAGAGAGCAAGGGGGTAGGGAAGTAGGAGCAGTGAATCCCATTAGGGTGAGGGAGGAGCTGACACCTGTGGATGGGCCATCTGGTCACCTGGCTTCCAGCAATGGCGGTGGGGGTTGGAGTCTAGGATGGTGTCCCGGACATAAATCGTGCCACAGACAAGACCGTGCCATTTTACTAACAACCTGGCCCAGACACTAAGTTACGGAGAACAGGACACAGTGTAGACTCCTGGCGTTTTAAATGAGCCAGGCTTTGGGGGCAGGGAGTTTGGCACAGCGGTTAGGACATGGAGATGCTCAGAATTCGATCAGAGTTGCCCGGGTTCAAGTCCTGGCTCTGCCTCCTGCTGACATGCACCTGGGAGGCAGCAGGCGATGGCTCCAGGACTTGGGTCCCTGCCACGCAGCTGTGTTCCTAGCTCCTGTGCAGACCCCTGGGCAGCCCTCAGACCTGCAGCTCACTGGCGCCCTCTAGTGTCTACCCTTGTGTGAGCACCTGAAGTCTCCCAGCCGGGGCTTCCCCGACACCTGTCTTCCAGGGATACAGGTGTGGAGCAGAGGGCGCTGTCTCTGGTCCTGAAAACCCCAGCCAACCACGACGCTGTCGGCAGCCGAGTCGTCCTCCCAAGCCCTTCCTGGCTTCTCGTTCAATTTGTGACTCACCCTAAATTCCTCCAACACGGAAAAGGCCAAGCCAGTCAGGGTCACCAGGAAACAAAGAACTTCAGTGGGCGGAGACACTGAGTGAGAGGGAGGCAGGACGACAGGTGCTGGAAATGCGGTGGGAGTCAGAACTGACTCTGAGCCCGCGTGGGGGCAGTGCGGGAAGAGACCCCTTCCCCACCATCAATCTTCCAATAGGGGGTGGCAAGCCAGAGCCCATGGTGACAAGACAGAAATGCAAATGTCACCTGGGCTGCCCTGGGGACCGTGTGCCACCGAGGGCTGAGCTGCAAGGGTGACCGAGGCAGCCAAGACCAGCCACCTCCTCCTCCACCACCACCACCAAGGTGGGCCTCCTAATGAAACAGCAAAGTCAAAATCTATTGATGGGGCCGGCGCTGTGGCGTAGTGGGTAAAGCCGCCGCCTGCAATGCCAACATCCCACATGGGTGCTGGTTCGAGTTCTGGCTGCTCCACTTCTTATCCAGCTCTCTGCTATGGCCTGGAAAAGCAGTAGAAGATGGCCCAAGTCCTTGGGCACCTGCACCTGCGTGGGAGACTCGGAAGAAGCTCTTGTCTCCTGGCTTCGGATCGGCACAGCTCCGGCATTGCAGCCAATTGGGGAGTGAACCAGTGGATGGAAGATCTCTCTCTGCTTCTCCTTATCTCTTTGTGTAACTCTGACTTTCAAATAAATAATTTTAAAAAGCTATTTAAAGGTGCCTGCAAATCTTGGCCACTTCCCTCAAAGACTTCTAGATCTTTATTTTTTAAAGCTTTAGTTATTTACTTGAAAGGCACAGTTATAGAGAGAGGGGGGGAAGACAGAGAGAGATCTTCTATCTGCTGGTTCACTCCCCAGATGGCCACAATGGCTGGGTTTGGGCTAGGCTGAAGCCTGGAACTCCATCTGGGTCTCCCACGTGGGTGCAGGGGCCCAAGCACCTGGGCCATCTTCTGCTGCCTTCCCAGGTGCATCGGCCGGGAGCTGGATTGGAAGCGGAGCAGCCGGGACTCAAATTGGTGCCCTTGTGGGATGCCGCCATTGTAGGTGGCGGCTTAACCCGCTGCACCGCAACAGTGGCCTCAAGGGACTCCCAGACAAAGAATTGTCCAGAAACATCTACGGCCTCCAACAGGCCGAGCTTCTGGCTAACAAGACTACAGGGTCTGGACGACACCCAGGGTTAATGCCAGCTACCCAGGTCCTTGACAGGGAAAAGGCAGGATGGGCACAACTGCATGGAGGACTTGTGGGGCACCTGGCATGGCCGTCCGGGTCTCCAGAACCCCCGAAATGTTGCTGAATCCCATGGCCCCTGACTCATTCTCAAGGTGGCCCCAACAGGGAGAGATGGGCTGAGCGGGACAGGGAAGTCGCCCACAGAAGGAACTGCGGGCCCACTAGATTACATCCCCAGGCCGTTGGGGGAGGGGAGCCAGGCATTACCCGACCAAGCAGGTGGAAGTGAGGGCTGCAGGACACGCAGGGGGTCTGTGTCCAGGGCCAGCTGGAGGGGCCCGGGCCGTGGGAGGTCAGGTGGCGCTCACGGCTGCTCAGTGCACACTCACACCAGACGGACACTTTACCTCCACGGCCTTAGTCCCTGAGACCTAGAGCCCCGGTCTCGTCACGAGGAAGACGCCGGTCAGACCCATGGAGTACGTGACCAGCACTCAGGGCCGTCAAGGTTATTGCTGGGACTTGCGTATGAGCTTGGAGTCCCCCTTGTGCTACAAAAACCAAACTCTCCAGGGGAGACTCGGATGCAGTTCCGAGCTCCTGGCTTCAGCCTGGCCTGGGGCTGGCCATTGCAGACATTTGGGGAGTGAGCCAGGGGATAGAAGATCTTCCTCTCTCTCTCTCTCTCTCTCTCTCTCTGTACTCTGCAGTTCAAGTGAATAAGCCTTTGGAAAAAAAAAAAAACCGGCCGGCGCCGTGGCTCAACAGGCTAATCCTCCTCCTTGCGGTGCCGGCACACCGGGTTCTAGTCCTGGTCGGGGCACCGATCCTGTCCTGGTTGCCCCTCTTCCAGGCCAGCTCTCTGCTGTGGCCAGGGAGTGCAGTGGAGGATGGCCCAAGTCCTTGGGCTCTGCACTCCATGGGAGACCAGAAGCACCTGGCTCCTGCCATCGGAACAGCGCGGTGCACCGGCCGCAGCGCGCTACCGCGGCGGCCATTAGAGGGTGAACCAACGGCAAAGGAAGACCTTTCTCTCTGTCTCTCTCTCTCTCTCACTGTCCACTCTGCCTGTAAAAAAAAAAAAAAAAAAAAAAACCATACTGGAAGAATGCTGTGTGGGATGCAGGATACCCTGCCCTGTCGCTGAGACCAAGGAATGTTTCCGAATGGCTAGAGACCTCGTGGGATTTTTTTACATTGAGTTCCCAGGTCACAGTTCTACGGAGCCCACAAGGTATGAGTGACCAGAGCTTTGGTGAGCGTCAGTATTCACAGGGCCGGCGCTGTGGCGTAGGTTGAGCCTCCACCTGCTGGGCCACCTGGACCACCTGGGCCACTTCCCAAGACCCAAAGTCACCAGGCTCGTGTCTCCCAGGCCGAGGTCACTCATTCTCCCCTGAATAGATCTTATTTATTTCTACCGACACCATGAATTAAGGGGGAAATAGAGCTTGCCGTATGGTAAGGGAAGCAGAAACCAAAGTCAGCCAACGGGATTTAGAGGGAGAGGATTTCTTAAAGAAATTATTTTATTAATTTGAAAGTCAGAGTTACAGAGAGGGGAGAGGCAGAAAGTCTTCCATCCGCTGGTTTAATCCCCAAATGCTACGACGACTGGGGCTGGGCCAGGCCGAACCCAGGAGCCAGGAGCCAGGAGCTTCTTCCAGGTCCCCCACACGGTGGCAGGGGCCCAGGGACTTGGGCCATCTTCCACTGCTTTCCCAGGCACATTAGCAGGGAGCTGGACTGGAAATGGAGCAGCCAGGACTCGAACTGGGGCTTGAATACAGGATGCCAGCGCTGCAGGGTGACCACAGTGCCCAGCTCCTATTTATTTTCTTGAAAGACAGAGGGAAGAAAGGAGGGAGACAAGGAGGGAGGGGAAGAGAGAGACCTTCCTTCCATGGTTCACTCCTGAATGCCCACAACAGCTGGGCTCGCCCAGGAAACCCCTCTGGGTCTCCCAGACGGTGACAGGGGCCCACACTGGGCCATCACTTGCTGCTTTTCCAGGCGTGTGAGCAGGAGGCCGGACTAGGAACGTGGAGTGGCTGGTGCTCTAACCGGGTGCCCTACACGGGACACGGGACACAGCTGGTGCTCTAACCGGGTGCCCTGTGCGGGACGTGGCGCGGCTGGCGCTCTAACCCGGTGCCCTACACGGGACACGGGACACGGCTGGCGCTCTAACCGGGTGCCCTACACGGGACACGGGACACGGGACACGGCTGGTGCTCTAACCCGGTGCCCTACACGGGACACGGGACATGGCTGGCGCTCTAACCCAGTGCCCTACATGGGACACGGGACACAGCTGGTGCTCTAACCCGGTGCCCTGCACGGGAGGTGGCGCGGCTGGCGCTCTAACCCGGTGCCCTGCACGGGACGTGGCGTGGCTGGTGCTCTAACCCGGTGCCCTGCGCGAGATGCGGTGCGGCTGGCGCTCTAACCCGGTGCCCTCCACGGGACGTGGCGCGGCTGGCGCTCTAACCCGGTGGCCTCCACGGGACGTGGCGCGGCTGGCACTCTAACCCGGTGCCCTGCACGGGACGTGGCGTGGCTGGTGCTCTAACCGGGTGCCCTGTGTGGGACGTGGCGCGGCTGGCGTTCTAACCCGGTGCCCTGCGCGGGACGTGGCGCGGCTGGTGCTCTAACCGGGTGCCCTGCGCGGGACGTGGCGCGGCTGGCGCTCTAACCCGGTGGCCTCCACGGGACGTGGCGCGGCTGGCGCTCTAACCCGGTGGCCTCCACGGGACGTGGCGCGGCTGGGGCTCTAACCCGGTGCCCTGTGCGGGACGTGGCGCGGCTGGCGCTCTAACCCGGTGGCCTCCACGGGACGTGGCGCGGCTGGCGCTCTAACCCGGTGGCCTCCACGGGACGTGGCGCGGCTGGGGCTCTAACCCGGTGGCCTCCACGGGACGTGGCGCGGCTGGGGCTCTAACCCGGTGCCCTCCACGGGACGTGGCGCGGCTGGGGCTCTAACCCGGTGGCCTCCACGGGACGTGGCGCGGCTGGCGCTCTAACCCGGTGCCCTGAACGGGACGCGGGCACCACAGATGGTGCCCAGGAGTGTTTCCTGACCATCAGCCTGAACTTCAAGACCCAGAACGGGCAGTCCCGGGGTGGGGAGGGGCCGAGCCCCTACGCTGCCCTGCCCCGCTGGGACCTGCGAGCCCCTTAGGAACGGGCAGCCCCCGCCCCGCCCCCGCCCCAAACGAGCGCATTATCCCGGCGTGTGTCTCAGAGAGGAACCCCCTGCACCCCAGGCCCCGCCGAGCAGGAGTCTGGAGCCCCCAGGACACAGCTGCTCACAAGGCACCAACCGTGGGAGGCGGCCCCGGTGCCCGCGTGGGAGAACGCCAGGCGCCCACTGGCTTCGGGTGTTGTCGAATCCCCAGCCTGCAGGGGGCGCTCCAGAAAACAAGCCCCCCCACAGCCCCTGCGCTTCCGGAAGTCACCGCCACAGCCCCGCCCCGCCCAACATGGCCGCCGAGGTGGGCGGGGCCTCTGGCGGAAGTGACGCCACCGGGGCGGAAGTGACGCCACCGGGGCGGGAAGTCCCCTGACGCCTGCGGCGGGCGTGCAGCCCGGCGGCGGCTGCGGGCGGCGGGGCGCGGGATGCGGTGCGCGGGGCTGCTGCGGCTGCTGCGGCTGCTGCTGGCGGCCCAGGCGGCGGCGGCGTTCGAGCCCATCAGCGTGGGCATCGCCATCGGGGCCGTGTCGGCCCTCACCGGCTACCTGTCCTACACGGACTTCTACTGCCGCTTCGCCGAGTGCTGCCGCGAGGAGCAGCCGCTCAACGCCACGGGTACGCGGGGGCGGGCGGCGGGCGGCGTGGGAGGCCTTGGCCGCCGGCTGTCCGGGGGACCCCGCCCCAGGCTTCGCGGGGGCCGGGGTCTCGGCCCGCGCGGGTGTGAGCGCACCTCGGGGGACCCGGCCTGCGGTGGGTGTGAGCGCGCCCCGGGGGACCCCGCCCCAGGCTTGCCCGTGGGCCGGGGTCTCGGCCTGCAGTGGGCGCCCCGGGGACCCCGCCCCAGGCTTCCCGGGGGCCGGGGTCTCGGCCCGCGCTGGTGTGAGCGCGCCCCGGGGGACCCCGCCCCAGGCTTGCCCGCGCGGGTGTGAGCGCGCCCCGGGGACCCCGCCCCAGGCTTGCCCGCGCTGGTGTGAGCGCGCCCCGGGGACCCCGCCCCAGGCTTGCCCACGCGGGTGTGAGCGCGCCCCGGGGACCCCGCCCCAGGCTTGCCCGCGCGGGTGTGAGCGCGCCCCGGGGACCCCGCCCCAGGCTTGCCCGCGCGGGTGTGAGCGCGCCCCGGGGACCCCGCCCCAGGCTTGCCCGGGGCCGGGGTCTCTGGCTGCGGTGGGCGGCCCAGCCGCCTAGTCGCCCGCCCTGGTGTGCGCGCTGGCCGGCCCGGGGCTGTCTTTATTTTGTTTTTTGGTAACGAGTGCCGTCTCTCTCGCAGCCCTGCAGCGGGACTTGGAGAAGCTGTTCGGACAGCATCTGGCCACAGAAGTGATTCTGAAGGCGCTGACCGGCTTCAAGAACAACAGAAACCCCAAGAAGCCGCTGACCCTGTCCCTGCACGGCTGGGCCGGCACCGGCAAGAACTTTGTCAGCCAGATCGTGGCTGAGAATCTTCACCCCCGAGGCCTCAAGAGCAACTTTGTGCACCTGTTCGTGTCCACGCTGCACTTCCCTCACGAGCACAAGATAAAGCTGTACCAGGCAAGAGAACCCGCCGCCGCCGCCATTGGCCGCCCGGGCTGCCCGCTCCCCGCCGTTGGCCGCCAGGGCCGCCCACCGGCTGCTCTGCCTCCTGCCCCGCCGCCCGGGCCACCCCCGGCCTGCTCTGCCTCCTGCCCCGCCGCCCGGGCCGCCCCCAGCTCCCTCTGCCTCCTGCCCCGCCGCCCAGGCCGCTCCCCGCTCGCTCTGCCTCCTGCCCCGCCGCCCAGGCTGCCCCAGGCCACTCTGCCTCCTGCCCCACCGCCCAGGCCGCTCCCCGCTCGCTCTGCCTCCTGCCCCGCCACCCTGGCCGCCCCCGGCTCCCTCTGCCTCCTGCCCCGCCGCCCAGGCTGCCCCTGGCCACTCTGCCTCCTGCCCCACCGCCCAGGCCGCCCCCGCTCCCTCTGCCTCCTGCCCCGCCACCCAGGCCGCTCCCCGCTCGCTCTGCCTCCTGCCCCGCCGCCCTGGCCGCCCCCGGCTCCCTCTGCCTCCTGCCCGGGCCGCCCCCGGCCCGCTCTGCCCCCTGCCCCGCCGCCCGGGCCGCCCCCGGCTCCCTCTGCCTCCTGCCCCGCCGCCCGGGCCGCCCCCGGCTCCCTCTGCCTCCTGCCCCGCCGCCTGGGCCGCCCCCGGCCCGCTCTGCCTCCTGCCCCGCCGCCCGGGCCGCCCCCGGCCCGCTCTGCCTCCTGCTCCACCACCCTGGCCGCCCCCGGCCCGCTCTGCCTCCTGCCCCGCCGCCCGGGCCGCCCCCGGCCCGCTCTGCCCCCTGCCCCTCTCTCGCAGTGTGCATCCCCGCGGCTCCGTGGCCCTGCCGGTCACGACCTCCCCTCCCACTGTTGCTTTCTCCGGTGCAGAACTCCAGTGGGCGAGGGCCATCTGCGGAAACGCTGGCTTGCTGCTTGCAGTCTTTGTGATGGGCCGCAGGGCGGAGCAGGAAGGTGGACCCAGGTCTCCCAGCTGGAAGTGTACAGAGCAGCCGGCCCCGGCCTGCAGGGACGAGGGAGCGGGGTCCAGGGTGCTGGGGTCGGGTGGGGTGGGCCTGACCTGTTTGCTTTCCCGCCGTCTCTGCTATGTGTTGCCAGGTGCACTGGAGGAATTTTTCCCCTCCTGAATAGCATTTATTCTTTTTTTGTTTGTTTTTTTAAAGATTTATTTATTTATTTATTAGAAAGTCAGTTACACAGAGAGAAGAGAGGCAGAGAGAGAGAGAGAGAGAGAGAGAGAGGTCTTCTACCGATGGTTCACTCCTCAAATGGCTGCAACGGCTGGACGGAGCTGGGAGGAACCAAAGCCAGGAGCCGGGAACTCCATCCTGGTCTCCCACGCAGGTGCAGGGGCCCAAGCACTCGGGCCATCTTCTACTGCCTTCCCAGGCCATAGCAGAGAGCTGGATTGGAAGTGGAGCAGCTGGGACTCGAACCAGGGCCCATATGGGATGCTGGCGTGGCGGGCGGAGGCTTAGCCCACCATGCCACAGCGCCGGCCCCAGCACTTACTCTTTTTGTTCCTCCCATCCTTTTTTGAGATGTCGTTTGTGTGAGGTTGGTGAGGAAATTCTCACTTAAGTGGGCATTGGCCCTGACGGGGTTAATCTTCCTGTTGGGTGGGGACAGAGGGAAGAAATAGAAACTGACCGGGCCAGGAAGTGGAAGTGCAGGAGCGCCACTCGCGGAGGCTGGGTGTTGGCCTGCTCCTCAGATTCCTCGCAGACAGCTAGACGTCCATGGGGCAGAGAGGGTGTGTCTGCGGGCGCGTCACGGTCACGGCCGTGGGTGTCGGAGGCTGGAGGGCTTGTTGCCTGGGTGTCTGTCGAGAAAGCACTGGACGGCTGCTTTCCCGCCGTGTTGCCCGGCCGGCTCCCACGGCCGTGGTCTTGGGCACTGCGTGGGGTGAAGCCTCTGGGTTGCCGGCTGATCCCAGCAGGGGAACGTGGTCCGCGGGGAGGTGGAATCTGGGTGGTTCTCTGACTGTCAGACGGCAGGGCACTGAGAGAGTTTGTGGGAGACAGAATTACACAAGTTTATTTCTGGTGCAGAAGTATTTAGAACCCGGGCCTGGTTTCCCGTGGTGTGCGTTTTCCCCGGACTTCTGGAAGACCCCTCGTGTTTTCACCTTTGCAGCGAGGAGCCGACCCCCCTGCCAGCTCCCACTTGTGGATTCTAGACAAGGCCTGGGAAGCCGTTAGGGAGGCCTCTGTGAGAGCCCCGACCTGGGGCCTCCCGGGCAGGAGGAGGACCGGCACCCGTGCCCCTCCGCACACTACTTGCCTCTCTGCTTGGCCAGGACCAGCTGCAGAAGTGGATTCACGGGAACGTGAGCGCCTGTGCGAGCTCGGTCTTCATATTCGACGAGATGGATAAGCTGCACCCGGGCGTCATCGACGCCATCAAGCCGTTCCTGGACTACTACGAGCAGATCGACGGCGTGTCGTACCGCAAAGCCATCTTCATCTTCCTCAGGTCGGCCGGGCCCGCGAGCCCCTGATTCTTCCCTGGGCTGGGCCAGAGTGGGTGACGTCCGGCGACCGCCAGCATTTTGTTTACCAGCCTGACAAAAGGCACCTAACTCGCTTCGGGAAAAAGGACCTGAAGGCAGACTGGCGGGCGGGGAGATCGCCCATCCGCCAGCTCACGCCCCAAATGCTTGCAACAGCTGGGGCTGGGCCAGGCCGGAAGCCAGGGGCCTAGAACAGCATCCGGGTCTCCCACACGGTGGCAGGGAACCAAACGCTTGGGCCGTTGTCCGCTGCCTCCCAGGGTGCCTTAGGGAACTGGATCCAGAAGCAGGGCAGCCAGGACCAGAACCGGTGGATGAGAGATGCCCGCACGCGGCAGGTGGCCCGGCTTCTGTCATTTTCCTGTTGCCATATCAGCGTGGCCCAGAGAATGAGCTGCAGAAATGGTCGCTGATAAACGGACGACCTGACTGTGTGACAGTTGAGCGACCTGACTGTGGGTGACAGACGGGCGACCCGACTGTGTGTGGCTTCTGAGGGTTGTAAGAAACCATAGCAGGACCCAGCAAGTTCTGGAGAGACAGATTGTAGGTCCCTTGAGGGCAGGTGCCGGTATCTGTTTCTGTATGGTCCAGCAGTACCGGTATCTGTTTCTGTGTGGTCCAGTAGTGCCGGTATCTGTTTCTGTGTGGTCCAGTAGTGCCGGTATCTGTTTCTGTGTGGTCCAGTAGTGCCGGTATCTGTTTCTGTGTGGTCCAGTAGTGCCGGTATCTGTTTCTGTGTGGTCCAGTAGTGCCGGTATCTGTTTCTGTGTGGTCCAGTAGTACCGGTATCTGTTTCTGTGTGGTCCAGTAGTACCGGTATCTGTTTCTGTGTGGTCCAGTAGTACGTAGTAACTGTTCCTTGATAAGCACAGCCTTGGAACAGGGTCATTGCCCAGTGCAGCAAGGGGACTGACTTAATCTGTGAGATTGTTGTTTTTTTTTTTTTTAAGATTTATTTATTTATTTATCTGAAAGAGTTTCAGAGAGAGGTCTTCCACCTGCTAGTTCACTTCCCAAATGGCCGCAACGGCCAGACCTGGGCCAATCCGGAGCCAGGAGCCAGGAGCTTCTTCCAGGTCTCCCACGTGGGTGCAGGGGCCCAAACACTTGGGCCATCTTCTACTGCCTTCCTAGGTAAATTAGCAGGGAGCTGGATCAGAAGTGGAGCAGCTGGGACTCGAACAGGCGGCAGCGTTACCTGCCACGCCACAGTGCCGGCCCCTAATGCAGGTTTTAATCTGTGTCTCTGGCTCGCAGCAACGCTGGTGGCGACCTCATCACCAAGACGGCCCTGGACTTCTGGCGGGCGGGAAGGAAGCGCGAGGACATTCAGCTGAAGGACCTGGAGGCGGTGCTGTCCGTCGGGGTCTTCAACAACAAACACAGTGAGTCGGCCGGCGTGGGGCGGCC
Source organism: Lepus europaeus (assembly GCF_033115175.1). Classification (NCBI taxonomy): domain Eukaryota; kingdom Metazoa; phylum Chordata; class Mammalia; order Lagomorpha; family Leporidae; genus Lepus; species Lepus europaeus. The sequence goes on along the minus strand of NC_084838.1, from coordinate 5,167,629 downwards.
CCGGGCTCGGCCAGCAGGGGGCTCCCCAGGCTCCCCAGGGCCGCGTGGCCGCTGAAGTCAGGACTTCTGTTCCAGAAACCAGATGGGGGTCCAGCCGAGTGCTGGGTCCGGTGTGTCGCCCCCTTGGTGCCGAGGGGTAAAGGCCTAGAGTGTGCGCTGGCCCGGGATCAGGGTGGCCCAGGTGCCGTGGCCGGGACAGGCAGGAGACGCGCCGGGTCTCGTTTCGCAGGTGGCCTGTGGCGCAGTGGGCTGATAGACAGGAACCTCATTGACTACTTCGTCCCCTTCCTGCCCTTGGAGTACAAGCACGTGAAGATGTGCGTGCGGGCGGAGATGCGCGCCCGGGGCTACGCCGTGGACGAGGACATCGTGAGCAGAGTGGCCGAGGAGATGACCTTCTTCCCCAAGGACGAGAGGGTCTACTCGGACAAGGGCTGCAAGACGGTGCAGGCGCGCCTGGATTTCTACTGAGCCGCACCTTTGCCCGGCTCCTCCGGGTTTTGCACATTTGCACCTGCGGGCTCTGGGGACACGCCAGTGGAAGTTTCTAAGAGTTCGTTTTTGGAGAGACACTCACCTGTCTGGGATGCGGGTCAGTCTGCCACGTGACAGCTCGTGGACTGCCAGGATCTCCCGACACTTACCTGAGGTGGCGCGTGCGAGGCCCACGGCGGCCACGCCCCGGAAGCTGCTCTGTCTCGGGGCTCCTGGCCCGCTCTCCGCGGGAATTGGGGTTGGCAGCGCCGTAGACGGGGTGCTCCCTGCCTGGAAGGATGTCCGTTCCGAGCCCTCGGCTGGCGTGAGCTGGCTGCGTGTGGGGTGGGGGCGCCCCCGGGCCTCTGCAGCCGCCTGGGCAGACCGGGCGGCCCTCCGTGTGTCCCTTGCCCTGGCTGCTGACAGCCCCGGCCCTGGAGTTCCTGTGCCCGTCTCTCACTTGTGTCGGTCCCATCCTGCCTTGCACCGCATCTCCTGCGTGTCAGTCACTGGCGGGGTCCCTCCTCCCGGCCCCATACACCATCACCAGAGACAGACGGAGACCGCAGCCTTTCCACCTGAGTCCACGGCCCCCTGTCAGATCCCACGCGGTCGGCCACCGCCCCGCAGAGCCCCATGAAGTCGGCAGGAGCTGCGCACGCTGCGGGGTGGACACGGCTGGACAGGGCAGTTCGTGGGCAGATAAACCCCGTGGGTCCCAGGGATTGGCCCTGCTGGAGGCCGGGGAGGCCGGGTTTTAAGGATATATTTTTTTATGATGTTTTTACTTCATAGGGTGTTGCTTGTTTTAAAGCAGGGGGCGGGCGCAGAGCGGGACGAAGCTCATTCCTCTCTCAGGTGCTCGGTGTCCCCCGGGGTCACACCTGGAGTGGGAATGGGCAGAGGCCAGCCCCTGGGGGTGGTTGTGTGTGTGTGTGTGTGTGTGTGAGCATGTGTGAACGTGTGCACGCCCTGGTCCTGCAGCGTGTTTGTACGTGAGGGGCGACAGTGAATGTTTGGCGACACAGAAGTGCCTCGAGGTCCCACGCAGCGAGGTGAAGCTTACAGTGTTCAGGGCACGTTCTAGAACCGGAGCTGGGTTACATTTTTTGACCACCTTCTGGGAGCCTGGACGAGAGCAGGCACGACTTTGTGTTTACGATGACGCAATAAAGTCCACGTGGTGGCCACCTTTGACCGCTGTCGCTGATTCCTGACTTGGAAAGGCCCTCGGCGAGCACAGCCCCGCCCCAGCACCGCCGCCACCCCTTGCGAGGTGGGGACAAGGCCTTGAGCAGATTTCTTGAATGGGAAGTGACAAAGCTCCCGTCCGCCGGGTCGGATGTCACTAGCTAACTCTTCCCTTTGTTTACTTATTTGGTAGCAGCTTGAGCCTGGAAAACAGGCTGTCCAGCAGGGCGGGCACTGCCGGGGCCAGGGCCTGTGAGTTGGCAGTCTTTGCATCACAGAACCAATATTTACCCTGAAGACTATTATCCCCAAACAAACAGGATGGAGCTGCCTTAGGTGATGGGCAGTTGCATCAGAGATGGGCTTCTCTCTAACAAATGTGCTCCTACAATGAGTGGAGAGCGGCCGGTGCTGTGGCGTAGCGGGTAAAGCTGCTACCTGCAGCGCTGGCATCCCGTGTGGGCGCCAGTTCAGGTCCCAGCTGCTCCACTTCTGATCCAGCTCTCTGCTGTGGCCTGGGAAAGCAGCAGAAGGTGGCCCAAGTCCTTGGGCTCCTGCGCTTGTATGGGAGACCTGGAAGAAGCTCCTGGCTCCTGGCTTCCGATCAGCTCAGCTCCGGCTGTTGTGACCATTTGGGGAGTGAACCAGCGGATGGGAGACCTCTACCTCACCTCTGCCTCCCTCTAACTTTGCCTTTCAAATAAATAAAATCTTTAGAATAAAATGAGTGGAGGAAGCAGACTGAGATGCTGGGAAAATGATTCCTTGATGGTTTCCCTGAACCCAGCTCGCTGGACGCTTAGGCCCACGACTGGCTATGCTCACCAGGTCTCAGCGCGGCACTGAACTTGGCGGCTCTTCTCTTACAGGAAGTGGGTGAACCCAGGCCCGTCCGCAGGATTGAGAGGAGCTGACTTCCTGTGAAGTTTAAACCCCCTGCACCGGGGTTCCCCGCTCACTCCTGTCATCTCTCAGTTCAAGGGGCCCAAGTCGCAGGACACTGGCTTTGTAGGGCTGGTTCTCAGTTTCCACTCCATCCCGCAGTGCTTCGAAATGGGACCCCTGTGTCTCCAGCGAGGGTCTGCAAGGTGCAGTCTTTGCGTGATCGATAGGCCGACTCTCTGGCTGCTAGGGGTGGGACGGCAGGCCAGCTCCGGCTCAACGCCAAGAACTGCCTTGGAGACCCGGGATGTGCTGAAGAGGAGCCCAGTGGAACTACTGGCATCCTCTATCAGAGCGCAGGTTCAAGTCCCGGCTGCTCCACTTCCGGTCCAGCTCCCTGCTAATGCACTTGAGAAAGCAGCAGAAGATGACCCAAGTGCTTGGGCCCCTGCTGCCTGCGTGGGAGACCCAGATGGAGTTCCAGGGTCCTGGCTTCAGCCTGGCCAGCCCCAGCTGCTGTGGGCATCTGGGGAGTGAACCTTGTCAGTCAGGCACAGCAGTGTGTCTAAGACAAGGAGTGAGGGCCAGTGCTGTGGCGTAATGGGCTAGGCTGCTGCCTGCAGTGCTGGCATCCCATATGGGCGTGGTTTGAGTCCCGGCTGCTCTGTTTCTCATCCAACTCCTTGCTGATAATGTCTGGGAAAACAGTGTTGGGTGACCCAAGTCCTTGGGCCTTTGCACCCACATGAGAGGCCAGATGAAGCTCCTGGCTTCAGCCTGGCCAAGTCCTGGCCATTGCAACCATCTAGGGAGTGAAGCAGCGCATGGAAGAGTCCACATTCCAGCAGCTGCCTGGTCCTGCGTGGCACCGATGCCTGGGCTTGAGCTCCGTGGCACTGGACGGGGACACCAGTGCCGCCAGGTGAGGGGCTGCAGCGGTCCCAGCGGCCTCGGCCCTTGTGTTAGACTTCACCCGGATCCTGCTGGCTAGGCGCCGCTTCGAGCCCCAGCTCCCAAGGCCTGCAGTGGAACACAGCCGCGAATCACGTGCAGCGCTGTAAAGCCGTGGCCGCCGGCACGGGTGAGCGCTGTTCTCAGCTGAGCCCTCCCAGGTTCTGCTCCAACAGAGACGAGCGAAAAATGAGTTAAGACTTAAACAGCGTGGCAAGTGACCCCACCACGTTTTAGAAGCCGGGAGAGAGCAGAGGGCGTTGCTCGCTGGGGGAGCTCAGGAAGCAGGTGCCAAGCTGCCTGCACCTTGCTTTCCACTCTGGCTCCACACACGGCGGCTCAGGTGCCACGCGGGACGCTTACATCCGGTACCAGACTGCCCAGGACCGAGTCCCGGTTTTGCTCCCGACTCCAGCCTCCTGTGACGCAGACCCCAGGGAGCAGCAGTGGCTGCTGGGCCCCTGCCACCAGGTAGGAGACCCACATTGTGTCCTGGCTCTGGCATCTTTGGCCTGGCCCAGCCCTGGCTGTTGCAGGCATTTGGTCTGTGAGGCAGTGGATGGGAGATTCTGTATCTGCCTTTGCAATAAATAAATGCTCAGGTTCTGAGTAGTCACATGGTCCCAAGCCTGTCTGGTGCCCGAGTGACCCCCTGAAGTACCTTCCTTCTACCCAAACATTCACTACTCCCCATGGTAGAATGAGAAGGCCATGCCAAGATGGCCGCTGGCAAGGGAGCGCCAGTTACTCAGGAATGGCTTCGGAAACTCCCTGGGAACCCACCTGGCAACAGAGCCTGCCTGGCAACAGGCTGTGATTGGTTAGGGCATAGACCGCCCCTTGACCAGATTGGCTGCCTTGGCTATATAAGCTGCTGTACCCACAGAAATAAACGAGTCTGCGGGCTGCTGCCTCTGGCCTGCTTTCACCAACTCCCGGGGTCTGTGCGGTGACTCCGCCCCCACCGCGCGCCTCCTCTCAGAACAAATCCGCAGCAACAACTCCCACCAGCATTGGCTGTGGTCGCCCTGGGATGGAACTGGCCCCTGCTGAGCCTCTGTCTCCTATCATGCTGTCCCACAGGACAAACGCCATGGGCTGTGCTGTGTCACGATGTACATGACAATGACAGGAACTTAGGACACATGGCTGCTGTGGTGGTGCAGTGGGTTCCCCTGCCTATGACACCAGCATCTCTCGTGGTCACTGGTTTAAATCCTGGCTGCTAAGGGCCGGTGCTATGGTGTAGTACACTAAGCCTCTGCCTGTGGCGCCAGCATTCCAAATGGGCGCCGGTTTGAGTCCCGGCTGCTCCTCTTCCGATCCAGCTCTCCGCTATGGCCTGGGAAAGCAGGCACCTGTGTGGGTGACCCGGAAGAAGCTCCTGGCTCCTGATTGGCCCAGCTCCAGGTGGGGAGCAAACCAGCAGATGGAAGACCTCTCTCTCTCTCACCCCCTCAAATAAAATATTTTTAAAAATAAATAAATATGGGCCGGCGCCATGGCTTACTTGGTTAATCCTCTGCCTGTGGTGCCGGCATCCCGTATGGGCACCGGGTTCTGATCCTGGTTGCTCCTCTTCCAGTCCAGTTCTCTGCTGTGGCTCGGGAAGGCAGTGGAGGATGGCCCAAGTGCTCCCATATGGGAGACCAGGAGGAAGTGCCTGGCTCCTGGCTCGAATTGGCGCAGCGCCGACCGTAGCAGCCATTGGGGGGGGGTGAACCAACAGAAGGAAGACCTCTCTCTCTCTCTCTGTCTCTCTCTGTCTGTAACTGTCAAATAAATAGATAAATCAATCCTAGCTGTCCCACTTCTGACCCAGCTCCCTGTCAATACACCTGGGAACGTAGCAGAGGGTGGTCCAGGTTCTCGGGCCTCTGCACGCACGTGAAGACCTGGATGGAGTTCCAGGTTCCTGGCTTTGACCTGGCCCAGCCCCAGCCATTGTGACCATTTGGCGAGTGAACCAGCAGATGGGAGATCTCCCTGCCTCTGTCTCTCTCTCTGTAACTCCGTCTTTCAAATAAATTAATTAAAAAAAAAAAAAAAAGCCAACAGCTTACAATCTAAAAAAATTTCTCATAATGTTAAAAACCATTTTAAATAAAGTTATCACATTTTCAGTAAAACATTCATCCTTCCTTGAAACAGAAACACTTGAAATTAAAATATAATTTAAAAAAAATCATGATCGCTTGTGGGAGCTGGGCGCGAGGGCCTCGCGTCCATGTCCGCGGTCCCTGAGCGCGACGGCCTGCGGCTCAGAGCGGTGTAGACGACATTTGTCCGGTTCCTGGCGGGGGCAGGGCCGGGCCGGTGGGGGTGTTCCTCCTTCACTGGAAGCCGCGGCCCTGGCTCCTCAGCCGTCAGTCGTCGTAGTAGTAGTCTAACTTGGTGAACACAGTCTTGCAGCCCTTATCCGAGTAGACCCTCTCCTCCTTGGGGAAGAAGGTCATCTCCTCGGCCACTCTGCTCACGATGTCCTCGTCCACGGCGTAGCCCCGGGCGCGCATCTCCGCCCGGATGCACATCTTCACGTGCTTGTATTCCAGCGGCAGGAAGGGCACGAAGTAGTCGATGAGGTTGCGGTCGATCAGGCTGCTGTGCCAGAAGCCGCCTGGGAGGAGCAGAAAGGCGCTGTCCCCACCAACCCTCCGCCGTCCGTCTGTCCCGTGCGACACCCAGCTGCTGCTGTGCGCCCAGCGCCCGCCCCAGGGGGCTCACCTGCAGGGGGCTCACAGCCCAGGGGACCTGGGGGGTCCCACCGGGTGGAGAGGAGGCTCATAGCCCTGGGGGCCTGGGGGGTCCATGGGTGCAACCATCCACCGGGTGGAGAGGAGGCTCATAGCCCTGGGGGCCTGGGGGGTCCATGGGTGCAGCCATCCACCGGGTGGAGAGGAGGCTCATAGCCCTGGGGGTCTGGGGGGTCCATGGGTGCAGCCACCCACCGGGTGGAGAGGAGGCTCATAGCCCTGGGGGCCTGGGGGGTCCATGGGTGCAGCCATCCACCGGGTGGAGAGGAGGCTCATAGCCCTGGGGGCCTGGGGGGGTCCATGGGTGCAGCCATCCACCGGGTGGAGAGGAGGCTCATAGCCCTGGGGGCCTAGGGGGGTCCCACCGGGTGGAGAGGAGGCTCATAGCCCTGGGGGCCTAGGGGGGTCCCACCGGGTGGAGAGGAGGCTCATAGCCCTGGGGGCCTGGGGGGTCCATGGGTGCAGCCATCCACCGGGTGGAGAGGAGGCTCATAGCCCTGGGGGCCTGGGGGGTCCATGGGTGCAACCATCCACCGGGTGGAGAGGAGGCTCATAGCCCTGGGGGCCTGGGGGGTCCATGGGTGCAACCATCCACCGGGTGGAGAGGAGGATCATAGCCCTGGGGGCCTGGGGCCCAGCAGAGGCGGCCGGGAGGAAGCTGGTTCTCAGGCTGGCAGTTTCAAGACAATGAAAGGAGAAGGCGGGTTCCCAGGGAAGGGCTGGGCCGGCCACGCCCCTTCGTCCTGGGACCTGGGCCTCTGTCCGCTCACAGCAGTGGGAGGGGCCAGACGAGTGCACCTGGTGCCTCTGGGCAGGGGCCCTGCCATGTGTCCCCCTCCCACAGGGGCTGGCGCTGCACCTGCCCAGTCCCCCTCCAGGTTCCTGGAACCCTGACCCAACACTCGCTCCCTCCTTGTCGGCCACGGGACGCCCAGCACCGCACGGCTTTCTCCACCTGAGCCGTTTCGCTTCAGCTTCGCTGTGTAATTCCTCTGACTCTGCTCCCCCGAACACAACTGGTGCCGACAAAACGTGGGAGAGATCTGACACTGAGCGGTGAGGGCTGGGACGCTGCCCACCCCCTCCAGCTCACTGGAAGGCCTCCCGTGTGCAGACTCCCACTCGGCCCTGGGAAAGGGGCAGAGAGCCAGCCAGGCGTGGACGCTGCCCGCACGGGTCTCCCCTTCTGGGTGCAGACAGGGGACAAACCAGCGAATTCACAGGTTCAGGTGGTGCTGGGGGCACTGGAGAGTGGGCCAGGCAAGCAGTGTAGACACAGTGAGCAGCGAGGGCTGGCTGGGGAGGTGCCCCCCGGACGCAGTCTGAGTGACAAGGACCAGACCACGCCGAGACAGGAAGCTTCCGCCGAACAAGGGACCTGAGGGCTGGCGCTGTGGCGTGGCGGGTAAAGCCGAAGCCTGCAACGCTGGCATCCCAAACGGGCACCAGCCGGGCCCTGGCTGCTCCACTTCCGCTCCAGCTCCCAGGGAAAAGCAGTGGAAGGTGGCCCAGATGTCTGGGTCCCCGCACTTACGTGGGAGACCTGGATGAAACTCCTGGCTTTGGCCTGGCCCAGCCCTGGCCGTTGTGGCCATCTGAGGAGGGAACCAGTGGATGGAAGACCTCTCTGTCACCCTCCCTCTCTGTAACCCTTTCAAATAAATACTTAAATCTTTTAAAAAGTAACACCTAGGGGTCTCAGGCCCGTGGCTGCACAACCACCTACTGCCGATGCCCAAAGGGGCACCCCCAGCTCGCAGCCTCCCCGGAAAACCACAGCGGCCAACCTCCTGCTCGCGCCCCTGCCTGGAGGCCCTACACACCCTCTCGCGGCTGAGCCGACCCCGCGCCAGTGTCTCTTTCCAGCCGCTGAAGCCACACTCCTCCCCCACACAGCCCCGAGGGAGTCCTCACTTCAACCTCCAAGACCCCAGAATCCTAGCACCTCCCCCCACCCCGAGAGCTACCACGCCGGTCTCCTGGCCCGGCTGCCTTCGGTCTGCACACCCGGCAGCCGGCACAGCCCAGTGCCAGCCGAGCCACTGCCTGCTCAGAAGCCTCAGTGCCTCCCCCACCTGGAATCAAACCCAAGGCCTCCGTAACCTGCACCCCTGACCTTAGCCCTGCTCACCTCCACTTCCTGCCGGACCAGCTGCGACCCCTGGCCTGCGCCCACCGCAGGGCCTCGTCGGCCCACTCCCTCCACCCTCCCAGGGAGCTGTCCACTCAAATCCAGCTTATGCATGTCCCAGCACCCCCAGATCTATCCTTAGTTTCTTCTCCCCGCTGGGGGCAAGAAGAGAACACACACACACCTGTGTGTATGTGTGTGCGCACACATGTTATCTCCCACATCTGACAGGCTTTCCTGCCATTAAGATGTAAGCTGTGGTGTAGCGGGTAAAGCCGCTGCCTGCAGCGCCAGCATCCCTCATGGGCGCTGGTTCAAGTCCCAGCTGCTCCACTTCTGATCCAGCTCTCTGCTGTGGCCTGGGAAAGCAGTAGAAGATGGCCCAAGTCCTTAGGCCCCTGCACCCACGTGGGAGACCTGGAGGAAGCTCCTGGCTTCAGATCGGCACAGCTCCAGCTGTTGCAGCCATCTGGGGAGTGAACCAGCGGATGGGAAACCTCTCTTTCTCTGCCTCTGCCTCTCAAATAAATCTTAAAAAAAAAAAAAAAAAAAAAAATTGGCCGGCACCGTGGCTTAACAGGCTAATCCCCAGCCTTGCGGCGCCGGCACACCGGGTTCTAGTCCCAGTTGGGGCGCTGGATTCTATCCTGGTTGCCCCTCTTCCAGGCCAGCTCTCTGCTGTGGCCCGGGAAGGCAGTGGAGGATGGCCCAAGTGCTTGGGCCCTGAACCCCATGGGAGACCAGGATAGGCACCTGGCTCCTGCCATCGGATCAGCGTGGTGCGCCGGCCGTGGTGGCCATTGGAGGGTGAACCAACGGCAAAAAGGAAGACCTTTCTCTCTGTCTCTCTCTCTCACTATCCACTCTGCCTGTCAAAAAAAAAAAAGTGAGCTGGGTGAGGGCGGGAATGTGTTTCTCCCCACTGGCTGTGCTGCTGAACGTAGCAGGTGCTCAGTGAGCCTGGGGGTATCTGGCACCTGCCTGTGGCCGGAGCAGCAGCCCAGCCGGTCTGCCTGATTCCCAGGAGGGTCCCCCAGAGTGGCTTTGCAAGCTGGCACGGCGCGGGCTCTGGGCCACTGGCCTCCATCAGGGATGTGCGGGATTTAGTCTGAGTCGGCACCCGTCTGACGGTTCTCCACCTCCCGGGGTTCAAGGCCAAAGGTACGGATGACATTCATTAGAGAAGCAGCGAGCAACACAAGCTCCGGTTCTGGATTTGGAGACACGGGACAGGGCGCCCGTCTGCCCGAGCCTCAGCCTCACCTGCACACTAGGGATGGTCGTAGTTTTTCCCCAAGGTTACTGAATGGAGATGAGACAAAATAGACACGTGGGCAGTGCTGAGACAGTGGGGGCCCAGTGGTCACCTCCCCAACAGCCATCCTTGGTCGCCGTCTGCTCGGCTTCTACGAGAACTGGCAGCCGAAGAAATCGGCCAGTGCTTTGCAGGTTCCCACCACAACGCCGCTTCCGGGGCTGTGCCTCGCGCGTTGGAAGGGGCCGGGGCAGTGCTGGGCGGTGGACGGGAGGGGCCACTTACTGTTCTTGTTGTTGAAGACGGACACGGACAAGGCGTGCTCCATGTCCTTGAGCCTGATGTCCTCCCTCTGCCTTCCACGCCTCCAGAAATCTAAAGCCACGTCTGTGATCCTCTCTGCACCCGCATTGCTGTAAGACACGGCCAGCGGGTCACGGCTCTGCTCCCGGGGGCCCGGCCCCGGCCCGGCCAGCCCCGGCCCGGCCCTCACCTAAGGAATATGAAGATGGCCTTCTGATAGGAGACCTCGTCCACCACGTCGTAGTAGTCCAGGAAAGGCTTGATGGCGTCGATGAGGCCGGCGTGCATCTTGTCCATCTCATCGAATATGAAGATGGACCTCGCACAGGCACTCACGTTGCCTCGGATCCACTGCTGTAACTGATCCTGGGGTGCGGGGCAGAGGTCAGTGCCGGCTTCTCGGCGAAGGCTCGGACCCTCGGGCCAGCGCCCACCACCTGCGCTTCCTGGTGCCGTGCGCACGCTGCTCTGCTCAGAGCACTGCACACATGAGCCCTGTGGCTCCCTGAACACCCCCGTGGAGCAGGCGCCACCATACCCATTGGACAGATGAAGAAACCGAGGCCAACAAGAGCTTAGTCATCTTGCCCGAGACTGTAAAATGCGTGTGGCGGAGCCGGCTCTGAACCCACCCTGCCTGTTTCCCGAGCCCCACGCTTGGGTGGGGGAGTCCCGTGCTGTGAGCATCGCCCACATTACTGAGCAGTGAAGGCGTATCCCGGGCGCACCGGGGAAGGCAAGTGGGGAAGGAGAGCAAGAGCAGAGCAGCCTGGGGAAGGGGAGGGCGGGAGGGCCGGCGGCCGGCTCCCGTGGGCAGCGACACGCCGGGGCCTCTGCGACCCCATGCCTGACGCAGTGTTCCATGAGAACACACTTAGGGGCCTCCTGTAGGACAGGACCCCTTGAGGACGTCTGAGACCTGAGCGCTGGTTCTAAACAAGTGGGCGGTGCCCCCCGTGCCCCCCGCCCCGTGACAACAGGGCAATCTGCTGTCTGTCGTCTGGGGAAGATTCTGGAAGTTATGGCGTCAGTCTTGCCGCCTTTCAGTTTTTTTTTTTTTTGTTGTTGTTTTTTTTTGTGACAGGCAGAGTGGACAGTGAGAGAGAGAGACAGAGAGAAAGGTCTTCCTTTTGCCGTTGGTTCACCCTCCAATGGCCGCTGCGGCCGGTGCACCACGCTGATCTGAAGCCAGGAGCCAGGTGCTTCTCCTGGTCTCCCACGGGGTGCAGGGCCCAAGCACTTGGGCCATCCTCCACTGCACACCCGGGCCACAGCAGAGAGCTGGCCTGGAAGAGGGGCAACCAGGACAGAACCGGCGCCCCGACCGGGACTAGAACCCGGTGTGCTGGCGCCACAGGCGGAAGATTAGCCTAGTGAGCCGCGGCGCCGGCCTCCGCCTTTCAGTTTTGACCGGACCTCCGTGGCTCCGGTGACAGTGCTGCCTGGAAGCTAAGGCTGGCGGCAGCCGCCTGCCCCGGCCAAGAGGGCAGTCACTGCTGGAGCGGGGGATCCCTCAGATCTGCTCGGCCCCCACAGCCGCCTGCCCCGGCCAAGAGGGCAGTCACTGCTGGAGCGGGGGATCCCTCAGATCTGCTCGGCCCCCACAGCCGCCTGCCCCGGCCAAGAGGGCAGTCACTGCTGGAGTGGGGGATCCCTCAGATCTGCTCGGCCCCCACAGCCCAGGACGTCGCCTCTGTCACCCAGACTCCACGAGCGACAGGGGACACACGGTGCCCGCTCACCGCGAGCAGAGCACAGAGCACAGAGCTGGTCCCAGCGGCGCCCACACGGCCCCCCGGAGCCCACCACGGCGGTTACTGCTGCCTCCCCGCTGCTGGGGGACACTTGAGAGGCACAGGCAGGCCAGGACACCTGCCCGGAGTTGCCCAGGTGCAGCCGCAACTGGACCACGAGGACCAGCGCCGAACGCTCCCGGCTTTATCAGCGTGCCTGGGGCGGGGGGTCCGCTCACCCAGGCAGAATGAGTCCACACCAGTGAGCGCCGTCCTGCCCACACTGGGGTCTGCTGCCCGGCCCCTGAAAGGCTACAGTGAGCCTTTGCTTGAGGTTCGCGTGCCTGGCAGGGTGATGGGTGCGAAGCCTCCCACGCACCTGTGAGCTTCACGGAGCTCCGGGGAGGCAGGTGGGAGAGCAGGGAGTGTCCCGCCCAACCGGGCTGTTAATCAGTGACCTGCCCTGGGAACCCAGTTTGCAACAGTTAGGCTAAACAAACAGGTGCCTGCTTCCTCTTGGATGACATGAATGAGACCTGGGATCCCTCCAGGCACCGGGCCTCAACCCCTCTGCAGCTGCCACACCTTCCAAAGGGAAACTGAGCCAGGCGCCAGGCTGGGGCTCACTCCCCTCCACAGGGACTCCCCGCACCCCTGCCCACGCCAGGAGCGGGGCGCTTGCCTTGTACAGGGTGACGTTGGAGGCGTGGGGGAAGTGCAGTGTGGCCACGAACAGGTGAACATAATCACTGCTCAGGCCGCCCTCGTAAATGTTCTCCGCGATGATCTTGCTGACCAGGTTCTTGCCAGTGCCGGTCCAGCCGTGCAGGGAGAGGGTGAGTGGCTTCTTGGGCTTGGGGTTGCTCAGGAAGCCGGACACGGCGTTCAAGATGACCTTCTTGGCCAGATGCTGCCCGAACAGCTTGTTGTCCAGGTCCTGCTGCAGCGCTGGGGAAGACAGGGCCGCTGAGGGGCGGGGGCCGCAGCGGCCGCGAGAGCTCCTCCAGCATCTTGTGAAAGAGGGGGCAGCGCCCGAAGTCCTGCCTCTGCTGGTCCTGCCCAGCTCCTTGCTGGACACGTCCTGGCCCCGCGGCCCCGGGACCCCTGCTCGGTTCCTCCAGGCCCAGCGCCCGGCGGGGAGAGGACCCAGTCCGCCCAGCCCTGGTGCCCTGGCTCCGACCACGAAGGAGAAGGCCCGCGGAGCCGCCCACGGCCCCGTCGCGCCCTCCCCGCAGCTCGGCTCCCCCCGGCCTCCGCCCGCAGCCCTGGCCTGGGCGCCAGGCCCGTCCTGCAGCCGGAGCCTCGGCTGCCCGGGCCGGCCGGCCCCGGGGCCCCTGCTCACCCGGCTCCCTGCGGCCTGAACCCCGCCGCCCCCAGCCCCCACCCCGCCTACCCTCCCGGTTGAGGCTCCGCTTCTGGCCGCAGCACTCGGCGAACAGGCAGTAGAGGCGCGGGTAGGAGATGTAGCCGGTGAGGACGCCGGCCAGGGCCAGACCCAGGCTGATGGGCTCCACCGCCCGCACCACCGACGGCGCCAGCAGCAGCAGGCCCAGCGCGGCCCGGCCCAGCTTCATGCCCAGACCCGCGCCTCCCCGCGCGTTCCTGCGCTGACCACCGACCGGCGCTACCGCCAGACACGCTCTTCCGGTCCCACCCCGCCGCCGCCGCCATCTTTGTTCGGGGCGGGCTATGGCTGTCTCCGGTGTCCGCCATCTTTTTTAGGGGCAGCGCGGCTTCCTGCTTCCGGCAAGTGGGCTCCCAGACCTCGGTTTGGCTTTTGTATTTTTATAAGGATACGCAGTGTTTTTTTGTTTTTGTTTTTGTTTTCTCTTTTTTAAGGACAGTTTTGGACTTACAGAACATTGACGAGACAGTACGGAGAGACCCCATGAGCCACACCCCCACCGTTTCCCCTATGACTAAAATCTTCACACTGGTTTGCTGTAACTAGTATTTGGCTGTCAGCTGGTTCAGATCTCTACTTTCTCTGCTCCAGAACCCACCCCCCGTCTCGTTGCCACACTGCGGTTACCCTGATGCTTTCTTAGACTTCCCTTATTTCGATGGCCTTGGGTACTGGACAGCACTGGTCAAAGGTGTTGCAAGTTCTCCCTCTGTTGAAACCGGCACGGTGCCCGCTCTGACCAGGCTGGGGTGCGGGGGTCACGGGAGTGCAGCGATGTCTTCACCTGCCCACGTGTCCAGCACTGCCCACGTGACGGAGGCCATGGGGCTCCGGCTCTCCGGCCCTCTGCACTCCGGCCGGGTCCACCCCAGGGGCAGGAAGCTGCTCCACTCCTCGGGACAACAGCGCCGCAGAACTACCCAAGCTGCGCACGGCCGGCCTCTCCACTTATTCACTCAGTTATTACAGCGGCGTGGGCCCCCGGCTGCTGATTTCACACTCTGGGTTGTAATCCACTGCTGCATTGTTCCTCGGATTGTTCCGGTTTTGCTCACGGAAGTTTTCAGTTCCTTTGATGTATAACCAATGTATATATATAAACAAGGTATGCATTTTTAAAAGATTTTATTTATTTACTTGAGAAGCAGAGTAAGAGGGAGAGACAGAGAGGTCTTCCATCTGCTGGTTCACTCCCCAGATGGCCGCAGCTGAGCCAGTCCAAAGCCAGGAGCCAGGAGCTTTTTCCAGGTCTCCCATGTGGATGCAGGGGCCCAAGGACTTGGGCATCTTCTACTGCTTTCCCAGGCCACAGCAGAGAGCTGGATCGGAAGTGGAGCAGTCGGGAAAAAGACTGGGGCCCATATGGGACGCCCGCGCCCCAGGCAAAGGCTCAGCCTCCTGCGCCACAGCACCAGCCCCTATTGCTGCTATTAACCATTCTATTCATTTATTTAAATTTTTAAAACTTATTTTCATTTTATCTGACAGATAAGAGACCTTTCAGCCCCCAGTTTACTCCCCAAACACGTGCAGCAGCTGGGGTTGGTCCAGGCCAAAGCTGGGAGCCGGCAGCTCCATCCTGTCTCTCTCATGGGAGCAGGGGCCCACGCACACGGGCCATCTTCTGCTGTTTTCCTAGGTGACCTGGCATGAAGCTGTGTCCCAGGCGCAGCAGCTGGGCTATGAACTGGCACTCTGATGCTCACACCGCAAGCTGCCCCACAGCGCCTGGCCCCTTTCTCCATTTCATCGATGAGAAAACCAAGACTCAAGAGAAAGGAGATTTGCCAACGAACAAGGTTAGGAGCAGCGAGCAAGGGTCAGGTCTGGCCCGTGTACACCAAGCCTGCACAGCCGCAGGGCCTGCACTCAGCCAGTCCACAGGTCACCAGCCCGCTGCTTCCCAGAGAAGCACCTCAGCCAGCCGGTCGGAGCGTCTACGTCTTCTGAATTAGAGGAGGGAGCCGGCACTGTGGTGCAGAGGTTTGAGTCCCACCTCAATGCTAAATGCCCCTGGGAAAGCAGCAGATGGAGGCCCGAGTGCTGGGACCTGCACCCATGTGCGAGACCCACGGGAAGCTCCTGGCCCAGGCCTGGCCGTCGCAGCCATTTGGAGAATGAACTTCAGCTGGGACGATCTCGCTCGCTCTCTCTGCCTCTGGCTCTCCTTCTCTGTAATTATTTTTTTCAAATAAATAATCTGAAAAAAAAAAAAAAAAAAAAAAAAAAAGAATGGAAGGAGAACCCATTTCTCAGTAGCTCGGTTTGACATCTGAGCCACCCAGGCCTCGGGCTATGAAAGCATCACCTGGTGTTGCTGAAGGTGACAAGGCCGGTTCGCTTTGTATTTAATAATTCAGCCCCACACGGGATAGGAAGTGGAGTTCTCCCAATGCAGAGAAAGAGGCCATTTTGCAGAAGTCAGAAAATACAGGTGTCCACTGAAGTCGTCCCAGCTGCTGCCGCTCTGAGCCACGGATGCGTCCCTCCCCGGTGTCTGGACGTGGAGGACACGAGTCCATGTCCACCACTAAGAGCACAAGCCAAGGGCCGGGACCACTGGGCACACACAGCTGTTTCCTCCCAGACCAGAACAAAGAGAGAAAGCCAGTTTATTTACAAAACAGATTTAATGATGCAGAGTTTGTCCCCAAAACAGACGAATGAAACACCAGTTTGTTTTCAAAGCTTACAAACTGCGTGCTTGAGGGCCCCACCAGGTAAGCCCGGGATGAGTCTGTTTCGGGGAGCGTGCGTCCGGGGCCCAGCAGCTACTGTCCGGGAGCCTCCGTGCTGGGGCGGGGTGCTGCCACCGGCCCCACCTGTCTCAGCGTCCCCCCCCCACCTCAGTACCGCCTGTTCATCTTCTTGAACTTCTCGTAGTGGTAGTCATCAGTGGCTTTCTCGTTAGCGGGCCGCTTGCGGTTAGGAGGGGACCCTGCAGGGAGAAGACAGCATCCCACTGGCGCCCACCAGCCTCCTCCATGGGAGCCCCAGTGCCTGACCCAGCCCGTGGGACGCAGCAGGCCCCCTAACTGCCAGTTACACGAGTGACTTGTGGCTCCAGGCTGCTGACAGCAGCTTCCTGCTGTCTCTGTGCTCGGCAGCCTGGTGCGTCCTGAGCGCAGGCCCAGGGGCGCGTTCTGGTGTAGCCCCATTTAGAGGGGGACATCGAGGCGTGGGGAGGGCCAGCGCGGGCTCCACGCGGGCATCCTGGCCCTGAAGCCCAGGCTCTGGCCCCGCCCCACACGGCCCCGGCGGGACTCACTCTCGGGCTCTGGCTTCTCCGTGTCGCCCACTCTCAAGGGCCGGGCCTTGGGCTCTTCCTTGTTTCTCCGGATGGGGGCGTTGAGCTCCTCGTGGTAGACTGCAGCGAGAGACCAGGGGCCGAGTGAGGGGGAGGAGCCCCAGGACCCCTCCCACGGGGCTGGGGGCAGGGGGCGGGGCTCACAGCGGTTGTGCTGCACGTAGTTCACAGCCATGTTGGTGGGCACGAAGGATGTCTCACTGTCCTTCTTCTTGTTCTGCTGCTCGGCCAGCAGGCGGGCCTTGGCGTCCTCCGTGGAGATGATGTTCTTGATCTTAGCACTGCCGGAGAGAGAGGCCCCAGCGCCATCAGAGCAGAGCCAAGGGCACAGGGGGCGCCCTCTGCTGCTCAGAGGAAACCAGGCCTCAGAGAAGGGAGGGACCTGCCTAAGGCGCCAAGCCTGGAGGGCCAGAAAAGCGGGCTCCAGACCCCCCCCCCCCCACTGTACTTCTTCCCCCTGCAAAGCAGACTTCGTAGCCAAAATGAGAAAAGGGATCAGGAGAGCGGGTGGGGGAGCCTTTCCCGTGCTCAGAAGACGGGCACAGCGTGGCAAAGGCTGAAGACACGGCCCCTGGCCTCCTCAGCCTCTGCCCAGGCCTTCGGGGCAAGGGCACGTGACCGCGCGACGCGCCTGCGCGTACTCGATGCCGAGGTCCACCTCGGGGATGCCGCTCAGCATCTGGTTGGACAGCATCTCCTCGGTCTTCTTGGCGGAGGACACGCGGATGTTCTCGGGCAGCTCGTAGAGGCAGTCCTCGGCGCTCCGCGGCTTCACCCTCTGCTCCTCGCACTCCACGATCCCCTTCCGCCTCTTCAGCTCCGTCTCGATGTACTTCATCCTGGGGGCGGGGCGGGGAGCTCACCACAGGCCCCTCCCGGGCGAGGGCTCCCCACGCCGCCCCAACCCGGAAGTGCCCATCAGACCACAGAGAAGCGGCAGAAACACAAACAGCGAGTCGGAAGTGTTCAACCTAAAGCATCAACCCATAGGAGATGCCGGCTCTCTAACGGCCTGGTCGGCAAAACGGCGAGCAGGGGAGGCCGCCTCTCCGCCGGCAGCGTCTGGGGAGTATTGCCAGTCGACGGCCGCCAGTGCCGCAGCCCCCTTTCACTGGGCTCTGGAGAGGTTTGCAAAGCTCTCAAGCCTGAGAGGCGGCAGGAGGGGGCAAACTTCGATGTCTTTTAGGAAAATTCTAGAAATGCCACCTCCGAGGGCACAGCTGGGGGACACCTACATGTCCGCGTCCTCGTCCCTGCGGTTGGTTTCTGCAGAGAACGACGTCCCCAGGTGGAGGTCTTCCTCTTCGCTGATCCTGCAGGGGGGACCAGAGCAGAGTGGGCGGAGCCGCAGTCACCCTGGGCGGGGCGGGGGGGGGTGCTGCACAGTGAAGAAGGCGCAAGCACAAGTGATAGCCTGCTTAGGGCCGGGAGAGAACAGACGCTGCGGGAGGGTGGGGTACGGGGAGAGCCCAGGATGCCCGGCGGGAAACCATGGGCCTCCGGCGGTCCCGTGGGGCATGCGTGGCGACCCTCAAGCTTGTGACTATCTGAGAGCGCTTTTGTCATCGTGCTGTTCTGCAAACTCCCAGGGTTCGAAGACCGCGGGCACAGGCGGCACCCTGCCCCGCGCTGAGCTCGCGGCCACAGTCGGTGTCGTTTCTGCCCGGTCCCAAGGGCCCGCGCGGTGACAGGTCATCCCACGGTCAGGTACTGAGGCTGGCGGCTCAAACAGACCGTGGTGCTCGGGGGGGGGGGGGGTAGAGGAGGCCATCAGAGTGGGGCGCCCACCACTGCGCCCTGGTGGGGCTGGGAGGACAGAGAAGCAGAGGCCACACGCCCAGCGCTGCCTGTCTCCTCCATCTCAGGCCACCGCCAGACGCGGCTCTGAGAAAGTAGAGCTGTGGGCTGGGTGAGCCTCTCCCCTGCAGAGCCAGCCTCCTCGTGCGGGATGGCCGGGGCAAGCGTGGAAGCTGGGAGCAGGCCGGCGCTTGGTGCAGCGGCTGAGGAGCCGCCCCGCACCCCCCGGCCCCGCCCCCCCCCCTTACTTCTCTCTGCCCCTCTCCTTCAGCTTCTTCATGTCCACCATGCCGCCCGTCTTCATCTGGAACGCGTCGTCCTGTGGAGCGCAGACGGCACAGGGAGGCAGCTGCACACGCGGCGGGGCTTCCGTCCACGGAACAGCGGCCACGGGGAGGCCCCCGTACTTACCACCAGCGTGGTCTCTTCTTGTACCTTCTCTCCCACCAGCAGGGCGGCAGCACTGAACAGACCCAGAAGAGGAGAGAGGACTCGCACAACCCTGGTCTGAAGGTGCGACGTCACTCGAGGGGCGGCATTTGAGGGGCAGACACCAGAGCCAGCGGGAAGACCCCAGGACTGACCCGGGGCTCCCCGAGCACTGTGGGTGCTCCAGCCATTGCAGCCAATTGGGGAGTGAACCAGCAGATGGAAGACCTCTCTCTCTCTCTCTCTAATTCTGACTTTCAAATAAATAAATAAACCTTTAAAAAACAACAGCAGTTGCTGGTGTGCGGTAGCTTTGGAACACACCCAGGGCTACAGGGCTCAGGGCACGTCCTGGCTAAGCGTCGCGGCCAGGAACGCGGTCCCTGGCCGGCAGTGTCCGTCACCCCTGCCCCGGCCTCCTCGCGTCCGCGGGACCCACCTCACGCCGTTGGGCCTCTTCCTCAAGTTCTGCACCTCTCGGGTCTCCTCCAGTTTTAATCTGGGAAAAACAAAAAGCCACGCACAGGCTGAGTCTCACCGGGCGCCTCCCAGGGCGCCCCAGCCTGCTGCCGAGTCCAGAGGGCGACCCGGCGCCTGGGCCCACCGGGAGTCAGCTCCACCACGCGCCCGGCCCTGGGGCGCCTACCTCACCCCCAGGCGCCTCAATGTCTCCGTCCGCAACCCCAATTCTCAAGCGTCCGCGCCGGGCCTGGCCGGCGGCAAGTCCCCCAAACACATCGCTCCGGGCCTGCACAAGCCCCGCCCCCAACGCACCGAACCTCCTCCGAGTCCTGCTCATCTTCCTCCGACTCCGAGTCGGCCCGGCGCCGCCGGAAAGTCTTCCCGGTGACTGGCATAGCGGCAGCCGGACCCGCGGTCCCGCCGCCCCGCCGCCCCGCCGCCCCGCCGCTGGACAGTGGCAGGGGGCCGCTTCCGGCGCGCCGCAGTGACGTCAGAGCGCCGGCGGCCCTCTGGTCCCGCCCCCAACCCGCCAGGCCCCTTCCCAACCAGCACCGCCCCCGCGTGACCACGCCCCCGCCCGTGGCGCCGGCCTCGCCCGATTGGACGGCTGGGGGGGAGGAGGCGGGGCGCGGCCGAGCACGACCCTGCGCAGCGCGGCGGAGGGCTCGCTTGACTGACAGGCGGCGGCGGGGGCTGTGGCGGCGGCAGGTGAGTTCCGGGCCGCCGCAGGCTGCCTCCGGGGGGCCGGGCCTTTCTCCTGAGGAGCGACCCCAGCCGGCCCCGCTCCGGGCGGTCGGGGCCTGGTCCGGCCAGCGGCGCCGAACGCTGCGGCCAGGTGAGCGGAGCCCGTGGCCTCCTCCTCGTCGCCGCCGCCCCTTTTGGCTTTCGCGGCCGGCGCCCGTGGGGGCCTCGGGGTGCTGGCGCCCCGCTTGCGGGCCGGGACGGAGGCCGGCCTCCGGGCTGCTTTCTGACGCGGCGTTGGAGCTTGCGCGTGGCGTCTCGGGGCCCTGTGGCTTTGGTTCCCCGGGGGCTCCTGGGCCCTGACCTGGGTTTTTCTCTGCGGGACAGGAGATGACCGCTGCTCGGGGTGGCGGGTTACAGCCCCAGCGCCGACCCCGAGCGCCGCGGGAGCTCGCGGGCTGGTCGCCCCTCTGGCCCGCGCCCCGGAGAGGCGCCGGGAGCGTACACTGGACGTGCAACGCGGGGTCCTGCAGCGCCCGGGGGCGCGCCCGGCCGTGGCGCAGGTCCGAGTGTCCGTGTCGTCTCCGGGGCCCGGCCGGCCCGTGCTTTCGGGAGAAGGCCCTCGGGTTGTGTGGCTCGCTACGTGGCAGGCGCCTTGAAGGCTCTCAGAATCCTGCGAGATGGATGCAGCCGCTTCGTGTTTTACAATGCGGATGCTGAAGGTGGAGCCGGGGCCCCGGCGGGCCCAGCGCGGCTATCAGGGCTGCCCAGCCGAGGGCGGGGCCTGCGGAGGCTGGGCTGTCGCTCGGAACCAGGGCGGTGCCTCGCTGTTCCCTGGAGCGGCCCCTCTGATGGGTGCTGCTGCTCCTGGGAATGGGGCCGCCCGGAGCCTCGGCACTTCTTGGTGTATGAAAAGCCTCAGAAGGCCGCCTTGGGCGGACTGGCTCAGCCAGGCCCAGATGCACACGGCACGCGCCGGATGCGTGGGTTTGCTGTGGGCACCCAGCCAGTGCCGTCTGCAGCTGCCCGCTCAGAGCCCTCCCACCAAGGTGGACTTGCGGGCCCCTTCCCACCCCACTCCAGGAGGGCCCGGCGACACCCAGCGGTCTGTGGCCGCTCTGGTTCAATCTCCGTTAGCAGAGGCTGCGGGCAGCGGGGCTGCAGGGCCTTTGGGGGGGGGGGGGGATGAGGCTGCTTCCTCCAGGGAGCTTGGGTTCCGCTCAGCTCAGAGTCTTGGTGTTGGGGTCTTGTGTGGCTGGCTGCTTGTCCAGGGCCGGCCTGGGGTGGGGTTGGGTTAGGTTGGCTTGCCGGTCCCTTTCTGGACCTCGGTGGAGTGCTGGCTGGGTACCGTGTGGGATCCAGCGAGGTGAGCCGAGCGTGGTCTGGCAGCTGTGGGTGCCCCGTAAGTGCTTGTCGGGCCAGTGTTTCGCTTCAGCAGAGTCCGTCGGGCACTTACTGCGTGGGCAGGCGCTGCTCTCGGTGAGACGTGTCCGTGTGCAGATCCCGGGTCGAGTATTCGCATGCGGGGTGTACTGATGGGTGCTTGGGGAGAAAGGTGGTCGGACGCCGGGCTTCAGTCAGCACGTTCTGGTTTGTGGTCGGAAGGGTGACCAGGCAGACAGCGCACGGGCCCGAACCGCAGGCCCTGGGTTCAAGACCCGGTTCTGCCGGCTCACCCCGTGGGTCTGGGCAGACTCCCCCCACCCCCAGCTTTCGTCTGTCCTGGGGCGGCTCTGCCCTTTCGTGGCCCTCTGCCCTCTGGTGAGCCTCTCAGACCCTCAGCTGCTTGGGGGCTTTGGGGTCTGTGGGTCTGGACTTTTTTTAAATTTCATTTGACAAAGGTGTTTGTGGAGTATGTGCGGTGGGCTCCAGTCCTGACAGGCGGATGTGTGTAGTGGTGGAAAGCCCAGCAGATCAGCAGACAACAGCCTGGCTGGCTCACGCTTCTGGCCCAGCCCTGGCAGCCCCGGGACTCCTGCACCCCCTCGGGAGTGCCTGGGTTCAAGTCCCGGCTCCACCCTGTCAGTGCACTCCCTGGGAGGAAGCAGATCGAGGTAGTGGGGCCCTGCCCCCCATGTGGGCCACCTGGATTGAGGGCCTGGCCTGGTGCAGCCCTGGCTGTGGTGGGGGCATTCGGGGAGTGAAGCAGCAAATGGGAACTCTCTGCCTCTCTCGGCCTTCCCCATAAATCATTAAAAGAGAGGTCTCGGAGAAGACTTGAAAGCAGAGAACAAATATTTAAAGATACAGAAAAAATGACAGTTCTCTGGCTCCAGTGAGCAAACATGGATCAAAGACATAGAAGTTTCTGGAAGACCAGCTTCCATTTGTTACAAAGACTTTGAAACAAAGACAGCTGCCCTCTGGGACAAGAGCGAGTCCGGGTGATGTGGATGGCGGCTGACAGCGATTTCGCAGTGTGGGAGGGAGACGGATGCTCGTAAATCCCATTAAGCCCTGATTGCCGGGCGGACGCCGGCTGCCAGACGCCGACTGCGTCACCTGAGCGGCCAGCCGCTGATTTCAGGCTCTAGGAGCCGCGGCCTGCCTGGCCCTCGGTGGCCGTGGCCGGGACGCAAGTCTGGATCCGTTCCGAGTCGTCTCCGTCTGGCCTCCTGCTTGCCGCAGGGCGTGAGGCTTCCTGTGGCTGGTCACTGCCCCCGACCACTGACCGCTCCCAGCAAGCGACTCTCAGAGCCCGGCACAAGGGTAAGGCCAGGCTTTGGGCTGCGCAGATACTGGCCTAGGCTCCGGGCTGCCCAGTGTAGAGGACGCGCTGGGAAGGGAGGCTCAGAGGGGCTGCCTGCGAGGCTCTCCCGGGCAGGCGGGTGTTTGGGGAGGGGACGCTCATCTCTAGGCCAGGCTGGCCGGGGGCTGTTGGGGCGCTGACAGCAGTCCTGGGTTCAGCTCCTGAACAGTGACCTCAGCCGGGAGCCGGGAGATGACGCCAGTCTGGAGCCGCGTGATGACCTCAGCCGGGAACCGGGGGATGGCCTCAGCCGGAAACTGGGTGATGACGCCAGCCGGAAACTGGGTGATGACCTCAGCGGGAGCCGGGGGATGGCCTCAGCTGGAAACTGGGTGATGACCTCAGCCTGGAGCCATGTGATAACCTCAGCCGGAAACTGTGATGACCTCAGCCGGGAACCGAATGATGACCTCAGCCGGGAGCCTGTGATGACCTCAGCCGGGAGCCGAGTGATAACCTCAGCCGGGAGCCGAATGATGACCTCAGCCGGGAGCCTGTGATGACCTCAGCCGGGAGCCGAGTGATGACCTCAGCCGGGAGCCTGTGATGACCTCAGCCGGGAGCCTGTGATGACCTCAGCCGGGAGCCCGTGATGACCTCACTGGGAGCCCGTGATGACCTCAGCTGGGACACTGTGATGACCTCGGCCGGGAGCCTGTGATGACCTCAGCCGGGAGCCTGTGATGACCTCAGCCGGGAGCCTGTGATGACCTCAGCTGGGAGCCTGTGATGACCTCAGCCGGGAGCCGAGTGATAACCTCAGCTGGGAGCCTGTGATGACCTCAGCCGGGAGCCGAATGATGACCTCAGCCGGGAGCCTGTGATGACCTCAGCCGGGAGCCGAGTGATGACCTCAGCCGGGAGCCTGTGATGACCTCAGCCGGGAGCCTGTGATGACCTCAGCCGGGAGCCCGTGATGACCTCACTGGGAGCCCGTGATGACCTCACTGGGAGCCCGTGATGACCTCAGCTGGGACACTGTGATGACCTCAGCCGGGAGCCTGTGATGACCTCAGCTGGGACACTGTGATGACCTCGGCCGGGAGCCTGTGATGACCTCAGCCGGGAGCCTGTGATGACATTAGCCGGGAAGCAGGGAAAGCCACTGTGTGCTGAGAGGCAGGGGGAGCGTGGGGGTGCGGGAGGCTGGCATGGCAGGGCTGGTGGGCATCCTTGGTGGGAGGCCTCTCTACCCTGAGGGCCTGGCTCCGCCCTGAGAGGAGGAGCATGGCCCAGAGCCCTGGGAAATGCTGAGTAACGGCACCCGAGGCAGCCAGGCGCGATGGACGTGCGGCCTGTCCTGCCCTTGCTGAGCTGGCTGTCCCTCCCCAGGTCCCACCCTCACTTGGTCCCCTGGGGGCCGGGGGGGGCACCTTTGCCCTCACTCCAGCCCAGCCCTTATCAGGATGAAGCATCTTGGAAATTTCGATGGGGCCAGGCATTGGTGCCCTCCCGACGTCCCAGCCCTGCCCCCAGGAGATGAGGGTCTGGTGGGCCTGGAGGGCGAGCACACCCGGCCAGCTCTGCTCCAGGCCTGGCGGCTTGCTGACGCAGCAGCGTGGCAGTCCAGCCGCTCCTGGGGCCTGAACCTGGGTCGCGTTCTTGGAGCAGCGCAGCGGTCTCCCTTCAGCCTTTATGAGATGCCTTCTCCGTGCACCCCACTTTAAGGAGCCAGCCACTTGGAGGAGCATATGGGCCAGGAAGCTTGGGGTGGGTGGCCCAGAGGCCACGCACCCTGGAGGTGCAGGGCAGCATGGGCCCACAGTGGCAAAAGGGCGGGCCCACCATGTCCCAGGCCTTCAGTCTACTTCCAGAGGGGAGTGGTTAATTAACCTGATTGGCAGGTGGGCACAGTGGTGTGGCCAGGTAGGGGCATGAGGTCACACAGGGGCGTGGTAAAGGCATGGTCTTCCAGCTCACAAACCTGATCAGTTTTATCGTGTGTGCCTGCCTACATCATTCCCGGCTCAGAGACTCCATTCCCTTAATCCTAAGGGATGCTGATGGATGTAGAAACATCATGTCCTCTGTACCAGCTTCCATAAGCTATGAGGGGCGTAGTGCGGGCCCTGCCTGTCCTGGGTCCGGAAGTCTCCGCCTGTCTCATCTAACACGTTCGCCTTGTGAGCTGGAGCAGTCTGTCACCTCCAGTGTCTGTGTAACCAGGGCTTGAACTGCCACCTGTGTGGGATGCCAGCACTGCATGTGGTGGCTTAACCTGTTACGCCACAGTTCTGGCACCCAAGGTCCCTCTCTTCTTAAAAGATTATTTACGTGGAAGACAGAGGGACAGGTGCCTCCATTCACTGGTTTACTCCCCACATGTCCACAGCAGCCAGGGCTAGGCCAGGCCAAAGCCAGGAACCAGCAGCTCCACCCGGGTCTTCCGCATGGGTGGCAGGAACCCAAGGTCTCGAGCCGCCATCCGCTGCCTCCTGGGGGTGTGAGCAGGAAGCTGGATCAGAAGCGTGGGCGTAGCTGGGACCCGCGCCCTCGCACCGGCGCTCGGATATGGGAGGCAGGTGTTCCAAGCAGCAGCGTGACCGGCTGCACCACAGCGCCCACCCCAAGAGTCCCTTTCGTGTCTCTCTCTCTGGCACAGTCCCTCCGCTTCACTGAGAAGGGGCTCTTGCAGGCACGGGGAGGCGGGACCTGCAGCGGGGACGGGGTCCGGCAGGACCAGCTGCCTCTGCGGCAGGGTGCCGTGGGGCTCGGCGCGGGTCCTGAGGTTGCTGATCCTCTTGAAGCGGGAGCTTGGGTCTTAGAGTCACCTGAAAATCAGAGCTGCTGCGTTAGTGCCCTGCGGTGTGCCTCACTTAACCAGCACCTTTGGGCACCGGGGCTTTGGGGGCCCCAGTGAGGAGCGATGGGGGGCCCTCCTGTGTGGCGTGGGCCTGTGACTTCCGTTCCTGTTTCAGCCTTCTCTCTCGGGAGCACAGCCATAACGCACGCTGTGTCTGGGGCCGTGCGGATCAGTGGGAAATCTGAGCGACGGGCCTGAGTGCCCACCCGCGGAGGGAGGGCCCAGGTCCTGTGGGCAGCTGTGGAGTGCAGCAGGGAGGTGTGTCTGGGCCTGCGTTCTGTTTCCTGAAGCTCCTGTGGAAAGTGTGAGATGTGGACGCTGGCGTTCTCGGGTCTCCTCTCTGTCTACCTGCAAGTGGGATTGTAAGGTTGTATGCTAGGAGCACGAACACGCTTCAACAGGTTCCTGAAAAATGGGTTTAAAGGTCAGCCTGTTGGGGCCGGCGCCGTGGCGCAGCGGGTTAAAGCCCTGGCCTAAAGCACCGGCATCCCATATGGGCACTGGTTCTAGCCCCGGCTGCTCCTCTTCCGATCCAGCTCTCTGCTATGGCCTGGGATAGCAGTAGAAGATGGCCCAAGGGCTTGGGCCCCTGCACCCATGTGGGAGACCCAGATGGTGTTCCTGGCTCCTGGCTTCGGATCGGCACAGCTCTGGCTGTTGCGGCCAACTGGGGAGTGAACCAGCGGATGGAAGACCTCTCTCAGCCCCTACCTCTCTGTAACTCTGTATTTCACATAAATAAAATAAATCTTTTTTAAAAAGCCTGTTTTGGTGCAAAACATTGAAATCCATGCATTCTAGGGATCTTCTAAAAGTTCATCAAAAACATGTATTATGAAGATTGTGTGTTTGGATTTCACATTTCCCACAAACTCTTTGAAGTACCCTCAGATGTTTAGCTTTGTACAAGATTGCCAAAGTATTTTCCAAAGCTTTTTACACCATTTAACCCTCTGTCAGACGACACGAGAACCCAGCAGTTCAGCAACACCTGGCATTGTCTTTCCAGTTTCCGATCTGGGGCATGTGAGGTGTTAGCTCGAGGTTTACCTTGGGTTTCTCCAACAACGATGATGTCCAGCGTGTTCTCATGTGCTCATTGACTGTTGGTTTTTTTTTTTTTTTAACACTTACTTTATTTGAAAGGCAGAGTGACAGAGGGAGGGAAAGAAGGGGAAAGAGAGAGAGACAGAGCTTCCATCCACTGGTTCACTCCCCAAATGCCTGCAACAGCCAGGACTGGGCCGGATTGAAGCCGGGAGCCAGAAACTCCATCGGGGTGTCCCACGTGGGTATCAGGAATCCAAGTACTTGGGCCTTCACCCACTGCCTTCCCAGCTGTGTTCTCGGGGTCCTGGGTCGGAGGCTAGGGAGCCAGGACTTGAGCTGGCACTCCCAGTCGCGCCTGCCCGGGACGCTGGCTTCCCACTGCACACAGGCTTGCTTCTCCCGATTCCTGTGTAGACACACAGTAGGGGTTAGTTCATGTTTCTTCCACTTGGATGTTGTTAGCATCACTGTTGAAAAGTCCATCTTTTGCCCATTGAATTACGCTAACATCTTTGAAAATCACTTAACCGTGTGTGCGTGTGCTTCAGAAACCTCATGGAAAATGTGTATGATGAAGAAAACTACAGATTTTGAGGGTTTTTTTTTTTTTTTGGCACTAAAATAAAAACGTTACCTTTAACTGCACCTTCCTGTTGACTTTTTGAAGTCCCCGTGTGTTCAGTCTCGTGCTGGAGTCTGTGCTGTAGCTTTGGAGAGAGTCTTGAAGTCAGACGGTCTAAGTCCTCCAACTTTGTTCTTTTTAAAAATGTTTTGACTGTGCTGAGTCTTGGTTTGCACTTTATGATCAGCTCCACCATTTCCTTAGCCTGCTGGGGTGGGAGTGGGCGTGGTGGCGTAGTGGATAAGCCCCCGTTGGAACGCCTGCCTCCCATGTTGGAGTGCCTGGGATCGAGTGCTCCCTTCACTTCCGATGCCACGCTTTGCTAATGCACACCCTGGGAGGCAGTGGGTAATGGCTCAGGTTCTCGGTCCTTGACGCCCGTGTGGGAGGCCATGTTGGAGTTTCCACCCCTGGCTCTTACAGGCATTTGGGGAATAAACCAGCAGATGGAAGATCTCTCTCTGTGTGTCTCTGTCCCCCCTCACCCCCTGGGTCTGCTACTCTGCCTTTCAAATGACTTTTTCAAGCCTGCTGTGGGTGCGGGTATGGGGTGAGGCTGCCACTGTGGGCACCTGCGTCCCTATCTGAGTGCCTGAGTCTCGAGTCCTGGCTCCACTGGCTATCTCTGCTTCTTCCTGATGATCCTGGGAGGCAGCAGGCGACGGCTCAGAGAGATGGGTCCCTGCCACCGATGTGGGCAGTGACCGGGAACTCAATCCAGGTCTCCCACGTGGGCAGTAGGGGCCCAGCTGCTTGAGCCATGCCCTGGTGCCCCCAGGCAGCTGGTCTGGGAGCAGCCAGGACTGCAGTTCGGGCACTGTCGTGGCAAGTGCAGGCGTCCCAGGTGGAGTCTCTACCACCACACCAAGCACCTGCCCCAGGTCTTTTTTTTTTTTTTTTTTTTTTATGATTTTTCATTTATTTGTGTAAGAGGTAGAGTTACAGACAGAAAGAGGGAGAGACACTCCCCAAATGGTCGCAACTGCCGGAGCTGAGCCAATACGGAGCCAGGAGCTTCCTCTGGGTCTCCCACACGAGTGCAGGAACCCAAGCCCTTGGGCCATCTTCTACTGCTTTCCCAGGCCACAGCTGGGAGCTGGATGGGAAGAGGAGCAGCCAGGACAGTGGGCGGAGGTTTAGCCCACTGTGCCACAGCGCCGGCCCCCGTCCCAGTTCTTAGTGGCTGCCTGTATAGTGCAGCAGCGTGTGTTCTTTGTCCGGTGGCCTGCTGTGGCTCACGTACACGCAGTTTCCCTCCCTTTACTAACAGTGGTACAGTGAACGGCCTTGCGTTGTCTCTGCACACAGCCTTGTTTCTTTACTGGATTTGCTGTTCTCTGCTGCTTACACTGTTGAAGCTGTTGGTGATTTGTGTGCAGTTGGCTATGGAATGGCGGCGCTCCCGGCTGGCATTTGGAAGCTGAAAAGTCTGGTGATTCAGAACAGAGCTTGGGAAACTGAGGCAGCGGGTCAGGGTTGTTCTGGTTGGCCCATGAATTAAGAATCTTTAAGGGGCTGGCGCTATGACGTAGCGGGTAAAGCTGCCGCCTCTGCAGTGCCGGCATCCCACATGGGTGCCGGTTCGAGTCCCAGCTGCTCCTCTTCCTATCCAGCTCTCTGCTATGGCCTCGGAAAACAGTAGAAGATGGCCCAAGTCCTTGGGACCCTGCATCCATGGGGGAGACCTGGATGAAGCTCCTGGCTTTGGCCTGGCCCGGCCCTGGCTGTTGTGGCCATTTGGGGAAGATCTCTCTCTCTCTTTGCCTCTGCCTTTCAAATAAATAAACCTTTCAAGAAAGAGCGGGCCTGTTGCCGTCATCCTGGTCCTAGGTACCAAGGTCATACCGGGCTTCCACGGTCGCCAGCCATCCAGCTGCAGAGACAGGGCACACAAAGGTGCTGGAAACACCACACACTGCAGCTTAAAATAGCACAGGACCGATGCCAACCCAGGGCTCTTGGCCTCCACAGAAAAGATAAACAAACCAAGAAACCTGTCTTCAGGTGTTCACATAAGAAGGCCTGGAATTTAGAACCTTGAACCCTGTCATTGTCATGTGAATCTTTTAAACGTCGGCTTCTAACTGCCTCTCCCTCTTTGCCCTGCCTGCCAAGGGGGGCCGCAGCCATGCCGATGAACCCTGTGGTGCCATAGCCTGAACTCACTGAAGACCTGGGGGCCAGGGGCCCTGAGCTCTAAGGATGATCCGAGGGGCTCGGCCGTCCTGTCCAGAGGGCCCGGCCAGGCCGTGGCAGCCTGAGGAAGGCCCCACAGCCCCCTCTGCACGCTGTTCGAGGTCTCCTGTCTGAGGGATTACAGAGGTGATGCCTGGCAGTGACCGCTGGAGGGCCCTGCACTCCCGGACCCAGGAGGGGCCGAGCCTCTGTGCCAGCTCTGCCCAGGCCTTAGCTGTCCCAGGGCTGGTGGGGTTTTACTGCGCCTGTGGGTGGAAAGGAGAGTGTCCAGCCATGGAGAAGTTCACCTGCCCCTGATGCGAGGAGTTCCGTGCTGTTTTTTAGCTTTCCTTTGGTGCTAAGAGTGGTTTTTGAATAACAGGACCTGCTTGTAACCCACTGGTTTGTCCCCCAGGTTCCTTGGCCGCGGTCTCCTGTCACCACAGACCACCGCAGCCCGTCACTGCCAGCTGTCCTGGGAGAATGTGAATGCTGGCTGCTTGCTGTGAGCTTCGCTCCGCCCAGAGGTAGCCCCCCAGCTCCGCTCCCATGTGCACCCCTCGAGTGCAGACCAGGGAGGGAGATGTCTGCCTCTCTCTCTCTCTCTCTCTCTCTCTCTGCCCCTACCTCTCTGTAACTCTGCCTTTCAAATAAAAAAATAAATCTTAAAAAAGGCAGGAGGAAGTCGGAGATAGAGACAAGACTGGCTGTGGATGTTCACGGACGAGGCCAGGCACGGAGCCGGGGTGAGCCAGGCAGCCGTGTCCATCTTTGCCCGCTCAGATTCCCTGCGAGTTAAGAGCGCCAGTGAGCCCAGCTAACTTGGGTTTAGTGTTAGCTGACTGTGCCTGTCTGTGAGGCCTCTAGACAAGGGCCGGTGCCCTGGAGTGTGGAGGCGGGCACCATGGGAGGTTGCAGCAGGCAGCGTGCCTCGGGGCTGGTGCCCAGCTTGGTCAGTGCCTGGTGTCTGGGTGTGTGGGCCGGTCATGCCCCAGCTGCCCCTACGGTGTGGGCCGCGGCGGGGGACCACGGGGGCCTGGGGTCCTCGACACACAGCCCTGCCTTCGACGGGACCACTCTTGGCTCCGTTTGCTTTTGTGGCTGGTTTGGGCCTTTCTTGGCAGCAGAGTGGAGCGCTACTGCGGCCAGATTCCTGGGTCTGGTTCTGCTGAAGACGCCAGGCAGCTGGAAAAATTACTTAGTTATTTTTAAGTGTTCTTTTGAAATAATTACAGATTCACAGGAGGTTGCAAAAAATACACCAAGGGGTCGCTTTGACCCCGCGACGGCACGTCGCTGAGATGTCAGTAGTGACGCTGGTGCCACCCACGGGGCTCTCCCAGGTCCCGCCAGCTCTGTGGGTGCTCCCTGGTGTGTGTGACCGACCCCCACCCCCACACGGGGCTGTCTGGCACCGCCGGAGGCTCCTACAAAAGAAGCATTTGTTTCCCAAGGCTGAAACCTTTCAAATCTGACTTAAAGAGAAAAAGGCCACAGGCAGAGGAATGTGGGGAGGACGTTTGCCCCGAGGTCACCAGCGATGTGTCCCCGTGTTACTGTGAGCTTCCTGTGATGGACGCGTGTCGCTTACACAAACGCGACAGAGCTGTTTCTCCGCCCTTGCCTGAAGCCTGTCCCCCAGATCTGCGCTTCCCGGGCCCCACTCTGACGCCCCCTACTCCCAGGACACGTCCTCCAGAGGCGCTGCCGCCTTGCTGCCTGCCCCGGGATCGGGTGTTCAAGCGACGGCAGGTGGGGCTCTCCGGGACGCGAGGCAGGGGCCCTGCCTGGGCACTTGGCCTCACGGAGGCCCCTGCCAGACCTGCTGGCTCCCAGGGTTGGGAGGCAGCCTCTGCCACTTGCCTTTTTGACGCCCAGCCTCTCCACGCTGTCCCCTCCCCGCCGGTGCACTTGGGAGCGGTGGGCCCCTGGACGCGGACTTGGCCTCCTGAAAGAGCAGCGGTTGTGGGTTCTTTGGCACGCAGCAACCTGAACGCAGGCAGGGCCTTCGTCTTCCCTAACAATTATTCTGCTCATCTCACCCGCTGCTGGCCCGGCGCTCGCCTTAGGGTGGCCCTGCGCCGGGCTCTGACATCCTCAGTCATGGAGAGTGAGGCTTGGAGGTCCAGCGGCCCCCCTGCGTCCGCAGCTGCTCTGAGCAGAGCCAGGACTCCTTCCCCCGCCCTCCCCGGCTCCCACCAGCAGTGGCTGCCAGAAACCTTGAATCGCCTGTGTCTTCTCGTAGGTGAGCCCGGGCCACTATGGGGGACTCCAGGGAACTCTGCCCTCACCTGGACTCCATAGGGGAGGTGACCAAAGAGGACCTGCTGCTCAAGTCTAAGGTAACGGAGCAGGCCTGTGGGGCCGGGGCATGGCCTCCGCGGCCCTCTGTGTAACGGGCGCGCCGGCGTCTGTTCAGAGGCCTCCCGTGGAAGCGGGCTGTGTCCGGCACGAATTACGGTCTCAGCCGGGCCACCGGGGAGCCACTGATGCTGTCGGTGCGTTAGCGGCTGGCCAGGCGCACAGGGCAGCCTCCGGGCGGAGGAATGAGCGCTGCGTCCGGAGCCCTGGGGAGGGTGGGGCGTGGGGCTGGGAGGGCAGCGTTCCCTCTGAGAGGGAACTTGTGCTGTTCGCCCGGCTCAGAGGGAGGGACTGTGAGCAGGTGGGTGGCAGGAAGCCCCTCGCCGGCACGCCCTCCCTCCTGCCTTTCCGGTTCCTGTGTGTGAATACAAGCAGGCGGCCTCAGGTTTCATGTTTCCCTTTCTCACGTGGACAGTGGGTGCCGGGGTTGCTTCGTCCCGGAGCAGTGGGTCGTGGCGCTCTCTTCGGCCTGGTCAGTCGGCATCTCCTTGCATCGCGAGTCACGGTGTGGACCCGGGGACTGGTCCTCGCTGAGTGGCCCTGTGGGCTCTGCAGCCTCCCACCAACGCAGGCCGTGTCTCACAGAGTGTGAGGTGTACGTGGGCAGAGCTGCGTGTAGGACACATGACCAGCGTGGGCACATGGGGTCCGATTCCTGGACATCCTGCCAGGTCCTCTGTTGAGCACTGCATGGCCGAGCTGGCCGTGGGAGTAGCTGCTTTCGGGGAGACGTTGCTTCATGTGTGTGGTGAGAAGGGGCAGCGGGAGGCTCAGGTGCAAACGCTTGCCCCGGCTGACTGGGTTCTCTGAGTGCACACGCGTGTGGTGCTGTGGGCTCACGCACAGAGAGGATTCCTCCTGCAGGCAGGGATGAGGGCGACCCTGAGGGTGGGGAAGAGGCGGACCTCGTGGGAGCAGGTACAGCGTGGACCCGCCCTGCTGGGCCAGCAGCCCCCGTGTGTGTCCGTGCCTGGAGCAGGGCCAGTGCAGGCCTGTGGGTATCCTGAAAGGGACAGAATAGGCCAGCACTGTGCTAACGTGCTCAGAAGGGGCAGGGCTGCCAGCAGGGAGCTCACAGGGACGGGGGACACGCGTGGCCGAGAACCATCTGGAAAGATGTGTACCTGCACCCGTCGTCGGGGCGTGGCTCCTGGGAATAGGCGGGTGCATTTCTCCGTGGGCAGAGGCAGGGTCCTAGCGTGCTCAGAGCTTCAGAGCCGAGTGCTGTGGGGACGCCTGGCCCACCACTCTCGGTAGCAGGGCTGGGGTCCCTGCAGCAGAATGCGCCGGTCACAGCCCTCCAGGGGCAGAGCCTTCACTGAGCCATGAGCCCAGGAACAGAGCTGGGGCAGTCAGCCAGGGGAGGGCTGAAGAAATCACAGTGTCTGGCGTGGGACCCCGTGTGCACGCCGCGTGTCTGGCGTGGGACCCCGGTGCACGCCGCGTATCTGGCGTGGGACTCTGCACATATCACGTGTCTGCCATGTGGGACACTGCGCATGTCACATGTCTGCCGTGGGGGACACTGCACACGTCATGTGTCTGCCATGGCGGACCCATGCAGACACCGTGGCATCTGGTGTGGGACACCACGCGGACGTCCTGGAGCCTGAAGTCTGGTCTCCGTTTGGTCTTAGGTGGATGCCCACAGATAGGTCAGCAGACAGGAGCGAGTCAGGAAGCTGTGTCGTGTGGCCCGGATCTCATCTACTTTGTGCGGAGCGTGTCTGGAGGGCCATGCTTCAGAGTGTCGTAGCCCAGGTGCCCCCAAGTGCCCAGGTCACACGGCGTGTTCACGTGGGGAGTGTACATCGTGAGAACTAGGCCTGCTCGGTCACACACGCGTGTTCACGTGGGGAGTGTACATCGTGAGAACTAGGCCTGCTTGGTCACACACGCGTGTTCACGTGGGGAGTGTACATCGTGAGAACTAGGCCTGCTCGGTCACACACGCGTGTTCACGTGGGGAGTGTACATCGTGAGAACTAGGCCTGCTGAGGTCACACACGCGTGTTCACGTGGGGAGTGTACATCGTGAGAACTAGGCCTGCTGAGGTCACACACGCGTGTTCACGTGGGGAGTGTACATCGTGAGAACTAGGCCTGCTCGGTCACACACGCGTGTTCACGTGGGGAGTGTACATCGTGAGAACTAGGCCTGCTCGGTCACACACGCGTGTTCACGTGGGGAGTGTACATCGTGAGAACTAGGCCTGCTCGGTCACACACGCGTGTTCACGTGGGGAGTGTACATCGTGAGAACTAGGCCTGGACTTCCCAGTTTCTTGGAGCCCAATATAGTTTTATCTCCTTACTTCCTTTCCCACGGACTTTTTGAAGTCCCCGCGAGTTAGTCGTTGAGTGTCTGTGAGAGCACACGACGCGTTTGTAATGGTGACTGAAGTGAACGCATCGGGAGGACGGGGTGCACTGGAGTGCGGGGGTCGCAGCTGCCTGTCAGTGGGGCGAGACCCCCAGCGCCACCTCGCTGTGTCCGGGCCGAGGGAGAGGGAAGGGGCCCAGGCTGCTCTGTCGCACAGGGAGGCCTCCGAGCCCCACGTTCTCATCTGTGAGGAGGAGGCTTTGGTGGGGCCTGCTGCCCAGCTGGTGCCGAGAGTTACCAGGGCTGCGTACAAAGCCTTGCAGGATGCCCGGCTCGGCGTAATGCCTCGGCAGGTGTCAGCTCTCCCTGCCACGGCGCCTGATCACGCAGCTGCTGCTGAGAGCCCACTTAGAGCCCACCTCACGGTTGCTGTGGGATCTCGGCTGGCAGTGGCTGTCCTAGACACACACAGACAAAACTATGTAGGGCACAGTTGAAACTGCAGTAACAGACCCTGTGTGCACAGAACTGGCCAGAGGTAGATGGTGGGGAGGTGGCTCTGCTTTCTCAACACGTGGCTTTCGTCTGACTCCAAGGGGATTGCTTCCTCTCCAGCCATCACATCTGCATTCCAGCACATAGTAAGAGAAGGGCAAAGATGGCACGCAGCTCAGAGGAGGCACGCGGCTCAGAGGAGGCACACAGAGGTGGCACACAGCTCAGAGGTGGCACACGGCTCAGAGGAGGCACACGGCTCAGAGGAGGCACACAGAGGTGGCCCACGGCTCAGAGGTGGCACACAGAAGTGGCACACGGAAGAGGCACATGGATCAGAGGTGGCACACAGCTCACAGGAGGCACACACAGGAGGCACACGGCTCAGAGGAGGCACACGGCTCAGAGGAGGCACACAGAGGTGGCCCACGGCTCAGAGGTGGCACACAGAAGTGGCACACGGAAGAGGCACATGGATCAGAGGTGGCACACAGCTCACAGGAGGCACACACAGGAGGCACACGGCTCAGAGGAGGCACACGGCTCAGAGGTGGCACACACAGGAGGCACACAGAGGTGGCACGTGGCTCAGAGGAGGCACACAGCTCTATCTCTGACTTTCAAATAAATAAATAATCTTCTTAAAAATTTAAAAAATTAAAAGAATCTGAAGAGTGGCAGGTACTGTGCCCGGGGGAAGCTTGCTCAGGTGGGTGGGGTGCTGCAGAGACCCGGCGGGCGAGTGAGCCTCAGCCGGATGGAGCCGTGTGTGCGACTCCCTCCAGGCAGGACCTGCGTCCCCACGCTCGCTCATGCTCCACTCTCTCTCCAGGGAACTTGCCAGTCATGTGGTGTCACCGGACCAAACCTGTGGGCCTGTCTTCAGGTAAGGAAGCCCCTGTAGCTCCTGTGTCGCCCGTGGGCACCGTCGGAAACTTTGGGCAGGGGCATAGGGCCACGGGGTGAGTGCGTCCCTGGCCGGCTGCTCTGGTAGTGGTAGAAGTGACGAGAGAGAGGCGAGCAGGTGGGAGAAGGCTCGCACCGAAGGATCCATCTTTGTAAAGACAGCTCTGCACTTGCCTGTGTACACGCGTGAGCGGCGGCGGCGCCTGGCCTGGAGCCTGCCCCTCCCCCGGCCTTTGTTCCCTCACCTGCACAGGAGGGGCCTGTGCCACGCCATGTGGGTCGGGGTAGACTCTGGTGAGGTGCGTACTGTGATGGGCCGTGTGGCCCCGGGCCCCAGTGGTGCTTTGGTAACTCGCTTATGAAGAGTAAAAGCCGACGTGTCGGAAGCTGACGGTTTTCTCTGGGTGGTGGAATTACAGGTCATTTTTTTTCTTTGTACATCTGTAGCCTTTTTCAAATTGTCTTCGAGTATGTGTTTCATTTTACAATCACACTAGCAATGGCCGTTACTTAGAATTTCTTTAGACAAGAGAACAGCACAGGCCAGCGCCGTGCCTCAATAGGCTAATCCTCTGCCTGCGGTGCCAGCACACTGGATTCTAGTCCCAGTCAGGGCGCCGGATTCTGTCCCAGTTGCCCCTCTTCCGGTTCAGCTCTCTGCTGTGGCCCGGGAGGGCAGTGGAGGATGGTCTAGGTCCTTGGGCCCTGCACCCGCATGGGAGACCAGGAGAAGCACCTGGCTCCTGGCTTCGGATCAGCACAGTGCGCAGGCCGCAGCAGCCATTGGAGGGTGAACCAACAGTAAAGGAAGACCTTTCTGTCTCTCTCTCTCTCTCTCTCGCCGGCGCCGCGGCTCAATAAGCTAATCCTCCGCCTGCGGCGCCAGCACCCTGGGTTCTAGTCCCAGCTGGGGCACCGGATTCTGTCCCAGTTGCTCCTCTTCCAGTCCAGCTCTCTGCTGTGGCCCGGGAGTACAGTGAAGGCTGGCCCAAGTGCTTGGGCCCTGCACCCGCATGGGAGACCAGAATAAGCACCTGGCTCCTGCCATCAGATCAGTGCGGTGCGCCGGGCGTAGCGGCCATTTGGGGGGTGAACCCACTGAAAAGGAAGACCTTTCTCTCTGTCTCTCACTGTCTAACTCTGCCTGTCCAAAAAAAAGACACATTGCTGTCTCTCTCACTGTCCACTCTGCCTGTCAAAAAAAAAAAAAAAAAAAAAAACCCACAAATATATATAAATGAGATGGCACGCGGGGGGTCGAGGGTGAAGGCATCCAGTATGGCTGCTCCCGTCGGACCTGTCAGCCAGGGGGAAGTAGACTGTGAGGCGAGGCACTGTCCAGGCCCCCAGGGGACCGCAGGATGTGCGAGGCCTGGCCCTGCCTCGGGGGACCCCACAGCCCCTCCAGAGACAGGTGTGGGAACCTTATGCAGAAAATGGTGCCTGCCTGTTCTGAGACTCGGACTCCCCTGCCTGTGCTGACGGCAGGTGGGCGTGACGGGCAGGTGGGCGTGACGGCAGCTGTGGTTGCCAAGGGCAGAGGCCTGCAGGGGAGGCCCTGGAGCTTGGAGGGTGGGCAGCTCTGGGATGGGAAAGTGCAGGGCACCAGACAGGGTCCTCAGGGGCGTGTTCGCCATGGCCCCCACCACCTCGCTGCTTATTCCGGACTCACTGCACATCCCGTGTGCCTCTTAGAAAATGGTTGTGCCAGGCCGGAGTTGTGACTCAGCAAGTTAAGCCGCTGCCTGCGACGCTGGCGTCCTTATATGGTGCTGGTGCGAGTCCCAGCTGCTGCACCTCCCATCCAGCTCCCTGCTAATGCTCCCGGGAAATGGCCCAAGTGCTTGGGCCCCTGCACCCATGTGGGAGCCCCGGGTGGAGTTCTAGTGTCCTGGCTTTGGCCTGGCCCAGCTGCAGCCATTGCGGCTCTTTGGGGAGCGAACCAGCAGATGGAAAAATCTCTCTCCCCGACTTTTTTTTTTTTTTTTTTTTTTTTAATAAAAAAGACTTATTTGTTTATTTGAAAGAGTTACACAGAGAGAAGGAGAGGCAGCCCAATTGGCCACAACGGCCAGAGCTGTGCTGATCAGGAGCCAGGAGCTTCTTCCAGGTCTCCCATACAGGCGCAGGGGCCCAAGGACTTGGGCCATCTTCTACTGCTTCCCCAGGCCATAGCAGAGAGCTGGATCGGAAGTGGAGCAGCCGGGACTCGAACCGGCGCCCATATGGGATGCCGGTGCTTCAAGCCAGAGCTTTACCAGCTGCGTCACTTTTATCTTTCAAATAAATAAAATCTTAAAAAAAAAAAAAAGAAAGAAAGAAAAGAAACAAAATGGTCCTGCAGTCTGGGGTTGCCCACCACACACGTTGGCCCCAGTAACTAGCTCATCAGAAAAAGGGTTTTGGTGGAGGGAGAAGGTCTGGGATCCCAGCAGCCAGGCCGCAGCTGCACCCTGCCTGGGTTCCTCGCGGGAGGGTGGTCTTCCAGGGCACCTTGCCTGGCACAAACTGCAGGTGTAGACCCGTGCTCCCCCGGCGTGATGGTCCCACTCCCGTGCAGGTCTTGGTGGGCGGAGAGGGGAGGCGTCTTTGGGGTGGGGTCGGAGACTTGCTGGGTTGATGCCATCTGCCGCCCTCCCCCTCTCCCCAGGTCGCCTGCCCCTACGTTGGCTGCGGGGAGTCCTTTGCTGACCACAGCACCATTCACGCACAGGTGGGTGTGGTGGCCGAGAGCAGGGCTCTGCAGGCAGACGGCCTGGGGTTCAAACCCCAGCTCTGGCCACCTCCCAGCTCCATCTGCCTGCTCTGGGCCTCAGTGGCTGGGGCTGTAAAATGGGGATATCCGGGGAGAGGGACACAGTAAAGCCAGGGGCATGTGGTACTTTGCGCACACACGCCTGGCTGACAGGTTGCAGCCCTGGCGTTCCTGTCTGGAGGGTGAACAGCGGCTGAGCTCACGGCCCCTCCCTGAAGGCTTCCTGAGGCTGGGCGGTGGAGGCAGCCCCGTTGCAGGCTGGGGGCCATCCGTACAGCCAGGGGATCCTTGACCCCATTTTGGGTCTTATCCCCTAGGCCAAAAAGCACAACTTGACCGTGAACCTGACCACGTTACGGGTGTGGTGTTACGCCTGTGAGAAGGAGGTGTTCCTGGAGCAGCGGCTGGCGGCCCCCCCGCGGGGGTCCTCGCCCACGTTCTCTGGACAGGTAGTGGGGCGGAGGGGTCAGTCTGGCTGCTGAGGGCTGTCAAGGTCGGGTCAGTGGACCTCAGCACTGTGGCGCCCGGACCAGTACATCCCCCGTGCAGTCTGGTCCTGGGTTAGCACCTTGTCAGCAGACGCTCGCTGAGCCCAGCTTTGCACCTGTGAGGCAGTGAGGGTGCAGGAGGACTGGGAGCAGGCTGTGCACGTGAAAGGCAGGGGTTGGGGTGGGCCCAGGCTGTGGGCTGAGTGTGGACCCTTCCCTGGCCTAGGGAGGGGGCTGAGCAAGGCCACAGACAGCCCCCAGCTGCTCCGGGTCTAAAGCGCACCCTAAGGAACCCTCAGCAGCAGGCTGCTGGCCAGCCCTGAGAAACAGCGGGCCCAGCGCAGGCCTGCCCTCGGGAGGGGAGGAACCCCCTGTGCCAGGGCTGCCCGTGTGGACGCCGGGGAGGCTGGAGTCACGCCCGCATCCTGTATTGGAGTGCATCCTGGGAGGCAGCAGGTGTGGCCCAGTGCGCGGTCCCCGTCACCCACCTGGGAGACACAGATGGGATTCTGTTGTTTCTTTGTTTCTTTTTCCCAAACTTGTTATGAATGAAGTAAGTTTGTTACTCATTATTGCAACTAAAAATTATAGGTCAGGGAGTTCCCAGGGCAAGGCTACCAGACCCATCCCTCCCGGCAGCGCCCTGTGCTCTGGCGGGCTCTGTCCAGGCTCGGGGTGTGGGGCTGGGCTGCCCACCCCCCGGAAGTTCCTGGGCCTCTGTCCCCTACCCTCTGCCCCCATCCCTGTGTTTCCTCACCCTGGGCCTTTGCCGCAGGACTCTCCCCCGCCTTCCCACCCACTGAGAGCTGTCCCCATAGCCGTGGCTGATGAAGGTGAATCTGAGTCAGAGGACGACGACCTGAAACCCCGAGGTGAGGCCTCCAGGCCCCCTGGCGGGGGCTCCGTCTGCTGCACCGGGCAGCCGTGGGGGGACCAGTGATCTGAACGGTGTGGTGGCTTCCCGTGGAGGCCAGCCGGCCCAGCTGAGGGCCTGGGGGCCTGGCCGTTCTCACCCCCTCTCTCAGCCCCCTGCACCGGGGCCTCCCTGAATGTGTGGTGCAGGCAGTGGGCCCGGCGGGGTGGAGAGGCCAGGCATCCGTCTCCCTAAGCCACTCAGGGGACCACAGCTGTCGGGAGCAGGGGTGGCCTGTACGTGCCTGGAAGATTTCTGGGTGGGCACCCCTGCCCGTCCTCCTCTGGCTGGGTCCTGTGGTCTTGAGGGCCACAGGCCAGCGCCCTCCCCTCTTCTGTTGTGTTTGTCCCCCAGGCCTCACAGGCATGAAAAACCTTGGGAACTCCTGCTACATGAACGCTGCCCTGCAGGCCCTGTCCAACTGGTAGGTGGTCACCTTGCCTGGGGCAGTGGGGGGCGGGGGAGTGGCCCCCACGCCATGCTGCACGTGTCGTCCACAAACATCAACGTGTATCTCAGAATCCCTAAAAACACACGTACCCTTGGACCCAGCAGTGTCTTGTGGGAATTTACCCCAAGGAGGCCCCGAGAGAGGGGGAGAAGGCTGTGTGTGGCGGGGCTGCCTGCCGTCCTGGGGCTTCATGCCGGGGCTGTGTCCGCAGTGGTGTGCTGGCCTGGGCTGCAGGAGCAGCGGTTCTTGGAGCAGGAAGGGTTCAGAACCTGGGGACTGTGGAGCCGGGGTCAGAGAGCCGCAGGTGGCGCTGCCTGTCTGGGGGCAATAGTGTTTCCTGTGGGGGGATACTGTTTCCTGTTGGGGGTAAGTTGCCAACCCCATGAGCTCATCCCTGGGAGGGACTCCATGTACCCATGTGGAGAGGGGAGGCAGGGGATGGGTAGAAATGCGTAGAAAAGTCTGGAAGGAGGAGCGCCCAGGTGTTCAGAGAAGGCATCTTGCTTGTCTATATTTTCTGTTTTTTCTAAGCTAAATTTCTGACAGCTTTAAAAACGTGTGGGCAGGAAGGTCTCTGCAGGCTAGGCCATAGGGGAGCAGGAGCTGGTGGGTCTTGGTCACAGGGCTGTCCCCTGGCCTGGCAGGACCCCAGCAGGAGCCTCCCATCCCTGCTGGCAGAGATCCCAGGGCCACCATAACAAAGGACCACAGGCTGGGTGACACCAACAGAAACGTTCTCTTCCCGGTCCTGGAGGCT
Organism: Lepus europaeus; assembly: GCF_033115175.1. Lineage (NCBI taxonomy): Eukaryota > Metazoa > Chordata > Mammalia > Lagomorpha > Leporidae > Lepus > Lepus europaeus. The sequence continues at coordinate 5,127,027 of NC_084838.1, read as the reverse complement.
GGAAATCGGGGTTCCTCGCCAAGCCTGCCTCCTTGATGCCTGCCGGGGCCTCGCAGCGTCTCCCTCCGTGCGCGTGTGTGTCTGTGTTTCTGTGTGTGTCCCCTTTCCTCTTACAAGGGCCTCCTTTAACCTGACTCCCTCTGTGAGGCCCTGGGTGCACACACAGCCACACCCCGGGGTCCCAGTCTGTGAGCTTCGGGAGCACCAGTCCAGCCTGTGATGGGCAGGGTCTCCCGCAGCCACTTCAGGGTCCACGAGGCCACTGTGTGTGCCAGGTTGAGCACCAGCGGCTGCGCCCGTCTACCCCACTCCTCGTAAATGATGCCACAGGCCCCTTCTTGTGGCCTGGCTCACCATGCCCTCCCTCCCGCAGCCCTCCGCTGACCCAGTTCTTCTTGGAGTGTGGAGGCCTGGTGCGAACCGACAAGAAGCCAGCCCTGTGCAAAAGTTACCAGAAGCTGGTCTCTGAGGTCTGGCACAGGAAGCGGTGAGTGGGGACCTCCTGTGGCTTCAGCCTGAGCGGCCCCGCCTCACCTGATCCTGGGGGGCACCCATCCCTGGTTTACAAGCGGGGAAACTGGGGTGCAAAGAACTTTAGGCACCTGGCCAAGGCCACACAGCCTGTGGAAGGTGAGTCAGAATTTGAAGCTCGTGGCCATTGGCAGGTATCTGTGGGGGCCGAGAGGTCCTCCAGGACCAGTCCCAGGTCTGGGCTGCAACCGCCGAGTGGGTGCTCGCGGGAGGTGGCTCTGTGTGCTGCGGGTTTTTGGCCCAGAGGATGGGGTAGGTGGTTTCTCCGGGGAGGGTCCGAGGCTGCTGGGTGGCTCCCGGGCGGAAGGTTCGGTGCCGTGTCATGCAGCTGTGTCAGAGAAAGTGTGAGTCTGTGTACGTGTTCTCCCAGGAAGCCCTGGGAGTCTCCGTGGTGCCTGCCTGGGGAGGGCCCTTGCTGGTGGTGATCCGGGTCTGCACTTGCTTGAAATTGGGTTTCCAGTGATGAACACGTGCTACTCTGGAATGAGAAAAGACACAACAAACATTCCAGAGGGGAAGTGGGATTTCTGGCGGACTTGTCACAGCCCAGTGGGGGCAGGTGCCGTCTGTTCTCTCCGCCTGGCTGGGGCACCTGCCGCCTGGCCTCCCTGCCAGCCGTGGAGGCGTGAGGGCTCCTGGGGCTCTCAGGACAGCCTGTGTCTGAGCAGCCTGCCGCCTGCCTGTGTCCCCTCAGGCCAAGCTACGTGGTCCCCACCAGCCTGTCGCACGGGATCAAGTTGGTCAACCCAATGTTCCGAGGTTATGCCCAGCAGGTGAGCTGCCCAGGGCACAGAGGGGCCTCCTCTGCCAGGCCTGACTTGGAAGCCAGGCCAGGGTGGACAGTGGTGGCAGCAGCCCAGCATCGCCAGGCAGGCCCCAGTGACCAGGCCCTCACTACCTGAGCCCCTCATGTATGTGAATATGTGGGGGCCTCCCAGCGACCCCCAGGTGTTAAACCCCACTGTACAGATGGGCAGACTGAGGCTCGGGGGCCAAGTCCTTTGGCCTGGTCACACGACCTGGACACAGAGTCCCCACCTCCAGCACTACACTCAGATTGGCACGTAGGAGGGATTTCATTAAGGAAAAAAAACACTTGATTCAACTTACTTTCAACCTAGAGAACACCTTTGAAATCAACTATATCTCTGTTGAATGAAAATCATGAGACCAAGACATAGCCTAGAGTAGTCACACGTGTGCCCCTGCTGTGTGCTGTGGTCCAGTCCCCGCCCCTCGCCAGGCTGCCGCACAGGAAGCAGATAACCAGTGGCTGAATGGGTTCCCAGCTGGTCCTGCCCAGAGGGGCTGGACCTGCGTGCCTGCCTGAACGTGGGCCGGATGGGGCAGCAGGCATCTCGGGGAGGCCTGTGCTCTCCCCTGCTGCCACCGTCCCCCTGCTGGCCGCGTCTGTGCGCATCCTCAGGGGCGAGCAGCACCGCCCGCGCACCCCCTCTGGGGGAGAAAGGCCACCCAGTCACGGCGCTCCACCTGGCGCGGCCCTGCGTGTCCTCACAGGTGCCGCCCCTCCCTGCAGCACTGCCTCCCCGCCCCGCATGAGGCACCCTGCTGGCCCTGGGACCGGCAAGGCCACGGCCACGTGGCTGGATGACTGCTGGGTGGCGCAGCTGCGTGCGGGAGCAGCACCCCTTTCTCTGGCCCCTGGGTCGCTTCTGAGTCTGAGACAGAAGCAGCCGTGGTGCCGGAGGGTCTGTGCTGCCGAGCCGACTGAGGATCTGCCAGGGGACACGGCACTGGTGTTACAAGCAAAAACACAAGGCGTGAACGTGGCCTCTGGCTGTTCCCACTTGCCCAACAAGCCCCAGGTTCCACACCTCAGAGTGCCGGGCTCTGCCTGAGGGACCTGCCCTGCAGGGGGGTCGGGGGGCCCAGCTCCTCTGCAGACGCCTGCCTGGACACTTGGGGTGCTTGGCTTGGCCCCGAGCCCAGGTTCTCCAGGGAGAACACCCCAAGCACCCCGGCCGTCAGCCTTGGCCGCCACTGCCACCTTGTGACCTCCCGGGGCCAGGCCGGGGGCCTCTGCTTCCACCAGGCTTGCAACCCGGTCACAGTGGTCAGCGTGGAGCCTGCTTTCACCTGAGACCAGTGGCAGCTTAGTCCGTGTTGTGCCCAGGTCTGCAGGAAAGGGGCTCCGCCACAGGTGTGCCCTGGTGCAGGCAGGCGGGTGAGGGCGTGTGGGGGCTGGCCGGCCTGGCCTGCTCATCGTGGGCCCCTGCCTTCAGTGTCTGCTGCGATCCCCCTGCCCGCCCCACTGGCCTCTCGGTCAGGTAGCAGATGACCACTGGCTGAATGGGGTGCGATGCTCCCCCACCCGTGAAGCACCTGTGAGTGGGGCACGTGCACGTGGGGGCTCCGCCACTCCTCAGCTCTGTGACTTGGGGGGAGCCCTCAGCCCCTCTGCGCCTCTGCCCTCCTCAGGGTGAGGGTGAGGGAGAGGACAGCTGTCCCCAGTGCCGGTCCCTGGAGGCCGTTGACGCAGGCCCTGGTCCTAGGACACCCAGGAGTTCCTGCGCTGCCTCATGGACCAGCTGCACGAGGAGCTCAAGGAGCCGGCCGTGGCGGCAGCGGCCGCGCTGACAGAGGCTCGGGACTCAGACTCGAGCGACACCGAGGAGAAGCGGGAGGGCGACCGGAGCCCGTCAGAGGACGAGTTCCTGTCCTGTGACTCGAGCAGCGACCGGGGTGAGGGTGACGGGCAGGGGCGTGGCGGGGGCGGCTCGCAGGCCGAGACGGAGCTGCTGATCCCAGACGAGGCGGGCCGTGCCATCTCTGAGAAGGAGCGGATGAAGGACCGGAAGTTCTCCTGGGGCCAGCAGCGCACAAGCTCGGAGCAGGTGGACGAAGATGCCGATGTGGACACGGCCATGGCCGCCCTTGACGAGCAGCCCGCAGAGACCCAGCCACCATCACCGCGCTCCGCCAGCCCCTGCCGGACGCCAGGTGGGAGACAGCTAGGGCTGCGTGGGGCTGTTGGGAGGAGGCTCAGCCCTGCTTGCTCGGTGCCACAGTGGGGAGCAGGTCCCACCGCTAGGCACACCCCGTAGGTTCCGGAGGCGGGACAGCGTGTCCAGGTCTGCATAGTCGATAAGGCTGGGGCCGGACACAGCCCTGGAGCCCTGAGCCCTCAGCTGGACATGGAAGGGACAAGTCTGTTCCCCTGTGTGTGCTGGGCCCACAGGGGTGGTGGGCGCAGGGCGGGGGAGACAGCCGGTTCAGGCCTCAGTCCTGTTAGGACTTGCTCGCAGGTCCTCTTCGCACGGGCCCTGGGGTTGGCCGGGGGCTCCTGGCCCGGCTGATGGCTGCCTTGACCCACCGTGGCCTCCTCTGCCCCCAGAGCCGGACAACGACGCCCACATACGCAGCTCCTCTCGCCCCTGCAGCCCCGTCCACCACCACGAGGGCCACGGCAAGCTGCCCAGCAGCCCTCCTCGTGCAAGCCCTGTGAGGGTGGGGCCGTCGTATGTGCTCAAGAAAGGTTCGCAGGCAGGCGGGGAGGGCAGCACCCCGGGGGCTGGGCTGTGTCCCCCTCCCACAGCACCCTGGGGCCCGAGTGGAGGGGCCCATTTTACACACAGTGACACTGAGGCGTAAGGAGGTGTCGTGTGCCAGTCACAAGTCTTGTAAAGATTCCACCCCACATCTGGCCGAGAGAGCCCCGGGCCTGCGCCTCACCCCAGCGGGGCAGGTGGGGGCTGGACCTGGTCCCATGCTGTGCCCCCAGCCCAGGTGCCGAGTGCCGGCAGCCGGAGGCGGAAGGAGCAGCACTACCGTAGTGTCATCTCCGACATCTTCGATGGCTCCATCCTCAGCCTTGTGCAGTGTCTCACCTGTGACCGGGTAGGTGCCCCAGGAACGCGGAGGGCCAGGCTGCCAGTGGCCCCCTAATCTGGGGCTGACTGCCTGTCAGTCTGGGGGGCTCCTGTGTCCCCTGTCTGGAGATCTGCCCCTCCTGCAGCTGGGGCTGGGGCTGGGGCTGGGCGGGCGTCAGGCTGCCTTCAACCCCACAGGTGTCCACCACGGTGGAGACGTTCCAGGACCTGTCACTGCCCATTCCTGGCAAGGAGGACCTGGCCAAGCTGCACTCGGCCATCTACCAGAACGTGCCGGCCAAGCCAGGCGCCTGCGGGGACAGCTACGCCGCCCAGGGCTGGCTGGCCTTCATCGTGGAGTACATCCGACGGTACGCCCACCCCCGCCCACTGGGACGGGAGCGGGGCCCACCCCCCGCCCGCTGCTCTCCTGGGCAGAGGACGGCCTTCACACAGAGACGCGCGGGCACTGCAGGGGCAGGGCAAGTTGGGCAGGGAGCTGAGGCCCAGGAGTTTGCTAGACGGTGGTGTGAGGGGCTGTTTCTTGGCCACTATGGGATAGCCTGCATTGACAGTTCCGAGGGAGTGACCAAGTAGCAGCTAGAGCAGGGGCGCAGCCGGGGCGCAGGCCGAGCCTTCGGGGAGAGTGTCAGCTCTCCGGAGCCCTCCCGTGAGCCGTGGCTGCTTACCCGCCTGATGCCAGGGACGCAGTGGCCGGCTGGAGGAGCCGTGTGCCCCGGCCCCTTCACAGAGGACAGAGGCGAGGCTCAAGGAGAGGAGCTGCTGCTTGCCCACGGATGCCGCGGCGCCTGCCTCCAGGAGGCTGGCCGTGTCCCCCTCCCCTCCTCTGGGATTTCAGGCTCCTCCTGGGGCTTAGGCCTGGGCAGACCTCAGCCAGAATCTGGGTCTGGCCCAGGCCCTGGTGACACGGCCATGACCCGCCTCTGTAGGTTTGTGGTGTCCTGCACCCCCAGCTGGTTCTGGGGGCCCGTCGTCACCCTGGAGGACTGCCTCGCTGCCTTTTTCGCTGCTGACGAGCTAAAGGGTGAGTGGCCTGGCTGGCAGGGGTGGGGGTTGCTGGGGACCCCTCGCACCCATGCTTCAGGCCACCAGGGTGTAGCCAGGCTCATAGATGTGGCTGGGCTGGGCTTCTGAAGTGGAACCTGTTGAGTTCCCTCCCAGCCACTTGCCAGGCTAGGCCTGGATTGAGTCTTCTCCCAACCCTACCTTGTGACCCTTGGGTGTTGACCTGTCTTGTTTTTTCACTGGTTTGGTGGACAAAAGTGATACTGTGCTTTGATGTCCATTTTCCTGATGGTTGATGAGGTTGGGTGTTGTCAGCGCATTGGCAACGTGTGTCCCGCCCTCGCCCTGGCGACATGTGTCCCGCCTGCCCTGTTTCCTGGCTGATGAGCACCTTGTTAACATTCAGAAGCGCTCGGCCTCCCGCACACCATTTTCCTTTGGGATTTCAGTTGTGGTAGAATACACACAACGTACAAGTGACCACTGCGCCCGCCTGTAACCATTTCACAGACCTGGCTGCTGGGCAGGCCCCCGCGTCCCTCTCCAGAACGCCTGTGTCTTCCCGAGTGTAACCCTGTCCGCGGAGACAGCTGCCCATTCCGGTCCCCCCGCCTGGCCCCCTCCTGCTCTGCCTGACCGCTCTAGGGACCTCATGGAAGTGAGGTCGCACAATGCTTGCCTAACTGCACTGGGTGCAGCGTCCCCCAGGCACCTCCACGCTGCAGCAAGTGTCTCTGCCCCTTCTGTCCCCGTATCCGTGCTGTGGCTGGACCACCCTTCCTGCTCGTCCACCAGAGGCTGCCCCTTGGGTTGCTTCATTTTTTTTTTAAAGATTATTTATTTGAAAGGCAGAGTTACAGACAGACAGGCGGAGAGAGAGAGAGAGAGAGAGAGAGAGAGGTCTTCCGTCTGGTTCACTCCCCAAGTGGCTGCAATGGCTGAGGCTGGGCCAGGCCAAAGCCAGAAGCCTGGAACTCCATCCGGGTCTCCCACGTGGGTGGCGGGGGCCCAAGCACTTGGGCCATCCTCTCCTGTTTCCCAGGTGCGGCACTGGAAGCGGAGTGAGTGGCTGGGACTTGAACCAGTGCTCTGATTTGGGATGCCTGCGTCTCAAGTGACAGCTTGACCCGCTATGCCACAGGACTGCCCCTGCCCTCCCCAGCCCCTCACCCCCTGGTTTCACCTTTTACCCTTGTTTTTGATGAGATCCATACCGGAGTCCAGGTGTTCCCAGGGTCAAGTGTATCCTAGGTCTACTTTCGTTTTCCTGGTCTGTCTGGGGCCTGGACACGGCCTTCAGTGCTCAGATGTTATCACACCCAGTGTTTACGCCACTCCCTGTCCTGCTCACCGTCGGCCTTTGGTCTTCCCGCCCCAGGTGACAACATGTACAGCTGTGAGCGGTGTAAGAAGTAAGTGCGCCTGCCCCCCGACCTCCCGAGGTGACCCCTCCGTCTCCCACGGGACACCAACCCCCTCGCTGCCCCTCCTCCCAGGCTGCGGAATGGAGTGAAGTACTGCAAAGTCCTCCGGCTGCCCGAGGTGAGCGGGAGGCTCCTTGTCCACGCGGCGTGACGTCTGGTGCCCTCGGTGCTGAGGGAGCCCCTGGAGATCCCGCCTCGGTGAAAGCCGTCCCCCTGGCGCTCGGTGGCCTCTGCGTGGGCTCCGCGTATTTGTCACGCGTGTTTCTGAGGCCCCTGAGCAGGCGTGGGGTCGTGAGGCCTCGAGGAAGGCAGCTGGGCCCCTGCAGACAGTCCAGTGGGGAGGAGGCCGAGGCCCGGCCGGGCTGTTAGGGAACACCTGTCTGAGGATGTGACGGACAGGCAAGACCCCAGCACAGGAGGCGTGGCCAAGCCCACGCGGGCTGAGAGCTCAGTGCGTTTGGGAAAGCTTGGCAGGGAAGCTTCTGGAAGTCAGTGCCCACACAGCTGGGCTGCAGAATCCTTGGGCCTGGCAGGCCAGTGAGAGCTTCCTGGAGGGCCTGGCCAGAGCCCCTGGATAGAACCTGTGGGTGACCCCTGCGGGCGGGCCCCAGCAGTGGCCTGGCTCCCTTGGGCAGCCTTCCTGACCCCGCCCCGCCCCGCCCCGCAGGTCCTGTGCATCCACCTGAAGCGCTTCCGGCACGAGGTGATGTACTCGTTCAAGATCAGCAGCCATGTCTCCTTCCCCCTGGAGGGCCTCGACCTGCGCCCCTTCCTGGCCAAGGAGTGCACCTCGCAGATCACCACCTACGACCTCCTGTCCGTCATCTGCCACCACGGCACGGCTGGCAGTGAGTCTGGCCGCTGGCCCGCGCAGCCTCTCCCCTGCCGTGCCCGTCCCTGGGGTCCTATAGCCTCTGTCCCCCCAGGCGGGCACCCCCTGGGCCCTGTAGCCTGCTGTCCCCCCAGGCGGGCACTCCCCAGGCCCTGTAGCCTGCTGTCCCCCCAAGGTGGGCACCCCCTGGGCCCTGTAGCCTGCTGTCCCCCTAAGGCAGGCACTCCCCGGGCCCTGTAGCCTGCTGTCCCCCCCCAAGGCGGGCACTCCCTGGACCCTGTAGCCTGCTGTCCCCCCCCCCAGGCGGGCACTCCCTGGACCCTGTAGCCTGCTGTCCCCCCAGGCGGGCACCCCCCGGGCCCTGTAGCCTGCTGTCCCCCCAAGGTGGGCACTCCCCGGACCCTGTAGCCTGCTGTCCCCCCAGGTGGGCACTCCCCGGGCCCTGTAGCCTGCTGTCCCCCCCCAGGCAGGCACTCCCCAGGCCCTGTAGCCTCTGTCCCCCCCCCCAGGCGGGCACTCCCCAGACCCTATAGCCTGCTGTCCCCCCAGGCGAGTGCTCCCCAGGCCCTGTAGCCTGCTGTACCCCCCCCCCAGGCGGGCACTCCCCAGGCCCTGTAGCCTGCTGTCCCCCCCCCCAGGCGGGCACTCCCCAGGCCCTGTAGCCTCTGTCCCCCCCCCAGGCGGGCACTACGTTGCCTACTGCCAGAACGTCATCAATGGGCAGTGGTACGAGTTCGACGACCAGTACGTCACCGAGGTCCACGAGACGGTGGTACAGAATGCCGAAGCCTACGTCCTCTTCTACAGGTGGGCGGGCTCGGGGCGCTGGCCAGGCGCGGGAAGGGCTGGACGGATGCTAAGCCAGGAGAATAAGGATTCGGGATTTGAGAAAGGCCTCTGGCTGCCCCGGGGCCCCACCCAAGACTCCTGGTATGAGAGTGGTGGTCCCAGTGGGACGGCCTGCAGAGATGGCTGCGTGGATACGTGGGCTCCCTGTGGCCCTGCACGTGCCTGGCCAGTGACCCCCTGCACAGCAGGGAGCCCAGGCTCAGCTGCTTCCTTGTGCCTCCCGGCCCCAGGAAGAGCAGTGAGGAGGCTGTTCGGGAGCGACAGCAGGTGGTGTCGCTGGCCACCATGCGGGAGCCCAGCCTGCTGCGCTTCTACGTGTCCCGGGAGTGGCTGAACAAGTTCAACACCTTTGCTGAGCCAGGGCCCATCACCAACCACACCTTCCTCTGCTCCCACGGAGGTGAGGCGCCCTCTGTGGGAGGGCGAGGGCGGGGCGAGCGGGCTGAGCCCCCAGCCTGCCCTGCCTGACCCTTCTGCAGGTATCCCGCCCAACAAGTACCACTACATCGACGACCTGGTCGTCATCCTGCCCCAGAACGTCTGGGAGCACCTGTACAACAGGTGAGGCCCTTCCAGGCCGGCCTCTGGGCAGCGAAGGGGGGTGGGAGAAGGGCCAGTGCCGGGGACCCCCCCCCCCCCCGGCCAGGAGCAGGGAGCACTAAGCTGGCCTTTGCCCGTGACACAGTGCCCCGCCGGGCCCAGGGCAGACACGCAGGTGCCCCCCTCCCCCGGCCTCCCCCTCAGGGCTCGTCTCTCTGCCCCGCCCCGCCCTGTGCAGGTTCGGAGGTGGCCCCGCCGTGAACCACCTGTACGTGTGCTCCATCTGCCAGGTGGAGATCGAGGCGCTGGCCAAGCGCAGGAGGGTCGAGATCGACACCTTCATCAAGGTGGGGGCGGGCTGGGGGACAGGGCGGGATGTGTGCTGTGGGACATGTGCCATGGGACGCTGGTCCCTGAGCAGCCCGGCCCTCCCTGGCCTCTGCCTCCTGAGTGTCAGTGACAGCCACGACGGCCCCCAGACAGGGCCCGGGGTCCCCATAAGTGAACAAGCAAGCTGGGAGGCGGGACTCCGAGCTGGGTCCTGCACGGGGGTGTGGGGTGTGGGGTGTGGGCGGGGCCATGCTGCCTGTCTCCGAGCGGTGGGAGCAAGGGCTCTGCTTCGTGGCCATCACAAAGGGTGCTCTCAGAAGACCAGCGAGTGGCGTCTAGAAGGGGGCAGCAGTGCCCACCGCGGGGTCCTGCTTAGTGGAAACAGTTACGGGGAGAGGCTCACTGAGATGTCCCCAGTGGTCTCTGGTGCCAGGCAGAGGCGGGGTGACTCAGGGCGGGGGTCTGAGCCTGCGCCCAGTGGTCTCTGGTGCCAGGCAGAGACGGGGTGACTCAGGGCTGGGGGGGCTGAGCCTGCGCCCAGTGGTCTCTGGTGCCAGGCAGAGGCGGGGTGACTCAGGGCGGGGGGGCTGAGCCTGCGCTCCCGCCCACCCAGCTCAACAAGGCGTTCCAGGCCGAGGAGGCGCCTGGCGGCATCTACTGCATCAGCATGCAGTGGTTCCGGGAGTGGGAGGCCTTCGTCAAGGGCAAGGACAACGGTGAGTGCGGCCGAGGCTGGGCGGGGTCTGTGCTGTCCCTGCAGGGCAGGCTGGGCGGGGTCTGTGCTGTCCCTGCAGGGCAGGCTGGGCGGGGTCTGTGTTGTCCATGCAGGGCAGGCTGGGCGGGGTCTGTGCTGTCCCTGCAGGGGAGGCTGGGCGGGGTCTGTGCTGTCCCTGCAGGGGAGGCTGGGCGGGGTCTGTGCTGTCCCTGCAGGGCAGGCTGGGCGGGGTCTGTGCTGTCCATGCAGGGGAGGCTGGACGGGGTCTGTGCTGTCCCTGCAGGGGAGGCTGGGCGGGGTCTGTGCTGCCTCCTGGGACTAGGGAGCCGCCTTTGCTCTGCCCTCCCCCCTGCCCCCATCCCCTGTGGCCTCCCTCCTGTGCCCACTCCGCTGCCCAGGCGGTAGGTCTGAGCTGCTAGAACCACGGAGAGGGGGAGGGCAGGGCTTGGCCGCTCCGTCGTCTGACCCCTCGGAGCCAGAGACGGAAACATCCCCGGGAGCTCCTGGCAGCCCCGGAGGCCCCAGCAGGAGCAGCAGAGCCCAGCTCCGGCCTGGACGTGGTCGTCCTCGCCACGAGCGTGGCCTGGCGGGGTCGGCAGAGCCAGTGGGTCCCATGCTCGGGAAGGGGCGGGCCCCCACTGCCGCCTGGGCCCGCTGGTCGGAGTGGGCAGCTTTGCCGGCTCAGCCGGGTGTGCCGTGGTTGGGAGCCGACGGCCAGAGTCCCAAGCCCCGGCCCGGGTGTGGGTGCTGGCCTTGGCCTTCTCCAGCCGCGACCCAAGCCGGACACTCGCCCGCCCAAAGTCTCGGTCTCTGCACACAGCCCTCATCTCCCTTGGCTGCTGGGGGTTAAACGAGACTGAGGCGCCTGGGGAGGGGACTGGCTGGGGCACTGCCTGCAGGGGGAGGGCACTGCCCGCCCTGACCGGCTCCGCCCCCCATGCTGGAGTCCAAAGCCGTGGTGTGGTTCTAGCTGGCTCTGAGGGCGCCCTGGAGGGGCTCCCTTGCCTTGTGGGGGTGGGGCCTGGAGGCGCTGAGCCTGAGCTGTCTCTTCCAGAGCCCCCCGGGCCCATCGACAACAGCAGGATCGCCCAGACCAAAGGAGGCGGCCACGTGCAGCTGAAGCAGGGTACGCCCGTGGTCCCTGGTGCCCTGCCCTGTCCTACCCCACCCCACCCCGCCCACGGCCCCTGCTGCCTGGACCCATTCTACCCCACCCCGCCCACGACCCCCAGTGCCCGGCCCCGTCCTACCCCACCCCACCCCGCCCACGACCCCCCACTGCCCTGCCCTATCCTACCCCACCCCCACCATGCCTATGGCCCCCAGTGCCCGGCCCCGTGCTACCCCACTCCACCCCGCCCACAGCCCCAGTGCCCGGCCCCTCTTACCCCACCCCACCCTGCCCACGCCCCCCCCCGCCCTGCCCCTCCTACCCCACCCTGCCCACGGCCCCTGCTGCCTGGACCCATTCTACCCCACCCCGCCCACGACCCCCCGCTGCCCTGCCCTATCCTACCCCACCCCCACCATGCCTATGGCCCCCAGTGCCCGGCCCCGTGCTACCCCACCCCACCCCGCCCACGGCCCCCACTGCCCTGCCCCATCCCTCTACCCCGAAGCCCCGCTGCCCAGACCCGTCCTACCCCACCCCATCCCGCCCATGGCCCCCTGGTGCCGGCCCTGTCCTAACCCACCCACGCTCCGCCCACCCCCCCACCCCCCCCACCCCCCCCATGCCCAGCCTCGTCCTCCTACTCCTCCACCCTCCCACCCCCCCCAGCCCCGCCTGGGAGCAGGGCCCAAGCAGGTCCTCTGGGCCTCAGCTCTCTCCCCCACCTACCTCCTGCGCCCTCTGCTGGCCTGGCCTGTGTGCAGCAAGGGGCAGCAGCTGCAGACCGGTGCTTGGGCTTCTCTGGATGGGCCTGTGGCTTCCGTGTGACTGCACTGACCTTGAGCCCGTGCCTCCCGCCCTCCTGAGCCCCCGGCCCCCGCCCAGGCGTGCCTCTCCCGCCCTGCAGGGGCTGACTACGGGCAGATCTCCGAGGAGACCTGGACCTACCTCAACAGCCTGTACGGAGGCGGCCCCGAGGTCGCCATCCGGCAGAGCGCGGCGCAGCCCCAGGACCCGGACGGCCTCCACGGGGAGCAGAAGATCGAGGCCGAGACGCGGGCTGTGTGACGCGGCGGGCCGGTCTGTAGGTCACCCTGGCCGGGTCCTTCCCTCTCCCGACACCCTCTCGTGTCCCCAAACTCGCCTTCCACCGGGCTGCCTGGCAGGATCCGCGTGCGGCCCCGGCTGAGCGCCCGGTGTTCCCGCAGGCCGCGTCTGCCCCTCGTCCCCGGGAGGGCGCCGGAGGCCCAGCCGTGCGCAGGCAGCGAGGGGTTTGCTTCACCGTGCATAGCGCTACTGCCAGGAAATAGACTCCCTCCAGGCTTGTTTAAACGACCAGGACTCTGTGACGTTCATTTGACACCAGTCACTGTCAGCCTTGTGTCCCCAGACCTGCCTCTCGCTAGATCGGGCTCAGCCTTTGTCCCTCGCTCCTGACGCCGCCCCCGAGTCAGACCCCGGGGCCGGGACGGAGGCCTGCAGCCGTCTTCCGCTGTGCACTCGGCCCGGGGCCCCAGAGACTCGCGCAGGGAGCCGGGGAGCCAGGGAGCTGAGGGGCCGGGAGCCGGGGAGCCAAGGGGCCGGGAGCCGGGGAGCCCAGGGGCCGGGAGCCGCAGGCGGGCAGGGCTCCCTGTGCCCGTCCCTGCAGCCTCGCTTCACCCCTGCATCTCTCGGTGTCGCCAGGAAGACCCCAGAGGCCTGGGCTGCTCCCAGGATCTCTGTGCTGCAGACAGAGCTTGGACGTGAAGGGGGCGTGGGTTGGACCTCCCACGGTGGGGACGCCCTCCCCGGCCCTGCTGAGCCTGCCCTGCGACTTGCCTCACTCCTGGGGAGAGCCGGCCCGGCCCCCAGGGCACCGATGACAAGCAGAAATACCTCAACGTGTTGTCACCTGCTGCCCCTGCGCGCTCGGCTGAGCCTGTCCTGGGTGAGCCGGCGAGGACGGGCTGCCTCCGGGTCAGACTAAGCAAATGGGCAGTGGAGGAGGGGTCCTGAGACCAAGCCCCCCAGCCCGCCGTGGCCTTCTCCGTGGAAGCGTCCCCAGGGAGTTGGAGAAGCCCTGAGACCGCCCCGGGGGGGGGGGGGGGGGCGTCCTTCCCAGGGCCTGTTCCTTCCCCGGCCAGCAGGTGGCGTTGCTCGGAGAAGGGCCCTGCCAGGGTTTCCTGTGTTGGAGCGCTGGGAACCTGGGGTCGGCCCGCGGCCAGTCTGCCGAGGCTGTCACAATAAACACAGATGCGTTCCCACGGCCCGCACCGCTGTCTGCGCTTACTGCGCCGCGTCCGTCACAGGGGGAGGCCCGCACAGGCCCACGGAGCCGTGGTGATGAGCGGAGCCGTGGTGATGAGCGTGGCCCGTGCTGGGCGAGGGAGGGGCCCCAGCATGCTTTTAGAGATGGGAGCGGGGGTGGGGGGCGCTCCAGCAGCGCCTCTGGAGAGCAGGGTGCCGCCTGTGGTCCTGCGTCCAGGGGCCCACATCAGAGGCCCTGGGTTCGAGCCCTGGCTCCGGCTCCGGGGGGCAGCCAGGGAGGGCCCAGGTGATTGGGCCCCTGCTCCCCCAGGGGAGACTGGATTCAGTTTCTGGTTCTGGGCTTCGGCCCTGCCCAGCCCGGGCAGAGGGGGTGGACGGGTAGAGTGGCACGCTTCTCCAAGACAATTCACAAGATGCCTGTGCAGGATGTGGCTGCCCAGCGTGGCTTCCGGCGTCTGTTCTAAACCCAGCGCGGGCAATCGACCCTGGGGCGCGGTGCTGCCTGGCGCCGGGGCCTCGCGGGCTCTTCCCTTCTTCCCGGATGGGAGAGGGCTGGGCGCACCGTTGGCCTGAGAGAGGGCAGTAGAGGCCTGGGACAGGTGACGCCAGGAACTGCTGGCTGGGCGCTGCTTGGCCTCAGGCGGCCAGGGGCCAGCCCCTGCCCGGGGGCCGCGGGGCCTGTTTCTGCCGTCCCTTTGGTGGCCCTGAAATGTCGCCACCTGATGTCAGACAAGCCCGATGCAACTCCGGACACGCGCGCGTGCACGCACACACACACACACACACACGTGCGCGCTGCTGAGCCCGGTGGGCGGCGTTGACACGCGAATTCCCCGCCCAGGGCACCCGCGCTGTCGGTCACCATCCAGCCTCCTCCTGCAGTTTCAGCAGAGCAGGAGGGGGCGCGCCGCACCCCTGCCCCTGCCTGTCCATGCCCGGGCACCTGTCGGGGACGCTCGGGCTCCCCTCTCTGCACTGCCTCCCGCGTCCGCCAGGGGTCGCCACCGCCTCCGCGGAGCGGCCGCCGGGCTCGGGCGCGGCCGGGCTGCACTGACCCCCGCTCGGAGTCAGGGATTTGCTTCCGTTCCGAAGCCCGGGCGCCAAGTTTTCCCCAGTGCCCAGAGAGGAGCGGTCCCGACCCAGGGGCCGGTGTCCGCGACCGACCCAGGAGCTCCCCCGCCGGCCGGGAAAGGCTTCCTAAGAGCCTCGCCCCCTTGGGCCATCTGCCCAGCGCCGGGGGCCACAGCCCCGGCCGGGGAGCCTGGCCTTGGAGACGGGGACAAGTGCTGGTGCAGGGACGCCCCCGGCCCCCGTGGTGACCAGCACCTGGCTCCCGCAGGGCTGCCCCGCCCCTGCCTGGTGTAGCTGCTAGCATGTCACTCTTTGCTGAAGCGGCTCTGAGAACCCCTAGGGAACAGAGGTGTGGGCTCAAGCCCGCGCAGGGGGCCGAGACCCCGGCCAAGCCGCCACCACGGAACCTGAGCGGGTCACCAGGGAGGAGCCACCAGCTGAGCGGGCACCGCACGGTGGGACGCAGCGGGCCACGGCTCGCCCCTGCCACCCACGGGGAGACCTGAACCGAGTCCCCAGCTCAGGCTGCCGTAGGCATTGGGGAACGAATGAGCCTCTGGGTGGGAGATTCATCCTGTCTGGTATTCTCTCTCCCCTCCTCCTCTGCCTTTCAAATAAAACTGAAAATCAGCGTTAGAAAGAAATTCCTGCTCCAAGGAGCCTTTGGAACCCCGGGGCTGAACCTGAGTGGATCTCACATCACAGGAGGGGGTGGCATCTGGAGCCAGGGGGTCTCCAGCCCCCGCCCCAAGCAGATGACGTCATTGGGCCTTGTGTTTACCCAGCCCATCAGCAATGGTGCAGACCAGAGCCAGCCCCCAGCCCAGGGTCATCTCCGTGCAACACAGCAGTCCCGGGGTCCTAGGACAGACGTCACCTTTTATTGAACACGTGGATTAACACACGGTCAGCAGTGGCCCCCTGGGAAGCACTGTACTCCGACAGTGGGCCAGGCTGGGGCCGCCCCCGACACACACAGGCGTCCGAAGGTGCTCGACACAGGTTAACATGGAATTCTGGGTCTTTTTTTTAGACAAAGTTTTCAGATGACCTAAGCACGGGAGGCAAGCCAAACCGAACTTTCTGGAAAAAGACTTAGTAGGAACATAACCTCACTGTTGTGTAAACTTTATCGTCCCAGATGTTCCCCAAGGCATCGGGGGCTTTGTGCCACGCGAGTCCCGGCAGCCACGGGCGCCTGTGCAGGAGGAGCCCAGCTGAGAACACTGGAGAATCCCATCACAGCTTCCCACGCCTTGAAAAAAAAAGGTTTTTTTTCCCATCCTGCAAAGGAGAAACCGGGCACAAGTTCCTCCCCTTCGCCTTGTGTTCAGCTCAGTTCCAAGGCAGTTTCCTTTCAAGGTCGTCATTCTCACAGCGCTGCTGGCGGCGGGCGGACAGGCGGCGGGCGGACAGGCGGCGGGCGGCAGATACACGGAGGGCGGTGGTCACGGGGAGCCCCACGCGCCTGGGATGCGTGAGCCGCTCCACGGCACAGATTTCACAGTAGGATCCACGGAGTGAGCGCTCCATCTCCACCGTCAGAGCACATTTCCTACGCCCAGCCCGGGGGCTCGGCCCCTCCCCCCCCAGCCGCGAGCCAGCGCCAGAGACCCGCTCGCTTTTTTGGAGGGTGGGGGAAGGGTCCAGATGACCTGAAGCGAATGAACCAAAGGCGGCCTGGGGGCCAGGAGAGGGCACAGGCTATGCTGCACCAGGTCTGACTGACGGCAGGACGAGCGGCAGGATGAGCGGCGGCGGCCAAGGGCTGTGTCGGTCCCGACCCTCGACCAAGATGAGGTGCACGCCATGCAGTGCCGAAGCTTCCAGGACCCACTCAGCATCCCTGGCGTGGGGGGGGGGGGCGGAGCCCTTCGTGGCGCTGCCGGCAGCAGCGTGGTCGCCGTGCACCTGCTGCTCCACAGGGACAGAGGCCGGCCATGCCGTCACCCTGACCTGCTGGTGTGGGTTCGTCCTCTCCAGTGACTGCAGCGAGGCCGCACGGCAGGGCCCCGGGAGAAGCCCTCAGGTCTCTCCGCGGTTTTCAGCGCCTGTAGGCTCACTGCTTAAACCCAAAGCCACTTCCTCCTCACCGTCTTCCCCTTGCATGGAGTCCCCGGCGCTGTGGGACTGCTGTGCCCACAGCTCCACAGTCTTAGACTCAGGGTGCTGGAGGCAGCGCGTGGTCGCCAAGGTTACCAAGGACAAACAGAAGAATGAGGATTCTGGCCCCACCCTCGGGCTTCCAGTGCGGGGTGTTCCTTCTCTCTGGCCAGTTCTGCCCCCAGCAGGGCCAGGGACCCCGCCAAAGATCCACAGGGGGAGGAAAGCGGCCCCCTCTAATTCTACAGGGCCCGGGGTGGGGTGGGGGTGGAATGCAGGAGTGGTGGCTACGGGGTCACACGGAGGTGCCCATGCCGAAGCCCCAGGACGCTGGTACTGGGACTCGCTGGAAGAGGAACCTCACTTTGCAACGGGGAGACCATGCCTGGTGGGGGCGAGCAGGCCGGATGCTCCTGGGAGAGGCAGACCCAGGCCAGGAAGCAGGTCGCCCGGGAGCTGGAACTCGATGTTCAGTGCGGCCGCTCCCAGGCCTCTGAACCAGGGCTGCACGCCCAGCGCCCACGCAGGTGCTCCCGGGCCGGAACAGGGCCAGAGGGCCAGCACCAAGCACCCAGTGCGAGCCCAGACCCAGAGAGCGGGATACTCACCAGGCATGGGGGAGGGTAAGTTTGCTAACGTAAACAGCGGCCTGGGCTACTCCGCCCCGTGTGCGTCCAGCCCCCCTAGTCCCCAGGAGACCAGCGGCAGGGTTCCCACAAAAGGCACAGTGTGAAATGCGGGGGGGGGGGGGGGACGGGCCACGGTGAGCCCCGGGTGGACTGGGGGCCCCAGAGGGACACAGCTGAGGCCCTGAGGGGCAGCGCTGTGGAGAGAGGAGGAGGGGGTGGCAGGCGGCTGTGGGTGGAGACTGGCGCGGCTGGGGCGGGCGCTGGGGCCTGGGGGGACGGAAAGACCCCGCCGTCCCTCCGAGAAGGCTCACCCGAGGCTGTGACTCGCGGGCACCACGTTTAGGGATCTACAACACAGAAAGAAAGAGAAAGAAAAACCCCGGGTTAGAGGAGAGGTGCAGGTGGGAGGCGGGAGGGGCGGGCCGCGGGATAGGCAACTTTCACCATAGTATCTCCGTATCTCCGGCTCCAGCTGCGGGGCTGGGAGGAAGCCACAGAGCTGGCGTGGGAGGCCAGCCCCGCCCTGCAGAGCCCGCGCCCTCGGCCCCTTTAGTTTCCAGGGTGGGCACTCTGCAGCCGGCACCAGTGAAAGTTCTCCATCGCGCAGGGCAGACTCTTGGAGGCCAAGGGCACAGAGCAGGAAGGAGGCAGTGGGGGACGGGTGGGGGGAGGCAGGGGCCTGCCGGCCATGGGGGTTAAGCTCCCTGGGAAGGGAAGAAGCACTTGAAATACACGACACTGGGGAAAACAGAACGTTTATTGTTAGGGATGCGCGAGGGCACACGTACAGGACGCAAGACGCAAGACGGGGCCTTGTCTTGGAGAAGGGGAGGATCAGCCGAGCCAGAGAACTTACTCAGAACAGCGCCAGCCGTGCGCTCCGGCGTGGAGCCGTGGCAGGGGACCCGCCAGCGCGGAGACCAGGGGGCCAGCAGCCGGCAGTCACCCAGGAGACAAACGGAAGAGTGAGCCGTCCGCGCGACCCACGCCAGGGATCCCCTTCAGTCGGGTGGGGGTGGGTGGGGGGTGCAGCTGAACCAAAGGCCATTTAAGAAACACAAACCACACCACGCCATGCCAGGCCATGTCCGGCCGACCAGCGGGAAGTGACTCTAAGTATTTAGGCAATCTAACTAAGCACACTGTAGACACACACACAATGGGCACACACCACACGCATGTACACACACATGCACAGAGAGCAGCAGCCCCTCCCGGGCAGGGGGCGGGGCTCGGGCCGGGCCCCCACCCTGTCCCCTTGGCCACCTGCCAGCGCACCTCTCAATCGACACAGCAGTTTCTGTAAACAGCCGCGGTTTTGTTTCTTTTATTTTAACAGAGAACTGTTGGAGGAAAAAAGAGTGCTTCCGGTGGAGACGGAAGTTCCGTGGGGCCGTTTCCATGGTTGCGTGTGGTTCGGGCACCCACTGGAGCTACCAGATACCTGTCCTGTGTGGTCCTGCTGCGCCGCCGCGGCTATCGCGGGTCCCAAGGCTGCGACCCAGTGACCAACACCGCGACAAAGCCCCCAGCCCCAGCCCTGCACCTCAGCTCTCCAGAAACAAAATGTGCACAGCGCTCATGAGACAAAAACCACGCAAACCTGGGTCCCACAGAAACCGCGCCTCCCAGAGCCGGCCTGGCGGGAGGCTGTGCCCGGCCCACTGCGGGCCTTTTCACTCGTTTGCTTGCACCTAGAGCTGGTCCCCTTCCCCGCGTCCCCCCCCGGGGGGTGGCCGCTGCCCTCCTTAGGGAGGGGACCTGGATGAAGCTCCCCAAGGGGCTGGGTCAGCAGGAGTGGCTCTGGCTGCACTGCGGTGGCACAGGTGCAACTGAGAATCAAAAAGTGACCACGCCCTTCAAAAATCCGGCTGTGCCCCTGTGACCTGGGGGAGAGCACACAGGAACCTACGGTGCGTGCGGCGTCCCGAGAGCTGTCATTATTTCCAAATAAAAAGTGTTTAAAAAGAAGAGGAGAAGCCGCCGGCAGTGGCGGGAGGTGACTCCGTCCCGCGCCTGCGGCTCTTGTGGAATCCTCCCAGACTCAGACCCCAGACGGCTGCATGTGCAGCTGTCGCTTTGATAGGACTTCGGGGGCCGGCGCTGTGGTGCAGTGGGTGGAGCTGCCACCTGCAGTGCCCACATCCCCATGGGTGCCGGTTCGAATCCCGGCTGTTCCACTTCCAATCCAGCTCCCTGCTATGGCCTGGAAAAGCAGAAGACGGACCAAGTCCTTGCCCCTGCACCTGTGTGGGAGACCCGGAAGAAGCTCCTGGCTCCTGGCATTGGATCGGCGTAGCTCCGGCCGTTGTGGCCATCTGGGGAGTGAACAAGCAGATGGAAGACCTCTTTCTCTCTCTCTCCCCGCGCCCCCCCCCCCCCCGTAATTCTTTCAAATAAATAAATCTTAAAAAAAAAAAAAAGAAAAAAAAAGGACTTTGAACTTGGGGGCAGAGCCCGCAGGCGGAGGCCGGGAGCCTGTTTCCTACTTGCAGGCAGAGAGGACGTGAGCTAACAGCTTCCAGAGCTAGATGAAAACTGACGCTTCGCGCAAGCCTTCTCCTGGGCCCTGCGGCTGCTTCTGCGACCTGAGGCGTGGCAGCCTGGGCAGCTCCACCGCCTGCCCTCCTCCCTCCCGCCCACACCGGTGCCAGACCCCTCGGGAGCCGGTGAGACTCTGTCAACTTTGTTCTGGCTCCGGTTCATCGTACGAAGGAGCCAGAAATTCTGACACTTCCCAGGAGATGCAAGTGCCGAGTCTGAAATGGGCTAATCATTAAAAAAGAAGAAACACAGGAAAACATCTGCAAGTGGATCTGGGGTCTCCGCCTCCTGGAGTTCTATCCGCCTGCGTGGGCGCTGCACCTGCGCGGGGCCGCCAGCAGGGGTCTGGCTGCGATGGGCGGAGCCAGGGCACCCAGAACGGCTGTGTCGAATCCCTCCCCCCACTCGTTACTGGCACAAAGCTGGCCAGCTTGCAGTGGGTTGCTTGGGATGAGACAGGTGTCCAGCGCCCCTGGACGCTCTCAGCCGCGGGGCTGGCCCCGTCCAAGAAAGAGGCACACTTCCGGTACCAGCATTCGAACCCAAGGAGGGGCAGATGGCTTTTTTTTTAGCTTTATGACTTCCTCCCGAGTGAACGATTGTAGCACTTAGCCGGCTAGCATGGTCCAGTTTATTAAGCTACAAGACGTGACATCCTAGAGCCCCAGACAGTATGGCGGACGCGAGCCACGGAGCACCCCGGGGGGCCGCGCGTGGACGCTGCCACTCAAACACTGACCGGGGCTGGGACGCAGCGGTCTGTGCCGCCCACACAGGAAGAAGAGCTTAGCAGATTTCACGGCAGAGCTGAGTCGGCGGCGGGCGCCTTCCACGCGCGATCTCACAGCGAGGGAGGCGACTACAGCGACACGAGAAGCAAGGGCAGGCGGGCGACACCTGCCGTCCACTGGGAGGCGCTCTCCTTCCGGCCTCGCCCAGAACTGCCCCGAGCAGTCACAGCGTGGGACAGACAGCGCCAACGGCTTTAAGAAGTGTGTGTGTGTAAGCGGTATTAAATATAAGTCTTAGCACCTTTGGCATTTTTGTCCAAATAGACTTGGACGTAGGAAGTGGGGACGTAGCCCTCCTCGTCCTCGCTCCTCCGGATGCGGGTCCAGCCGTCGCCTTTGTCCTCCTCAATGACGTACAGCGTCTCTCCTTCGGCCACAGAGATGGTCCCTTCGTTCTGGCCTGGGAAGGCAGGGTGGGGACAGTGTCTACTCAGGTGCCATGCGGCAGGTGCAGCAGGAGGTGCGGGCCGCCATGTGCCGCCCTGGCCCTGGCCTGGGGCCTGCCTCCTGCCGCAGATGCCGCCAGGGCCTGTCCTCCAGGTCCCCAGGGGGCTCCCTCTCCTCCCCCCCAGGGCAGTCTTGGTAGGGGGGGGTCTCTATCCTTGCACCTCCCTGGATTTCCAGCCGGGGCCATCGACTGTGCTGGCTGCAGCCACGCCCCCTTTGAACGCCGCCCTCCCGTCTCGCTCCCCGTCTCTGTCTCGCTCCCCATCTCCGTTGTTTCTCTGTGGCTAAGGCTGCTCCCTGCCGTTGCCTGGGCCCTGAGTGCAACACAGGGTGCACCCGGCCCCTCCTCCTTCCCAGGGACGCACTCGCGGGACCTCCTGCAGCCCCCTCCTCTCTGCTCCTGGCTTCCCGGCAGCCTGAATCCGAGCGGTTTCTCTGTGGTCATCCCTTAGTGGGGTCTCCCAGAGCCACGCGCCAAGGTCATGGGTAAAGACCGGCACTCGGTGGGGAGACCAGCGTGGAGGTGCAGTGGGTTAAGCCACAGCATCCCATGGGAGCCGGTTTGGGTTCCGGCCGCTCCACTTCTGAGCCAGCTCCCGGCTAATGTGCCTGGGAAGGCGGCGCGCGCTCAGCCCCTATACCCCCACATCTGGCCAGGGCCCAGCCTGGCTGCACGGGCCGTTCTCTGGACCCTGGAGGGACACACCGTCCTCCCACCCCCCACCCTTGTCTGGGAGACCCCGCCAGCTGCCCTTCGCTGTGCGTGGCTGGGGCAGGGGGCTCGCTCCAACCTCTGCACCTCCCTGGCTCCCGTTCAGGACCTCTGCAAGACAGCCGCTCTGTGCGCGGCCACCGAGCAGGGAGCACGCGTCCCCCACACCGCCCACCGCAGCCGCACCGGGCCAAGGGGCGGAACCCAGAGCCAGCAACTGCACAACGACACAACTCCTAGGCAGCCTGGGCAGGGCGGGGCCCAGGCGTCACCTTCGAACGTGTAGAGCGCCTTGCAGGTGCCGATGGCGGGCAATGGCTCCTCGTCGTCAAACTCGTCGTCGAAGTCGGGGGCCAGCACCTTCACCTCGCTCTCCTGGCTCTGCTCCTCCGTGTAGCTGCCATCCGGGCTGCTCAAGAAAGCAAGGCACACAGCCACTATAGCGCCCGCCGCCCGGGGCCGCCCGCCCGCCGCCGCTGCGCCGCCCAGATACTGTACCTCTCGCGGTCCTGCGCGCAGTTGTTGACGGCCGGGGCCGTCTGGCTGTCGTACAGCCCGCTCTGCCTGCGGGCCGGGAGCCGCCCTTCCACCTCCGCCAGCCAGGCCTGCAAGGGAAAGACGCCGACGCGCACTCGGTCCCAGGGTCACCTGCAGGCTGCACCCAGGGCGCAGGCCCTGACTTTCCAGACAGCCCCTCCCCCCCGCCTCCAACCCAGAGGCAGAGGCCCGCGGTGGGAGGGGCAGTGGGCGCTGGGCGGCAGTGACTCCGGAGGTCACTCCCTGTTCTTTCTCTTCCGGGGGTCCTGGGACCCTGAGGTCCCTAAGGGAATCTGGGGAACTTCGGCCCCAAGCACGGAGGAGGTTTGAAAGCCACATGGCCCACGTTTTAGGAGTTGTTACCTCTTTTTTTTTTTTTTTTTTTTGAGATATATTGATTTCAGTGAAAGTCAGAGAGAGAAGACGGGAGCGAGGGAGGGAGCTTTCATCTGCTGGTTCTCTCCCCAAATGGCTTCAACGGCCAGGACTGGGCCAGGCCAAAGTCAGGAGCCCAGAGCTTCGTCCAGGTCTCCCCCGCAGGTGCAGGGCCCAAGCACCTGGGCCATCTTCCACTGCTTTCCCAGGCCATAGCAGAGAGCTGACCTGGAAGAGGAGCGGCTGGGACTCGAACCAGCGCTCTTATGGGATGCGGCATTGCAGGCAGTGGTTTAACCCACTCCAAAATGCTGGCTCCTTCATTGATTTTTAAATTGCTTTTGGATCCACCAAGACAGTGGGTCGCTCTGGACTGCCAGCTTCACTGACAGGAGACAAAGCAGAGTGAACTCGGGTGAAACGCTTTGAAACGAACCGCGTGTGGGCTTTGGGCCCGGCAGTTAGGCCCACAGGGGGGCCTGGGCCCCAGCCCTGGATCTGCTCCCCATCCCGGCTCCCTGGAGTGTGCACGGGGCGGGGGGGGGGGGCAGCAGGTGACGGCCCAAGTCCTTGGGCTCCCCCACCCTCCGTGGGTGCTCCCTGCTCCTGGCTTCAGCAAGGCTTAGCCCTGGCTGCGGCAGCATCTGGGGAGCGACGCGGCAGATGGGAGAACTCGCTCACGCACACGCACACGCACACGCACGCACACACACGGGGTGTAAACACAACGTGAGCGCTGTCAGTTTTCAGAGCCGATTAAACCAGTACAGGCAGAGGAGCAGGGCCCTGGGTGACGGGCGCTCGGGGACCCGACCTCCCCACCCATCTCCGCCAGCCTCAGGCGCCCGCTCCCGTCTGCCGCGCTGCCTCCAACAGCGGCTGTCTCATACCTCGAACTTCTGCGCCTCCAGCCGCAGCTTTTCGATGTTGTGGCTGACTTCCGCCAGTTTGTGGTCCAGACTGGCCGGGTCCCCCATCTGAGGGTTCCTCAGGTACACGTCCTTCATCTTTGTTATGGCGTCTCTGGAAAACAGAGCAAGCAGGACGTGGTGTCAGCGGCGCTCCCCGAGGTGGCGCCCAGCCTCCGCGCAAGGAACCCTGCACCCAACGTGGCTGCGTGGCTGCATGGTGCTGCAACCCACGGCTGATGGCTGATCTTTAACTTGCCCAAGCTTCTCTCAACGACCTCAGCGAATGAGAACCAAATTAACCCTGCGCTTCCCAACCAAAGCTGCAGCAGGCTCACTTCATGAAGGGCCACGGCACTGCTCTTACAGTGTCATGCATACCACCTTAACTGTGGGCGCCTGAATCTACTGCAGACCACCTTAACTGGTAGGGAAATGGAATCCTCTGGGGTCCCAGCGGTGGCATGGTAGGTGAAGCCACCACCTGCAACACCGGTTCCTACCCCAGCTGCTCCACTTCCGGTCCAGCTCCCTGCCAGTGGCCTGGGAAAAGCAGAGGAGGACGGCCCAAGTGCTGGGGTCCCTGCACCCACGTGGGAGACCTGGATAGAGCTCCTGGCTTGGGCCTGGCCCAGCCATGGCCGCTGGGGCCATCTGGGGGGTGAGCCAGTGGACTGAAGATCTCTGTCTCGCCCTCTCTCTAGTCTTTCAAATAAATAAATGAGAGAGAGAGAGAGAGAGAGAGAGCGAGCGCGCCAGCAAGCAGGCATCCCCGCTGGTGCCCATGGGGAGCGGGCACCTAGAGGCTGGAGGCCGCCTAGGGGGTGACTCACGTCCTCCCGAGGTCCTGCTGGCAAGCTGGACCCCAGCGCCCCAGCAGCGCTGCCCCGGGGAAGGCCGTGGGCCTTGTAGGACCCTGGGGTGCCCCGACTTTAACCCGGCCTCCAGGTGCGGTCAGCAGGCTGACCCAGAGGACCCTGCGGGTTAAGGAGCTCCAGATAAACAAGGTGTGACCCTGTCGCCACGCAGCACCGCCGAACAAGCTGTGTCCTGACCTGGGACACGGAAGTGAACGGGAGAGACGCCCATGGGTCCTGGGCGCCGCTCCGCCTGCCTGCGTGCCTGCCTGCCTGCCTGTGTGCGCCCGGGCCCGCGGCCCGCCCCTCCACGCGTGTCCCAGCCCCTTCCCTGCTCGCGAGCCTCCCCCACTCCCTCAGCACCGCACTGGCCGGCACCACCAGCGGGGCCCTGGCGGGGGCTCAGGGCTAACCTGGGTCCCGGTGTCAGGAGGGGCCCTGTCACACGGCAGACGCTCAGGGTCAGTATTTATGACGTGAACGAGCGTCCCCACAACAGCTCCAGCGTCTCCCTCTGCTGTCTTCCACACAGGACCCCGGCCCGGCCTCCTGGTCCACCCCTCCAGCTACTTCCTGGGTGTGAGCCCGGCTCTGCTCTCATCCAGCTCCCGCTAAGGCACAGCCTGGGAGGCGATGGCTCCAGTACCTGGGTCCCTGCCACCCACAGCGGAGACCCGGATGGAGCTCCCGGCTCCCAGGTCCCGGCTGTTGCAGGCATCTGGGGAGTGAACTAATGGATGGGGGGTCTTTTGGTCTTCAAAATAAATGATACATTTTTAACCACAGAAGTTGGTCCACTTCGTTGCTGTTTGTGAGGACCCAGCGTTGGGACCCGCGGGGCCTCCCTGCTGAGCCGCTTATTTTAATATTAACTGGGCGACCTCCTGCGTTCCATCCGTTGCCCTTTTTTCTCCAACTTCCTGAGGTGGCTTCACACCTTGCTGGCCTCTCGTTTTCTTAAGATGTACTTTATTCATTTATTTAAAGGCGGAGTGTCAGAGAGAGATCACAGGTCCACTCTGCATATGGCTGGGACAGACCCCAGCCAGGAGCCTGGGACGCCATCCAGGTCTCCCTCACGGGTGGCGGGGGCCCGAGCACCTGGTGCTCACTGGCAGGACGCCGGCTGGGAGCAGAGCGGCCGGGACGTGAAGTGGCGCTCCGGATGCCAGCACTGGTGCCCGCGACGCCAGCCCCGACTCACGCTCCGAGCACAAAGCTTACGGCGCGCGAGCTCTCTCGGGCGTTTCCTCCAGTGTAGCGAGAAGCACAAAGCAAAATTCCTCCCTCGTGAACTATTTCAAACACAAAATTAAAGACCAGGCAACCGCGTGGGTGCCTGCCCTTCCTCGCTGGATGTTTACAAGTGACCTGTGTTTCAGGAGTGGCTCTACGGCGGCCACTGCCAGCAGCAACGGCGCCGCCTCCCCGATTCCGCCTTCTACGGAATCAAACTTCGCCACCGCAGAGCTGAACCGTGCGCGGGGCCAACGCCGAGCCTCTTCAAAGGGCACACGACCTCGCCATCTCAAGTGTGAAATTCAGATTTTGAGATGTATGCATATTTCCTCATAATATACTTTTTTCAGGAAGATTTGAGAGACCCCTCTTTTTCTTTTTTTTTTTTTGCAAGAGGGAATCCCACGGGCTGTCACGAAGCCATGCAGTATTCAATGACAAAACACACAGCTAAGATGATCGCTTTTAAACCTGCTGTAGGATAGCCCGCCTTCCCGACTGAACTTGTTTTGTTTTGTATTTTTTTTTTTTTAATTAGTTGGAAAGGTAGAATGATGGAGGGAGAGGGAGAGGTCGTCCATCTGTAAGTTCACTCCCCAAAAGCCCTGAACAGCCAGGCCCAGGCCAGGTGGAAGCCGGAGCCTGGAACTCCACCCGAGTCTCCCACGTTGGGGGCAGGGGCGCTCGGGCTTGGGCCGTCATCACCTGCTGCCTCCCGGAGGCATTGGGAGGGGGAGCTGGATCGCGACAGGAGGGGCGGGGACTTGAACCGGGGCTCACAGGGACATGGGAGCCCCGCACTTGGGTTTCTCCGTGAGCGGTGGCCCACTCTACCTCTGATCCACCTCCTTCTGAATGTCCTTGTTGAGCTCGTCCACTTTCTGTTGCAGCTTCTTCCGCCTCTGCTCGGGCGGGAGGTTGCTGAAGTCCTCCGGCGTGGCGCCCTGGGGACGCAAACAGACGTGAGGAGCCAGGGAGCCCCACGCGCCCCGCGACAGGGACACGGGGGCTGCAGGGGGCTTCCCGAACCCAGTGAAGCGCCCTCCCGCCACACCCAGCCGGGGTGCAGAAATCAAGGCATGCAGACGGCAGGGGTCCCACAGACCAGCCCCACAGCCCCCTGGAAAGGCAGGAAGACAGGCTCTCCACTTCCGGGCAGAACCGGGGAGCATTTCCAGGGGGACCCCGCTTGTCCCCCGCACCAGTGTCCGGAGCAGTGCTCGCCTCGCCTTCTACCGACCGGAGACGACCCTGGCAGCCGCCTGTCCTTCCCTTCCTGTCTGCGCAAGGCAGGCTCGGGCTTCCATCCCCGGGACCGACTTTGTCAGGGAAAAAGTTTTTAACAACACGCTCTTCCCTCTCCCCCTCCACTTCCTGGCCCCTGCTGCTGTGTCCCAGGGCAGGGCTGGGAGCCGGAGAGAAGGCCCCCCGGGGCTGGCTTCCACCCGGCACCAGCCATCCAGGCGACCCGACTCCTTCCTCCGGAAACAGTCGCTCTCTGCTCCGAGTACGCGCCTTGGTAAAGCAGACCTGGGCAGCCCTGGGCAGACGCGCCGTGGAAGGAGGCGCCAGGGGCCTTCACGTAGGCGAGGCTGTTTCCATGCGGACAGAAATCTGCTCCTCTAGCCAGGGGCAGGGCGAAGCAGCGGCTGCTAGCGGACTCCAAGCAGCGCACTCGGGGCTCGTGATGGGCGACTCCGCAGATGGTTACCCGGAGGCCTGGCCCGGCCCTCTGGGCCCACGCTGTGGGCGCCGGCAGCACGGCTCCTGAGGCCAAGCCCGGCAAGCAGCATTCAACTCCAGAACCACGAGGACGCAAAGCTCGCGTTCAGTCCAAGGCCAACGCGACCTGTGCTTGCAGGCCGCGGCGCCTACGGCATGGGAAGCCCCGGGAGTCAATCCCTCGCTTGTCGGCTCGTCCCACTGCCGCGTGCGCGGATTCCGCTCGGGGGTGATAGGCACGGTTTCTACAATGCTGGGTTTTTGCTTCTGCTTTCTAAAAGTTGAAATATGACAAAACTCACGTCAGACACGCTGCTTCGGGAGCCAGGGGGTGAGGTAAGCGGTCAGCGTGAACTCTGGGCAGGCCTGTTGGGCCTCACCGTGCTGCTGAGAGCCGGACAGAACTTTCTAGAAGGAGGGAAGTGTGCCCAGCGGCAGGCCCCCGCCTGGCAGCTACGGGTGGCGACTGAGAACATGATGTGGGGAGTGACTTTTCACAGTCCACTTCATGTTAATGAGTCAAACGTGCATGGACGGCACGTGCCGGGGGGCCGCCTCCGACGTGGACGGCGTCAGCAAGAGCAAGGCCCGGACGCAGAGCACGCTGGGCCCACAGCCTGGGACAGTGTGGACAGAACTCAGACTTCTCTCCCGTCGACCAGGAGTTGGCCTGAGTGACCGCCTGCGTCCCTTGTGGAAGACGTCCCGACTGTCGCGTCGCCGCTGGACACCTGGGCAGGCACCTTCAAAGGCCGCTGCGGCCGGCTGGAGCCCGCGTTCTTTCAAACAGCACTCGGCCATGCACCCTGCCATGACGGACTTTCCCGTCAGGCGGTGAGTCAGGCCCCGCCCGGGCGGCTGGCGTGGCTGCACCTGGCGTGCCGCCGTGGGAGCGTGGATCCCACACACACACACACACACACACGCACGCACAAGTTCCAGAGGCCTTGCTTCACTCGTGGGCAAACGCTGGCTCCTCGCAGGCCCCTGGGTTTCCTTTCCCCCTCTTCTGGGGTCTCTGTGTGCAACACGTGGATTCACAGGGATGCCAAAAAGTAACACCTCGGCAACAAGCCGGTCAGGAGCCGCTGGCGCTCAGCAAAAGAGCAAATAAACGCCCTGGTCCCAGCAAGACTCCGGTCAGTCGATCTCATCCCCCAGCCCCCCTGCAGGTGGCTTCACGTCCTTGAGAACACCCGATCGCTCTGCCTGGAGCGGCTGTGAGGACGCTGAGGGCTCCTCTCGCAGCCCAAGGGCTGGTTCATGTCCTACAGGATTCTTCTTTTAAGGGTTGAGTTAGATGACAAATAGGTTGAAAAAAATACGCATCTCTCTGTATACAGACACACACTCATGAAGGTATTTCAAAACGTTGTGGCCAAAAATGGAATTCAAAGCTAAGTCTGTTTTGCTCCAAGAGAAAACTTGCAAATCCATGCACGGTTTTTCCCCGAGAGGCGACGACCATGAGCCTTCTGAAGTTCCCTCTGGAAACTGCACGCATCGGCACGAGAGCCCGTCCTGGGCTGCCTTCGGCGGTGCCCTCGGCGGTGCCCCCGGCGCCCACTTTTTCCTGGCTAAAGGGTGGCCCTCAGCTGCGGCCCAGGGGGAGACCACGTAACCAGTACGGTTATGGGTTATGTCGGTTAAGAGTTTCTTTTAATCAACATAATGATTAGTTTGGCTGTTCACCAGGGCTACGCGTTAAACAGAGACGACACAGGACGCTAAGTAAGGAATTCTGAAAAGGCTTAGGGGGTCTTCTCACCGCCCACACATCCTCTCGTGGGCCTCGAGCCAGCTCTGCCAAGGCCCCAGCGTGTATATGCGGCCCCCACGGGCAGCCGAGCTCGCCCCGCCTGCCTCCTGCAGGTGCCTCCCCCACTTACAGCAACTCCAGGGGCTCCCAGAGGGGGGCATCTTTCATCTCTTGAACTGACTTTTATTCCACACAATCCATAAATAGCCCCGTATTTAAAATGCACATTCAAGTTCCCACGGATGGACCCCAACACCTGTCACCCTCCCAAGGCCCCCGATCACGGGTTAGGCGTTAATTTTCTTAGCCACTGGAACAGATTACGGTCACCTCCAGGATGTCTGTACCCCAAAGGCCCCGTAAAGAAACCCCCACAAAGCACAGGCGAGGAGAAACACACACCGACAGTTAATGTGGACACGGGCACAGCGTGGCAGCCACAACACACACACCACGAAACCAGGGCGGACCCAGCACATGCAGGGGGGTTGTGCTTACCAGCTTGAGAGAAAGCTTCGTGGGAAAATTGGAGAGAAAACGGGAAAAAGAGAGAGGGAGAGAGAGAGAGAGAGAGAGAGAGACAAGTGAGAAGGGAGGTACTGGGTGAGCTCCCGCACCAGCGCCGCCCGGAAGGCCACCTGTCGCCCGGGGGCAGTGGCTCGGGCCGATCTGTGCCAAAGTTCACAAGAGGGGCTGGGCCCTGGCGCAGCTTCCGGGCGCCACGCCGCCAGCACAGATGCAGACAGACACGCAGGGCTGACGTCACAGTCCGCTCAGCCCCCTCACGCGGACCCGGACGCCGGCCTGCGGTCGGCAACAAGTGGCTGTGAAAATAACGCCGTGGCCTGTGGCTCACAGAGTCCCCCTGGGCGGCCCTGCACACAGGGCCTGACCGCTCATTCCACACTGTCCCCCGAGGCCGCTCGCGTGCCTTAGACCACCCAGCAGGCCACCTCTGGAACCCGTGAGAGGGGCCGCCAAGGACGAGGCCGAGATGACGCCCGTGCCACACGTGTACGGGGGCCGGGAGCCTGGTGCCTCCGAGGGCCGGGAGCAGGTGCCTCCGGAGGCCTCCCGTTGAACTCAGGGCCCGCCAGCTGCGTCAGCTGCAGGGCGAGCACCCGCGGCCCTGCCACCTCCACGGGAGAACAGGACGGGACCGGCGAGGCCCCGCCTGCGTGTTGAGATCCCAGCGCAAGGCGCTTGGCCGCCGTCAATCCAGAGGTAGGGCAACTGCCAGCCGGGGCCAAAGACACTTTGCAGGCGAAGGGCCGAGCAGTGCCCTCTGGGTTGGAGAGGCCTTCAAAACCCCTCCACCAGCTTTAACAATTCGAATTCTTCCGACTTACTCAAGGGTGATGCTGTTTTTTTTTTTTTTTTTGAAATAGCCAATAACCTTCTAAAGAAACTGTCTCTATGAAGAAGAGATTTCTACAGGAAGGAAACAGCAAGACGGACTTCTGGGGCAAGCCGGGTGGCTGCAGCCGTGTTCCGGCCGGTGCCGCGCCCGTGGGCCCTCCTGTGGACTTTTGCACAGATCTGCTCAGCACGGGTCGAGTTCGGCACACACAGACACCACGGTGGCGCCCCCGGCGTCTCCCCCACAAAGCGCACGGCCGAACACAAATACCACCGCACGCGTGGTCTGGACAGCGCTCACTCGCGGCCCGGCACCTGCACCGGTGCGCCGTGGGCTGTCTACCCAGCTACTTCTGGACGTGGAGTCGCCACGTTCTGACACGGACAGGTCGTACAGGAAGCAAGCCGTCAGGGCTGAACGCGAATCCCGCCAGATCCCCGCGCGGTGCCGCGTCCCGAGGCCGCCGCGGCACCGGGGATTCTTGTCCAGGATTCGACCCTGGTTTCCAGCCTCGAGCCAGCCAATCAGATCACGGAAAACCAGGAAGCCAATCAGAGGTTTCGGTAGGGACACTGCCAGAGGCCACATGCGGGACAGAGCCAGAGCCAGGGTGGCCGAGCGCTGAGGGACAGTCACAGGGACCAACCTCACGCACAAAGAAGGGGGACCGGGAGGGAACGCACGGCCGTGTATTTAAGGGGGGGCTCGTTGTGCCCCCCTGGGATGCGCTCTGCTGCGTCCCCCGAGCTCCAGGGCACCCCCCCTTACAGAGCCACGCGTGCCACACGTGCACGGGCACTCAGCTGCCCGCGGCGGCGTCTCAGGGTGAAATTTGGCCAGGAAGTCACACCCAGTGCCGTCTTAGACGAGGGCCACGGCCCCTCTGAAGGGAGTGCAGAAGGAGTGGAAGGGGCTCAGCTGCCTGCCGTGAGCGGCACGGATCGGGGCTCGAAAGATCGGCTGCTCTGCGCACGGTGGTTGCCGGCCGAAGCAGCCTGTGGCCGCACGTGCACGATCAGGCTTTTTCCTGGTGAGAATTTCACCGGGTGCCGGGGCCTGAGTCCCCGGTCTGGTGCTGTCAATGGGGTTAGTGGCTGTGCCGAGACAGCGCCACCGGTAAACTTACAACATAGTCCCTAGCCTCGAAGGCACAGGTGGGTTTCCCTATGGTCCTCTTCATGAGTTCTCTGTGAAAACAGAGAGACTGAGGCTGCCAATCACCAGCGAGAGAACAAGACAGAAAAATTAGAATTCAAGTGACCGGAAGACCACAACCCTGGACAAAGCCCTGACAGTCGCTGGGGACTTTCAAAATCTTTTGGATGGTATTTCCCATATAATTAACATGGGAGAGTCCATATTTGAGATACAGAAGTCCCTGCAGAGGCCAGAAGAGCAGACCCTACACGAAGGCAGGGAAGCCACGCCGTAGGCTGCCCCGTGAGAACAGAGTGTGGGTGTTCAGAGAACAGAATTTTCTCCCAGACGCTGATGGCTTACAAGAAGAAACGGTTTACCCTGTCGAATTCCTTAGACACAAAACAAATTCTGGGAACAGCGGTTTGCACAGGATTTGTCCACTCTGATGAGTGACTGAAACTGAACCAGGGCCGGCGCAGCGGCACAGCGAGTGCCAGCATCCCATATGGGCACTGGTTCGAGTCCTGGCTGCTCCACTTCCGATCCAGCTCCCTGCTGTGGCCTGGGAAAGCAGTGGAAGTTGGCCCAAGTCCTTGGGTCCCTGCACCCACGTCGGGGACCCGTTTGGGTTCCTGGCCGTCTGGGGAGTGAACCAGAGGATGGAAGTTCTGTCTGTCTCTCCCTCTCTCTGGCCAGCGAAAGCTTTGGCCCGGCCCTGCAGGTGGGCCTCGAGTTTCAGCGACTCTACAGCAGGCTCGTTTTTAAATTGATCATTTGACACGGCCCTTGATGGTGTCATCAACATCTGAGTGACCCTTGGCAGAGAGAGGGTCCCTGGTCCCTGCTAAGCCCTGCACCTTCCATGCTGAGATCGCTTTAACATCAAGTCCCACCTGGGTTTGCTCCTGAGCCTGCTAACCCCACTTCTGTGAAGTATTCCCTAGTCCTTCTTTTTTTTTTTTTTTCCCCCCACTTTTCGCAGTGCTGCTTCCTGGGGAAAGGACATCAAATGCGGCCTAAAATGAGGGCAGCAGACGCCTGTTCTTAATGAAAGCACGCCGTGCGAGTGGCCCTCAGAAAAACACTCGGCACTTGGCAGCTGCTTTTTTTGTTTGTTTGTTTTTTTGACAGGCAGAGTGCACAGTGAGAGAGAGAGACATAGAGAAAGGTCTACCTTTACCGTTGGTTCACCCTCCAATGGCCGCTGCGGCCGGTGCACCGCGCTGATCCGAAGCCAGGAGGCAGGTGCTTCTCCTGGTCTCCCATGGGGTGCAGGGCCCAAGCACTTGGGCCATCCTCCACTGCCTTCCCGGGCCATAGCAGAGAGCTGGCCTGGAAGAGGGGCAACCGGGATAGAATCCAGCGCCCCGACCGGGACTAGAACCCGGTGTGCCGGCGCCGCAGGCGGAGGATTAGCCTAGTGAGCCGCGGCACTGGCTGGCAGCTGCTTTTAAGCTTGCCAAGCACATATTTGAGAACTAAGAAATAAAATTTGTTTTGTTGAATATGGTTTGTTTAAAAAAAAAAAAAAAAGGCCATTTTCCTCTAAATCATCAAAACAGCCAGTTTCTCACGTCACCGTTTCGTGGTTTGAGTATTTTTCCCTAACCGCCGTTCTGCACGTCCTGAACGCTGACTGCTTGGTCTTTCCCTAAACATCTGGGGATACCGCGAGCACAGAGACCCCCTGGCAGCCGACGGTGTGACGGTGACAGATGGTCAGATCGATGCATCAAGAGCAGTGAACAGTAGCGCACATCCGAGAGTCCCCCGCGAGAACCCAGAAGACAAACGCACAGGCCTTCACCATCAATGGATGAGTGAGGGAAGCGGCATTGGCGGCGTAGCTGGCCGAGAGCGCCCGGGCCCTGCTCGGGTTCTGGAAGTCTAGGGGGACGGGCCGGGGAGGCCTAAGCCGGCGTGATCGAGCCAGGAAGCCACGGATTCCTCGGCAAGTCCGAACAACAGAGCCCGGCACAGTCCATCATCCACTCCTGACCAACAGTCCCTCTGCTGGGCCACTGCGGGTGTCGCTAGGAAAGGGGCCGTCTGCTTCTTAGCCGGACCCACAGCGCTGCTTTCCCACGCGCTGCAGAGGGAGCAAGGCCGCTTCCGGGCCGCGCCTGGAGAGGCACACACAGCTCGGTTCGCAGCCACTGCCACCATTCTGCCACCACTGGCCAGCCGCTGGTTCCGTTTCCAGGGCGGCTACCTCTCATCGAGGGAATCAGCTAGGGCCTAGACTCTGTCCCCAGGCCAATGTGGCAGCTCACAGCACGGCAGGGGGGAAAAACCAAAATGTGACGGGCACCCAACTCTGGCTTCACAGACACGGGAGGAAGTTACCCGACTACCAGGGGCCTGGGACCCCAAAGAAAAAAGGCGAAATCACGTTAGACCAGAAGTGTTCCTACAACTGCTGCAGCTCCCACAGCACAGGAATGTTAAAACCTTGCTGGATTCAGTAAGGCACTGAGTGCACGTGTGTGTGTGTGCAGGGGCTACTCCTGGGTGTGCGTGTGTGTGCGTGTGTAGGGGTTACTCCCGGGATGTGTATGTGTGTGTGTGTGGAGGGGCTACTTCTGGGGTGTGCGTGTGTGTGTGTAGGGGTTACTCCCGGGATGTGTATGTGTGTGTGTGTGCAGGGGCTACTCCTGGGTGTGCGTGTGTGTGTGCGTGTGTAGGAGTTACTCCCGGGATGTGTATGTGTGTGTGTGTGTGTGCAGGGGCTACTCCTGGGTGTGCGTGTGTAGGAGTTACTCCCGGGATGTGTATGTGTGTGTGTGTGTGCAGGGGCTACTCCTGGTTGTGTGTGTGTGGAGGGGTTACTCCTGGTTGTGTGTGTGTGTGTGTATGGCGAGGTTACTCCTGGTTGTGTGTGTGTGTGTGTGTGGAGGGGTTATTCCCGGTGTGTGTGTGTGGAGAGAGGTTACTCCTGGTTGTGTGTGTGTGTGTGTGGAGGGGTTACTTCCAGTAGCAGACCTGGGGGAGCTGAGAGTAGAGCGCTCAGATTTACCTAGGGGGCTACAAACGATGCCAGTCCCCCTCCTTTTCCATAAACCCACCGGCATCTACGTGGGACTGAAGCACCAATCCCATCAATCCCCGTGGCCAGCAGAGGTGCCACCTGGACCACACCGCAGGCCACAGAGGAGTCAGCCACGTGAACCACCTGCTGCCCGGACAGGGACGTCACAGAGCCTCAGGCTCCGAACACAGACTCCGGGCTCAAACCCTGGCCCGGCGCTACCCACCCTCACCTCTGTGCACTTCAGGTTCCCTCACAATAAAATAAGAAATATTACTACCCAGGCTTCAAAGCGTGGTTGAAACAGTTACATGGGCGCGTGACACTGAGTGTGTGGTAAGTAGCAGCCACGTCTCGCCACTGGGGACCCCTGCGTCCCAGACTGCGGTCCCGGCTGCTCCACTTCCAACCCAGCTCCCCGCCGATGCACACGGGAAGGCAGTGGATCAGGACCCAAGAACTCGGACTTGAAAGACCCAGATGGACTTCCTGGCTCCTGGCTTTCGTCTGGCCCAGCCTTGGCTGTCGCGGGCACGTGGGGAGTGAACCAGTGAATAAAAGACCTGTCACTCTGCCTTTCAAGTGGATAAGTAAAGAAAGAAAGAAAGAATTAGGCCTTTTGCAGGCAGCAGGTACTTGAATTTTACTAAAAACGCTACTGGAACCATGAGACCTCGGCCAGTTCCGCTCTGGCTCTGCACGGCGTTCACATGATTTCAGCAATTATTAAGCAAATATTTTCT
The DNA here is from genome assembly GCF_033115175.1 of Lepus europaeus. Classification (NCBI taxonomy): domain Eukaryota; kingdom Metazoa; phylum Chordata; class Mammalia; order Lagomorpha; family Leporidae; genus Lepus; species Lepus europaeus. Next base: position 5,091,627 of record NC_084838.1, on the reverse strand, counting down.
GACCGTGTGGTCACTTCCAATTCCTCATCTCATTGCTGCTTTTAGAAACAGAATCTAAAGTCCCCCTTTTTGGTAAAATCAAGGTAAAAAAAAGCAATGACTTAGGTGCTTTGGAGAGGAAGCGAGGAACGTTCCAGAATGCCGGGCCCCTCTCTCCCCCGCCCTCTGTCTTCGCTTGCTGTCTGCCTTCTCCTTCCAGCTACAGCCCCAAGCTCTTTCTCCGCGTTCACGGGAAAACATAATGGATTCACTCACAGACACAACGGCTCCTGCAGAACAAAACGTGCAAGGAAGAGTGTGCGCGAGACGGACCCCGGAGCGGCACTTACCCCACGCTTTAGGCTCCTGAAGCAGTGGATTTTGGGTTTGGAGGTCATGAACTCGTTGAAGCGATGGGAGAGGGGTTCCTTTGGCTGCTTGGGAGACTGGGGGCCGTTGGGAACAGCAGAGGGTGAGGCAGAGGCAGGGGGCGGGGGGGGAGGCTGACGGGGGGATGTTAAAAGGGACACAAGCTACGTGTAAGAGATGGAGCAGTGACAGAGTAAAAAACCAGAAACAAGAAGACACAAAACAAAAATAAGCATCAAATCATATCTGAAACCCAAAGCAAGTACAACACAAACAAGTAAACATCGAGGCCACGGCCAAACGCCAGCGTGGAGAGCGTGTGACGTGCGGCGCGGGGTGGAGGAGGGTGGGGAGGCACCCGGCGCATGCAGCCTGCCCACGCCCACCAGCCCCGCCAGCAGCAGCGTTCAGCGTCTACACCGTCTACACCGTCTACACTAACACAGCTGGGGGGGAGCCAATGGATGACCTTCGGTGCGAGGTTGTGAAAACAGCAAGACAGTGTCAATGGAACATGAACTCGCTCTACGGTTAAAGCGGGAACATTGCCGCCACCTGTCTTCCGCCACCGTTACTGCCGACATGCACCTGTGGGTCCCGTTAGGCAAACTCAAGGGAAGGTGTGCGCGGACGCACGTGTTAACCCACGGCCACCAGTGCGGTTAGATCATCGGTTACAGGGACGCCACGTGCTCTGCCCTCCGCCGGCCTCGGCCGTCTGGGGACCGTTACGGATGAAAGGCGGGAGCAACACGCCCACCGGGCGACTCAGCCGTTAGTGCGGTGATACGGGACAGGTGAGATGCGTCCGAGACAAGACAGAGGCCATGGCAGACACCACCACCGACGCCGCCACCGCACACCGGGACACGACGGCACGCCCGCGCCTCGTCTTCGGCATCGCGGCAAGACCGAGCCGCCACGCGGCCGCCTCCGCCCCGGATGGGCGCCTTCCGCACCCCGACCGAGCAGCAGTACCTTATTTTTCTTGATGAACGGCCAGAGCTTCCCCTTGGATTTGCCCGCGAACTTGGGCTCCGGCTTGCCCTCCCCTCGCGAGCTGGACAGGCTGTGGTCGGACACGGCGCGCTGCATGGGCTGGGTATAGTCCTCGAACTCCACGTCGCCCGGCGGCTCGAAGCCGGACTTGTAAGCTTCGACGACCAGCTGGGAGTCCTGAAATTACAGCCGCGAACAGAGACTTCCTGAGGGTGAGCTCTGACGACCTCCGCCAGCCGCTCTGCGGCCCTGACTGGCAGCGGGTTTTTTCTGGGAAGATTCTCATCACTGGCTGTGACAACGTAGTCTGTAAAGCCCTGTCTGTCGTCGAGATTCCAAGACACTTTGAATACCCACTTTTCTACATTTGGAGAAAGAAGTTTTGGTTAAAAACTGGTGTGGGTAGCGCTGGTGCCGTGGCTCCCTTGGCTAATCCTCTGCCTGCGGCGCCAGCATCCCATATGGGCACCGGATTCTATCCCGGTTGCCCCTCTTCCAGGCCAGTTCTCTGCTGTGGCCCAGGAGTGCAGTGGAGGATGGCCCAAGTGCTTGGGCCCTGCACCCCATGGGAGACCAGGAGAAGCACCTGGCTCCTGCCTTCAGGTCGGTGTAGCTCTGGCCATTTGGGGGTGAACCAACAGAAAGAAGATCTTTCTCTCTGTCTTTCTCTCACTGTCTGTCAAAAAAAAAAAAACCACACACACACACACACACAAAAGGCCGGCGCCGTGGCTTAACAGGCTAATCCTCCGCCTTGCGGCGCCGGCACACCGGGTTCTAGTCCCAGTTGGGGCACCAGATTCTATCCCGGTTGCCCCTCTTCCAGGCCAGCTCTCTGCTATGGCCCGGGAAGGCAGTGGAGGATGGCCCAAGTCCTTGGGCCCTGCACCCCATGGGAGACCAAGAGAAGCACCTGGCTCCTGGCTTCGGATCAGCGCGATGTGCCGGCCACAGCGGCCATTGGAGGGTGAACCAATGGCAAAAAGGAATACCTTTTTCTCTGTCTCTCTCTCTCACTATCCACTCTGCCTGTCAAAAACACACACACACACACACATACACAAAAAAACCCGGCATGTTCAATGCAGGAAAAAAAAAAAAATCAATGGCTTATGATTATGTAATTCCCTTGAACAACATGTGATTCAACAACCTGGTTTCCATTAATACTTTTTAGGGGCTGGGACTGGGGTACAGCAGGTTCAGCCCTCGCCAGAATCCCACATGAGTGCCAGGTGACTCCTGGCTGCTCCACTTCTGACCCAGCCTGGGAAGGCGCCTGGGAAAGCAGCAGAGGACGGCCCAGGACTTGGGTCCCTGCAACCCACTTCAGAGACCTGGAGTTCTTGGCTCCCAGCTTTGCTCTGGCCCAGCCCCAAATGTCACAGCCATTTAGGGACTGAACCAGAGGACACAAGATCTCTTTTTCTCTCTGTCACTTGCCTTTCTAAGAAATTTTTTTTGGTAAGTTCTTTTTAAAATTTATTTTTATTTATTTGAAAGGCAGAGAGGGGGAGAGGAGGGAAAGAGAGACAGAGAGACAGAGACAGAGACAGAGAGAGAGAGACAGAGAGAGACAGAGAGAGACAGAGAGAGAGAATCTTGCCTCTGCTGGTTTATTCCCCCAATGCCCACAGCAGCCAGGGCTGGGACGGGCCAGAGCCAGAGCAGGGACCCGAGTACCTGCCGCACTCTGGGCGGCCCCTCGGCGCGCGCTGCAGGAACCGGACTCAGCAGCGGGGCTGGCACTTGAGCCCAGCACACGACGGGGCTGCACCTTAACCACTAAGCCAGGCGCCTGCACTCTGACCGCTGGATTCTTCTTGTTTGTTTTAAAGATTGATTGATTGATTTGAAAGGCAGAGTTAGAGAGAGAGAAGACACACAGAGGGAGACATAAAACTTCCATCTGCTGGTTCACGCCCCAGATGGTCACAAAGGCAGGAGCTGGGCTGGTCAGGAGCCAGGAGCTTCCTCCGGGTCTCCCATGTTGTGCAGAGGCCCAGCACCTGGGCTGTCTTCCTCTGCTCTCCCAGGAGCATCAGCAGGGCGTGGAGCAGAAGTGGAGCAGCCGGGTCTTGAACTGGCACCGCTAAAGCAACGGCTTTACCCACGACACCACAGTGCCGGCCCCCATTGAATTCTTTTTAAAACATTTATTTCAAAGACAGAGTGACAGTGACAGTGACAGAGAGAGAGAAAGAGAGAGAGAAGAGATCGTCCGCTCGCTGGTTCACTCCCCAGATGGCTGCCAACAGTCAGGGCTAGGCCAAGCCAAAGTTCCAGCCTGGAGCTCCATCTGGGTCTCCCACACGGGTTACAGGCCCCAAGCACTTGGGCCATCTTTCCCAGGCGCATCAGCAGGGAGCTGGCTCAGAAGTGGAGCAGCCGGGACTGAAACCAGCGCTCTGGTACGGGCTGCCTGCCTGGCCAGCGGGAGCTCAGCTGGCAGTGTTGCGACACTGGCCCCAGGACCTTAAAGAAGACCCAGCAGAATGAAGCAGTCGGCCACTCGAGTAGACCCCAAGGGGGTGAGGAGTGACCCTGCAGACGGGGGGGGGGGGGGGGGGGTCCAGGCAGAGAAGAGCTGGGAGGAGGGGTCTGCGTTTTCAGGAAAGTCCAGGGGGCCACTGTGGCTAGGATGTCGGGGAGGGCACGGAGGACAGGGGACGCGCCAGAGATAAATAGCGTGGGCGGGGGTCTGTGGCCAGCTCAGGGCTCTGCACCCCATGTGACTTTGGCTCCTGCCAAGGGAGACGGGCGCCCCTGGACGCTCCTGGGCAGAGGGGCCATGCTCCACGTACGACGAGGCTCTCTGTGGAGGGCAGGATCGGCAGTGAGGCAGGGCACGGGGCCTGGGGGCAGCAGAGGAGCAGGGGACGTGGGGGGAGGGGGCCGTTCCAGGTGCTGCACGTTTGCAGGGCTGTAGACTGACACGCGTGGAGAGGATTCCTGTGGCTGGGTGGAGAGAGGGAGGGCCACAGGGAAGGTGGGGCGGGGCTGTGGCGTAGAAACAGCCCTCGAGTGTCCCCCCAGGCCTTGGGGTGCTGGGCCTGGGCCGCAGTGGCTGAGCTGGAGGCCGGAGGGGTCAGGTCCCTGGGCAGCCCGCTGGGCTGGGACGAATGCGGGCTCCCTCCCACCTTGCACACACCCCTGCAGGGACACCAGTGCTATGCCGTGAGGAGCCGGTAGAGCCCGCAGCAGGGCCACACGGGGCTGCCTGCTACTGGGCTTTCAGCCTCCATAACCCGGAGCTAAAGCAACCTCTTGTCCTGAGGAGTGAGAGAGAGAGAGAGAGAGAGAGAGAGAGAGAACGCTCTTCTCTAATGGTTTACTTCCCAAATGAACACAACGGCCAGAGCCAGAGCTCAACCCTGGTCTCCGGCGTGGGTGGCAGGGCCCCGGCCACTGGAGCCATCACCGCGGCCTCCCAGGGCCTGCCTCGGCGGGAAGCAGTCGGGAGCTGCAGCCAGGAATGGACCCAGGTGCTTGATGCGGGCCACGGCCTCTTCGCAGGTGTTTCACCTGCTACGCCGCATTACGCCGGCCCCGTACGCCGTCTCTAAGTATTCAGCCCCAGGCATTTTGTGACAGTGACAGAAAATGGGCCAGCCGGTCATCCAGGCGGGAAACCCCCCGGCAAGTGAATCTGGACGCCCGCAGCGAGGCCCAGAGGCGCAGGCTGGACGGGCCAGCGTGGGCGGGGAGGGGCGCTCCGAGAGCCTGGCCCTGCTGCGGAGAGCGAATGCAGAGACCGGGGCGAGGGCTAGGGCCTGCGGAGAAGAGGAGGAAGCAGCCACGAAGGAGCCTGAGACCAGCCAGGCCGGCGGCGAGATGTCCCGGGAACCAGGAGAAAGCAGGGCCGGCAGTGCTGCCGGTGCGAGGAAGAGGAAGGCGGGGAACAGACCCTGGGCTAGCAGTGCAGGGGTCGTGGGGGCGGGGATGAGCAGTTGTAACAGAGAAGCGGGTCCCTGTGACGGGAGAAAATCCTCGAAATCTAGACGGTTGGATTTTCCCAGATAGGGGCTAGCACCGGTTCGAGTCCCGGCTGCTCCACTTCCGATCCAGCTCCCTGCTAATGTGCCTGGGAAAGCAGCGGAAGATGGCCCAAGTCCTTGGGCCCCTGCACCCTCGTGGGAGACCCAGAGGAAGCTCCTGGCTCCTGGCTCCAGCCTGGCCCAGCCCCGGCCGTTGCAGCCATCTGGGGAGTGAACCAGCAGATGGGAGACCGCTCTCGGCCTCTTCCGCTCTGTAACTCTGCCTTTCAAATAAAACTTAAAAAGAAAACACTTTGATTCAGAAACGTCTCAATGACCACTGACGAAATGTTTTGTGCGAAAGGAAGTGAGAGAGCCAAATCCAAGACTCAGAGGTTTTCACAAAGGGCTCTCAAGCGGGGCCGCCCCAGCGGCGAGGCGCCTGGGACCCCAGCGTCTCCCTGGCACGCGCCGTGGGAGGGGCGGGGCAGAAGGGAGGCCCGGCACTCGGCCGTACGCAGCCCCGGGGCCGATACTTGCGTTTTTCTGGTCGATGGACTCGGCCGCCTTCACGATGCCGTCCAGGCACTTTCCGAGGATGGGCATGACCTGCCGGTCCACCTCGGCGTACATCTTCATGGACTCCCCCAGCCGCACGATCCGCCTCTCCTCCATCTCTTGTATTTTCTGCAAAATCCGACTTTGTGTGAAATCAACGCGTTCCACTCTTCCGGCAGGGAGGTGCTCCCTGGCGGTACCGTGACCTCCCGGAACTCCCCGGGAAGGAGGCGGGCTCTGAGGCAGGGCCGCCGGGCCGCCCGGTGCGCGCCTCCCACGCCTCCACCGGGAAGAGCCGCAGCCCCACGCAGGAGTTTTCAAGTGACAGCACTGTTTGTGGCTGCTCCAGCTCAGCCCCGGCGGAGACATCACCAGCGTGCCTCCGGCTGCACGTCAAGAAGCAAATCGTTGTTGTTTTCTGTAACCGGACTCACATTTGTACAAAGATTCCCAAGCAGGGGAATACGTACGGGGCACCTAAAAATATCCTGGTACAGAAATTGTTGAAATCCAAGCACTGGAGGGGTATTCAAAAAGTTCATGGAAAAACTGCATGGGGGCGGAGCTGTGGTGCATCAGGTTAAGCCTCCGCCTGCAGTGCCGGCATCCCATACAGGCGCCGGTTCTAGTCCCAGCTGCTCCACTTCCAACCCAGCTCTCTGCTATGGCCTGGGAAAGCAGTGGAAGATGGCCCAAGTCCTTGGGCCCCTGCACCCATGTGGGAGACCTGGAAGAAGCTCCTGGCTCCTGGCTTCAGATTGGCCCGGCTCCGGCCGTTGCGGCCAACTGGGGAGTGAACCAGCAGATGGAAGACACCTCTGTCTCTCTCTCTGTGCCTCTCCTTCTCTCTGTGTGTAACTGTGACTTTCAAATAAATAAATAAATAAGTCTTTAAAAAAAAAACCCAAAACTATGCATGGACCTCAACATTTTTTGCACCAAAATAAACATATCTTTGTTTAATTCCATTTCTCCATGAACTTCTTTAAGTAACCCCCCATATGTAAGTTTCCTCGGCTATTTTGACAACCTAAAGTTGTCAGAATGAAGCAGTCCAAGGAGAGCCGTCCAGGTGTTCAGACCTGCGGGTCTACGGCAGCTGCTCTGCCTCCCGCGACCTGGGCCACGACTCCCGGCTCCACACCTGGCAAGGACACGGTGACCGGTGCAAAGCAGGCGGTTTCCGAGACACTGCCCTGGACCGCGGCTGGGTCTAGATGCTTCAGCGCGGCGGCGGTGCAGGCCGGGGTTACAGAAGCATCTAGAAGACGACGCGCGGGCAGGGCGAGGGCCGCGGCCTCACCTGGAAGATGCTGGGGATGTGGGTGTGGTAGTGCTCGTGCTGCTCCTGGTTGAACTTCTGCAGGACTGCGGAGTAGTCGGCTTTGCTGTCCTCTGCCATCTGGTGCCGCACCTGCGCTTGCTGCCGGGCCTGCGGGCACAACGGGTCCCCTCACTCCGGGCAGGGGTCAGCCCGGGGCTGCCCTCCAAGGGCCCACCGGTAGTGAGTGGGTTTTGGGGGGTGAATGTTTTGAATGTGAATTTCCTTAGGGCAAGCAGTGTGGATGCCAGCCTGCTGCAAACCCCACCGGTCTGCACACTCTCCAGTGGGACCAAGTGCCACCGTCCCCCGGGCCCACCCCTGGGCCCACGCTGACACCAGGGTGGCCACGCACCTCTCCACACACGCACTTCATTTTCTTTGAGGAGGGGAAGGAGAACCCATCAATATGTTTACCCGATTCCCAAGAGGGGTTCGCGCTCGGAAAGAGCCTACGTATGACCTACAACCTATGACCTAGACCACGGGTCTATGGGGGCGTGTCTAAAACTCTCCACCACGTTTATTTTTACAGACATGTGGGCCTGTCAAAGACTGTGGAAAATGGAATTAAGACAAAATTAATTTTGGCGCAAGAAAAGCTTTGAAATCCACACCCATGTTTTCTTTTAATGTACATTTCCATGAACTTTTTGAAGACCCCTTCTATACAGGGTTTTAAACGTTCTTTGCATCAAAACCGTCTTTTAATTTCATTTTCCATGAACTCTGGCAACCTTTGAAGCAGTGGTAAGCGTGGCGCCTCCTTTTAAGCCTGTTTCTTCTAACTCAAATGCACGCCTAAGACATGAGGACGCTCCAAGCAGCACGCCGCGTCGCACTCACGCACATGGTGCTCAAGGAGAGGTGGTGCGCGGCCTCGCGGGCCGGACGCCCAGCCCCACCCGGTCAAGGCTCGGCTCAGTGCCCGGTGGGTGGCAGAGTCCCCACGCTGAGCCACGGACTGGGCGGGACCCCAGCCAGGCGGCCGGGTGCTCTGTCCACTGCTTTACCGCCCTGCACCACTCGGTCACAGGGGTTGGAGACCACCGGCGACAGCCAGCCAGCCAGACCCGGCACAGGCGGCCCAGACGCCGGCTCGGCCCACTCCCCGGGTGACCTGACCCGGTTTTCCACCTTGCGGGCTCCTGCAGGTTGTGGGATTGGCACCCCCCACACCAGGCAGGGTCTGGGCAGGGCCGGCAGGGTCTGGTGCGTTCGATCCCTTGCTCATGGCCCCGCAGCTCCCTCCCTGGCCATCTGCTTCGGCTTCCGCCCCTGCTGGTGTCCACGGCTCGGTCTCTTCGGCCAGTCTCCAAAATATTAAAATCCCCAGCTACCTTCAAAACTCCACCCCCTCCCAACACACACACACACACACACCCCGTGGCCTGCCCAGCCCCCACACCCCATCTGTTCCTCTAACTCGTCCAACCCCAGACTCTCCGACCCGTTCGGATCACCGACAGCTTCGGATTTACCGAGGAACCCAGGGAAAGCCCCACCAGCCCCCAGGCGTCTCAGCCGGCGGAACCAGGACACGGGCCTGGGCCACGGTAGCTCCTCGCCCGAAAGCAGGTGACATCCCCTTGACCCCTCCACCCCTGCCTTCTTCCCAGAGCCCAGCTCTGCCCCACCCCCCCCTCGGCTCCCCCACTGCCCACCGCGCCGGACCCTTGGCCCACCCCAGGGTACACAAGACCCAGCCGGCAGTCGGCCACCTCTGTGGAATTTATTTTTCTTCTTGAATAAAATTGTTTCGGCTGTGAGTTCAAATCCGGCTCCCTGTCCTGACAGAAGCCATTCTCCACTTCACTCGCCAACCTCCCCCAGAGAGTCTCAGAGCCGGCACCGCGAGCCGCTCCCGCACCCCCGGCACCCTGGCTCCCCGGCTCGGAAGCGGCTGCGGCTGGGGTCCCCTTCCTCCCACTTCCCGGAATCCCACCATCGCCTTTCTTCCTGTTTATGCGCCGCGATCCTGTGACCCGGCTCAGGACCGCTGGACCTAAACCGTGGGAGAGATGAGTCAGGCAGAAGGCACCCAGCCCGGGGGCAGCCGGGCAGAGCTCCCGCGGGCACGGGCCTGCGCAGGCAACCTGCTCTCTGCCCGGACGTCACCCGGCGAGGCCCACCGCGTCCACAGGCGCGGCCTCGCTGTGGCTGCACGGGGGGGACTCAGACACACCGCCGTGACGGCTGGCCCTCGGGCCCAGACGCTACCGTGGGGGGAGCTGCTGTTTGTTTTTCCACCGCAACGGGAGAGTCCTCTGACGCCGGCGGACGACTACAGATACAGGAAAGGGAAGAAGTGTCTTCACGAGCATGTGCAAAGACGGTCCCGGGCCCCGCTGGGTAGCAGGTGTCTCCGAGGGTTCACCTGCTGACGGCCGAGGCCGGCACCCCGCCCCCACTTCCCCAGTCAGTCTAAAAATAGCATCGGGGTCTCAGAGGTGCAGGGTTTCCATTCTAAACCAGGACCGGGGGCTGAGCTGTTTCTCCTAACTCAACGAAGACACACACCCCGGATACACACACACAGACACTCCCCGGACACACACACAGACACCCTGGACACACACCGACACACACATATACAGAGACACACCCTGGTACATACCCCGACACACACAGACACCCTGGACACACACACACACACACACTCCCCGACACACACACACTCTGGACACACACACACACCCTGGACACACACATCCTGGATACACACACATACACACACACCCCAGACACACACACACAGACACCCTGGACACACACCGACACACACATATACAGACACACACCCTGGTACATACACACCCCGACACACAGACACCCTGGACACACACACACACACACCCCGGACACACACACACAGACACCCTGGACACACACACACACACTCCCCGACACACCCCGACACACACACACTCTGGACACACACACACCCCACACACACACATACAGACACACACCCTGGTACATACACACCCCGGACACACACACAGACACCCTGGACACACACCGACACACACATATACAGACACATACCCTGGTACATACCCCGACACACACAGACACCCTGGACACACACACACACACTCTGGACACACACACACACCCCGGATACACACACACACACACACACCCCAGACACACACACAGAGACACCCTGGACACACACCGACACACACATATACAGACACACACCCTGGTACATACACACCCCGACACACAGACACCCTGGACACACACACACCCCACACACACATACAGACACACACCCTGGTACATACACACCCCAGACACACACACATACAGACACACACACCCTGGTACATACACACCCCGGACACACACACACCCCGGATACACACACATACACACACACATACAGACACACACACCCTGGTACATACACACCCCGGACACACACACACACCCTGGGCACACACACAGACACACACCAGACACACACACTCTGGACACACACAGTCTCACACATACACACACATGTACCCTGGACATACACACAGACACACCTGGTCTCAGAATACAAGGAGGTGCCTGGGACTACAACCTCACCACGGGGCAGACACACACACACACACCCCGGTCTCAGAATACAGGGAGGTGCCTGGGACGGCGGCCTCACCACGGGGCACACACACACACACCCTGGACACACACACACACACACACTCCCCGACACACACACACTCTGGACACACACACACACACACTCCCCGACACACACACACTCTGGACACACACACACACACCCCGGTCTCAGAATACAGGGAGGTGCCGGGACGGCGGCCTCACCACGGGGCACACACACACACACACCCTGGACACACACACACTCTGGACACACACACACACACACACACCCCGGTCTCAGAATACAGGGAGGTGCCTGGGACGGCGGCCTCACCACGGGGCACACACACACACACAGACCTGTGCTGAGCCCTGCTTTGTTTTGTTTTGCTCCGGATGAGTCAGACTTGCAGAATTTAGAGAAAATATTCTCAAAAGTCCAGAACGACCACAGCCGCCCGCGGCTGGCAGTCACAGACACCGTGGACGAGATCTGGACGCCGCCTGTGGTTTCCATCGGAAAGACGGAACTTCAACCCGAGAAATTCTTTGACAAACCCCTGGGGACGCCCCCTAGATGGACGCGAAGGGGGTGCGAGCACGTGGCCTGCAGGACTCCGGGTGAGTCCTAACGAGGACCCCCAGGGGTCGGCGTGGCAGGTGCGGCACTGCAGCCCCCGACCTGGGGGTCTTGATGGGTCTAGACAGAGACACTGTTGGGGGTCCTGATGGGTCCAGACAGAGACGCCGTGAGCCACTCACGAGTGACGGGGCCACATCGCGCTCTCTAACCCAATCGTCCTTCTCCCCGAACACCTGCGACAGCAGGCACAGTTCTGCAGGCTGTCCGGCGGCCGGCAGCAGAGCAGCCGGGGCACGCAGGCTGGCTAACCACACGGCACCCTCCCGTCTCCATCCAAGGCCCGCGGTTTGAGTTTTAACCACACGAGTGGGCACGGACGGTTCCATGTATGCACAGCACTTTAAAAAGTTGGGGGGGGGGATAAAACTGAAAGATGAGTTTATTTTGGTACAAAAATTGTTTTGCAATCAATGCCTGGTCCATGGCAAGCAGGCAGCGGGACAGGACTGAGGTATGGATTTCGGAATTTTTTTTTTACAGCAAAATGAACTGTTAACTCCATCCTCTCTCCTTCCCTTTCTCTGAAAGGCAGAGCCGCAGAAAGGGATCACAGCGGCCAGGCCGAGGCCAGGAGCTTCCTCCTGGTCTCCCACGTGGGGGCAGGGGCCCAAGCACTTGCCAGGCACATCAGCAGGGAGCTGGAAGGGAAGTGGAGCAGCCGGGACTCGAACCGGCGCCCGTGGGGCTGCAGGTGGCGGCATCACTGCCTACGCCAGCACTCCAGCCCCTGCCTGCATTTTCCGGGACCATGTTTCCGGGTGCTCGTGTCCCTCAGCATCGCGCACACTGCTCTCCCTCAGATGATAAACCATGTAACACCGCGGCGGCCAGCGGTTCGGGAAAGACGCCTTTCCCTCTGCCAAAGGGTCCAGCACATCACTGACGTCCCCCTCTGACACCAGTCCTTTGGGGAGAGCAATGGGGGACGTCGGACAGCACCGCGGCTCCGGCAGCCACAGTTCACCGCACCACAACGGTGGGCGGAGACAGCCTGGCTTTAGGCGGGGTGGAACGGGGTCCCCGCCTCTGAGAACTCCGCCTGTCGCACCCTGCAGAGCGGGCAGATGGGCCCCGGCTTGGGGCCAGGAACCCAGCAGGGCACCGGCCGGCCGCCTGATTCTCTCCCGGAGCCACTGACAGCGTAGACGAAACCAAACCTGCTCACCAACAACCCGGCCGCCTTCTCCCAGCGACACAAACCCGCTCGCTGTGAGTAACTCCCAGAACCACAGGCCGGACAGCGACAGCCCCACTGCAGACACGGCCCCCACCTATTCCTAGGTCACTGCAGCTCAGCAACCAGCAACGCGCGGAGAACCCTGCCAACGCGACCTGGCACGCTGATTCCCCAGCACTTGCCAAGGATCTGGAGCAAAACGGATTTCACTCGGTTTTTCTTTTTAAAAATTTATTGTATTGGAAAGGCTGAATATGAACAAATAAGAGAGAAACAGAGCGAGAGGGGCTGGTGCTGGGGCACAGCGGGTAAAGCCGTCACCTGCAGTGCCGGCATCCTATATGGGCACCTGTTCTGGTCCTGGCTGCTCTACTTCCCATCCAGCTCTCTGCCGTGGCCTGGAAAAGCAGTGGAGGATGGCCCAAGTCCTTGGGCTCCTGCACCCACGGAAGAAGCTCCTGGCTCCTGGCTTTGGATCAGCCCAGCTCTGGCCATTGCAGCCATTTGTGGAGTGAACCATTGGATGGAAGACCTCTCTCTCCCTCCCTCTCCCTCTCTCTCTCTCTCTCTCTCTCTTTCTGCCTCTCCCAAATAAATAAATAACTCTTTAATAAAAACAAACAGTTCAGCAATCACCACTCCTGAAGAGGGGTTGGGGAAGGAACACCTTACTTTGCCAGGAAGGTGAGGGCAGGTCCTCACGCCCCGTTCCCAGAGCAGGGACGGGCGGGAGAGGTACGGCTGCCTCGAGACCCAGGCAAAAGCGCTGCTCCGGGAAGCTGGTGCCCTGGGACGAACACTGACAAAGCGAGACTGAAACGACCCTCCGAGCGGAGCAAGCCGCTGGCGAAGTGGCACCGCTTAACCCACCGGCGAACGGCTGCAACTGGACGTTTCCAAGTCCGCAGCTAGGAATGCTTTGAAAATCGCTACGCAGGCAGAGCGCTGAGAGTTCTGGTCGAGACTCCCAGGCCGGGGCCTCTTGCCAAAACGAGTCTGTCTTTGATCAATTACAAGGGCAGCTAAAATACAAAACAGAGAGAAGCCTCAAACTAAGTTAACCAAAGAAATATGCTCCAACTATTCCAGCAATTTCCTGACTTTTTTTTTTAATACTCTTACAACTTTCCAGCCCCTGGGGGTTCCCCGGCACACAGTCCCTGAAACAGAAGAAGAGAGTAAGGAGAGACAGCACAGGACACCGAATCTCAGTGGGGCTCGGCCGCTCGCTCGCTGAACAGCCCCGGGGAAGGCCTCTGCCCCAGGCTCGGATCAGGGGAGACGTTCAGGATCCGTTCACCCACGGCGAGCTGAGCTTCCTGCTAACGGAGGGGCAGCGAGCGCTGGATGGTGGCACAGGCCCAAGCAGGCTGGCACAGACAGGTGGGGATGAGCTCGGAGATCCGGCTCCGGCATCCATCAGGGTCTCGAGACCCCCTCCCTGGTTTCTCACGCAGGGTCACTGGCAACCGATGCGGTCTTCGATACAGTGGGGTTGAAATGGACTCCCTCTTCCCCTGGTCTCGTTAATAAACAGCCCCCCCCCGGAACAGGGCCCCCGCGGCGCGGACCTTCAGCCTGCACGCCAGCTGAATGCTAATGTCCACGCGGCCACGGAGTCCATCGGCAAGGACGGGAACACGGCCAGTGCCGTGCAGGAGAGACGGCCGCCACGGACGGGCAGACACGCAGCCACGGCCCAAAGACCAACGGCGCACCTGCCCTCGGCCAGAACGCCCAGGGCTCCGAGTCGCCAGATGCCTCGCCGAGGGTCGGGTGGGCACCAAGCCCCTGCCCGTGAGGTCCAGGGTGAGGGAGGCTTCCTCCACACCCCGCAGCCTCGCTGCACGTCGGGGACCAGAGGAAGAAGGCCGTGTGGGTCCTGGGCCGTGGCCGTGGGCGGAGTGGGGAAGGGAATACTCAGTGAGTCAGTGCTGCACAGATGGCCCACGAGGTCCCCGGCCGAGAAATTAGCATAAAAATGAGTTCCAGGTTGTCTGGCAGAAACTGCTGCAGCTCTCTGCGGGGTTCGCTTCCGCAGCCCCGCGGCCCCGCTGCACTGGAGGCTGGGGAAGAAGCTCCCACAAAAAAGATGATCGTCGGCCAGCGAGGAAACAGTGGGACGGCCCGAGAGCGGCCACGGCAGAGGGGGACGGGCCCACGAGAGCGCGAGCGCGAAGAACAACGGGAGGGAGACACAGAACAATGGGAATCGCTAGGAAATTCTGACGCTACAGACGCAGTCACTGGCGCTGGGCTGTGGCGTGGCGGGTTAAGCTGTGACACCCACATCCCACACGGGCGCTGGTTCGAGTCCCGGCTGCTCCAGCTCTGATCCAGCTCCCTGCTAATGCACCTGGGAAAGCAGTGGAGGATGGCCCAAGTGCTTTGGCTCCCGCACCCATGCAGGAGACCCAGATGTGGCTCCTGGCTCTGGTCTGGCCCTGCCCTGGCTATTGTGGCCATTTGAGGAGTGAACCAGCAGATGGAAGATCTCCCTCCCCCTCTCTCTGTAACTCTACCTATCAAATAAGTCTTAAAAAACAAAAACAAAACAAAAACGCTCTGGAGGAAAAGGTTTGGTGGCATTCACGAGGGTCACATTCGCCATGTGGCTTTGAGTCTCCTCCCCCGACCGTGCCCTCCCCTCCTCGTCTAGATGGCCGGCCGGCTCCAGCGGCGTCTGCCTGCGGCACCCTGCACCGAGCTCTCGGCTGCCTGCCCTGCTCTGCCCTCTCTGTTTCTGCCCAGCCTCCTTCCGCTGCAGCCCCCGGGAGGCGCCCTTCGTGGACGCCCTTCGTGGACGCGTCTCCACCTGCCGCCCTTCCGCAGGGCTCCTGTAGGCGAACCCATCCAACCCCAGCTGGCTCAGCCTTCCCAGCCGCCCCGCCTCACTGTCACTTGCTCAGAGGGCCTCCTGGAAGGGAACTGTCACAACCCGACTGGTGTATGAATTCCTGGACAGCAAATCCCCCCAGTGAGGGCCTGGATGCTTCGGATGCTCGAGGAACACGCGACCGATCTACGGCAGATCTTGTCCATTGATCTACGGCAGATCGACAAGAACGCGCGACCGATCTACGGCAGATCTTGTCCATTGATCTACGGCAGATCGACAAGAACGCGCAGTTGATCAACGGCAGATCTTGTCCATTGATCTACGGCAGATCGACAAGAACGCGCGACCGATCTACGGCGGATCGACGGACAAGAACGGAGCTCGGAGGCACCCGATGCAGCCCCAGGAGCAGGGCACAAGGCAAGGTTGGGATGACAGTGGTGTCGGCTGCCAGGCTGCAGCTCCGATGGGCCGCACGCTGCACCGAGGCCTCGCCACCCTTCATCCCAGCCTCTGTGACAAACAGGAAGTGGGCCCAGGCTTGTGTCCTGCTGTCAGGAAGTGGTGGGGACAAGAGCCGAACCCACTCCTGTGTGACGGCAGGATGAGGGCCGAGCCCTGGGCCTGGCCGGACCGCGTCTACCAGTGAAAGGGAAACATTCCACGACAAGTCACCACGGGGAAGCCACGAACACAGCCTGGGGCTCACAGGAAGTGCTAGGTGTTCGAAGCTACGGCCCTCCCTCCCCCAGGACACACACATCCACACATGTACTCACATCCACACACACACACTCTCACACATGCACTCACACTCACACACACACACTCACTCACACATCTCGGGGGTCCACGTCCATCTCGGGTCTGGGGCGGGGGAGTGACCGGCTGCCGCCTGGCTGCCGTCCGTCACTGACTGTGCACAGCCCAGAGCTGTCGGGCGGCTGCCACCTGGGAGTGACTGAACCCTCCCCGGCTCTGACCTGGGCGCTGACTGGTCTGAGAGCGGTGACCGCGGAAGCGCGCGCTGGACACGCCCTCACTCCCTTTCCAATTCTGCGTCTTTTTCTCCGGCTCTGAATAAAACGCTTCTTTTCTAAGTTTCACAAGTTCAGCTGCAGTCGCAGCCCTGACTTCCCGCGAGCAGACCAAGCACTTCCCCTTTCATTTTTCATTTAATTGTTTTCCCCGTTGCCGCAGTGAGCGGTTCCCCCAGACGGCCGGGGCCACACGTCTTATGACACAGAGGCCGGGGGCGCACTCAGGACCCCTCGCGTGTTCGGGAAAGACGTCAGCCTGGTGGTGACGGCGTGGCGCAGCGAGCGTGGAGCAGCACCACGCCTTGCACGCCGAGCGGCGAGGTGGCCGACTGGCTGGAGACCTCCCCACAAATGGTAAAAATACTCCACTCCGCCGCTCAGCTGGCGCGGGGCCGGGGAGACCCGGCCTGCTTCCCGACCCAAGGAATCTCCCGGAACAGCCAGGGTCACGGAACCTCCCGGAACACCCAGGGTCACGGAACCTCCCAGAACAGCCAGAGTCACAGAACCTCCCGGAACAGCCAGGGTCACTCGTTTTCTGAGCCCGTTATCCCAAGGATCCCCATTCACAGTCAATCCCTTCTTCCTCGCTTAAAACGGACACCGACCCCTTACTGTTGCTTCTCCTTCACCGGGTTCCGTGGTAAGACGATGACACATAAAAAGCACAGTTCTATTGTAATTAAAAAACCCGGGAAATTTCAACTTTTATCACATACTCGGCCTAGCGCTCTACTTTAACTCATAAATGCCCCAGGACTGCCTGTGCTGGTCACAGAAGGGAATCCGCTCAGAATTTAAAAAGCTAAAGACATTCAGAGCCAACGTTTCCAGAGGTCACAATGCCGCCCGAGACATGGGACGAGGCTCCCGCAGAATCAGGGCTCTCCTGAGACTTCCCGGACGTCTCCTCACACAGGGTTACGGAACGAGGACCCAGGACGACGCGTGGGGGTCGGGGACCCTCGCTGTGTCGGGAATTCTCCCAGCGAGGGCCCCGGGTGAAGGCGTCACGGTGACCCCACGTGGCCGATGACCGCCTGTAAACCGAGCCCTGGCGGCTGAAGGCCCAGACAAGCTGGAATTTAAAAAACATAACTTGAGCCGCGCAGTTTGTAACCGCGGGCTGCAGTTTCCGTGAGACAATGTCCCATTCTGCGTTTGCAAATTATGTCAGAGCCAGCGGTCCCGGGGCGCGGGCACGCGGCACACAGGGAACGATTCAGCGCCCGCCGCGCGTGCCCTCGGCTGGATGCAGGCATTTCCCAAACACTGTGCTCTCTGTCCAGAAATATTAGCTCACATTCCACTCATTTTGATAACCTTCTCCTTTGTCTCCCCAGCACCACGCGAGCCCCCATGGCATCCTCAGAACTCGGAGACGGCGCGGCCCCCAGCACAGGCAGACGCCCACCCCCAGGTCGTGACCAGCCCGCCACTCAAGAGGTGCTTAGGGGCACACGGGAAATTTCATGACATGGCAAACGCGGCGGCAGGGGAAAAAATGGAAGGCAAATTCCTCAAAGTCAAACACCGGTGATTCTCCATCCGCGGCCCTGCGGGTGCCCAGGGGACAGGTGAGTCACAGAGCGAACGGATGGATAAGAACCCTTCTCAACTTCAGGCCTGAACAAAGTCAGAGACAAACGGGAAAGGCAACAGACCACGAAGACACGATCCCGCTAGAATTTCCGAACGACTGGACTGTCCCAGGTTCCCGGCTGTCCCGAGTGCTCGGTGTCACCAAGCCGGCTGGGAGGACCTGAACTCCATCACCTTCAGCACAGGGGTGAGGACGAGCCTACGCTCAGCCGTAGCCTGCACGGATGACCAGTGCCACAGCACCCACCGGCCCCTCACCGACACAGCTGACCTCCACGAGATCCCGCGGGAGCCACAAGGTGACCAGTGCCACAGCACCCACCGGCCCCTCACCGACACAGCTGACCTCCACGCCACGAGATCCCGCGGGAGCCACAAGGTGACCAGTGCCACAGCACCCACCGGCCCCTCACCGACACAGCTGACCTCCACGAGATCCCGCGGGAGCCACAAGGTGACCAGTGCCACAGCACCCACCGGCCCCTCACCGACACAGCTGACCTCCACGCCACAGGAGGCTTCACATTCGCATCCCTCTGATGGCGCAGCAGGTTAAGCCACTGCCTGTGATTCCAGCATCTCATGAGCACAGGTGCACAGGTTCAAGTCCAGGCTGCTCCACTTCCAATCCAGCTCTCTGCTGTGGCCTGGGATAGCAGCAGAAGATGGCCCAAGCGCTTGGGCCCCTGCACCCGTGTGGGAGACCCGGGTGAAACTCCTGGCTTCAGCCTGGCCTCGCTCCGGCTGTTGTGGCCATTTGGGGGGTGAACCAGCAGATGGAAGAGCTCTTTTCTTTTTTTTTTTTTTTTTAAGATTTATTTATTTTATTTGAAAGTTAGAGTTACACAGAGAGAGAAGGAGAGGCAGAGAGAGAGAGAGAAATCCTCCATCTGATGGTTCACTCCCCAACCAGCCACAACGGCCGGAGCTGTGCCGATCCAAAGCCAGGAGCCAGGAGCTTACTCCAGGCCTCCCACATGGGTGCAGGAGCCCAAGGGCCTGGGCCATCTTCCACTGCTTTCCCAGACCACAGCAGAGAGCTGGATGGGAAGAGGAGCAGCCAGGACTAGAACCGGCGCCCATATGGGATGCAGGCGCTTCAGGCCAGGGCATTAACCCGCTGTGCCACCGTTCCGGCCCCAGACCTCTCTCTCTTTCTCTCTCCCCCCCCTCTGTTTCTCTAACTCTGCCTTTCAAATAAATAAATAGATCTTTTTTTAAAGAATTATTTATTTGAAAGAGTTACACAGAGAGAGAAGGAGAGGCAGAGAGAGAGAAAGAGAGAGAGAGAGATCTTCCATTCCGCTGGTTCACTCCCTAAATGACTGTAATGGACAGAGCTGCGCCGATCCGAAGCCAGGAGCCAGGAGCTTCCTCCGGGTCTCCCAAGTGGGTGCAGGGACCCAAGGACTTGGGCCATCTTCCACTGCTATCCCAGGCCATAGCAGAGAGCTGGATAGGAAGAGGAGGAGCAGCCAGGACTCAAATCGGCGCCCAGATGGGATACTGGTGCTGCAGGAGAGGGCTTTAACCCGCTACATCACCTCACTGGCTCTCAATCTTTTTAGTTTAAGAAAAAAGTTAGACTTCTTTGAAAATATTTGCAAAATAAAAGAAATCACACAACATGAAATTAGCACTAGGCAATGCTAAGAGCGAAAACACTGCGTCGACTCAGCCTGGTGGTGGCACACGGATCCGGGCAACACGGTTAGGAGCAGGAGGAACAGCCAAACTGCTGTGCGTAGGGAATCGCAGTGTCGGGTCACACTGAAAGCAAAGGAACTCGGGAGCTCCCAGGTCCAGACGCCACTCCACCAGCTTCCATGGCTGTGATGCCACTCACGACGCCGTGGAGGGAGCAAACAGAACGCTCAGAAAAGAACAAAAGGATGCTCCTATGGGGAAAAAAGACAACAAAACCCAACACCGCATCGTTGGAAGTACTCAAGCGGCTGGGAGCAGCAGGTGGGCCGAGTGGAACACCGACGTCCGGCAGCCGCACGTCAGGTCCCTGCTCGGGATGGGACCTGGGGGGTGGGGGGGGTCCTCTTGGAAATCACTGGCCCACGAGAGCCTGAACTCACAGAATCCACGCAGACCCAAGGCTCCCAGTGCAAACCCGGACTCTGCGATGTCCTAGCCTGGGTGATCCCAGTAACGCCTGCCCCCCAGACAGCCCACGGCAACAGGAAGCACAGAAGCCGTCCTGGCTCCAAACGTCAGCTTCCACAGAACATTCCAGAAGCAATCCTGGATCCGCGCTCTCACAACAGCGAGCCCCAGCTCCATCGTGGGGAACGTAACAAAGAAGATGGAAATCCACAGAGCTGCAGGCAGGGGCCGACCGAGACGCTTCTGGCACGACTACGATGTCCGATGTCTGGGGCGGGCAGCCTGGTGGGGCCGGTAGAACGAATGCAAACCCTGGCAAGGTGCCGCCACTGCCTTAAGACAAGGGATTGCGGGCGCCGTGGCTCACTAGGCTAATCCTCCGCCTGTGGCGCCAGCACCCCAGATTCTAGTCCCGGTTGGGGCGCCAGATTCTGTCCCGGTTGCTCCTCTTCCTGTCCAGCTCTCTGCTGTGGCCCAGGAAGGCAGTGAAGGATGGCCCAAGTGCTTGGGCCCTGCACCCGCATGGGAGACCAGGAGGAAGCACCTGGCTCCTGGCTTTGGATCGGCCGTAGCGGCCATTTTGGGGGTGAACCAATGGAAAAGGAAGACCAGTTTCTCTCTGTCTCTCTCTCACTGTCTAACTCTGCCTGTCAAAAAAAAGAAAAAAAAAAAGACAAGGGATTGATGCGGAACGCCACACCCCGCTGTTCCCCGGATGGACGCAGCCTCTCGGAAGCGAACGCTCCCAGGGACCCACTTCTCCAAGGAGGTGGCCAAGGGCTCTGGGATTCAGTGCAACGCAGGGGGAGAGCAAATAGAGCGACGCCCACAGAAGATGCCAGCGAAGGCTGGTACAGAAATACATCTGTACCCAGTTGTGACTGTGCACACTTACACAGTCACACAGTTGTAAACAGCAACTGACACGGAACTGATACAGGAAATAAACGACAATCAATCTTGGTAAACAGCGAGGACCCAACAAAAGTGTGGCGAGAATTACGGTGGAGCGCGTTATGGGCAACTCACTGCTAATCAATTTGAGAATTCCTGGCGCAATGGATTCAGAATCATAAAAACGCAACCCACCAGGATCAACCGAGGAGTACACAGAAAAAACTGGATCGCTGTGGTGCAGCAGGTTAAAGCCCTGGTCTGCAGAGCCCGCATCCCATGTGGGTGCCTGTTCGAGTCCCGGCTGCTCCACTTCTGACCCAGCTCTCTGCTGTGGCCTGGGAAGGCAGTGGAGGATGGCCCAAGTGCTCGGGCCCTGCACCTGCGCCTGTGGGAGACCTGGAAGAAGCTCCTGGCTCCTGGCTTTGGCCCTGGCCATTGCAGAAATTTGGGGAGTGAACCAGCAGATGGAAGACCTCTCTCCTTCTCTGGTTCCACCTCTCTCTCTAATTCTTTCAAATAAATAAAATAAATCTTAAAAAACTGGATCAGGATTCAGTGAGACTTTTGCACAAAGAAGTGTCACAAAACCTGCAGAGAGCAGCTAATTCCATCCTACACGTGGTTTGGAGAAGACGACCAACACGCCAAAGTCACCAGGAAAGCAAAGGAGAACAGACAGGAAAGGGGACTTAGAGACCCGACTGTGTGAGGAGGGACCCTGTCGATGGAAAGGTCTGGAGTAAAACATTAACCAAACAACTCCGGCTGATGCATTTAAGGGAACACATCGCAATCTGACTGAGTGTGTCCCAGGAACGCCAATCGGGCTAAATGTGAGGAAACCAATGAACGTAATTTACCACATTGATGAATTAACGGAAGCAGGAAGGCGTTCAACGGGATTCAATATTAATCGAGCTCAAAAAAGCAGCAGCAGCAGCGCCAGCTCTCGGGAAAACAGAGACGAGGGAAATTCCTTAACCCCATCGAGGGCGCCTTCAAATCCCCCCCACCTTGTGTCCTCGTCTCCTGGGTTTGTCCTGACCCAATCCCAGCTGTGGCAAGCTGTCTCGGCCTTTCAAGTAAATGAAAACTAAAGAAGCAAAGACAGGCCGGCGCCGCGGCTCACTAGGCTAATCCTCCGCCTTGCGGCGCCGGCACACCGGGTTCTAGTCCCGGTCGGGGCACCAATCCTGTCCCGGTTGCCCCTCTTCCAGGCCAGCTCTCTGCTGTGGCCAGGGAGTGCAGTGGAGGATGGCCCAAGTGCTTGGGCCCTGCACCCCATGGGAGACCAGGAGAAGCACCTGGCTCCTGCCATCGGATCAGCACGGTGCGCCGGCCGCAGCGCGCTACCGCGGCGGCCATTGGAGGGTGAACCAACGGCAAAAGGAAGACCTTTCTCTCTGTCTCTCTCTCACTGTCCACTCTGCCTGTCAAAAATAAAAAAAAATAAAAAAAAAAAAAAAAAGCAAAGACAAAAAGCAGCCACCATCCATGTATCTGCCCACGGAGAGAGGAAAGCACCCGCCATCTGTGTCTGCCCACCGAGAGAGGACGTGGTACCGACTTCCCACTGACCCCAAAGGCTTTTCTAAATCAACTTTGCGTCAAGCTAACTTGTTTTAACATTTCATTTATTTATTTTTATTAGAAAGGGAGTGGGGAAGAGAGAGAAAATAGATATCCATCTGCTGGTTCATTCCCCAAATGCCTGCTCCAGCCACGATGGGCCAGGCAGAAGGCGGAAGCCTTGGACTCAGCCTGGGTCCCCCACGTGGGCGGCAGGGACTCAGCACTCGCTCCCTCACTGGCTGCCACCCAGGGTGCAATCAACGCGAAGCCAGATCAGTGCAGGAGCCAAGACGCCAGCAGGACCTCCGACGCAGGCTGTGGGTGACCAAGTGTGACCTGAGTGCCACTACCTGCCCCAACTTACTCTTTTTTATAAAGATTTATTTATTTATTTGAAAGGCAGAGTTACAGACACACACACACACACACACAGGTCAACCTTCATCCGCTGGTTCACTCCCTCAAAGCCCACAACAGCCGAGGCCGGGCCAGGCCAAAGCCAAGGAGCTTCTTCCAGGTCTCCCATTGGGTGGCAGGGCCCAAGCACCTGTGCCATCTTTTGCTGCTTCCGCAGGCCATCAGCAGGGAGCCGATCGCATGTGGAGCAGCCGGGACTTGAACTGGTGCTGCCTTAGGGGCTGCCAGTGTCCCAAGAGGCACTGTGCTGGCCCGAGAACACGTATGCTCACTGCGCCGGCCCGAGAACACGTATGCTCACTGCGCCGGCCCGAGAACACGTATGCGCACGTATTAAGTGATTTCAGGGAAGAACACATTGAGTCTTGAGGAGGGGGCTAAGCAGAACTGAGTAACTTCCGACCACACTACTTCCCTCCCAGCGAACGTGGCCAGAGGAGAGCAGCGGGGCGAGGCCGTGCAAGGGCCGACAGCTGTGGGCGGCGGTGACTTCCGCCGAAAGGGCGCGCACTGGGCCCTGGGAGGAGCCGGCACCAGCCTCACCACATCCCTAGCCGCTCCGGAGAAACAGCGCCAGTCCAAGCCCACGGTACAGCAGCTTCTGGGGGGGCTCTGACATGTGAGCCGCGAGCGGCCCCCGGCCACTGCTGCCCCGTGCGTTAGGACAAAGACCGGGTTCCAGTGGCGTTCCGAGTGGCCAGGCGCGTCCAGGGGCGCTCAGCCGCCCGCACTGACCCTCCAGAAACGCACTTTGCTTTGGAGAACCATGAAGAGAGCGGCACAGCTCGTGAGACCACCCCCACCCCCGGCAATTTACTCCCCACATCCTAGCGCCAAAGCGCCCGCAGAGGTCCGTGTGTGTGCGTCCCCGGGGCCGGGGCCCAGCGCACGCACACGCGGAGGCCGGAGGTGCTCTCGGCCGCACCTTACCTTCTCCACGTCGGCCTTGGTGACGTTGATGTCGGCGTCCATCTTCTCGAAGTACTGCTGGGCTCGGTCGGCCTCTTTGCAGTCGCGCTCAAACCGCCTCTTGCTCTGCAAGGCAGGGGAGGGGGCGTCACCGACGGAGGCCCGAGGCGCCCACGCCAGGTGAGGGGTCCAGCTGCACCCAAAGCCCACCCTCCACGAGCCCGTTGGCCAGGTGGCCTCTCAGGGGTGAGGTTAAAGCCTGCACTCACGGCCACCAGAGCAGCCACACTCGAGCTCTCTGGGCTCGGCACGATGGTTCCAGGAACAAATTACATCCTAGTGGGAGAGATCCGTCACGGCGACGGCGTGTTCCCGTCCACCCGCGGATCGGATCGAGCTTAGACTGAGTGCCAACGGGAAGGCCCACGCAGACGTTCGCGGGCTGCTGTCCACTTACCGCCTCGAGCTGCTTCCAGCAGGTCTCTATGTGCTGCTGTGCCTTCCGCCCATCGTGGAAGTTCTAGAAAGGGGACAAGACATCCGTGGTCAGCAGCCGCCTTCTCTCGCACGGACACGGGAGAAACAGTCCACACAGAGACATTTAAATAGCAAACACTGGGGGCCGGCGCCGTGGAACAGCGGGTAAAGCAGCTTCCTGCAGTGCCCGCATCCCATAGGGGTGCATGTTCAAGTCCCGGCTGCTCCACTTCTGATCCAGCTCCCTGCTAGTGCACCTGGGAAAGCAGTGGAGGATGCTTGGGCTCCTGCACCTGCATGGGAGACCCAGAAGAAGCTCCTGGCTTCGGACCAGGCAAGCTACAGCCATCGTGGCCATTTGGGGAGAGAGCTGGCAGGTGGAAGGTTTCTCTCTGTAACTCTGGCTTTCAAATAAATAAGTAAGTAAGTACTGAGTGTGTGCTCCAAAGAGATTTAAGAGTTACAAATCACAAGAGGAACTGAAAGCGAGCAGGGTCACAGGTTCCCCACGAAACTTCAGGTCCCGACTGGATCTGCAGGCGCCGTTTCCACAGGTGTAACAGCAGCGCCGTGGGGCGAGGACCGCCATCGCTTCCGCCGCCGCTGGGATTCAGGCACCAGCTCCTCGCTCATCCGAACCCCACCATTCGGCTGCCTTTACTCCATCAGAGAAGCCGCAAACATCCTCACTGCTAATTTCAAACATTTTTCTCACCCCAAAAAGAACCCCCCAAGTCTCTCAGCTGTCGCCCTCCCGGCTCTCACGCCCTCCCGGCTGTCACCGCGGCTCTGCCTGTGTGGGTGTCTCGTGTGGACCCGGTCACACAGGAGCACCAGGACGTCTGTGGCTTTGCCGAGTACGACATCATCCCCATTCTCACCCGGGCCAGACCTTAATTCCTTTTTGTCACCAGACGCCGCCGCAGCGGTGGCTACCCCACATTTCCCACACTGTGCCTGTCCTTCCTCACTTGGCAGACACGGGGCGGGGGTGGGGTCGGGTGTTACAATCGACGCTGCTAGATTTGTGTACGAGTTGCGTGTGGTCGGATGCTTTAAATGCTTCTTTAGGGGCCGGCGCTGTGGCACAGTGGGTTAATCCGCTGTCTGCAGCGCTGGTGTCCCACATGGACGCCGGTTCGAGTCCCAGCTGCTCCACTTCTGAACCAGCTCCCTGCTAATGCACCTGGGAAAGCAGTGGAAGATGGCTCAAGTGCTTGGGCCCCTGCACCCATGGGGGAGACCTGGAAGAAGCTCCTGGCTGCAGCCATCTGGGGAGTGAACCAGCAGGTGGAAGACCTCTGTCTGTCTCTTCCCCCCTCAACGCTGCATTTAGAAATTAACGCAGGCCTGGCAGGCTTTCTTATGTGAACAAGCAGGAGCCAGTGAGGGCTCCGAGCTCAGACGCTGGGAGGGGATCTCAGAGGGGGCCGCTGCGGCAGAGCTGGGAGACGGTGCAGTGTGACGGGGTCAGATTCCAGGTGTTTCCAAAAACACACACACCCCTTCTAACTGTGGGTTTATTCCTCAAATGCTCACAAGAGCCAGGCCTGGCCAGGCAGAGGCCAGGAGCCAGGACCTCCATGGGGGTCCCCCCCGGGCGGCAAGGACCCAAGCACGGGAGCCATCACCCGCTGCACTCAGGCGAGGAGGCAGGACTTGAACTCGGGCCTCCACTGTGAGAAGCGGGCATTCCAAATGGCGCCCCCCATTTTAAGATTTATTTATTAATTGAAAAACAGAGAAATATTGATCTTCCAGCCACTGGCTCACTCCCCAGACAGCTGGAGCTGGACCAGGCAGAAGCCAGGAGCTGGGAGCGTCCTCTGAGTCCCTCCCACGTGGGTGCAGGGGCCCAAGCGCTTGGGCCAGGCGCATCAGCAAGGAGCTGGATAAGAAGTGGAGCAGGCGGGACTTGAACTAGTGCCCGGATGTGGGATGGCACGGCAGATGGCAGCTTAGCTCAATGTGCGGCAACACCAGCCCCCAAGTGGCATCTCAGCCACCGTGCCAGAGGCCTGCCCGGAGTATCTTTTGATTCTCAGGGCGGGTCGGGTGAGGGGTAATGGGGCATCCAGGTGGGCCCGAGGTTGCTGGTCTGAGCGGGGGGCTCAGACGCGTGGCTGGGGGTGTGAGGTGCTGAGATCTGTTCGAGGCTCCCAAGCAGAGGGCCTGACGTTCACTGGGACCTGCGTCTGTGCTCAGCGGGGCCAGCCCAGGAGAGGAACGGGCATGAGGGGTGCTGACAGCCCGGAGACCCGGAGACCGGACAGCGTCAGCGAGGAAGGCAGACTGCAGAGGGAGAGATTCTAGGCGCACGGCTCTGTTAAGGAAACAGTGTCGTTTTGTTAAATTTTCTTTTTCCTTTTTTGTTAAAGATTTATTTTATTTGCTTGAAATGCAGAGTTAGAGAGAGGAAAAGGGAGAGAGAGAGGGAGGGAGGGAGAGAGGGAAGGAGGGAGGAGAGGAAAGGAGAGAGGAGACAGGAGACAGGAGAGGAGAGAGAGGCCTTCCACCTGCTCATTCAGTCCCCAGATGGCCACAACAGCCGGGGCTGGGCCAGGCAGGACAAAGCCAGGGCCAGGAGCTTCTTCTAGGCTTCCCATTTGGGTGCAGGGGCCCAAGCACTCGGATCATCCTCTGCTGCTTTCCCAGGTGCATGAGCAGGGAGCTGGATGGGAAGTGGAGCAGCTGGGACTGGAGCTGGTGCCCATATGGGATGCCAGAGCTGCAGGCGGCGGCTTAACCTGCTGCACCACAGCGCCGGCCGCACAATTTTTTTTTTTTAAAATTCAGTGAACTAAAATCACCTGTTCCTGCCATCCCCGATATCTCCCTCCTGGCTCCCCCAACTAAGCCGATAGACTGGTGGTGTCCCGGGTCCGTCTCCAGCCCATCAGCGTCCCTGGAGGCCGACCGGCCTGGGCCCACTGCTTTGGCTAGAGCGCCACGCCCAGGCCTGGCCCCTCCCAGAACAGGGATCTGCACCTGCAGCCTCTCCGGGCTGGCGGGGTCCCGGATCTTGGCTCTGGCCGGGCAGCCCTCCCAACTCTGCCGGTCTATGGCACACGCGACCTGTGCGCCTGGAGGCTGGGAGCAACAGCACTTCCCCATGGTGACCGGTGACCGGCCTGGACCCTGCCCACTCCTTGAATAAACCTCCTTCCTCCAATTACAGCTGTGAACGTGCTGCCCGTTTGCTGCCTGACAAGGTAGGCACTGGTGCCGGGCTGCACCGCGGAGGGGGCGAGGGGACAGGTCGGCCGAGGCCACAAGTCTGCCCTAAGTGCAGGCTCAGCGCTCTGCCCCCACACAGAAGATAACCGAGTCCCGTGTTTACAGAACAGGGCTCCTTTATAAGGGACTGCGGCGCGGTTCCCTTTGGGGTCAGGTTTCACTGTTTCTCTACTGCACATGGGACTCTCAGAAAAAGAATTCAGGCAAGGAGGAAGGCTGTCCCCCAGGGAGAAGGGACGGGGAGGCCGCGACAGACCCAGGCGACTTGCCTGCACCCCTGTGTGGGGCTCTCCCCGCTTCCCCGGGGACGCCCCCCCGGCCAGGCCCCGGAGCCTGGCTGGGATCTGAAATGCTGCAGCCCAGGGCGGTGCGCGGGGAGCGAGGAGCCCCGGATGGACAGATTGGAGAGGCCGCCCGGGTCAGCCTGTCCCGCCGAGTGCTATAAAAGGAAGCGTCTCCGAAGACAGCAGGCTTCCAGAAAAGGCCAATTTTGGAAGCACTGGGATGACTGACTGAAGGCCCACGCGGCGCATTCCCGGGCCACTCCTCCATCAACTTGCACAGTGTGTGCCTTCCACTTCACTGGCGAGTCCTCTGCCAGGAAGACGCCTCGGCCACACCTCCCCCTCCGCTGCTACAGTCACCAGGAAACTTCAGCTAGGGTCCTGTCATTGCATGTGGCTTAAGAGAGCAAGGTGGGGGCCAGCGCTGTAGCACCCCATATGGGCGCCGGTTCGAGTCCCAGCTGCTCCACTTAAGATCCAGCCCCCTGCTAGCGCCCTGGGAAAGCAGCGGAGGACGGCTGGAGCCGAGGTCCCTGGGCCCCTGCACCACGTGGGAGACCCGGATGGAGCTCCAGGCTCCTGTCGCAGCCATTTGGGGATGGAAGATCTCTGTCTCTCCCTCTCTGTAACTCTGCCTTTAAATCAATCAGTCCTTTTAAAACACAGACACAGATCAAGGTGATGATGGCCACTTTCCTCCAGTCTTTCCTCCCCAGCACTTGTCTTGTTACTTATTTGTTACTTAAGGGTGTAACAGGAGCCTTCAGGCCCAGTGTGCCCTGGGGGCCCTCACTCTCCCTGTCTGTCTGTCTCCTTCTCTCTCTCTGTCTCTCTCGACCTCCTTTAAGGTACAAGTTAAACAAAGGGGCTCCCCAGATCTATCTGTTGTTTGGTAACAAACAATAGGAGAGCGGTTCTCCGCACAGTGAGCCAGTGTGCGCCTGCAGCCCGTGCATAAAGACCAGTTGTTCTCTGCACAAAGATAACCAGGCTTGTTTGGGGCCCCGCATGAAGTCATCCCAGCTCTTCCCCTGACCAGAGAGGAGACAGGAAATGCCATCCCAAAGGGCCCACAGAGCCGCTCCTTATCTCCTCCGGGGAGAGAGGCTTGGGTTTCTGAAAACACCGTGAGGACGCCAAGGCCACACGCACCTATCTCATTCCAGCTTCGCAGCAGCACGTTAGTCTACACAGATGAAAACCAACCTTCAAAAAAACTTTCAAGAAATTTCCCGCCGAGACAGAAAGCAAAACCGAATCCCAGAGGACCCAAGGTCAGCAGGCACGAGGGAAGAGCGGGAACGGAAAGGCTTCCCAGAGTGGAAAGGAGCGCCGTGCGGAGCCGTGCCGACGGCCGCGGAGGGCTCCACCCCCGCTCCGCCACCCGGCCGCTGTCCCTTTAAGGCTGAAAACCGACGTGAGGACAGAAAAGGCGGGAAGAGTAGAGAGGGCACACTCAACCGAGGGCAGCGGCCGTGTGCAGTGTTAAATAAAACACGGAGGCCGGAGTGGAACGGAGAGGAACTGCTGACAGAGTGGGGGCAGTGGCCCCGACACGGCGGCTCCGAGCCCCACCCGGGCCTCCCCGGGCCCCCATGAACCCACACCCCGCCTTTAAACCCCAAATCGGAAACCAGGTACACGCATCCTGTTTGTACCCAGTGAGGCCCGAGCGTCAGAAAAGCACCATCTCGATGAGTGTGGCCCAGGTGCCACGTGCAGGGGCCCGGCTTCGCCCTGCACTGACCGCCCGGCACCGGGCAGGACCCAGGCCCTGGGCAGGGGCCGGCAGGCGGCAGGGAGCCCGAGTCTTCCTCTACTGTGCCTTTGCTCACTGCTCCTCTGCCGTGGGCTGTGCTGCCGCACGCCCACATCCAGCGCCGGCCCAGACCCCGCAGCCTCTTCTCCGTCCAACACGATGCCCTCTCGGCGCCTTCAAACGCCGGCCCCTCTGCAGGGCCTCCTCGGCCGACTTCCAGAACAACCAAACGGCTCCCGTCCCCCGCCGAGTCCCTTCCCCTGCCACAGAGCTGCCACCTGCACACGAGATCAAGGAGAGCGCCAGGTGGACAAGTGGAGCTCTGGGGGCCGCAGCGGCCGGGCTGGGGGCCTTACAGCCTGACTCAATCTCCCACGGCTCAGGCCGACCGCGTGCCCGTGTGTGCGGGGGCCGCTGGCAGCAGTGGCTTCAGCAGAAGGCAGCTGGGTGCCAAGGGCCTGGGCTGTTCGGGGACTGGCCAGATGCCAGTGCCGGGACATGGAGGAGGAGGAGAGGTGGGCTGGGGCCGGACCTCGCGTGGCCTCCCCGGACATGAAGAATGTGGTGGAAGCCACTGGAAGACTTGGGAAGAGAAGTGGCCCCGTCTGAGCTGCGTCACAACAAGCCCGAGCTGGCTGCCCTGCAGGGGGACGTGCAGGGGACGACAGAATGGGGGCCAGGGGAGGCTGTGGCCCGTGCCTTCCCTGGCCAGAGCTGGCTGGGAGATGAGGCTGGCCACGGGCAAGTGTGGGAGATGAGTGAGGAAGGTCAGTGCAGCATTCCCAGGAGACAGGAGGACCAGCTGGACCAGGACAGACGTGGAACAAAAGGACAGAGAGAAAAGTTCCCATCTGCCACCCCCTGGCTCGGGGCACCTGCGCCCCACAGCTGAGCACCTGACTTCCAGCTCTCTGCTAACGCACCCTGGGAGGCGGCGGGTGAAGGCCCGGGCACTCAGGTCGCTGCCGTCCGCCTAAGACCCGGGTGCAGTTCCGGACTCCTGGCTTCTGCCGTGGCTTTTGCTTTCATTATTCATTAATAACTTAACCTCTAGAAAACGGGTGCCGGTCAGGGGCCGGCGTCATGTCTCAGCGCACTAAGCTGCTGTGGTGATGCGGGCATCTCATCTGGAGTGCGGTTCTGGTCCCCCACGAGTCCAGGCTGCTCGGCTTCCCGGCTGCTGCAGCCATCGGAGGGGGTGAACCCGCAGACTGAAGATACCGCTCTCCTTTCAAATAGATCAACCTTAAAAAACATCCACCCTGCATAGCTGCCTTACAGGACACGAAGCCTCTACACGGGGCTAGAAACTGGACTTCTTTTCCTTTTTAAGGCTTATTTTACTTATTTGAAAGACAGAGTCACAGAGAGAGAGAGACTGATTCCATCTGCTGGTTCACCTCCCAAATGGCCACAATGGCCAGGGCTGGGTCAGGCAGAAGCCAGGGGCCCAGAACTCCATCCAGGTCCCCATGTGGGTTGGGGCAGGGGCCCGGACACTTGGGCCATCTCTGCTACTTTCCCAGGTGCATTAGCAGGGAGCTGGATCAGAGTGGAGCAGCCGGGACTTGAACTGGCGCTCACATGGGATGCTGGTGTTGTGGGCGGCAGCTTATCCCGCTGCCCTACAACACGGGGCCCAAATAGGCTCTGCTCAACCCCAAATGTTAGAAGGAGCGTTCCAGCTTCCAGTGTAGGATCGATTTCCAAATATTTCCGAAACCTCGGGAAGCACTTAGTTAAGGGGTCTGTCCAAGGTCGGGGCGTCTGTGGGGACGCCCTGTGGCCCAGAGGATGGAGCAAGCGGCAGGGGGCGTCGCATGAGTGCCCAGTGGCGCTGCCTGTCCACCTGCAGGGGGCGCTGGCCAAGAACCTCCAAGTCCCCTGCGAAAGCCATGGACCTCCGGCTGCTCACGCACGGTCAGCGGCGATCCTCGTGGATTACCTCGGACAGGCTCGGAGCGTGCAGCTGGCCCAGACAAGCCCTAAACGCTTCCGCAAGCAACAGTTGCAGAAGGGAGGGATGTATTCGTCATCAACTCCGAAGCACCCAAATCTCAGAAGAAGCCAACTCGCATCCAGCTCAGGGGCCCAGCCACACACCTGGGGCTCTCGCCCGAGTCTACTGGCGACCACTAATCCTAACAGATGGCCGCGGCTCCTGCATGTTTTGACCTCAAAGTCTCCAGCCTGGGAGTTCAGCTTGGTAACAATCTTGCCTCTCCCGCCAGGGAGGCAGCCCCCTGCAGTCCGGTTCCTGTAACTCACTAACAACCCGTGAGAGCCTACAGCTCAGACAAGAAGCCGGGAGGGAAATTAATTTTAATAGCATTAAAATCAGGCACAGCTACCGAAATCCTGATGATTAAAATGGAAGGATATAAACTGGGCGCTGGTGTTGTGGCACAGTGGATAAAGCTGCTGCCTGCGACGCCGGCATCCCATGCGGGTGCTGGTTCGAGTCCCTGCGGCTCCTCTTCTAATCTGCTGTGGCCTGGGAAAGCAGCAGAAGACGGTCCAAGTGCTTGGGCCCCTGCACCCAAGTGGGAGACCCAGAAGAAGCTCCTGGCTCCTACCTTCAACTAGGCTCAGCCCTGGCTGTTGTGGCCATCTGAGGAGTGAACCAGTGAGTAGAAGACCTGTCTGTCTGTCTCTCTCTTTCTCTCTGTCTTCCCTGCCCCCTCTGTAACTCTTTCAAATAAATAAATTTTTTTTAAAAGGGTATAAATTATATGTATACTGGGACTAGTACTTTTTTTTTTTTTTTGACAGGCAGAGTGGACAGTGAGAGAGAGAGACAGAGAGAAAGGTCTTCCTTTACCGTTGGTTCACCCTCCAATGGCCGCTGCGGCCGGCGTACCGCGCTGATCCAAAGACAGGAGCCAGGTGCTTCTCCTGGTCTCCCATGCAGGTGCAGGGCCCAAGCACTTGGGCCATCCTCCACCACACTCCCGGGCCACGGCAGAGAGCTGCACTGGAAGAGGGGCAACCGGGACAGAATCTGGTGCCCCGACTGGGACTAGAACCCAGTGTGCCAGCGCCGCAAGGCGGAGGATTCGTCTATTGAGCCGCAGCACCGGCTGGGACTAGTACTTTTGAATATTATATTAACATAAACCTATCTGTAAATGACACTGGGAAGCAAACTCGGAAAACGTGGGTTTCCATCCACAGCGGACCGTGGGTTTTGTTCTTTCATTCAGTCACTAACGTTCTTTTAAAATTTTGGGAGCCTGTAAATGAGTCCTAGCTCCCCCTGACCCCAAAAGGAGAGTAAATTTTAAAATGTTAAGAATTCTATTTTTTGTGCTCACCTGAAAAACAAAACAATTACAATATTCTCTGTGAATCTGAACAAAACCTAAGAAAGAACCAGGCAACCACGACCCTGCGGGGAGCTCACCCTGCTGCTTGCTCTCCTTCCCCACTCGCTCCTGCTCACCACCACCGAACCCCAGCAACCACGGCCCCAAGACAACGTCCCCGTGCTGTGCGCTCAGCCTGCATTCACCCCGGGGCCCGGGCAGGGTTCCACCACTTCCAACGAGAAGGTGCGGTGGGGCCAGAGACACGGCCACCGGTCAGGGAGCTACACAGGGCAGGTGGGGCTCTGGGGGGCTGCACAGGGCAGGTGGGGCTCTGGGGGGCTGCAGAGCCCGTGCCTGTCCTCCCCTTGCACCCCCACCTGCCGGCAGCCCCAGCGCAAGGCGGAAGCACGTGGCCCGCCGGTCGTGGGGCACAGGGAAAGGCGCCGGATTTGCCCTCCCATTT
The DNA here is from genome assembly GCF_033115175.1 of Lepus europaeus. Taxonomy (NCBI): domain Eukaryota; kingdom Metazoa; phylum Chordata; class Mammalia; order Lagomorpha; family Leporidae; genus Lepus; species Lepus europaeus. Next base: position 5,058,085 of record NC_084838.1, on the reverse strand, counting down.
GTGTCCCTCTGTGTCCCTCTGCCGAGGACGAAACGCTAACATCCCACAGCGGCTCTGGACGGCGTCCTTGGCCTTGGTGAAGAACCCGCCTCCCAGTCCTGGCTCCACCCCCAACCCCAGCGTCCTGCTCCTGCCCACCCCAGGTGGGGCAGGTGACGGCTGGAGGAATCGGGTCCCTGCCACCCAAGTGGGAGACCCGGGTGGAGCTCCCAGCTCCTGGCTTCACCCCCAAACCCAGCGTCCTGCTCCTGCCCACCCCAGGTGGAGCAGGTGACGGCTCGAGGAATCGGGTCCCTGCCACCCAAGTGGGAGACCCGGGTGGAGCTCCCAGCTCCTGGCTTCACCCAGGCCCAGCCCTCGCTGCTGTGGGCATTTGAGGAGTGAAGCAGCTGATGGCGCTCTGTCTGTCTGTCTGTCTGTCTCTGAAACTTCAAAGAAAAAAGTCATCATAAAAATTAGAGTTTAACCAGGAAAAGCCAAGGTGGCCAAAAGCCAAACTCCAAAGGGAAACCCTGGTTACCAGGAGGCCCCAAATAGCTCCTTTCCCAAAGCCAATTGCAGAGGGAGACGTTCCCACCATGAAATCCAGCGTCCCTGCGTGTGAATGGAAACACTCGATGATATAAAGAAGGCGCACGCGGGCCCGCGCTGCCGGGGAGGGGCCCCCTGCCCCCGCCCCCTTGCCGCGCTGCCGGCTCCGTATCTGGGGAGAGAGGCCTAACACAGCCATCTTCATCCCCACGGGACATGGCAAGGGCAACTGTGACGTGCAGTGGACGTCGGCTTTCGGGATCCAAATAATGAAAGAACCAACGGCATCCGAATCATTTGTAAAGATACCGCGTTAGCACAGCGTAGTGGCACGCTGCACGGTCAGCAGGCCGGCGGCAACCACTGTGCCTACGGCAGGAGCCTGCTCCCAGCCAGGGCTCGGTCCTCCCGCCCGCACCTGCTGCCCAAGTGTCCCCCGTGTGCCCCAAATGGCCTCCTGGGGCCCTGACGCGTCGCCTCCGTCTGAGGGAGCAGAGAAGGGGCTTCAAGGAAGCTCCAGGCCGGCAGCTCCACCCAACGGAACGTCTGACTCAGGTCTCTGCTTGGAAATCCGCAGATACAGGAGCGCGGTCCTCTAAGACATCATTCAGTGTGTGCCTCAGCCACTATAATTCACTCCATAAAAGTACTATAATTTCTGATAAAAAAAGGGAAAAGAATTCAAACACAGACATGACTGCCCATAAAAAAGACCTACGATTACCACGGAGTAAATAAAACAAAACAACTCAGTCCCCCGTGGCAAAGGCGCACGAGGCCCCTCACCAAGGAAACAGCAGGAAAAGCCGGCCTCCTCCGGCCCCACAGAGCTGCTCTGGGCCCGGCAGGCACGTGGGGCCCACGCACGTGGGTTGAGGAAACCCCTGGAGCTCACATTCTAGTGTGAGATGGGGGGGAAGCCGACAAGCTGGCACAGAAAACGTGAGACGCGGGAAGTCCCGGGCAAGAGAGCGGGAAGCCGGAGACGGTGCGCGTGGAGGGGAGGAGGGCTGGGGGCAGGGAGGGGGTCTTTAAACAAGGTGGGCAGGGAAGAACCCAAGTGCCCGAGGAGAGCAGGTGCACCGGTCCTCGGGCAGGTGCGCGGCGGGCACGGCGAGGGGTGGCGGGGAGGCCAGCGCCTGTGGGCTTCCCACCTAAGACTCGCTCCAGACACAGAGCTCCTGTTCGCTTCTAAGGCCCAGGCTCTGTGGGCGCCGGGTGGAGGGTGGTCAGGGAGGAGACCCAGGGCACTGAACAAAGTAACAAACAGGAAGAAGACAGGCCTGGCGAGGTCGGGGGAAGGCCAGGGAGCAGGTCGGCCGGCTCGGACTCCGTATTTGTTTTATCTTCCTGAGGCCCGTGGGCTCTGCTTCCCTGCTTCCTCTCCATATCATATCTCTGCGGAAGACGCCAGGGCCTCTCCCCCTCAGCGCCACGGACGCCCGGCCCTGGGTCCTGGAATTCTCTGGGTGGGGCTGAGCCGTGCCCCGCTCAGTGGGCGGCAGTCCTGGCCCCAGCCACATCCAAGGCCGCCCGTGCAGGGACGGAGCTGCCCGGGGTCGATCAGGCGTCCTGGTCCAGGGCGCTCGCTCTCATGCAGACAACACAACTCCTTCGTCAGCCCGATTTTTAACTCTGTGGACTGACCTGAAGGCACACAGCTCTTCCTAAGCACACGGCAAGGCCTACGCTGCACATGTGTAGCTCAGCAAGCGCTAAACTCAGATGCTCAAAGGCCCTGCCATCCCGGCCTTTGCACTGGCTGTTTGCTCTGGGGGGCTCATCCCGGGCCACTCCTCCCCATCCCTCCAGTCTCGGGGTGAAATTCTTCATGTTACGGTCCCTGGAAGCTTGTCCCTGGGCCCCAGTCCCGAGCATGTGAGATTTTCTCCCATTAAATGCTCTCATGGAGCGGCTGGCGCTGTGGCGTAGCAGGTAAAGCTGCCGCTTATGACGCCGACATCCCATATGGGTACAGGTTCAAGTCCCGGCTGCTCCTCTTCCAGTCCAGCTCCCTGGTCATGGCCTGGGAAAAGCAGCAGAGGATGGCCCGAGTGCTCCGGCCCCTGCACCCACTTGGGAGACCTGGATGAAGCTCCTGGTTCCTGGCTTTGGCTTGGCCCAGCCCTGGCCATTATGGCTATCTGGGGAATGAACCAGCAGACGAAGGATCACACTCTAACTCTTTCAAAATAAATTAAATATTACTAAAAATAAATAAGTAAATAAATGCTCGCATCAATGACACCTGTACAAGCAGACTTCTTCAAAACCTTCGTGGAGGGGCTGGTGTCCCATATGGGTTCCAGTTCAAGTCCCGGCCGCTCCACTTCCAATCTAGCTTCCTGCTATGGCCTGGGAAAGCAGTGGAAAATGGCCCAAGTGCTTTGGCCTCTGCACCCATGTGGGAGACCCAGAAGAAGCTCCTGGCTCCTGGCTAAAGACTGGCCCAGCTCTGGCCATTGTGGTCATTTGGGGAGTGAACCAGCGGATGGAAGATTGAGCTCTCTATTTTTCCCTTTCTCTGTCTGTAGCTCTATCTTTCAAATAAATAAATCTTTAAAAAATAAAAAAATAGGAGCCAGTGCTGTGGCTCAGCAGGTTAAGGCCCTGGCCTGAAGCACTGGCATTCCATACGGGCGCTGGTTCTAGTCCCGGCTGCTCCTCTTCCAATCCAGCTCTCAGCTGTGGCTTGGGAAAGCAGTGGAGGATGGCCCAAGTCCTTGGGTCCCTGCACCTGCGTGGGAGACCTGGAGGAGGCTCCTGGCTCCTGGCTTCGGATTGGTGCAGCTCCGGCCGTTGCGGCCATTTGGGGAGTGAACTAGCGGATGGAAGAGCTCTCTCTCTCTCTCTCTCTCTCTCTCACTCTCACTCTCTTTCTGTAACTCTGTCTTTCATATAAATAAAATAAATTTTTAAAAAATAAAATGAAAATGGCTAAAGCAAATTTAAAAAAATAAATAAATAGGCCGGCGCCGTGGCTCAACAGGCTAATCCTCTGCCTAGCGGCGCTGGCACACCAGGTTCTAGTCCCGGTTGCCCCTCTTCCAGGCCAGCTCTCTGCTATGGCCCGGGAAGGCAGTGGAGGATGGCCCAAGTGCTTGGGCCCTGCACCCCATGGGAGACCAGGAGAAGCACCTGGCTCCTGGCTTCAGATCAGCGCGGTGCACCGGCCACGGCGGCCATTGGAGGGTGAACCAATGACAAAAAGGAAGACCTTTCTCTCTGTCTCTCTCACTGTCCACTCTGCCTGTCAAAAACAATACAAAACAAAACAAAATAAAAATAAATAAATAAAAAAGTTGTGGAAAACGGAATGAAATGGTTACTGCGTGTTCCCCGCGGTCTCTCTGGGGCCCCATACCCTGACTTTGCTTGGCCGTCACAGTCGGGATGACACATGATCTCTGCCACTCCTGAACGCGTCCTCCGTGTCCCCTGGAGCCACATCTGTTGCTGGTTCACGTTCCTCCGTGGCACCGGGTTTCTGTGGCCCCAGAGTCACATCCGGAAGTCTACGCCTGGACCACTCTGCCTCTCTATTACTGGGATCCGGTTACACAAGCAGTCAGAGGCAACGACACGGGCAGCAGCCGAACGGAGAACGAGGGCAGGCTCTTGACCAGGCTGTCCTCCGGTTAGCGACACAAGGCCGCGGTGCCGATGGCGGGCGCGGAGGGAGCGGGGTAGGGGGCTGCGGCCAGGCACTCTGTCCGCCTTCTTTTTTTTTTTTTTTTTGACAGGCAGAGTGGACAGTGAGAGACAGAGACAGAGAGAAAGGTCTTCCTCTTGCCGTTGGTTCACCCTCCAATGGCCACTGCGACCGGCGCACCACGCTGATCCGAAGCCAGGAGCCAGGTGCTTCTCCTGGTCTCCCATGGGGTGCAAGGCCCAAGCACTTGGGCCATCCTCCACTGCACTCCTGGGCCACAGCAGAGAGCTGGCCTGGAAGAGGGGCAACCGGGATAGAATCCGGTGCCCCGACCGGGACTAGAACCCGGTGTGCCGGCGCCGCAAGGCGGAGGATTAGCCTGTTGAGGCACGGCGCCGGCCTGTCCGCCTTCTTAACCCCCTCCCCAGCACCTCTCACGCCAGTGTTCCACCCAGTCCAGACCACACCGCCCTGCTGCCTCTTTATGTCGGCTACCTTCAAATACAGCAGACTCAAATCCCTCACTGGATTCGCATACCGGGGTCTGCAGGCAAGTTTTAGGAGTGGTGAGGGGGCCTTGAAACTGCCCTGGAGACCCCGAGAGCCTGCCCGGGAGCAGGGCCTGCCGTTTCCGTAGGACCCCCAAGGCACGGCACACGTGGCCCCACTGAAGCTCCCAGGGACGCCCCCGTCGGCTGCGCCCCCCCCCCCCCCAGGCAGAACGGCGCGGAAGCCGGTTACCGATTTCCTCTCCTGTTTCAGCTCCTGCACGTAGCGAGCCAGGTCCACCATGATCTGCGCCGTCATGTTCTCCGAGATGAGCTCGTGCTGCCCCGCGTAGTCGTTCATCTCGTTCAGGGTGGAAAGGAAGGCCTTGCAGGACGTGTACCTGCGGGGCAGAGCACAGGCGGGCGCGCCGGCTCACACACGGCCCCGGCCCCGGGGAGCAGCCCCGGAAACCAGGTTAATTGGCGTGGACCTCTGGGGTCCCGAGGATTCCTCACGCGCCCAGGGCTCAGCCTTGATTACAGCGGAGCCGGCTCCTCCCTCTGGAACCGCACCTCCCCGCAGGAGGCAGTGTCCGGCCTGTTAGCACCTGGTCCAAACACATCCAGGCTGAAGGTGCGGACACGAGAGGACAACTCAGATCTAAGCCACCCACCCACACACACACGCGTGTGCGTCCTTCAGCCGGCCACTTCCAGACGCCTTCGTGGCTGGCCGACAGGGACGGTAACGTGACAGCCCTCCGGATGTTGTAAAGCCAAACCAAGACTCATGGCACAACCAGAGTTCCCGTATCGGCTTGATGAGGCTAAACTTTTCCCAGTTACTTTAACTGAAGCCACCTGAACAGGCCCAGGGCCTCGGTAGAAGATGAGGGCATCGAGGACGTTTCTACCGTTCTCTCCCCTAATTTAAAAAGTGACCCAGAGGCCGGCACTGTGGCGGTGTGGTTAAGCACTGCCTGTGACACCAGCATCCCATATCGGAGCTCTGGTTCCAGTCCCGGCTGCCCCACTTCCGATCCAGATCCCTGCTCATGTGCCTGGGAAGGCAGCAGAAGACGGCCCAGGCGCCTGGGCCCCTGCACCCACGTGGGAGACCCAGATGGAACTCCTGGCTCCTGGGTCCGCCTGGCCCGGCCCTAACCATGGCAGCCATTTGGCAAGTGAATGAGCGGACGGAAGGTTCATCTCTGTCCCCCCCAGCCCCGGTCAACCTGCCTTTCAAATAAACCCTTAAAAACACGACATAAAAGCTGGCCTGGCCCAGACATGAACGGAGACACCGTCACTCTTGCAGCTCTGCCGGGGCGTCCACACACGGCCAGTCAGCCACGATGCACTCACTTGTACTCGTCCTCCTCCTTCGAGTTCTTCTTCGGTTGGTATTTCTTGGAAAGATTCCTGGAATGGAAACGCAGATACGTCACTCACAGAGGAGGATGCTGGGGAAATCAGGAGGGAAGACAAAGCGAGTGCTTCGAGTTTACACTAAAACAAACGAAAACACGCAGCGTCCCCAGCTGCAGTACCCCCGTCTTCCTGTACCCACAAGTGTGCTGAGCGGCCGTTACCAAAGACCCGCACAGCTCTGCCCAGAGGCAGAGCTGCTGGGAACGGCCAGGGCCGCCGCGGTTCCCAAGGGCACGGCAGGACCCGGGTGGGCGACACCGGAGAGTGCAGACAGAGAATCCAAGAGTCCGAGTTAGAACTCAGCACCGAGGGTGTCTTTCCAAGGCTGAGTGGCTGTCCCTGCACAGAGCGGACGAGAGCCACTGGGGACCAAGTCTTCCGCGTGGCAGACAGCATGTTGGAGATGTCTGTGCTGAGACACTTAACCAGAAAAACCTGTTCTGGAGACACAGAGAGCAGGGAGCGGGTGAGACAGCGAGAGACGGCGTCAGCTCCCATGCGCTTGGTTCACTTCCCATAGGCCCCCAGTGGCTGGGAGCTCAACCATGTCTCCCCGAGCCATCACCTTCGCCTTCCTGAATCCCTACGAGCAGGAAGCCGGGATCAGGGACCAGAGCTGGAACCTGAACTCGGGTTCTCTGACGCGGGACACGGGCATCCAGACCACCAGGCCAGTGCCCCTCCACCCAGGGGTCTCGTCACCCACCTAACAGGCACACGCCGAGCACACAGCCCTCTCTCAGTTCCCTTCCCAATCCTACCTCCAGGTTAAGAACCCAAATGCTACTGCCTACGTTCATCGCGCTTAAGGACCCACAGAAACTAAGAAGTGATCCTGAGAAAAGAAAGCCCTCCACTGCCCTCCCGGCCGGCGCCAGCCCCCGGTGCTGGCCACTGACCCTCGGCGGGGCCCCCGCCGCCGCCTCCGTCTCCACTTCCTTGTTGCCGTTCCTCTCTCAGGTATCTTTATGATTTCTCGTTTCACTTTTACTTCTTCCACTTCCCTGAAACCCAGACTCATCCAGAAAAATCAGTCTCCCACGCTGAACGCGGAACCTTTTACAGATGAACTGAAATCTACGCACATCTTAAAGAAACAGGATGAGACAAAGCCAGGGGCATGGACGGATGGACATTCCAGGGGCCAGTGTTGTGGCACAGAAGGTAAAGCCCGCACTGCATATGGGCGCCGGCTCAAGTCCTGGCCGCTCCACTTAAACTCCAGCTCCCTACTAATGTGCCTGGGAAAGCAACAGAGCGTGGTCCAAGTGCTTGGGCCCTGCACCCACATGGGAGACCCGGAAGGAGCTCCTGGCTGCGGACCGGTCCAGCTCTAGCTGTAGTGGGAATCAAGAGGCTACTGCCAGGACAGCGCGACCTTGGACTAATCCATGTGTCCCGCTCCTCGTCCGTAAGCTGCAGCCGGTGTGGACATCACTCCGACTGTCCCTCCGACGTGAAGTTCTGAGGGACGGTCCACCATCCGGTGCAAGATATTCCAACTATTGCAATGACGCTAGAAAGACAGACGTGAGCACAGAACCATCTAGAAATTACTGGACACTCTGATTTTTTGAAGGTTGTGAAAACGTGAGCGTGCGTTGAAATCTATCAACAATGGTACGTTTTTTTCTGGTGCTGTGTTTATCTGAGAAATCCAGATACAAAAGAACACGAGAGAGCAAGATTTTCTTAAACAGGAGGAAAAAAAAGCAAAAGAAGAAATCTTTTCTGTTCAAAGCACAGCCTGGTGCTTCTCAGTTGCTCTGTCACAACCACTCCTGGAGAGGCAGACGGAGGGGCCAGCACCGCGGCACGGTAGGCTAAGCCTCCACCTGCGGCACCAGCCTCCCAGTGAGGCACCGGTTCAAGTCCCAACCTCGCTCCCGGCTAATGGCCTGGGAAAGCAGAGGAAGACGGCCCGCGCGCTTGGGCCCCTGCAGCCGCATGGGAGACCCGCAAGCTCTTGGCTTCAGATGGGCCCACCTCCAGCTGTTGCAGCCATTTGTGGAATGGCCAGCAGACAGAAGACCTCTCTCTCCCTCTCTCTCTTCCTCCCTCCCTCTCCCTCTCCCTCTCCCTCTCCCTCTCTGTCTCTCTCTGTCTATATCTCTGCCTCAAATAAATAAATAAATTTTTTAAAAAAGAGGCAGATGTAGGGGCAGGCGTTGTGACATAACGGGTTAAGCTGCTGCCTGCGATTTGAGTGCGGCTACACCACTTCCACTTCAGCTCCCTGGTAACACACCTGCGAACGCCGTGGAAGACGCCCACATGCTTGCGCCCCTGCACCCAAGTGGGAGACCCAGATGGAGTTCTAGGTTCCTGGCTTCCGCCTGGCCCAACCCCAAGCATTAGGGCCATTTGGAGCCTGAACCTACACATGGAAGATCTCTCTTTCTCTCTCTACCTTTCAAATTAATAAACCTCTTAAAAAAGAAAGAAAGAAGAGGCAGAATAAAGACCAGAACAGTCCAGGTGAGGAACGAAAGGGGGCGCAGGTGAGCGGACACAGAATCGAGAGATTCACTCCAAGTCCAAGAGAGCAGCACGCCCGGGACAGGGGCCCCGGCGAAGCCTCGGTGGCCCCGTGGGACACACTGCTATCACATGGTTTTACAGGGTGACCGTTCTTCTGTTAACTGCTATTTACAAATCCACATCCCACATAAAAATTCTTTCAAAACGGTTACGTGAAAGCAGTTCATTTAAATCCATGTTTTCTTTTTAGCCGTCATAAACATCATTTTCATTTCGCGTGGAGTTGACGGGAGCCTGGCTTGGACAGAGCCAGGTGAGGCCAGGGCTCCCTCTGGCCCCCCGGGACCCAGGGACCTGTGGTGGGAGCGCGGGGGGGGGGGGGAGGGGCAGGAGCGCTGATGACTAATTCATTCCATAAACACCAGCAGGAGCCCCCGGCCAAGGCCAAGGAGATGGGTGAGTTCCGGCCCCAGGACGCCTCTCTCCAGAAGCGCCACAGGAGATCGGCTCTGCTAGTGGGGGGAGATTTTAACATCGAGCAGGCAGATGCACTGTGGAAAACATCATTTTTAAAAGATTCACCTAACCCCATTCTTCCGTTAATGCTAAAAAATTTATTTACTTGGATTTATCTGAAAGGCTGAACCATCTGCTGGTTCAGCGCCCTGACGCTCACCACAGTCAGGGTTGGGCCAGGCCCGGAGGTAGGAGCCCGGAACTCCATCCAGGCGTCCCACACGGGTCCTATACGGGATGCAGGTGTCCCACACGGGTCCTATATGGGATATGGGTGTCCCACACGGGTCGTATACGGGATACGGATGTCCCACACAGGTCCTGTACGGGATGCGGGTGTCCCACATGGGTCGTATATGGGATGTGGGCGTCCCACACGGGTCCTATACGGGATACGGATGTCCCACACAGGTCGTATATGGGATGCGGGTGTCCCACATGGGTCGTATATGGGATATGGGCGTCCCACACGGGTCCTATACGGGATATGGGCGTCCCACACGGGTCGTATACGGGATACGGGCGTCCCACACAGGTCCTATAGGGGATACGGGCGTCCCACATGGGTCGTATATGGGATGTGGGCGTCCCACACGGGTCCTATAGGGGATACGGGCGTCCCACACGGGTCGTATATGGGATATGGGCGTCCCACACGGGTAGTATATGGGATGTGGGTGTCCCACACGGTGGCTTGACTGCTGTGCCAACCATCTGCCCCTGAAAACATCATCTCTACAAGGGTGGGGTCCTTCAAGAACCCCCAGCTTGCCCAAGGACAGGGAAGATGGCTCCTCCAGTGCGATGCTGGGCTGGATGGTGGTTTTGACAACCACACAGAGGCCTTTCAACAGGACACACCCGGCTCCAGCCCCTCCTAGTCACCAGGTCCAGGGCAGGGCCCAGGAATGTTTTGGCTTTTTCCCCTTGTTTCATTTTCTTAAAAAGGTCACCACGACGGTGGCAGAATGAAACTCAAATCAGAAAACTCGGCTTTCCCAGCACCAAAAGGTGAAAAACAAAAGGCAGGGACACCTTAAAAACAGCCCCGGCCACTCGGGCAGAGCGACAGGACAGGAAGAGGGACAGGGACCAGTCCCCGGCCACCCACTCAGGCAGAGCGACAGGACAGGGAGAGGGACCGGTCCCCGGACACTCGGGCAGAGCGACAGGACAGGGACAGGGACCGGTCCCCGGCCACCCACTCGGGCAGAGCGACAGGACAGGGACCCCTCCCCGGCCACCCACTCGGGCAGAGCGACAGGACAGGGACAGGGACCCCTCCCCGGCCACCCACTCGGGCAGAGCGACAGGACAGGGACAGGGACCGGTCCCCGGACACTCGGGCAGAGTGACAGGACAGGGACAGGGACCAGTCCCCGGCCACCCACTCGGGCAGAGCGACAGGACAGGGACCCCTCCCCGGCCACCCACTCGGGCAGAGCGACAGGACAGGGACCCCTCCCCGGCCACCCACTCGGGCAGAGCGACAGGACAGGGACCGGTCCCCGGACACCCACTCGGGCAGAGCAACAGGACAGGACAGGGACCGGTCCCCGGCCACCCACTCGGGCAGAGCGACAGGACAGGGACCCCTCCCCGGCCACCCACTCGGGCAGAGCGACAGGGACAGGACCAGTCTCTGGGGCTGAAAGCCGCCCCACCCACTGGTCACAGAAAGGGAAATAACTGATTCGGACAGAGGGAAAGGAGGCAGGAAGCCCCAGAACCTGGTTAGGGTCAGGGGCTCAGCAGGTGCACCTCCACTTCCCGGACTGAGTGCCTGCGGCAGGCCCTGCAAACCTAGGGTCCCCCAGGACTAGGACAGCTCTCTGCCCAGTGGAGACCCCAGGACAGAGCTCCGAGCACCACAGCCAGTCTCAAAGCCAGCTCCAAACCCACCCTGACCTCAGCTTTCAGCAGCCTGCGTGGACCACACAGCCCCCCAGCCCCCTCCCCCCAGCGCCAGGTGAGGAGGGAGGGAGGCCGGGCAGGGAGCAGGCACCCGAGCACCCAGAGAACAGGTGCTGAACAGACGGGACACTGAGTCGGCCTGGGCCTGGGGCTCTTCATACGCTTTATTACCGTTGTTACTCATGGTTTACACATGAAAATGATGACGCACCGGCCAGCACTCCGCCCAGATCAGCCACCCGGGCCAGGACCAGGAGGACACCCCCGGCACTGGGAGTCGGACATGAACCTTCCCAAGCTGCCCAGGTTACAGGGGAGCAGGACGGAAAGATGTCAGGTCACATAAAAGGAAGGGAAGGGACAGAGAGAATGACAGAAAAGCCAACCTGTGAGAAAGTCACAGGGGAAAATAAACACAGTGTCGGGCCAGGGCTGTGGTGTGTGGGGTAAAGGCTGCCTACAGCACCGGCATCCCATGTGAGCACCGGTTCGAGTCCTGGCTGCTCCACTTCCAATCCAGCCCCCTGCTAATGTGCCTGGGAAAGCAGTGGAAGACGGCCCAAGTGCTGGGGCCCCTGTACCCACGTGGGAGACCCGGAAAAAGCTCCAGGCTCCTGGCTTTGGATTGGCTCAGCTCCAACTCTTGTGGCCATTTGGGGAGTGACCCAGTAGGTAGAAGATCTCTCTCTCTCTCTCTCTGCCTCCAACTTTCAAATAAATAAATCTTTTAATAAAAAATGCAAATACCGACTGGCGCTGTGGCTCAACAGGCTAATCCTCCGCCTAGCGGCTCCGGCACACGGGTTCTAGTACCGATCAGGGCGCCAGATTCTGTCCCGGTTGCCCCTCTTCCAGGCCAGCTCTCTGCTGTGGCCAGGGAGTGCAGTGGAGGATGGCCCAAGTGCTTGGGCCTTGTACCCCATGGGAGACCAGGAGAAGCACCTGGCTCCTGGCTTCGGATCAGCGCGGTGCGCCAGCCGCAGCACACCAGCCTGGCGGCCATTGGAGGGTGAACCAACGGCAAAGGAAGACCTTTCTCTCTGTCTCTTTCTCTTCCCTGTCCACTCTGCCTGTCAAAAATAAATAAAAATAAAATAAAATAAAATAAAATAAAATAAAATAAAAAATGCAAATACCAAAACCTTCCAGTGGCCAGCGCTGTGGCGCAGTGGGAAAAGCCGGCCCCTGCAGTGCCAGCAACCGGTATGGGCAATGGTTCGAGTCCTGGCTGCTCCACTTCTGATCCAGCTCCCGGCTAATGGCCTGGGGAAGCAGTAGAAGATGGCCCAAGTGCTTGGGCCCCTGCACCCACGTGGGAGACCCGGAAGAAGCTCCTGGCTTCAGCCTGGCCCAGCTCTGGCCATTGCAGCCACCTGGGGAGTGAACAAGTGGATGGAAGACCTCTGTGTCTTCCTCTCTCTGTGTAACTCTGCCTCTCAAATAAATAAATAAATCCTTAAAAACCATTCCAGAAAAATTTTCCACTGCAGACAAACTCAATAAAACACAAAGCAAGGCTCCCACGAGCACAGGGCGAGGGCACAGAATGGGAAGAGAAGGGAGAGGCACAGCCAAGCCAAGGAAATGAACTCAGGACGCAACCCTGCAGCCGGAGAATAAATAAATAACCCAGGCTGAGGAGCTCATTCATCAAAGGAAAACAGCAGCAATGACCCAGTATGAAAACAAAGACCATAATCGGCGGGGGTGGGGGGGGGCCCTAAAGGACAGGAGACGTGAGGTGGGCCTGTACGGGCCGTGTCTGAGTGTACAGACATGAGGTGGCCTGTACGGCCGTGTCAGTGTACAGACGTGAGGTGGGCCTGTAGGGCCGTGTCAGAGCACAGACGTGAGGTGGCCTGTACGGCCGTGTCAGTGCACAGACGTGAGGTGGCCTGTACGGCCGTGTCAGTGCACAGACGTGAGGTGGCCTGTACGGCTGTGTCAGTGCACAGACGTGAGGTGGCCTGTACGGGCCGTGTCAGTGCACAGACGTGAGGTGGCCTGTACGGCCGTGTCTGAGTGTACAGACGTGAGGTGGCCTGTACGGCCGTGTCTGAGTGTACAGACGTGAGGTGGCCTGTACGGCCGTGTCAGTGCACAGACGTGAGGTGGCCTGTACGGCCGTGTCAGTGTACAGACGTGAGGTGGCCTGTACGGCCGTGTCTGAGTGTACAGACGTGAGGTGGGCCTGTACGGGCCGTGTCTGAGTGTACAGACGTGAGGTAGGCCTGTACAGCCCGTGTCAGTGTACAGACGTGAGGTGGCCTGTACGGGCTGTGTCTGAGTGCACAGACGTGAGGTGGCCTGTACGGCCGTGTCAGTGTACAGACGTGAGGTGGGCCTGTACGGCCGTGTCAGTGCACAGACGTGAGGTGGGCCTGTACGGCCCGTGTCTGAGTGTACAGACGTGAGGTGGGCCTGTACGGCCGTGTCAGTGTACAGACGTGAGGTGGGCCTGTACGGCCGTATCAGTGCACAGACGTGAGGTGGGCCTGTACGGCCCGTGTCTGAGTGTACAGACGTGAGGTGGGCCTGTACGGCCGTGTCAGTGTACAGACGTGAGGTGGCCTGTACGGCCGTGTCAGTGCACAGACGTGAGGTGGCCTGTACGGGCCGTGTCTGAGTGTACAGACGTGAGGTGGGCCTGTACGGGCCGTGTCAGTGCACAGACGTGAGGTGGCCTGTACGGCCGTGTCAGTGCACAGATGTGAGGTGGCCTGTACGGCCGTGTCAGTGCACAGACGTGAGGTGGCCTGTACGGGCCGTGTCTGAGTGTACAGACGTGAGGTGGGCCTGTACGGGCCGTGTCTGAGTGTACAGACGTGAGGTGGGCCTGTACGGCCGTGTCAGTGTATAGACGTGAGGTGGCCTGTACGGCCGTGTCAGTGCACAGACGTGAGGTGGGCCTGTACGGCCCGTGTCTGAGTGTACAGACGTGAGGTGGGCCTGTACGGCCGTGTCAGTGCACAGATGTGAGGTGGCCTGTACGGCCGTGTCAGTGCACAGACGTGAGGTGGCCTGTACGGGCCGTGTCTGAGTGTACAGACGTGAGGTGGGCCTGTACGGGCCGTGTCTGAGTGTACAGACGTGAGGTGGGCCTGTACGGCCGTGTCAGTGTATAGACGTGAGGTGGCCTGTACGGCCGTGTCAGTGTACAGACATGAGGTGGGCCTGTACGGCCGTGTCAGTGCACAGACGTGAGGTGGGCCTGTACGGCCCGTGTCTGAGTGTACAGACGTGAGGTGGGCCTGTACGGCCGTGTCTGAGTGTACAGACGTGAGGTGGGCCTGTACGGCCGTGTCAGTGTACACACCTGAGGTGGGCCTGTACGGCCGTGTCAGTGTACAGACATGAGGTGGGCCTGTACGGGCCGTGTCTGAGTGTACAGACATGAGGTCGGCCTGTACAGCCCGTGTCTGAGTGTACAGACGTGAGGTGGCCTGTACGGCCGTGTCAGTGTACAGACGTGAGGTGGGCCTGTACGGCCGTGTCTGAGTGTACAGACGTGAGGTGGCCGGTACGGCCGTGTCAGTGTACAGACGTGAGGTGGCCTGTACGGCCGTGTCTGACTGTACAGACGTGAGGTGGGCCTGTACGGGCCGTGTCTGAGTGTACAGACGTGAGGTGGCCTGTACAGCCCGTGTCAGTGTACAGACGTGAGGTGGGCCTGTACGGCCGTGTCAGTGCACAGACGTGAGGTGGCCTGTACGGCCGTGTCAGTGCACAAACTTGAGGTTGGCCTGTACGGCCGTGTCAGTGTACAGACGTGAGATGGCCTGTACGGCCGTGTCAGTGCACAGACGTGAGGTGGGCCTGTATGGCCGTGTCAGTGCACAGACGTGAGATGGCCTGTACGGCCGTGTCTGAGTGTACAGACATGAGGTGGCCTGTACGGCCGTGTCAGTGCACAGACGTGAGGTGGCCTGTACGGCCGTGTCAGTGTACAGACGTGAGGTGGGCCTGTACGGCCGTGTCAGTGCACAGACGTGAGGTGGGCCTGTACGGCCGTGTCTGACTGTACAGACGTGAGGTGGCCTGTACAGCTGTGTCAGTGTACAGACGTGAGGTGGGCCTGTACGGCCGTGTCAGTGCACAGATGTGAGGTGGCCTGTACGGCCGTGTCAGTGTACAGACGTGAGGTGGCCTGTACGGCCGTGTCAGTGCACAGACGTGAGGTGACTCCTGCCGCTCATCTTAATGTCTTTAATACACTTGATACCTTGCACAGGGCCAGCGCTGTGGCTTAGTGAGCTGGGCTCTCACCGCAGGGCTGGCATCCCTGTTCTAGTCCTAGATGCTCCTCTCCCCATCCAGCTCTCTGCTGTGGCCTGGGAAAGCAGTGGAAGATGGCCCAAGTGCTTGGGCCCCTGCACCTGCATGGGGGACCTGGAAGGAGCTCCTGGCTCCTGGCTTCGGCTCAGCCCAGCTCTGGCCGTTGTGGCCATTTGGGGAGTGAACCATCAGATGGAAGACCTCTCTTTGTCTCTCCCTCTCTCTGTCTGTAACTCTGCTTCTAAATAAATAAAATATGTTTTAAAAAGCCCTCTGTATACATATGACATGTGAGATACACAATGTATCTGAGGAAATGGCTTCTACCTCAACACTGCTCGGGCGCTCAGCACACAGGGTAAGACGCCGGCCGAGACGCGAGTAGGGGTCGCGGCTCCAGCGCCTGACTCCAGCTTCCTGCTGACGCAGACCCTGGGAGGCAGGGTGGTGGCCGCAGGAGCTGAGTTCCTGCGGGGCACACGGGAGAGTGGATTCAGTTCCTCCAGCCGCTGCAGGCATGTGAGGAATGAACCAGGGATGCTGGCGCGCACGCTCTCGCGCTCTCGCTCTCTCTGCAAGTAAGGATTTTACCAAGTGAATAAATACAATGAGCTTTCCCAGGGTAGTATGGGTGGCTCCAAGGACAATGACCCCCACGTGGACCAACGTTCATGCATCACATTGGCGATGGGGACTCAGGCCTCGGGGAAAGTGAGTTAGGCAGGCTCCTTGGAGCTGGGCTGACAAGGACCCGGCAGTGCCCGCGGGGTCGGAAGGCCTGCACTGAGGAACCGGACCTCCTGACACGCCCTGCCCGCGGGCCACGGTCTACCTCCTCTTGATGGTAACTTCGCTCCTGTGGCAAACAAACAACAATCAGGATTCCATCAAGGAGATGGGAGGCTGTGAAGCTGTAAAAGCCCCGGCTGCTGGGAGGCAAGGAAGAAAACACACTGCTCATTTGCCTGCGTAAGACCTCAGTCACCGGTCAGCCCGGCTGTCCCGGGGCTGGGGGCGGGCAGACGCTGCACTGCCTGCAGGGCTTCACCGTAAGACCCACTGTGCAGCCAGAACAAATATCTGCTTTTTACCAAACACTGCGAAAGGCAATCAGCAATGGATTCTCCTGTGCAGGTCCCACATTTTATTTACAAAACCAAGCAGCCCATGAATTTCGCCCCCGGGTCAGTTTGCCAAGCCCTGACCCCCAGGGGCCCAAGTCCCATTTATCATTCCTGCATCTGGAAGAAGCCAACATTTCTCTCCTCTGCTGCAGGGGAGGGAGATGCTCAAAGGCAGGAGTCGTTCCCCCAGAATGGCACACTGACTCAAGTCACCCTTCTCTCTCTGCCTCCCAAATGAAAAAACAAAGATTAAAAACAGGGCCTGCGCCGCGGCTCACTAGGCTAATCCTCTGCCTGTGGCGCCGGCACACCGGGTTCTAGTCCCGGTTAGGGTTCCGGATTCTATCCCGGTTGCCCCTCTTCCAGGCCAGCTCTCTGCTGTGGCCCAGGAGGGCAGTGGAGGATGGCCCAAGTGCTTGGGCCCTGCACCTGCATGGGAGACCAGGAGGAAGCACCTGGCTCCTGGCTTAGGATCGGCGCAGCGTACTGGCCGCAATGTACCGGCCGTAGTGGCCACTTGGGGAGTGAACCAACAGAAAAAGGAAGACCTTTCTCTCTGTCTCTCTCTGTCTCTCTCTCACTATCTAACTCTGCCTGTCCAAAAAAATAAATAAATAAATAAAAATAAAAACAAGGGGTAGGCGGGGTGGCCTGGCGGGTCAATCCGCCACTTGGGGTGCCCGCACCCCGTATCAGAGCTGGGGCTCACTGAGAGTCTCTGCTGCTCCACTTCCAATCCGGCTTTCGCTAGTCCCGGGAAGGCAGTGGATGACGGCTGAAGCACCTGGGAGACCCAGAGGGCGTTTCCAGCTCTTAGCCTCAGCCTGGCTCGGCTCTGGCTGTTGTGGGCATCTGTGGAGCGAACCAGGGGATGAGAGGTACCTCCCTCTCTCTCTGCCTTTCAAATAAACAAACAAATCCATCTTTTAAAAAAACAAGAGGTGGCTAGAAGTTAAGACTCTGATTAAGGCTGAGACACCCGCGGGGCTAGGCGTCGTGGGCAGTGGATCAAGCCGCCGGCATCTGCCATCAGAGTGGCTTTGATCAAGATCCCTGGGAGGCAGCTGATGACGGTGCACGCGCTTGGGGGCCCTACCACTCACTCAGGAGAGCTGGCTGGAGTTCCTGCCTCCTGGCTCGGGCCTGGTCCAGCTGTGGCTGTTGTTGGCATCTGGGGAGTGAACTGCAGGACAGAAGATATCTCTCTCCCTCTCCCTCTCTCCCTCACTCTCTCTTTCCCCCTCTGACTTTCAAGTAGATGAAAAAAATAAAACTCAAAAAAAAAAAAAAAAGGCGCCTGCAGAACTGCCTGGGTTCACTTGCTCTCTCCGGCTCCAGGGTTCAAGTACCGCACTGCTCCCAGGGCCAGCTTCCTGCCAATCACACCGTGGGAGGGAGCGGTCCAAGCGGCTGGGTCCCTGTCACCCACATGCTTGACCTGGACTGAGGTCCTGCTCCTGGCTTCGGCCTGGCCCAGCTCTGGCCATGGTGGGCACCTGGGGACTGCGCGAGGTGGGAGTTCTGTCTGCTTCCTGCAAAGGGTGCGCGCACTTCCTGAAGTGCTGATGAGCTGACTCGGCAATTCCACACGCTCCACGTGTTAAACACGATCAGGTCACGCACTGCATACGTGCCACTTCTGTCCGTTAAAAACAAGGAGCGACGGAAACTGGAGACTGCCGGAGTTGTCAGGGGTGTGAGGAAGCTGCGAGGCGCAGTAGGGGAGGGGCACAGGGGCCAGGGAGCAGGGAGCAGGGGCCCAAAGGGGGAGGGGCTGCCACACGGGAGCTGGGCGAGGCCGGGAGACACAGCACGCCTGACCTGCACAGGAGCCAGGGACCTGTGCCTCCAGCAGAGACCAGGGCCCAGGGAGCCGGGTCTGTGGGTTTTCCGGACACTCGCTGGGCTGTGGGGTCCATGCAGGACGCAGGCAGCCGCTGCTCAGTTTTGAACAGACGGAAGCTGTGACCTGCGGCTGTGTAGAAAACACGCAGACGATGGGGACCAGGACAGAACAAGGGAGGCCGCTTAGAGGACTCGTAACAAACGCCAACAGCGACTCGCGGTCGGTGGTAGCGCTGGGAGTGACAGGAAGGGGTCGGCTCCGGGACAAATCTGGACAGTGGAGAGGCCAAGGTTCCGATGGCGTAGACAAGGAGGTGAGAGGGTGAGAGAAAGAGAGAGAGCGAGAGAAAGAGGGAGAGAGCGAGCGAGCACAGGGAGCCGGGGTGGCTGCAGGGTCTGTGACCCCAGCCAGGGCGGCTGCAGCGGTAGAGGTGCAGGCGTTTGGGTCGGGGGCGTGGGGAGTCTGGTCTCGGCCACACTTCAGATGGGGAGGGACAGCTGAGCCCCAGGAGAGGGCACGGGAGAAGGGCGCTGGGGGAGAAGCCGGCCAGGAGGGACCCTAGTGGGGCTTCAATGACCAAGGCTGGGCCAGGCCAAAGCCAGGAGCTTCCTCCAGGTCTCCACGCGGGTGCAGGGGCCCAAGCACTCGGGCCATTGTCTTCTCATGTGCATTAGGAGCTAGATCAGAAGTGGAGCAGAGGGCAGTGCTGTGACATAGTGAGTGGGACCCCTGCCTACAGTGCCGCCATCCCATTTGGGTGCCAGTTCGAGCCCCGGCTGCTCCACTTCCAATCCAGCTCTCTGCTAATGCACCTGGGAGAGCAGTGGAAGATGGCCCAAGTGCTTGGGCCCCTGCACCCACGTAGGAGACCTGGAGGGAGCTCCTGGCTACGTATTGACCCAGCTCTGGCTGTTGCAGCCATCTGGGGAGTGGGCTGGGCTGGAAGACCTCTCTCTCTGCCTCTCTGTAAGTCTGCCTTTCGAATAATAAATGAATGAATCTTAAAAAAAAAAAAAAAAGTGGAGCAGCGGAGACTTGAACTGGCACCAACATGGGAGGCTGGTGTTGCAGGCGGTGACTCTACCTGCTATGCCACAGTGCCAGCCCCAGATGTATTCTTTACTTTTCTTTTTAAATTAATTAATTTATTTGAAAGGTGGAGTTCCAGAAAGAGAGACAGAGAGAGAGGGGGAGAGAGACAGAGAAAGAGGGAGAGAGAGGAAGAGAGAGAGAGAGATTTTCCATCCCCTGGGTCACTCCCCAAATGGCTGCAACAGTCAGGGCTGGGCCAGGCTGTAGCCGTGAGAAAGGAGCCAGGAGCCTCCTCCCGGTCCCCCATGTGGGTGCAGGGGCCCAAGCACTTTGGGCCATCCTCCACTGCACTCCTGGGCCATAGCAGAGAGCTGGATTGGAAGAGGAGCAGCTGGGACTTGAACCAGCACCCATACAGGAACGCCGGCCCCAACAAACGCTGACATTGAAGTCACAGGGGAAGGGGCTTCCCCAGAGAGTGCAGCCGCAGCAGCTGGGCTGGACACGGGGCGGGGATGGGGGAGAGAGCTGCCGGACTCGGGGCCGGGGGAGAGCTGCCGGACACGGGGCTGGAGGGGGGGAGAGCTGCCGGACACGGGGCTGGAGGGGGGGAGAGCTGCCGGACTCGGGGCTGGAGGGGGGGAGAGCTGCCGGACTCGGGGCTGGAGGGGGGGAGAGCTGCCAGACTTGGGGCTGGAGAGCTGTCAGACACGGGGCCGGGGGAGAGCTGCCGGACACGGGGCTGGAGGGGGGGAGAGCTGCCGGACACGGGGCTGGAGGGGGGGAGAGCTGCCGGACACGGGGCTGGAGGGGGGGAGAGCTGCCGGACTCGGGGCCGGGGGAGAGCTGCCGGACTTGGGGCTGGAGAGCTGTCAGACACGGGGCCGGGGGAGAGCTGCCGGACACGGGGCTGGAGGGGGGGAGAGCTGCCGGACACGGGGCTGGAGGGGGGGAGAGCTGCCGGACACGGGGCTGGAGGGGGGGGAGAGCTGCCGGACTTGGGGCTGGAGAGCTGTCAGACACGGGGCCAGGGGAGAGCTGCCGGACTCGGGGCCGGGGGAGAGCTGCCGGACACGGGGCCGGGGGAGAGCTGCCGGACACGGGGCCGGGGGAGAGCTGCCGGACTCGGGGCCGGGGGAGAGCTGCCGGACTCGGGGCCGGGGGAGAGCTGCCGGACACGGGGCCGGGGGAGAGCTGCCGGACACGGGGCCGGGGGAGAGCTGCCGGGCTTCCTAATCTACAAGCTTTTCCCATGACCTAAGTCCTCGGGGCTGGGCGGGACCGCAGCCAGGTGCACTGGCCTTCCCAGCGCAGACCCACGGCAGACGCAGACCCACGTCTCCCCTGGGCTCCGGAAGCAGAACTGAAGCCTGGAGCGAGGCAGCAGGGGGAGGCGGGAGTGAGGCAGGAGTGAGGCGGGAGTGAGGGATTCGTTTGTCTGTGCTGACACAAGGGAAGCTACCACGACCAAAACAAATCCAGCCCAAGGGGAGGGCCGCCGGAAGTCCTTCTTTCGCCCGCGGGGATGTGACCTATTTCCACTCGGTGACAGCACTGTATGACTCAGCGTGCACTGTGGCAGGCACACCTGGTCTCGGTTCTGGCAGCCTCCAGGTGAGGCGGCTGAGCGCACCCACATGTCAGGCTGAGCGCACCTGACACCCCCTGCAAGCGCCAGGGATACAATGTTTCCACCAGGGCCAGGCTTTGCGCTCTCAGCTGCTCAGCCGGTGCTGCCTAGGGAACCGCAGCAGCAACCTGCTAAGAGCCAGGTTCCTGCCACCACAGACCACGCCTCTCTCACAGAGGCTCGGCGATTAACACCAAGTGCTTCCACACCGCACAGCACGAACTGACCGAGTCGACCAGCGACGAGAACGCCTTCAAGATTTCCCATGCCACGTCTGGGTCTATCAATCAATCATTTTAAATATCTTCTACACGCATGCACACACATTCCTTGGATAATTCCATCACAAAAGATTGAGGGTGGCCCCAAGGACCTCTAAATACAGCTCCACGGACCTCTCACACGCTGCTCGGGGGACTGTACATTAGCACAAGCACCTGGGGAAGCGGCTCCAGCCCGGCTCCTGGAGCCACGCAGAGGTGCAGCCCGGGACCCTGCGATCCAGGCCTAGGAGCGCTCTGAGCCATGTGTTCAGACAGGCCCCGAACACTTCCCGAAGCGCTATCCCTTCTATTCCAAGTCACCCAGGGACAACAGGACGGCTGAGCCTAGGGTCTCTGGCAACCAAAATGCTGAAGAGCAAAGAAGACTAAAGCAAATTGCCACCACCTGCTACAAAGAGAAGGCGGAGCCAAAGGTGCCCGAAACATCAGCCGCAGGCCCCACGCGGGGGTGACTCAGAGGGCCCCCGAGGCTGGTCACCGCTGGTCAGGTGGCTGTGCCCGAGTGCACCTGTGCACCTGGGGTCTGCACACGGTCCTGCTCCAAGACTCGGCAGAGAACACCGAGCCCTCTCTCCACCAACAAAGACGGAAGCAAGACACGAACGGAGCCTAAAAGCAACGGCTTGGTCTGCATTTTAACTCTTCCATTGAACTGAACTTCCTGCATTAAACATGATCACGGCTGTTGAGACAGGACGGGTGCCGGGGGCCTCGGCTGGCGAGATCGCCCCCTCCCCGCTGAGCACCTCCCCACACCACTCACCTGAGTTGCTTTGCATAGCTGAGCTCAATCTCCGTCCTTTCCTTCACAAATTTGATGTATTTCTCGAGAATGTCGATTCCCCACTGCGTGTGCTTCTCTAAGTTGTCAAATTGATCCTGTTTAAAAAAACAAACACAAAGGGGGTTCACGGTCTCTCTCTGGGACGAGCGCAACGCCAGTGGACAATGCTGCGCTGATGTGTCCCACGAGAGCGCTCAGTGCTCGGGGGTTGAAGGGTTTCAAATCAACAAGACCACGTTTGGTTTGAAAACTGCCTGGCGTCCTGACCTCTGACCCGTGCGTGTGTCTCCCAGTCCTTTGAGAAACACGGGTTTGGGATGTAATTAACGTCCCAGTGCGGAGGGAGATGCCTTTCCCGGATGTCAACAGGTGAAACACACGCACATGCACACACACGTGGGCATGAGCTCACACACGTGGACACACAAGCTCGGTCACACTCTCAGCACCTCCTTGCTAATGCGCCTGGGAAAGACCAGGCTTGGGTTCCTGTACTCTGGATGGAGCTCTAGGCTCCCGGCTTCGGCCTGGCTCAGCCCTGGCCGTTGCGGCATTTGGGGAGTGAACCAGCAGCTGGAAGCTCTCTCTCCCCTTCTGGCTTTCAAATAAGTAAAATAAATCTTAAAAAATAATGTTGGGGCCGGTGCTGTGGTATAGCAGGTAAAGCCGCCGCCTGAAGTGCCGACATCCCATATGGGCACCGGTTCGAATTCTGGCTGCTCCACTTCCCATGCAGCTTAGCTCTCTGCTATGGCCTGGGAAAGCAGTGGAGGATGGCCCAAGTCCTTGGGCCCCTGTACCTGCATGGGAGACCCGGAAGAAGCTCCTGGCTCCTGGCTTCAGATGGGCCCAGCTCCAGCCACTGAGGCTTATTGGCAAGTGAACCAGTGCATGGGAGACTCCTCTCTCTCTCTCTGCCTCTCTGTAACTCTGCGTTTCAAATAAATAAATAAATCTTTTTTTTTTTTAAATCCTGTTTTCTTCACATGAATGAAGTAGCTCACGGGGACAGTGCTCAGGCACACATGAGGCTCGCACAGAGAGCCGGGAACAGTGCCTGCCGCGGGGGAGCCAACAGGATCGGCAATGCAGCCTGGCCGCCACCCCGAGAACCAGGGCCGCGGGGTCCTGCCCAGAAAGGAAGCACGGCGGGCAGCCAGAGGAGCATGGAGCTCAGCTCCACAGGGAGAGCTTCGAGGGGACCGAGGGGGGAAGCTGGCCACCTCCGGGGAGGCCCCCAGCAGGCCCAGGACAGGGCAGGCGGCCAGACTTCTCCCAGCCGAGTCATTTGCCTAAGGGACGCAGACAGAACCTTTGCCTAAGTTCACGAACCAGTCACGGGGAGCATGCAAAGCGGGACAGTGCCACGTCAAACGTGACCACGCAGAGCGGCCAGCGGTCCCCTCCCACAGCTGGCAGCACGCTGCGAGCTCAGCGCCACGCTTCAGCCCGGAGTCTGCAAAGATCCACCACGCCGGCCGCCTGCTTCCTTTTTTAAAAACCGCTTTATTGAGGGGTGACTGACACAAGAAAGCTGTACATATTTAAAGTCCACACCCCGGTGAGTTTGCAGTATGCACCCGTGAAACCATCACCACCATCTACCCCAGAAACACATCCCCCACTTCCCAAAGTTCCCGGCCTTTTATTTACGTGTTTATTTGTGGGGAGATCTACCCTGGAGCCGGCATCCCCTGTGAGCACAGGTTCAGATCCCGGCTGCTCCGCTTCCAATCCTATCTCCTGCTGATGCACTTGGGAAAGCAGTGGAAGATGGCCCACGTGGGAGACCCAGAAGTTGTTCCTGGCTCCTGGCTTCAGCCTGGCCCAGCTCTGGCCGCTGCAGCCATTTGGGAATGAACCCGCGGATGGAAGACCTCTCCCACTCTGCCATGTTCAGAAGAAGAGGAAGATCTACGCTTTCCAGGAACTTTCTAAGGACACACAGTGTCAGGATCTGCAGGCCCTGCAGCTGGCTGTGGCTGTAATTTGGCCGTGCTGCCACTCCTCGAAGGCGTAAATTTCCCCAGACTCGTGCATCACGCTCGGGTGAGAGGAGACACAGGCATGTGGCGCAGTCAAGGCTGCTGCTGCTCAAACCTGTGAGGCTCCCTCCTCACCCCCAGCCCACGACCCCGGCCAGCCCCGAACAATCCCAGGAGGTAAGGCCTTACCTCACCAACATGACTGGAGAGGGGCCGGCTCAGTGGCACAGCGGGTTAAATAAATAAATACACATGTCAAATAAATAAATCTTTTTATTTAAAAGTGCTTCTTTGGGCCCGGCATTGTGGAGCAGTGGGTTAAGCCGCTGCCTGCAGTGCCGGCATCCCATATGGGTGCCAGTGGGAGTCCTGGCTGCTCCACTTCCAATCCAGCTCCCTGCTAATGGCCTGGGGACGCAGTGGAAGATGGCCCAGGCGCTTGGGCCCCTGCACCAGCATGGGAGACCCGGAGGAGGCCCCTGGCTTCAGCGTGTAGCCCTGGCTGCTGGGCCATCTGGCAAGTGAACCAACACAGGGTAGAGGTCTCTCCCTATCTCTGTAACTCTGCGTTTAAAAAAAAAAAAAAAAAGCTTTTGATACTAAAATAAAAAAATAAAACAAGCACAACAACAACAAAGTCCATCTGCATTCACATGGAGTCCACCTTAAAACCACTGGGCACAAGCCAACATTATGCTTTCAGTGGAGCGATCTGCACCAGGCCACTCTGCAAGCTGCAACACAGCTCTCACTAAAAGCACAGGCGCCGCCGATAAGCCGGAGGCAATAAAAGCCCCTCCCGGGGGCAGACACACCAGTGGCCCGTGCGAGGGCGGCCGAGGTACGTGCCCGGCAAAGGCATCCGTGAGGCCGCCACACCCTGTGTCCTATCACAGGGTCCACGGCAGCGAGGAGAAATTCAAAACAGATGAGAAACTCATCAACCCACTTACATTCTTGACGAAAATGTGGAAAACTTAATGGGAAAAAATTCCAAACCTTCTGAAGGCTCCTTTGTGGGCAAATATTCTAAACGGTTCTTTAACAAAACAGCCTTTGCTACTTCAAGGAGGGAGCCCTGGTCAACAGCGCGCCCCCTCCTGCTCCAGGCCCCCAGGGAGCACTGGTCCTCAGGACCCCTGGGGTCTCTGGGGGAGCCTGGGGGACTGCAAAGGGCTCGGGGTCCAGTGAGTTGCATCTGTCCACATGGACCCAATCAGGAAGTCAAACTCTAGCTTTTCACATTCATTCATGTCTGAGAGGACGGTGCTGGGGCTAGCGTTGTGGTCCAGTGGGATCAGCCTCTGCTTGCGATGCCATTATCCCATATCAGAATGTGGTTCGAGTCCCGGCTGCTCCACTTCCCATTCAGCTCCCTGCTAATGCACCTGGGAAGGCAGTGGACGATGGCTTAAGTGCTCGGGGCCCCTGCCCACCCATGTGGGAGACCCTGATGGAGCTCCTGGCGCTGGTTTTTGGCCTGCCCAGCGCCGGCCATTGTGGCCATTTGGGAAGTGAACCAGCAAAGATCAGCAGAGAAGATCTCTTTCTCTTTTTCTCTGTCACTCTGCTTTTCAGATAAATAATATAAATCATAAATGAGCAAATGAATAAATAAAAAGACAACAGTATAGCCATATAGTTGATGTAAATGGCTTTTTTTAAAAAAAATTTTTAAAAACTGTACTTTCCAAAACAAAACAAAAGAATTCTTGGGAAGAGTGGCACTGTTTAACATTTCTACAAATCTCTTAAATGTCCGGCTTAATGGAAGACAGCTGGGTTCTCACGGAGGCTTCTGCAACCAATCTCCTGCCGTTCCGCACTTGGGCTAAACCACATGAAAAAATACAGCGTCGCAGATACGGCTGGACGAGACGAGAGTGGTCCAGGTAACTGTGGGTGTTCCCTGTGGACGGCACACCAGAACCGGACACACAGTCGCTTCTCAGAGGCTGGCTGCAATGGCCGTCTGCTGCTGCTCTCCCAGGCCTACTCGCAGGGAGCTGGACCGGAAGTGGGGCGGCCAGTGGGCCGGCGTCCCCTGTGAGTGCCAGTGGGAGGAACACAGGCACCACGCACCAGCGGGGTCCAGAGCCCGGGCCCGCCTCGTGCCATGGGGCCGCTGTCCTGCACACCCACGCCCATGAAGGCGGCTGTCTCCGGGGAACCTCCAGGGGCTGGGGGACCACACGCTCAGAGTCCCTGCTGCAGACACAGACTCTCCGGCTTCGGAAAGCCGTGCGCTTCCAAGGAGTCAGAAAGTTGGGCGAGGAACAACAGTCTAGGGGGACACAGCACCCTGCACACCCACGCTCTCAGCGCCGCACCTGCTCGCGCCTTCCTCTCCCTGGGTGCTTAGGAATCTCCCCGAGCCCCTCTCCTGACCTCACACTGCTGCTTGGGCTGGGTCGGGGGCGTTCAGCTACGAGGTGTTCAGCCAAAGAAGCTGGAAAGACCCCCGAGGAGGGGGCAGCTGGGTCCGTGGGCGGGCAGCGTCCTGCGGTGCAAGGAGGTCCAGGTCTACACGGTGCCGCAAAGAAATCCCTTTATACGCTGGAGACCGAACCCGGCAAGGCCGAGCCCGTGACCCTGGCCCGACTCAGCACACCGTCCGCAGCGTGCTCACAGAACCAGGAAGTTCCCGCGGCCTTGAGTGTAATGGTGCTTCCCGGGGACTCTGCGAAGTCTGCTACAATCACATCCCCCGCCCCAAATCACACACGGGCCTGCACGCCGTCCACTCCACCGTGAGACGTCCACAAGGACGTCTGTGCCAGCTTCTAACTGGAACGGGAGAGTGCGCTGAACTGACAGTAATTCCGATCCCTGGCACAAGCCCATCTAGAAAGACCAAGTGGCTGCAGTGAGCTCTGTGAGAGCGGCTGACTCGGTCCTGAGGCCCCGCCCTGCCCCACAGGTCCCTCCCTGTGGAGGGGTTACGCCCTCTGACCCTGGAGCCAGTGCCATCGGTGCTGCACAGACATGGAGGTGCACATGCTCAGAATTTTTTTTTTTTTTTTGACAGGCAGAGTGGACAGTGAGAGAGAGACAGAGAGAAAGGTCTTCCTTTTGCCGTTGGTTCACCCTCCAATGGCCGCCGCGGTAGCGTGCTGCGGCCGGCGCACCGCGCTGTTCCGATGGCAGGAGCCAGGTGCTTCTCCTGGTCTCCCATGGGGTGCAGGACCCAAACACTTGGGCCATCCTCCACTGCACTCCCTGGCCACAGCAGAGAGCTGGCCTGGAAGAGGGGCAACCGGGACAGGATCGGTGCCCCGACCGGGACTAGAACCCGGTGTGCCGGCGCCGCAAGGCGGAGGATTAGCCTGTTGAGCCACGGCGCCGGCCCAGATTTTTTAATATTAAAAATATTATATATATATACACAGAGAGAGAGAGAGAGAGAGAGACAGAGATCTTCCATCTGCTGGTTCACTCCTCAGATGGCTACGGTGGCTGCAGCTGAGCCAATCCGAAGCCAGGAGCCAGGAGCTTCCTCTGGGTCTCCCACGTGGGTGCAGGGGCCCAAGGACTTGGGCCATCTTCTACTGCTTTCCCAGGCTACAGCAGAGAGCTGGATCGGAAGTGGAGCAGCCAGGACTCGAACCGGCACCCATATGGGATGCCGGCGTCCCAGCTGTCAGCCCCAGCACTGGTTGTTGAGGGGTCTGACACCAGCAGATGGCAAAGATCTTGTCTTCTCTACCCTTCAAATACAATGAAACAAAATTGTAAAATGTTGAAATGCCTAGTGCAGCAAGAACCGTGATGTGAGTGCCGCCGCAGGGCAGGGCTGGGGAGCCCAGGACGTAACAGACTTAGGAGGGAGAGCACACCCAAGGAAAGGCACTCCAGGTAAACTCAGCACAATCCTACACTTCGCCACCACCGTGGGCACATGCATAGGCTCACCTGCTGCCAGCAACCGTAGTCTGAATCTGTTGTGAAAACAGAAACACTAAGGAATCAGTCCCCGGCCGCGGCTGAGGCCACGAGAAGGTAGCCAACACAGCACATGCATGGGTTAAAAAGGCAAAGCAAACAGAGAGACTCTGCCATGGACGAGGCGGTGACACAGGGACGTGGGGAGATGCCGAGGGTGAAAAACCGCATTTTTGTTTTTATGACAATAATGACATTGTGCAAAAGGGCAGCAGGGAGGCCGAGGCTGGGGGGGGGGGGGCACAGAGCGGCAGCCGCCGGGCGGGGAGTGCAGGGCTGCGTCCTGGTGCAGAGAAAGCTCCGGGCGGCTGCCGTGCGAGCGAGCGAGCGGGGCGGCGCTCTGCTGTGCCTTCCCGTGAGAATGGGAGGGCAGCTGCTGCCCGTGTCAATGCTCTCACTACACCGTGGCCACTTTCGGTTCCTCTCTCTGCTCCTTTGGCTTCAGTAAAAGCATCAGAGGCAGACGCATGGAGCTGCCTCCCGACCCAGGTGAGAGAGATCCCACGGCAAACAGTGGGAGCAGCAGAAGATGGCCCGAATGTCTGGGTTCCTGCACCCACATTGGAGACCTGGGTGGAGCTCCAGGCTCCTGGCTCCAGCCTGGCCCAGCCCTGGCTGTTGTGGCCAATTGGAGAGTGAACCAGCAGATGGAAGCTCTCTGTCTCTCTCCTTCCCTCCCTTCATGTATCTCTGTGCCTTCAAATAAATAAATGACTTCAAGTGTATTTTATTTGTTTATTATGGTTTGTTTGTTTGTTTGTTGACAGGCAGAGTTAGACAGTGAGAGAGACACAAGAGAAAAGTCTTCCTTCTTTCCATTGGTTCACCCCCCCAATGGCCACTGTGGCTGGTGTGCTGCGCTGATCTGAAGCCAGGAGCCAGGTGCTTCCTCCTGGTCTCCCATGCGGGTGCAGGGCCCAAGGACCTGGGCCATCCTCCACTGCCTTCCCGGGCCACAGCAGAGAGCTGGACTGGAAGAGGAGCAACCGGGACAGAATCTGGCGCCCCGACCGGGACTAGAACCCGGTGTGCCAGCGCCGCAGGAGGAGGATTAGCCTAGTGAGCCGCGGCGCCGGCCTTCAATTGTATTTTAAAAAGATGCCCAACAATGGCCAGTGCCATGCCTCACTAGGCTAATTCTCTTCCTGCGGCGCCAGGTTCTAGTCCCGGTTGCTCCTCTTCCAGGCCAGCTCTCTGCTGTGGCCCGGGAAGGCAGTGGAGGATGGCCCAAGTGCTTGGGCCCTGCACCTGCATGGGAGACCAAGAGGAAGCACCAAGCTGGTGCAGCGCTGGCCGTAGCGGCCATTTGGGGAGTGAACCAACAGAAGGAAGACCTTTCTCTGTCTCTCCCTCTGCCTGTGGTCTCAGCCTCTCAAAAAGATAAAACAAACAAACAAAAACAACTTCACTGAAAAAAAAAATCCTGTCTCAAGGCTGGCACTGTGGTACACTGCGTTAAGCCACTGCCTGCAATGCTGGCATCCCATACGGGCGCCAATTCAAGTCCTGGCTGCTCCACTTCTGATCCAGTTCCCTGCTAATGCACTTGGGAAAGCAGTAGAAGATGGCCCAAGTGCTGGGCCCCTGCACCCATGGGGGAGACCTGGAGGAAGCTCCTGGCTCCTGGCTTCAGATGTTGCAATCATTTGGGGAGTGAACCAGCAGATGGACGATTCTCTCTCTCTCTCTCTCTCTCTCTCTCTCTCTCTCTCTCCCCTCCCTCCCTCTGTCACTATGGCTTTCAAATAAATAAATCTTTTTTATATTTAAAATCAGTCTCAGAACTCACCCCTTACTAACTTGTAACCGTGGGAGTCGAGCGGACTCTAAGGAAAGCCCCACAGCAGAGTGTGCTGCGTGGGGCAGACAACGCTCCGCCTCCCAGCGACGGAAACAGGACGGGCTTGGCCGGGTGGTGACCGGGAGACGCTCATCCTTCCAGTGTCTGGCTTCCGCCCGGAAATGGAATCTACTTGTTCATTTCCTGGCTGCCATGCAGAGGCCCGACAACGGAGGCGTGCCCTGGGAGCCGGTCCCTCCTGACCCTGCTCGGCCAGCCGCCTGAAGCCTCTTAAACCCCCCACACCACCCTCCGCCAGGGAGCCCGTCTCTCCTCCAGGAAACAAGTTCAAGGCCAACCCAGGAAGAGGAAGACACGCTCCCTGAACCCCAGGAAGAACCGTACGGCAGCCCACAGCGTACAGAAGAGCCGAGGGCACCAGGGCAGCTCGTCATGGGAAGGGCAGGACACATCTTTAAAGCCCGGACTTATTTCTAAACGCTAAACATTTCCAGGTTTCGGTGAGAGAAGGGGTACTGGGTGCAAACTATTTTTTTAAAAATATCACAGGAAAAACAAATCCAAGGCCCTGGCATCTGTAACTCAGTTACCATTGAAAAAAAATTCCTTTTTTTTGCTCCACAATGCTTACAATTCAGTCACTCACTTTGGTTTAAGAAGGTTCAACAAACACATGTGCCATCCTGTGCCATGAGAAGGGACCCCAATTTCCCACACCCCTTCCCCTGCTGGGCATCTGGCCCGAAGCTAGCAGCACAGGGTAACCTGGGCCAATCACAGCCTCCCTGGGTGGGGCCGGCGCCACGGCTCACTAGGCTAATCCTCCTCCTGTGGCACCGGCACCTGGGGTTCTAGTCCTGGTTGGGGCGCCGGATTTTGTCCCGGTTGCTCCTCTTCCAGTCCAGCTCTCTGCTGTGGCCTGGGAGGGCACTGGAGGATGGCCCAAGTGCTTGGGCCCTGCACCCACATGGGAGACCAGGAGAAGCACCTGGCTCCTGGCTTCGGATCAGTGCAGCACTGGCCGTAGCGGGTGAACCAATGGAAGGAAGACCTCTCTCTGTCTCTCCCTAACTCTGTCAAAAAAAAAGCCCCCTGGGTGGGCAGCGGGTGGAGCCGCTGAGGGGCCCACATCCCATGTGTGGAGCCGGGTTCCAGTCCTGGCTCTGCTGCTGATTCCAGCTCCGTGCTAACGTGCACCCCGGGAGGCAGCAGCAGGTGATCGCAAGTCCTTAGGTCCCCACCACCCACATGGGAGGCCCGGCTTGAACTCCTGGCTCCTGCCTTCAGCTTGGCCCAGGCCTGGCTGTTGCAGGCATTTAGGGAGTGAACCAGCAGATGGAAGATCTCTGTCAGTTGGCCTTTCAAACAGAATGTAAATGGATTAAAAACAAACGAAAACCTCCGTGGGAGCAGGTGCTGGAGCTGAGGAGCTGAGAATGGAGCCCCCACGCCTGCTGAGCAGGATTTCTGACCACGTGGGGGACCCAGTCTGCAGGGAGGAGCAAAGTGAGCACAAGACAGCACCACCCCAGGGGGCAGACAGATAAATAAATCTTTACAAAAATAATAAAGAGTGGTGCGAGGGGCAGACAGCCAGGATTTCACAGGACAGGAGGCTTGGAAGCGGCGATGAGTGTTTGCCAACTCATACATACAACCACCATTAAAAAAATCATTTGTTTAGTTAGTTGAAATTATTTAGTTAGTTAGTTAGTTGAAAGAGTTACAGAGAGAGGGAGAGACCAAGAGAGAGAGAGAGAGATCTATCCACTGGTTCACTCCACCAATGGCCACAACAGTGGGCCCGGGGCTAAGCCAAAGCCAGGAACCAGGAGCTTCATCTGGGTCTCCCATGTGGGTGGCAGAGGCCGGAACACTCGGGCCATCTTCCATTGCTTTCCCAGGTTATTAGCAGTGAGGTGGACCGAAGTGGAGCGGCTGGGATTCAAACTGGTGCCCACGTGGGATGCTGGCGTCGCAGGCAGCAGCTTTACCCGCTACGCCACGGCGCCGGCCACACAACCACCTTTTTTTCCCCAAGATTTATTTGTGACGTACAGCCTGTGTTTTTAAATTATTTAGTGAGACTTACAGATATAACATATAGTTTTGAAAAGAGTTTTTACTGCATGAATCCTAAAATGCCATTAACGATGAGAAACCTAATTTAAAACAAATTTAAAAGACAGAGCAACACAGAGAGGGAGGGAGAGGGAGAGACGGAGAGACAGAGAGAGGGAGAGAGGGATTGCATCTGTTGGCTCACTCCCCAAATGGCCTCAACAGCCAGGGCTGCGCTGGGCTGAACGAAGCCAGGAGCCAGGAGCTCCATTCAGGCCTCCGGTGTGGGTGCAGGGCCCAGGCTCTTGGGCCATCTGCTGCCACTCTCCCAGGCCATCAGCAGCGAGCTGGGTTGGCAGGGGAGCAGCCGGGACTCGACTCGAGAAGGGATGTCAGCTTGGCAAGGGGCGGCCTTGCCCGCTGTGCCGACCCCCGCTCCACGACCTTGTTACCCGGGCTGTTCACATTGTACCACGGAGTTTCTGTCAGCTCTGAGTCCTAGCCCAGAGGGTGGCTTGGCACCGAAATTCTCAGAAGAGGAACAGCAAGGGAGAAGCGACTTCCCGGGAGGGAGCAGCCAGGATCACGGGCGGGACTTCAGGCGTTTTACGGAGGGCAGTCCTGGGACAGGGCCCTACGGTGAACTCAGCCCAGAGCCCCGTCCCTCCGTTGCCAACCCATAATGAGAGGCAAGTGATTAGCCAGGAGGGCCCTGCCCGCGTGGGCGGGATTAATGCCCTTAGTACAGAGGCTTCAAAGAGCTGCGCTTGCCCTCCATCCCCGGTGCCACCTGAGGACACCTCGATGTCACCGGGGCGACGAAGACGGGGGCTTCGCCAGCCCCCACGCCTGCTGGCACCTCGATCGTCAACCTTCCCATTTTCAGAGCTGTGAGAAACACAGTTTTGTTGTGCTAGAGTACCCAGCGTCAGGTATTTTGCTACAGTCATTCTAATGGACTAAAACAACGTTAAAGAAAACCAGAATAAATGGAGAAAGATACTAGGATCATGGACTGCCCGGCAGTTCTCCGTCCAATTACTCACAGATTCAATGCATTTCCAAGTTAAAACCCCCAACAAGGGGCCTGTGTTGCAGCACACCAGGGAAAGCCACTGCCTGTGACGCCGGCATCCCATAAGGGCACGGGTTCGAGTCCCAGCTGTTCCACTTCTGGTCCCGCTCCCTGCTAGTGCGCCTGGGAAAGCAGCGAAAGACGGCCCAAGTGCTTGGGCCCCTGCACCTCTGTGGGAGACCGGGAAGAAGCTCCTAGTTTTAGCCATTGCAGCCTTCAGGGGAGTAAACCAGTGGTTGCAAGATCTGTCTGTCTGTCTCTCTCTCTCCATCTTTTATTCTCTCTATATAATTCTTTCAAATAAATTAATCTTTAAAAAAAAAGCAGCCCAACAAGTTGTTTGGAGAACATAATTCTAAGATGTCAGTTGGGTTGCAATGGCCCATGAATCACCCAAACACTCCTGAAGAACGAGGTGATTAGAGGTGCCACATAGATGTATTACAAAGGTGATTAGAAGGCTGTGGGGTGTTGGCCAGGGACAGAAATATAGGCAAGGACGAAGAACAGAAAGACCAAGGACAGGTCCGTGCAAAAAAGGCTCTGGATTTGGGTTAGAGGCGGCCATCCAGAAAAAATGCGGAACCTGGGGTTGGCGCTGTGGTGTAGCCGGTGATGCCCTGGCATCTCCTATGGGCGCCGGTTCAAGTCCCGGCTGCTCCACCTCTGATCCAGCTCCCTGCTATGGCCTGGGAAAGCAACAGAAGATGACCCATGTGCTTGGGGCCCTGCACCCACGTGGGAGACCCAAAGAAGCTCGTGGCTTAGGAGCTCCCGGCTACCCCACTGTGGGCATTTGGAGAGTGAGCTGGCCGATGGAAGATCTCTCACTCTGCCTTTCAAATAAGCAAAATAGGCCGGTGCTGCAGCTCACTAGGCTAATCCCCGTCTGTGGCGCCGGCACCCCGGGTTCTAGTCCCGGTCGGGGTGCCAGATTCTGTCCTGGCTGCTCCTCTTCCAGTCCAGCTCTCTGCTGTGACCCGGGAGTGCAGTGCAGGATGGCCCAAGTGCTTGGGCCCTGCACCCCATGGGAGACCAGGAGGAGGCACCTGGCTCCTGGCTTCGGATCAGCGCAGCGCCAGCCGTAGCGGCCATTTGGGGGGTGAACCAACGGAAGGAAGACCTTCCTCTCTCTCTCTCTCTCTCTCTCTCACTGTCTTAATTCTGCCTGTCAAAAAATTTAAAAAATAAACAAAATAGATCTTCTTTTAAAAATGCAGTGCTTGGTGGCTAAGGATCCCAACACTTTGAAGCACCAGCCATGTCCCACAGAGCAAGCTACTGGCCTGCGTTTCCATTTCTTACCTTAAAAACGGGGGTAAAAGTAGGCCCCCCCGCTGAGTCAACAAGGGCCTAAGTGAGCCTTCATCACCACCACCACCACCACCACCATCATCACCACCATCACCATCACCATCACCTAAGGAACGTGCAGGGATAATCGCACATCTGTCTCACAACACACAGCAGCCGGGGCTCGGCAGCGCCGTGAGACCCTGAGCAGACAACCGGCTGACGCTCGCCCGCTCGTTTCAATGATTTACACATCATGCTCAGGATGTCAGCGTATTCTGAATATGTTGGCACAGCTCCTCTTTTCAAAAAAAATATTTGAGAGACAGAGTTACAGAGAAGCAGAGGCAGAGAGAGAGAATCTTCCATCCGCTGGTTTACTCCCTAGTTGGCCGCAACGGCCGGAGCTGTGCCGATCCGAAGCCAGGAGCCAGGAGCTTCTTCCAGGTCTCCCACGTGGGTGCAGGGTCCCAAGGACTTGGACCATCTTCCACTGCTTTCCCAGGCCACAGCAGAGAGCCGGATCGGAAGTGCAGCAGCCGGGACTTGAACCGCTGCCCACATGGGATGCCGGCACTGCAGGCGGCGGCTTTGCCCGCTGCGCCCCAGCGCGGCCCCGGGATGATGTTTTTGATGTCAAGGTGGGGATGCTCTTAAAGCAGGCATTCAGAGGAACATCCACGCTAAAGCAGCGATGGACACATGACTGGACGGAATTCTGTTCATGAAAACACACCCCAGGGAGAGTGAGCAGACGACGGATCACGGGGGGGCGGGGGGGGCACACTTGTAACACACCTGCGCACACCTGCACCGCTCAGTGTTCAGTGCTATAACGAAACGCCCGAGGCAGACAGGAGGGTTATTCCGCCCTGCATTCTGGGAGCTCATGGCCACGGTGCCAGCAGCAACCACGTGGCCAGACAGGAGCCAGAGCGGGACGCGGGGGCCAGGCTCCCTCAGGCTCTCACAGCTCACTGGCAGTGCCTCTGGATCCCTTGAGACTGTGGGGGTTGTCTTCAGGGACAGGCCCCCCCCCCCCATCCGAGGACCTCTTACTAGGCCCCGCCTCTTAAAGCCCCCGCACTCCACTCCCACCTCCCCAAGGACCAAGCCTCAAGAACTTGGGGAGACCAACCACAGCCAAACCATAAGAACCTACACTGAACAGGGCAGTGCCACCAGACGACGAGAACGCCCTCCCATCAGCTGCTAAGGAAAAAAAAAAAAACTCAATGGGGAAAAGGCAGAGGCAGGAGAAGAGTGAGAATCCAAAGTGACAAGATCTGCGGCTTTTCTTAGTGACCAGGAGCGTCTGTGACACCACAGTGAGCACGGTTGACATGTACCCGTCTGACAAAACGCAAACTCAGAAACAGGAAGGATGTGGTGTGACAGGAACACCCCCACGCTGGGGCCTTGGAAGCCTGGCTGGCTTTGCCAAGAACAGGGGGTCCTGCGTGCCCCGCGTGGCCCAGCGCTTCTCTGGGCAGAGGGCTCCAGGATGAGGGCCCAGATCGCCCACGCCTGCTGATGCCCACGCGGGGACTTGTGTTCGGATGTTTATGGCAGCAAAACGCTTCGTAGCAGAATCCTGGGAACAACCCCGCCGTCCGGCTGATTCTGTCTATCTGGGTCTCAAAACGAGCAAAACTCAACAGTGCCTTTTTCTCTACAAATGATGAAAAACGACAAAGGGAAACAGAGTTGTTTTTTTTGTTTGTTTGTTTGTTTGTTTTTTTTGACAGGCAGAGTGGATAGTGAGAGAGAGACAGAGAGAAACGTCTTCCTTTTTGCCACTGGTTCACCCTCCAATGGCACCAGGCTGATCCGAAGCCAGGAGCAGGTGCTTCTCTTGGTCTCCCATGGGGTGCAGGGCCCAAGCACTTGGGCCATCCTGCACTGCACTCCCGGGCCACAGCAGAGAGCTGGCCTGGAAGAGGGGCAACCGGGATAGAATCCGGCGCCCCGACTGGGACTAGAACCCGGTGTGCCAGCGCCACAAGGCGGAGGATTAGCCTGTTAAGTCACGGCGCCGGCCTGAAACAGAGTATTTTAACACAAGGTGTGGATGACATGACTACACAGGGAAGGGGGGGGTGTCACCAGGAGTGTTCTTTCTGTGGGTGGCGCCTTCCTGGGCGCTCATTTCCCTGCTACTTCTGTACGTATCGCCCAGTACCTGCACATTTCCACACGTCCCTTGTGACGTCACATTCACTCCATTGTCACTTGACGACCGGGCTGATGGGAAGCCACTCCAGATCGCCTGAGCTCCTGCCAACCGGAGATCGAAGCCCAAGACAAAACATTCACGGGAGAAACGCCGAAATCGATAGATAAGATATTGAACTATTACTTTTTTCTGATTTATGTGCTTCTTATTGTGGACCCATAAAAAACCTAAAATGGTCTCAGAAAATGGGCCTCACTTCATAGCCAAGTATGGATTGATTATTGATTGCAAAAGGAAGACTTCACACTTGAGGGGGAAAACAAAGGAAGAAAAACCTGGACAATTATTACCTAAAAAGCAAAAGTACTTTTCACACACGCTGTAGGAGTACAATTTCCCGTTCAGGTAGAATGTTCACAAAGTTAGAACACAAGATACCGCAGAGGCCGGATGCGCTGCCTTCACCCTG
Organism: Lepus europaeus; assembly: GCF_033115175.1. NCBI lineage: Eukaryota > Metazoa > Chordata > Mammalia > Lagomorpha > Leporidae > Lepus > Lepus europaeus. The sequence continues at coordinate 5,021,295 of NC_084838.1, read as the reverse complement.
CGCCAAAAACACGTGCAGCCAACAAACCTTTTGCTGTGCGGCTACCATGTGCCAAACGCTGCTCTGGGAACCAAGGACACGTCCACAACCAAAGACCGACCTCTCTGCTCTCACAGAGCTGACCTGCGAGTGGATCTTTACTGCACAAAGCTGGAAGGGCATCTCAGAACGACTCATTCGGTAGTCCATGAGGAGGACTACGATGTCTCTGAATAAGAACACTTTATTTGGCCGGTGCCGTGGCTCAATAGGCTAATCCTCTGCCTGCGGCGCCGGCATACCGAGTTCTAGTCCGGTCGGGGCGCCGGATTCTGTCCTGGTTGCTCCTCTTCCAGACCAGCTCTCTGCTATGGCCTGGGAGGGCACTGGAGGATGGCCCAAGTGCTTGGGCCCTGCACCCGCATGGGAGACCAGGAGAAGCACCTGGCTCCTGCCATCGGATCAGCGCGATACGCCGGCTGCAGCGGCCATTGGATGGTGAACCAACGGCAAAGGAAGACCTTTCTCTCTGTCTCTCTCTCTCTCACTGTCCACTCTGCCTGTCAAGAAAGAAAGGAAGAGAGAAAGAGAGAAAGAGAGAAAGAAAGAAAGAAAGAAAGACCCACTTTATTTGTAAATGATTTATTTTATTTATTTGAAGGGCAGAGTTACAGAGAGAGAGGGAGAGACAGAGAGGTCTTCCATCCTCTGGGTCACTCCCCAATGGCCGCAATGGCCAGGCAGAAGCCAGGAGTTTCCTCCAGGTCTCCCACGTGGGTGCAGGGACCCATGGACTTGGCCGTCTTCCACTGCTTTCCCAGGTGCATTAATTAGCAGGGAGCTGGATCAGAAGCGGAGCAGCTGGGACTGGAACCAGTGCCCACATGAGATGCAGGCGGCAGCTCAACCCACTGAGCCACAATACCGGGGAGGTGGCTGTTCCGGAAATAGCTCCTTCCTTCACTGTACTGTGTCCCCGTTGCCTTCTAGGCAACAACTCACGGCACAGCAGCACAGATACGCCAGCAAGTTCAAGTGTGATGCTTTTACTAAAAGAAAGATGTCTCTACAGACCTCTTCTTTTTTTTTTTTTTTTTTTTTTTTTTGACAGGCAGAGTAGACAGTGAGAGAGAGAGAGAGAGAGAGAGAAAGGTCTTCCTTTGCCGTTGGTTCACCCTCCAATGGCCGCTGCAGCCGGCGCATCGCGTTGATCTGAAGCCAGGAGCCAGGTGCTTCCTCCTGGTCTCCCATGGGGTGCAGGGCCCAGGGACTTGGGCCATCCTCCACTGCCTTCCCGGGCCATAGCAGAGAGCTGGCCTGGAAGAGGGGCAACCGGGACAGAATCCGGCGCCCCAACCGGGACTAGAACTCGGTATGCCGGCACCGCAGGTGGAGGATTAGCCTAGTGAGCCGCAGCACCGGCTCTATAGATCTCATTTAACGTGAGATAGAAATGTGGGATTTGGAGCCGGCCTTGTGGTGCGGAGGGTGGCTGCCCCACTTCCCATCTGGCTCCTGCTAATGCGCCTGGGAAGGCAGCAGATGGCCCAAGTGCTTGGCCCCTGCACCCACGGGGGAGATTGGGATGGAGTTCCAGACTCCTGGCTTCAGCCTGGCCCAGCCTTGGCCACTGAAATGATTTTGGAAGTGAACCAGCAAATGGAAGAGCTCTCTCACTCGTTCTCTCTATAACTGCATTTCAAGTAAATAAATAAATCTTTTTTATTTATTTATTTTTATTTTTATTTTTTGACAGGCAGAGTGGACAGTGAGAGAGAGAGACAGAGAGAAAGGTCTTCCTTTGCCTTTGGTTCACCCCCAATGGCCGCCGCACTGTAGCAGGCACACGGCGCCAATCCGAAGCCAGGAACCAGGTGCTTCTCCTGGTATCCCATGGGGTGCAGGGCCCAAGGACTTGGGCCATCCTCCACTGCCTTCCCGGGCCACAGCAGAGAGCTGGCCTGGAAGAGGGGCAACCGGGACAGAATCCGGCGCCCCGACCGGGACTAGAACCCGGTGTGCCGGCACCGCAATAAATAAATCTTTTCCAAAAAAAAAAAAAAAAAAGCAGACCTGTCTTGCAGCATCTTTGCCCTCAAATTTCTAAATCCAGTGCTGCCCCTGCACGGCGTCCACTTCCGGAGGTCCCAGGAGAAGGCACCTCCTCAGCTGTGCGGATCCACCGTGTCCTGCTAAGGTGCAGCTGACAACACTGGGCAGATCGGGGCTGAGGCATTCCTTCTGGCCTGGTCGGTGGGTGCCGCCCCTGCCTGTCCTTTGTTATCCTGGGCTCCAGGTAACACGGCCTCCCCCGCCCCTACCCCCCCGCAGGCTGCTGGGGGCACTGCGGAACAACAGGGGGGTACCCTGTTCTCACAGACCTACTAAGATCACCAGGGCTGGCGCTGTGGCGCTGCAGCCTGTGAAACTGGCATCCCATGTGAGCGCCGGTTTGAATCCCAGCTGCTCCACTTCCAAACCAGCTCCCTGCTAATGCGCCTGGGAAAGCAACAGATGATGGCCCACGCCCTTGGGCCCCTGCCACCCACGTGGGAGACCTGGGAGAAGCTCCTGGCTTCCGCCTGGCCCAGCTCTGGCCGTTGTGGCCATCTGGGGAGGGAACCAGAGGGTAGAAGCTCTCTCTCTCTTCCTCTCCCTCTGTAACTGTGTCTTCCAGAGGAACACCTACATCTACGAGAGAGAGAGAAACAGAGGGACAACCTTCGGAGGCAGATGTTAGGCGTGGAGGTTGAGAGGCAGGTTGGGACACCCAAATCTCACACCGCAGAGCCTGGGTTCAAGTTCTGACTCCACTCCCAACCCCAGCTTCCCGCCAGTGAGCGTCCTGTGGTGTTGGCTCAAGTCCTTGGGTCCCTGCTGCCCATGCGGGAGACCCAGACGGAGTTCCTGGCTCCCAGCTACGGCCTCCGCCGAGCCATGGGGGTGTGGGCGCTGAGGAGTGAGCCAGTGGACGGGGCTGCTCTCTCGTGCTCTTTCTCAAATAAATCAATAAATAATTTATGGAAAAATAGCCAATAACGTGAGAATTCTACATAGAAGATAAATCTGTTTAAAAAAAAAAAAAAAACCTTCAACTGCACCATTAGAATCTGTGCTACTTTCTGAGATTCAGTGCAAAAAAAAAAGTTAAGAAAAAAATCCCTAACACATGACTGCCTTCCCCAGGCCTTGCCAAAGAATGCGGGCTATCTGCGTGTTTATACACCTATAATTCTAGCACCAGTGTTTTCTTTTCATTAATTATACAAGGGCGGCCGCTCTGCTTAATAGCTGAGAGCCACCCAGGTCCCAGAAATAAACACGCAGATATTTCAGAGAGACCGCGCCATGTTTGGCTGTATTTCTGAGTGGCTGTAAATGAGCCCAACTGCAACTTATTTCCGTGTTTTCAATTCCCCACTTCTGCATTACAGTTTCTTGGGGTGCGAATGCCAACATTACCGACTCACAGAGAGACCCACAAGGGGCGAACCGGCGTTGCCCAGGGTGCCTCGCGGGTGTAGACGCTGGCCCCAGGGGCCCCAGAGTCTCACTTCTCTGTGAGTTTCCTCATCGTAAGTGAAAGTAATCACGCACTGCACGTGAGGCCACGTTTAGAAAAGAAGCGGCTAAGACGGCAAGTTTTATGCGGTGTGTATCTTACAAGTTTAGAAAGGACGAGCAGTCTGGGGAGAGGCGGGCAGGCGCACAGCAGATCAGACCATATAGGGCCATGCGGGCCTGGGCAGGAATCCGGCTGGAGGAACACTGCAATCCCGCCGACGGAGTTCAAGACTCCTGCAACCCGGTGGCAGCCCTGCTGTGCTTCTACCTCACCCCAGGGGCCGCGGGACCTCAACCTGCACTCGCAGGCGCTCCTGCGCGTGAGGAGCCGGGTCTAGTTTCAGAAGCAAGAGGGACTCCCGTGGGATCTGGAGACGAACATGAGGCAGTAAGACACAGGACGAACCTGGAAAGTCACAGGCCCCTAAGACCAAGAGCTCCCCCCGCCCCGGCCCGGAGGCCGTGACTGGCTGCCACAGGTGCCGGGGGACAGCGCGAGGCAGGGTCCTACCACGGGCCAGCGACAGGCATGCAAACCAGAGTGGCCCTCTCGGCAGGCACGGGCGTCCCATCCCCACTTCCTGCCTGGCCCTGAGTCAGGGCGGAAGCCAGCGAGAAGCCTGGGGGCGGTGGTGACCGGGGTGGGGGTGGGGGTGGGGGGGGCTGAGAGCAGGATGTTCTCCCTGGCTGCCCAGGGTTCTCTGACAGGGCCAGGGAAACCCCCCCCCCCCGAGGGGGAAGCACCGGGCAGGCTCCAGGAGTCCTGCAAAGTTCTATGCAAATTCAAGGGCCGGCGTGGTTTCCAGAGCAGCTGGCAATGCCTGACGGCAGCCACGGTCAACATGGCTGCGTGCGAGGCTCGTCACTGCTGACAGTTCAACTCCAAGGCACGTGGTGGTCAGCGTAAGGTCGGCTGCTCACTGCCCTTGTCTTCCAAATACAAGATCCGCGAGGAGCCTGTGGACCGGACATCACCCACCCCGACCTCTCCGTGTCTCGGTTGTTCCTGATTCAAGCCACCATCATCACAGACGGAGGTGGGCATGTGGCCTAGCAGGTTTTTTTTTTTTTTTTTTTTTAAGATTTGTTTATTTATTTCAAAGTCAGAGTTACAGACAGAGAGAAAAGAGAAAGAGAGAGAGAGAGAGAGAGAAAGAGGTCCGCCATCCGCTGGTTCGCTCCCCAAATAAAGCAATGGCCAGGGCTAGGCCAGGCCGAAGCCAGGAGCCAGGATCTCCACCCAGGTATCCGACGTCAGATGGCAGGGGCCCAAGCGCTTGGGCCGTCCTCTGCTGCTTTCCCGGGCTCATTAGCAGGGAGCTGGATTGGAAGCGGAGCAGCTGGGATTCAAATAGGCGCCCATATGGGATGCCGGCACTGTAGGCGGCCACTTTACCCTCTGCCCACAGCACCAGCCGAGGTCTAGCAGTTAAGATGGCTGTGCCCACAGCGCAGTACCCACGTTTGACTCCTGGCTCCGCCTCCTGACTCCCGTTTCCTCCAGTGCACATCTTGAGATTCGGATACAAGTGATGGCTCAAGTTAACTGGGTTCCTGCCCCCCGTGTCTGAGTCCAGGATTAAGTTCCAAGTACTCGGGTTCCTCCACCCACGTGGGAGACACAGATGGAGTCACCGCCTGGCCCACAGCAGCTGCTGTGGGCATCTGGGGAGTGAACCACCTGATGCCAAATCTCTGTCCCTCCTCTTCTCCGTCTCTCGCTCTGCCTTGCAATACATAAAGATCTTAAATAATTCTTTTTTTTTTTTTCTTTGACAGGCAGAGTGGATAGTGAGAGAGAGACAGAGAGAAAGGTCTTCCTTTTTTGCCGTTGGTTCACCCTCCAGTGGCCGCTGCGGCCAGCGTATCTCGCTGATCTGAAGCCAGGAGCCAGGTGCTTCTTCTGGTCTCCCATGCGGGTGCAGGGCCCAAGCACTTGGGCCATCCTCCACTGCCTTCCCGGGCCATAGCAGAGAGCTGGCCTGGAAGAGAGGCAACCGGCATAGAATCCGGCGCCCTGACTGGGACTAGAACCCGGTGTGCCGGCGCCACAAGGCAGAGGATTAGCCTGTTCAGCCACGGCGCCGGCCTCAATACATAAAGATCTTAAAGTAATAACTATCACTTCCTGTATCCCAACTACACGCCAGGCTCTGCTCCAAGCACTACTAACAGCTGCTTACGTGAGGTGGGGGAAGCAGGCACACACAGGATGTGGTCAAGGGCCACACGGCCATTAACGCATAGCAAGGATGTTTGGACCCAGAGCTCTGGGGTCTGCGCGCCCACCTGACCTCCGGGCCGCCGCTGAAGACGAGCCTTGGTCTTGGAGTCTCCTACTCTTGGATGCCCACAGGGTGCAGGATTCTTGACGAAGCTCCTGCCTTTGGGCCCCTCGACAACGCACGACAGAGTTGGTGCCGTGTCCACTTCCTGACAGCGGCTCACAGAAGCAGGTGCAAGAGGAGAGCGGGAATTTGGACCTAGAGGTGATTCCGGTCTAAGCTTCAAGCTTTGATAGACGGGGGAAAACAAGTGAAGGAAGTTGGTCAGAGTGAAAGACGCAGCCTTGCCCAGGCCGGGGCGGGGCACTCTGTGGGATCCCCGTGGTGAGACATCTACGGAGCAACGTCGCACAACACGGGGGAGTGGGTGCGTGTGTGTGAAATGCTTTGTGCAGAGGGGCCCCATCCTGAGGTCAGGAGCGATAGCCCCAAGTATCCAGAGAGGGGCCCCATCCCAAGGACAGGAGCGATAGCCCCAAGTACAGAGAGGGGCCCCGTCCCGAGGTCAGGAGCGATAGCCCCAAGTACCCAGAGAGGGGCCCCGTCCCGAGGACAGGAGTGATAGCCCCAAGTACAGAGAGGGGCCCTGTCCTGAGGTCAGGAGTGATAGCCCCAAGTACAGAGAGGGGCCCCATCCTGAGGACAGGAGTGATAGCCCCAAGTACCCAGAGAGGGGCCCCGTCCCGAGGACAGGAGTGATAGCCCCAAGTACCCAGAGAAGGGCCCCGTCCCGAGGTCAGGAGCGATAGCCCCAAGTACCCAGAGAGGGGCCCCGTCCCGAGGTCAGGAGCGATAGCCCCAAGTACAGAGAGGGGCCCCATCCCGAGGACAGGAGCAATAGCCCCAAGTGCTCAACCAGCAAGCTGACTCTGCTCATCTCACAACACCGGACACTAACGTCACGACACATTTTCACGTCCCTCAGGCCATGGGGGGCAGAGGTCCCACGAATTCCACCACCACCACAAAGGTGGGGCCACCTTATAATCGTCCTCACACATGGCACCATAAACAGCAATTACAACACCAGTCAAGTTCAAGTTTGGCTTCAGGAGAGATTCAAAGCAAACAGTGATTAAGTTCGGTCTTATCTCAGTGGCCCACAGCACCTCCAACACAGAATTCTGCTTGAAACTTTATTTACTCATTCCTGAAAATAAATATGACTGAGTGAGGTACATCACGGCCTCCTCACTGTAATAGAATTTTTTTTTTTAATTTTTTTTTTTTTTTTATTTTTGACAGGCAGAGTGGACAGTGAGAGAGAGACAGAGAGAAAGGTCTTCCTTTGCCGTTGGTTCACCCTCTAATGGCCGCCGCGGTAGCGCGCTGCGGCCGGCGCACCGCGCTGTTCCGATGGCAGGAGCCAGGTGCTTATCCTGGTCTCCCATGGGGTGCAGGACCCAAGCACTTGGGCCATCCTCCACTGCACTCCCTGGCCACAGCAGAGGGCTGGCCTGGAAGAGGGGCAACCGGGACAGGATCGGTGCCCCGACCGGGACTAGAACCCGGTGTGCCGGCGCCGCAAGGCGGAGGATTAGCCTGTTGAGCCACGGCGCCGGCCTGTAATAGAATTTTAATTGTTAGTATTCCTGAAAATAATTTCAACCTTTTCTAAAAAAATTACTTAATTCATAAGTGGGATTATCAGAAAGCGCTTATTCTGTGAAGTCACACATCAACAGACACTGCCCTCTGAGGGCAGGGAAGGTCACTCTGAACAGCATAGAGTCTTCAGTTCAAAGGAAGACCTGCAGCAGTCTCTCGGCCACAGCTCATTGCTCCAGTGACAGACAAGGAAACCCAGGCTCTTCATGCCTATTTGAAAGTTTGCTTGTTTGTTTTTTATTTGAGAGGCACAGAGAGGGAGACCGGGAGACACAGCAGCAGGTGCTCCTAGGCACTGGCTCACTCATCAAAGTCCAGGAGGGGCTGAGCCTGCATCCCGGCGCGGGGACCTCTACCCAGGTATCCTCCGTCTGGGCGGGGACCCAGTTACTCAGTGGTCACCACGGCCTCCCAAGGCCCCCATCAGCAGGAAGTTGGAGTCAGGAGCTGGAGCTGAGTCTCAGGACCAGGTCTGAGGGCCGCAGGTGCCTTTCGGGCATCTTAACCGCTCGGCCCAACGCCTGCCCCACACCGATGTATTGCTTATTGATAGACTGAATTTTTAGGAGCAGCTTCAGGGTGACAGGAAAACTGCGCAGAAAGTTCCCACATGTGGGCTCCTGTGGTTTCTGACACCATTAGCGCCCTACATAGAAGTGGCTACATTGTTACAACTGATAATCCAGCACCCATACATTATCTTCAAGTGCAGGGTTCACACCAGGGCTCCCTTCGTGTTGTACAGTCCTGCGGGTTTTGCCAACGGGATAACGGCCGTGCCCACCTCCAGTCTCACACAGATCATCCCCGGGCCCTCACACCTGCTGCGCTCATCTCTCCACGCCACCCTCCCTCCCCCACCCGGCAACACCTGCTCTTCTCTGGCTCTGGGCCTTTCCGGCAGCTCCCGGTGGGAATCGTACAGAAGGCTGGCTGCACACTTGGGAACGTGCACTGACGGGTCTCCCGACTTCCCAGGGCTTGATGGCTGCTCACTGCATTTTGTGGTGAACAACGTCCCACACCCCCGGAAGGCCTACACTTTGCTCCCCATCCACCTCCTGCTTGGCTGAGGGTCGGCAACTGTGAAGAGAGCTGCCGGGACATCGGGAGCAGCTGACAGGTGACGGGGCCGCCGGGCTGCTCCTCTTCCAGTCCAGCTCTCTGCCAACGGTTCTGAAAAAGCAGTGGAGGACCACGTGGGAGACCTAGGAAAAACTCCTGGCTCCAGAGGGACGCAGCTCCGGCCACTGTGGCCACTCGGGGAGAGAACCAGCAGATGGAAGACCTCTCTCTCTCTCTCTGAAACTCTTTCAAATACATAAATTAAATCTTCAAAAAAAAAAAAAAAAAAAAACCACCTGTTTTTTTTTTTTTAATTCCTGAGCTATTCTCTTTTATTTATTTGTTTTAATAAGAATCACAGGTGACAACACGAATATAGTTCTATTTAGAAAGCACACAGAGCCTTTGATGGTTTCAGGAGGATTGGACAGAAGGGACAAAGGAAAAGGTCTTCCTTTTCCGTTGGTTCACCCCCAATGGCCACTGCGGCCGGTGTGCTGCGCTGATCCGAAGCCAGGAGCCAGGTGCTTCTTCCTGGTCTCCCATGGGGTGCAGGGCCCAAGCACTTGGGCCATCCTCCACTGCCTTCCTGGGCCACAGCAGAGAGCTGGCCTGGAAGAGGAGCAACCGGGACAGAATCCGGCGCCCCAACCGGGACTAGAACCTGGGGTGCCGCTGACACAGGTGGAGGATTAGCCTAGTGAGCCACAGCGCTAGCCACTGCTCTGCTTCTGATCCAGCTCCCTACTAATGTGCCTGGGAAAGCAGTGGAAGATGGCCCAAGTTTTTGGGCCCCTGCACCCGCGTGGGAGACCAGGATGAAGCTCTGGCTCCTGGCTTCAGCCTGGCCCAGCCTTGGCTGTTGCGTCATTTGGGGAGAGAACCGGCAGATGGAAGATGTTCATCCTCTCTCTCTCTCTCTCTCTCTCTCTCTCTCTGTAACTCTGCCTTTCATGTAAATAAATAAGTCATTTTCACAAAGGCAGGAAAGCACACTGACCCCACAGCACAGAACAGATCCCTGCACGTTAAGGGGAAGCTGACCTTTCCCCGGCAGCTCTCCCGACCTAGCAGGCGTTTATAGGAAATGTTGATGCACAAAGGGCACAGTTCTTCATTTCATACTGTGAAGAATGTGCGGGCACTGCGGGCACGGCCTGCAATGTGCTCCCGGAAGCACTGCCGGCTGGCATGAACAGGGGCTGGTGTGCGACACGACAGGGCGAGCCCCCCCCCCCGCCCCCGCCCCCGCAATGCCGTTGGAGTCTCTGTGCACCAGCGGGAAGCTGGGTGAGAAGTGGAGCAGCCGGCGGGGACTCAAGACCCTGCTCTGAGAGGGAACGCCGGTGTCACCGTGCTGGCTTAGCCGGCTGCGCCACAGTGCAGGCCCCAGGATTGTTTTTGATGCCGGTCAAAACTCTGTCTTTACCCACCCAGTTGCCCAGCACTTACAAACAATAAGAGTATAATGTAGCTAAATTGTACCACAGCAATCTCTACAAACTGAAAATTCTGTCCCTTGAAATCCCCACGTGGGGGCTTCATGTCAACAAGCAAGACTCACTCACAAAACAACGCATCCAAAAATTAAGTCTAAACTCCACGGCATTCGTCTCATAAAAAAAAGTCTTTGTGGATTTAACAGTGCTGTTGGAAGGCCAGCTCCAACCAGAGTGATTTAAGAAAACATTGTGGAATATCAATTCTGGAATTTGCTCCTATATTTACAAAAATTTTAAAACATCATCATGACTGCTCCATCTGGAACCAAAGTCTGCCACATAAATTCAGAAATTAACTGGGAAGAAACCAACAGAACCACCCCGGCTTGTTTTGTTGTTTACTTCTGGTCTTCCCAGAGATGGCCAGCCCCAGGCAAATGCCATTTTTCAAGTCTCCAGATGCACAAAGCTGACCGATTCTCACAAACACGGGGCTGTCTTCACAGGACCTGACTGGATTACAAAGCAAACAAACAAACAAAAAGCTTCAGAATTGAGAGTAACCACCAGAATCCCCTTTTAGGGCACAAAAGCATGTTTTAATTCCACTTCTCTCTGTGAATACTAAAAGGGAGATTCCTGCTGTTAAAACCCCAGCAAACAGGCAGAGACTCTGCCTGGGGACAATGCAACAGGTTCACGTTCAACCAGGAACCAGGGCCGGGCAGGCCTCTGGCCTAGCGGTGGAAACCCCCCAAGTCCCGTAGGGAAGAGCCTGGGTTCGAAACCTGCCTCTGACTCCCTCCTATCTCCAGCTCCCTGCAAGTGCAGACACCAGGACTCGAGCCCCTGCCACCCATGGGAGAGGCCTGGACTGAGTTCCCAGCTCCCGGGTTGGGCCTGGCGCAGTGCCAGCATCGCTGGGCGCGTGGGGAGGGAACCAGCGCGCAACAGGGTTCGTTCTCCTTCTCTCTGTGCGGGTCTTTCCCTGTCTGTCTCTCAAAATAAATAAAACCAACATGTGCAAACATGCACTTTCTCATCTAATCAGAGTATTCTAGAATTCCCTGTGCCGAGCGTCTTTGTTCTTGGTTTACTACATCTTGCCTTATGCTGGGAACAGCAACTTGTTTCTGTGACAAACGCCCTCGGCAACACAAAGACCCTCAGGATTTATTAACAAGCCGGGAAGGAAGCCACAGCAGCAGGGGGTGAGTACCCTAGGCCAGCCGGGCAGAGACTCGGCCCAACCCCAGCCTCCAGCTCCTGGCGCTCTGCTCTGAATGCCTACACAGGCTCCAGGAAGGCTCCGACGGGCGCTTTGAGAGGCTGCCATCTCCCATCTCTTCAGCGGCAGGCGGCTCTCAGCCCTCCACGCCCGCTGCGAGCCCTGGACCTCACGGCAAAGCAGACGCACAGACTGCCACTGCTTCCCAAACCGAACACGTCTCCAGAACACTGTTACCTGGCCGGGCATTTTTCCAAAGCGCTTTTCGTGTAAGATCACATGGAACTGGTCATGATTCTAGCAATTTCTAGAAATCTCACCCCTGCTGACCTCATGGCCAGTGGTCAAGCAGTTTCCTCTCCGCTGCCCACGGTGCACGGCTCAGTGCCTTGCACAACGTGTGTTTGTGGAAGTGAATGACAACACGGGTGGACTGAACGGTGTCTAAGGTCAACCTCACTGCAGCGGCTCAAAAAAAGAACCAAACAGACCGCTTCAGCCACGCTGTAATGTCCGCAAGGTATAGAAGCCCCACCCGGACACTCCCCGCGAGCGCCGCTCTGCCGCTGCAGCTCCTGCTTCCCAAAAGGCGAGCGCCGGCACCGAGGAGCCAACCAGACACAGAGCCGCCACACAGCGCCACAACCGACGTGGTGGCAACTAGTTCAGGGGTGAGCACTGCCCACGCCCTCCTCGGGGTTCCACTGCACGCTGTGGCCCATCATCCTGCAGCTCCTCACACACCCTTGAACCTGCCCAGCATCGAGCACGCCCACATCAGACAGGCGGCTTCAACCAGCACACCCCTCCATCCGCTGCGAGGGGACCCTCAGCCCTGCAAGGTCGCACAGCCACCGTGTCACACAGCACTCACACTGCCTCTGACACCCCCAAGGCCCAAGGACCTTCCCAAAGGGCGCTTTGTCACTGTACCCACGACTTGGCCGCTCAGCACCAGTCTGGTTTTGACTTCCTTTCTCTTTTATTTATTTATTTATTTTTTAAGATTTATTTAGAGAGCTCTTTCATCCATTGGTTCACTCCCCAGATGGCTGCAACAGACAGGGCTGGGCCAGGCTGAAGCCAGGGGTTCCATCTGGCTCTCCTACGTGGGAGGCAGGGGCCCAAGCACCTACACCACTGTCTGTTGGCATTGGCAGGAAGCTGGGTCAGAGCGGAGCAGCCGCACTTGAACTAGCAGCACTCTGCTATGAAATGCCAGCATCCACAATGCCAGCCCCTACGTTTACTTCTTTTAATTTATTCATCTGAGACACACAGAGAGCTCTCGCCCTCTGGTTCCCTCCCCCAGGGCTGAGGCTGGGTCAGGCCAAAGCCGGGACCCAGGAGCTCAGCCCAGGCCTACCAGAGGGTGGCAGGAACCTGAGCCACCACGGCCGCCTCCAGGGTCTGCATTTCAGGAAGTTGGAGTCAGGAGCTGGACTCGGTTATGGAACCCAGTTCTTATCACACGCTGAAGACTGAAGGGGGACTTCCTTTGCCCACGTTAGCTTTTTCGTTCTCAGCTGTCATCAGAACTTGTCTTTATCCTGCCCACCCTCTTCCGACTGCGGCCCGGGCTTTTCTTCCTGGTTTAGTTGGCTGCTCCTCCCACGTGCTCACACACAACCCCTGGCGTCGCACAGGAAATCAGGGCAGCGAGGAAAGACGACCCGCAGCGGTGACGAAACAAACAACTCGGTGAGCCTTTTGCTTTCTCGGCCAAACGGTGCCTTTTGGGCAAAACAGTTATGGTATTTCCACCTGCGGAGTCACACCCAAGACATCCGGTCTACGTCCAGGGAGCCTCGCCATGCCAGGAATGTACCCAGCGACTCCATGTACGGGTCACTTTCTGCGTAGCTAAACCTCTGTGGGAAGTCCGCAGGAGACTTCCAAACAGAGCCGTGGGCGCTGTGCCGTAGCTGACAGCGAGGGACTCTCTGCTCATGCAGTGTCACCCCCTCAGTGTCAGCTCACCCTCGAAGTCAGCTCGAGGGCCGGAGGTCATCCAGGCTCGCCGGCACCCAACTCCATCGATCACTTCTTCTTCATTTTGTGTTTAAAGACTGATTGATTTATTTGGAAGGCAGAGTGACCGGGAGACAGAGCGATTTTCCATTAACAGGCTCACTTCCCAAATGGCTGCATCAGCCCAGAGGGGCCAGGCTAAAGCCAGGAGCCTGGAATTCCATCTGGGGCTCCCACATGGGTGGCAGGGGTCCAAGCACTTGAGCCATTATCTGCTGCTTCCGCAGGCGTGTTATCAGGGAGATGGATTGGAAACAGAGCAGCAGAGACTGGAAGCTGTGCTCGCCGGGGTTGCCAGCACTGCAGGTGGCGGCCTAACCCACTGCACCGCAATGCCAGCCCCTACGGATCACTTCTACGGTATTCCGAACAAGGAAGCACACGTTGCATTTCTTTTTGTCTCCCACTCAATTTCTTCTTGACATAGAATTCGAGACATGAGAGGCCGGCACTGTGGTGTAGCAGGTAAAACTGCCGCCTGCAAGCGCTGGCATCCCATGTGGGTGCTGGTTCGAGTCCCGGCTGCTCCACTTCCGATCCAGCTCCCTGCTAATGCTCCTAGAAAATAAATGGAGGATGGCCCAAATGCCTGGGCCCCTGCACCCACGTGGGAGACCTGAAGAAGCTCCTGGCTCCTGGCTTCAGACCAGCTCAGCTCCGGCCACTGGAGAGTGAAGTAGCAGATGGAAGACCTTTCTCTCTGTCTCTCCGCCCCACCCTAGTAACTCTGCCTCTCAAATAAACAAATTAACCTTAAAAAAAAAATTCAAGCCATGAAGTAGAATCAGCACAACCAGCAAGTGCAGAGGTGAATAACGACCGGCAAAACGCAAGCAGGTTTCCGAGCCCGAACTTCACTGCTCCGTGCGCTCGTTAGCTCGCTCACCCCGGGATCCTTAAGGCGGGCACTGCCATTGTCCCCACTTCACAGCTGAAGGAACTGAGCTTAGACGACTTGTCCAGGATGACTCAGCTGGTCACGAACAGGACATGAACCACGCAGGCTGGCGCCAGACCTGTCTTCTTGACCATATGACACACTAAGCAAATTGTAGAAAACTTAGAAAAACTTAAAAATAAATGGCCTTCAGCTCTCTGCTGTGGCCCGGGAAGGCAGTGGAGGATGGCCCAGGTCCCTGGGCCCTGCACCCACATGGGAGACCAAGAGAAGCACCTGGCTCCTGGCTTCTGATCAGCGCGGTGCGCCGGCCGCAGCGGCCATTGGAGGGTGAACCAACGGCAAAAAGGAAGACCTTTCTCTCTGTCTCTCTCTCTCACTGTCCACTCTGCCTGTCAAAAAAAAAAAAAAAAAAAAAAAAGGCCTTGGGGTGAGCTTTTGGCACAGAAGTTCAGCCACTACTTGTGATGCCTGCACCCATATCAGGGCCGGTTCAAGTCCCAGCAGCTCTGCTTCCAATCCAGTTCCCTGCTAATGCATCCCGGGGGGCAGCAGACGATGGCTCAAATGCCCAGGCCCCTGCACCCACGCGGGAGACCCAGAAGAAACTCCTGGCTCCTGATCCACCCCGCTCCAAACATTGTAGCCATGTGGGGAATGAACCAGCAGATGGAAGATCTTTCTCTGTCTCTGTGCCTTTTGATTAAAATGAAAATAATCTTTAAAAATCAAATAAAAACTCACAGCCTTAAGAGACGACTCTCTGCATCTAGCCCACCAAGTGCCTCACTGTGCATCCTTTTACCCAAGGAGGGAGTGGGCTGCCAGGAATAACCAGATCCTCTGCCCGCGCCCAGCAGAGCAGGTGCGCTGGCCCAGCGGCGGTCCTGCGTCACACTGAAGCCACAGGAAGCTCGCGTTTTATTTCCTCCCTCTTAGCACATGTGTGAAGCAGAGCAGCACGGGCTGTGTTTCAAAGAGGAAATGAAATCTGGGGGGGAAATGGCAGAAATATCTCTTAGCAAAGGGAATCGTGATGAAGTGTCCACCACTGGGACTTGATGGGTGTGACCACAACATGAAACGGAATCTGACTTTTTCCACAAACGAGAATTGCCCCATTCAGAGTGTACAGTGTAACAAGAACCTGGGAACCACTGTGGCAGTTTGGTTCTCTCTCTCTCTCTCTTTTTTTAAAGATTTATTTTATTTATTTGAAAGAGTTAGAGAGAGAGGGAGAGAAAGAGAGAGAGGTCTTCCATCCACTGGTTCACTCCCCAGATGGCTGCAATGGCCAGAGCTGTGCCGATCCGAAACCAGGAGCCAGGTGCTTCTTCCAGGTCTCCCACGTGGGTGCAGGGGCCCAAGCACTTGGGCCATCTTCTACTGCTCTCCCAGGCCACAGCAGAGAGCTGGATCACAAGTGGAGCAGCCAGGTCCAGAACCGGCGCCTATATAGGATGCCAGTGCTGCAGACTAGGGCTTTTAACCCACTGCACCATAGCACCGGCCCCTCTCTTTTTTTAAAAAGATTTATTTAAATATTTGGAAGGTAGGGTGACAGAGGGGCGGAGACAGTGGGGACTATTCCATCTGCAGATTCACTCCGCAAACACCCACAACAGCCAGGGGCAGCCCTGGCTGAAGCCAGGAGCCAGGAACTCCATCCGGGTCTCCCACGTGGGTGGCAGGGCCCAGGCAGCTGGGCGGCCGTCTGCTGCCTCCCAGGCGCATTAGCTGGAAGCTGGAGCAGAACTGCAGAGGAGCCGAGACCCACGGCGGGCACCCGGACACGGGACGTGGGCGCCCCAAGCCACAGCTCGGCCTGCCGCACCACAGTGCCCACGGCTTCCTGTGAGCCCCACCACTCCACTTCCTCTCCTCAGCTGCAGAGAACGTGAGCACAAAACCTCCCTGAGGCTTCTCCACGACCGGCAGGGCTGATCTTACACACACGCGGTAGCCCTGTCCTCCAGCCAATGAAGAGCGCCGGTGCGCCTGTCGTGGGCGCGGCATCTGGGGACACCGGTCCACTGGCCGCTTCCACACTAAACCACCCCCAAAGCTCAGGGGTTAGGACCCAGCCTGGCCGGTGCCGCGGCTCACTAGGCTAATCCTCTGCCTGCAGCGCCGGCACCCCAGGTTCTAGTCCCCGTTGGGGTACCAGATTCTGTCCCGGTTGCCCCTCTGCCAGTCCAGTTCTCTGCTGTGGCCCGGGAGTACAGTGGAGGATGGCCCAAGTGCTTGGGCCCTGCACCCGCATGGGAGACCAGGAGAAGCACCTGGCTCCTGGCTTCGGATCGGCGCAGCACCGGCCATGGCTGCCGTTTAGGGGGTGAACCAATGGAAGGAAGACCTTTCTCTTGTGTCTCTCTCACTGTCTAACTCTGCCTGTTAAAAAAAATTTAATTAGTTAAAAAAAAAAAAAAACAAGACCCAGTCTGTGATGGGCCAGGATTTGGACAGGGACGACCCTGGCTGCGGCCTTGGTGGGCAGGGCTGACGGCTGGAGAGGTGCACCTGCGGAACCACCCAGAATCCCTCACTCGTCCGCCTGGCGGCTGATGGGCACGGCTGGCTGAGGCCTCAGTCGGGCCGTCGACAGAACCTCTGTGGCCGCCTTCTCCTGTGGTCTGTGTGTGTGCTGCTGAGGCTTCCTTACAACATGGCGGCTGGGTTCTGTGTCAGCATCCCGGGGAGGCAGAAGAGTGTTGCTGCCTCAGAGGCCACAGCGGGGTGGGGGAGGGACCGGAGCCCCGCCCACCACTCAAGGGGAGGAGCCTGAGGTCACACATTGTACCCGGAGCAGGTGGCTGGGAGCCTGTGGTGGGTGACCCACCGCACGTGGAAAGGAGGGCTCTCCCGCAATCTGATGCACTTGGTGACACAGTATCACCGATCTTCAATGATCGCTGCGAGAGATAAAGAGGAAAATTGGGGGCCGGCACTGTGGCACAGTAGGCTAAGCCTCCGCCTGTGGTGCTGGCATCCCATATGGATGCTGGTTTATTTCTGGCTGTCCACTTCCGACCCATCTCCCTGCTAATGTACCTGGGAAAGCAGCAGATGGCGGCCCAAATACTTGGCCCCTGCAACCATATAGGAGACCCAGAGGAAGCTCCTGGCTTCGTATCAGCCCAGTTCCAACCATTGTGGCCATCTGGGGAGAGAGCTAGAGGATGGAAGATATCTCTCTCTCTTTCTCTGTAACTCCACCTTTCAATTAAAATAAGTAAGTCTTTAAAAAAAGAAAAACTGGGGAGGCCAGTGCTGTGGCATAGCAGGCTAAGCCTCCGTCTGTGGTGCCGGAATCCCATAAGGGCGATGGTTTATGTCCCGGCTGCCCCACTTCCGATCCAGCTCTCCGCTGTGGCCTGGGAAAGCAGTGGAAGATGGCCCGAGTCTGCACCCTCATGGGAGACCCAGAAGAAGCTCCTGGCTTTGGATCGGCTCAGCTCCAGCAGTTACGGTCACTTTGGGAGTGAACCAGTGGATGGAAGACGTTTCTCTGTCTCTCCCTCTCTCTAACTCTGCCTCTCAAATAAATAAATAAACCTTTAAAAAAGGAAAAAAAGGAGGAAAATCAAACAATACTAGGCACAATGGAAATCTGAGTTGGGAGACCCACGGAGGCTCCCCTCGGGACACGCCTGCTTTCCTGGGGGGTCCGGGGAGGGGGCTCATCTCACGGAACCCTTGCCAAGAGCCGAGCGCGTGGGCACAGACGCGTTCTCTCTTCCCTGCGTCACCCCCCCCCCCCATGCCGGGGTGATGGGAGCAGCACTCAGAGGCACTTAGCTGAGCTGCGCACCGCTCCGCAGAGAAGCCCCGGGGCAGCACGGGAGGCTGTGTGGTGCCTGTGTTTTCTTCCACAGTTCCTGGCTCACAACCCCCTCCCCAGGAGCAGAACCCAGAACCTCAGAGAGTGGTCATGAGACACCCCCCCATTCCAGGGGGCCCCGCCCACATCCTCGGGGAGGAACGAGGAGGGATTCTTCCCTCCAAGTCCGTGGGGGCGTCGCTGCAGAAACCCCAAAGGACAGGCTCCAGAGCTGTCCGAGAGCACGGAGCAGGTGGGGGTTCTCAGCAGAGGGCACCGGCACTTCGTGGCCCTGGAGCCTCCCCCTCCCTGCTGCTGTGTCCGAAAGATAAAGAAAACCAGAAATCCACGCTCACTGGCTGTGAAGGGGAAGAATTCTGAACTTTCCCGGCCCATCTCCGCAGGTCAGAGTAAGCACACAGGCATTGCAGCCACACTATTAGGCCGTCTGCACAAGCCCATTAAAGTGACGAACGCGCGACATTAATTCCTGATGACGCCCCCAAACCGAGTGCCCATGGGTGGCCATTTAGTTCTAGTTTTCCCATGTAGGACTCGGTGATGAGTTTTACTTCTTAGCACATCAAAGCTCCGAGCACCACTTATTATGCCCTCATAACCATTTACAAAACCAATCAACGCCTCCCTGCCTGCGACCCCACCCACCTGTGAGTTTCACAGAACGATTCCCGGGAAGGTAAGCAGCTTGGCGGGCAGAGGGCACAGCCGTGCCCAAAAGGGCAGTGACCGCTGGGCTAAGCCGCCGGGTTCTGAGGTTAAGTAACAGTGTTTGCTGGACTCCCTGCCAGAGCTTAGAATCTACCACCTTGGCCGGCGCTGTGGCTTAACAGGCTAATCCTCCCCCTTGCGGCACCGGCACACGGGGTTCTAGTCCCGGTCGGGGCGCCGGATTCTGTCCCGGTTGCCCCTCTTCCAGGCCAGCTCTCTGCTATGGCCCGGGAAGGCAGTGGAGGATGGCCCAGGTGCTTGGGCCCTGCACCCGCGTGGGAGACCAGGAGAAGCACCTGGCTCCTGGCTTCGGATCAGCGCGATACGCCGGCCGCGGCGGCCATTGGAGGGTGAACCAACGGCAAAAGGAAGACCTTTCTCTCTGTCTCTCTCACTGTCCACTCTGCCTGTCAAAAAATAAAAATAAAAATAAAAGAATCTACCACCTCCAGGCTCGCTTTTCTGATGATCCAAATTCACTTCTCCCACTTGGAGCTCTTCCTTGAACTCCAGGAGCTCGTGTTTAACTATCTACTGGATTTCCTCTTTTTGTGTGTTTGTTTCAAAAATATTCACTTATTTTTAGCTAACTGAAAGGCAGAGAGAAAGAAAGAAGACAGAGCGGGGACGGGTGTTGTGGTGTAGGGGTTTGGGATGCCGCCTGCGATACTCACATCCCATACGGCCACTGGTCGGAGACCCAGCTCTCCGCTTCCAATCCAGCTCCCTGCTAATGGCCTGGGAAAGCACGGGAAGTTGGCCCACATTCTTGGGTCCCTGCACCCATGTGGGAGACCTGGAAGAAGCCCCTGGCTCCTGGCTTCAGCCTGGCAAAGCCCTGGCCCACTGTGGCCATTTGGGGAAGTGAACCAGTGGATGAAAGATCCCTCTCCCTCTCCCTCTCTCTCTCTCTGTAACTCTGCCTTTCAAGTAAATAAATTTTAAAAAGGAGGATGAGGAGGAGAGAGAAGGAGGAAGAAATCTGCTGGTTCACTCCCCAGTGCCACCAACAGCCAGGGCTGGGCCAGGCCGAAGCCAGGAGCCAGGAGCTCCACCTTGGTCTTCCATGTGGATGGCAGCAACAAAGTACTTGACCCTTTACTGGCCATTTTCCCCGGCACATTAGCAAGAAACTAGATTGGAAGCAGAGTGGCCAGGCCTGGAACCAGTGCTGTGACGAGCGATGTCGTGTCCCAGGAGGTGGCCCTACCCACTGCGCCACTCTGCCTGCCCCCACCGGGTTTTGGACTCTGTTCTCTCCCACTCTCTTTTGCCTCCATTGCATTTATCATGATGTGACGCACTACAAGCAGAAATCATACATGTG
This sequence comes from Lepus europaeus, assembly GCF_033115175.1. Classification (NCBI taxonomy): domain Eukaryota; kingdom Metazoa; phylum Chordata; class Mammalia; order Lagomorpha; family Leporidae; genus Lepus; species Lepus europaeus. The sequence goes on along the minus strand of NC_084838.1, from coordinate 5,001,319 downwards.
AGAGTTATTTAAGTCACGCAGAAAAGGGAATTAATAGTTTATTTTGGTGCAAAACAATTTTGAAGACCATGCATAACTTCTTCATAATACAGATTTTCCAAGGATTTTCTGGATATCCTCTATATATGGATTTCAAATTGTTTTTTGCACCGAAACAATTTATCTTTTCATTCTATATTTCTACAGAATCTTTTTAGAGGCTTGAATTTTTTTTCCCTAAATTTAAAAAAACGTATGTATTCAAGAAATGGAGAGAGAGATGAAAAGAGAGTTCTCCCATCCACTGGTTCATGCCCCAAATAACCACAACAGGCAGCGCTGAGCTGGGTCAAAGCCGGGAGCCAGGCATTCACTCCAGGCTTCCCACGTGAGTGGCAGGAACCCAACCACCGAGCCATCCCCTCTGCCTCCCAGGGGCTGCAGGAAGCTGGAGCCGGAGCCAGAGCTGGTGTCAGAGCCAAGCACTTTGATGTGGGCTCCAAGCTAATTAACCAGCCACACAACCAAAGGCTAAACCCGCAGAACATTTGGAAATACTCTCACGCGTGCAGATTTCACAATGCTTGCTTCACTGCCCTCTGCCCAGAACAATGCCTGGCACATGCTAAGCGGTCCGCTATATTTTTTCAGATAAATCAGTGAATGGTGACTTAGCTGAATGAATCACAACCCAAAATCAAAAAGAACAAAGAAGACCTTAACGGGCTGGTGCCGGGCTACGGTGGGCCGAGCCACTCCTTGCGTCACAAGCACCCCTAACTGCAGCACCAGTTTGAGTTCCCGCCGGGGAAGGCAGAGGAGGACGGCCCAAGTGCCTGGGCTCCTGCCACCCATGTGGGAGACCAGGACGGGATTTCTGGCTCCTGGCTTCAACCTGGCCAGTCCAGCTGTTGCGGCCATTTGGAGAGTGAACCAACAAATGGAAGGAAGATCTCTCTCTCCTCTTTCTCTGATGGCCCACCTTTCAAATAAATAAATAAATCTTTAAAAAAAAAAAAGACTTTAAAATAGTTATATCAATTCTAAGCGGCTGACAGGGCAAGGAATTAGCACTAAAATATTACCAGATTTTAAATTCATTATAAAAGAGAAAATGGGGGCCGGCGCTGGGGCAGAGAGGGTAAAGCTGCCATAATGGGCGCTGGTTTGAGTCCCGGCTGCTCTCCGCCCAACGCAGCTCCCTGCTAATGTGCCTGGGAAGGCAGTGGAAGATGGCCCAAGTGCTTGGGCCCCTGCACCCATGTGAGAGACGTGGGTGAAGCTCCTGGCTCCTGGTTCTCTCTCTGCAATTCTGCCTTTCAAATAAATAGATAAATCTTAAAAAAAAAAAAAATGAGCAAAAACTAAAACTGTGGGGAATGTGGGAAAGCAGTGAAATGAATACCCCACATCCGATCTGGGAACTAAGTGGGAGCCCAGGGATGGAAGATGGGACAGAGTGAGGATTAAAACCGATCTGATCCGTAGTTACTGTGCCGTAGCCTGCTCAGGGCAGGAGCGGGTTAACAGAAAAGGCATCTGCGTAGCAACTGTGAAACAGGCTCCATTCTGTCCCCACGCAGGGGAGGCTGGCGCCCGGGGTGCACTGTCACCAGCCACTCGGCTCTTCCAGCTCCGTTCTGATTTTATGCTCTCCAGGAAACCTGGTATGGGAGGAGCCTTCCACACAGCTCAGCAAATCCGAATACCCCCTCTCCTTACACACTCTTTCACCCAAAGTTTAAAATCTGCGTTCTGGTTTGTTCATCAGTCTTGGGAATTCACTGGAAAGACTCAAGTCTGTTAGCTACAAAGTGCTGACAAGCAAACCCGGGAGCTCTCTCAGGCCTGTGCCAGCCGAGCAGAGACAGACGGGAGAGACGGGAGGTTTGGATTTTCTCCCCCGAGGCTGACCTACATGGGATGCCAGGAAGTCCGTGGAAAAACAGAATTAAAACTTGTTTATGGGCCGGCGCTGTGGTGCAGCAGGTTAACGCCCTGGCCTATAATGCCAGCATCCCATATGGGAGCCGGTTCGAGACCTGGCTGCTCCACTTCTGAGCCAGCTCTCTGCTGTGGCCTGGGAAAACAGTGGAGGATGGCCCAGGTCCTTTGGCCCCTGCACCCGCACCAGAAGAAGCTCCTGGCTCCTGGCTTCGGATCGGCGCAGCTCCAGCCCTTGTGGCCAATTGAGGAGTGAACCAGATAGAAGCAGATAGACCTCTCTCTTGCTTACTCTCTCTCTCTCACTTTCTCTCTCTCTCTCTCTCTCTGTATAACTCTGACTTTCAAATAAATACATAAATATTTTTAAAAAATTGTTTATGTTGGTGCAAAAAAAATTTGGAACCTGCGTCAGCACCTGCACCATCTCTCCAAGGACCCGTCTGGTCCTGTCACACACGTTAGGAGCCCATGCTCCGTTCAGGTGTGCAAACAGGATTGCAAGGGGAATAGCCCCCTTTAAAGGTGCCACGCTGGAGGCCGGCGCTGCGGCTAAGGAGCCTGGGAAAGCAGGGGGCGTGGCCAGAGCGCAGGCATGGCCCCTGCACCCACCTCTCCCTGCCTCCTGGTTTCAGACACTGGCCTCCTTCACTTGACTCTGCAAGTGAACCACTGTCAGGAAGATCTCTCTCTCTCTCTCTCTCTCTCTCTCTCTCTCTCTGTCCCCGTGTCTCTCCCTCTCTCTCCATCACTTTGCCTTTCAAATAAGAAAAATAAATCATAAATAAAAATAATAATAAGGGCCGACGCTGTGGCATAACAGGTAAAGCCGCCACCTGCAGTGCCGGCATCCCACATGGGCGCCAGTTCGAGTCCTGGCTGCTCCACTTCCGATCCAGCTCTCTGAAATGGCCCCTGCAGCCACATGGGAGATCCGGAAGAAGCTCCTGGCTCCAGATCGGCGCAGCTCCTGCCGTTGCAGCCATCTGGGGAGTGAATCAGCAGATGGAAGCCCCCGCCCCCCGCCTCTACCTCTCTGTAACTCTGCCTTTCAAATAAATAAATAATCTTAAAAAAATAATAATGGTGCTAAGTTTCCTTTTTACTACACACATAAGAAAACATTTATTTCTCAAGAACCACAAGCTTGGGGCTGGCGTTGTGGCGTAGCAGGTGGGGTCACCACCTGTGATCCCATACAGGAGCCAGGCATGTCCCAGCTGCTCCACTTCCAATCCAGCTCCCTGCCTGGGAACTGAAGCGGAAGATGGCCCAAATGCTTGGGCTTCTGCACCCATGTGGGAGACCCGGAAGAAGCTCCTGGTTCCTGGCTTTGGCCTGGCCTGGGCCAAGCCTTTCTGTCCATCTAGGTAGTGAAGCAGTACATGGAGGATCTCTCTCTCTCTCATAAAAAAAATAAATCTAAAAAAGGGGGGAGGGGGTGCTGTGGCGTAGTGGGGTAAAGCCCCAGTCTGCAGTGTCAGCATCCCATATGGGTGCCAGTTTGAGACCTGGCTGCTGCACTTCCCATCCAGCTCCCTGCTGTGGCCTGGGAAAGCAGCAGAAGGTGGCCCAAGTGCTTGGGCCCCTGCACCCGCGTGGGAGACCTGGAAGAAGCTCCTGGCTTCGGATCAGCCCAGCTCTGGCCATTGTGGCCAGTTGGGAAGTGAACCAGTGGATGGAAGACTTCTCTCTCTCTCTCTCTCTCTCTCTCTCTCTCTCTGCCTCTCTTTCTCTCTCTGTGTAACTCTGGCTTTGAAGTAAAGAAATCTTAAAAAAAAAAAAAAAAAGACATTCAGTTCATGAGATGCTAAATATGAACGGATTATGGCTTTTGCCACAAGAAAATGAAGTTCTCTCTACCTTTTCTTGAATCTGGTAGTGTTGGTCTGAACCTATTACCAATGTTAAATAACCGAGGTTGTTATATTTTACATAAATTTGAAACAGAATTTTGAAAATACGATGGTGATTATAAGTTGGTCCCAGCTAGAAGACCATGATCCGTCAATATCAGAGCAGGGTGTTCAGCCTTGAGGTTAAGACACCAGCTCACACACCCAGCGTCCCGTTCCGGAATTCCTCCTCACTCCAGCCGCCTGCCAGCGCAGCCCCTGGGAGGCAGCACCGAGGGCTCCGAGGGCTCCGCTGTTCAGGTCCAGTAGCTCCCCTACAAGCCTGGATGGAGCCCTTGGTTTCTTGTTTGGGCCCCAGCTGTCCTAGGCCTTTGGGGGACGCACCACTGGACGGGGAGCATACACACTCTCTCAGCCTCTCAAATAAATAAATAACCAATTTTAAAAATTAAAACTTGTATAGTCCCAAATTTTTCTCTAATACATATACACATTTGGCTTCTTATGATTTAAAAAAAAATTTTAAACGGAGTATATCACTCGGCTCAAGCTAGTATGAGTGCATGTTACTAAAACAGGAAACAAATACTTCTTTATTAACACTAATTCCGGAAGACTTCACACCCACATTCCTCTAGAATTTAATTAGATTAATTTTCCAGGACATTCATGAACGCTGGGTAGCACGCAATTTTTTTAAGTGTCAAAATAAAGTCTTATTTTTAAGTGTGGGCGGTGTTGCTGAAACAAGGGTGAGTAATCCTTGCAGGAAACACAATATTAGTCTTAGCTGGGAAGCAGCAGCACTTTCTACGGCTCTCACCAGCAGAAAGCCGAAGGCACAGGGTGGCCACAGCGCAAGCAGGGCGCTCACGGCCCCACCCACCCAAAATGCAACCTATACCAAGTTTCGGGATTATGTCTGCCGACAAGAAGCTGCCGGAAACATCGAACAGGACCACAGGGCCACCTGTGTTTCGTTTTGTTTAATATCTATTAGGTAGAAAAGGCCGCGCAAGGATGCAACAATGGGACGACGGATTGCACTCGCTGCAGCCACCAGTCTCGGAGGGTAGGACAGGGTCCGGGTGTGCTCTCTCCCCTGAGGGTCTCGCCGGGTTTCCCCCAAACAGAAACCTCTGACGCATTCAGAAGAAAAGTGACAGAGCTCTGAGCTGTGGTTAGTACTGCACCGCACTGGTTCAAGGGCAGTGAGGAAACGCGATAGCTCTCCCACCCCCAGCCCTACCAACAGTCCGGAGACAGCTCTCCCACCCCCCACCCTGCCCTACCAACAGTCCAGCACAGCTCTCCCACACCCGGTCCTACCAACAGTCCAGCAACAGCTCTCCCACACCCGGTCCTACCAACAGTCCAGTGACAGCTCTCCCACACCCTGCCCTACCAACAGTCCAGCAACAACTCTCACACCCGGTCCTAACAACAGTCCAGCACAGCTCTCCCAAACTCAGCCCTACCAACAGTCCAGCGACAGCTCTCAACCCCCCACCCGGCCCTACCAACAGTCCAGCAACAACTCTCTCACACCCAGCCCTACCAACAGTCCAGCACAGCTCTCCCACACCCAGCCCTACCAACAGTCCGGCGACAGCTCTCCCAAACTCAGCCCTACCAACAGTCCGGAGACAGCTCTCCCACACTCAGCCCTACCAACAGTCCGGAGACAGCTCTCCCACACCCGGCCCTACCAACAGTCCAGCGACAGCTCTCCCACACCCGGCCCTACCAACAGTCCAGCGACAGCTCTCCCACACCCGGCCCTACCAACAGTCCAGCGACAGCTCTCCCACACCCGGCCCTACCAACAGTCCGGAGACAGCTCTCCCACACCCGGCCCTACCAACAGTCCAGCGACAGCTCTCCCACACCCGGCTCTACCAACAGTCCAGCGACAGCTCTCCCACACCCGGCCCTACCAACAGTCCAGCGACAGCTCTCCCACACCCGGCCCTACCAACAGTCCAGCGACAGCTCTCCCACACCCGGCCCTACCAACAGTCCAGCGACAGCTCTCCCACACCCGGCCCTACCAACAGTCCGGAGACATCTCTCCCACACCCGGCCCTACCAACAGTCCAGCGACAGCTCTCCCACACCCGGCCCTACCAACAGTCCAGCGACAGCTCTCCCACACCCGGCCCTACCAACACTCCAGCGACAGCTCTCCCACACCCAGCCCTACCAACAGTCCAGCACAGCTTTCCCATACCCAGCCCTACCAACAGTCCGGAGACAGATCTCCCATACCCAGCCCTACCAACAGTCCAGCGACAGCTCTCCCACACCCGGCCCTACCAACAGTCCAGCGACAGCTCTCCCACACCCGGCCCTACCAACAGTCCAGCGACAGCTCTCCCACACCCGGCCCTACCAACAGTCCAGCGACAGCTCTCCCACACCCGGCCCTACCAACAGTCCAGCGACAGCTCTCCCACACCCGGCCCTACCAACACTCCAGCGACAGCTCTCCCACACCCGGCCCTACCAACACTCCAGCGACAACTCTCCCACACCCGGCCCTACCAACAGTCCAGCGACAGCTCTCCCACACCCGGCCCTACCAACAGTCCAGCGACAGCTCTCCCACACCCGGCCCTACCAACAGTCCAGCGACAGCTCTCCCACACCCGGCCCTACCAACACTCCAGTGACAGCTCTCCCACACCCGGCCCTACCAACAGTCCAGCGACAGCTCTCCCACACCCGGCCCTACCAACAGTCCAATGACAACTCTCCCACACCCAGCCCTACCAACAGTCCAGCGACAGCTCTCCCACACCCGGCCCTACCAACAGTCCGGAGACAGCTCTCCCACACCCAGCCCTACCAACAGTCCAGCGACAGCTCTCCCACACCCGGCCCTACCAACAGTCCAGCGACAGCTCTCCCACACCCGGCCCTACCAACACTCCAGTGACAGCTCTCCCACACCCGGCCCTACCAACAGTCCAGCGACAGCTCTCCCACACCCGGCCCTACCAACAGTCCAGCGACAGCTCTCCCACACCCAGCCCTACCAACAGTCCAGCGACAGCTCTCCCACACCCAGCCCTACCAACAGTCCAGCGACAGCTCTCCCACACCCGGCCCTACCAACACTCCAGCGACAGCTCTCCCACACCCGGCCCTACCAACAGTCCAGCGACAGCTCTCCCACACCCGGCCCTACCAACAGTCCAATGACAACTCTCCCACACCCGGCCCTACCAACAGTTCACAATTTCAAGATGAAAAAGAAATCAGGAGTCCCTACTTTAAAACTTTGGGGCACAGGGCGGGGCCAGAGCTGTGGCACAGCAAGCAAAGCTGCCGCCTGCAACACCGGCATCCCCTACGGTGCCAGGTGGGGTCCCGGCTGCTCTGTTTCCGATCCAGCTCCTGGCTAATGGCCAGTGGAGGACGGCTCGGTGCTTGGGCCCCTGAAACCACATGGGAGGCCCAGATGAAGCCCCTGGCTTCCGGCTTTGGCCTGCCCCAGCACTGGCCATTGCAGCCATCCCTTTCTCTAACTCTTTTTTTTTTTTTTTTTTTTTTTTTTGACAGGCAGAGTAGATAGTGAGAGAGAGACAGAGAGAAAGGTCTTCCTTTGCCTTTGGTTCACCCTCCAATGGCCGGCGCGCTACGGCCAGCGCACCGCACTGATCCGAAGGCAGGAGCCAGGTGCTTCTCCTGGTCTCCCATGGGGTGCAGGGCCCAAGCACTTGGGCCATCCTCCACTGCACTCCCGGGCCACAGCAGAGAGCTGGCCTGGAAGAGGGGCAACCAGGACAGAATCTGGCGCCCCGACTGGGACTAGAACCCGGTGTGCCGGCGCCGCAAGGCGGAGGATTAGCCTAGTGAGCCGCGGCACCGGCCTTCTCTAACTCTTTCAAACAAATATAAATCTTAAAAAACAAAAAAGTTTAACAATTTTAGTGCCCAACAAAATAAACACAGCTATACCCACCAGGCATAGACAGCAACACGAACAACAGAGGAGGGAAAACTTCGCAAAATCTGTGTTTAAAGGGGAGAAGGCTGCCTGCAAACTATACACGGGCTCACAGCAGACGTGACTGGGCCGGCACCTCGGTCCCAGACCTCCAGCCTCCAGGACAGTGAAATCAATCTGTTGTTTATAAGAAAAACAAAACAAAAACCCAAAAAGGCAAAAAAGTTACTTAGGCCATGAGTGCTTGTTGGGCAGGAGGCCTAAGAGCCAAGTCTGAACCTCCTTTGCAATTTTGTTGCAAACTTAAAACTGCTCTAAAAAAGAAATCTATTTTGTTTAAAAAAAAAAAAGTGTCTAGAATTATACAAATTTTTACCACTGCCAAAGAATAGGAAGTTGTTACGGGCCGGCACTGTGGCGCAGTGGCTTAAGCACCACCTGTGACACCGGCATCCCATATGAGCTGCCCTTTGAGTCCCGGCTGCCCCACTTCCGATCCAGCTCCCTGCCAGTGCGCCTGGGAAAGCAGTGGAAGATGGCCCAGGTGCTTGGGCCCCTCACCCACGTCGGAGACCCAGATGGAGTTCCTGGCTTCTGATTTTGGCCTGGCCCAGCCCTGGCCATCACAGTCATTTGGGGAGTGAACCAGAGAAATGGAAGATCCCCTTTTCTCTCTAATTCTGCCTTTCAAATAAGTCAATTTTTTTTAAATTACCTTCTCACCATTTTTAGAAAGCTGATATTAAAAGGGAAAAAGGATCCATTGATTCAGTACATATTTATTGAGCTCCCACACTCAGTCAGGCACGGCTGCCAGTCTAGTTGGTAGATAATTCCTAACACTGCTACCTCTTAACGTACACAGCACAGTTAATGTCCACAGATCCAACACAGCTCAATGTACACTGTAGGCCTGGCTCTGTCCTGAAAGCACAGGCTAAAAAAAAGGAAAAAAAAAAAAAAAAAAAGGTGTACAATGCAGACGGGGGGGTGGCTTCCTACATTCACCAGGGTGCACCCTGCCGCCCCCTGGGCTTTTTCTCTGCACGTTGGGCTACTTCGGTTCTCATCAGCTCCAGAGCAGAGAGAGAGAGAGAGAGACGGCAGAGGAGCAGTCGGTCAGCCGGAAAGACAGGAACTGGGAAAAGGGCAAAATTTCCTGCGGATTTACACATCCTTCATGCAGACGCGCGAGTTCACACAAAAGCCCGGCCGACACTTCCTCACTGTAAGTAGGTAAGAGGAAAGCACCCGGGCCAAAGACACGCTCGCTTGGGCGTTGCCCTGAGGACCAGTGACAGCTCCGAGTCGGTGAACCCCGGTGAACCCCGCTGAGCCCAGGACTGTGTTTCTGAACCAGGCCTCGAGCGGGTGCGTGTTGGCTGATCTCTCGCAGAAACACCTGTTTCTCTTTCGCCTCTGAGGTCGCGGGCTAGAAGGTAAGGCCACTGTACACGATTCGGCCGTGAGAAGCAGACCTCCTTCAGCATAGGCAGCGGGCTTCAACCGTCTCACACAGGTGTTGCACGCACAGCAGTGATTCAATGAAAATTTTAAAAACTGATCTGATCGGGGGTGCTAGCGTTGTGGCACAGTAGGTTAAGCCACTGCCTACGCTGCCAGCATCCCCTGTGAGCTGCTGGGTCCCAGCTGCTCCACTTCCCATCCAGCTCCCTGCTAACGCACCTGGGAAAGCAGTGGGGGATGGCCCAATTGTTGGGGCCACTGACACCCACACGAGACACCTGGATGGAGCTCCAGGCTCCTGGCTTCAGCCTGCCCCAGCCCCAACTATTGCGGTCACTTGGGAAGTCGATCAACAGATGGAAGATCTCTTTTTCTCTCTCCCTCTCTCAGTAACTCTGCTTTTTGGGTAAATAAAATAAATCTTTCCAAAAAAATAAATTGAAAAGCAATGTGAAGGCAGAGCCATACAGATATAATACTATATATGTAATATATAATAATATAATAATAATTTCTGTATTAAGCACTTCAAAATAGCGATTAGACTTTGTCACAACCTTCTGATACAGTAAGAGAAGGCCCAATTTAACCTAAACTTACCCAGGAAGGTTATTGCAAATTATGAGTTTAAAGTCATTTTTATGGTTGTATAATAACTCGCTGACATTTCACAATTTCTCAGAAATTTCCTAGAATGTGGAAGAACACGACCATGGAGGAGTTTGAAAAAGAGAGAGTGAGCAAGAGAAAGGTTTTACCCCTGTACAAAGCAGGATGTGGCTACAGAGCAGCCCTTCATGTAAAATGCACGTTAGAAACCCGTCAATTTCCAAAGCCTTTACCTAAAACCTGCGTCAGATCTAACAGTGTCTGTGAAGGACCGAGAGAGCGGCAGCCACCTGTTACAAATAACGCACGGCCACCAAACCAGGGCTCCGGCTCGCTCTGTCTGGAGCGTGATCCTGCCAAGCCAGGCTCCAGTGCCCCATCATTATCTCATTACCCAAGCGCACGCTCCCCAAGCCACCATTCAGGGAAGCCTTCCCTCCCTCACTGCCCAGCGCGCTGTGCAGACCCAGGCCCCAGGAAAACCAGGTTCCATCTGGGATTTCCTCATCGCTCTAGGCCAGCTTCTTATCTCCGAAACCACCAACAGGGCGGATGCTTGGTGCAGACGTCCAGAGGCTGATGGGGACACCTGATCCCACATGGGGTACCCGGGCTGTGCTCCACTAGGGATCACCAGCTTCCTGCCAGTGAGCACCCGGGGGACCCAGCAGGAAATGGGCTCCGCGACTTAGGTCCCCACCGCCCACGCGGGAGACCTGGACTAAGCCCCCTGCCATTTATGGGTATTTATGGTATTTATTTATATATTTATGGTATTTATGGGTATTCAGGAACGAACCTGCAACCAGGAGATCTCTCTCTCTCTCTGCCTTTCAAATAAATTTTAAAAACTTTTTTAAAAACTACTAATAAAATACTGATGGGAGACATTTTGCTGCCCTCGCCGCGTACTCTCTCCCTCCTGTGAAACTCAGCTACTCCAAGCAGAGGCGGAACTCCTAGGGGAGGCCGTTTCCAACCACTCCTCACTGCCACATGCTTGCCTATTCAGAACCGAACACTGAATCATTCCTTCTCATCAGGGACCAGCCAGGAAACACTCAGCTACCGCACACTCTCCTCCCTTAGAAACGTTTTCCTGTGGTTCTCCAGGGCAGAGGAGCCCCAACACGTCGCAGAAGAGCAGGACCAGGAATCCCGCCATCCCAGGCGCCAAGCCTGCTCCCCTGCGCCCCGTCACGCGCCCCCGTTCCCAGGTAGGCTCAGCCCTCCCCATCCTGGCCCTGCCACCTCTCCACTCCCCCTGCAGAAACGTACAAATATCACTGCAGTCACGTGGTCCTTCCACCCCCACCCCCACTCACTGCCTCCTGCAAGATGGCCAGGGTCAGCAGGAAACGCCCACCGTGGCCTTTGGTCCCCAGCCCATCGGCAAGGCCTGTAGCTGTTGCGTCCCCCCCCCCCCCCAGCATCCCATTCTGCGCCCTGCGGCAGCCTCCATCCTCTGGCTCAGGATGACATCTGGTCTGCCCCCACGCCAGGTAAGCGAGCAGGACCCAGCAGTGAAGGAAGCACCGTGCAGGGGCCACTCGCTGCCTACTCAGCTCAGGTGTGGGCAAATATTCTTTAAAAATCTGCCGTCTGACACTCGCAGTGAATATCTAAACGTCAGCGGCGCTGTCACTCAGGGTCCCTGCGCACAGGGGACGTCTCCAAGACCAATTATCTAAGGGAGGCATCGCCCTGGGCATCTTGGCCGCTTCTGAGCCCGAGAAATGGTTATGTAAAAACAATTAATGCAAAAAAAAAAAAAAAAAGATGCGCCCCGTCTCTGGAGCCAGCCCTGTGTCTCGCCCTGCGAGTCCCGGGCCTCGCTCGCCCGCACCCTGTACAGCCCCCGAAGGTGGGAAGCGGGGAATCACAGGCCGGCCCGGGAGCCCAGGCTCGCCCGCTCCTCCTCGGGCCAGCGCACCGCCATCGCCGCCCGGCGCCGTCCCCGGGGGAAACCGCTTCCCCGCCCCGGGCGCCCTCGGCGCGGGGCCCCAGCAGCTCTCGACGCCCCTCTCCCCCCGACCCGAGACCCCCGCACTCCCGCCTCGGGCCACAAGCGCCGCACCCTCCCCAGCTCCTCAGTTTCAGGACCCGAGAGGCGCGGGGCGCCCCAGGCCGCCAGGGTGGGAAGCCCCCGCCCCCCGGGGAAAGGCTCCGCTCCCCGTCCCCGGCTCCCCCGGCCCGCCGACCCCTGCCCCGGAGAAGGCGGCCCCAGGGACAGCGGCTGGGGCGCCCGAGGACACAAGGCAGCCGCGGCGCCGACAGCCTCCACGCCCCCTTCGGCCCCTCCCGGGCTCAGGCGATCGCCCCGGGGCCGAGGGCTCTGCCCACCCCGCCCGCCCGCAGCCCCCGGCCTCCGGCAGCCCCGGGCCCGCGCCCCCTCCCCGGGGCGGCGGGGGGCTCCGACGCGCAGGGACCCCCACACCGACTCGCCTGGCCTCGGAAGGGCGGACTGGCTCGTACCTCCCGCTCCGGCCGAGGCCGGCGGGGGGCGCCGGGACCCGCGCCTCCTGCCCAGGCCGCAGGGACCCCGAGCGGCGCGCCCTCGCCCCCTCCCCAGGCTGCGAGCGCAGGCCGGCGGCGCCCGGCAGGCCCGGCCCCTCACTCACCCAGAGCTCGGTGCCCCAGCTCATGGTGCAGGGGGCGGGAAGGGGCGCTGCGCGCGGCGGGCGCGGCTCTCCAGTCCCCCTCCCCGGCGATGCCCCGGTCCTCGAGTGCCCCGCAGCCGCGGAGAACGCGGTGCCCGCACCGCCGCCGGCTCCCGCGCTCCCCGCCCCGGGTCTCCGCGGCGCTCTCCGCCCGTCGCTCCGCGGCAAAATGGCCCGAGGAAGCAGCAGCCGCGGCCGCCGCAGCGCCCGCCCGCCCCACGCCCGGCGCGCGAGGGGAGGGGGCGGGCGGGGGGCGGGCGGGGAGGCGGGGCGGGGAGACGGGGGGCGGGGAGACGGGGGCGGGGCGGGCGGGCCTGACAGCTCGCGCACGCGCGCCCCTCCCGGCTGCCCGGCCCCGCGCCCCTGGCCGGGTCCTGCGCGTCGCCGCGGGGTCCGGGAAGGCGCGGAACGCGGCGGGAGGAGCGGCCGGGCCCCGGGCGCAGCGCTGATCTTGGTCCCCCGAGGCCGGGGGCCGCTCCGCCGCGCGGGGCTCCAGGAAAACACTCTCCCCGGCAGCCGCTCCCCCGAGCCCGGGCGGCTGCGGGCGCTCGCGTCCCGCGGCCCAAAGAGCGCGGAGGCCCCGGGGGGCGCAGCCCGCGGGGCGCGAGTGGGGCCTGGAGCGAGGCCGTGCGTGCGCGGGGCGGATCCGGACGTGGAGCCCGAGGCTGGGAGGGAGCTGGGACCCTGGGGCGCACACCCTAGAGAGTTCTGGTTTCCGAACCCAGCCAGGTCCGGCTTGCGGGACCCGGAATCTCGGACGTGAACTCGAAGGCGCTGGCCGCTTCCGGGCCGGCGTCCACCTGCAGCGCGTGGCGCCGGGCCCGGCCCACGGCGGTGACCGGAGCGGAGGGCCCCGTTCCCTGTGCTCCCACGCTGGAGAGCTCGGGACCCTCTCTGCACCCACCAGGGGCCCTTGTCCCGCCCCGCGCTCAGTCCGAGCCCCCCAGCCGCGCCGCCCCCGCCCCGATGTTGCTGTCTGCTTGAACGTTTCGCCATCCCGGTGGCCCGGCGGAGCCCCCTCTGCTCCAGACACTGCTGGGCGCGGGGGCCAGGCCTGGGTCCCCGGGCAGGGCCACAGCAGGGGCGGCGGTCCAGTCCGGCTCGCAGGTCCCCCAGCGGCCCGCAGCCTCGGTAATCCCCTCGATTTCCCGGCCTTGGACGTGTGCTCGTCTAGGAGGCCTCCCAGGCGGCCGCCGGTGACAATGCGCTAACCCGGGGTGAAACAACCGGCCGCTTTGAAGAGGAAGAAGAGGAGCGCGAAGAGGAAGGAGCGGCAGGAGAGAGACCACATGAGGGTGAAACTCCACGATGAGTAAGCAGGAAACTGTTAGCTACGGAACCATTACGGTCACGCCAAGGATCGCTAACGTCATTCAGTGGTGGCGGTACCCGGAACGTGTTTGCAAATACCAGAATCTTCCAGAAATGAGGGAGAAAGACACCACGGATCTGGTGGCACTGGAAACAACCGGGAAGAGAGTGAAATAGAACACGGGGCCGGCGCTGTGGCGCAGCCGGTAAAGTCGCGGCCTGTGGTGCCGGCATCCCAAATGGGCCCCAGTTCTGGTCCCGGCTGCTCCACTTCCTATCCAGCTCTCTGCTGTGGCCTGGGAGAGCAGTGGAAGGTGGCCTGAGTCCTTGGGCCCCTGCACCCACGTGGGAGACCTGGAGGAAGCTCCTGGCTCCTGGCTTCAGATCAGTGCAGCTCCAGCCATTATGGCCAATTGGGGAGTGAACCAGCGGATGGCAGACCTCTCTCTCTCTCTCTCTCTCTCTCTCTCTCTCTAATAAATAAATAAATAAATCTTTTTAAAAAATCGCCCAGCAGGGTGGGGAAAAAGGCTAAAGTGCACTATTTTTTTAGGAAGAACTAAATATCTTTGTTTCCCTCATTGTAAGAGGGAGTGGCTCTAAGATCAGGGCTTTTTGCTACTAACCCCTTGACCTGACCAGCCATGGAATCACCGGGGGTATTCTAAACCCTAAGAAAATGCTGCAGGTATCTGGTAGGTCAGTCCGGGCCATGCACACCTGTCTGCTCCCTCGGGAACACCCAGGTAACACTGATGTACAAAGCAACCGTCTCGCTGGGTGACCACACCCTTCCACGGAAGCGTGGGCACGTGATCACCAGGAGCACTAAAATCAGCTATGTGCACGAAGAGGAGACGACCCTGAGTAGGCTTCGGTGTGGCCCACTTAGGGCCTCTGGCAGTTCTAACTCTGCTTGCAGGGAGTCAACATCTAATTCAGGGTCTGGGTGTGCAGATACCGACAGACGTGGGACTTTACAGCAGGCAGGGTTTAGTGTCCCCTAAACTGGCATTCAAGTGTCCCCCTACTTATTGGGGTATTAAGCGTGTGACCTCTGACCTCTGGCAGGTTGCTTAAGTTCTGTGAGCGTTGGTTTCCTCATTCGTAAAGCAGGGACCCCAGAGGCTGTCGGGGGCTGGAATGAAGTTGGGGGTGGGCACAGGCTCATGTGTCAGAAAGCTGTGGTGTGCTGGCTCAATTACTTTTTTTTTGGACAGGCAGAGTGGACAGTGTATGTATGTGTGTGTGTGTGTGTGTGTGTGAGAGAGAGAGAGAGAGAGAGAGAGAGAGAGAGAGAAAGGTCTTCCTTTTCCGTTGGTTCACTCCCCAATGGCTGCTGCAGCCGGCGCTCTGTGGCCGGTGCACCACGCTGATCCAAAGCCAGGAGCCAGGTGTTTCTCCTGGTCTCCCATGCGGGTGCAGGGCCCAAGGACTTGGGCCATCCTCCACTGCACTCCCGGGCCACAGCAGAGAGCTGGACTGGAAGAGGAGCAGCCAGGACAGAATCGGGCGCCCCGACCGGGACTAGAACCCGGTGTGCCGGTGCTGCAGGCGGAAGATTAGCCAATTGAGCCGAGGCGCTGGCCTGAATTACTTTTCTAAGCACTCTCCTGCTCTTTAAAATGGAAACAATGCTACTTACTTCAGAGCTTCCCGTGCAGGTGAAAACAAAGCCGACAGGTGCGATGGTCTCTACATGGTCAGGCCAGGAGTGTCGGCTCCCTTTCCTGTCCTCCCACCTCCTGCAGAACTTTGGCCGTAGCAAGGAAGGCCACTGTTTTAGCATTTCATTGCAGCAAGAAGGGCTCATCTGAATTACCGGTGACTGGTTGTCTATTGATGAAGTTCTCTATTTTTAAGATTTATTTACTTATTTGAAAGGCAGACATATATAGAGAGAAGGAGAGCGCGAGCTTCCATTGGCTGGATCACTCTAAATGGCCAACGCCAGGAGTCAGGTGCTCCATCCGGATCTCCTATGTGGGTGCAAGGGTCCACGTTCGTGGAGCATCTTCGACTGCTTTCCCAGGTGCATTAGCAGGGAGCTGGATTGGAAGTAGAGCAGCCAGGACTCGAACCAGTGTCCATTTGGGATGCCTGCGCTGCAGGCAGAGGCTTAACCTACTACACAACGGCACTGGCCCAGTGAAGTTCTACTCTTAATGAAATTCTCAGGATTTGTGTTTCATAAAATATGAGGAAATTTCAAAAAGTCTGTGGAAACTGGCATTTCTGAAACCCATGAATGCAAGAAGTCTTCAAAATCTTCCATTAAAAATGGTGCATTAGGGGGGCCGGCGTTGTGACAAAGCATGTAAAGCCCCTGCCTCTGACGTCATCCCATATGGGCACCAGTTTGAGTCCTGGTTGCTCCACTTCTGATTGAGCTCCCTGCTAACATGCCTGGGAAAGCAGTGGAAGATGGCCCAAGTGCTTGGGCCTCTGTCACCTGTGTGGGAGACCAGGATGGAGTTCCCGGCTCCTGGCTTCAGCCCGGCTTAGCCCCAGCTGGCCAACTGTTGTGGTCAGTTGGGGGGTGAACCAGGGGATGTGAAGCTGCCGCCTGCAGTGCCGGCATCCCATGTGGGTACCAGTTCCAGTCCCGGCTGCTCCACTTCTGATCCAGCTCTCTGCTGTGGACTGGGAAAGCAGTGGAAGATGGCCCAAGTTCTTGCGTCCCTGCACCCGTGTGGGAGACCTGGAGGAAGCTGCTGGCTCCTGGCTTCGGATCGGCCCAGTTCTGGCCACTGCGGCCAACTGGGGAGTGAACCAGCAGATGGAAGACCTCTCTCTCTCTCCCTCTCTCTCTCTCTCTGCCTCTCCTTCTCTCTGTGTGTAACTCTGACTTTCAAATAAATAAATACATCTTATCAAAAAAATTTTACTTTCCATAAACTTGTTGAAGTACCCTCACAGCATCCCTCCGTGTTTGGCTTGAAACTTCCCAGTCCTTTAGCACTGTAAGGACCCGCGAAGGCAGTCAAAGGTTAAAAGCTGGTGTTGCATCGAGCTAGGAACTGGCCAGTGAGTACAATCTTAAAACTGCAAGCAATTTTTACACCTGATCATCGAAAATTCCCCTGGAGGTCTGAGCAGGAGGAACTGGCTGTCCTGTGGGTGGGGTCGTTACACGCTGTGCCTGGGCCAGCAGGGTGAAGAGAAACAACTCTGACGTTCATCTCCACTCCCAGAATGCAAGACCTGTCAGGGCCTGGCTTTCCTGTGGAGGCCTCTGCAGAGAGACGTCCTCAAGGGTCTTCCCGAGCCCCAGGAAACCTCAGAGCCCTGAGGACCTGGTGTGTGGACGTGGACCTGACGCCTGCATGGACTGCCAGGCCTCTGGCTCCTCATGCCATGCTTAGAGAGGCTTTCGGTCTGAAATACCAACACTTTTGATAAGAAAAAAAAAAATGGCAATTCTACCTTATTGAAATTGGAGATGGAAATACATGAAATTTGTATACCTAAAATAAAGTTAAAAACAAACTGGAGACTATTAACCCATGAGTTACTTAGAAATTTCTGGGGGCTGGTGCTATGGAGCAGAAGGCCAAACCTCCACCTGTGAGGCCCATGTGGATGCTGTTCGAGTCCCGGCTGCGCCACTTCCCATCCAGCTCCCTGCTAATGCGCCTGGGCAAGGCGGGAAGATGGCCCAAATTCTTGAGTCCCTGCACCGTCTGAGACCTAAAAGATATTCCTGGCTCCTGGCTTCAATGTGGCTTCAGCCTGGTCCTTGTGACCATCTGGGGAGTGAACCAGCAGAGGGAAGACCTCTCTCTTCCTCTCTCTCCTTCTATCTCTTGCGTTTCAAATAAATACATCTTAAAAGAATTTGGAAGATGTTTAAACAGATGCTGAATTTTATTACTAGGTTCAGACTACTAGTGCAGTCTTCAGCCGATATCGCAGTTAAAACAGCAAAATAAAACGCGCTTGACCGAGACGGGACGGCTAACGCAAGCTCAGGAGTGCATCCTTCCCGCCCCTCCAGTGTGCACCAGTCAGTACCTTCACGTTCAATGCCCCTTTGAAAAAGCTGCCAGGGAGAAGCAGGCATAACTGGTTCTGTTACTCACCGGTCCCACTGACAGCATCATGACTATGCAAATCAGCTTTTCTTGAAACTCTGAAACTCTGGGGCCCTCATCGCCAGAGTGCTGGTTTCCTCTGAGAAGTAACTGTCTGAGAGGCTCTGTAACCGGCTCGCCCTCGCCGCTCCTCTCCACGCCTGGCAGGACACGGGGAGGCAGGCGGGGCGCTGGCACCCCCGGGCAGAGGCCTTTGGTGTGGCCCTGGGCACAGCACATAATTCCCAGGTACAAAGAGGCAAGGAGTCCGAAGAACCCAAATTAAGCCCTTGTAAAGTGTTTAAGAAAAGATTAAAGTCTTGTTCTCTGAGACGACTTTCGGGTTTCGTCATAAAGTGGAATGAGAACGCTGGCTGGGAGAGGGCGTTGGCTCATGGGTCAACTCTGGGGGCCCAGCTCCTCCCGATGTGCTTCCTGGGAGGCAGCAGACAATGGCTCACGTAGCTGGGACCCTGCCACACATGTGGGCTCCCTAAATGGAGTCCCAGGCTCTGTACTTTGGCCTGGCCCAGCCCCGGGTGTTCCGGGCATTTGGGGAGTGAACTGGCAGCCGGAGGATGTGTCTCTCCTCCACCTTTCATTACAAAATGGAAACATGTAAATATTTCTTTAAAAAAGACTCTACTTGCCCATTCTGTTTTTAGCATTACACTCAAACTTAAAACCAGAGATTCTTCAAAATGGCACCTAACTTTAAAAAAAAAAAGCCCAAAGTATTGCAAAAAATGAAATGACATTTAAGAATCACTTTCCCTTAACACTTGGTTCACGTTGAGAATCAGTTACCCTTATTCCTACTGCTCTTTCGCATTGCTGAGTTCAACAGTGCTTTCTGGAAGATTCTCTAGCCTTTCACTGCATGACACGTTGGTCTCTGACTCTGGGCTCTGCTCTCCTGAACACTAAAAGCACGGGGCGGCACTGTGGCGCAGCAGGTTAAACCGCCGCTTGGGACACCCACACCCCGTATCGAGAGTGTGGGACTGGGGCTGAGTCCAGCTACTCCATCCTGGGAGACAGCGGACGGTGGCTCAACGCCCGCCTCCAGTGCGGGAGACCCAGATCCAGTTCCCAGCTGCTGGCTCTGGCCTGACCCAGCGTGGCTGTTGTTGGCACTGGGGAGTGAACCAGCTGATGGAAAACCTCCCTCCCTCCCTCCCTCCCTGTGCCTTTCAAGTAGCCGTAAGTAAATACTTAAAGCAGCTGAGGTTCCAACCCCAGTTTTTTGTTTTTTTTTTTTTTTGACAGGCAGAGTGGACAGTGAGAGAGAGAGAGAGAAAGGTCTTCCTTTTGCCGTTGGTTCACCCTCCAATGGCCGCCGCGGTAGGTGCACTGCGGCCGGCGCACCGCGCTGATCCGATGGCAGGAGCCAGGTGCTTCTCCTGGTCTCCCATGGGGTGCAGGGCCCAAGGATTATCCCAGTTTTAAAAGAAGGTGCCTGCTGAAGGGGCCTGGGTTGCGGCACAGCGGGTAAAGCCGCTGCCTGCAGTGCCGGCATCCCATACGGGCACTGGTTCAAGTCCCAACTGCTCCACTTCCAATCCAGTTCTCTGCTGTGGCCTGGGAAAGCAGTAGAAGATGGCCCAAGTCCTTGGGCCCCTGCACCCACATGGGAGACCTGGAAGAACCTCCTGGCTCCTGGCTTCGGATCGGTGCAGCTCCGGCCGTTGCGGCCATCTTGGGAGTGGACCATCGGATGGAAGACCTCTCTCTCTCTCTCTGCTTCTCTGTAACTCTGACTTTCAAATAAATAAATAAATCTTTAAAAAAAAAAAAAAAAAAGGGCCGGCGCCGTGGCTCAACAGGCTAATCCTCTGCCTTGTGGTGCCGGCACACTGGGTTCTAGTCCCGGTCGGGGCGCCGGATTCTATCCCAGTTGCCCCTCTTCCAGGCCAGCTCTCTGCTATGGCCCGGGAAGGCAGTGGAGGATGGCCCAAGTCCTTGGGTCCTGCACCCCATGGGAGACCAGGAGAAGCACCTGGCTCCTGGCTTCGGATCAGCGTGGTGCGCCGGCCGCGGCAGCCATTGGAGGGTGAACCAATGGCAAAGGAAGACCTTTCTCTCTCTCACTGTCCACTCTGCCTGTCAAAAAATTAAAAAAAAAAAAAAAAAAAAAGTAAGCCAGACTCTCCGGCTCCACTTCAGTACCTACTTTCGCCCTTGCAGGAGGTGCGCCGGAAATCGCGGGTTTTTTTTTTTTTTTTTTTTAATCAAGGGAAGAAGTCGCAGCCTCAGGACTTCCCAAGGAGGAACACAGTGACCACCTGGGACCCTCCCCGCCCGTACTTTCCCCGTGGATTTTCTTCTTTTTAGACAGAAGCGGGGCACTCGGCACAGCTAGAACTTCTAAGAGCCCCGACTTTGTCACATCCCGCGCTTGGCTGTGGGATTCCCGGTGGCGTCCACGCGGCTCCCCGGGTCACGGGCGGCGAACCCCCGCCCTGTCCGCTCCCAAGACTAGACGGGCAAAGTCTCCACGCAGAACCGGGGCGGGAAAAGCGCGGAGACGCGGCCTGCGGGGCAGCTCCCCGCTCGGCCGGGCACAGACGACCCCGTCCTGCGGCCTGCGAGGCCGGGTGACGCCCGCCCGAGGGCCCAGCCCCTCGCGGCACCGCCACCTTCTCTCCTTAAGCGGACAGGGGGCAGGGCCCTCGGGAAAACCGCATTCTCCACCGCGTGGGAATCCCGGTGCAGCCCGCACCAAGGCCGCGTCCACGGCTCCGCGAGGCCCGGACTGGCCCCGCTCGGCCACCGTC
This sequence comes from Lepus europaeus, assembly GCF_033115175.1. Classification (NCBI taxonomy): domain Eukaryota; kingdom Metazoa; phylum Chordata; class Mammalia; order Lagomorpha; family Leporidae; genus Lepus; species Lepus europaeus. The sequence goes on along the minus strand of NC_084838.1, from coordinate 4,980,691 downwards.
GTCCCGGCAGCCGCCGCCAGGCGTCCACAGAGGGGCCTCCCCCACTTTGGCTAAGCCTACGGGGTCCACACGCGGAGAAGGCAGCGGAGCGGCCCCAAGGGCAGCGCGGGGAGCCGACCGCCCGGCCCGAACGCGCCAGAAGACCCCCGCCGCGCCCCCGGCCCAGGCACTTCCGGCCGCCGCCGCCCTTTGACCCCGGAAGTGGGCGGGAGAGGAAACGGCTGGTGATGCTGGAGCCAACATGGCTGCCCCGGCGCCCGTCGGCCGCTCGGGCTCCCGCTGTGCCCGGCTGGCTGCGGGCCTCCGGCTGCTCCCGATCCTGGGACTTGTGCAGCTGCTGGCCGAGCCCGGCTTGGGCCGCGTCCACCACCTGGCACTCAAGGTAAGGCCGGGCGGCGGCGGCGGCGGCCACTCCCCCGGGGCTGCGGGCGACTCCAGCCCAGCGCGGGCCTCCGGGCGTCCGGGCTGCCGCTCTGCCCGCCGCGGGGTCCGGCGGGGGCCTTGGGGACGGAGGGAGGGAGCGAGCCCGGCCCTCGCAGCCCCTGCTGGCTTCTCGCGGTTCCCCGCCCGGGGCCGCTTGCGCTTCCTTCGCCCGCTCCCCTCCAGCCCTTGTCCGCGGCCTCGGCTTTCCCATGCCCTTGCAGCCTGGCGGCGCCGGAGCCCCCGTGTCCCGGCCGGGAGCTTCCAGGAGGAATCCCTCGTCTCGAATGTGAAGCCTGCACTGTAGCCGTGTTTCTAACGCGGGGGCCTGCTTTTCCCTCCAGCGTCCCCGACGTTGTCCGTCGAGGGCAGAGGAGTTTGTGGCGCGCCTGTGGTGATCCCCTGGCCTTCTAACGGGCAGGCAGAGGTCCCCTGAGGACTCGGCTCCTGCAGGGAGTCGGCCGGGTACTCTGCCCCCGTCCGGGCAGGGTACCTGGGGATGACCCTAACGCCGCTACCGGATTTTCCAGATGCACGGCCTCTCAGGGTTGTGCGGTTGTAGAAAGTTGACCTTGCAGAACCAGCTTGCTGTGACGAGCCGTGAGCGCAGAGTTAGGAGGGACACAGGATCTGGACTCCGGGCAGCCGTACCTTGGAGTCTCAGCTTTTTGTTGATTGTAAATAAAGGTTAACCCTGATTAGAGTTGACCACGGCAGCATCGGGGAGCCCTGGCTCCTTTGGGGAGTCTACTGCGAGCTCCAGGTGCTCTCCCCAGAGGCGGGCGTGCACTGAAGAGGCAGACAGAGGAGATCCACTGATCTGCTGCCCAGATTGGGGCCAGGCCAACGCAGGCTCCAGGAGCACCATTCAGGTCTTCCACGTGGACGGCAGGGGCCAGGGACTTGGGCCGTCTTCACTGCCTTCCCAGGCACATGAGCAGGAAGCTGGATCGGAAGTGGAGCAGCCAGGCCTCGAACTGGCACTCGGGGGGGGGGGGTGCCGGCATTGCAAGCATCGCCTGCTGCACCACAACCCCAGCCCCTCAGATGACCTCACAGCGCGTGCCTTCCGCTCTTACTCACTGAACAGGTGCCCGTCATGAGCTGGGAGGGTAGCGGTCCACGCATGCCGTGGGGGAGAACAGGATAAAGCCCTTGCCCGAGAGGAGCTTTCCTCCTGGTGGTAGCGGGCAGTAAGCACTGGACTGTGCCGGCCGTTTAAGAGGGTGCTGCAGCTGGAGTCCACTGCAAGGCGTGCCGGGAGACAAGGCCTGCCGGGAGAGCCCCTCTGAAGAGGTGGTTCCGAGCAGAGACCTAGACGACGCGGAGCACCTGCGGCTCGGGAGCAGCGTCTGGCAGGGGCGCAGGAGGTGCAGCTCACTCGTCTGTGGAGCTCAAAGGAGGCCAGGGGGCTGCAGCACGTGACCTGGGGGAGCGGGGAAGGGTGGCAGAGGTACCTGTGTAGTGTGATGAGGAAGCTTCCCTGGCTTTTGGCGTGAGAGTGTGGTTTCCTGAAGAAGTGCCAGTACAGCCCAGGCCCGGGGAACTGGAGGCGGAGCAGGCGTGCTGCCTGGCTGTCAGTTCCCTTGCCTGTAAAGTAGGGGCGGTGGTAGCTTTGTCGCAGGTGCTCATGGGAACAAGGTACAACTTAGGTTCAGGAGTGGCACAGAGCGACAGTGAACTAAGCTGCGGTCCACTTACTGCTCGTTGGATGCCTGCCCTGTGCGAGGCCGGAGCCTGCTGATGCTGTCCCAGCCAGGGGCCGTGGACACAGGGGGAGAGGGCTGCTCTCTTCGAGGGAGGGTGACAGGAGAGGTTTCTTGGAGGAGGTCGCACCTGAGCTGAGCCTTAAGAGCACGTGTTAGGAAAAGGAATCGGCCAAGAGATGCATCTGGGAAGAGCCGGTCCATCGGGCGCCGCCGCACGCAGGTGAGGTGAGGTGCGGCCGAGGAGGCACTTCCAGTGTCAGTCTCTGTGATGGGGACACCTCTGAGCCCTGTCTTTGGTGTTGGGGAGCTGTAGAAGTTTCTTTTGTAGGCCAGGAGTGGCTGAATAAGATGTGCGTGTCAGGTGGATGCATTTCTGTGGGAGCTGGATCCCAGGCAAGGCTGAAAGTGGGGGGTCGCTCAGGCTGCAGGTGTGGTCCAGCTGTGAGATCAGGGCCTGGGCAGGGCAGTGGGGGCAGGGAGACCGCCAGCAACTTGGAAGGTCAGAGATGGCCGGATGCGGCAGTGAGGGAGGGGTGGCAGCCGTGTGGCTGGCAGAGGTCGTAAGGGGATGTCGGTGCCGCCCCGACTCCCCAGGAAGCCAAGCTGCTGCTGTTAAAATGACTGGGGTGGGAGGGAGCTAGAGCGAGGTGCATGGCTGGCCCACCTTCCCCTCACGTTCCTGGTGGGCGGCTTGGGTGGGCCAGTGGTGCAGAGGTGTAGTGACCCGGGCTGTGGCTGTTACCGCAGCGAGCCCGTGTGTGAGGAGTCACAGCAGGCTCGTCACGTGGCGGGCTGAAGCGTAGCAGATCTCCTTTTCCTCGGAACTTGGCTCTTTGAACGAGAAGATTAATCTGGGTTCTCCTCATTTTTCCTGCCTGCTTTCCGTGCCAAAGTGGGCTGGTCCGTAGCACTTTGAGGTGCTTTTTATCGCAGTACCTGGCCGTACGTGACCTGGGAAGACTCCTGTTCTCGGCATGCCCTTTCAGTGACCTTTCCTACAGGCACCGTGGAGTTTCTTCTCTCGTAGCACAAATCCCTGTGCACCGTCTGCCCCGTGGTGCGTGTTTACGTGAACACAGCACGTGCCTCTTGAGGGGTGGCACTCAGTGGTGTGTGCGCCAGTTTGCTTGCTTCAGAGGATAATGGTGGGGATAACCCAGTGTGGCTGCTGGCGCCCTAAAGCAGCCGTGGAGTCCCAGTGACCACTGGTCTTGTTCACCGTTCTTGCCCTTCCTTTACTGCTGGGTAGGTTTTGGCTGCTGCTGCTGCTGCTTTTTTAGTGCAGACGTACACATGGGGCCAAGAATACTCCTGAAGTCCTCTAGGATACACAACACTTTAAAGATCTATTTATTTTGACAGGCAGAGCAATAGAGATAAGGGTAGGCACAGAGAAAGAGGCTTCCATCTGCTGGTTCTCTTCCCAGAGGGCCACAACAGCCAAGGCTGGTCCAGGCGAAGCCAGGAGCCTGAACTCCATCTGGGTCTCCTGTGTGAGTGATAGGGCCCACGTCCTTAGACCGTCTTCTGCTGCCGTCCCAAACACATCCGTAGGGAACTGGATCAGAAGCAGGACAGCCAGGGCTCAAACCAGTGCTCCAACATGGGATGCTGGTTTTGCAGGTGCTGGCTTGACCCGCCACGCCACGCCGTCAGCCCCAGAATCCAAATTTTAAGTGCTAGGAATAGCTACTTGTTGTCAAAGCATCTTTGTAGGCCAGAGCCTGTGCTAACGGTAGTCACTGACTGCTCATAGCAACCTTTCGAGAGGAATGTTACCCCTGCTTATGAATCAGGAGAGCACGGTGAAGCGGGGAGGCAGAACTGAACCTGGGTCAGGGCTCCCTCTGCCTGCACCTGTACGAGGTGAGCTCCCAATGCCCAGAGCCCTGGGTGCCTGTCAGAGAGGATAATGCTTGGCAGGACCATCTTCTCCCACTTGGTGTCCTTAGCTGTTGGACCTTTTGTTAGATGACTAAATTTGAACCCGTTCCTCTTTTTTTTTTTGACAGGCAGAGTTAGAGAGAAAGATCTTCCTTCGGTTGGTTCACCCCCCGAATGGCCACTACGGCCGGAGCTATGCCAATCCAAAGCCAGGAGCCAGGAGCTTCCTCCTGGTCTCCCATGCAGGTGCAGGGCCCAAGCACTTGGGCCATCCTCCACTGCTCTCCCGGGCCACAGCAGAGAGCTGGCCTGGAAGAGGAGCAACCAGGACTAGAACCCAGGGTGCCGGCGCCACAGGCAGAGGAGTAGCCTAGGGAGCCATGTTGCTGGCCGCCATTCCTTTTTTTTTTTTTTTTTTTTTGAAAGATTTATTCATCGCTGAAAGGCAGAGTGACAGAGCAAGAGAGAGAGAGAGAGGAAGAGATCTTACATCGGCTGGTTCATTTCCACATGCCCACAACAGCTGGGCCAGGCCAGGCCAAAGACACGAACCAGGGCTGCCGTCCAGGTCTCCCATGTGGGTGGCAGGAACCCAAGTACTTGGCCCGTCCTCTCGCTTCCAGGCGCATTGGCAGGGAGCTGGATCGGAAGCTCAGGGTTGCCAGGACTCATCCCAAGCGCTTGTCTGTACATCTGTGAACGGCTGCCCGTGTGCAGTAAGCCAAGCATCGGCACATTGAGCGTGTTTGGGTGTTTGGGTGGTGTCTGTGTCGTGACACTAACAGTAGTTACCGGTCCATGACGGGCAGATGGTGTTGTTGTTTTTCTCAATTAGAGAAGCGATGGTGCTTACAAGCTCCCCGCTCCATCACTTCTCGGCCTTTTGGCTAAGATCAGTGTAGTGCACCACCCCCCCCTTTTTTTTTTTTTTTTTGCTGACTTTGAGATCTGATGTGTGTCAGTCAGATGGTACAAACTTGGGGGCTGTGGAAGCTCCTGAGAGCGGGGTTGGCGTCGAGGCACAGCAGGTTAAGCCTCCTCTTGCAGCGCTAGCATCCTGTATCAGAGTGCAGTTCAAGTCCTAGCTGCTCTGCTTCTGATCCAGCCTCCTGCTAATCTCGCTCTCCTTCTCTTTCTCTGTGTTGCTTTGTTTCACTTTGTTTCAATTAAGTAAGTCTTTTTTTTTTTTTTTTTTAAAGCAACTCCTTTAAGCAAAGCTGGCCAGCCTGCAGCAAGGAGGTAGCCTGTGTGGAGCATCCTCCCCGGGTTGTGGCTGACTGGAATGTGGTCTGCAGGGGCTGGATCTTGTGGGTTTTTTTTAAGAGAACTAGAAAATCAAGTTTTTATGTGAAATAAAAACCAAACAAAAACGCTCTGTTGGCCATGTATCAGGCTTGGGCCGCCAGGTCCGCACTTGAAGAAGGGAGCAGGTAGGTGACCTTCAGCCAGCTCGGTTAGGTGTTTCTGTGTTTATTGTTTTTTAAAGTTCTGTTTATAAAGAAAATGAAAGTGTATTATTATTTGCTTTATACTTGAAAGAATTTAGTGTGGAATTGTTGGAAAAGTTAAAGCAAAGGGGCTGGCACTGTGGCGTAGTGGGTAAAGCTGCTGCCTGCAGTGCCTGCATCCCATATGGGCACCGGTTCTAGTCTCGGCCACTCCACTTTTGATCCAGCTCTCTGCTATGGCCTGGGAAAGCAGTAGAAGACGGCCCAAACCTGCTTGGGAGATCCGGAGGAAACTCCTGGCTCCTGGCTTCGGATCGACACAGTTCTGGCCATTGCAGCCATCTGGGGAATGAACCAGTGGATGGAAGACCTCTCTCTCTCTCTCTCTCTGCGCCTCTGCCTCTCTGTGACTCTGACTTCAAATAAATAAAATAAATCTTTAATTAAAAAAAAAAAGTTAAAGCAAAAGCATTTCTTATTCAGATATTTAGTTGAAATAGAATTGCCACAGCAGAGAGCTGGATCTGAAGTGAAGCAGCCAGGACTCAAACCGGCGCCCATATGGGACACGGGCACCACAGGTGGTGGCTTTACCTGCTGTTCCACAGCGCCAGCCCCAAGGAGCACAGTGTGTGTGTGAGCAGCCTCCTGCCCAGCCTCTTAGCTGTTCCCTCCTTCCATTTCTTAGTTCATGAATGTGCAGCTTGATGGAGTTCTGTTTGTTTGTTTGAATAGTTGAACAAGAGGCACAGAGACGGGCTTGGGTCCCTTTTTTGTTTTTAATGATTTGATCATTTATTTGAAAGGCAGAGTTACAGAGAAGGGGAGAGACAGAAAGATCTTCCATCCATTGGGTCCCTCCCCAGATTGCTGCAGCGACCCGCACTGGGGCAGGCCTGAGCTGGGAGCCAGGAGCTTCATCCCACCAGGGTGGCAGGGGCCCAAGCATTTGGACCATCTTGTGCTGCTTTTCGCAGGCCATTAGCAGGGAGCTGGATTGGAAGTGGAGTAGCCAGGACAGGAACTGGTGCCCACCTGGGGCGCTGTTGTCCAGGGAGGCAGCCTTACCCACTGCGCCACAGCACCGGCCCCCACACTTGAGCTTAACCTGCAGCAGGCGGCATCACAGGGCTTAGAGGTTAGGACAGATCGCTCTGGATTAAGACCAAAATGTGAAAACACAACCAAGTATTGGTGGATGTTTTATGACCTGGAAATCAATAATTTTTTAGAAGATTTATTTATTTGAAAGAACTACAGAGAGAAGAGGAAGAAGGGATGCGCAGGTGCAAGAGAGCGATCTTCCATCAGCTGGTTTGCTCCCCAGATGTCCACACCATCAGGGCTAGGAGCTCTGTCCTGGTGTCCCACATGGATGACAGGGCTCCGGGAGCTTGGCCCATCACCTGCCGCTTTCCCAGGCGCCTCAGCAGGAGAGCTGGACTGGAAGCAGAGCAGCCGGGACTTGAACTGGCACTGTGACATGGGACACTGGTGTGCCACAATGCCAGCCCCAAGAAGAATTTTTTAAACGAGTTCAAAAATACTTCTAGGAATAAAGATGGGTAGGCTTTTCCTTCAAACCCAAGAAGACATAAGGCAAAATAAATCAGAGTTTAAAGCGGGTGGGGGAGGGGGCTGGAAGAAAACTTGCAGTGTGACAATCAAAGGCCCGCTGCTGATAAACAGAAGGCATGCTCCAGCTCAGAGTCTCAGGAAAGGCCAGTTAAGTCAACGTCAGCGTTAATTTCCCCTAAGACAGGGAAAAATAAGTTGGGGAGTGAACCAGTGGATGGACAATCTGTCTCTCTCCCCCGTCACTCTGGCTTTCAAATAAATAAATAAATCTTAAAAAAATAAATTATGCGTCTTCATTACACGGAGGGTTATCTTGGCAGTGAGCCCACACACTAACATCTTTTAAAGACAATCCCTTCATTCAGCAAGCATCAAAGTTGGGTGAGGATTAAGGAACAGGAGCTCCTAGACCTTGTCGACTGGTTTTGCGATTTCTGGCAAAATTGAAAATACACACCCCCGCTGTCTCCGAATGTGTACGCCCTGGGAGCCCAGGTGCACTCGGTGTACATGCAGGGAGGGGCACCGGAAGGTTCACAGCAGCCCTGTAAAAGCCTGAGCACACAGGGATGAGCAAATACTGTTTTGTGCAGGGAAGGGATACAGCAGGTGCATGAGAACCTGGGGCATTTACAGTGTACCGGAGTCCTCAGTGTTGTCTGAAGATACATGGTGCAGTGGGTACATTGTGGCACAATATATCCAAATTTTAAAAAGTAGAGAATGAGACTATGATGTTTATGGCTGGGGATCTAAGTAGGGGAAGTATTTAAATAGAATACTGATTCCTGCATGAGGGGAGATCATGACAGGGGGTAGGGGTCTGCATAGGGACCTCACTTTCTCACTAGTGTTTTCTTTTTGAGGATTGATTTATTTATTTGAAAGTCAGAGTTGAGAGAGAGAGAGATCTTCGACCTGCTGGTTCACTCCCCAAGTGGCCGCAATGGCCAGGGCTGAGCTGTACTAAAGCTAGGATCCAGGAACTTCTTCCAGGTCTTCAGGTGGGTGTGGGGGCCCAAGCACTTGGGCCATCTTCTGTTGCTTTTCCAGGCCATTAGCAGGGAGCTGGATTAGAAGTTCCGCAGTGGAGCAGCTGGGACACAAATCGGCGCCCATATGGGATGTTAGCATCGCAGGCAGCAGCTTTACCCACTGCACAACACCAGCCCCAGTGTTTTCCTTCTTCCCCCCCCTCCCCCCCTCCCTGTGGATCTGAAGCAGCTTACCATAGATAGGTGAGCGTTCTAGGTTGTGGGGAAAGAGCTTTTTGCTGTTATTCCTTTTACTTTTCTATAATTTCAAAACCCTCTTACAAACCAGAGCGCGGGACCTTTCTCCTGGACCGTGAGCTGCCCGGGGACCAGGTTTGCTGGTCCTGCTGCCCACAGCCTGCACAGGGCGCTGGGCAGTCAGGTTTCTGCAGTGAGCACCTGTTACTAGAAAGGGTGGTATTGCCACGTCTTTAAAACCAGAGACTGCGCTCCTGGTGTTGAGCTTGGTAGTGAGAGAGCTCGGTTCGTGACCGGTCTTGCTGTAGGCGCCTCAACTCGCAAATTACAGGTCGCAGCTGTGCGTCTGCTGGGCCACTTGCTTTGTTTGCCTAAAATCACTTGAAAGTGACACAGTGACTGAAAAATGTTTTCTGAATTCCTTAGACATGGGAGGAAATCACACTGTCTTATTCATAGCTGTCTCTGAAGGGCAAGGTTGTTGCTACCTTTCAGCCTTGTTTCCGGTTATATCTTCTGAGCATGTGTATGTGTTGGAATTCAGAGCAGACAAATGGTACTAAAGACATAAGTTTAAGAGGAAAATTCTAAGTGATTTTCATAAGATGGTAAAATAGGGGTGACTTTCTCCCCTTCTGTGGTTTGTTTCTCTAATGGAGCTGTCATTTTTAATTTTTAAAAGTTAGATTCTTTGTTTTTAAATTTTTTAAAGATTTTTTTTTTTTTAAATTTTTGACAGGCAGAGTGGATAGTGAGAGAGAGAGAGAGAGAGAGAGAAAGGCCTTCCTTTTTGCCGTTGGTTCACCCTCCAATGGCCGCTGCGGCCGGCGCATCGTGCTGATCCGAAGCCGGGATCCAGGTGCTTCTCCTGATCTCCCATGGGGTGCAGGGCCCAAGGACTTGGGCCATCCTCCACTGCCTTCCCGGGCCATAGCAGAGAGCTGGCCTGGAAGAGGGGCAACCGGGATAGAATCCAGCGCCCCGACTGGGACTAGAACCTGGTGTGCCGGCGCCGCAAGGCAGAGGATTAGCCTGTTAAGCCACGGCACCGGCCTAAAGATTTTTTTTTTAAAAGATTGTTTATTTGAGAGACAGAGTTGCAGACAGAGAGAGGGAGAGACTGAGAAAGAGGTCTTCCATCTGCTGGTTCACTCCCCAAATGGCCGCAACAGATGGAGTTGGGCGGATCTGGGGCCAGGGGCCAGGAGCCAGAAGCTTCTTCCGGGTCTCCCACATGGCTGCAGGGTGCAGGGGCCCAAGGGCTTGGGCCATCTTCCACTGCCTTCCCAGGCCATAGTAGAGAGCTGGCCTGGAAGAGGAGCAGCTGGGACTGAACCAGCACCCATATGGGACGCTGGCACTGCAGGCAGCGGATTTACCTGCTACGCCGCAGCGCCAGCCATCAAATTTGGTTCTTGAAACCACCGTTTGTTTCAGTCTTCAAAGTCAAATAAAAATGATTTTTAAAAACGTAGTACTTCTTGGTGATATAATTCATAGAAAACTGACAAAGAAATTGACTATCCTGGATAAAGTACAAGTACAGGGGCGCAAGTTCATTTACCTTTTGTAAAGCGTGTGAGGGAGCAAAGTGGTCTGCAGTCTGTGCCTGAACACCGTGTGTCTGGACACTGTGCTGCTGCGAGCGAGCGGCAGGCACGTTTGGGAGTCCTTCCTGCTGTCCCCAGGCCGGGCTTCTCTGAGCCAGCAACCTTCGCTGCCTGGTGTGTGCCTCCCAGTTATCTGCGGAGCTCCAGTGTCTGCACCCCAGCCTCCACGTGGCGCTTGCTAGCTTTGTTGGCATCATCCCACTTCATAAAGTCCCAGGCACATCCGGTATGCGCAGAGCTCTGCCTGATGTTGGAGCCAAAGTCCAGGCGTGCTGGCAGTCCTCAGCCCACAGAGCGACGCTGCACGCCAGGGTGACGCTTGCTGATGCCGTGGCCCGGCACGTCCTTCCTCCTGACTGCGCTTGGGGCTGCGCTCCTCTCGGTCCCCACTCAAAGGCACCTGCTCCGGGAGCTTTCTCCCTCCGTGGCTACACTTCTGGGTGGCCCCCGTCATCAAGTGGTCCACCGTGCAGTGGCTGTTTATCTGTGGCTGTGCAGTCTGAGCTCGCCAAGGCAGGAAGTTTTGTTTTGGTGGCGGCTCCATTCTCAAAGCCGAGAGCAGTACCTGTAGGTGCTCAGTGGACGCTTGCTGATTGAAGGGATTGTCTTTAAAAGATGTTAGTGTGTGGGCTCACCGCTAAGATAACCCTCCGTGTAATGAAGACGCATAATTTATTTTTTTAAGATTTATTTATTTATTTGAAAGCCAGAGTGACGGGGGAGAGAGACAGATTGTCCATCCACTGGTTCACTCTCCAAGTGCCTGCGACAGCTGGGGGTTAGGCCAGACTGAAGCCAGAAGCCAGGAACCCTGTTTGGGTCTCCCATGTCGAGGGCAGGAACCCAAGCACTGGGCTGTCACCTGCTGCCTCCCAGGTGCCTGTAAGCACCGACAGCCGGGACTTGAACCAGGCACTTTGCTAGGGGAGTAGCAGTCCCAAGTGGCGGCTCAGCCCACTGTGCTACAGTGCCCACCCCTAGAGTGTAATGCATTTATTTATTTGAAAGACAGAATGACAGAGAGAGGAGAGAGCTCCCATCTACTGGTTCACTCCCCAAATGCCCACAGCAGTCAGAGCTGGACCAGGCCGAAGTTAGGAGCCAGGAACTCCATCCGACTCTCTGTGCAGGTGACAGGAACCCAAGTATTTGGGGCATCACTTGCTGCCTGACAGGAAGGCGGAACAGAAGTCAAGGTAGGGCTCCATCCCAAGCACTCTGATACGGGATGGGGCATCCCAAGTGGCACTTAACCTGATGTACCACAGTGCCCACCCCCTCTTAATGAACTAACTAATGTATTCTTAGGATTTTTAAAAAAGTTTTTTTAAAGATGTGGTTATTTATTTGAAAGGGAGAGTTGCAGAGAGAGAGAGAGAGAGAGAGAGAGAGAGAGAGAGTCTTTCATCTGCTGGTTCGCTTCCAAAATGGCCACAACGGCTGGAGCTGGGCTGATCCAAAGGCAGGATCCAGGAGATTCCTCCAGGTCTCTCACGTAGGTGCAGGGGCCCAAGGACTTGGGCCATTTTCTGCTTTCCCAGGCCATAGCAGAGAGCTGGATCAGAAGTGGAGCAGCCGGGACTCACCCCAGTTTTATTTATGTGAAAGGCAGAGTTAAAAGAGAGAGAGAGAGAGAGAGAGAGAGAAAGATCTTCTAATCATTGGTTCACTCCCTAAATAGCTGCAACAGCCAGGTGAAGCCAGGAGCTTCAACCAGGTCTCCTATGTGAGCTGAGGGACCCAAGCACCTGTGCCATCTTCCGCTGCTTTCCGAGTCCCATTGGCAGGAAGCTGGATGGGAAGTGGAGCAGCCGGTAACCTGGCATTGCAGACGGCAGCTTCACTCCCCGCGCCACAGCGCCCTTCCCTCCGTAATTCATTTTAAAAAATCGTTCTGTTGTGGAACGATTTGAAGCACATTTTTATTACCTGGCTCAGCGATTAGAGGCAAAGCTGTGGCTGTCGCTGTACGTACCAGTGTATTGTTCTGATGGAAGGGCTCAGTGTTCGAAAACCAGGAGTGGCCTGTGGCACTGTGGCACGTGTGTTTTCTTGGTTTTCGTCCGCAGTTCCTGGCTCATAGCTCCCTCCCCGGGAACAGAACACAGAACCTCAGAGAGAGGGCCCTGCACTGTACCCTTAGGGCAGGAATGCTGAGGGGGTTCCCCCAGTCTGAGGGTGCCAGGCCCGCGGAGGGCCATCTCCATACACTCAGGAGGACAGGGGTCAGAGCTTCCCAAGAGAGCTGAATGGGTGAGGGTGCTGGAAGGACGCTTGTGTCTCTGCATCAGCACCGGCATTGGCGGAGCAGGCTCCCCAGCACGGGGTGACTAAGTGGGGGTACTGAGCGCCCTCTGTGAGGGTTTGTCAGCTTACTCAACGTGTGATGGTGAATGGAGGAGACCAAGGGTCCCACGATGCTGCACAGAAGGCTGGATTTGCCGACCCTATGGGAAAAAGGTGGCCTCTCAAGTTGGCTGTTGAGGTTCAGGGCAGCAGCGTGTTTGTTAGCCTTCCAGTGTTTTTTTTTTTTTTTTTTTTTTTAAGGAAGAGGGAGAGACAGAAATCTTCCATCCTCTGATTCACTCCCAGGTGGCCTTCTTCCCGGTCTCCCACATGAGTGCAGGAGTCCGAGCACTTGGGTCATCTTCCATTGTTTTCCCAGGTGCTTTAGCAGGGAGCTGGATTGGAAGTGGAGCAGACTGAAACAAATGTGGGACACTGGTGCTGCAATCTACGGCCCCACAGCATGGGCCTCTGTTTTCCCTCCCTTCCTTCCCCCCTCCCTTCCCCCTCCCTCCATCCCTCCCCTTCCTTCCTTCTTTCCTTCAATATTTTTATATAGAACTAAAGCAAATACTTTAGTATCACAAATATAATATTAAACTTCAAGAACTAGGCCACTAATTTGCGTGTTTATTTGCACAAACACGACATGCGGATGAACCCAGAAGAGGTGAAGGAGTGTGATGTGGTCATTGTTGTAGGACCGGGGACAGCCACCGAGCAGAATGAGATGAGCCCAAGCCGCCACTCCTCACTGGAAGATTCTCTTACAGTGTGTGGGCTGTGACAGTGCACCTGTTGGGGACAAGCGGCTGCCGGGGCCTCACAGACTCCAAGCCCAGAAAGCCGAAGGTGCTGAGCAGGGCGCCTCTCTCCTCAGGGTTCCTGTGGAAGCGAATGAAGGCGTGGGCAGCACGACGCCGCTCCTCACTCCTTGGCGAACCCCAGCAGAGCCCCAAAACTGTCCTCACTCCCCTCAGGCAGCGCGCCGCCTGGCAGCTCCCTGTGGAGACTGGTGGCACTCAGCACCGCTCTCCAGGTGCCGTGCTGGCCTCTGTGAGCCTGGACTGGATGTTAAGAATCCTCGTCTTGTTAGTCGACCTTAGTTCTGTCACTCACAGCGAGGACCAGAGTGGAACAGCTTAGCTGAAAGGTTATCATCCGTCTGACTGTCCCCTCCCCCAGCTGGGAGCTGCAGGGTCGGGGGACATCAGGAGCATCCCCGGGCCCCGGCCCAGGCTACTGACTCATCGAGGAGCGGCGTGGTGTGGCTGGTGAGGACCGTGGCGCCTGGTGTGCCCCTTCCTTCTCTGGCGGGGTGCTGGCTACCGTGGATCTGCTGCGGGGAGGATTTCGCCGTCGGCCACTTGGGTCCAAAACCAGGAAAACCTTGGCTGTGTCCCCCGACCGCAGAAAAGCCTCTGTTGTCTTTTGGTTGCAAATCTGCTCTCCAGGCGCAACGTTTTAGGGAACCTTCTTCAGAGAGAGACTCTCAGGGCGTGTGAAGTCTGAGATACTGATAAAGCATTTGTGCTGGTAGGAATAAACTGCCTGCAAAGAGAGACAAGAGGGAGACAGAAAACCTGGCAAACATATTTGTGACTAGATGTGTTTCATTTTTAAAAACTTTTTATTTGTGAGGCAAAGAGAGAAAGAACTCCTGTACCACTCAGGGGCTCACTCCCCAGATGCCTGCAGCAGCCTGGGCCAGGCCTCGAGCCAGATCTTGCACATGTGTGGTGGGAGTCTGCCTCCCAGGGTCTGCGTGAGTCAGGGTCAGAGACAGGTGTTGAATCAGGCGCTGCAGTATGGGACATGGGCATCTTAACTCTTGGGCCTGGGTCCGGCGCTGTGGCACAGCGGGTTAAAGCCCTGGCCTGAAGCGCCGGCATCCCATATGGGCGCCGGTTCTAGTCCCGGCTGCTCCTCTTCCGATCCAACTCTCTGCTGTGGCCTTGGATTGGTGGTGGAAGATGGCCCAAGTGCTTGGGCCCCTGCACCCACGTGGGAGACCCCGAGGGGGCTCCTGGCTCCTGACTTCGGATTGGCACAACTCCGGCCATTGCGGCCCTCTGGGGAGTGAACTTGCAGATGGAGGACCACTCTCTCTGTCTCTAACTCTCTGTAACTCTTTCACATAAATAAAATAAATCTTAAAAAAAAAAAAAAACCAAACCCTCTTAGTTAATGTCTACCCCCAAAACTACACTTTGCTTTTTGTTTTTTGTAAGATTTGTTTATCTGAAAGGCAGAGTTACGGAGAGAGAGAGGGAGAGAGGGAGAGAGACAGAAAGAAGTTTCCCTTCCACTGGTTCACTCCCTAAACGGCCTCAATGTCCGGAGCTAGGCCAGGCTGAAGACAGGAACCAGGAACTCCATTTGGGTTTCTTATGTGGGTGGCAGGGGCCCAAGCATCCACTGTGTCACAGTATTGGCCCCTAAAGCTACATTTTCTAAACAGGTTTTGTTTAAAATTTTGGCAATGGATCCCCACCCCCCAGCAATGATTTTTTTTTTTTATTTTACTTTTTTTTTTTTTTTTTTTCCTTTTGACAGGCAGAGTGGACAGTGAGAGAGAGAGAGACAGAAAGGTCTTCCTTTGTTGTTGGTTCACCCTCCAATGGCTGCTGCGGCCGGCACACCGTGCTGATCCAAAGCCAGGAGCCAGGTGCTTCCTCCTGGTTTCCCATGCGGGTGCAGGGCCCAAGCACTTGGGCCATCCTCCACTGCACTCCCGGGCCACAGCAGAGAGCTGGCCTGGAAGAGGGGCGACCGGGACTAGAACCCGGTGTGCCGGCGCTGCAGGCAGAGGATTAGCCTAGTGAGCTGCGGTGCTGGCCTACTTTTTTTTTTTTTTTAAAGATTTATTTATTTGAAAGAGTTAGAGGGAGAAACAGAGAAAGAGAGCTTCCATCTGTTGGTTCACTCTCCAGATGGCTGCAGCAGCCAGGGCTGGGTCAGGCTGGGCCAGGAGCTTCTTCAGGTCTCCCATGTGGGTGCAGGGGCTCAAGCCCTTGGGTCATCTTCCACTGCTTTTTCCAGGCCATTAGCAGGGAGCTGGATTGGAAGTGGAGCAGCTGGAATATGAACCCGTGCCCATTTGGGATGCCGGCATTGCAAGCGGCAGCCTTACTCACTACACCACAGTGCCGGCCCCAGTTAGTTTACTTTTTAGTTGGCAAATGCAGATTGTGTGTGTCGTCTACAGTGTGATATTTTGAAATATGTACATGTTGTAGAATGGTTAAACCAAGCTAATTAACGTATAGAAAATCATTTTTTGGTGTTGAAAATATATAAGGGGCTGGCGCTGTGGCGTAGCAGGTAAAGCGCTGCCTGCAGTGCCGGCATCCCATATGGGCACTGTTTCGAGTCCCGGCTGCTCCACTTCCCATCCAGCTCTCTGCTATGGCCTGGGAAAGCAGTGGAAGATGGCCCAAGTGCTTAGGCCCCTGCACCCACGTGGAGACCTGGAAGAAGCTCCTGGCTCCTGGCTTCGGACCGGTGCAACTCCAGCTGTTGCGGCCACTTGGGGAGTGAACCAGTGGATGGAGGACCTCTCTCTCTCTCTCTCTCTGTGTAACTCTGACTTCCAAATAAATAATTCTTAAAAAACAAAAAGAAAAAATACTTAAAACTCAGTTTTTAAATACACAGTACGTTATTAAGGATTTTGATAGTCTCGCAGTGAGGCTTCGGTTTTACAAGGTGGTCTGTTGAAAACAAGGGTGAGCTTTTCTGACTGTTCTGAGAGAATCCAGGGTGGTCTGCTGCTGCGCGTTCCCCTCACGAGAGCCCTGTGTGAGAAGCGTGCGTCAGTGCACACGGCTCGCGAGAGCCCTGTGTGAGAAGTGCGCGTGAGTGCACACCGCTCGCCCCCACACTGCGTTGGTGCCTGCAGGATGATCGTTGTGTTAGAGCCAGTTGTGTTCTCACTGCTTTCAGATAATAAAGTCTGGGAGGAGAGCCAGGAAAATCTCTCCATTCTTACCTTATAACTGCATCTGAGAACAGTACTGTGTTTTAGTGACCTTGACTTCTCATGGGTGAGCAATCTTGTTTAATTAACTTGATAAGCAATTTCTGTGTTATCTTGGTTATTGTTTTCTTAAAGCCCTTATCAGAGACACACATTGAGATATTGATAGATGAAGTGATAGGATGTCTGGGACTTCCTTTTTTGGCTTTTTTTTTTTTTTTAATTTTTTTTTTTCTTTTGACAGGCAGAGTAGATAGAGAGAGACAGAGAGAAAGGCCTTCCTTTTTGCCGTTGGTTCACCCTCCAGTGGCCACTGCGGCCAGCGCAGTGCGCTGATCCGAAGCCAGGAGCCAGGTGCTTCTCCTGGTCTCCCATGGGGTGCAGGGCCCAAGGACTTGGGCCATCCTCCACTGCCTTCCCGGGCCATAGCAGAGAGCTGGCCTGGAAGAGGGGCAACCGGGATAGAATCCGGCGCCCCGACTGGGACTAGAACCCGGTGTGCCGGCGCCGCAAGGCGGAGGATTAGTCTGTTAAGCCATGGTGCCGGCCTTTTGGCTTTTTTTTAAAGAATTATTTATTTATTTGAAAGTCAGAGTTACACAGAGAGAGGCAGAGAGAGAGAGAGAGAGAGGTCTTTCATCTGATGGTTCATTCCCACCTGGCTGCAACGGCTGGGGCCGTGCTAATCTGAAGCCAGGAGCTTCTTCTAGGTTTCCCACGTGGGTGCAGGGGCCCAAGGACTTGGGCCATCTTCTGCTGCTTTCCCAGGCCATAGCAGAGAGCTGGATCAGAAGTGGAGCAGCCGGGACTCGAACCAGCGCACATATGGGATGCTGGCACTGCAGGTGGTGGCTTTACCTGCTATGCCACAGCGCCGGCCCCTGGGATTTGCTTTGAAATAAGTGGGGGTGGGTGGGTGGTGGAGCTCAGACCAGCATTCTCAGGGACCGAGTATTTTTCGCTTCTTGGGCCTCAGCCCTCTGTGCTGTCCTGTACATGTTGACTCACCTACGTGGACTTAATCAGGCAAAGCTGAGTGGGTTGCGGGTGGTCCTTGTGGTCTGGAGACGCCTGTGTCTGTGGTCTGCACAGAGCGGTGTAGTTTACAGGCACTCCTGGTGTGGTGTGATAGCTGAAGATGGAGCTGAGCTCAGGTTACTGCCTGCTGTCATACTTTAACAACAACAGCTAATTGTTTTCTAAGTACAAAGTAATCCATGAACATTGTTAGAAATTTGCAAAAAAGACATAAAGTGTAAGGAAAAATTTCCATGTGCAGTCCCACTGCACTAACCTTTTTATTGTTGGATAAATTGCTTTCAAGTCTTTGATAAATTAAAAAAAAAAAAGTGATATGTGCCTTTTGGTGTTTTTAAAGATTTTTTAGAAAAAGCTTATTTATTTTTATTTGAAAGAGCAACAGAGAAAGAGGGAGAGGGAAAGAGAGAGGGAGAGAGAGCGAGAGCGAGCACTCTGTCCACTGGATCACTCTGCAAATGCCTGCAGCAGCTGCACGTGGGCCAGGCTGGAGCTGGGAGCTGGGAACTCAGTCCCGTCTCCTGTGTGTGGCGGGAGCCTGATGGTCACTGCCGCTCCCCAGGGTGCACGCTAGCGGGAAGCTGGCAGCAGGAGCAGAGCTGGGTGGAGCCCAGGCCCTCAGGTGCGGGATGCAGGCGTCCTGAGCAGCGTCTCAGTTTCGGCACCAAGCACCTCCCCTACGTGAGGATGAGAGCACAGCCGAAGCCCGCGATGCATCAGTTCTGGGAAGAGCTGACACTGACCGCTGCGACGCCCGTGTTTTTCCCGGTATCCTTCCAAAACCTGTCTTCAGTGGGCATGGTATCACCAAATGAAATGATACAAAGGCAGGAAAAAAGAATAAAGAAAAGAAAAGTACTGTTGATGCTACACAGCCGCCGCTGCAGTAGCCTCTCCAGCCAGGGTGGAGACGTTCTCTCGAGGGAGCGGAGGGCGAGCTTCCCGGGACTGGCCAGAGGGCATCCCTCCAGAACACAAAGGTTGTTGACCTGGAATGGACAAGCAAGTGACTCTCCGAGGCCCACCTTCCTGCCCTCTCACCCGGGGGGGGCCCTGCACTGGCTGTGTTACACACCAGGCAGCTTATTCTGTGTGCGCCGCCCACCCGCTTGCTGTCTGCTGCTCCATTCTCTCTGCAGCCCTGCCCGGCTGGGGATTCTGCTGGGAGAATTAAACCCTGAGAGCGGCTGTGAGCTGTGGCTTCTCTCTCTCTCTCTCTCTTTTTTTAAATGATTTTAGATCTGTCTGCCACTACAGATTATATCATCTTAAGCCTTTTAGTTTTTTTTTTTTTTAAGATTTTATTTATTTATTTGAAAGACAGAGTTACACAGAAAGAGAAAGGGAGAGAGAGAGAGAGGTCTTCCATCCGCAACGGCCAGAGCTGCACCGATCTGAAGCCAGGAGCTTCCTCTGGGTCTCCCACGTGGGTGCAGGGGCCCAGGGACTCGGGCCGTCTTCCACTGCTTTCCCAGGCCATAGCAGAGAGCTGGGTCAGAAGTGGAGCAGCCGGGACTCGAACCAGCACCCGTAAGGGATGCCAGCACTGTAGGCGGTGCTTTACCCGCTATGCCACAGCTCCAGCCCTGGCTTCTATGGTTTTACACAGTTTGCAGTGCTCCACTGCCTTCCGTGCAGGTGGCCGCCGCCATCTTCCCTGGCATCCTGGCGCTTCTCTGGGAGCCACTGCAAGCCTTCCGTCCTGCTGGGAAGTGGGAGTCAGCGGACTCACTGTCAGCAGGGCTGAGCACCTGAGAGAGCAGGCAGGTCCCCAGGAGCCAGAGAAGGGGAAAAGGAGCCGGAACCCGTGGTGAGGACAGGGAAGTCAGGACTGCCCCGGGGGCATTATAGAGGTTTTGACCTCAGAGCCTGGATTTTTCACAAGTGCTGAGGGGAACAGGGACCAAGACCTCAGGCCAGGGCAGAGAGAGAGGAAGTGGAACAACAAGAGCTGTTTGGTACAGAGTTCATGACAAAGAAGAATTAAAAGTTAAGTTTATCTTGGTGCAAAATAGCTTTGGAATGCATGCATAGGTGTGTGTTTATTTATTTGAAAGGCAGAGCAGCAGAGCCAGAGGGAGAGGGAGAGAGACTTGCCTTCTGCTGATTGGCTCCCTACATGCCACAACCGCCAGGCCTGGGCCAGACTGAAGCCAGGACCCAGAAACCCCATCCAGGTCTCTCACATGGCTGGGGAAGCCCAAATACTAGGGCTGTCACCTGCTGCCTCCGGGGTGCCATTAGCAGGGAGTGTGGGGCGAGGGCATCCCAGGCATCGACTTACCTGCTGCACCACGGCACCTGCCCCGTGTTGTCATGGTGCGCCTTTCCTGTGGACTTCTGGAGGACCCCTGGGTGCTCCTTGAATGGAGAACGGACTAGGAGACGGCTCCTCTGGTGGCAGTGAGATGCACAGCGGCTCCGCGGGCTGTGGATGAGGCTGCGGCTGCTGCTCCTGCCGCTTGGCCCCCAGCCTCTTCTCACGGGCCTTTGGAGTTTGCCATTAGCCCTCCCCTGATGTCCAGGAGATGTCCGATCTAGAAATGAGATACTGCCACTCGCACCAGGAGGAAGGCGTTGGAATTTGGGCAAAGCTCAATCATTTTACACAATATCAGTGTCTTTGTGGAACCCAGGCTCGGAGGTGTCTGCGGAGGCTGCTGTTGTATGGGTCTGGCATTGTGTCAGCTGGGCTGAGAGGTCGGCGTCTGCCCGTGGGGCGCGGTTTGGGTTGTGGCAGAGCTCAGGATTTTCCTGTTTCTGAGTCGCAGCTGGCTGACTCCAGGGATTGCTTTTGCATGAGGTTTTGTCCCTGAGAACCCACCCTGTGCTATATACAAATAAATTTTTTTTATTTGAAAGGTAGAGTTGGAGACATCTTCCATCTGCTGGTTCACTCCCCAAATGGCCACAACAGCCAGGATTGGGCCAGGCCAAAGCCAGGAGCCTGGAGCCAGGAGCTTCTTCCAGGTCTCCCACATGGGTGCAGGGGCCCATCTTGGGCCATCTTCTGCTGCTTTCCCAGGCGCGTTGGCAGGGAGCTGGATGGGAAGTGGAGCAGCCGGGACTTGTGCCAGTACTCGAATGGGATGCTGGCACTTCATACAGTGGCTTTACCTGCTGTGCCACAGCGCTGGCCCTGCAAATAAACCTTCCTTAAAAGTTGAATTATACGTTAGAAAATTCAGCTGCAGGTGCACTCCGATCCGGCAGCGGGAGCGCCACGTACCCACAGGGTAATAAGGTCTCTGTAATGAGTGTATTCTGGGAGCGGCTTTGGCTGCCCTCCCCATCCCCTCTGCCCCTCCCTGTCTCTGTGCAGGTGTGAATGCCAGGCATTGGACTCTCAGGAAGGATGCAAAGGGGACTAAAACACAGCGCTCATCCCGGCTGACCGCCGAGTTTGCCCAGAACCCGTGCGGTTGCCCCGGGGTGCCCCCTTAGGGCTTCCCGAGGAGCCGCCACAGCTTCTGGAGAAAATTACGTTACCACAGCCGTGTGTATTACCGAGGCTAGCCGGAAACTGCGTCCCATGGTGTTTAAGCAAATGAACAGGTTATGTAATGCAGAGTTAGCTTCTGCATGGGACTGATTCTGCCCCTGCGTGTCTCTGCAGGACGACGTGAGGCACAAGGTTCACCTGAACACCTTTGGCTTCTTCAAGGATGGGTACATGCAAGTCAACGTCAGCAGCCTGTCGGTGAGCGAGCCTGAAAGAGCCACAGACAAGGACGCCGCCGTGAGTACCTGCTCCTGCCGCCCTGCCCCGGGTAAACAGGAAGTGTGAGTGCGGAGGGAAGTGAGCTGACCAGTACCAGACGGTGTGTTAGGCATCAGGCAGTTTGCTTTTAATACTTAGATTGTAATTCTTGAATAATTCCAGTCCTTGGTGATTTTATGAGTGCTAAGAAAGCGAAGAGGAACTAGACAGAAAGCATGCCCGTTCCTGCTCCGTCATTAAGGAGGATGTGGACGGGGTGAGAGCTTGGTTCCAGGAGGATGCTGGTTGGAGGGCCAGGGGCGCGGCTGGCAGATGAAGCCACTACTTGGGGTGCCTGTATCCCGTATCAGAGGGCTGACTTGAATACCAGCCACTCTGGTTCTGCTCTAGCTCCTGCTAGTGTGCGTGGGGAGCAGTGGTTGATGGCTCAAGTACTTGAGTGCCTGCCACCCTCTGTTGGGGAAACCCAAATAGAGGTGTTGACTCTTGACTTCAGCCTGGCCCAACTGCAGCCACTGTGGCCATTTAGGGAGTGAACCAGTGACTGGAAGATCCAGCTCTCTCTCTCTCTCTCTCTCTCTCTCTACCTTTCAAATAAATAAATCTTAAAAAAAAAAAAAAAATGATGTTGCAACAAACAGGTTCAAGTGCTGGCTCCACTTCTGATGCAGCTTCCCGCTGACGCACATCTCGGGAGACCGCAGGTGAAGTGCCTGGGTCCCTGCACCCGGGACCGAGCTTTGGGCTCCTGGCTTCAGCCTGGCCCAGCCCTGACTCCTGAGAGCATTGGAGAAATAAAGCAGCAGATAAAGAATGTCCCTACCTCTCAGGTAAAGTGAAAATAAATACATACTTTTTAAAAACACATTTTATTTTATTTGAAAGGCAAAATTAGAGAGAGAGAGAGAGAGGTATCTTCCATCTGCTGGCTCACTCCCCACATGTCCACAATGACCAGAGCTGGGCTGATCCGAAGCCAGGAGTCAGGATCTTTTTCCAGGTTTCCCACATGGGTGCAGAGGTCCAAGCATGTGGGCCATTTTCTTCTGCTTTCCCAGGCACATTTAGCAGGGTGCTAGATCGAGAGTGGAGCAGCCAGGACTTGAACTGGTGCCCACATGGGATGCTGGCACTGCAGATCGCGGCTTTACCCCCTACACCACAGCGCCGGCCCCATCCCTATTTTTTTTTAAAGAAAGGAATGGACAGTTGTGTAGATGTTTACTTCTCTCTTTATGCTCTTCCCCCGCCGCCTGTAGCTTGGATTCAGCCTAGAACGTACGAAGAACGATGGCTTTTCGTCCTACCTGGTACGTGTTGAATGTGCAGTCTGGTCACTGTGTTCACTGAGCCCCAGATGTGAGGTAGGGCCCCTGCTGCTTCCAGGGCCTTTTTCTGTGGCAGCCGCTTGGCGTCCAGGCGTTTCAGAGCACCGTGGTGGGCTTACATCTTGGAATGTACCTCGTTCCGGAGAACGTACTGTTCTTGTTCTGGTGGGATGGCCTAGATGATGGACAGTTGGTCCTTCCTTTCTCAGGATGAAGATGCGAATTACTGTATTCTGAAGAAGCAGTCCGTCTCCGTCACTCTTCTAATCCTAGACTTCTCCAGAAGTGAGTAAGTAATTCTAATCTTGCTTCCGGTCAACCCTGAGAGAAGCTGTTGCCTTCGCTGGGGGCTTGCTACTGCCACATACCGTGCTGAGATACAGCACAAGATGAGGAGGCAGAGTGGGGGAGGCAGACCGGCCACAGGAGCAGTCACAGCAAGTGGAGACGTGGTTGGAAAGGGAAGGCTTCAGGGCGGTGGGCGTGGGGCCGCCCACGCCGCCTTCCAGGGTGACCAAGGCCAGGAAGAGCACTTCAGGCAGAGGGAACGCCCTGTGCCGAGGCAGAGGACCATGCAGAAGAGGTGCGTTCAGTGAGCTGGGCTCCTCATTACAGAGAATAAAACTGGAGGGCCAGAGGAGGGAACAGACGGGTCCCAATGACGCCTCGTGCCACCCACCAGCTCTGTGACGCTGGGCCTCAGTGTCCCCAACCGCCTCATCACGTAGGACCTGCTTCTTGGGAGTGCTGGCGAGGATGGCTGGCAGACAGGTCTTTTCAAAGCATCTGAACTTGGATGACTTGTGGGACTGTGTTTTGAGGTGCAGCAGGTTCCCCCTGGCCACACTCCAGGTCCCTGTGTGTAACTGCTGAGGGAGCCATTGGAGAGGTGTAGGTGAGGAATGGTTGCTCAGGCTCGCTGTGAGTAGCCCAGGAGAAGGAGGGCGTGAGACGAATAAGATTGGAAGGAGGAAGCATCTAAAATAAAAATGAGGTACTTTCCCATGAGACCAGTGTAGGCCCTAGCTCCATACTCTCCATAAGAACTTACGGGTTTCTTTTTTTTTTTTTTTTGGACAGGCAGAGTGGACAGTGAGAGAGAGAGACAGAGAGAAAGGTCTTCCTTTTGCTGTTGGTTCACCCTCTAATGGCCGCTGCGGCCGGCGCACCGCGCTGATCCAAAGCCAGGAGCCAGGTGCTTCTCCTGGTCTCCCATGGGGTGCAAGGCCCAAGCACTTGGGCCATCCTCCACTGCACTCCCAGGCCACAGCAGAGAGCTGGCCTGGAAGAGGGGCAACCGGGATAGAATCCGGCGCCCCAACCGGGACTAGAACCCGGTGTGCTGGCACCGCAAGGTGGAGGATTAGCCTATTGAGCCGCGGCGCTGGCAAATTCATGGTTTTCTAAAAAGAAAAAATTCAGGCCGTCGCTGTAGCCTAACAGGCTAATCCTCTGCCTTGCGGCGCCGGCACACCGGGTTCTAGTCCCGGTTGGGGCGCCGGATTCTATCCCGGTTGCCCCTCTTCCAGGCCAGCTCTCTGCTATGACCTGCACCCGCATGGGTAGACCAGGAGAAGCACCTGGCTCCTGGCTTCGGATCAGCGCACTGCGCTGGCCGCAGCGGCCATTGGAGGGTGAACCAACGGCAAAGGAAGACCTTTCTCTCTCTGTCTCTCTCTCTCACTATCCACTCTGCCTGTCCAAAAAAAAAAAAAAAAATTATTTATTTATTTTTAATTTACTTGAAAGGCAGAGTTACAAAGAGAGGAGGAGAGACAGGAAGAGGTCTTCCATCAGCTGATTCACTCCCCAAGCGGCCACACGGCTGGGGTTGGAGCAGGCTGAATCTGGGAGCCTGGGGCTTCTTCCAGGTCTTCCACATGGGCACAGGAGCCCAAACATTTGGGCCATCTTCCTCTGCTTTCTTGGCACATCAGCAGGGAGCTGAATCAGAACTGGAGCAGCCGGGTCTCAAACCGGCACCCATATGGGATGCCAAGTCACAGGCAGAAGCTTAACTTTCTATGCCACACACTAGCCTGTTTTCTTCCTCCCTCCCTCCCTTCCTTCCCTTGCCTCTCTCTCTCCCTCCCTTCCCTCTCTCTCTCCCCCTTCCTTTCTTTCTCTCTCTCTCTTTCTCTCTTTCTTGATTTATTTTTTTTATTTGAAAGAGAGAAGGAGAGATAGAAATCTTCCATTCGATGGTTCACTCCCCAAATGGCCAGGGCTGGGCCAGGCCAAAACCATGAACCAGGAGCTTCTTCTGGGTCTCCCACATGGGTGCAGGGGCCCCAGCACTTGGGCCATCCTCCTCTGCTTTCCCAGGTGCATTAACAGGGAATTGGGTGGGAAGTAGAGCAGCTGGGATTCAAACCCACGTCCATATGGGATGCCAGCATTGCAGGCCATGGTTTGAACCCACCGAGCTACAGCCCTGGCCCCTTGTTTTCTTTTTTTTAAAAAAATTATTTTTCATTGTGAAAGGCAGAGACAGACAGAGATCTTCCACCTCCTGATTAATTACCCAAATGCCCGCAATAGCCAAGGTTGAGCCAGGCCAAAGCCAGGAGCCAAAATTCCGTCTGAGTCTCCCACATGGGTGGCGGGAACCTGAAAGAAGCTAGACTGGAAGTGGAGGTGGGACTCCAGCCAGGTTGATATAGGACACAGGCATTTCAAGTGGCATCCTAACTGCTGTGCCAAATGCCTGCCCCCTTGTTCTTTTTTTTTTCTAAAATGTTTGTTTATTTTCATCTACTTGAAAGGCAGAATTATAGCGAGCGAGAGATGTTTTCCATCTGTTGGCTCAACACCCCAGCAAGGGCTGGGCCAGCCAAAGCCCTGAGCCTGGAACTCCATCTGGGTTTCCCACTGGGGGGCAGGGACCTGAGCACTTGGGCCGTTATCTGCTTCCTCCCAGGTGCAGCAGCAGGAAGCTGGATGGGAAGCGGAGCTGCTGGGACTTAGAGCAGCCCTCCGGTATGGGCTGCGTCCTGACTGGTGGCTTAACCCGCTGGGCCATGCCCCCGCATCCCACCTGCTGTGTTCATTTAAGGAAATGAATTTGAGTCTCGTATTAGGATGCTCTCAGTTTAAACAGTGGAGACATCAATAACCTTACCTGTTTAAAGTCCAGGGTGGGGCGAGTGGGCTCAGGTGAGAGGCAGAACAGGACTTGCTGTCATGAGGGGCTCAGGTCTCAGGGGCTCGGGCTCAGGTTCAGGTTCATTTCGGCTCTGCTTGCCTTGGGGTCAGCTGCTTCAAGCTCAGGCAGAGCTCCCTGCCCACACCACACCATATGGCCCTGCGGTCAGCTCCAGCCACGGGGAAGAGAACGCTCCTTCCCCGGGCGGGCGGGCCAGCAGCCGTGCCAGCTGGGGCACATGTGCACCCGGTGCTGGGAGGACGGGCCGCACAGCTTGGGTGTGGGGAAGGGTGGAAGTGGGTGTGAGGCAGGCAGCTCGGAGGGCTCACTGCCCCTCTTGGGCTCCCCCAGACTTCACTCTGTGTTTCGTGTGTTTCCCTCGTGCGCTCATTTGCTGAGCACGTTGAGAACGCCCAGGAGAGAGTATGGACCCTGGTTGTGTGTGATTGCTCAGGATCCAGGCTTTGGAAAGTGAGTGCCTGGTCCTTGCCCAGCTACGCTGAGCCTGGTGCCCTCGGGCAGTGTTCTACCTTCCTGAAGCTCAGTTTCATCGTCTGGGAGATGTGGGTAAAGAATCTGTGTTTAGCAGGGGCCCACGTGGGTGGGGCGTGACTCCGCGCCTGGCACTGGCGTCCGCAGACGGACAGGAGCACCGGCGTGAGCGTCTGCCTTCTGTCTCGTCTGGATGTAGGGTGAAAGTCAAGTCTCCATCGGAAGCTGGTGCTCCCTTCCCAGTGGTGGTCGTCAGCAGGGACGACAAAGTCCTTGGTCAGAGCCAAAAGCCCGATGCCGACCCTGGCTCCACAGGCAACCACACCCAGGAAGCCCAAGGTAAACCCAGCGGGAGCTGGCATTTCATCCACACCCTGCCCCGTGGGTGCGAGCATGACGTGTTGTCCTCTTAGCATTGTTTTATTTTGAGGCAGACAGACGTAAAACTAAAGAAAAATGTAGGAAAATAGAGAAAGTGGAGAAAGAGCAGTCCTTTCTCCTTATTCCTGGTGCTAGAATTTTAGTCACTTAAGTTTCCTTAGGAGCTTGTTCCTAAGTCTGGGACGTTTGATTCTCAAAATCCATAGTGATGTTTTTAACTTATTTAACGTATTTCGTATTGATCGAATAGTGCATTAAATGGGTGCTGTAACTGTGGAGACATCTTTGTCTATTCTCTTGTAATACTGCAGCGTGGGACTCTGGGCGTAGACCTTTGTTGCGTATGTAGAACTGCCTTGAAGGGGGTGGTTCCCAGAGGGGAATTTCTGGTTCAGAGGTTATGAGTGCTTTTGGTAAGATTGCTACGTGTTGTCAAGTCCCTTTGAGCCTGAGTTGGGTGAATTTGCACTCCTGTCAGAAATGCGTAGGGGCGATGCACACCTCACCGTGTTCTCCCAAACACCAGGTGCTTTCTCTTTAAAAAATGATCCTAAAATGAAAGGCGGCGGAAGTGTTCTCGTCCGGCTTGTTGCTGAGCTGAACTTTCTCTCCACGTGTTGAGTGACCAGTTTTCAGTTACGACCTCTTTTGTGAGCTGTCAGTTTTTTCTATTGATATATGTGAGTTCTTTTTTTAAAAAATGTTAAGATAAATACATTTATTTATTATTAAATAAATATATTATTAAATATTATTTATTTGAGAGGCAGAGAGAGAGAGAGAGAAATCTTTCATCCACTGATCTACTCTCCAAATGTCCACAGCAGCTAGATCTGGGCCAGACTGAAGCCAGGAGCCAGGAATCCTGTCGTCATCTTCCCGTGTGGGAGTGGGGGGCCATCTTCCAGTGCCTTCCCAGACGTACTAGCAGGGAGCAGCCAGGGCTCGAACCGGCGCTCCAGCCTAGGATGCCATTGTTGCAAGTGGCAGCTTAAGCCGTTGTGCCACAGCGCAGACCCTTAAGTTCTTTTTAATAAATGCTTGTTTATTTTACTTATTTAAAAGGCAAAAAAAGACAGAGGTTTTTCCAGCCACTGGTCCACTCCCACAAGAGCAGGGGACCAAGGACTGGAGCCGCAGTCTACTGCCTCTCCAGGTGTGCACGGAGGAGCTGGACTTAACCCAGGCACTGGGATCTGCGGGGCGGGCAGCCCACGCACAGCCTCACCTGCTGGGCTGGGCTCCGGCGCCCACCCGGTCTGCGTTGTGTGGAGGTGATTCACTGGGTCACTCGTACAGCTCAGTTTGTCAGACGGTCCGGCTGAGGATCATACAGGGCCGTCCAGTTGTGCTGCTGTCGTCTGACGTCTGGGCGCGTCTCCCGCCTGTCTGGGTTCCTTGTGTTCGGGGACCACGGCCTGGGCAGAAAGTCTGTTTGTTCTGACACTCCTCCACGTCCTGCAGGGAGCTTGAAACCCCGGCTCCGCCTTGAGGAGCTCTGAGTGAAAGTAGGCCCGGGCGCTCACTGTGTGCCGTGGCAGAGCCCAGCACCGGGAGCACCTCGCAGAGGAGAGAAGGCTGCCTTGCGCTCATAGCATTTGCAGTTAGTTTTCCCCTGCGTACGTCAGTCTCACATGTGTGTTTTATAGAATGATCTGTTTTCAAATATGATTACTTAGGAATAAGCAAAGTGTTCTGTGTGGCATCTCTGGCGGCGACATACAGCAGGTTATTCGGAAGTGAGTTCCCTCTTGGTATTACCGCTCGTTAGATGGTACTGTAATGTCACCAGTTCCTGTTTGCTGCTTCTGCAGCTAAGATTACGATTTGCCACAGGAGGAGATAGTGGCTCTGGATTTTGTTGTGTGCTGATGTCAGACAGGCCAGAGCCTCATAACTGGGTCGTATGAGCTGAGTCATGAATAACGTCTTTTAAATGTTTCTGCTTCTAGAAAGTGAGAATTCTAAAAGAAGTACAGTGGAGTCCAAGGTAAGCACTACCCGCCCACTGCTCGGCTTTCCTGGATGTGTGTGAGTGCAGTCACTGGGTACCGGCTGCACAGTGGAGGGCATTGATGTGCAGGCGATGGGACGTTGCCTGGGCCCCTGGTCAGGAAAGGCTGTGATACAGTAATGCTTGCTGAAGCTCACCCTGCTGAAAGTGCCGTGCAGGGCAGCCTTGGAGAGGGACAGAGTGACCTTAGAGGGAGCAGGGACACCCCGGACACAGGGTGCCAAGGCTCTGGACCAGAGGAGAGCCTTGGGATATGAAAGAAGGGATCCTGCTGGGGCTGGTTAGTGGGTGGGAGAAGAAGTGGGGAGAATGGATGGTAGAAATAGAAGTGGAGAAACTGGGAAAGTTTTGATTTGGGATCTCAACTTTTCTCAGTAAGGGGGCATCCAAAATATGTTTTATTTTGATAGCTTTGTCAAGGTGTAATTGACATTCAGTAAATTGCACTTCTTTAAAGCAACCATTTGATAAGCCTTACTTATCATCAGTCAAGGTGGTGAACATGCGTATCACCCCCAAAGTTCCTCCTGGCCCTTTGTGATCTCCCTCCCCTGCACCCGCTGATTCGTCATTGCAGTGTAGAGTTAGGTGGTGTGTAACCTCTGTTTTGTTTTGCACACTTACTTAGAGTTAATCCATGTGTGCTGTGTGTCAGTAGTTTGTTTCTTTTCCTCACTTGGCATTTGGGGTCAGGAGCGGAGTCCAGGTGGGGTCAGGCTGCAGCCTGGGTCACTGTCTGGGGCTCTCCGGCGCGTTACGGTAAAGGGTACTGCAGCAGGTGACCCGGTCGGTGGGCTGCACTTGGGAGTTAGTGGAGAGGCAGGAGAGAGAGCTGAGAGAGGAAGCGGGTGGAGGGTGACTGCTCTGTGAATGGGGATTTCACACAGCTCCCGAAATGATGGGACGTGTCGTCCTCAGGAAGTCCGCGGATAAGAGTGTTTTCCAGTTAACCTTAGTTTCAGCGAGCGTGCCCTTCCTGCTGGACCAACCTCAGACGGGTCATTGTGTCTTTGTAGGCGACAGGCGAGAAATCCTGTTCTGTGCACACTAGTGGCGGTGCCGTTTCATTTCAGGTAGGTGTGAAATTTGAGTAATGCCTCCTGCAGGCCTTTCTGCCAGGGAAGGTGGGGGTTCCTGAAGGAACTTTGTGCTTAGGAGGAGTCACCTGGGCGGGCTGCCGTCACCGAGCACGGTTAGCTTTGTAGGGACCCAGGAGGCAGGTGCTGTGTGCTGGCATGAACGCCTCTGTGTGGCCGTGAGCCACAAGGACCAGCTTGCAGTCCAGTTCTGCCTGCCTGCCTGCTCCAGTGACCCCCGGCCGCTCCGACCCTGCTGAGCATGTGTCCAGTGTAGAATTCTGTACCGGAGGGGGCCGGTGCGGTGGCGCACTAGGTTAATCCTCCGCCTGCGGCGCCGGCATCCCATATGGGCACCGGTTCTAGTCCTGGTTGCTCCTCTTCCAGTCCAGCTCTCTGCTGTGGCCTGGGAGAGCAGTGGAGGATGGCCCAGGTCCTTGGACCCTGCACCTGCATGGGAGATCAGGAGGAAGCACCTGGCTCCTGGCTTCGGATAGGTGTAGCTCTGGCTGTGGCAGCCATTTGGGGAGTGAACCAATGGAAGGAAGACCTTTCTCTCTCTCTCTCTCTCTCTCTCTCTCTCTCTCTCTCTAATTCTGTCAAATAAATTTAAAAAAAAAAAAAAAATTCTGTACCGGAAAGGACCCTTGACGACGGTGTAGAGTGAGGTTGTCATGTCAGATGGGCTCACTGAGGCCAGTGGCCGTGCGTGGCCAGCCCAGTGGTCACAGCGCAGTGAGGTCACAGCGTATGTACGTGAATGGTGTCTTTGCCCGGGCCTCACAACCCGCTACCGCGTGACCCTGGACAACTCACTTTGTGTCTGTATATCACTGGGAATCATTTAGAAACAGAAAGTGGGGGCCAGTATGTGGTACAGTGGGTTAGTCACTGCCTGTGATGCTGGCTTCCCACAAGTCCTGGCTGCTCTGCTTCTGAGCCAGCTCCCTGCTAATGTGCCTGGAAAGGCAGGGGTTGAGGCTCAAGTACTTGGGTCCCTGCCACCCACATAGGAGACCCGGGTAGTGTTCCTGGCTCCTGGTTTCAACCTGGCCCAGGCCAAGCTGTTGCTGCCAACAGGGGAGTGAACCAGTGGGTGAAAGATCTCCATCTCTCTCTGTCACTTCTGCCTTTCCAATAAAAATCTTAAAATAGAAATGAGAAACGGGAGGGGAGGTAGCAGCATGGTGATGGACAGATGACGCTGCTGCCTGCACGCCGTGTCCTGTTCCGGAGCACTGGTTTGTGTCCCAGCTCCTCACTTCCGACCTGGCCTCCTGCCAGCGCACCCACCACACGGGAGGTGACCCGCGGGGAGAACCAGTGGGTCAGTCTGTCTCCTTCTCCCTCTGTCTCTTTACCTTTCGCTGCAGAATGCTTGTTAATAAAGGATGTGTTTGCGGAAGTTTCAGGGGCCACAGGATGTCCTCATTGGGGCCTGGTGCTCGGTGCTGGGTTTGTGGGGAGGGAGCAGCCTGGTGGAGATGGGCGCCCGCACTGCTGGAGCCTGCGAGGCCTGGCCGGGTCCCTCGCGCCCGCTCTGTCTTTGCCGCCTCCTGGCCATGTGCTGGGACTGCGCTTGGGCCCTCTGAGCCTTTGTGCCTCCTGCTGGGAAGGCGCTGCCCGGCCGTCTGCATGGCCGGCAGCGGCCAGCGTGGGCTCGCTGTTTTGTTTCGTTGTTTTCTTTAAGGTTCGGGTGTCTGCTGTCATCAACCTTGGTGATTCTATTGATTTTTTTAAAATCTCAAACTTTTATACCATTTTTAGACTTCTTCTTTCAATCTTATTTTTAGAACAAAATATGTTTGATAAACTTTTCCCTTTCTGGCTACCTGAATGGATAAAAATTCACGCTGTCACATTTGCATAGGAATTTGGGACATGATCTAGCAGAGGAACAATTTCAGCTGAGTATTCTTGGTCTTTTATTTCTATCTCCTCGGGTGTTTCTGTCCCATGCTGTAGTATACGTGCCTGTGGTACTTCCACTGTGTTTAACAAGTAACTGTAAATAATCAGCTTTATTCCATCACCCAGGACAGGCAAGAAGAGTGGTGCTGGCACCCCAGGGCCTGTGTGTCCCTCGAGCCCCTTCCCGACTCTGGGACAACCGATAGGAGCCACACTGTCCCCCAAGTGTACATATATATTAGGCTCTAAACAATATATTAAAACAGATTCCTTTGTTTTTTAAAGATTTGGTTTTTATTTATTTGAAAGGCAGAGTCAACAGAGAGATCTTCCATCCGCTGGTTCACTCCCCAATAGCTAGGGCTGGGCCAAGCCAGGAGCCCGGAGCTTCTTCCAGGTCTCCCACAAGGGTGCAGGGGCCCAAGCACTTGGGCCATCTTCTACTGCATTCCAGGTGCATTAGCAGAGAGCTGGATCTGAAGTGGAGCAGCCAGGACTCCAACCGGTGCCCGTATGGGATGCTGGCATTGAAGGCAGACGCTTAACTTGCTGTGCCACAACACTAGCCCCAGCAGATTCTTTTTTATGGCTAGATTTTTTGCTAATAGTAAAATGTTTGTAGAATGATCAAGGAGGCGCCCGGCGGGAGACATGGAAAAAGCTCCCGGCTTTGGCCTGGCCCAGCCCTGACCATTGCAGCCATCTGGGGAGTGAACCAGCAGATGGAAGATCAATCTCTCTGTCTCTCCTCTCTGTCTCTGTAACTCTTTCTCAAATAAATAACTAAATCTTTAAGAAAAAAATTGATGAAGGAGTCATATTCTGTATGTGTGTGTGTGTAGTCTCTCAGTTACATGAAACTTCATTTCAGTCTATGAAATATATGAAAAACAGAAAAAAAATGTAGGCCTGGATATTGTTGTCTCAAATCGCAGGTTTAAGTTTTTTTCTTTCTTTTACAGGGGTAAGTTTTGATGATGGAATATTAACTCTTTGCAAGTAGATGTTGAACCTCCTTTTTTTTTTTTTTTTTTAATAGTATTTCTTTGTTTTGCCCAAACTGCAAAATGACATGTTGACCTTAAACCTAGGGAACTGTATGTTAGATGACCTGTGCAGGCTTCTGTGCCAGCCATCAGAGCTGGACTTACGTGAGAGAGCAAGCATGGAAAATGGCGATTGTTGAATCCCAGTCGTGGGCTTACAGGCGCTCACTGTGACAGCTCTTCTGTATGCTTGAAAAGTGGTTGTTACACATCAGAATATTGGGAGGGGATCGTAGGATAAGAAAGCCCCCATTTAAACTCTGCTTTGGGAGAATTTAAGCCCATTAAACACGTAATTTTTTCCTGCGAGTTAAAACTTCAGCCGAGAATTTGGGTGCACTTACCTTTTTTTCTTCTTCACTTGCAGTTTTTCTTTAACATCAGCACCGATGACCAAGCGGGCCTTTACAGCCTGTATTTTCACAAGTGCCCCGGGAAGCAGTCGCAGCCTGTGGACAAGTTTTCCTTCAGCCTGGACGTGAGTACCCTGTGAAGAACATTCCGCGTGGGTTTCATCAGCAGGAAACGCCAGATACTTAGTGCTCCATAGGAATAGATTTTTCTTGGGACCGGCGCTGTGGCACAGCGGGTTAAAGCCCTGGCCTGAAGCGCCAGCATCCCATATGGGTGCCGGTTCTAGTCCCAGCTGCTCCACTTCCCATCCAGCTCTGTGCTATGGCCTGGGAAAGCAGTAGAAGATGGCCCAGGTCCTTGGGCCCCTGCACCCACATGGGAGACCCAGAAGAAGCTCCTGGCTCCTGGCTTCCGATTGGCACAGTTGCGGCCAGTTGGGGAGTGAACCAGCGGATGGAAGACCTCTCTCTCTCTCTCTCTCCTCTCTCTGTGTAACTCTGACTTTCAAATGAACAAATCTTTTTTAAAAAATTTTTTTCTTTTATTTGACAGGTAGAGTTGTAAGTGTGAGAGAGAGAGAGAGAAAGAGAGAGAGAGACAGAGAGAAAGGTCTTATTTCCATTGGTTCACTCCGCAAATGGCCGCTACAGCCGGTGCTGCGTCGATCCGAAGCCAGGATCCAGGTGCTTCCTCCCAGTCTCCACAAATAAATCTTATAAAAAAAAAAAAAGAAAAAGAAAAATCTATTCCTTTTTTTTTTTTTAAAGATTTATTTATTTATTTGAAAGTCAGAGTTACACAGAGAGAGGAGAGAGAGAGAGGTCTTCCATCCGCTGGTTCACTCCCCAGCTGGCCGCAATGGCTGGAGCTGCGCCGATCTGAAGCCAGGAGCCAGGAGCTTCTTCTGGGTCTCCCACATGGGTGCAGGGACCCAAAGACCTGGGCTATCTTCTTCTGCTTTCCCAGGCCATAGCAGAGAGCTGGATCAGAAGTGGAGCAGCCAAGTCTCGAACTGGCACCCATATGGGATGCCAGCACTTCAGGCCAGGGCTTTAACCCACTGCGCCACAGCGCCAGCCCCAATTTTTCTTTTTAATATCAGGGCATTTTTTTTTCCTATTCAGCCATCTTGGAACCCTACTTATTTACTTTAAAGATTTATTTATTTGAAAGACAGAGTTACAGAGAAAAAGAGGGAGAGACAGGGAGGTCTTCCATCTGCTGGTTCACTCTCCAAATGGCCACAACAGCAGAAGCTGGACCAGGCTGAAGCCAGGAGTCAGGAGCTTCTCCCGGGTCTCCGACGCAGGTGCAGGAGCCCAAGGACTTGGGCCGTATTCTGCTGCTTTCCCAGATGCATTATCAGGGAGCTGGATTGGAAGGAGAGCAGCTGGAATGTGAACCAGCGCCCATAGGGGATGGCTTAATCTGCGACAGTACAATGCCAGCCCCAAGAACAGATTTTTAGGACACTTAAAGCAAGAGAGAAATGCGGCCAGATGAACGTGCTCGCCAGTGGGCAGGAACACCGAGCAGTTCAGGAAGTGTGCGCTAAGCTAGTGCTTGTTATGTGGGCACTCCCCTCTGGCGCCGAGGGACGCAGAGGGACGCAGCCGGGAGTGCGGCTTGCCGAGGCAGGGGTGGTCTGTCTCTGGAAAGTACGAATTCATCCCCGTTGGTTTCAGATTAAGATCACAGAGAAGAATCCTGACAGCTACCTCTCTGCGGGAGAAATCCCGCTCCCCAAGCTGTACATCTCTGTGGCGTTTTTCTTCTTCCTCTCGGGGACCGTCTGGATCCACATCCTTCGAAAGAGAAGGTGAGCACACTTCCTCGGCTCCTTGGGCCTAGGCACGGGCACTGCAGGGCGCTGCGTGTCCTCTGTGCCTTTGCGGCATGCAGCCCCGGGGGGATTTTGCCTGGAGCAGTTCTCCTTCCTGGGCGTCTGTTCTCCTTCCTGGGCGTCTTCCCTGAGCCCTCGGGGCCTGTGCAGGAGCCTTGCCGGCCCGGGAAGCCTCGGTATGCCTTGCTGTGGAGCACTTCTCACTGTGTTTAGAAAGCAAATCCAAACATTTAATAATGTGCAAGCAGAGTAAAGCAGAGTGCTTTCTTGGTGGAGCCCTCCCGTCCGGGGTGCTGGAGGGGCGCATGGGTGCCCTCGGGCTTCGGTTCTGGAGAGGAGATGAGCAGGGCCCACCACGGCCTGCCTGGGAGCAGAGACGTTCAGTGTAGTCCTGGAGACGACTCACAGCCTGGTGGGGATGGGTTTTGTGTCTTGACCCCTGTGCCTGTCGCAGGGAAAAACCTCTGCAAAGCCCACCTGCCTGACTCGGGCCTTCATCTGAGAGCCTGGGGGCTCCGCCTTCCTGTACTGGGTCCTGAGAACCAGGACCTGAGAACCTCACAGAGCTGAGCCCGGAACCCCGAAGGCCCGTTTAGGGAGTACTGCAAAGTGCTTGTCATAGGCCTGGAAGCTGGACTGCCTTCCAGTGGGCGTGTGTGGGGTCTGGTGGATCAGACTGGCTGGGTGCAGTTGCTGGCACCTGTTTGTTGCAGCATCATTTTTTCTTTTTCTTTTTTCTTTTTTTTTTAGATGTATATTTATTTTAAAGGTAGAGTTACAGAGAGAGGGAGAGAATTTCCATTGCTGGTTCACTTCCCAAATGGCTGAACCGGCTAGGACTGGGCCAGGTCAAACCCATGAGCCAGGAGCTTCATCTGGCCTCCCAAGTGGGTGCAAGGGTCCAGGCACTTGAGCCATCTTCTGCTGCTTTCCAGGCTCATTTGTAGAGAGCTGGATCAGAAGTGGAGCAGCCGGGGCTTGAACCAACGCCCATGTGGGATGCTGGAGCTGCAGGCAGCAGCTTAACCCCTTGTGCCCTGGTGCTGGCTCCTGCAGTAGTGTATGCGCCATGTGGAAGAGTTTCTGGCTTCCTTGGGGAGGTCTGTGTAATCCTGCTTGGAATAGGTTATCAGGAAGCCATCTCTAAGAAAGAAGGAATCCTATGAATTCAGACTATGAGGTTTTGTCATTCTTTTATCTTTGTTTTAAAGGAAGGTCTGGTTTTGCCTTTGTTAGCAAACAGCGAGGAGTCAGAAGTGTCGGCTGTGACCTTGATGGCCGTGTGCCTCGCTTCGTTCTTCAGTTTCTCCTTCCTCAGGTTCAGACCTGGGGCAGGACTGGTCGCTGCCTTCCCCTGTGAGGTCCTTAGGTTTGCTGCGTGGTCCCCCACGGCAGGGTGTGTGAGAGGGCCTCGTCCAGCAGGTGCTCTGCCGATGTGGACAGGCCACGTTCAGTGGTTTGTAATTTCCCTTGGTGATGGCAAGGTCACTCACGTAGAATTGTAGGAACAGTTTCAGTCAGTGGTTGGATGAGGCTGACCTACTCTGTACAAGTCACGTTGTTAGCTTTTGGTGGAGGTGTGGTACACACACAGAAAGGTGTCATTTCAGCCGTCCTGTGTTTTTCTGGGAGTCTTAAAGCATGGGTTGGAAATTTAGGTATAAACGATAACGTCTATAGCGACTGTTCTTTTGTTAAAAGTAATTTTATTTCAAAGGCAGAATGACAGAGAAAGAAGGGAGGGAGAAAGAGATCTTCCCTGTGTTGATTCGCTCCCCAAATGCCCACAACAGCCAGGGCTGGGCCAGGCTGAAGCCAGGAGTCAGGAGCTCCATCCGGGTCTCCCACCTGGGTGGCAGGGATGCAAGCCCTTGGCCGTCACCTGCTGCCTCCCAGATGCATTAGCAGAAGGCTGGATTGGAAGAGGAGCAACTGGGACTTGAACCAGTGCTCTGATGCTGGGCTGTGCTGGAGGCCCGCCCCTGGGGACTGTTGTTGTACATGTTCCTCTCAGTAACGTCCTCTTTGGATGGACCCACATCCCTGTGTACCTCTAGCTCATAGATTTGTAGCTTTAGCCCTCTGTGGGCTGCGTCCTTGCCTGCCTCCGTCTCCCCGGCCCCCAGACGGTGCGGTCAGAGCCTCCCTCCTGCCTCCCGCATCCCGCCTGCCCTGGGCATCGATGCCGCCTCTGAGGGCCAGTCCCCGGAGGAGGTGTGCTGGCTTGCGAAGGGCTCTGGTTTGTTTTCGTGGCATGCCGCCGAACTGCTAGTTTACGGTGCTGCCAGCAGTGCGTGAGGCTCCGACGGCCCACGTACTCAGCAGCAGTGTACGTCTCTGGTGGGAGTGACGTGGGCGATCGTCTCAGGACTTGTTCACCCCTGGGAGTGTGTGCTGTGTATATTGGGTTTTCTTCTAGCTTTTTTGTGTATTGGTCCTCAAGCCCATGTGTATCTCAGCCATTGCAGTTTCTTCTTCCAGTTAAACTTCTCTGATGCTCATTGTTAAATGAAAATCTTCCATTTTAACGCAGTCAGCGCTCTTTAATTATAGTCTTTTGGGTTGGGTCCCTTGGATCTTAAGAAGCCCTCTTGTATGGGCCCCTGCACTGGCAGGGGAGACCCAGAAGAAGCTCCCGGCTCCTGGCTTCGGATCAGCACAGCTCCGGCCATTGTGGCCATCTGGGGAGTGAACCAGCGGATGGAAGACCTCTCTCTGTCTCTGCCTCTGCCTCTCTGTAACTCTGCCTTTCAAATAAATAAATCTTTTTAAGAAAAGTGACAGATTTTTCTTCTTTAAAAAGAAACTCTCTTCTCCAGAGTCCCAAGGTCACAAGATGTGTATTTGAGATCCATCCCGCACCCTCCGCTGTGTCAGTGCAAAGCACAGCTCAGCACTTGATTTTTCTCTCTGTGTAGGAAAGAGCTGATTCCTTTTCTCTGTTCCAGTTCTTTCTTAACATTTTCAATTTTCATTTTGTTTGGAAGGCAGACAGAGCTCTTGTATCTACTGGTTAACTCATGTCCTGTGTGGCTGCTCACAGAGCTCTCTCTCAGTAATGGTCTTGTATGTCCTAGTGGGTTGGTTCCTAGGAGGAGGTGGAAGTGGTACAGGAATTCAGTGCCTGGCAGCCGTAGGGTGGCCTGGCAGACCTGTGGGGGGGTGGGACGGGGATTGGGTGCTGTGATTGGCAGGCACCAGTCATGACGGGAACAGAAAGGGACACGATCCTTCACCTGTTCTTGTAGGCCCTTGGGCTGCAGGCTTCCCGGTAGCTGTACCCAGTCACTCTGCTTTCCCAGGGATTTTTTTTTTTTTTTCAAAGATTTATTTATTTGAAAGGCAGAGTTATGGGGGACCAAGGAGGGGGAGGGCAGAAAGAGGTCTTCCATCCGCTGGTTCACTCCCCAGTGGCTGCAACAGCCAGGGCTGGGCCAGGCCGCAGCCAGGAGCCAGGAGCTTCCTCCAGGTCTCCCACGTGGGTGCAGGGGCCCAAGCACTTGGCCATATTCTGTTGCTTTCTCAGGCACATTAGCAGGGAGCTGGATTGGAGGAGGAGCAGCCAGGACTCAAACTGGCACCTGTATGGGCTGCAGGCGGCGGCCCCTTTCCCGGATTTTGTGTTGTGTTCCTGGGTCTGTCGCCTCGTTCTCGCCTCCGGGACCTGCGCGGGTGGTTTCCGAGGGAGGCCGGCAGCCTTGCTGGGTTTCCTTCTTGGCAGGGCCTGGATTCCGTCAGGCCAGCCTACCGTGTGTGACGGTTCCCTTCCCAACATTAAACCATAGATCAGAGACGGCTGGGACGAAACGACTTTTCGTACGAAGGCTTCCTGCTTGTGGTTTGCTGGGGTCTGTTTGCTCCCTCCTTGTGAATCGATGCCCGAGCCCTGTCCGTCTGTCTGCAGACTGGAGTCGGTTAACGCCTGCCTCTCTTCCCAGGAACGATGTGTTTAAAATCCACTGGCTGATGGCGGCCCTTCCCTTCACCAAGTCTCTCTCCCTGGTGTTTCATGCAGTATGTATTCGTGTTTTGGGGATCATTGGTGGGGTGATGCACATACATGCCAACAAGAGCAGGCAAAGGAATTAGAGGGGAGGAGGCGGTAGAGTGTGGGGAGCGGGGAGGACCAGGCCTCTCAAAGTCTCCTTTTGATGGGTGGGACCAGGGCCGGGCCAGGGCAGGGCCTGGCCAGCTGTAGTGACCACAGCCTCTCTGCAAGGCAGGCGCCAGTCATCTGATCCCCTTTAGGAACCTGGCGTTCACCTCGAGCACCTGGTTTTGTTGGCGTTCTCATTCTTGAGATGAGAGTGCCACCTGCTGAACTGTTCCCCTGATTTCTGTTATTTTTCTAAATCACCCCCCGTGCTCCTGCTTACTTGAAAGTTCAGCATTAGCAGGCTTATCTGGGAGAAAAGGATGCGAGCTTTGGCTTTGAGCTGCTGCAGATTAAAACGAGCTTTTCCTGGGCTGTGGGCCTCGCCGTGGCAGCGACAGTGACAGTGACAGTCTCCAGACAGGCTTCTGCTGCACTCGGCAGTACCGTCATAGGAAAAGGCGGCAGCACATCCACTCACAGTGGCGGGAGAAGACAGTCATTTGGCTGATTTCCCGTTTGATGTGGGTTAAGTGATTCTTTGTGGAGCCTCAGAGAGAACGAGGGAAGGCTCCTTGAGTCCTTCAGTGACAGCAGTGTCACCTTGTAGGTTCTGCCAGCAGGAGGTGTGGGTGTGTCACTAGAAATTGCCACTGTAGTCAAGTGCATTGTTGGCTTCAAGTGGCACTAAGCTTACAGATGTTTTCCAAGAGAAAAGATAGTTGAAGCCAGATGATTCACGTAAACTTTTTAAATATATAAAGATTTATTTATTTATTTAACGAGAGAGAGAGGGAGAGAAAGGACTTCCATTTGCTGGTTCGCTCCCCAGATGGCTTTAACAGCCAAGGCTGGGCCAGGCTGGGGCCCCTCCAGTTCTCCTACGTGGGTGCAGGGGCCCAAGCACTTGGGCCATCCTCCGCTGCTCTCCCAGGCCATTAGCAGGTTTGGAAGTGGAGCAGTGGGGAATCAAACCAGCTCCCATATGAGATGCCTGTATCGCAGGCAGCGGCCCACCCCCCAGGCCACAGCGCCTGCCCCACCGTACACATTTTTTTATTGACTGACTGACGTGAGCAGCAGGGGAATGAAAGACACGGTTCTTGGCTGAGATGCCAAGCCTGGCATTTGGACCGTGGAGGATTTAGAACACAGGAATCGTCTGCCAGGGTGTATCGCTTGCCTCAAGAGAGAGACCTGGGCTGGGTGTCCGTGACATTGAAATCTTGTGTTGTTTCTCAGGCTGCCTGCCTTTGTTAGGGCACTCACTTGCTGAACTGAATTACCAAGTGAGCTCTGGGGCAGTGCTGGGGTGGGCCAGCGCCGCTCTGGGACCTTGGGGTCAGGTGGCGGGCCAGCCTCGCTGACAGGCGCTGTCTGCTTGCAGATCGACTACCACTACATCTCCTCCCAGGGCTTCCCCATCGAGGGCTGGGCCGTGGTGTACTACATAACCCACCTGTAAGTACCCGTGTGCTTGGACGTACAGCCGGGCAAGGCTGGGGGAGCGTGTGTCAGTGTGCGTCCTTGTCCAGACTTGAGCACCCGGTAGTGGCGGGCTCCTGCCTGTCTGCCCTGGGCTGCTCACGTCAGGGAGGGGTGCTCTCAGAGAAGTGCTGCTCACATGGGACGCCCTTGCGGAGTTTGGCAAGCCCAGGTAGTTAGGGAACTGGCTGTGCAGGTGGACTGTGGTGACTCTAAGCTGTTTTCTCCTCCAGGCTGAAGGGGGCGCTGCTGTTCATCACCATCGCACTCATCGGCACTGGCTGGGCTTTCATTAAACACATCCTCTCAGATAAGGACAAAAAGATCTTCATGATCGTCATCCCACTGCAGGTAACTACCCCTCATGGCCCTCGTCACTTCCTGTCTTGGCACTTGGCAGGGCTCAGCGCAGGTCTGTGTGGGAGGAGGGAGTGGGCTCCTGGAGGTCGGGGCTCCCTGGGACTTCCGATGGACTGAGACTGCAGGCCATGGCCCCGGCGAGGGAGTTCGGCCCTCAGCCATCTGTAACCTGGCCTGTGGGTGCCTACTCCGGCAGTGGGGCTGCTGGGAAGCTGGGGCGCCCTGCCTCCTCGCCGGCATCCGTCAGTCCTTGGAGCGAGGGCGCTCCAGCGAGTAAGAGAGTCCTCTAGCAGCCTGACGCCAGGGAGCCCCACGGGCAGAAGGCAGCAGCGGACTGCCTGGCCGAGGCCTCACTCCGCCCGGCTGTGTTAGGGGCCTTGGACTGAGGCCCGCCTGCCAAGGTCGCGCGCGCCCGTCGGGAGAGCCTGGTCTCACACGTGGCAGTCACGTTGGAGACAGCTTGGGGCAGAAAGAGCTGACGGTGAACCGAGACATCTTCGCAGGCTCGCACAAGTGCTCTCCTGACCGGGTACATGGAGAATGGGATTGAAAGAAGTTATTTTAGTTCAGAAATTCTGAAATCCACCCACAGTTTTCTCATGCACATTTTCCATGAACTTTTTGGAGACCTCTCAAATGCATTTGACTCTTTTTTTTTTTTTTTTAAAACACCAAAATAAACTTTTTATTCCGTCTCCATGAACTTTTCGAAGTGCTCCTGGTTGTGTTTGAGAAAGACGTTCTCATTAGCTGGTCTCATGGTCTGGCGTGCTGTGTCGGGCCAGCCCGTGCGCCTCTGGTGTTTGGCGGACGGCACAGTTCCCAGCAAAGCCCACTCCGTTCAGTCGTGGAGAGCCCACGTTGGCACCACCACTGACCGGCCCCTCAGGGTCTTCCACTAAGCTGGGTGTTCAAGGAGAGGAACGGGACGGAGGCAGGGGGCGGCCGCCGAGCTTGCCGCTGAGGAGCTGTGAGGTGGCTGGCTGCCGCGCCACCAGGCCCTGTCCCCGGCCACACTGGGCTTCGGCCTGCCAGCATCTCAGAGCGCATGCTCCATGGGCCTGGCTCCTCTCCTCACCTTGCCCTGCTGCCGCCGGGCCCCTCACCCAACGGGTTAGAGCCCCTGTCCCCTGGCCAGAACCATGGGGCCCCAGAGCCTTCTACCCTGCTTTCCCACTGTGTGCTCCAAGATGAGCACACGGGTGCAGGGGACCCCGTGAGGAGCAAGGACCCTGGAAGCAAGGCCAGCAGCAGGTTGTGAGCATCTGCACGGTGCTACCTGGGGAGGCCTTGACCGTCCACCGCTGGCCCTGGGGAGAGACGGCCAAGGAGTGCGGGGGCGCGGGCGGGACGGGGTCGGAGGCATGTCCCCCGGACACCTCCCTAGCATCTGTCTCAGCAAAGGGTGGGAGATCTGGACAGCACCTGGGAGCAAACGTTTCAGACAGGCTGGGCTTCGGGAAGAACCTGACTGACAGGTGACCGCTGCATTTGTGTTAGGTTTGCCTTTGTGGGAATTCTCTCTGTAACTTCTGTGTAAGGAGAGACTTCCCGGTGACACAGCTAATTGCACGTTCCTTACAGCAAGTCAAGCAGAGACTTTGGGACAGGGATTTTCCCTGGATACAGACGCATTCATAGTGCCGTGCCTGATGCTACACTTTGGTGTAGCCAGCTGAAACTCCGCGTAACGGCCAAGAGCCTGTGACCGGGAGTACGCACACAGGCGGCACCCCAACTTTGGAAGCCTGCTGGGCTGGCTCCTGGGAGGAGCCGTGTGCCTGCTCAGCTGTGGGCTCGGAGCGCCAGCCACACCCAGGGAGCACGTGGCCTCGTGGCCTCGTGGCGTGGAAGGCCTGAGTGAGTCCACTGAGGCTCGAGGTGCCTTCAGAGCAATGCCGAGCGTCTTGCCTACCTCCTTATCACCCCACAACTTAGTGACGTAAAGGAACAGTAACCAGTAACTCTCTGCTTCTTGGGGTCAAGAGTTTGAGAGTAGCTTGCCTGGGTAGGACTGGCGTGGGGTCCTGTGCGGGTGTCAATGGGCAGTGCCCGGGTCTGTGGCATCATGAAGTCTGGATTAGGCTCTTGTCTCCCCGGCTGGGGAGACTTGACCTGAGCAGCGGGTGCACCTCGTGCGTGTGTTCCTCTGCTCCTGCATTTGGGATGGCCACACTGCTTACCCAGGCCCAGGGAGCACCAGGCCGAGCTGGCTGTCCACCCTGGAGATCACAGGGTACCTCGTCTACCTTACTTGTTGGTCACAGCCGTCACATGCCTGCCCACAACCAAGGCTGCCACAGAGAATCAGCTCCTCAGAGGCAGGGTGGCAGAGCCCTGGGAGAACCCATGGGCTCAGGAGTGTTGTCCTGGCCCTGGGCTGGGGTCCTGCAGGCCCGGGTGTACCCTGCTGTGCAGGTGCTCGTGAACAGCCACCCCGTGCCTCGTGCCCCGCAGGTCCTGGCCAACGTGGCCTACATCATCATCGAGTCCACCGAGGAGGGCACCACGGAGTACGGCCTGTGGAAGGACTCCCTGTTTCTGGTGGACCTGCTGTGCTGCGGAGCCATCCTCTTCCCAGTGGTGTGGTAAGTGCCGCTGCCCCTCTGGGCGCCACCCTGCTTGGCTGTCAACCCCACCAGCCAAACTGGCTGCTTCCGCAGGGGTCCGGATCACACAGGGCGCCTGTGAAAAACACGGCTCTCCAGGCTCCAGACTGACCCAGGCTGGCTTCCAGGGGAGGGACCCTGTGTCTTTGTCATGTTGCCCAGGGGATTCTGTCAGAAGCAGTCTGGCTGTGGAGTGACGCTCAGCACAGTTCTAGGACAATGGAGTCCAGCCCGCAAGTGAGGATTTGGTAGCAACATGAAAGAGCAGCCTGAATGTGCGAGAAGGAAGTTGAAGGATCCCGTAAACTGCCTGTCCTGGCAAGCTGGATGGAAAGTGAGGAAGGACGTCAGCCTGACACCGCTGGGAGCCGGCCGCTCAGACGTTGTCGCCCTGGAGAGTGGGTCGCTCTGTTCCCGAGGAGGGCGGCCTGGCACGGTGTCAAGGGGTGTTAGTGCCGGTTAGTGGTCAAGGAGAAGGACTGCGCTTGATAGTCCCCTGGCGAGGGCCGGAGGGCCTGGGCCAGCAGGAACCCGGGCGGGGGAAGCCCTCCGTCCCTTGGCGATCCACGCGCAGGGCTGTGTGATGCCGTTGCCTGCCTCCCGTGCCCTGGAGACGTGAGAGGCTGCGAGGGAGGGAGGGAGTGTTAGGATCCTGGGCTCGGCGGGCTGTTTGGTTACCCTGAGTGTTCAGAGCGCGGTGCGGGGGGAGCGCGAGCCTTTCCCAGCAGGCGAGAGCCACACTCACCCCAATTCCATCGTGGTGTATCTTGGCACCGGCAGCTGAGCATAGACGAGAGAGTGGGCCTGCGACTCGTCAGCACAGCCGCCCTATGTGAGGGAGTAGCCAGTGTCCGTAGCGCAGGATAGTGGGCGCTGTCTGCAGACCAGGGGACAGGTCCCCTGTGCAGCTGTGGAGTGTAAGGGGCCACTTCTGCCACTTGTTCCTTTTTTTTTTTTTTTTTTTTTTTTTTGGACAGGCAGAGTGGATAATGAGAGAGAG
Source organism: Lepus europaeus (assembly GCF_033115175.1). Classification (NCBI taxonomy): domain Eukaryota; kingdom Metazoa; phylum Chordata; class Mammalia; order Lagomorpha; family Leporidae; genus Lepus; species Lepus europaeus. Next base: position 4,936,649 of record NC_084838.1, on the reverse strand, counting down.
AGACAGAGAAAGGTCTTCCTTTTTGCCGTTGGTTCACCCTCCAGTGGCCGCTGCATCTCGCTGATCCGAAGCCAGGAGCCAGGTGCTTCTCCTGGTCTACCCATGCGGGTGCAGGGCCCAAGGACTTGGGCCATCCTCCACTGCCTTCCCGGGCCACAGCAGAGAGCTGGCCTAGAAGAGGGGCAACCGGGATAGAATCCGGCGCCCCAACCGGGACTAGAACCTGGTGTGCCGGCGCCGCAAGGCGGAGGATTAGCCTGTTAAGCCACGGCACCGGCCTCACTTGTTCCTTAAAACCCCAGGGAGCAGCTGCTAAGTGGCAAATATCCTGGAAGTGGCTATAAGGTACCAAGGTACTGGACATGTTACTGCAGAAACAGGATCTGTGAGTTTTTCAGAAGCGTATTCAGCCGACATGGTGCCGGTTTCCTCCAGCAGACGGCCCCCACGGGGGGAGGGCGACTGCCAAGGCTTCAGGACACGTGGGTGGCGAGAGTGAGCCCCAGCGTCGGGCCAGGGGCCCGGCCCACTCCCCACGCAGCCTTATCTGCCTCGCTAGCATGGAACGCTGTCTCGTGCTCTGATCGAGGGCTTCCTTAATCACGTTAGCTCCCCCGCCCGAGCTGTAATGAGGTAATTAGTTACCGGCACGGCAGAGCCAAAAAGAGACTCCCAGGAGGCCGGCGTTTTCCTGCAGTTACAGATCTGCACTCGAGGGAATGGAGGTGCGTGAAGCCATGTTCACGGCTCCTAGCTCTAGGCTCTAGGAGGTGGCAGGGGCTTTGTCCTAGGGTCGATTGGCTCCCCTGTTGGTGAGCTCCCCACCATCTGCTGTTTCCGGAGTGTTGGGTGGGGGGTGGCTGTGGGAATGAGAGCGCCGACGGAGGCCAGGTGCGCTTGTGTTGTTCCCGCCTCTGGTTGCGGCCCCTGCCAGACTCATGGCCGCGGAGCCGCCAGTGGAGGAGGTCTTCGCCTCTCTGGCTGGGCGCCATGCTTGAGAAGCGTTGGTGACCAAAGATCACTTCTTAGGGGGAGGCTGTAGTCAGTCTCCCCCCGTCAGTGTATCATCGAGGAAGCTAGGGCCTCCAATGACGGAGGCTGCAGGTGGAGGAGAGTCCGCGCCTCAGCTGACCTCTTGTTCCCCCGTGTTTGTTTGTAGGTCAATCAGGCACTTACAGGAGGCATCAGCAACAGATGGAAAAGGCAAGTTCCCCGTGCTGCTCGGCGCTCCTGGGGCTCACGCGTCGGGGCACCACTGGCCTAGGAGCAGCGGGGCTGGTTGGGTGAGCTGTCAGGAGGCCGAGGGTGGGGGCGGGGTGCTACTTGTTGAGATGAATCATTGCGTGGCCGCTGGTGATGGTGTTTGTCACTTCCCAAAACGGAGTCAGACAGAGAAAGCCTTGTCTTGGAAGGGCCAGATGCCCCTCGGCTGTGAGAACGGGAGGTCCTGTGCCGGGGGCGGCTTCCTCCTGCGCTGACACTTTCCCAGTGGACGTGTTGGTGCTCACTTGAAGTGAGACTGCGGCCAACGGCACGAGAGCCCCTCTACGCCTCCGACCGTCCAGTCGCGCCTCCTGGGTCGCAGGAGAAGCACAGGGGAGGTGTGGTGTGTGTTTCTGGGCGGGCTGCCGGGACACAGACAGGAGTTTGAGAGCAGTGCTTGCCCGGAGTCTGTGCCGCCCCTCGCCCCAGTGCGAGCACGTCACTCCTGCCCCATGACGCAGAGACCTGCTTGTGGTGTTCAGCCTTGGTGATGACCTTTGTTCTGATGGTAAAAGTTCTGTCGATTCATTTTAGACAAATGGGGTGCTAAGGTGACCACAAATCTTACTTTACAGACTTGGTATCCAATTAATAGTCCACTGTTGCTTTGAACTAAGCTGGATTTGACGTCCACACCAGGGCCAGGCAGGCTCAGTGGGGTCTTACTTAGGGCGCTGTCTTTGGGAGACTGCCCCCTCTGGCCCAGAGTCCTTGCTGCCATGGTTCCTGCCGGCCGGTCTCACAGGCCTCTGTCACTTCTGGGCAGCCTTGCCGTGAGAACCTGGCCTGGGCACCAACGGCCGTGCTGAGTCTCAGGGCCCTGGGCCCCAGAGGGAGCCTGGGCCAGTGTTTGTTTTCCTTCCAGCCCTGGGATGTGCCCTGTCTCTTGTTCTCTCTCCTTTTCCTTCCAAGGCATTTCCTGGCACAGGCTACAGGAAACACGAGTGAAATTCAGAGTAGCGCCTGCTGCAGACAGCAAACCTGCCTCTCCTGTGTGCTTCTTTGTATAACTCAGTGGATGAGTTTTTATTTTCTTTTTTAAAGATTTATTTATTTGAAAGAGTTACAGAGGGAGAGGGAGAGGCAGACAGAGTTCTTCCATCCATTGGTTCATTGCCCCGATGGCTGCAACAGCCAGGGCTGGGCCAGGCCGAAGCTGGGACCCAGGAGCTTCAGCTGGGACTCCCGTGTGGGTGCAGGGCCCAAGCTTCTGCTTTTCCCAGGTGCGTCAGCATGGGGTTGGATGGGAAGGAGATAGGAAGTGGAGCAGCAGGGACCTGAACTGGCACCCATGTGGGGTGCCGGCGTCTCAGGCTGTGCCACACGCCGACCTCAGATAGGTTTTTCTTTTTTGGATGCGAGCTCCAAGTGCTGTGTTTTTCAGTTGGGAAGCTTTGTCTGTTTTCTTCTCGACCTCGTCCTGCCCTCCCCCCCCCCCCCCCATCATCCTGACCCTCTGCCTGCCCCTGCCCCTTCCCCATCTCTCTCTGGAGGGCTTGGGCGAGGTTGGTGAGGAACCGAGCTCAGCCAGGGGTGGATGGCACAGCAGGTGGAGCCACCATTGTCCCAGCTTCCCTGTAAAGAGACTGCCTTTGTCACAGCCTGCAGCACTCACTCTGTCCACCAGGTGACAGCATCGGCCCTGTTCAGCAGGGAGTGGCACAAGGAGGCCAGGGCACACGGTCCCCGTTCTGAGGATAAGGCCTGTTTCTCACCAGCAGCTATCACAGGCCCTGAGGGCTCACGGGAGAGCAGCGTGGTGGTCTTCCCGACTCGGGTTCTTTCGTTGATTGGCTCAGGCGGGGGGGATTTTGAGCTAATCTGCAGGTACATTTTCCAATGTGTGCTTTGAAAATTGCCTGTGACGCTGCCAGCGTGAAGGCAGCCGTGCCCCGTGGCAGGGACGCGTCGGGAAAGGCACGCTGACCAGCTGGCCCACTGCAGGTGTGGCTGCCGCGTGCCGGCCAGTGAGGCAGCGCAGGAGAGCCGCAGTGAGCACGCCGGCCTGTGGTTCTGGAACCAGTGTGGTTGGACCCCCTGGGCCCTGCCCAGCCTGGAGCAGCTGAGCCGGGAGCCACGGCAGCCGTTGGAAGCTGTTGCTGGACAGGGGCTGGCGTTGCGGTGCCCGGCCTGAGCTCGTTGTTCGGCAGACTCGCCACGAGACCTTGACGGCGACGTGGGCTCTCAGATCTGCTTTGGTGCGGGTGCAGTCCAGGCTGAGCTCGTTGTTCGGCAGACTCGCCACGAGACCTTGACGGCGACTTGGGCTCTTGGATCTGCTTTGGTGCAGGCGCAGTCCAGGCTGACCAATTGCAGGGGGAGAAATGCTGTTCGCAGGTGGTCTTCCTGCCTTTGGGTTGACGATGGCTCTCAGAGAGAGTTTGCTTGGATTACGTCGTCTTAGCCTCTGGGTTCCTGAGACTGGACCTGAGGGAGTGTGAGGGAAGCGTTAAGGGCGCGGCTGCCCATCCACTGGGGCTTCTCCCAGGCCCCCGTCACCCGCGTTCCCGCCGTGCTGCCGCCTAGGTGGGAGCTCTCCTGCGTCATGCACACACACCCCGCTCGGCTTCACCTGCCACGGTTGCCGGTGACTGCCCGGGAGCCCGCCTCCCAGCCCCTTCTCCTTCTCCAGTGTCCTTACCTTGTAGGACTGGCTCGGAGAAATACACTATAAATTTGATTAACAGTCTCTACCTCTGGCATCCTTTTTTTGGCCTTGTGTATCGGAAGGAAAGTCGGGGACAGGTTCTGCAGAATCTCCGCTTTGATGTGAGCTTCAGCAGTGGCGAAGCTGCCCGCCGAGCGCCTGCCTCCTGTGCGTGCAGAGGCGCCGCGGCCGGGAGAGGCACCTGCCGAGGGCTCGGGAGGACACTGTGTTGATAAGAAAGCATCACTGCTCTTTCTCCTGGCAGCTTTTGCCCAACCCAGGCGCCGCGTCCCTCACTGCTGTCTACTCGCAGCGGGAGAGAACAGGCTCAGGTCACCTAAGTGTGGCCCTGCTGAGACGGCCACAGCTGTGAAGACTCGCCTCCTGATGCAGGAGCCTGGCGCTCCGTGTGGCAGAGTGCGAGGTGTGCGTGAGGCGCCGGCGTTGCCGACCGAGGTGCAGCTGTGGTCTTGAGGAAGTGTGTGTGCGGTTGCTTGGGTCGCAAGATGCACTCGCTGCTTTTCTCACCAAATGCCTTTTTTGATTTTGATTTATTTTGTTTATTTGAAAGGCAAAAAGGGAGAGACAGAGAGGGAGGGGACAGAGGCTGAAGCCAGGAGCCAGGAGCTCCATCCAGGTCTCCTGCATGAGTGGCAGGGGCCCAAGCTCTTGGACCATCTTCTGCCACTTTCCCAGGCCATTAGCAAGGAGCTGGATCGGAAGTGGAGCAGCTGGGACTCGAACCAGGCACTGTGCCACAATACCAGCCCCTCCAAACACCATTCTCTAAAATTAAGATCTATTTATTTATTTAAAAGTTAGAGTGACAGAAATGAGGGACTAGGAGTTCTTCCATCCTCTGGTTCACTCCTCAGATACCTACCACAGCCAGGACTGGGCCATGCTGAAGCCAGGAGCCAGGAACCTACGTCCTCATCGCCCACATAGGTGCAGGGACCCAAACACTTGGGTCATCTGTCGCTGCCTTCCCAGGTGCGTTGGCAGGGAGCTGGACTGGAAGCAGAGCAGAGGGACCCAGACCAGCTGCTCCGATGTGGGATGTCGATGTCCCATAGACAGCTCACCCACTGCACCGTGATGCTCACGCGTAAGCGCCGTTTTATTTGGGGGAAAAAAAAATGACCCCTGTGCTTACTTAGGCTTGGGATTTGGCAGACTTTTTTTGGAAAATGAACCAGATGAACATGTCATTCTGAGGCAAACAACTTGACTGTTTTGCTAGTGATAAAATTTGTGCTTTTAAGGGAAAATTAGAATTTAGGAAAACTTATATCCACTACTATAAGCTTAACCGTTCAATTTAAAATATTTATTTGTTTGAAAGAAGCCACAGAAACAAAGGGAGAGACAGATGTTCGTCCGCTGGTTCACTCTGCAGATGGCCACAACAGCCAGGTCTGTGCCAGGCTGAAGGAAGCCAGGAGCTTCCTCCGGGTCTCACGTGGGTGCAGGGTCCCAGACACTTGGGCCTCCTCTGCTGCTTTCCCAGGCCATCAGCAGGGAGCTGGGTCAGGAGGGAGCAGCCGGGATTCACACTGGTGCTCCGATGTGGGATGCCTGCATTGCACGTGATGGCTCCCCTCGCTGCGCTGGAGGGCCCGGCGCGAGGGTTTCAATTCTGAACAGAATTCCGAGCAGGAGTGGTATTCTTTTTAATCATATAATAAAATTTTCCAGTGCTTTTGAGATCTGTGTAACTTAGAGAAATGATATCTTCCAGGCAACCTAATGGTTCACAGTCACGCATGGGTAAAAAAAAATCCATTTAAGGTGCAGGTTGGAGCGGTGGAGTTTAATGTAACAGGGTGTGCGAGGGCGCTGGGAACATTCCAGAGTCCCTGCGCCCTCATCTTCAGAGCGCGGCGAGTTTTGAGGCAGAATCCAGAAAGGCCGTTCACGATGATCTACTCCTGTCTGTGGCCATATTTTCTCTGCCTGCTTCCACTGAAACCCTTCCCCAGAACGGGTTGAACACAGAAGGAGGTATGAACATCTAGCTGCGTTTTATTAAACCAGACTTTGAAGAGATGGGCAGGCATGGAAAACCATTTTATTCTCCTTTTTTACAGAGTGGATATTTATGAGAAAGCTGTACTAGATTGTTTTCTGTTGCTGTATCAGAATGCCCAAGGCTGAGTCCTGGGTGGAGAAGAGCGGTGCATCCAGGTCGCCGCTGGGGCAGCCCCGCGTCCGGGGTGGGGCGGCGCTGTTTGCTCAGCCTCCGGTGCGGGCCTCAGGCCTGCGTCACAGCGTGCAGCTGGTGTCAGGGCAGGAGCGCCTGTGACAGGGCGCGGAGGCTCGGGAGGCGGGCTCGGTCTTCCTGTGACACCTCACTCTCACAGGAGCCGACTCAGCCCGAGACTGGCAGTGACAGGTTCTGAGGGTGCTGCCCCGTGCGCAGCTACCTTCCTGAGGGCCCACCTCCTGGGGCCCCCACATCTCCTCACACCAGCGCCACACCAGGCCCCCAGCCGGCCGCCTCGCAGGACGAGCCGAGGCCAAACCACAGCGAAAATGTTCTTGTTACTTTCCAATGAGCTAGGAAATCCTTCGGCCGTCTGTTTCACCTCACAGTGTGGTGGCTTTGGATAGATGCACCTGTGCAAACAGAACCTCTCGGGCACAGCAAGTGGACGGGGTCCCGAGACCAAGGCAGCCCGTCCTGCTGCCTGGGCGGCTTCCTGAGCCTCGGGTCGTGGGGCTGTGACCGTGAGTGCAAGCCTGCCTGGCTGGGCTGGTTTTTTTTTTTTCTTCTTCTTTTTTAAAGATTTATTTTATTTATTTGAAAGAGTAGAGAGAGGTAGAGACAGAGAGAGGTCTTCCACCCACCACTTCACTCCCCCTGGCCAGAGCTGAGCTGTTCCAAGGCCAGGAGCCAGGAGCGTCTTGTCTCCTAGGTGGGTCAGGGGCCCAGGAGCCGGCGCCCGTGTGGGCCGCCAGCGCTGCAGGACGGGGCTTTCGCCCGCTGTGCCGCAGCGCCGGCCCCTCCTGGCTCTCTTCTTCCTTCCCCTGTTGAGCGTGTTTCCGACTGCCTTGTTGGGGACGTCCGTTACCTCGGGGCGGTGTGTGCCCGAGAACTGGGTGTGTCTGGGTTGTGTCCTGCACACGGACCCCTGAAGAGAAGTGTTGTGCACGTGGTGGCTGCAGCTCGTGGTTGCGTGGTAAATCCTTGTCAGTCTCACTTTCTTTACATGAGTGGTTTTTTTTTTTTTTTTTTTTTTTTTTTTTTAAGATTTATTTTGTTTATTTGAAAGGCAGAGTTAGAGGCAGAGAGAGAGAGAAAGTCTTCCATCTGCTGGTTCATTCCCTAGAGGCCGCAGATGCTGGATCTGTGCTGATCTGAAGCCAGGAACCAGGAGTTCCTCTGGGTCTGCCATGTGGGTTCTGGGGCCCAAGGACTTGGGCCATCTTCTCCTGCTTTCCCAGGCCATCGGAAGTGGAGCAGCCAGGACTGGAACTGGTGTCCATGTGGGATGCCAGCACTGCAGGTGGCAGCTTTACTCGCTATGCCAAAGCGCCAGCCCCACTAGTGTTCTTAGCCCTATTGGGATGATAGCTCTATTTGAGAATTTATCTCTTGGCCGGCGCCGCGGCTCACTAGGCTAATCCTCCGCCTGCGGCGCCAGTACTCCGGGTTCTAGTCCCAGTTGCTCCTCTTCCAGTCCAGCTCTCTGCTGTGGCCCGGGAGTGCAGTGGAGGATGGCCCAAGTGCTTGGACCCTGCACCCCATGGGAGACCAGGAGAAGCACCTAGCTCCTGGCTTCGGATCAGCTCAGCGCCGGCCGTGGCGGCCATTTGGGGGGTGAACCAACGGAAGGAAGACCTTTCTCTCTCTCTCTCTCTCACTGTCTAACTCTGCCTGTCCAAAAAAAAAAAAAAAAAGAGAGAGAGAGAGAGAGAGAATTTATCTCAATGTTTTCTTAAAGTTTTTCATGAAATTTCATGGGATTCATGGACCCCAGATTTAATATCCCCTTCCTTGGATTAATTTAGAGCACATATTACTCTTGGACAAGGGTTTGGCTGGCGGAATGCCAGCATAGGGGCCAGCATTATGGCACAGCGGTTAGGCTGTCACTTGGTTTGCTTGCATCCTGTATCAGAGCACCAGTTTGAATCTCAGCAGCTCCACTTCTGATCTCGTTCCTTGCTGATGTGCTGGGGAAGGCAGCAGCAGATGGCCTGCGTGTGGGAGATGTGGATGTAGTTTCTGGCTCCTGACTTTAGCCTGGCCCAGACGGGCTGTTGTGACCATTTATAGAGTGAACCTGCAGATGGAAGAGCGCTCTCTCTCTCTCAGCCGCCGCCTGCAGTGCCGGCATCCCCTGTGGGCACTGGTTCGATTCTTCGCTGCTCCACTTCCAATTCAGCTCCCTGCTAATGCACCTAGGAAAGCAGTGGAAATGGCCCAAGAAAGACCTCTGTCTGTTTCCCCCCTTTCTCTCTGTAACTCTGCCTGTCAAATAAATAAAATCTTTAAAAAAACAATATGTTGCTGTTGCCTTGAGTGTACGAGTATCTGTTCAGGTCCTCCCCTTCGGTCCCTTTGGGTTTCTCCCAGAAGTGGGATCGTGTGCCAATTCTGCATTTGGTGTTTTTGAGGAGCTGCCACACCGGTCCCACCCTGGTTATTCCATTTGACATTCCCGGCAGCAGTGCAGGTGGATGCCGTTCTCCATACTCTCACCAGCACTCAACTGTTCGCTGCGTTTGGTTTGGTTTGGTTTGGTTTGAAGAATTTTTATTATTTATTTATTTTCATCATTTGAAAGGCAAAGAGAGAGAGGTGCAGAGACAGGAACGTTTGCTGGTTCACTCCCCCAAATGACTGCGGCAGGCAGGGCCAGGACGTGCAGGGCCCGGTGCCTGCGCTCTGTAAGGGACTCCAGCACCGATGCCCTGGTGCGCTGCTTCCCAGGGTGCACAGCAGGGAACTGGAACGGAGCTGGAAGTGGAGCCAGTACTTGAAGCCCAGGCACCCTGATCCAGTGCCCATCTGGGATGCTGGTGCCACAGGCGAAGCACGCCACAATGCTGGCCCCAAAACTTTAAAAAAAAAAAAGATTTATTGGCTGGCGCCGCGGCTCAATAAGCTAATCCTCCGCTTGCGGCGCCGGCACACCGGGTTCTAGTCTCGTCAGGGCGCCGGATTCTGTCCCGGTTGCCCCTCTTCCAGTCCAGCTCTCTGCTATGGCCCGGGAGTGCAATGGAGGATGGCCCAAGTCCTTGGGCCCTGCACCCCATGGGAGACCAGGAGAAGCACCTGGCTCCTGGCTTTGGATCAGCGCAGTGCGCCCGCTGCAGCACGCCAGCCACAGCGGCCATTGAGGGGTGAATCAATGGAAAAGGAAGACCTTTCTCACTGTCCACTCTGCCTGTTAAAAAAAAAAATTATTTATTTGAAAGAGCTACTGAGAATGGAGGAGGGAGAGAGAGAGAGTGAGCGAGCGAGCGAGCGAGCTTCCACCCACTGCTTCACCTCCCAGACAGCTACAGTGGCCAGCCCTGGGCCAGGCTGAACTAACAGGTCTCCCACATGGGTATAGGGGCCCAAGCACTAGGGCCATCCTCTGCTGCTTTTTCCCAGGTGCGTTAGGGGGCTGGATTGGAAGTGGAGCAGCAGGACACGAACAGCCTCCCTTACGGGATGCCCGTCTCACAGGCCGTGGCTTTACCTGCTAATCTGCAATGCCAACTCCTGCCGTTTCTAATTGGGTTGTGTTGTGATTTGGATAGAGTTCGTCCCTCGAGGGTTTGTGTCCTGGAAGCTCAGTCCCTGGTGTGGATTGGGGTGGTGGGGTGCTTAGGAGCTCAGTCCCTGGTGTGGATGTGGGGTGGTGGGGTGGTTAGGAGCTCAGTCCCTGGTGTGGATGTGGGGTGGTGGGGTGGTTAGGAGCTCAGTCCCTGGTGTGGATGTGGGGTGGTTAGGAGCTCAGTCCCTGGTGTGGATGTGGGGTGGTGGGGGTGGTTAGGAGCTCAGTCCCTGGTGTGGATTGGGGTGGTGGGGTGGTTAGGAGCTCAGTCCCTGGTGTGGATGTGGGGTGGTGGGGTGGTTAGGAGCTCAGTCCCTGGTGTGGATGTGGGGTGGTGGGGTGGTTAGGAGCTCAGTCCCTGGTGTGGATGTGGGGGGTGGTTAGGAGCTCAGTCCCTGGTGTGGATTGGGGTGGTGGGGGTGGTTAGGAGCTCAGTCCCTGGTGTGGATGTGGGGTGGTGGGGGTGGTTAGGAGCTCAGTCCCTGGTGTGGATGTGGGGTGGTGGGGGTGGTTAGGAGCTCAGTCCCTGGTGTGGATTGGGGTGGTGGGGGGTGGTTAGGAGCTCAGTCCCTGGTGTGGATGTGGGGGGTGGTTAGGAGCTCAGTCCCTGGTGTGGATTGGGGTGGTGGGGGTGGTTAGGAGCTCAGTCCCTGGTGTGGATGTGGGGTGGTGGGGGTGGTTAGGAGCTCAGTCCCTGGTGTGGATGTGGGGTGGTGGGGTGGTTAGGAGCTCAGTCCCTGGTGTGGATGTGGGGTGGTGGGGTGGTTAGGAGCTCAGTCCCTGGTGTGGATGTGGGGTGGTGGGGTGGTTAGGAGCTCAGTCCCTGGTGTGGATGTGGGGTGGTGGGGTGGTTAGGAGCTCAGTCCCTGGTGTGGATGTGGGGTGGTGGGGTGGTTAGGAGCTCAGTCCCTGGTGTGGATGTGGGGTGGTGGGGTGGTTAGGAGCTCAGTCCCTGGTGTGGATGTGGGGTGGTGGGGTGGTTAGGAGCTCAGTCCCTGGTGTGGATGTGGGGTGGTGGGGTGGTTAGGAGCTCAGTCCCTGGTGTGGATGTGGGGTGGTGGGGTGGTTAGGAGCTCAGTCCCTGGTGTGGATGTGGGGTGGTGGGGGTGGTTAGGAGCTCAGTCCCTGGTGTGGATGTGGGGTGGTGGGGTGGTTAGGAGCTCAGTCCCTGGTGTGGATGTGGGGTGGTGGGGGTGGTTAGGAGCTCAGTCCCTGGTGTGGATGTGGGGTGGTGGGGTGCTTAGGAGCTCAGTCCCTGGTGTGGATGTGGGGTGGTGGGGTGGTTAGGAGCTCAGTCCCTGGTGTGGATGTGGGGTGGTGGGGCGGTTAGGAGCTCAGTCCCTGGTGTGGATGTGGGCTGGTGGGGTGGTTAGGAGCTCAGTCCCTGGTATGGATGTGGGGTGGTGGGGTGGTTAGGAGCTCAGTCCCTGGTGTGGATGTGGGGTGGTGGGGGTGGTTAGGAGCTCAGTCCCTGGTGTGGATGTGGGGTGGTGGGGTGGTTAGGAGCTCAGTCCCTGGTGTGGATGTGGGGTGGTAGGGTGGTTAGGAGCTCAGTCCCTGGTGTGGATGTGGGGTGGTGGGGTGGTTAGGAGCTCAGTCCCTGGTGTGGATTGGGGTGGTGGGGTGGTTAGGAGCTCAGTCCCTGGTGTGGATGTGGGGTGGTGGGGTGGTTAGGAGCTCAGTCCCTGGTGTGGATGTAGGGGGTAGGTGGTGGTTAGGAGCTCAGTCCCTGGTGTGGATTGGGGTGGTGGGGTGGTTAGGAGCTCAGTCCCTGGTGTGGATGTGGGGTGGTGGGGGTGGTTAGGAGCTCAGTCCCTGGTGTGGATGTGGGGTGGTGGGGTGGTTAGGAGCTCAGTCCCTGGTGTGGATGTGGGGTGGTGGGGTGGTTAGGAGCTCAGTCCCTGGTGTGGATGTGGGGTGGTAGGGGTGGTTAGGAGCTCAGTCCCTGGTGTGGATGTGGGGTGGTGGGGTGGTTAGGAGCTCAGTCCCTGGTGTGGATGTGGGTGGTGGGGTGGTTAGGAGCTCAGTCCCTGGTGTGGATGTGGGGTGGTGGGGGTGGTTAGGAGCTCAGTCCCTGGTGTGGATGTGGGGTGGTGGGGGTGGTTAGGAGCTCAGTCCCTGGTGTGGATGTGGGGTGGTGGGGTGGTTAGGAGCTCAGTCCCTGGTGTGGATGTGGGTGGTGGGGTGGTTAGGAGCTCAGTCCCTGGTGTGGATGTGGGTGGTGGGGTGGTTAGGAGCTCAGTCCCTGGTGTGGATGTGGGGTGGTGGGGTGGTTAGGAGCTCAGTCCCTGGTGTGGATGTGGGGTGGTGGGGGGTGGTTAGGAGCTCAGTCCCTGGTGTGGATGTAGGGGGTGGGAGGCGGTTAGGAGCTCAGTCCCTGGTGCGGATGTGGGGTGGTGGGGTGGTTAGGAGCTCAGTCCCTGGTGTGGATGTGGGGTGGTGGGGGTGGTTAGGAGCTCAGTCCCTGGTGTGGATGTGGGGTGGTGGGGGGTGGTTAGGAGCTCAGTCCCTGGTGTGGATGTGGGGTGGTGGGGGTGGTTAGGAGCTCAGTCCCTGGTGTGGATGTGGGGTGGTGGGAGGCGGTTAGGAGCTCAGTCCCTGGTGCGGATGTGGGGTGGTGGGGTGGTTAGGAGCTCAGTCCCTGGTGTGGATGTGGGGTGGTGGGGGTGGTTAGGAGCTCAGTCCGTGGTGTGGATTGGGGTGGTGGGGGGGATTTAGGAGCTCAGTCCCTGGTGTGGATGTGGGGTGGTGGGGGTGGTTAGGAGCTCAGTCCCTGGTGTGGATGTGGGGTGGTGGGGTGGTTAGGAGCTCAGTCCCTGGTGTGGATGTGGGGTGGTGGGGGTGGTTAGGAGCTCAGTCCCTGGTGTGGATTGGGGTGGTGGGGGGTGGTTAGGAGCTCAGTCCCTGGTGTGGATGTGGGGTGGTGGGGTGGTTAGGAGCTCAGTCCCTGGTGTGGATGTGGGGTGGTGGGGTGGTTAGGAGCTCAGTCCCTGGTGTGGATGTGGGGTGGTGGGGTGGTTAGGAGCTCAGTCCCTGGTGTGGATGTGGGGTGGTGGGGTGGTTAGGAGCTCAGTCCCTGGTGTGGATGTGGGGTGGTGGGGTGGTTAGGAGCTCAGTCCCTGGTGTGGATGTGGGGTGGTGGGGTGGTTAGGAGCTCAGTCCCTGGTGTGGATGTGGGGTGGTGGGATGGTTAGGAGCTCAGTCCCTGGTGTGGATGTGGGGTGGTTGTAGGTGGTTAGGAGCTCAGTCCCTGGTGTGGATGTGGGGTGGTGAGAGGTGGTTAGGAGCTCAGTCCCTGGTGTGGATGTGGGGTGGTGGTAGGTGGTTAGGAGCTCAGTCCCTGGTGTGGATGTGGGGTGGTGGGGTGGTTAGGAGCTCAGTCCCTGGTGTGGATGGGGGGTGGTGGGAGGCGGTTAGGAGCTCAGTCCCTGGTGTGGATGGGGGGTGGTTAGGAGCTCAGTCCCTGGTGTGGATGTGGGTGGTTAGGAGCTCAGTCCCTGGTGTGGATGTGGGGTGGTGGGGGGTGGTTAGGAGCTCAGTCCCTGGTGTGGATGTGGGGTGGTGGGGGCGGTTAGGAGCTCAGTCCCTGGTGTGGATGTGGGGTGGTGGGGGTGGTTAGGAGCTCAGTCCCTGGTGTGGATGTGCGGTGATGGGGGTGGTTAGGAGCTCAGTCCCTGGTGTGGATGTGGGGTGGTGGGGTGGTTAGGAGCTCAGTCCCTGGTGTGGATGTGGGGTGGTGGGGGTGGTTAGGAGCTCAGTCCCTGGTGTGGATGTAGGGGGTGGGAGGCGGTTAGGAGCTCAGTCCCTGGTGCGGATGTGGGGTGGTGGGGTGGTTAGGAGCTCAGTCCCTGGTGTGGATGTGGGGTGGTGGGGTGGTTAGGAGCTCAGTCCCCGGTGTGGATGTAGGGGGTGGGAGGCGGTTAGGAGCTCAGTCCCTGGTGTGATGATGTAGGGGGTAGGTGGTGGTTAGGAGCTCAGTCCCTGGTTTGGATTGGGGTGGTGGGGGCGGTTAGGAGCTCAGTCCCTGGTGTGGATGTGGGGTGGTGGGGGCGGTTAGGAGCTCAGTCCCTGGTGTGGATGTGGGGTGGTGGGGGTGGTTAGGAGCTCAGTCCCTGGTGTGGATGTGGGGTGGTGGGGGGTGGTTAGGAGCTCAGTCCCTGGTGTGGATGTGGGGTGGTGGGGGTGGTTAGGAGCTCAGTCCCTGGTGTGGATGTGGGGTGGTGGGGTGGTTAGGAGCTCAGTCCCTGGTGTGGATGTGGGGTGGTGGGGGGTGGTTAGGAGCTCAGTCCCTGGTGTGGATGTAGGGGGTGGGAGGCGGTTAGGAGCTCAGTCCCTGGTGTGGATGTGGGGTGGTGGGGGTGGTTAGGAGCTCAGTCCCTGGTGCGGATGTGGGGTGGTGGGAGGTGGTTAGGAGCTCAGTCCCTGGTGTGGATGTGGGGTGGTGGGAGGCGGTTAGGAGCTCAGTCCCTGGTGCGGATGTGGGGTGGTGGGAGGTGGTTAGGAGCTCAGTCCCTGGTGTGGATGTGGGGTGGTGGGAGGCGGTTAGGAGCTCAGTCCCTGGTATGGATGTGGGGTGGTGGGGGTGGTTAGGAGCTCAGTCCCTGGTGTGGATGTGGGTGGTGGGGTGGTTAGGAGCTCAGTCCCTGGTGTGGATGTGGGGTGGTGGGGGTGGTTAGGAGCTCAGTCCCTGGTGTGGATGTGGGGTGGTGGGGGGTGGTTAGGAGCTCAGTCCCTGGTGTGGATGTAGGGGGTGGGAGGCGGTTAGGAGCTCAGTCCCTGGTGCGGATGTGGGGTGGTGGGGTGGTTAGGAGCTCAGTCCCTGGTGTGGATGTGGGGTGGTGTGGATGTGGGGTGGTGGGGGGTGGTTAGGAGCTCAGTCCCTGGTGTGGATGTAGGGGGTGGGAGGCGGTTAGGAGCTCAGTCCCTGGTGTGGATGGGGGGTGGTGGGGGTGGTTAGGAGCTCAGTCCCTGGTGTGGATGTGGGGTGGTGGGGGTGGTTAGGAGCTCAGTCCGTGGTGTGGATATGGGGTGGTGGGGGTGGTTAGGAGCTCAGTCCCTGGTGTTGATGTGGGGTGGTGGGGTGGTTAGGAGCTCAGTCCCTGGTGTGGATGTGGGGTGGTGGGGTGGTTAGGAGCTCAGTCCCTGGTATGGATGTGGGGTGGTGGGGTGGTTAGGAGCTCAGTCCCTGGTGTGGATGTGGGGTGGTAGGGGTGGTTAGGAGCTCAGTCCCTGGTGTGGATGTGGGGTGGTGGGGTGGTTAGGAGCTCAGTCCCTGGTGTGGATGTGGGGTGGTGGGGTGGTTAGGAGCTCAGTCCCTGGTATGGATGTGGGGTGGTGGGGTGGTTAGGAGCTCAGTCCCTGGTGTGGATGTGGGGTGGTAGGGTGGTTAGGAGCTCAGTCCCTGGTGTGGATGTGGGGTGGTGGGGTGGTTAGGAGCTCAGTCCCTGGTGTGGATGTGGGGTGGTAGGGGTGGTTAGGAGCTCAGTCCCTGGTGTGGATGTGGGGTGGTGGGGGTGGTTAGGAGCTCAGTCCCTGGTGTGGATGTGGGGTGGTGGGGTGGTTAGGAGCTCAGTCCCTGGTGTGGATGTGGGGTGGTGGGGGTGGTTAGGAGCTCAGTCCCTGGTGTGGATTGGGGTGGTGGGGGTGGTTAGGAGCTCAGTCCCTGGTGTGGATGTGGGGTGGTGGGGGTGGTTAGGAGCTCAGTCCCTGGTGTGGATGTGGGGTGGTAGGGGTGGTTAGGAGCTCAGTCCCTGGTGTGGATGTGGGGTGGTGGGGGTGGTTAGGAGCTCAGTCCCTGGTGTGGATTGGGGTGGTGGGGGTGGTTAGGAGCTCAGTCCCTGGTGTGGATGTGGGGTGGTGGGGGTGGTTAGGAGCTCAGTCCCTCGTGTGGATGTGGGGTGGTGGGGTGGTTAGGAGCTCAGTCCCTGGTGTGGATTGGGGTGGTGGGGTGGTTAGGTCCAGGGGAGGGATTGCTCGCTCTCTTCCCCAAGGCGTGCCTTCCCACTCAGGAACTTCTGCCCTGCACCTGGCTCTTGTCCACCCTCACGGCTGTCACATGTGCTGTCGCCTCTGAGCCCACGTCAGAGCCGGGCCGGTGCTGCCTCCCTGCTCCTGAGCCTGCTGGACTGGGAGGGAAGTCACTGTTTTTCTTCATAAAGGCCCCGTCGTCGGTGCTCTGTTGGAACGGCATGGGCCGGACCGGACACGCGGTCTCTGGTCGCACGGGGCTTTTCTTGTGAGATACTCACTGCTTCTAGAGGCCACGGAGCCTGTTCCGCTGCGTGACCGCACGGCGGCTCACCCTCTGGAGGGCTCCCGGGGCACCGGGAGGTCTGCCCTTAGCCGCCTGTTGGGTTCCGTGGGCTGCTTCTGGCTGCCTATGACACTGCCATCTGCCTTTTTCCTGCCGATCTGGAGGGAAAGGAGGAAGCAGAGATTCCGCCCTGTCGTTCCCAGCACGATGCGGGGGCGCAGCTGGGCCACGTCCCCCCACCTGCCTGGGCTTCGTTCGACTGCAGCCGTGCCCCTTAGCCAGCTCATCGCCGTGGCCGCCGGGCTCCAGTCCCGGAGTGCAGCGGTTGTGACACCGGCCGGCCACGGCGTCCAGCAGTCGCTCCCCCTTTACCGGAAACCTTTGCCGCCCTCTGTGCTCAGACGTTGAGCTGCCATTCTCCAACCACGCTGAACCCGGAGCGGCCGTGACTGCTCCTTGCAGACGGGACGCTCACACGGACGGAAGAGTGCTTCTGAGTCTCCCCAGGCCCGACTGTCCTGAGCCGAGTTCCTCCCGCCTGGTCCGCTCGCATGGTCTGCCGACCTGTGACTCCTGCGACGAGAGGCCCGCCTCTCTTTACCGAGCTGCCTTCCGCACGGTTCCCCTCGTGGCTCCGCAGCTCTGCCTGGGCGTTTGTAGGCCCTCTTCCTTGGCCCTGGCTCGGGGCCTCGGTCCAGCTTTCGCCTTTGACTCCGAAAGTGAGGTAGCCCCTGCACCGCGAGGCGGGTGGAGACCGCAGCCTGGAGACCTGAGGCAGAGGGCAGCCTCTCTGGTCCCGCGTGGCCGGGGGTGCCTGCCGCGAGCCCGGCCTCTGGGGCGCTGTTCCCTGACTCGGGAGGAGAGGCAGAAGCGACGAGGGTCCCTCCGCCTGGGTATTCCGAAGCGTATCCTCCTCCTCTTGCCCTGTGTCAAGGGTGACTGTCGGTCTGCCCCGAGCCGGGAGGGCCCTGCTTGCGGTCCTCCCTGCGGCCGGCTTGTCGGGTGCTGTGTTGGGAGCACTCTGGGTGCTCCCTGCTCTCTGGCGGCCTGGGCTGACGTGGCTTCTGTTAGCCCTGCCCTGAGCTCAGGACCGCATCCCGTGAGCCTCGCTGACCCTCTAAGTCAGGCGTCCACATGGCATCCATGAGCTGCTACCCAGGGGCCCCATGGGGGCCAGAAACTGCAGGAGAGACTTAGTACATGCATTAACTGTGGCTTTTTGCAAGTTGGCAGTGGGCTTGTGATTCTAGAAAGGTTTAAAACTGCCGCGAAGGAAACTTTTGAAGAGAAGGAGCGCTCGGGAGCTGTAGGGTCTTGAGAAGGGCGTGCAGGGTTGTGTGTGAGGAAAATGCCGTGCACGGATCTCACTTTGACGCCCAGTTCCCCTCTTGATTCTGCTCTCCACAGACTTTCTGAGGGCTCGTATTTTGAAGGCTGGTTTAATGCAGGGATTTTTAATTTCTTTTAATCTCCTAAAATATCTGTTACTTTCCCTCAACAGGTCAGCCCAGTCCCAGCTTCTGGCAGACATTATGAGGTGGGCGGTTAGCAGGGACACCCCCAGGCTCCTGTGAGCCACAGGCAAAGGCAGAGAGGCCGCTTCTGTAGCCAGACAGGAGCAGCCGTGTCAGGGGACAAATCGCCAGGGCTTCCCCGGGCCTTTCAGGTGCTGGGTGCCCGCTTAGCGTGGGGCCTGGCGTCTGCCTGGCGTGGCTCTGGCGTGGCTCTGGCGTGGCTCTGGCTGGCTCTTCCTGGCCGCAGCTGAGGTTTCTCTGAGCTGTGGTGAGGCCGGTGCTTTGCGCTAGCTGACTGCTGTGTACAGGGAAGGCAGTGCTCGCTCTCTGAGGAGGTGCTGCCTGCTGGTCACCAGCAATCGGGATTCTGACCTTGGTCCTCAGCTGGCCCGCTGCCAACTGTGACAGCGCAGTGGACAGCCAGGGTGTGGGGAGGGAGGGAGGGAGAGAGAGGGAGCGCTGTGTGACTGATGGCGCCCGCAGCATTGCGGCTGCACGCATGGCGGGCAGAGACAGGAAGGACTGCCGGAACGGAGTGTGGAGGGCCCTCTGCACACTGGCTGTTGCAGGGCCGCCGGTGTGGGGAGTGAGCTGGAAGCCGGGGCTGCGCTGCGCCGGTCTCATGGAGCCAGGCCGGCCGGCCGGCCGCTGGCACTGCTTGCTTTGATGCCTTTTACTTATCATTTGAGATGGAACTTCGCTTACGCTGAGCTGCTCGGCCCCTCGCTGTTCGGTTCGGTTCGGTGGTGTGTGGCGTCTTCTGGGCCATTGCTGAGTGTGTGTTGGGAGGCAGATCAGAGCGTGGCCTTCTGCACTGGCTTCCTGGATGGGGGTGGAGCCGTCAGGCCTGGGTGCTCCTGGGGCCGCCTGGGGCCTCGACCTCGGCGTCTCTGGGGAGTGAGGGGCTCCGCAGACATGGAGTCGCTGAGACCAGAGTGAGTCCCGGCGGCTCTCAGGCCATCACAGCTTCGGGTCCTCATTTCTCTGAATCCCCTCAGAGGCGCAGCAGGAGGAGCAGGCGTTGGTCGGGGGCCGCCCTCCAGCCCGAGGCCGATTGTATTGGAAGTTTTCACCCTTGTAGTGACTTCTGTGTCCCTTAAACCATCTGTTGTTTACTCCTTAGCGCGGACTGCCTTTCCCTTCGTGCCCAGTGTGGGTGTCGACACCCCTGTCCCTGCGGGAAGCCAGACAGGCACGAGGCCTGGCACCGCCACTTAGGAGCCGTGTGCCGTGGTGGCACACTCGCCTGCTCCGGCCTGAGCCCTTCCCCTGCCACGTAGCAGCGAGGGCGCCACCTGGGCTGAAACGAGAGGTTCACCTCGCGCTGGCACGGGGTCATTCGGTGCTGTCGTCACTGTCACCGTTCCAAGCCCGTCCAGGGAGGTCGTTGGCGGGGAGGGCATGGTCTTGTACCGGTCCGCGCTGCTGTCCTTTGCTGTGGTGAGGAGAGGTGTCCGCAGAGGTGCAGGGCCCCAGTAGGCGTGTGCACCGGCCCGTCCTCCCCGGGCCAGCGCCAGAGCCGGCTGGCCGCACGCTTGCGGCCCTTCGGGCTCAGTGGGCTCCTGTTGTGTTCTCCGCGGTAGGAGGGGTTTGCTGGGCGGACATCTGCTCGGACCCCGGCACCTCCTGTTGGCGCGCCGGCTTTGATCCCAGCTGTTCTGCTCCTTACTGATGAGCACCCAGGGGAGCAGCAGTGAGGGCTCAAGTCCTTGGGTCCCGGCCACCCGTGTGGGAGACCCAGATGGAGTTCCGGACGTCTGGTTCAGCCTGGCTCAGACCTGGCTGTTGCAGACATTTGGGATGTGACCAGCAGATGGAAGATTTCTCTGTCTTTCTGCCTTTCAGATAAATTGAAAATAAATTTAATTTTTTTAAAAAAGAAGTTGTCAGACTGGAGATTGATGGTCGCTGAGAGTGAGCGGCGTGTACAGGTCAGCTGCATGGGAGCCCTGGGGCAGGGCCGTGATCCCCCCCCACCCCCGCCAGGCTCCTGCCTTCCCCTCCCCCCCACAGGGGTGTGGAAGCCTGTATGGCCAGGCCTGACTGCGCAGGAACTGGGCAGCCTGGCAGCGGTACGTAAATCAAGCTCTCCAGGTAACACCGGCTGTAAGGCAGCTGTCTAGATGAGGCGCCTGGTGCCAGACGGCAGCGCAGGCCGGGGCAGGCACTGAGTTACGATGGTGCAGTGGCCGGAATTCAGGGCTCCTGGCTCCCATCCGGGGCAGTTTCCTCTCCCCATGCTCATTCTTTGACCATATTTGCTGCTGCTCGCCGTGGGGTCAGAAATAGCCAGCCTGGCCTTGCTCGCCTTCTCTCTCCTGGGAGCCCGGCTCCCCCGTGGTCCAGAGAGCGCCGGCTGTTCAGCTTCTTAAGCCAGGGGGTCTGGAGGAAGAGCAGAGTGGGGCTGGGATCCAGTGCAGCTGCAGCCTGGCTCCTCCTTGCCTAACGGCGGGAACTGCATCCGCCCTGTGCCCTCCAGGACGGGGCCCTGCCCTGCTCTGCGCCCTCACTCCTCGCCAGCCCCAGGCCCCGTTTGTTCCAATGTGGTTTACTCGAGTCTGGACGCCTGTGAGAGCATTGCCAGCCCAGTGCGCCCCTCACATGGTCCCGATCCTATAGGGAGCTGCCTTGTGATTTTTTTTTTTTTTTTTTTTTGACAGGCAGAGTTAGGCAGAGAGAAAAGTCTTCCTTCCATTGGTTCACCCCCCAAATGGCCGCCATGGCCGGCGCGCTGCACTGATCCAAAGCCAGGAGCCAGGTGCTTCTCCTGGTCTCCCATGCGGGTGCAGGACCCAAGGACTTGGGCCATCCTCCACTGCCTTCCTGGGCCACAGCAGAGAGCTGGCCTGGAAGAGGGGCAACCAGGACAGAATCCGGCACCCCAATCGGGACTAGAACCCGGTGTGCCGGCGCTGCAGGCGGAGGATTAGGCTAGTGAGCCGCGGCGCCAGCCTGCCTTGTGAATTCTCCCAACAGCCCTGGGTTAGGTCTTGCTTTTCTTTCCCTGACAATTGGAGAAACCGAGGCTCTGAGAGGTTAGGTGACTTCTCTGAGGTCACACAGCCGGGAAGCTCAGATGTGCAGGGCCTGTGGTCTTAACCTCTGTGCTCTCCTGTTTGCTGCGCCACGAAGACAGCTCAGCCCCTGCCCTCGCTGCCTCTCCTGTGACCTGCGTAGCAGCCTGCGCTCACCGCAGTCTGCACCGCCCAGCGTGGGGCTCTGCTCCTGGCCGTGCCCCATCCCCTGGCCTCTCCACCTGTCTGTTCCTGGACTTGTGGAGCCATCTCACCTCTGAGCCTCGGAGTTTGCTGTTTCCCGAACATTCTCTCACTTGGCTCTGGCTCGGGGCCAAGCTCCACTCTGGGAAATCCTCACTCTCAGCCCTGGCCTCCTGGCAGGGTCGGGATCCCTCCCTGGCAGCCACGCTCACCCCTGCTCTGTCCTAACGCGGCGGCGTGGAGCTTCCATTTGTCAGGGCACAGTTGTCACCGGGGCTGTTGTCCTCAGTCACTCACAAGGAAGAGCAGAGGGCAGTAGGAGGCGGCTGTTCCCTTGACCACTGCCACCAGGAGCAGGAGCCCACGTGCGGCGAGGGGCTCGGGCACACACAGGTGCTCAGTCCACAGGGCTCCATTCAGGTGCACAGTGCAGCCTCTACTGGTCCTGCAGCTCGGCCTCCTGCACCCCTCTCCCCATGGATGCCAGGAGCCGGGGCTGCCCAGGCCCTGCCTCACTCGGACAGGTGAAGACAATGCTGGAGGGGCTGGCTTGTGTTGCTGAGTCCCTGCACCGGCGCTCCAGTCCCGAGGGGGCTCCCAGGCACACGCTGTGCCCTCCCCTCATCCATACGTTTGGTTCCTGGCCAGGGGAGGGGGTCTTGCAGCTGCTCCTCCTTGGTGATCACCTTGTAGGTAATTCAGGGTTCCAGGAATTTCCCAAGCTTGATTGCCCCCCACTCATCATGAGCCAGAGGAGAGAGGGAGAAGGCAAAAGCCTTCGCCACCCACAGCCCATTGTTAAACTGGATCAGTAATTGAGCGCTCTTCAACAAAATTAATTTGCCTCCTGCGGGAAGGTTTATGATGAATGAGAGGATTGCCGATGGGGAGGGCGCCCGGCTACCCTCTGTGGTCATTAATATTTCATGGCTGCAGGCAGTGTCCGGAAGTGGTCCTGGCTTGGCTGCCCTTGCACCTTCGGGAAGGGAGGTCAGAGCTAGAGAGGTGGTGTGCAAAGGGTTTCTTGTAAGGCGCTTGAAGGAAACCGAAGTGGAATTTGCAAAATGGGCCTGGGGGCTGATAGCGTCTGCATCCCAGGCAGGGGGCAGCTCCCCCTGACTGCTCTGGGACCCGCCCTGGACCGTCACAGCGCCCTGGACTGTCATAGCGCCCTGGACCGTCACAGCGCAGGGTAGGGCTCAGGGGCTCAGCTGGCGCCCGGGGAAGAAAAGCCCCGATTCCTCTGGGGTCAACGTCGTTGCAAAGTGGCAGGCTAAAGCCGCTGTCCCCAGCGTGGGGAGTACCTGGGAACCCTGCGCGCCAGCGTCAGTGCCCCGCTGGGGCCCCGCTGCGCTGGCCCTCCACTCCTCCCTCAGGCTGGGAGAGCCCCCAGCGGCTTCCTGTCCCAGTGTGGCTGCACCTCAGGGCAGTGCTGCGTGGAACTGGCCTTTAGAGATGAGGAAAGATGTTAACCTCTCGTTTTCTCTCTCTTCTCCCCAGCTGCTATCAACCTAGCAAAGCTGAAGCTTTTCAGACACTACTACGTCTTGGTGAGCAAAACCAGTCCTGAATCTAAATGCGCGTGACTCAAGCAGTGGGGCCGTGGGCGTCCGAGGGTGGGGGAGGCGCGGGAGCCCGGCCTGGAGCGCTGTGGGTTTCTTCTTGTAAAATCAAACGGGATCTCAGAGTGGGGAGATGTCCGAGTTACTTTATGTAAAATGTTGGCTTTAAATACTTAGGAAATACTACATGCTTGAAGTTAAATAAAAATGCAGCGATTATGGAAACCCGGCACAAGCCCCCTGTGAGCCTGCTCTCCCACCCTCCCCAGGGGACGCAGGCACTGCCCGCTGCCCACCGTGGAGGGGAGTGGGGCTGCCCGCCACGCAGCCTGCTGCACCCCAGCACGCACATTTACCAGAGTGTCTACATCTGTCTGGCTTCTCTGCAGCAAACTAGGTTCCCGTGGATGGTCCTGCTGGAGAACAGACAGATGAGGCAGTCTTTATAAATCTGAACCCAGGACTCCGGGGGCCTGAGCAGGCTCCAAGCACCGCGCGTGGGACTTGCTTGAGATTCTCAGGGTTGTAGATTCTTGGCGTCTGGAAGGTGTGGGTCTGGAGTTTGCTTCCTGAGTCCGGAGAGAACAGTGCCAGGTCGCTCACCTGTGGTTTCGTGTTGACTGTCACTTCAGAGGTTCCTTTGCCTGGGCAAACCCTAGACTTCTGTGGGACAGAGCAAGGCAGAGGACCCGCTGGGGCTGGAGTCTCACTGCTTTTTCCCGTGGATTGTCTCGTCCACTGGAGCAGGCACAGTTGTCAGCACACACCTCTCGCTGCATGTGAGATGGTGGCGAGTAGTCCCCAGCGGCCAGCTGGGCCACCTTCGTGCCTGAGACCTGAGCGGACGTGGCCTGACCTTGGGGCCCGGCCCCGCAGGCCCGTCATGAGGAGGACGGGCACAGACGTCCTCGCTTGTCAGAGCGGCTGGGCCTCTTCTGAGCGTCCATCGCCCATGTTCCAGCATCCGCGTGGAGAGACCAGAAGTCGTCCTTCGCCTGTGTGGCTTTGTTTTGCTGTTGCTGCAGAGTCTGCAGCTGGGAAGTGTTACTGAGGTCCCCGGGTTTGTTTGCGGACAGCCGGGGAGGCGCGCAGGGCGGCCCTGCGTCGTCTTGTCCTCTGCCCAGCGTGGCCATGAGCAGGGTCGTGGTCGCCTGGAGCGAGGGAAGAGACCCTGCAGTGTGGCCAGCAGAGGAGCGGCTCTCCCTGCTGCATTCGTTTGTTAGGACTGTGAGTGGTAAATGATTTTCTTCAGGCTTTTTATATAAAAACAAGTTGTGGGAAGAAAGTGATGCCCCAATTTCTCTGATTTTTTTTTTTCCTTGTTTCTTTCCTGCTCATTTAGATCGTGTGTTACATATACTTCACCAGGATCATTGCGTTTCTCCTTAAACTTGCTGTTCCCTTCCAGTGGAAGTGGCTCTACCAGGTAGGCCGCTGCCAGGGGCCAGCGCCGGGGCATCAGGGCTTGGGGGTAACTTCAGGTGCTTACGAACATCTCTGGGGGTGGCCACCGAGTGGCCACCGAGACCTTCGTCCCTCTGGTCTGTCCAAGACAGCTGCTGGACCACTTGAGAAATCTGGAAGGAACTGCATGATTGATTTTAGTTTTCACTTGAAAGTCTTTGACGAGAAGAGCCTCAGGCAGAGTCAGGCTGGCCCTGTGTAATCAAAACTCGGCCGCCACGGGCTTGGAATTCAGAACGCACTTCTCTTGCTCGCCCCTTAGCATTGGTTCAGTAATGAGAGATCTCAGGATGTGCAGAGCGTGTTAGACGCCACGGTCTGTTGCCACGTGCTTCGGAGACTCTTCCTTGAGCTCACATGGGGCTGTGGGCGCTGTGGGTGTGAGGGGCTCCTCCAAGGGTCCCGGCTGTGGGCGCCGTGGGTGGGAGGGGCTCCTCCAAGGGTCCCGGCTGTGGGCACCGTGGGTGGGAGGGGCTCCTCCAAGGGTCCCGGCTGTGGGCGCCGTGGGTGGGAGGGGCTCCTCCAAGGGTCCCGGCTGTGGGCGCCGTGGGTGGGAGGGGCTCCTCCAAGGGTCCCGGCTGTGGGCACCGTGGGTGGGAGGGGCTCCTCCAAGGGTCCCGGCTGTGGGCGCCGTGGGTGGGAGGGGCTCCTCCAAGGGTCCCGGCTGTGGGCGCCGTGGGTGGGAGGGGCTCCTCCAAGCACCAGCTCGCCACTGGTGTCCCAGGCAAGGGTGCTTTGGCGGGGCCGCAGTAAACCTGCAGGCCATCCGCAGCTGTGGCGGGCCGTGGCGGGGCTGTGTCAGTTTGGTTAGTTCCTGCTTTCTGAAGAGCAGTGTTGCTAATCCCTTTCTGTTTGGTGGGTTTTAAAATCTGCAGCTCCTGGATGAAATGGCCACGCTGGTGTTCTTTGTGCTCACGGGGTACAAGTTCCGCCCAGCTTCAGATAACCCCTACCTGCAGCTGTCTCAGGAGGAGGACGACCTGGAGATGGAGTCTGTGTAAGAAGCCGTCTTTCCTCCCTCCCCTCGGCCCCGTCCCTTTCCTAACTAACAGCGACGCAGTGAGCAGTGGACCAGCTGCTCCAGAGGTGGCTGCTCTATTGTTAGCAGATGACACGGGTGCGGGTGCTCCAGCCTCAGGCTCTCGCGATTGTTTGAGTCCCGGGTCTGCCAGCCGCTGCTGGGTCTAGCCAGGAAGATGGGACCTGCCGTCCTGCTGAGCATCAGAGCCCTGCTTCCAGCAGCCCCACCTCCCTCCGGGCCGGGGCGTGGTCCTCAGAGCTGCCTGTGGGCCTGCCGGCGATCCCTGACCCCTGACCCCTGCGTCATCCGAGTGGGCTTTTCTGAGTCACTGCACCGGGAAAGGGCCCTCCCTCTCCAGAAGAGAATGGTGATGGAGTGCTTCTGCGCTGTCGCCCTCCTCTCTGCTGGTTTCCAGCCTGCTGCCCCCAGGGCCCACAGCCTTGACCTTGCAGTCCAGCTGCAGCCTTGCTGGGTCTTGGGGCCGGCAGGCAGGTCAGGCAGCCGGGACAGCTCTTTGTGCTCAGCCCTGTCACAGGGACGGTCAGCCCAAGGCAGGTCCTGCTGACGGCCTCTGTGGGCGGCAGCGTCTGAGCAAGTCCCTTGGGTGAAAAGCCACAGACGCAGGTCAGTGACTAACCCAGGGCGGGGCCTGCTCCTCCTTCCCGCCAGGGACCTTGCACGCGGTCCGTGGATGGTACCCGGAGTTTCCCAGTTGGTCTGCCATCCGGAAGGAAATGGGGACACGCACCCCAGCCTCCTGTCAGGGCCACAGCGGCCATGCCAGCGTGAGCCCACCTCCTCGGCCCTTTGCACGTGGTGCCTAGCCCTGGACACTTGCCTTGCTCTAGGGCGGTTTCTAGAAGGCTCAGGCTTCTGTTCCTGTCTGATCTGCTGCAGTTGGGAGCTGCGTGGGGCGGCCGTGCTGCCCTTGGGAGGTAGAGTTGGGAGCCGCAGGTCTCCCTCAGGCCCGAGATGTGAGACGAGCTGCCGGCCAGAGTCAGGACCCACGCACTTGGTCTGAGGACCGCTGCCGCTCTCACCACCGAGAGCCACGTTTCCCAGAGGCCACAGCTCCGCCTCTGGGCGGCTCGGGGTTTGGTTGCAGCAGGAAGGGGAGAAGTCTTCTCCCTCAAGCACTGCACTCCGGAGGCGTCTCGGGGTCCCGTGTCACTGTTGTTGGGTGGCGGCTGGGTCCTGGGGCCGGCAGGTGTGATCGCTGTGACTGACCAGGGATTCCTGGCGGTGCCAAGTATGGGACAATGGCCCCGGGGCCGTTGCCACTTGGTTCCCTCTGCTGCTCACAGAGCCACTTTGTTCCTTCGTGGATCTAGAGCGCCTGGAAGGCTGCACGGCTGCCCTGAGGCCAGAGGTCTTCCAGGGCCTCGCGTTCCAGAGGGAGAGGCCTCACTCCACCGGGCATGCCACGGGCAGAGCCACAGGCCTGCTGTGAACGCTGTGCCTGCCCCAGACAGAAGGCCCTGCCCTGCGAGCCCACAGACTGGTGCTGCAGCCGCATCTGACCGACACTGAGACCTGGGCTGGGGGAAAGCAGCCTGGCTCTTCCTCAAGGGGCCCAGAAGGTTCCTCCAAACCCCTGGTTCCATCCCACGGCTCTGAAATGACCCATGGTGGCCGGCTGTTAGACCCGTGCAGATGGCTTGCCCGTTTCTGAGTGCTGGGCATGATGCACATACAAACCCTGCAGGGGCTGACGGCTCACACCCCCGCATCCCGTGTGGGCGCTGGGTTGAGTCCTGGCTGCTCCGCTTCCGATCCAGCTCTCTGCTGTGGCCTGGGAAAGCAGTAGAAGATGGCCCAAGTCTTTGGGCCCCTGCACCCATGTGGGAGACCCAGAAGAAGCTCCTGGCTCCTGGCATTGGATCAGCCCAGCTTTAGCCATTGTGGCCATTTGGGGAATGAACCAGTGGATGAAAGTCCTCTCTCCTTCTCTAACTGCTTCTCAAATCAATAATTAAAGAATAAATTAAACTCCTGGGGGCCGGCAGGAGGTGAATAGTGGTCGGTAAGGTCGGCTGTCGTGGGTGCTCTGGAGACTGGTTTCCTGCGACCCTTCTGGAAAGCGGGACGTGTTTATACTTAGCACAGAGAGGTTGAGTGAGCTGGCCAGGGCTCCCAGCCTGCAGGGCGTCTGAGACGAGGCGGTTCCCTGACTGCTGTGTTTCCTTCCTCAGAGTGACAGCGTCTGGGGTGATGGAGAACGTGAAGAAGGTCAAGAAGGCAACCAACGGATCCGTGGAGCCCCCGGGCGGCTGGGCGGGCACGGCGTGATCTCCCGCCGGGGGCCGGCGCCCGGCTGGGGACAGCGCCCGGCACAGACTGTTCACACACTGACGGTCCTGCTGGCCAGCAGGAGCTTCCCGACAGCCCCAGCGCGGGCGCGGCCGCCTCCAGCCTCTCGCTTTCAGCTGGGTCTGCGGCTGGTGGCAGGCAGCTAGGACTCCTCAGGTGGGAGCGTTTGGTGGGGGGAGGGACAGAGGAGGATAAAAGGAAGAGAATCTGTTTTTAAATTTCTTTTTTTTTTTCCTTTTTAACTGGGAGCACTGAGGGGCGCAGCTGTGCCCCGTGCGTGTTGCACCCAGGGAGCGGTGGTGGCTGGGCAGGAGGCACGGGCGGGCTGTCTCCACGGTACAGTGCAGGGAGGGGCCGACAGGTACCGTGGAAAAGCAAAGTGAGTATAGCCCTTGCCTTCTGCTCCTGGCCCTGCGACCCCAGACCCTCGTTCCGGATTCTGACAGCCCCGGAGGCCGGGCGTCTGACAGCACTGTGGGGTCTGTGTTGCCAGGTGCACGGAAGGATATAGACGCTCCCAGAGCCTGGGCCCTGGCTGCCCACGCACCTGCCCCGCCCCCCTCCCTCCCTCTCAGGGCCGTGTCTGTTCTTGGAAGAAGGGAAGGAATTTCCTTACGGGTCAGCTAGGGGCCAGAAAGGTGGTGTTTCGGCCGGGGCTTCAGTACAGCAAACCCTTGGGCAAGCGCGGGTTCCCCAGAGAGGTGTTACCGGGCTGGGGCCCATGTTGCAGGGAAGGCGCGGGGGGAAGTGAGTGCGTGGGGGCGTCTGAGTGGTGACAGAACGGCAGCTCTCACCACGCTTGGGCTGGGGGTGGGCAGTATTTTGAGTCGCAGATGGACACACTCAGAGGCGCTGTGACCAGAGATGGCGCCGGCAGGAGCGTTGATGCTTAGGGCTGGGGGCTGCCAGCAAGCCCAGGGCACCCCTGCTGGGCTTACACCCGGGGTGACAGCAGCGCCTGGGGTTGCTTTCTCATCTCCAGTTGGGGTCTGTGAGACGCCATGGGGGCCGAGGGTGACAGTGCCCCAGGTCCCTTCTTGGCCATCTCTGTGCTGGGGTCACTCCCTGAGTGTCCCGAGGAAGTGAGGTCGCTGTGCACTTCGCTCCCCTCCAAGCTCTGCCCAGCCCACCCCTGGCTGACTCCCAAAGAACATGCTCCTCCCTGGGCCTCTGGGGGTGTGGATTGTCCCGTCTTGGGGAGAAGGCAGGCGTACCCCAAGTGTTCACTTTCATGTTTTACTGTCTCGGAGCTGTGTGACGGGTGGGGTGGCACTCCATGTTCCTGTGCATCAGCGACACCAGTGCTGCAGGAGTGGAGTCTCAGGTTGTGACCCCCCAGGCCCTCCTGGGCTCCTGGGCAAGAGCAAGAGGTGTGATGACCCCTCCCTGCCAGGAGGGGTCCCCATTTCCCAGACTGGGGTGCAGGCAGGGGAGTGAGGGAGGGAAGAGGAGCACGGAGCCCAGCCCGAGCGCCGGGCGCACCTCCCTGCAGGCGCCCTGCTCGCTCCCAGTGGCTGGTGGCTGCAGATGGCAGCCCGCGGGCCTCAGCACAGGGCTGCACGGGTGAGAGGGCACACTGGCCACAGCGTCCGGCACGGGGCCTGGCTGCCCATCCTGTGCCGGGGTTAGAGGAAGGGTCCAAGCCAGCGTGGTGATACCGGAACTCAGAACTTCAGCCCAAGGTGGCAAAGCCGGTCACGGCTCCAATTTTCCAAGCAGTGTTGTCAGCTTCCCGCCCTGTCTGAATGTCTCTCGTCCATGGCCTGAGCTGCGACCCAGCCTTCGGCTCTGCTGGGGCTGCTGCCGGTTGCTCCCCCAGCTCACAAGCGGCCTCCCTGCTGCCTGATGCCCAGAGTCCTCTGGGGCTTGGCGTCACCCCGTGTTTGGATGCTGGAGCCCTTGCGGTATTTGGGGGCAGGAGAGCTGGGCTGCACGTGGCAGAACTGCTGCTGGTATTTATAGCTGTGCTTTGTGCTCCCTGCCCTGTCTGCCCAGAATGTCCGCGCTCCGTGGAGAGAGCTGCCCCAGAATGTCCGCGCTCCGTGGAGAGCTGCGTGGACTGCAGGTGCCGCCAGCCGCGAGGTTAACAAGTTGCATGCATTTTGCTAGAAAACCGTTTTCTGGACAATAGGAGCCATCACTGATCCCCCGACCCCAGCTCCTGACGGCAGCAAGGACTGGGTCTGTCTGTTTCGCGGTCCCTCCATGCTTCCAAGGTTAGCAGTGATGCGGGCAGGATGCCGGCTGGAACTGGTGGGCTGGCACCTCTGGCTCCTGAGGTGGGCGGGCCGGGGCCTTGCTCCCGTGTGAGAGGCCCTGGCCTCAGTCCAGGTTCCTTTAACAGACCACGTCACATACAGCCGGGCTGCCCCTGGACGTGCCACTCAGGGTGGGGTCTCCACTGTCCCTGGCCCCACAGCCTCCCCTCCCCTCCCTTCCGCCAGGCTTGCCGTAGGATTCCAGCCCAGGCTATGGTGCAGGGCGGCGTCTCCCTCCCCGCAGCCGTGTGCGGAGGTCTCACGGGGGGGGGGGGGGGTTACTCATTAGAGCATGGCAAGTCCGCTGCCAGAGGGGAGTGCAGGAGCCCACTCATCTCAAGTCCTGGCCTTTGTCCAGGAGGCCCCTAGGGCGAGGCCTGAGGCTGCTGGCCCAGCTCCAGACGCCTGGACCCAGGCTGCTGCAGGTCCCCCTTCCGCCCTCACAGCGCGCGCTGCATCCCGGAGCCTGGGCTGCCGCTCGTTTCTCCTTGCAGGACTCAGTGCGCCGATGGCTTCTGCTGCACCCGTGCCTCTTGGTTTATCAAGAAGGCATCGATGTGGAAATACCCAGTTGTCCTGGAAGGTCCGTTCACGCGCTTCCCCGGGTGTTGCGGGCGGGCGGTCTGTGAGACGCGCACCTTGGGCCATGCCGGTGCTGCACGGTGGGCCCGGTCTCCTGGGGAAGCCGCTGTGCCTGTCCACGTGGGCCGTGCTGGAAGAACGCTGCCTTTCGGCTAGCGCACGGGGCGCGTACCCCAAAACACCGTGTGGGGGAGACCCCCTGAGGGGCGCGGTGGGCCGCGGTCAGCCAGATCAGGGGATTCTTGGCGGGCAGCTTGCAGCTGGCCATCGGAAGGGGGGTTAGAATAGTCAGTGGAGGTCAGAGGAGCGGAAGTGCCCAGGGGCCCGTGGCAGTCAGCTCTCAGCGATGTGATGTGGCGCAGCCAGAGCCGGCGGCGGGGCCAGAGGTCAGCCTCCTCAGTGCGGAAGGTGCTGTGAGGTTGCAAGACCAGGGAGTGCCGGCCTCTGCCGCCTCTGGGCGCCGTCCGTTGCGTCTGCCTGTGCACGTGACCCCAGGGGCACAGACGCCTGGAATCCAGAAGTTGGGTTTGAGCAGGGGTTTGCAGGTCTACAAGTGACATTGGCTTTTCAGGTTAAACTGGGGTGCAGGGGGCTTCGGTAACCTTCTAGCCGTAACGACCGCGGCAGAGTATCTATGTAAACGTGACGGGCGGGGTCGGGTCAGGTACTGCTCATGTGTACAATAAAGGCTCTGTGACGGCAGTGTGTGTGTGCGGCCTCCCGGGCGCCCTCCGCACCTCCCTCTCCTCCTCTTTCTTTGTGGGTCTCGTTCATTCAATTAGTTAACTGCCTCCCACTTCTCTCCCTGACAGTGGCGACACCCACTAGGGAGCTCCAGGTGTCTTAGCAGAGCTGTGGAGAGGCTATTAGAAGGCGACGGCTGAGCGTCAGCTGCGAGTTACAGGTGTCCACGCTGGGGCTCGCGTGGGCTTTCCCAGTCAGGCGGCCCGGGTGCTGCTGCCACCCCTGGCAGAGCCGTGGGGCCGAGCCCCCGCTGGGACGGGCTCACGCGCTGCTCCTGGCGGTGTCACCAGATGGCTGTGCCCCCTCGAAGCCATTCAGCCGTTCGGTCCCAAGCCCCTCATTTTCCCTGGAGGGTTTAGACCCAGGTCTGTTTTAGGCTGAGTTCTGGTAAGCGTGTGCGCAGTGCCGGCCTCCAGTACAGAGATGGGAGGTTCCCGCAGCCCCGCAGCCCCCTCCTGCCCGCTCCCTCAGAACCGCCCCTTCCGGCAGCTGCCCCAAACACAGCTGGGACGTCCCACGTGTGGATTCGCCGCCCTGGACTCCGACTGAGCTGAGCGGCGTCCGGCTTCCATGATTCTCCCGCCGGAACTCTGCCTTCAGAACTGTGGGGCCCGGGAAGGCCCTGCCACAGCCCCCACCAGCTAGGAAGCGTCGAGCCGCGCTGACAGCCCAGGCCGGCTCCTCCCACCTGTGCGGGGCAGGGGTTAAGTCCAGGCCTTGGCCTGGCCCCGCGCAGTGGACGCCAGGAAGCGCCCCGTGGTTGTCTCTGTGATGTCGGCTGCATCCTCCGGCCTCCACGAGGGTCAGGGTGAGCCCGCCTCAGTGGCCGTGTGTGCTCCCTGACACCCCTGGGGCCTTGGGACCTGAGTCGGGTGAGAGCTGCCGAGGCAGCCCAGGAGGGGGACAGCTGAGGGGTAGGCGTGCCCTGGCCAAGCCGGTGGTGCTCCACCTGTGCTGGCCCCCAGTCCCCTGAAGGCCTAGTGTGTGAGACCTCAGAGGGCTCCTGTGGGGCCCACGTCTGCGTCGCGCCACTCCCTGTGATGCTGCCGGGAGCGTCCCGGACCTCGCTGTCCCTACCTAAGTGCTGGGGCAGGCGCCCACCTTGCCCAGAGCTGCATGGCCCCGAACAGGACCGCCGCTGTCCTTGGTCTCTGCTTCCTTCTCCACGACAACCAGCTGAGCTCCCCTGATGGGAAACGCAGCCGTTGGCTCTGCCGTGGGCTCGGTGTAGGGAAGCCCAGGCCTGGAGCAGGCACGTGGCACAGATGACGGTGTCCTTCATGGGGCCGTTTGGGCGAGTGGGTTAAGCTGCCTCTTGATGCCAGCATCCCGTATTGGAGTCCCGGCTGCTCCACTTTTGATCCAACTCCCTGCTAATGTGCCTTGGAGGCAGCAGATGATGGCCAAGTGCTTGGGTTCCTGTACCCATGTGAAAGACCAGGCCAGGGGCTGGTGCTGTGGCACAGTGGGTTAAAGCCCTAGCCTGCAATGCCGGCATCCTGTATGGCACCAGTTTGAGTCCCGGCTGCTCCTCTTCCGACCCAGCTCTCTGCTGTGGCCTGGGAAAGCAGTGGAAGATGCCCAAGTCCTTGGGCCCTGCACCTGCGTGGAAGACCCAGAAGAAGCTCCTGGCTCCCGGCTTCGGATCAGCTCAACTCTGGCTGTTGTGGTCATTTGGGGAGTGAACCAGCAGATGGAAGACCTCTCTCACGCTCGCTCTCGCTCTCTCTCTCTCTCTCTGGCTCTACGTCTCTCTGTAACTCTTTTAAAAAATAAAATGATTCTTAAACAAAGACCAGGCTGGAATTCCTCCTGGTTTCTGGCCTGGCCCAGGCCTGGCTGTCGTAGCCATTTGATGAGTGGAGATGGAACATCCATCTCTTTCTCTCTCTCTCCTTCCAAATAAATATTTAAAAAAAAAAAAAAATGCCACTTAGGACATCTGCATCCCATCTCCAAGCACCAGGTGTCGAGTCCCTGCTGTGCCCTCCATCCCAGCTTCCGCGTTGTGTGCCCTGGGAGGCCGCAGTGATGGTTCACGGCCACCCACAAGGAGACCCAGATGGAGCTGCCCGCTCCTGACTCCGGCCCCTACAGTTGCAGACGTTTAGGGAGTAAGCTAGCAGATGGAAGGTTCTCTCTGTGGCTCTCTGCCTTTGAAGATAAAATGAAAGAAAGAGCGAGGGTCCAGCACTGTGGCCTAGCGGGTAGAGCCTCTACCTACAGTGCCGGCATTCTATATGGGTGCCGGTTTGAATCCCGGCTGCTCCACTTCAATCCCGCTCTCTGATATGGCCTGGGAAAGTAGTGGAGGATGGCCCAAGTCCTTGGGTCCCAGCACCCCATGGGCCCTGCTGGAAGCCCAGGACCCTGATGAGCCCTTCTAGACCCCCCTGGGGAGGAGCTCCTTCACTGTCACCGCTGCCCGGGGGCCCCACTCCTGTCACCTCAGCAGATTGAGACCTCGCTCCCTGGGACTGCACAGCGGGCCACGGTAAGGGGAGAGAGTGCTGACTGCCCCCATCTCTGGGCCCAGCCCCTCGGCCACGGCTGGTGCACCCCCACTCCAGGAAGGGCAGCTTGCTCAGCCGTTTGGGGACCTGGGGGCTGCTGTGACCCACTTAGCAGCTGGGTCCTAACCGCTCCGGCCCGGTTTGCAGGGAGCGCCGACTGCACACACGTGAGGAACTGCACCTGTGGCCTCGGCAGCCGCTTCACAGCCCTGGAGGTGGCTCCAGTCCCCCCACCACCGGTCACCCAGAGATGAGGACAGGGGCCACACTGGAGGTGGCAGCCAGGCTGCGGCGTCCCCTCCTCCCTCCCAGCATAGCCGAGCCGCTGTCCCAGAGCCCGCGCAGGGCGCCCCCTTCCCACCTCACTCGGCCCCTCCCATCGGCAGTCAAGTTTTTCTGGTTGTGAGGAACCCTGCACCCCGCTGGGACAGCCCCCAGATGAGACACAGCGGGACGCGGTCCCCACCGCCCTCGCTCTGACAACCGGGTGCCGCCCCCTGGGGTTGTCCCTGTCCCGCATGCCATGCTGTGGCACTGCCTGGTCCTGGGCCTCCTCCATGCCCTGCCCCGACGCCCAGCACTGCTGTAGTTCCTGCCTGCTTGCTCACTTCAAAGGTGGAGTTAGAGATCTAAAGTTACTCGTTCACTCCCCAGGTGGCCTCAAGGGTCCAGGGCTGTGGCGTAGGCCTGGGCCAGACGGAAACCAGGAGCCAGAAGCTTCATCCGCGTCTCCCACGTGGGACAAGGGCCCAAGGTCTTGGGCCATCTTTCACTGCTTTCCTGGGCACATTAGCAGGGAGCTGGATGGGAAGTGGAGCAGCTGGCGCCCACCTAGGATGCCGTAGGCAGCTTTATCCGCTGTGCCACGGGGGCAGCCCCAGACACAGGGATCTTTACCTGCTGGTTCACTCCCCAAATGCCCGCAACAGCTGGGGCTGTGCCAGGCCAGAGCCAGGAACGCCATCTGCGTCTCCCACATGGGTGGCAGGGACCTGAACACTTGGGCCATCACCTGCTCCTCCCAGGTGCGTTAGAGACGGAGGTGGGACTTCATCCCGGGCACTGGTACCAGATGCACCACACTGCCCGCCTGTCCTGGGCACACCACAACCACACTCCTGGACAGGAAGTGCTCCACCCGCCATAGTCCTGATGCGCAGGACCCAGGCGAAAAACCTGGCCCCACCCCATCCCTTGTCCTGTCCAAGTCCTCCTCCTCCTGCCTCCTCCCGCCCCTGCCTGCTGCCCTCCTCACCTGGGTGACTGCCTGGCCCCAGTCTTGCCCTGCGCCCAGCCTGTTTGCCGTGTGTTACCAGAGTGACATTCAGAGGTGCCGGCAGACAGAAGAGTGAGATCAGCACACAGCAACCGTTGGGGCCAGCACTGTGGCGTAGTGGGTAAAGCTGCTCCACTTCCCATCCAGCTCCCTGCTAATATGCCCGGAAAATCAGCAGAGGAGGGCCCCAGTGTCTGGGCCCCTGCCACCCACGTGGGAGCCCTGGGTGGAGTCCTGGCTCCTGGCTTCCGCCTGGCCCAGCCCTGGCCATTGCGGCCATTTCAGGGATGAACCAGCAGATAAAAGACGTCTTTGTCTCTGTCTCTCCCTTTCTCTCTGCAACTCTGCCTTTCAAATAAATACATTTAAAAAGGAATAATCTTAACCGAAGTACAAAACTTAACACCCTGAAAACTGTAAAACATAAATAGATGGGCAGACACACCGTTCATGGGGCACAATATTGTTACAGTGTTCCCCAAAGTGATGTGCAGAGTCGGCGCAGTACCTGTGGAAACCCCAGCTGCTGGGGCAGACTTGGGGCCTGGTGTGCAGACAGCACCTGTTGAGACGTCCACATCCCACAGCCGAGTACCTGGGATTGATACCCAGCTCCAGCCGCTGGCTGCCGCTTCCTGGGAGGCACAGAGATGAGTTGCTGCTACCTGTGCGGGAGGTCTGGATTGGGTTCCCAACAGCTGGCGCTGGCACTGGCCCCAGCTCCACTCTGGCTGCTGTAGGCATTTGGGGGGTGAACCAGTAGATAAGGACACAGTCTCTTGCCCTCCCTCCCTCCCTCTCAAATACGTCTTAAAATAAAAACCATGCAACAAATAACTAGGTATTTCATTTAGCATGGTTTCAAAGTTCATCTGTGTTGTGATGTGTTGTTGTGATGTGTCAGAATTTCATTCCTTTCAAAACTAATCTTTTAAAACCTTATTTGAAAGGCAGTCAGGTATCACTCATCTGCTGGTTCACGCCCTAAATGGCCGCAGCGGCTGGGGCTGGGCATAGCTGAAGCCAGGAGAGGCGGGAACTCAATCCAGGGCTCCCACGTGGGTGGCAGGGACCCAAGTACCCGAGCTGTCACCTGCTGCCTCCCAGGAAGGTGCGTAGGCAGGAAGCCGCCGGGACCCGACCCCGGTGCTCCGTGGCGGCATCCAGGCACCCCAGGCAGCTCCTGCCCCTGTGCCACCGCGTGTCTGCTCGTTTCCTGCACCCGCTCTCCGGCCAGTGGACATCGGTCACCTGCACCTCTGCCCCCTGCGCGGTGGCGCGCCCACACCTGCTCGGGTCCCCTTCGGCTGGAATCGCAAAGAGATGTGAGGAGGCCGGCGAGAAATCGGAACCTTCCCTACCCTGCTGGTGGGGGCAGAGAGGCAATGTGGAGTCCCCGGGTGGTCCGCGGAGCCCCCTCCTAGGTGAGCAGCCGAGAGAGCTGGGGACCCAGACATGGGTCCACACGAAACCTTGTCTGCAGCACCATTCATGATCCCGCCCCGGAGCGGGAGCCGCCCGGCCGCCCTGCAGCTGAGAAATGGGGAAATCAAACGCGGGCCGGCCTCGCCCGGGAGCAAGGTCAGCGCCCTGTACACTCGCGGCTGCGTGCTTGGGGAGGGAAGCAGCTCACACCACGTCCGAGCTCCGTGTCCGTGTCCGGCGCAGCAGGTCCCTAGAGACAGGAAATAGGTCGGGGGTCGCCGGGGCTGGAGGAGCGGGGCTAGTGAGGGCCGAAGGCTAAGGGAGTGAGGACAGTGTTCTGAAATGCTGAGGGGGACCTCTGGGGTGCACACGGTCAGCGGGTGAACCGTGTGCCCTGCGAGGTGGCTCTCAAGCCCTCACAAAGGAGGAGACACACAGGGGCCCGAGCTGAGAGCTGGCTGGGCGTGCTCCAGGAGGGCTTCATGGAGGCAGCCCCACACAGACGGTCCTGGGTGGGGTGCGAGCTTGATGGGGCAGGTGCTCAGGCCAGGGAACAGCAGGTGCGTGGCCGGTGGTGAGAGTGACATCGGGACATCTGTTGTCTGTGCCACTGGCCTTCAGCCCCTTTCCCTGTCGAAGATTGGGCCTTGGAGCTCTGGGGGTTGTGGTTTGGGTGGGCCCTGACCCCCAGCTGGTTGAAGGCGACTGATGCGTCCCTTGTCCCCAGACAAGTGACCTCATCCGTGCCAGTCTGGGCCAGTGAGAGCCAGCCCCGGAGTCTCGGCAGCAGGTGGACCGGGAACTGGGGAAGAAGTGGGTCACTTTCAGGAAGATGGGAACCCTGAACCGGAAGTCCCAGCCGCTGCCGCAGCACCGAGTACAGCACCAGAGACAAAGGCATCAGCCTGAGTCCTGGATCAAGCCTTGCCTGAAGGCGGCCACTGATGGGGACATAGCAAGCAAAGAAAGGGGCAGGGGGACGCTTACCAGGCGCCCTCTGGGTCGTTACAGGTGGCCGGTGTGCCCCACAGGGCTGTCGGAGCCTGGAGCCACCGTGATGGGCTGGATTGGCCCCGCGGTAGCTCCGCCCCCTGCCCACTCTAAGGCGAGTTCAGAGAGGGCAGCAGAGCCAACCACAGCCAGCACGGAGCCCTGCGCCAGGAGCCCGGCGGTGCCAGCTGAGGTTCGGGGCCACACCGGAAGCAGCAAACCTGGAACTGCACCTGGGACCCGTGCAGAGCTCCCGCTTGGGCTCCTGGGCCCTGCCTGCTGCCTGCTCAGTGCGGCTCAGCTCCGGCCTCCTCGTCCGGTGATTGGCGGTCCTGCTCCAGCCCCGCGTGCTGAGTTTCCCTGGGCCCTGCCAGGCGTCCAGAGGCTGCAGCGCCGGGCGGGTGTGGACAGTTACTAACAAGGCCGTGTTCACTCCTGCAGCGGGGCGTGCCAGGAGCCCCGTCCACGCCGCAGCTCGGAGGAGGGTCTGGGCCACTCCTGCTGTCCTCACAGAACACACAGGCCAGGAGGTTTGTAAGCAGTGCCGGGTTTCCTAAGCCACGGGAGTGCAGGCCGCGGCCCAAGGGGCAGAGGAGGCATCCGCTGAGGGCCTCCCTGTGGCCCCAGAGCAGGGCGAGAGTGTGGGCCGGCCCAAGAGGCTTTGGTTTGAAAGGCGAGAGATGTCAAGAATGCTTCTACCCTCTGGTTCACTCCCCAAATGCCCGCAGCAGCCGGGGCTGGGCCAGCTGGAAGACAGGAGCTCCATCCGGGTCTTCCCTGTGGAAGGCAGGGACCCAGGTACTTGAGCCATCACCGGCTGCCTCCCAGGGTGTGCATCAGCCGGAAGCCTGATCGGAAGCGGAGCCCGGCCTCGGACCCAGGGGCTTTGATGTGGGATGCAGGGGGTCCCAGCAGCATCCTAACCACAGCGCCACAGCACCAGCCACCCCCCCCCCCCAAAAGCCACCTGCTCCCGAAAGGGCTCCGTCTGTGAGCACAGACCCCTGGTGAGGGCCCGCTCTTAGCTCGCTGTGCAGGGCATTGGTTCCAGCACGTGAGCTGTGGGGCCATTTGGGGCCAGAGCTGTTGCCCAAGAGCCATGTCAGGGGCCAGTGCTGTGGCACAGCAGGCTAAGCCGCCACCTGCACTGCCTGTTCCCGGATGAGCTCTGGTTCCAGTCCCGGCTGCTCCACTTCCGAGCCAGCTCCCCGCTAATGCTCCTGGGAAAGCAGCGGAAGGTGGCCCGAGTGCTTAGGTCCCTGCACCCACGTGGGAGACCCGGATGGAGTTCCAGGCTCCTGGCTTCGGCCTGGCCCAGCCCCGGCCACTGAAGCCATTTGGGGACACATGGCCTGGGCATCATGGGGTTCCGTGTGTGGCCTCAAGGAGACAGACACAATGTCAAGGCCAAGGAAGAGGGGCGTGAAGAGTCAGCTGCCCTCCCTGAGCAGTGCTATCTACGTTGCTGCCTGAGCCGGCACAGGCAGCCCTGGCCCAGGGGCCCCTGCTGGGCTCAGAGCTGCCTCAGGCTGGGGCGGGGGAGGGGGGGACCCGGAGCCTGCTTAGGCCTCTCCCAGGCCCTCTGCCTGGGATCTGCGCAGGGCTGGGCCTGGCCTGGGAGACAGTGGGTGTTAGCAGCAGGCAGCAGGCCGACGAGCTGGGGCAGGCCAGGCGCTGCGGGCTCCACGCCTGGGCTCCTGCACCAGCAGCTCTGGAGCCACGGAACATGGAGAAGCCATCCTTGGGTCTCCTTTCCCTGGGGAATGAGCACATTGGAGCACGGTGTCTCCCCTCGTGGCTCCCAGCTTTGAGGGCTCCTGGGTTCCGTGGTCCAGGGACCCAGGGTGTCTTCCAAGCGCCCCCTTTCCCGGCTCACATGGGCCAATCAGATCTCTCCCGGCCTGGGGCCTTGGGACTCACCTGGCGTGCAGGTGGCAGGTGGGCCAGGCAGGGACACGAGGCCCTGGGGAAGCTACTGCAGCCAGAAACTGCCCCTGAGACAGAGGGGGTCCTGGATTTTGCCGCCAGCTCTCCCACGGACCAGTCTCCATTTCCCGTTCTTCCAGATAACGCACCCAGCTTTCTCTGTGGGACATGCCCACCACCACCCAGGCAGCCTTGCAAGCCGCCCTCCCCATCCACGGTGGCCTTGTGACTTGGCACGGCCTGTCAGTCTCGCTGATGACTGAACCGGGAGCCGAGGGCTGCAGAGAGGGAGGCGTGGCCGGAACCCGGGGCCCCGCCCCTCACTCCCAGTCCCGGGATCCCTGGGTCCTGCCCCCTCCTTGCCCAGGCTTCAGCTGTCTCCTCGTCCCCCAGCCCCTGTTCTGCAGCCATCGGGGGAGGGGTCCCAGCTCCCCGCAGCGCTGTCCTCACCCTCGGGTGCCCCTGCCGCCCCTCCTGCCCTTCCTACAAAGCCCCTTTGCCCTCACTGGCATGGAGGCTGCTCGCCCCGTGCTCTCAGCCTGGCATTACTTAGAGACCTGGGGGAAGCCGTGGAGGTAGAAGTGGGTTGATCCAGGGCTCACGGTTGGGAGGTTCGCAGTCCAAGGTTGCTTTGGCGTCTGAAAGGCGTGCAGAGGGAGGATCGCCCGGCAAGTGGGAAACAGAGAGGGAGAGCGGGGCAGGCCCACTCCCAGGCACCCTGAGTCCCCACCCCGAACCACTGGCCAGGGGCGGCATTGCCGGCTTGAATAGGGGCAAATCCTGTTCAAGCCGGATCACCCTGCAAGCCAGGGCCCGCTGACCTCCCCCGGGGCCCTCAAACCCCAGAGAGTGGGCTGTGCGCCCTCCTCCAACCTCCACCTCCACTGGCCGCCAGCCCACGCTGGGACCCCAGCCGGCTGTGCCCCTCACTTGGGGCTCCACACTTGTTGGAAGGTCAAGTTCAGGGGGCATGCCTTCCCCGGGCTCCACAGGCGGCCAGACTCAGGTGGAACATTCCAGCTGCCGACGGCTGTGCTGTACCCATGTCAGAGGCGCTGGGAAAGAGGGTGCTGTGGGGTCCCCTCTCACTTGCAGATGCCTAGGAGAGCACGCGTGGGAGCTGTTTGTCCCCAGACCAGATGGGCTGCGCACCTGTTTCTCATTCACAGATCCACGCAGCTCAGATGCGGAAGGCCTGGAAGCCTAGCCAACAGCCCTGCCAGGTGGCAGGTGCCCCCAGGGCCGCTGTCCCCGAGACTCAGAGGCCGCGTGCCTGGCGCCGGGCCCACACTCAGACTCCAGGTATGCCGTCCTTTCCGGGGGAAGTGCAATCAAAATGAGTCCTTTTTCCTTTGTCAGGGATAATTAGAGTGGTAGTGTAGTCCAGACTGACAGCTTGTGTGTCAGCAGTGCTCACAATGGCTGCCCTGTGCGGAAATGGATCAGAAGTGGAGCAGCCGAGACACGAACCGGCGCCCATATGGGATGTTGATGCTGCAGGCAGCGTCTTAGCCCACTGTGCCACAGCGCTGGTCCCTGGAGGTTTTTGACATTGTGCATTTTTAAAAATATTGATTGATTGATTTGAAAGGCAGAGTTATAGGCAGAGGCAGAGAGAGAGAGAGAGAGAGAGAGAGGTCTTCCATCCACTGGTTCACTCCCCAAATGGCTGCCATAGTTAGAGCT
Organism: Lepus europaeus; assembly: GCF_033115175.1. Lineage (NCBI taxonomy): Eukaryota > Metazoa > Chordata > Mammalia > Lagomorpha > Leporidae > Lepus > Lepus europaeus. The sequence continues at coordinate 4,896,223 of NC_084838.1, read as the reverse complement.
GGGCCAATCTGAAGCCAGCAGCCAGGAGCTTCTTCTGGGCCTCCCACATGGGTGCAGGGGCCCAAGGACTTGGGCCATCTTCCACTGCTTTCCCAGGCCATAGCAGAGAGCTGGATCGGAAGAGGAGCAGCTAGGACTGGAATCGGCGCCCATATGGGATGCTGTTGCCACAGGTGGAGGCTTAGCATACTACGCCACAGTGCCAGCCCCTCATTTTTTAATTTTTTAAAGGACTTGTTTTATTTATTTTAAAGACACAGTTGCTGAGAGAGAAGGAGAGACAGAGAGAGATCTTCCATCCTCTGGTTCACTCCCCAAATGGCCACAATAGCCAGGGCTGGGCCAGGCTGAAGCCAGGAACCAGGAGCTTCCTCCGGGTCTCCCACGTGGGTGCAGGGGCCCAAGGACCTGGGCCATCCTCAGCTGCTTTCTCAAGTGCATTAGCAGGGAGCCGGATCAATTTATTTATTTGAAAAGCAGAGTAACACAGCGGGCGTGGAGGGAGAGAGCAAGTGAGCTCTTCCATCCAGGGGTTCACTCCCCAAATGGCACAGCTGCTGGGCCAGGATGAAGCCGGGAACCAGGAACGACACCTGGGTCTCCCGTGTGGGAGGCAGGGACCCAAGGACCCGAGCCGCCATCTGCTGCCTCCCAGGGCACGAATTAGCAGGAAGCTGGAGTCAGAAGCAGAGCCAGGATTCGAACCCAGGCCCTCTGTACTGGGACGCAGGCATCCCAGCAGCAACCTGGGTGCTGTGCCAAATTCCCAAGCCCGAAATTCATCTAAACAGTCTATTTTACTTAACTCCCCTTATCCAAAACACGTCCACTTATCCCGTGGAATTAAAATTTAAAAATATATGCATGGTGTGTTTTTTTTTCCCATTCTTTCCCTTTCATTCAAGCCTTCGGAACCTGGCGTGTGTGTGTGTGTGTGTGTGTGTGAGGACCCCCACGGTGTCAGCTGGAGCCCCCACATTTCCGGCCACTGGAGGCCAGGCCCGCGTGTTTGCCACAGCGGGGGAGGGGCATCTGCAAAGGCCTAGGGGCTGAGATGGTGGCTTGTCAGAGCCACCAGGAGACAAGGGGACAGCAGGTGCCTGCGGGGGAGCCATGCAGAGCCCTCCCTGGCCCCCCACTGCGAGGAACGGCTCAGCCACACTCTGGCTGGGCTGTGGTGGTGTGGGAATGGGCAGCAAAGATTCTGGGGCAGCCAGGCTCCGAGAGCTGGGGCAGGCTGGATTAGACCGGTTTGAGAGATAAGGGGTGAGCCTCGAGGATCCATTAGGGAGCAGGTGTGGCCCAGGGGGTCCCAGGACTTCTGGCTGCAGCCCTCAGGTTTGCTGTGGGAAGAATGGTTCTTTAGGGGGTTGGGTTGGGGGCTGTGAGGGGTCACGGGTGGGGCCCAAGGAGTTGAGGGGTTGTCCCGTAGCCCCTCACCGCCCCAGGCCCCTGTAGGGCAGAGCTCTGGGGAGGTGGCCAGAGCCCAGGATGTAGCTAGCTCGGGGGTCACTGAACCTGGACTTGCTGAGCTCACTGGACCCCACCACCCACACACAGCCCGTCACCCTGGAGCTTTCTGGGGGCGGGGTGGGGGACGCTGAGCAAGCTCCTGGATCGCGCTCCTGCAACGAGAGGGGGCGGACAAGACCCCCCAGGCCGCACCCCGCCTCACTCAGATTCCCCACGCCTGGAGTGGGGGCTGGGAATCCGGGCCGGGGGAGTCTTGGCAGCTGCTCCCCGAAGCTCGCTGCAGACGACAACATGTTTCCGCTTCGGAAGCAGCGCAGCTAATTGTGGAAGGCAGCCTGTGTGCCACTCGGAGGAGCTTCGGGCTCCGGTGCGGGGCGGCAGCGCAGCACGCAGTGACGGTCCCCCCCGCCCCCCGCCGTACCCGGGTCTCCAAGTACCGGGCCGCACACACACGGGCACGTGCTCATCCACGTCCCCCCGAACAAAGCTCGTCTGGTTAGATACAGCTTGCACAGGATGAAGGCCATGCTATGTGCGTTGTCACGATAAAGACGCAGACAGATGCGGGGCCGGCGCTGTGGCATGGTGGGCAAAGCCTACGCCTGCGTCGCCCGTATCCCATAGGGGCGTCAGTTCCAGTCCCGGCTGCTCCTCCTCCCATCCAGCTCCCTGCTAATGTACCTGGGACAGCAGCGTAAGATGGACCAAGTGCATGGGCTCACGCACCTGTGTGGGGGACATGGAAGAAACTCCTGGCTCCTGGCTTCAGACTGGTCCAGCTCCGGCCATTGTGGCCATCTGGGGAGTGAACCAGGGGATAGAAGATTTTTCTCTCTGTTTCTCCCTCTATCTGTAACTCTGCCTCTCAAACAAATAAAATTTAAAAAATAATAAATGCAACTGATAAAAGGAAATAAAATGGCCTTGCACTAGCCCCTGTTCAGTGTGGCATCTTGCAGCCAGAGACCACATCCCACACAGCTCATATCAGGGTATGTGGTTATTACAACCCTAAGTAAAGCTTGGAATTTAAAAAATGTATTCAATGCCCACAGTGAGCACTGTGGCTCACTAGGCTAATCCTCCACCTGCGGTGCTGGCACCCTGGGTTCTAGTCCCGGTCGGGGCGCCGGATTCTGTCCCGGTTGCCCCTCTTCCAGGCCAGCTCTCTGCTGTGGCCCGGGAAGGCAGTGGAGGATGGCCCAAGTGCTTGGGCCCTGCACCCCATGGGAGACCAGGAGAAGCACCTGGCTCCTGGCTTCTGATCGGCGCAGCGCCAGCCATAGCGGCCATTGGAGGGTGAACAAACGGTAAAGGGAGACCTTTCTCTCTGTCTTTCTCTCTCTCACTGTCTAACTCTGCCTGTCAAAAAAAAAAATGTAATTGATGAGCAGAGAGACAACTTCCATCCACTGGTTTCCTCCCCTACTGTCCACAGCAGCCAGGGCTGGGCCAGGCTGAACCAGGAGCCTGGAACTCCGTCCGGGTCTCCCACGTGGGTGGCAGGGCCCCCAGCACCTGAGCCGTCACTGCTGCCTCCCAGGGAGCCCATTAGGAAGAAGCGGGATTGGGGACCAGCGCCGTGCCGCAGCGGGTAAAGCTCCCTCCTGTGATGCCGGCATCCCATACGGGCGCGGGTTCTTTCCCCAGCTGCTCTTCTTCCAGTCCAGCTCTCTGCTGTGGCCTGGGAAAAGCAGCAGAAGACGGCTCAGGTCCTTGGGCCCCTGCACCCACATGGGAGACCCTGAAGAAGCTCCTGGCTCCTGGCTTTGGCCTGGCCCAACCCTGGCCGTTGTGGCCATTTGAGGAGTGAACCAGTGGATGGAAGATCTTTCTCTGTCTCTCTGCTCTCTCTCTCTTTGTAACTCTTTCAAATAATAAACAAACTCTTACAAATAAAACAAAACAAAAAGGCTGGATTGGATGTGGAACCGGGATTTGAACCCAGAGACTCCCATGTGGGATACGGGTATCCAACAAGTGGTATCTTTTAATTTTTTTAAATAAGATTTATCCATTCAAAAGGCAGAGAGAGAGAGAGAGAGAGAGGCCTTCAGCCACTGGGTCACTCCTTAAATGGCTGTAGCGTTCGAGGCTGGGCCGGGCCAAAGCCAAGAGCCAGGGGCTGCATCCGGGTCTCCCAGGTGGGTACAGGAACCCGAGCACTTGGGCCACCTCTGCTGCCTCCCAGGTGCATTAGCCGGGAGCTGGATCGGGAGCAGAGCAGCCAGGAGTCCACCAGCACTTCTGTATGGGATGCCGGTGCTGCAAGCAGGGGCTGCACCCGCGACCCTGGCCTCCAGGTGGGGCGTGAGCCCTGCGTGCAACGCCTGCCCCACCACGCGTGCCCGTGGGCCCCTCTGCACATGCTGGTTTATTCCCTCCTTCACGCACAGAACTTGGCAGCCACACACAGGCAGCTGTCAGACATCTCCCTCCTCGGCCAACCTGGCCCCATCTTGAAAAATGCATCCCTCCCTTCCTTGGGTGCCCTGGGCAGCCCCCAGGGAGCTGCCCCAACCCCCTAACCTTTGACCCCTTCCCCCCATGGAACCACCCCCATACCTTTCCCTCTCTCATTGCCCCGCCCTTATCTGATCCATCGCCACTCACATTCCTGGGCTCATTCACGTCTTGTCGCTCCTCCCACCTCGAGTGGCTGCTCGGGCCCTGGTACCCCAGCTCGGAGGCGGGCTGCACTTTTCTCCTTGGAAACATCAAATCCTATTCCAATCCTATGGCAGAAAGAAGCGGAACCTCTGGGCTCTGAGAATGACCAAGCCTCGGAGAGTGAACGAGCGAGCGTCCAGCGAGAGGTCAGGATGCAGGCTGTGGCCGAGGCCCAGCCCCTGTACCCACACAAAGAGGGCCCTCAACACCTGTGCCCCACCAGCTCCTGCAAACTGCCCTCCGTCCTGGATCACGTTCTTCCTGGGACTTCCAGAACGAACACACACACACGCACATGCGCACACACGCACACACACCGGGGGGGATTCACCCCTGGCTGAGCAGCTCCCCTGTGCTCTCGCGGGTCTCAGGAGGTGGCTTCCACTCCGCCAGGCGACCCAGCCTCCAAACCCGCCCACTCTCTTTTCTAGCAAGTAGAAGGCGGGGTCTTCCGGGCGCTCAGCCAGAGGCTTGGGGTTGCCTGTGGACCCGGGGCCCCTGTGTCCCACACTCCTGCCCGATCTGGCAGACAGCGCCTTCCAGGTGCAACCGTGGTGCCTGCCACACCCCTCGGCCTGGCCGCCGCCTCCTGGCTGACAGCGCAGTCCTTTCTGGTCAGCCGGATTCTGCTCCGGCCACCACCGCTCCATGAGGGACCCAGCCGTACACAATTCGACCTCACTCCCACCCTGCCTTGCCCCGCCGCCCCTGGCCTAATTGGGCCCCCCGCCCCCCACCCACCACGTTCTCCATGAACAATCCTTTTTTAAAGATTTATTTAGTTATTTATTATTTGAAGGGCAGGGTGACACATGGAGAAGAAGAGACAGGTGATGTACTACCTGCTCGTTCACTCCCTAGATGGCCACAACAGCCGGGTCTGGGTCAGGTGGAAGCCAGGAGCCTGGAGCTTTATCTGAGTCTCCCATGGGCGCAGAGGTCCAAGCACTTGGGCCACCTTCCACTGCTTTCCCAGGTCATCAGCAAGGAGCTGGACTGGAAGTGGAGCAGCCGGGACTTGAACTGGTGCCCATATGGGATGCCAGCACTGCAGGCAGTGAGTGGCTCTACCTGCTATGCCACAGCGCCGGCCTCTTCTGAGATTTTTTTTTTTTTTTTTTTTAACAGGCAGAGTGGACAGTGAGAGGGAGAGACAGAGAGAAAGGTCTTCCTTTTGCCGTTGGTTCACCCTCCAATGGCCGCCGCACCGCGCTGATCCGAAGCCAGGAGCCAGGTGCTTCTCCTGGTCTCCCATGGGGTGCAGGGCCCAAGCACTTGGGCCATCCTCCACTGCACTCCCGGGCCATAGCAAAGAGCTGGCCTGGAAGAGGGGCAACCAGGACAGAATCCGGCGCCCCGACCGGGACTAGAACCCGGTGTGCCGGCGCCGCAAGGCGAGGATTAGCCTAGTGAGCTGCGGCGCCGGCCCTGAGATATTTTTACTGATGCGTGTTGTTCCTGTTTATTCCCCTCTCCCGGCAATAGATTATAAACTCCAGGATGACAGGGACTTTGTCCGCATTGCCAGGGGCCTGGCACGTAGTAGGTGCTCAGCAAATGTTTCCCAAAGGATGGGCGTGAGGCCGTGGAGCTGCTGGGAGCCTCCACGCTCCCAGGCCAATGTTTCTTCCGTGTGCCCCCACCCCCGGCCTCTCCGCTCTGTGCTGGGGTTTGTCCTGCGGTGTTGTCATCGGTGTGGGGCAGATCTGCGAGCTCCCGCCTCGGTCCCAGTGGTGCCCCAGTGCCCACTGCAGCCCCTGGCACACGGGCAGTGAGCGAGCAGGAGGACCCGGTTCTTCGCTGCAGCTGGTTCTGTCCCCACAGGCTGCATGGCCAGGCCCGGGGCTAACTCTGAGCCCTCTCCCTGGACCCCTCACTGGTGCCCTCTGAATTGGTCCCCGCGGCTGGGATGTCCTGCCCCCACGTCCAAACCAGGTCCCTCCAGCTCTGGGCCCAGTCGCAGCCTTTGCGGTCCATGCTCTGCCCACCGCCTCTTATGGATGAGCTTCCTGGGGCCAGCAGTCCACGGGTCCCCACGAGACGGTTTCTGGGGCTTGGGCTGGGGACTCCAGGGAGAAGCTGGGAGCATGTCTGGGGGGCTGACAGGCACTCAACCCTGGGTGGGGTTGCTCAGAGCTGCCAGGGCCCCCCCGAGATCTGAACACTGCAGAAGCGGGCAGGAAAGGAGACCCCCACCGCCCGTCATCCCCGCTGCCCGACATAGGGCTGTCTGGTTGTCCCGGGTGCTCTCGCGCCACCAGGGGCCCAGGACAGCTGCCCTTCCTGCCTGCCCATTCACGGGGGTTTGAGAGCGGCCTTGTCGCTGCTGGGGCTGTCTCTGCTGGAGGATGAGGCAAAACCACAGTTAGCGACACCCGGGTTCCCTTTGTGACTGATGCTAAGGAGAGAAAAAAAAAAAAAAAAAAAAGAGAAGCTGGGAAGGAGAGCAGGGAGGCTGCATAATGTGTTGGCATTTTACTTATTTGAATTTTTTTTTTTTTTTTGACAGGGCGAGTTAGTGAGAGAGAGAGACAGAGAGAAAGGTCTTCCTTCTGTTAGTTCACGCCCCAAATGGCTGTTACGGCCAACACGCTGCGCCGATCCGAAGCCATGAGCCAGGTGCTTCCTCCTGGTCTCCCATGGGGTGCAGGGCCCAAGCACTTGGGCCATCCTCCACTGCCTTCCCGGGCCATAGCAGAGAGCTGGCCTGGAAGAGGGGCAACCGGGACAGAATCTGGCGCCCTGACTGGGACTAGAACCTGGGGTGCCGGCGCTGCAGGCTGAGGATTAGCCAAGTGAGCCGCGGCGCCGGCCTTATTTGAATTTTTTAAAGATTTATTTATAAATAAATAAGAGTTAGAGAGAGAGAGAGAAACAGAGAGAGAAATCTATCTGCTGGCTCACTCCCCAGATGGCTGCAACGGCCAGAGCTGGGTCAAGCCAAAGCCAAGAGCCAGGAGCTTCCTCTGTCTCCACGCGGCTGCAGGGGCCCAAGTCGTCTGCTGCTTTCCCAGGCCATTAGCAGGGCGCTGGATGGGACGTGGAGCAGCTGGGACCCAGGCCGATGCCCATAAGGGATGCCGGCGCTGCAGGCGGCAGCTTTATCCTACGCCACAATGCTGGGCCCCGATATATTAAACATTTTAAAGAAATGTATTCCTGTTAATTTGAAAGGCAGAGGCAGAGACTTCCCACCTGCTGGTTCACTCCCCAAATGCCCAGAACGGCTGGGAAGGCCACATCCGGGTCTCCTCCGTGGGTGGCACGGACCCAAGTACCTGAGCTGTCACCTGTGCCTCCCAGAGTGTGCACAGCAGGAAGCCAAACTGGAGGGCCGGGATGGGGGATGCCAGCATCCCACAGGGGTCCTAGCCACGTCGGGACCGGGGAGGCCTCCCCGACCTCCTCCACCCCCAGCCCAGACCCCTTGACTCTGCCCGTGCAGGTGGAGCACCGGCCAGGCACCTCACTCCTGCTTGCCCCCGCGGAGGCAGAGACAGCCAGCCGGCCGGCCAGCCCCTGCGGGCCAGGCCCGGCTCCCGGGGTAAAGGTCCCCGGGCCTGCCCTCGGCCCTGCCCTCCTCCCAGGCCCGGGAGCTCGCCAGTTCCGGCGCCTGGAGCCTGGGCCCGCGAAGGCCCTCCCTCCGAGTCCCTTCCCACCCTGGGCTTGGAGGTCACCTTCCCCCAGGCCCCCGGCGACACCCCGCAGGGCAGTGCCCGCCCGTCCCCGGCGCCCCACCGATCCGTGTCGAATGAATGAACGGCGCCGGGCAGGGAGGGACCGGCCTCCTTCTCGCCGCATCCTCTCCCCGCCGGGGCGGCCTGGCTCGGGGCGCGCGGAGGCCGGGCCGGGCGGGTGCGGGGCGGGAGGTGGCGCCGGGCGCTGAGTGGCGGCTCCGGGCCCACCCCTGGCGCGCCGGTGCGGGCGGGAGGCGGGAGGCGGGGAGCGCAGGGGCGGCGGCGCGGGCGAGCGCGGCCGGGAGCATGTGCCGCGGAGCCCAGTAACCAGGGACGACCGCGGCCACAGCGGCGGCGGCGCCCGGCCCAGCGCAGCTCCGCGCCGCGGCGCCCGGACCGCCCGGGCCCGCGCTCCGGGAGCCCCGGCGCCGCCAGGCAGCCGCGCAGCCGCCCGAGCCCCGCGCCCCGGGCCCCGGGCCTCCGCGCGGGCGCGGCGCAGACAAAGGCGCGGCTCCGGCCCGGCCCGGCCCGCGCGGCTCCGGCCGCTCCCGCTGGGCGCCCCGGCCGGGTTCGGCCCGGGGGGCGGGGGCCGCGGCCGCCGAGGATGGGGAAATCCAACAGCAAGTTGAAGCCTGAAGTTGTGGAGGAGCTGACCAGGAAAACCTACTGTGAGTGCGCGCGCCGCGACCCCTGCCCCGCACCCCGCACCCCTCCCCGCCGCCGCCCGGGGGCCTCGCCCCGCCGCCTGCACGCCGCCACCTTCCCCCGGCACTGCCTGCCCCGCCCGCGCCCCGACCCCCAGCCGCGCCCCCGCCCCGCACCTGGCCTATTGTTCTGCACCCGCACCCCGGCCGGGCCCTGGGCGGGTGCCGCCTGTCAGCACGCGCAGGGGGGCCGTCCCCGGGCCGGGAGGGCTCCCCAGCCCACCCGCGACCCCCTCCGCTCGGTGCAGTCGGCAAGGGCAGGGGGCGTGCGAAGGCGGGGGCGGTGGTCCCGGGAGGGGGCGCCGGGGCGCAGCGTGGCTGGGGCTGCGCGGAGCCGCCTGGCAGAGCGCGGCGGGTGGGTGATTCATGGATCACGCTGCGAGCCCGGCCCGTCGCCCCCTCCCTGGCCCCACCGCGTGTGTTGGGTGCGGGGTGGGGTGCAGACCTTGCAGAGAGCTGGTGGCGGGAGGCAAAGGGACCTTGTGGGTTGCAGCGTTTGTAGGCTGAGCCCTCCTCCGGCCCGGTCTAACCACCATCCTCTCTGTCTTCCGTCACCACCACACCGGGAAATGGGTTTACACTGGGTGCAGCCGTCTGTCTGATCCCCTGGGCGCGTGGGCAGGGGGAAGGTCTGCTCCTCCCCCATCCCTGGATACACCCTGGGCCTGTTGTCTCCCCACCCGCTTCCCAGCCCCTGCTTCTCCGCTGTCTCCCTCCGCACCAGGCATCCCCACGTGCCAGGAAGTCCTGGGTACTGGGTACCGACTGCCCCGCGTTTCTCTGGGGACAGGGAGAGAGGGATGGCTGTCTGGGCTGGAGGGGCCTCTGTCTGGGTGTCTGACTCCGAAGGGGGCTTGGGGCTCAGAAGCCAATGCCGGGTGGCCGCGCGGGCCCAGCCCCTCTGCACCACCCTTGACCGCCCACCCCCTCTGCTGCTGGAGGCCGGGAGGCAGCCTCTCCTGGCGCATTGCACAACCTCTGCTCCCCCACCCCCCAACTCCATCCGTCTTCCGGGCTCGTTTGCAGGTCTGTCCGAGCCCACGCGTTGGCTCCCTGCCCCTCAGCCCTGCGTGTTTGGAACAAAGGGGATTTCCCGAGTGGGCGCTGTGACTGGTGCTCCCCGGGCGGGAGTGCGGCAAGGGGACCCCACACCTGGGCGGCTGCTCCCCGAGGGGCCTCAGCTGCTGCCCTCTGGTGAGGTGCGGGGCTCTCCTGGAAGCTGAGTCCAGCTGTGGCCCCCAGCCTGCGCGCGGGCAGGCTGCAGGTGGGGCTTGCGGGGGCCCTGGGCCTGGGGAGGCATGGAACCAGGGCTCCTGGAACTCTGCCTGCGTGGTGGGCGCCCTCCCCATCTCTGCTTACAGATGAGGACGCCGAGCCTGCACGCGTGGTCCCCAGGCGGTGCCAGGACTCGCACTCGGATACAGCCTGCTCCAAGGCCGTGCCAGAGAGAGACGGCCGAGCTCAGGCCGGGAGCCCTTCTGTGGGTTTCCTCCAAGCTGTGGCGGTGGGACCTAGACGGGAGGGCAGGGGGCCCGGCTGCTCCTTGTGTCCAGCCCGCTGGCCCTGAGCAGATCGGGCCGCTTGGAAGGAAGAAAACCAACCGGGCTTTGCTAGGAGTGCCGCTCACTGCTGGCTGGGCTGCGCATAAAGGCCTTGGGAGACATGGAGCCGTCCTGGGCAGGAGGGAGAAGGCCTGGGCACATCAAGGACTTGGGTGCAGTGCCGGGCCCTGTGGCCGGCCGTCACGTTCCCCGGGGTCACACGTAGTCCACCCCAGCTATAGCAGAGAGGGCCACCTGCGTGGACTTCCTGGGGATGGGGGCGGGGTCCCCTGCTTATTGTTCCCTGGGGCTCCTGTGTGTGTGCTGGGGGGAGCGAGAAAAAAGCGCCCAGGAAGTGCTCGCAGAGGGTGGAATCTCCAGAGCTTGTTAAATCCAGGGTGCCTGGGCTGCTCGCCCACATCTCTGCTTCCTTAGGTCTGGGCTGGTGCCCAGGCATTCGCAGCCTTGACAGGTGTTTGTCGTGCAGAGCTTGGTGCTGGCACAAGCTGTGGGGGTTCCAGGCCACCTTGTGCTCAGCGGGGAGGAGGGCATGGGGAGCTCCTGGTGTCCTCATGGGAGCTGTCAGCGCCCGGTGACTCCCGGTGGCAGGTGGCGAGGCAGGAGAAGGGGTGAGGCTGCAGCGGTGTGGGCCTCGCCGCGCACGTGGGCATTTGGCTCCCGGCGGCAGAACCCTCGGTCTTTCAGACTTCCTCCTCCTTTGCAGATGACATTATTACGTTGTCAGGGCCTGTAGCCCAGTCCCCGGCATGCTTCGTGCCCCGCCAAGACCTGGAGAGCAGTGGTCAGCATTGCGCAGTTTCCTGGAGGTCTGAGCCACTGTCTTGCAGCTCAGGAGTCCCTGGGTGTCCCTGGGAGTCCAGGCTGCAGGACAGGCCATTCGTCCCTCATCTGTGAAATGGGTGTGTTCGTGGCCCCCGGCGCCAACAAGGATAACTGTTGGTCCATAGTGTGTGATGAGTGGTCATTCAATGTTAGGGGCGTTATTGTTTATTTCCTAAATTTTATTTATTGTGCTTGAAAGGGAGAGAGAAATAGAGACACAGAGATCTTCCATACATTGATTGACTCTCCAAATGCCCACCACAGCTGGGCCAGGCTGAAGCCAGGAGCCAGGAGCTCCATCTGGGTGTCCCACATGGGTGGCGGGGGCCCAAGCACATGTGCACCCCGCAGTGCCTGGCAGGATGCGTGTTAGCAGGGAGCTGGGTTGGAAGTGGAGCTGGGATCGAACCCTGGCCCTCCAACATGGGAGGTGCCCTAGCAGGGTCTTCTCCGGCGCCAGTGCCCGCCCCGGGGGTGACAGGTCCTGCCGTTGCAGTGACCTGACAGTGCGGCTTCGACTCCACCTGGTCTTAAGTGTGGCTTGGATGGGGGGCCTCTCCTGTCTCCCCATGCCCTGGCCTTTGCGGGGGCTTTGCTGTGCCCGGGTGGGCAGGGGCCTGCTTTGGGAAGTGGCCTCCCCCAGCCCCCAAGTGTCACGTTTTAGGCCACCCTGACCTGCTCGGGAGACAGAGAAGGGAACGAGGGACATCCCTCCTGCCCCCAGTGGAGACCTGCATGTGGAGCACGTGGGCCTCGAGTCCTCCGTGGCGGTCAGAGCTGCGCCAGCGCCCGCAGCCTGGCCTGCCTCCCTGTGCAGACCTCGCCCTGGAGTGCTAGCAGGCGCCCCAGGGACCCTCCGTCCAGGGCAAGCGGGTGGTCGTCTCCTGTTGTTCTCCATCAGCGCTGGCTCTGCATTGACCTTGCCTGCTAACCTTGAATCCTGATGCCCGCGATGGTGCCTGGCACCTGTAGTAGCTTGTGGGGGAGGAGTTTGTGGAGGGAGGAGCAGCCTGTGGGGGAGGGAGCACTTGTGGGAGAGGGAGTAGCTGGGGGGGGGAGCAGCTTGGGGAGGAGCAGCCTGTGGGGGAGGGAGCAGCTTGGGGGAGGAAGAGCAGCTTGTGGGGGGAGCAGCTTAGAGGAAGGAGCAGCTGGCTGGGGAGGAGTAGCTGGGTGGGGAGGAGTAGCTGGGTGGGGAGGAGCAGTGTGTGGGGGAGGAGCCGGTGAGCCGTCTGGGCAGGCAGCTGCGTTGCCTCTGTGACCCAGAGCAGGAATGGGTCCCTGGCCCTGGGTTGGGTTCCAAGGTTGGGAAGAGCAGATGTTGCCACGTGTGGCTGTGCTGGGCTCCGTGGGGTCTGTGGGGTCTCCCTGATCACCACTCCCCCCTGCTGACTGCTCAACCTGGCGTGGGGGCTGGGCTGTGTGAGGGCCCCTGGGTTGGGCAGGGGGAAGGCAGCAGGCGGCTTCTGCAGAGCCCATGCAGCCTGCGGGCTGGGGGCTGCCCAGGAGGCCCCTCCTGTCTCCCCCCACGCAGTCAGAGAAGCTGAGGTCGGACTTCGCAGCGGGTAGGCCTGGCAAGAGACATCACCTGTCTTACGAAGCAGGCGCTCACATCCTGGAGAGCGGCTGTGTGACCTTGGGCATGCTGCTTACCCTCTCTGAGCACCGGTGGGCCCCTCGCTGATCGCTGACCACCCGGCTCTGCGGCCCCACACCAGACTGATGGGCCCGAGAGAGCTCCCACACGGAGGGAAGCAGGCTCGGGGCCAGCCGGTCTGGGGTTCAGGCCTCTCTTGGCCCCAGCTCCTGGAGTGCCTCTTCCCTCCTCTGGCGAGCAGGTGTCCTGGGAGGCTCCGGTGGCGCACTGAAGGGTTTACCGTGGAGCTGTGGGGCAGGAGGAGCCTGCCCCCTTGTGCAGAGAGGAGGGGGCTGAGCCCCCCTGTCTCCCCCCAGGACCACCCCCAGCCCAGAGGTGCTGGCGCCTTGCTGTGTCAGGAGACATCTTTCTCCTGGCCTAGGCCTCAGGGTTGGCCCCCGGGCGTGGGGCAGTGGGCGATGCCACTGGCCTGCAGTCCTGGCTCCTGTCATGCCCTGAGGGCCACAGGCAGGGGCTAGAGACCCAGGCCCTGGCTTGGGAAGAGCCTCCTTGGCTGCACTCCGAGGCGTGGATTGGGGGCCAGGGATAGAGCCTGGGGGAGGCCACGAAGGGCCCCCCGGAGGAAGGGGGCTCAGCAGGACCTGGTGAATTTGCCGTTGTCTGCTCTCGGTTTCCCAGCTTTTAAGCATTTGGGCCACTAAGATGCATAGTGTGGTGCATCCTACAAATGCAACATAGTGTCACCGGCTCCTCTCCTCCCAGAAGTAGCCCTGCCGGGAACACCTTGGTTCCTCTGTTTTACGTTCAAGGTTAATTATTTACTTGAAAGGCAGAGTGATGGGGGGGGGGTCCTCCATCCCCTGCAACAGCTAGGGCTGGACCAGGCCCAGGCCAGCACCTGGAACTCCAGCCTGGTGTCCCCCGTGGGTGGCAGGGAGCCACCTGCTACCTCCCAGGAGCAGGGAGTTGGATTGGAAGCGGAGGTGGTTGGAGAAGCTGTGTCAACACCTGCCCTTGTATTTTATCTTTTTTTTTTTTTTTTTTAAAAGGATTTATTTTATATTTTGTTTGAAAGGCAGAGAGAGAGAGGAACACACACACACACACACATACACACACACATCTTCCATCCACTGATTCACTCCCCAAATGACCACAACCAGGCCAGGCTGAAGCCAGGAGCCTGGAACTGCACAGGTGGCAGGAGCCCAAGCGCTTGGGCCATCTTCCACTGTCTTCCCAGGTGCGTTGGCAAGGGAGCTGGGTCAGAAGTAGAGCAGCCGGGACCTGAACCTGCATTTCTATGGGGCGCAGGCATCGCAGGCAGTGGCGTAACTCACCGCGGGACAACACTGGCCCCTGCTGTGCGGCGTCCTTTGTCGAAACACAGCTGTGCCGAATGTTTGAATGTTTCTCCTTGGTGATGGTAACCAAAAATGGGGCTATGGGCCAGGGAAATTCTAAAAGGCTTTAAACATGTATATATATATATTTAACTGTGTGGTTTTAAAATTTTTTTTATTTTTTATTTTTTGAAGAGGCAGAGTGGACAATGAGAGAGAGAGAGACAGAGAGAAAGGTCTTCCTTTTTGCCGCTGGTTCACCCTCCAATGGCCGCTACGGCCAGCACATTGCGCTGATCCGAAGCCAGGAGCCAGGTGTTTCTCCTGGTCTCCCATGGGGTGCAGGGCCCAAGCACTTGGGCCATCCTCCACTGCACTCCCGGGCCACAGCAGAGAGCTGGCCTGGAAGAGGGGCCACCGGGATAGAATCCGGCGCCCCAATCGGGACTAGAACCCGGTGTGCCAGTGCCGCAAGGCAGAGGATTAGCCTGTTAAGCCACGGCGCCGGCCTAACTGTGTGTTTGAAAGGCAGAGGGAGAGAGAGAGAGAAGGAGAGAGGGAGAGGGGGAGAATCTCCTATCCACTGATTCACTCCCCAAATGGCCTGCATCGCTAGGGGACCCAAGCTGGGAACCCAGAACTCGGTCCGGGTCTCCCACATGGTGGCAGTGGCCTACCCGTTCACCTCACCTGCTGCCTCGCAGGGTGTGGGTTTGCAGGACGCTGGGATGGGGTGTGGAGCCGGGACTTGAGCCCACGGACTCGGCGATGGGATGCGCCGTGGTGTCTTGTTGCAGGGCCGGACTCCCGGCCACTAGAAGGCTTTTGGTTAAGAAGTGGCTAAGCTGCTCTCCAGAAAGCGCATTCCCGTGGACACTGCCAGCGAACGTGGCTGAGAGAGCGCCTGCTTCCTGGCGGTGCTGCCCGTGCTAGTGTTGTTTTTCTCAACCAATGCCGGTGTCGTGGGGAAGACGAGGGGAGGCTCGCGGCTGCAGCGGCCGTTTCTTTGGTGGCTGCCCTGGGCGATCCTGGACGCTTTGAGCTGCAGGGGACTCTTGGGGTCATTTGATCCAATGCCCTCATCGTACAGATGGACAAACCAAGTACCCACGAGAGGAAGTGTCTCCCCCAAGGTCGCAGGACAGCTTTGTCCCAGAGATCTCTGCCTCTTGGGTATGGGTGCTCTTGGGGTGTGTGTGTGTGTGTGTGAGAGAGAGAGAGAGAGAGAGAGAGAAGATTTATTGATTTAGAAGGCAGAGTTGGGAGGGGCGGAAAGAGAGAGACTTGCATCTGCTAGTTCACTCCGCAAACGGCTGCAATGGCCAGGGCTGGGCCAGGCCGAAGCCAGGAGCCAGGAGCTTTATCCAGGTCTCCCACGTGGGTGCCGGGGCCCCAGCACTTGTGCCATCTTCTACTGCTTTCCCAGGCCATCAGGAGGGAGCTGGATAGGAAGTGGAGCAGCCGGGACTCGAACCAGTGCCCATATGAGATGCTGGCACTGCAGGTGGCGGCTTAACCGTCTTACGTCACAGGGCCGGCCCCAGGATGCTCGTGTTGTGGTGTGGCAGGTGAAGCCGCCGCTTGGGACGCCTGCATCCGGGTATCAGAGTGCTGGTTTGAGTCCCAGCTGCTCCACTTCCAACCCAGCTTCCTGCTAATCCACCCTGGGAGGCATCAGATGATGCTCACCTGCTTGAGCCCCTGCCGCCCACAGGGGAGACCTGGATGGAGTTCTCGGCTTCGGGCTTTGGCTTGGTCCGGCCCTGGCTGTTGCTGGCATTTTGGGAGTGAACCAGTGATTGGAAGATCTCCCTCTCCTGCCGAGAGCAGCAGAGTGCTGAGGGCTTGGGGGCCTGCTGTGTCCTGGCCGAGTGACCCTGGAGGCCACTCCCCTCTCTGAGCCCCAGGAACCTCCTGAGTGAGATGGGGATGGGGAAATGATGCCTTTCCCGGGGGCAGACCCAGGGCCAGGCACATAGTAAGTGCTGAGCGCACGCTTTCCCAGGAAGGAGGCGGCCTGGCTGGCTGCAGTGGGGGCCAGTGGTTCCTGGCCACTCCCCCGGGGCAGTCCCAGGGCCACAGCCTCTGCTCAGGGGGAGTGAGTGCAAAGGGGGGCATCTGTGTGTTGAACCCAGCTGGCGAGGGCTGGTTCTGTGCCACCTTCCACTGTATCCTGGATCCCCAGGGACCTTGGTGCGGGCTGTGTGGCCATCCCGGCCTCGGGCACAGCTCTTAGCTTCTTCAGGCTCACTTTTCTTTATATATATATATATATATATATATATGTATATATATATAATTTTATATATTTTATTTATATATATATATTTTATTTGACAGAGTTAGACAGTGAGAGAGAGATAGAGACAAAGGTCCTCCCTTGTTGGTTCACTGTCCAAATGGCTGCTACGGCCGGAGCTATGCCGATCTGAAGCCAGGAGCCAGGTGCTTCCTCTTGGTCTCCCTTGCAGGCACAGGGGCCCAAGTTCATCCTCCACTGCACTCCCGGGCCACAGCAGAGAGCTGGATTGGAAGAGGAGTGACTGGGACTAGAACTCAGCACCCATATGAGATGCCAGTGCTGCAGGCAGAGGATTAGCCAAGTGAGCCACGGCGTCAGCCCCTGCAGCCTCACTTTTCTAGTCGGGGATAAGAAGAGAGGTTTTCAAAAAGTTCACGGAAAACCCAGATGGTGCAGGAGCCGGGCAGGAGCTTCGAAAATTCTTTGCGCCCAAATCAATTGATCCTTTGTCTCCATTTTTTTCCCTACAAACTCTCTGTCGCGCACTCACTGAACTTCGGGGCTCTGCTCAGTGCCCCGCTCCGCTCACCAGTGGCCGGGGGCGGGGGGGGGATCTGCAAGGGACGGCACGTGGGGGTCCAGCGCTCAGCTCCCCGTGACCCAGGCCCTGCTGGTGCCGCCTGCTCCCAGGTGCCAGTGGAGGCCCCTGTTTTGCAGATGAGGCTGGGGCCCAGGGGCGATGGAAGCTGGCCCATGGCCTCTTGGCTGGCCAGGGTCCTGTGGCAGATCAGCCGCCGACCTGTGTGACCCTGGAGCCCGCACACCCAATCCCTGGGCCGTGGAGAGGGGCCTGGTGCCCAGGGGAGGTGCGTGGGTGCAGCAGGCACCGCCGATGGTGCTACCAACGGTGTGCAGCTCCCAGCCAGAGCGGCGGGTCCCGGCCTGTGCCGGGAGTGTGGGCGAGCCGCGTGGGGCTGTGCGTGAGGGCGGCGCCGGGCAGGTTGTGAACGTGAATGCGCCAGGGCGGGAGGCACAGACAGGCCAGGGACTCGCGTGGGAGCTCAGCTGCTGGCTCGGGGCTGGATGACGCTGCTGCGGCTTCGTGGTGCCCTCTGCCCTGGCCCCGGGGGTGGTGGGCAGCCCTAGAGCCCCACGGGCGATGTCAGGAGTGACTGCAACACCGCCACTCGCCCAGTCTGTGGCCGTGAGTACAGGGACTGCACACCGGGAGTAGGGGGTGTCCTGCCCATTGCACAGACCGAGAAGAGGAGGCCTGGGCAGGTTCAGAGTGTGCCCGAGGCCTCCCCGCTGGTCCCATCCCCCCCCCCCATCCCGACAGGAAGGCCCAGGTCTTGGAGCTGCCAGAGCCGTGCCTCTCGTACCCTCTGTGAGCCTCGAAACCTGCTTCAGGTGGTGAGCGCTCCGTCCCTGGAAGCATCCAAGCACCCGCGGAGCTGTGCACTGACCAGGCAGCCGATTCCTGGGCTGGCTGTGAGGTTGCACGGTGGCTAGGGTCCTTCCGTTTTTTTTAAAATTTATTTGGAAAGGCGGAGTCACAGAGCGAGAGGGTGAAACAGGGTGTGAGATCTTTCGTCCACTGGTTCAGTCCCCAGATGGCCACAACAGTTAACACTGGGCCAGGCCCAGTCTCCCATGCGGGTGCAGAGGCCCAAGCAATGGACCATCTTCCGCTGCTTTCCCAGGCCACAGCAGAGAGCTGGGTCAGGAGAGAAGCAGCCGGGACACTAACTTGGGCCCATCTGGGATGCGGGCGCTGCAGGCTGCAGCTTTACCCACTGCACCACAGTGCTGGCCCCTGGTTCCCGATGCTTTGCCCC
The DNA here is from genome assembly GCF_033115175.1 of Lepus europaeus. NCBI lineage: Eukaryota > Metazoa > Chordata > Mammalia > Lagomorpha > Leporidae > Lepus > Lepus europaeus. The sequence goes on along the minus strand of NC_084838.1, from coordinate 4,878,298 downwards.
GCAGAGGGACCTGGGGGCTGTGCCCCTGCCTTGGCTTCCTCCAGCAAGGGCAGGAGAAGTGCACTGACAGGCATGTGCAGTGGGCAGCTGCCCCCACCCCCTACTCCGCCGGCACCGTGCCCTGGAGGCTCTCAGCCTGGGCCCAGCCTGGGGGAGGCCGCAGAGCAGGGCGTAGCCCCAGGGGAGATGGCGGCACCCTGGCTGCCCCAGGGGGTGTTCCATGAGCAAATCAAGAGACCAGGTCCTCAGGGGTGCCACGTGGGGGCCATGGGTTGTGCAGTGCACAGCATGGAGCCACGGACAGGGCAGGCCTGGCCTGGGAGTGTCACCTCTGAGATGGGGTGGGGGTGGAGTTGCCAGGAAGCCTGGGGGTCCTGGGTGTGGCCCGCCTCGCTGTGGCCTTTGTGAGATGGGAGTCATCGCTTATCAGCCCCAGGGTGCCCAGAGCACGCTGCCTGCAGGGAGGCGCTCCTGGCCCGAGCAGGAGCTCCGGGCAGCTGCTGGCTTTGATCCTTCTGGGCGCTGGCAGAGGCCCCAGGAAGCTGGCAGGGCGGCTGGGCCACCGGGCTCTGGCCCCCGGGCGGGAGGAATGTGGCTTTGAGGAATGCTGGGCACAGGGCAGAAATAGCTCTGGCCTGTTTCGCTCCCAGCCTGGGCTCTCAGCCGGGAGGTGGCCCGTGAGTGCCGCCCTCCTGTCCCAGCCTCGGGGCTCGGCCCCCGGCCCCCCTCAGCTCTGGCCTCTTTGTCTTTGTCTTTCTTTCCTTTAAACCAACAAGGTGCTGTGGGCGCCAGAAAGCCCTGGGTGAGAGTTCAGGTCCCTCCCCTGCACTTACCAGGCCCTCCGCAGAAGGGAGCCGATTCGGCTCTGCCGGCTCCTACTCAGGGACCTGCCAGGCTTGGGTGGCCGGGGCCCAGCTCCTCCGCTCGGTGGCCTGGGACCTTGCCCAAGCCCTTTCCCGCCGAGCCTCCTGCCGTCACGTGTGCAATGCTCAGATGATGGTGAGCCCGGCCCAGGAGTGGGTGGGGTCCTGTGAAGGCCAGGCTTCTGTGTGTAAAATGGGCAGTGGGCGGGGCCGGTGCTGGGGCGTGGCGGGTAAAGGGTGCTAGCATCCCTTATGGGTACCGGTTTGAGTCCCGGCTGCTCCTCTTCCAATCCAGCTCTCTGCTATGGCCTGGAAAAGCAGTGGGAGATGGCCCAAGTGCTTGGGCCCCTGCCCCTTCATGGGAGACCCGGAAGAAGCTCCTGGTTCCTGCCCTTGGATCGGTGCAGCTGTAGCCGACGGCGGTTATCTGGGAAGTGAACCAGAGGATGGAAGATTCTCTCTCTCTCTCTCTGTAGCCCTGCCTTTCAAATAAATAAATAAATCTTTAAAAAATAAAAGTAATATGGGCGGTGGGCACCTCTCTCAGTTGGGGGGTACAGGTTGGGGAGGTCCAGGTCCACGGCTCCTGGGCGGCTCCCAGGCGACCCTGGGCACAGTCAGTGGAGGCGTGCGTCCCCAGGAATGGTCCCCAGCCTAGCCACTGTCATCGTCAGGCCCGAGGGCGATGGCCTGTTTGTCCCTGCCACTCCCCTTCGGCAGTGGATGCTGGGAAGCGGGCCACGTTGATGGCTCACCGCTGTGTCGCCGGCTCCTAGGGCAGAGCCCGGAATGAACGAAAAGACAGACAACTGCGGCACCTTGCTGTCGGGGCGAAGCTTCTCCTCGCCCCTCCCTGGGCCCCCTCTGCCCCTGGTCTGGGGCCCCTGGGCCTCTGTCACCTGCCGGGAAGCCGCGAGGGGTCCGAGGCGCCAGCCCGTGAGGGAGCCGGCCCCCTCTGCTCCCGGCTTTTCGTAGGAACCGGAAGCTCCGTGTTCAGAGGCAGCTGGGGCTATTTTTGGCACCGTGGGGGAAAGCGGATGTTCTCCTTCTGTTCGCCGCGATGCCGTGATGTGCGGAGCACAGGAGACGCCCAGCTGTGAGCCGGGCTCCTGCCCGCCTCCCGCTCCGTGGGCCTTGGGGTCCCCAGCCTGCCCGGGCGGCTGTGACGAGAACGTGAGGCTCAGGGGCTCGGGCTGTGAGCCCCGATTCTCTCACTGGCTGCGGCCCTGGGCCGGCTCAGCCACCGAGGCCCAGCGGCTCGGGGAGAGGTGCTCGAGGCCCTGGGGTCCTGTGCAAGGCACCCCTGACCCCGGGGGTGCCCAGGCCACCCCCTAGAAGCTCAGTTTGGTGGGGAGCACTTGTCAGGTCAACAGTCGGGTCCAGAGAGGTCGGTGCACGATGCGACGGGAGCCTGCTGGTCTGGGTGCATGAGAGAGGCCTTCCTGGAGGAGGGGCTGTTCCACTTGAGTCCTGAGGGTAGTGTTGCCAGACCTCCCAAGTTCTTTGTTTTCTCTGAAATTCATAAATGACTGTGGTTCATCCTGCAGGTTTTAAAAAGTTTATTTATTTAGAGATCGCCCATTCATTGATTCACCCCCCAATGCCCCCAACAGCCAGGGCTGGGCCAGGACCAAGCCAGGAGTCTGGAGCTCCATCCTGGTCTCCCACATGGGCGACAGGGACCCCAGGACTCAGGCCGTCCCCTACTGCCCTCCCAGGGTGCGCACGAGCGGGAAGCTGGCATTGGGAGCGGAAGTGGGCCTCGAACCCAGGGCCTCTGAGGTGGGCTGCAGGTGTCCCAAGTAGCGTCTCTATGACTGCCTGCCCTTTCTGCATTTTGTTTGCTAAATCTGGCCGTGCCCCCCGCGGGAGGGGTACTGAAGAAGGCTGGGGGCCCTGGGCGCGGGTCGGTGGGGCGCTGGGAGTGTTGCAGGCCCAGGGACGGTGCCTCCCAGGCCTGGAGGCCCCGAGGCCCTGGAGCCAGAGCCTGGGCCGTGCTGAGCCCCAGCTCCCGGAGGGAGGGGCCTGGGCGAGCTGGTTCCCCTGTGTGCTGCAGAGGTGCTGGGGGCGCAGGTGCAGAGGTGGGGAAAGGAGGTGGCCCCGAGCCTACCCGCTGACCGCTGCGGGGGCCGCCCCGGGGTCTCTCCCCACTTCTCCCCCGTGCTCTGCCTGGGCCTGTCTTAGGCTTCCCTGCCATGTTAGTCGGTGACGGAGACCAGCCCAGCCCCCGGCAGCCCCTTGTACCGCCCCCATGGAGGGAACTGAGGCAGGAGTGGGGGTTGGGTGGGGGGAGGGGATGCGGCCGGGAGACTCCAAGCCAGTGGGGCGGGGGAGGGAGGCAGCCTGGCCCCTGGAGGCCTGGCACAGCCACGCGCCTGCTGCTGTGACGCCTTTATTTATTTATTTTTAATTTTACTTTTAAAGATTTTTGTATTTGAAGGTCAGAGTTACACAGACAGAGGACAGGCAGTGAGGGAGAGAGAGAGGTCTTCCATCCGCTGGTTCACTCCCCAAATGGCCACAATGGCAGGAGCTGCACCGATCCAAAGCCAGGAGCCAGGAGCTTCTTCTGGGTTTCCTATGCGGGTGCAGGGGCCCAAGCACTTGGGCCATCCTCCACTGCTCTCCCAGGCCATAGCAGAGAGCTGGATCGGAAGTGGAGCAGCCGGGCCTGCAGGCCAGGGCTGTACCCGCTGTGCCGCAGCGCCGGCCTCCCAGCTCCGTTCTTGATTCCAGCCTCCCGCTAATGCAGAGATCCCGGGAAGCAGCAGGGATGGCTCTCGTCTTTGGGTCCCAGCGTCTCAGGGACTCAGCAAGGCCCTGTGTCTGGGGCACTGCCCTCCCCCCCCGCGCCCCGCCCGGGGCCTAGTCCCTGGACAGAGCTTGAGAATCAGTTGTTGGACGAGTGAAGGGGTGAGAAAAGCTGTTCCTTCCGCCGGCCTCTCTGTGCTCCCACTCCACAGATGAGCAAGCTGAGGCTCAGGGACGACTCAGCAGAGAGAGCTCTTCCGACGGGCAGGTGGGAGGCGTCTGTGTCTCCCGTGGTCTGACCTTGGCGTGTGCGCCTGGCCTCCGGCTGGGCCCCGGAATCTCCCCCGAGCTCTCGCAGGCCCCACGGAGGCAGCAGGTGTGGCTCACCCATCTTGGGGCCCCCTCTCTTGGAAGATCCCGAAGCTGGCAGCAGCAGTGCCCGGGGCCCGGGGCAGTTTTTGGGGCCCTGCCTCGTGGGGTGTGTGTGCGTCGGGGGTGGCGTCGGGGGCTCTGCTGGCCAGGAAACGACCCGAGCTTCAGAAAGGCTCAAAGTAGCCGCACCTGCTCCCAGCGTGAGCACCTGCTGTGTGGGGTCCCGCTGGGGCTGACGGGACGGCGCTGGCAAGCACAGGCGACCACAGGGCCCGGGTCGCCCCTCTGGGCCCCTGGCGCTCACGTCGTTACCTCGTTCCTGCGCGCACAGTGGTGGCCTGTGTCTGCCTCGACACCCAGGCTTGGAGAGGTTGAACCACTTGCCCAGCATCGCACAGCCGGGAACCGAGGGAGCCGGGGTGACCGGGCCCTGTAGTCGGAGCAGGCGGTGCCTCCCTGGGGAGCCACAGAGGCCAAAGATTCAGTACCTTTAAAAAAAAATAGAGAGGCAGAGAGACTGAGAAAAAAAAGAACGCCTATCCACTGGGTCACTCCCTAAGTGCCTGCACCTGCCGAGGCTCGGCCAGGCTGCAGCCGGAGCCGGCAGCTCCCTCAGGTCTCCCACGTGGTGGCAGGCTGCTTCTGAGGGTGCACATTCGCAGGACGCTGGAGTCAGGAGTGGAGCCAGGACTCGAACCCCGTGCTCTGGTGCGGGATGCGGGTGTCGCAAGCGCCAGGGCAACCACCCGCCCCCCATTTCGCACCTCTTTAAGGGGGCGTAGGAGCTGGGCGACCCCCAGAGAGTGTTTGTGTGATGGCACCACGAGCCTCTCCCCCAGATCCTGGTGCTGGGCCCGGCCGCACCGCAGATGAGCTTTGGGCCGTGGGGAGGTGTCGCCACCTCTGGGAGCCTCAGTTTTCCAATCTGGGAAATGGAGATAAGCAAAGCCCCACCACCCCTCCCCCGCACGGGCCACAGGCTACGCCCAGGGCCTGCACACAGTAAGCGCCTACTAAGCGGCAGCTTTGTTTTCAGTGCCTTTCCTGGAAAACTTGGGGGAAAAATTGTTTAACGGATACGGAAATGAAAATCATTGCATTTCAGAGTAAAAGACGCACCTGTAGCGGTGAGGCAGTGGCCCCCTCCCGGGCCAGGGCACGGACTGCAGCTAAGCCTCGCTCTTCATGCTGCTTGGATTCGGCCCTCGCCCCTCAGCGCTTCTGTGGGGGACCCCCTGTGGGCAGCCCACTGGGACACCCGCATCAGAGTATTTGGGATGAGTCCTGGCTCCAGCCTTTTTTTTTTTTTTTTTGACAGGCAGAGTGGACAGTGAGAGAGAGAGACAGAGAGAAAGGTCTTCCTTTGCCATTGGTTCACCCCACAATGGCCGCTGCGGCCAGCGTACTGTGCTGATCCGAAGGCAGGAGCCAGGTGCTTCTCCTGGTCTCCCATGGGGTGCAGGGCCCAAGGACCTGGGCCATCCTCCACTGCACTCCTGGGCCATAGCAGAGAGCGGGCCTGGAAGAGGGGCAACTGGGACAGAATCCAGCGCCCCGACCGGGACTAGAACCTGGTGTGCCGGCGCTGCAGGTGGAGGATTAGCCTAGTGAGCCGCGGCGCTGGCCGGCTCGTCTTTTTTTAAAAAAAAAAAAATTTTAAAGATTTACTTATTTATTTGAAAGTCCGTGTTACAGAGAGAGAGGACACACACACACACACACAGAGAGAGAGAGAGAGAGAGAGAGAGAGATCTTCCACCTGCAGCAGCCAGCACTGGGCCAGGCTGAAACCAGGACCCTGGAACTCTATCCAGGTCTCCCACGTGGGTGCAGGGGCCCAAGCACTCCGGCCATCTTCCGCAGCCGTCCCAGGCACAGTAGGGAGCTGGACTGGAAGTGGAGCAGCCGGGACTGGAACCAGTGCCTATGTGGGATGTTGGCATCACAGGTGGTGGCTTTACCCGCTACGCCGCAGCGCCGGCCCCCCTGGCTCCGTTCTTGGTTCCAGCTTCCTGCTAATGCAAACCCTGGGAGACAGCAAGGGATGGCTCTTGTCTTTGGGCCCCTGCCACCCACGAGGGAGACCCCAGATTGAGTTCTGGGCTCCTGGCTTTAGCTTGACGCAGCCCAGCTGTGTGGACGTGTGGGGAGCGAACCAGTGGATGGGAGAATGTCTGTCTCTCAAATAAAATAAAGAACAACAGAAAAGTGAAAGTGAGCAGGGTCAGCGCACCCAGGAGGATGACGGAGGCGGGGCCTGGCTCTCCGGGGCCGGGGAGGCACAAGGAAGGGGCACCTTGACGGGCAGAGCCGGGCACTCTCCCCCACCCAGAGACCCGCATGCCAGGACCTTTGAGTCACAGGGTCCTGGCTTCCGCCCCTGCTCCTCCACCACTTCCGTTTCAGAGGGGGCAGTGCGTTGGCCGCGGCCACACAGTGACCAGGTGGACGTTGGGAGGGGCCCCAGCTCCTGCGGACCTTGGGCAGGTGGGACCGGGCCTGAGTTTTAGGGGGGTGGTGAGCAGGTGTCAGAGCTGGCCCGAGGCTGCCCGTGGAGTCGGGGCCCGCCGTCCCCTGCCGCGGGTCCCAGCCTGCCCGGCGGGTGCAGTGTTGACAGCCCCACTGTGTGGGCAGGCGGGCCCGCCCGTCCCTCCTGCCAATGGTCCCGAGCCGTGCGCCAGCCCCAGCAGGAGTGTGGGTGGCAACGGGCGGAAACAGCAGGCACCCAGAAGGCTGTGCTGCTGCCACCTTGGCGGGGGGGGGGGTTAGGAGGGGGCCGTAGAGCCCCCCGGGGCAGGGCTGAGGGGGCGGTGGGGGCTGGGGGCTTTGGGGAACCTGCCTTTCCTGGGTTGGGATGAGGGGCTCTGGTGGCGCCTGCCTTGGGTGAGTGTGCCCCTGGACATTCTGGGCAGGAGGCCAGGCCTGGTGCTGGGGACTGGGGGTGGCGGGGGTCCCAGGCTCTTCTCACCCCAGCAGAGGCACTGAGTGACAACCACAGCCACCGAGCCGGCACACTGACCTCTCAGCACCAGGCAGCACCCCTGGGTGCCCCCTTCCCACAGGGCTGCCCCTCGGGGCGGGGGTGGGGGACCTGGGACCCAGCCTGGGCTGTCCAGAGCCTTGACCCTCCCTGGGAGGTTCATAGCAAAAGCTTTGCCCCCACATTTTCTTTTTTTTTTTTTTTTAAGATTTATTTATTTATTTGAAAGTCAGAGTTTCACAGAGAGAGGAGAGGCAGAGAGAGAGAGAGAGAGAGAGAGAGAGAGAGAGAGGTTTTCCATCCACTGGTTCACTCTCAAGTTGGCTGCAATGGCCGGAGCTGCACCGATCCGAAGCCAGGAGCCAGGAGCCTCCTCTGGGTCTCCCACGCGGGTGCAGGGGCCCAAGCACTTGGGCCATCCTCCACTGCTTTCCCAGGCCACAGCAGAGAGCTGGATCGGAAGTGGAGCAGCCGGGTCTTGAACCGGCGCCCATATGGGATGCCGGCACTTCAGGCAGCGGCTTTACCCAGTACCCTACCGCGCTGAGCCCCCCTACATTTTCTTGCTGCCTGAAGATCCCCTCGTGGAGTGGGGACCTGGAGATACTGGGGGTCCGGCTCTGTGGACAGAGGGGCGAGGTGAGCCCCCAGCTGCTTCCCTGGCTGCAGCCCCGAACTCACCCCGCTCTCTGCCGGGCCGCTTGGAGCTGCCGAATTCTCCACTCACTTCTTCTTCTTCTTCTTCTCCTCCTCCTCCTCCTCCTCCTCCTCCTCCTTCTTCTTTTTTGACAGTCAGAGTGGATAGTGAGAGAGAGAGACAGAGAGAAAGGTCTTCCTTTGCCGTTGGTTCACCCTCCAATGGCTGCCGCGGCTGGCGCATCTTGCTGATCCGAAGCCAGGAGCCAGGTGCTTCTCCTGGTCTCCCATGCGGGTGCAGGGCCCAAGCACTTGGGCCATCCTCCACTGCCTTCCCGGGCCACAGCAGAGAGCTGGACTGGAAGAGGGGCAACCGCGACAGAATCCTGCGCCCCAACTGGGACTAGAACCCGGTGTGCTGGCGCTGCAGGCGGAGGATTAGCCAATTGAGCTGTGGCGCTGGCCTCCACTCACTTCTCAAGAGCCAGTGGCCCTGCCTGCTCTGAGCTCCTGCCCCCTCCTGCAGGGGGGCTGGGGTCCAGCTCAGAGTAACCCAGCCCGAAAGTGGCCACCAAGGGGCGTGGCCTGGAGCCTCTCCCCAGGCGGCTACTGCCTGGCGTATGCGTTTAGATTGGGAGGCAGAGAGACCTAGAGAGAGAGAGAGGAGACAGAGAGGAAGCGCTTCATCTGCCGGTCCATTTCCCAAATGCCTGCGACAGCCAGGACTGGACTGAGCCGGAGCCGGGCGCTGGGAGCTCAGGGCAGGTCTCCCACGCGGGCGGCAGGGACGCGGTCACTTCACTCATCACCTGCTGCCTCCCAGCGTCTGCCTAGCTAGGGAGCTGGAGTCCAGAGCTGGCCTGGGGCCTCACAGCCAGGCCCTCCCCCGCGGATGCGCCCCTCGGCCGCCCGCCCACCGCCCACGTCCTGGGTCTGTGAGGAGCCTGGGCATGCCGGCCCCGAGGCAGGAGTGCGGGAGAAAAGGCAGCTCGTTCTGAACGCTGGCCAATGCCAGGCGTGATCCTCACGGCAGACAGGCGAGGAGCAAGCCCTGGGATGCTCTACAGCCGGCCCAGTGGCGTGATGACGGCCACAGCCACCGGGGTGCACCCTCTGGCTCCTGCACACAGCACACGGGGCTGACTCTGCGGGTGATGCCGGGGGCTCAGCGTCCGGCTGGGAAGAAGAGGAAAAGTCTCCTACAGAGCCCTGGCACGTTCAGTCCGTCCTTTGCAGGATTACAGCTGTTGTCCCGTTGTACAGATGAGCAAACCAGGGCTCAGAGATGTGGCATCGTCCAGGACCAGTTAGGGCAGGGAGCCCGGCCTGGAGCCCGGCCTCCGAGCTACTACGTCCCAGCCTGGTCAGGCTCCTGTCTGACCCCATGCTGGAGAGCCAGTGGGAAGGCAAACCACGTGGGAAGGGGTGTTGGGAGGGCTGCGAGGGGCCAGGAGGGCTTCCTGGAGAGGGACTGCCCGGCGGGGTGGTACAGGGTGTGCAGGTGAGCTAGGTGGGCGGAGAGGAGAGAGGGACTGCCCGGCGGGGTGGTGCAGGGTGCACAGGTGAGCTAGGTGGGCGGAGAGGAGAGAGGGACTGCCCGGCGGGGTGGTGCAGGGTGCACAGGTGAGCTAGGTGGGCGGAGAGGAAGGGGAGCCGGTACCGGGGCATGAGGCTGGGGCCACCAGAGGGGCTTGAGTTGGGGTCACCAGCCTGGGCAGTGTGCAGGGGACCCCGGGGAGCTGGCCCGTGAGGATGGCCTGCTTTCCTGCCTGCCCTGGACCCCACCGAGGGAGGCCGTGCCCTGTTAATTCACACTGGGTGGGGGCTGGGGGGGCTGCGGAGCCCAGGGCAGGGGCTGAGGCAGGAGGAAGCTGGCCGCATACCCCCTTCCCCGTCTCCGTCCGTCCTCCCAGCACCTGTAGGGCAGGACCCCTGAACCCCCGGTGTCGTGGGGGTGCACAGCAGTGAGGATCACAGATACCCCCAGGTCTTTATTTTGAAAAACTCAAGGCAATCGTTGGAATCAGTGTGCGGCGAGCACCTGGGTATCCTTCCAACCTCTGGTCCATGCCCTGGGCCTCCTCCCTTGGGCCTGTGCCGTGTGCCTCCTCCCTCTGGTCCATGCCCTGTGCCCCCTCCCTCTGGCCCACGCCCTGTAACTCCTCCCTCTGTCCACACCCTGGGCCTCCTCCCTTGGGCCTGTGCCGTGTGCCTCCTCCCTCTGGTCCATGCCCTGTGCCTCCTCCCTCTGGCCCGTGCCCTGTGCCTCTTCCCTCGGGCCTGTGCCCTGTGCCTCCTCCCTCTGGTCCATGCCCTGTGCCTCCTCCCTCTGGTCCGTGCCCTGTGCCCCCTCCCTCTGGCCCACGCCCTGTAACTCCTCCCTCTGTCCACACCCTGGGCCTCCTCCCTTGGGCCTGTGCCGTGTGCCTCCTCCCTCTGGTCCATGCCCTGTGCCTCCTCCCTCTGGCCCATGCCCTGTGCCTCCTCCCTCTGTCCACACCCTGGGCCTCCGCCCTCTGGCCCACGCCCTGTAACTCCTCCCTCTGTCCACACCCTGGGCCTCCTCCCTCTGTCCACACCCTGGGCCTCCTCCCTCTGGCCCGTGCCCTGTGCCTCCTCCCTCTGGCCTGTGCCCTGGGCCTCCTCCCTCTGTCCACACCCTGGGCCTCCACCCTCTGGCCTGTGCCTGTGAGTGTGTGTTTCTGGGCCTCCCCACCTTCAGCCTCTTCAGCCTCCCAGAAGCTGCGGTATCCTGGCCCTCGTCCGTGAATCCTTGGGGGCGCATCTCCAAGGAAGAGGGGGGTGGCACCATTGTGTATGGCCTCAGCGCTGTGGTCTCCCTGAGCACGTGGCCAGGAGCCCCTCCCACTTGTAGCCAGGTTTTCCCCCCTGACCCAATCCAGGCATCACAGGGACATTTGGTGGCCTGGCTCTTCAGTGTCTTTCCAGAACATTCCTCTGGCTTGTTTGGCGCTGACGCCCGGCGACGCCCTGGCTCTGCCTGCACTCTGGGTTTGTCTGATTGCGTCCTCACGGTGGTACTCGTGGCAGGAGCGGTCCATGCACAAGGCTTCCCCTGGCTGCGTCATGTTTGGGGCACAGGGCGCCGAGTTGCCCGCCACAGGGGGCATCACCTGGAGGGCATCACTCCTCGTTCAGCAGGTGCACGTGTGCCGTGCGTGAGGCGGTGCTGGCAGCTGGACAGGTGTTGTTGCTTAGAGCGTGGCCAGGTTCAGCAGGAGAAGCAAGGTGAGATGATACAAAGAGAAAGTGAGCATGGCCCGTCGGACGGGAGCATAAGGACCGTGGAGGGCGGCGTGGGAATGGCTCAGCTCCAGAAAGCCAGACGGAGTGCTTGAGAACATGGGCCTCCGTGTTGGCCGTGACCTTGGGTTTGTTCCTTGGGTCACCTCCCCTGGGCTCAGGTTTCTCTGCGGAGCAGTGCTAACCTCCAGGTTGGGGAGGTGGCTGATAAGAAGGGCTGGGGTTTGGACACAAGCCCGCCTGACCCGGGCTGGCGGCAGGGCTGGGGACACATGGCCAGGCCCTCAGAAGGGGCCGTCCTCTGCCTGTCTCCCCCGCCCTGGCCTGAGGCCCTCCAAGGCTTCCAACAGTGGAGCCCTTAGGATGCTGGCCCTGGCATGGTGCCGGGGACACCTGCTGGCCTTCGCTGTCTCCCAAAGTTGATCCGCGGCTGGAAGCAGGGGTGGGGCGTCGGCCTCTCCGCCAGACCCCAGCTCGTGCCACTGCTGACCACCCTGTTTCAGGGACAGTTTTGGTGGCAGATGGGGGTGGGCGGCAGGCCAACCACGGCCCCTCCTCCTATCTCTGAAAGCTGCTGTCTCCTGAGGCGGGGGGGGTGAGGAAGGAGAGGGGAGGCTGAAGCAGGCCCTGGGGGAGGCTGGAGGGAGATGTTCAGGACAGGGGGTCAAGGGGCAGTTGGGACTTCCAAGCTTGGGGATCCCAGGGAAGCCGCTTTGTGGCCCTGGGAGGCCTGCCTGAGCTCAGCCCAGCTCCTGCTGTTGGTGTCTCGCGATGCCACCCTGGGCCACGCAGCTGGGAAGCTGTGGTCTGGTCTGGCGCCAGGCCCGGGGCTCTGCATTCCTGCATGTGCCAGGACGGCCACCTGTGTCTCCAGGTTCGGGCTTTTGGCGTCAGCCCCAGAGCCTGGGGCCCTCCACTGCCTGGCGTGGGTGGTCCCTCCAGCCCCACGCCTCAACCCCTGCCCACCCTGGCCCTTGGCCAAAGCTGCCTCTTGGAAAATTGCGTTCTTTTGCACCAGGCCTGGTCTTCCAGGTAGCTGGCGCCTGCCGCCTTCGCCTCGCTCCCTGTCTGCCTGCTCAAGTTCACGGCTTTCTCAGTCTCCGATTGGGGCTTGTGGGAGAGGAGGGGGCAGGTGTCTGACCTGAGTTCCGAGCTCTGCACCTGCGTCAGGTCCTCCGCCTGCCACTTCCTGGCCTCTTTGTGCCTCAGTTTCCCCGTTTGGAGCCCAGCAAAGGGACGCTGTCTCCCCTCAATGCTGAGCCGAGGCACAGCCCCCGGCTCGTGGGGGGGCCCTCGGCGCTTGGCCCACGTGGCGAGCTTCCCTTGACGGCTATGCTGCTCCTACCTGGTCCGGCACCAGCGATCCAGAGACCCCCCCCGTCCCGTGTCTGCCTGGGCTTGTCCTGGGGAGAGACTCGGTCACTCAGCCTCCACCCAGCACTGCCTCATTGTGCAAGTCCACGGCAGCCCAGCCGTGTGCCTGGCCCCGCGCGGGGTCATCCAGGAGCCGTCCTGTGGTCCAGCAGGGCTGACTGTGGCCTCGGTGGCTTCCCACCGAGGTCGGTGACTTCGGAGAGAGCAGTGCGTGGGTTCCGACTCGAACTGACTGGATACTTCCCAGAAACGCCGTTTTGTTGGCTTCACGGTTCAGTAAGGAACAGCTATTTGGGCTTGGCTGGGGGTGCAGCCGATTCCAGCTTTTGGTTCAGGCTCTGTTCACCGGTGACAGGAGCTGGGGTGGGGGTGGAGAGGGAGGGGAGGGCAGTGGGTCCTCGGGGTGGAGGAGGGGCTTGGTGGCGCCCCTGTGTGTCCCCAGGGCGGCCGAGTGCCTGCAGGGCCAGGGTCAGAGAATTGGAAAGGGTAGGCCAGGGGTGGTGTCCCACAGGGAGAGGCGGGTCTGGGGGTCTTCGCCGCATCAGGAGGGGCTGGTGCTGTCCCCTGCTGGGCGGCCGGACACAGAGCCCTGACCGTGACTGTTGACCAAGGGCGTATTTCCTAGTTCCGAGCAGGCGGTGCCGACCCTGTGCTGTGGGGCGGGCAGGGCGGGCAGGGGTCCCAGGGAGTGCCCCCACGCCCCCTCTAACGGCCCCTCTTCTGTTTTCTCTTGCAGTTACTGAAAAGGAGGTGCAGCAGTGGTGAGTAGCTCTGCCCAGAGCTCCGGGAGCGGGGCGCTCGCTTCGTGCTGGTGGGGACCGGGGCAGGGGCGCAGTCTGGGCGGCTCGGCCTCTGTCAGTGTCCTGGGGTCACCTGCAACCGACGTAGCTTCACTGAGCCAAGTTGGCGCTCTTGGCGATGACTTTTTTTTTAAAAGATTTATTTGAAAGGCAGAATTGCAGAGAGAGGGAGAGACAGTGAGAGAGAGAGAGAGAGAGAGAGAGAGAGAGGTCTTCTATCCGCTGGTTCACTCCTCAAATGACCACACGGCCAGAGCTGGGCCAGGCCGAAACCAGGAGCTTCTTCCGGGTCTCCCACGTGGGTGCAGGGGCCCGAGCACTCGGGCCGTCCTCTGTTGCTTTCCCAGGTGCATTAGCAGGGAGCTGGATGGGAAGTGGAGCAGCCGGGACTCGAGCCCGTGTTGGGTGCCGGCGCTGCAGGCTGTGGTCTCATCTGCTGTGCTACAGCGCCAGCCCCTGTTGGTGGCCTCTTGCCTGGACGGGCTCTTTAAGGACCACCAGGCTCTGCTCCCCAGGGGGTCTGCATGAGAAACCAGGGAGGAGCTGGCAGGGGTTAAATCACCCAGCCCCTCGCTCGCTCCGGAGCTCGCCTGCTTGGTCTGTAGCGTGATTGCTGAGGCTGGGGCTTCCCCCGGGGGTACCAGCTCCCATCAGTCTGTGTGCTGCCTGGAGCGCTGCTAAGAAGGATCCTGAAGCTGTGTGTGGAGCAATGAGAGGTGCAGCAGTGAGGGAGTGGTGAGGTCTGTTATGGATTAGTGATGTCTGCCCTGGCTGGGGAGGGGAGGATAGGGGCTGTTTGCTGTCATTGTGGATTGTGGAGCAGCCAGGAAGATCCCCCCACCCCCACCCCCCCCGCAAGCAGGGGAGTGAGGATGCGAGCTTGGAGATCTCTCATGGCTGTCTGCACGGCTCTGCTGACCCCTTGCTGGCACCCAGTCCCTGGACGGGTCTGACCACGTCCTAGGTGGAATGTATGGGCCCCACCTGCCTCCCGCCTCACTTCCCACTTCTCCGCTTCTTCCCCAGAGATACCCCCACTCCTAGGCCTTCACCCTTGCAGCTGCCCGGTCCTGGGATGCCCACCCTCCCGTCCTGGCCCCTCCGAGCTCCGTCCCTCTGCAGGCTCAGCCTGCTGGGGTCCACTCTGACCTCGTGCTTCCTTGGGACGCTCTGGGCGGCTGCAGACACTGCCTTCCCTCTCTGCCCGCCCCCTGCAACAACTCCTGAGGAGGCCCAGGGCCAGGGAGGGCAGTGGTTAGAGTCGCTGCCCGGACATTAAGAGTCCCTGTCCCCGCCGCTGCTCTGGCTGGGACTGTGACAGCTGCCCTGGGGACTCTAGCATCTGGGAAGCAGGTGTAGACGGTTCCCTTCGGGGCCGGGGAGAAGGGCAAGGTTCTCCCTGGGGGAGACAGACGCCCCCGGGCACTGCCGCGGGTCCATTGGCCCCCAGCCACGGCCTCCAGCCTTTCCTGCTCCTGGTCTCCCGGGGAGTGGGTCCTGTCACAGTGTCCGGGGACAAGGACGCCGAGACCTGCTCGAGCTGCCTGGGCACGCTCCCTGCCCACGGCCGGGCCTTTCCTCGAGGTCTCGCTCTTCCTCCCCCCGCCCCCCCGGCTGGCTGGCTTTGTGACAGAATGAGAACAGATACCTAGACACAAAGAAGCCCATGTAAGCGCTGTCCTGGCGTCTGCAGTGCCCCTGGAGCAGCCCCTCCCACTGTGGATGGGAAACCCAGGCCTGGGAGGGCCAGATGACCCTCGTGGAGAAGGTCCCGTGCTTCTGTGCCAGAGAGAGAGAGAGCGAGAGAGAGCGAGAGAGAGCGAGAGAGAGAGAGAGCAAGCGCGAGCTCCCCTCCTCTGGCTCACTCCCCAAATGACTGTAACAACTGGGGGTGGGCCGGGCTGAAGCCAGGCGCCAGGAGCTTCTTCTGGGTGCCCCACCTGGGTGCAGGGGCCCAGGGCCTTGGGCCATCCTCCCCTGCTCCGCCCCCAGGCCAGAGCTCCTGAGCGTGGCCTGGCTCTTCCCCACCTGGGCCCTCGGATCCCCTCGCTTGCGCCCTTCTTGTCCTCGCCTTGGGCCAGACCCACGTGCTGAGCTCCTGTGAGCAGAGGCAGGCAGGCTGCTGTCCTGCTCGTGGCCTCTGTGTCTTCCTCCTTGGCAGGAGCCCTGATCCCTGCTGGCCCCCACCCCGCCCCGCCCCGGGCTCCTCACCTGTCCACAGCTCAGCAGCACTTGCGACGCCTGCCGTCCCCCTCTCCCGCCCGCCCCAGGCTCACTCCCTGCTCAGAGCCTCCACCCTGGCTCTTCCCCATTCTGTTCCCTGGGCTCCCCCGCCCCCGCCTGAGTGTGGCTGGCTCCCTCTCCCTAGGCACGACCTCCACTCCCACGTCGCCCCTCTCGTCCTGTGCTGGCTTGGCAGCTGCTGTACAGGGCTCCCGTGTCAGTGTGTTCTGTCCCAGTAGCACAGTGAGCACAAGTGGAGGGTGGGCCAGAATTCAGGCCCCTGGGAGAGGGGATGTGATGCCTGGCTGGACCGTGTCGGGGTAGCCGCCGTGCACCCCGCGCAGTCCCCAGCTCCTCTCTGGTGCGGCTGTCGGAGGCGCAGGGGGAGGCGCAGGAGTGGAGGGGTGAGCCAGCAGGTGTCGGTCCCCCAGGGCCCTCACTCACACCCCAGGAGATCAGGAGCCACCTTGGAGGCTGAGAAGAAACGGCAGCAGGTGCTGGGCCCCTGAGGGTGACTGTGACATTGTAGCCACCTGGAAAGTGATGGGGACGCCATCCCGGCCGGAAACAGCAGGGCACAGCCTGGGAGACGTGCAGGAGGCAGAGGAGGAGGGAGGAAGCTGGCCGGTGGGGTGTGCGCTGGGCGGCAGGGCTGTGTGCGATGTTTCTATAATATTTTCTTTTGCCCAAAGCATTTTGTTGATTTGAGAGGCAGGGGCGGAATGACAGAGCGAGAGAGGGCAAGCATGCACCCCTACACTCGTTCATTCTCCAAGTGCCCATGATGGCCAGGGCTGGGCTAAAGCCAGGAGCCCGTGTGGCTGGCAGGGACCCAACTACGCGGGCCATCGCCGCAGCTGCCAAGGCTCTGATGGGGGCTGTGGGCTCCCAAGCAGCGTCTTGCCTGCTACACCTGCCCCTCTCCTAAAGTTTCTATTTCCAGATTCTCTGAAGGGTTTGCTTGCTTTTGTAATAAACAAATACCCCAGTGTCGTAATAAAAATAGTGGCTGGTGGGGTGGGCGTTGTGGGTGGCAGCAGGTGGCCAGCAGGTGTGGCTCAGCAAGACCCCCTGCTCCCCTGGGCTGTTCCCCGCGGGCAGGGCTGGGGAGGAGGTCCCCCTTGCAGCGGTGTCGTGAGTGGGAGTGGCCGCATTTCCCAATTGAAGCTGAGACAGCTGCCAGGCCACACATGGCTGTGTGTGTGTGCATATGTGTGACGGGAGTGTGCATGTGTGGGGAGTGTGCGCATGTGTGAGCACGTGAGCTGGCGTGTACATGTGTGCACGGGACTGTGCATGTGTGAGTGTGCATTGGGAGTGTGCATGTGTGTGCACAGGGAGTGTGTGTGCACGTGTGCACAGGGAGTGTGTGTACGCACACATGAGCTGGTGTGCACGTGTGTGCACAGGGAGTGTGTGTACACATGAGCTGGTGTGCACGTGTGTGCACAGGGAGTGTGTGTGTACACATGAGCTGGTGTGCACGTGTGTGCACAGGGAGTGTGCACACACATGAGCTGGTGTGTACACATGTGCACGGGGAGTGTGTGTGCACAGGGAGTGTGTGTGTACAGGGAGTGTGCACACACGTGAGCTGGTGTGTACACATGTGCACGGGGAGTGTGTGCGCGTGTGTGCAGTCTGGCTCCAGCCCTCTGCCTCCATGGCTCAGGCTATTGGGCTTGAACCTGCCGGCTCCTTGCTCTGGGAAACCCGCAGGACTGAAAGCCACTGGGGGGCACGGGAAGGGGTCCTCCTCTTGGTGTCTGGGCCTGCCGCGGGCCCCCGGAGGTTGTGCCTGGCTGCTCTGTGCAGTTCCCCGTCCTACTGCTCGTGCCCTCCCTGGCACTGCCCGGGGCAGCTGCCGTGTGTGGCGTGGAGGAGCCGTGGGCTGGGCTCCCCGGAGCACCCTGGCCGGCAGGATTCTGTCAGCGCGAGAGCCGGCGCTGCAGGGCCCTCCGAGGACTGGAGGCCAGGCCGCAGCAGGTTCATTGCGCGCTGAGCAGTGGCTGTGCCAGGCCAGCGCTGGCCCCTGGGGTGTCAGAGGTGAGGGCGAGGCTCCGGGGGCCCTTCCCAGGCTGGCACTGCTGACGGGGTCGGGAGAGCTTTGCAGTGGCCCACTCCTGTCCCCCTTCGCTCTGAAGGAAGCCCGGGGCGGGGTGTGTGTGCCGTCGTCTGGTCTTCTCCAGCCTTGCCTGCCCGCCGGGGCCAAGAGCTGCTCCCACCCGCAGCCGAGCACGTCGCCCACGCCCACGCCCACGCCCACACGGCTGCAAACCGCACAGGGCCCTGGGGCTCGGTGCCCAGCCTTTCTCTGGGAGCCCTGACAATGTGGAAGCCTGTTCCTGCCCGGTCCCCAGCACTGTTGTGGGGGCGTGGCCTCCATGTAAATGCTCCCGGCTGGGTTACAGGTTGAGGGGCGGGGCCCAGGTCAGGGAGTGTCGGGGGTGGGGTGGGGGGGCATCCCTGGGGATGGCTGGCAGGGCAGAGCAGGGTGGGTCAGGGTGGGTTGTCCATGACATCCCTGGCCCTCGTGTGTGGAGGAGGACCTGGTCCCAGGCTCGGCACGTGGCCAGTGCCCAAGACCCCGTGTTGTTGGCGCTCAACTCTCGTCTCTCCAGGCTCACTCAGGTGCCTTAACGGCAGGTGCCAGGTTGGCTCCCATCTCACAGGTGAGGAGACTGAGGCCCGGGGTAATGGCACCTGCCCAGGGTCACACACGGGCCAGGGGTGGAGCCGACCAAGCCAGGTCTGATTTGGGAATCGAACTCTTCTTTTTTAAACTTTCAAAAAACTACATTCAAGCCATTTAGCACGGAAAATTAAAAAAAAAAAAAAAAGTACATTCCAGGCCGGTGTTGTGGAATAGCCGGTTAGGGCGCCACCCACAACACCAGCATATCAGCGCCTGTTCAAGTCCCGGCTGCTCCACTTCCGATCCTGAACCCTGCCAATGGCCCAAGGGTCTGGGGGCACTGTCACCCCCCTGGGGAGACCCGGAAGAAGCTCCTGGCTCCTGGCTTGGGCCTGGCTCAGTCCTGGCCGTTGCAGCCGTTGGGGGAGTGAGTTAAGCAGCGGACGGAGGTCCTCTCTCCGCCTCCCCCTCTGTATCTGTGACTTTCAAACAAAATAAGTGCATCTTTTAAAAAAGCATATTCTGCTTGGAGAGTGGGGGGGCCCAAGTGCCAGTCTGCAGTGACACTCGTGGGACCAGGCTGCCTCTTGTGCCTTCCCTGCCCCCTCCCCGGCGCCTGACCTCAGCCAGCGGTGATGTGAGAACTCCCGTCCTGACCTGGTGTCCAGAGTCAGCCGGCAGGTGCAGGGGAAGCCAGGCTCCCTGAGGGCTTCGGGCACCTGCTGGTGGCTCTGGGGTGCCAGAGAGGTGGGCAGATGCTGGGGACCGGCCCCCCTCGGCCTGTCCTGCTCCGTTCTGGAGTCTGGGATCCAGTTTAGCCAGCCCATATGCTAGCCATGTGCTTCTGTTTGACTTTCACTGAGCACCTGCTATGTGCCGGGCACAGCGGAGGGCCCTGCAGGCCCGGGGTGAGCTAGAGGCTGCGGTCCCTGGGGGCTCTCCGGTCCATCACTCTACAAGTACCACAGGCATTGGCCAGGCACAGCTGTGGAGATGCCCCTGCGGCTGGGCCCGGGGAGAGGCACCGAAGGCTGGTGGAAGTCAGCCGGGCAAGGTGGGCTGAGCAGAAGACGGCCCAGAGCCGGGAGGGGACACCGCTTCAGGAGCCTCCACTTCCCCATCTGTAAAGTGGGCAGATCGTCCATTCCTGCTGGGCTCGTTGGGGTGATTTGGCACGGTCGTGCAGCTGATGGTCAGGGGCCTGGGGGCACTGGCAAGGCAGGGACCGGTGCAGCCCCCATGCTTGCAGGGGCCCACTGTCCCGCTGACTCTGTGGCCGTCTCCACAGACGGTTTTGCTTGTTGTGACTTGGGGGGGTGGGGTGCAACTGGCGTCTGTTGGGTGGAGGCCGAGCATCCCACGGGCACGGGACAGGACCCGGGGGCGGGCCCCTGTTGCCAAAAGTGCAGGGTGGGGAGCCCTAACGTGGTCAGAGCCACTTCTCGGACCCGCGGGGAAAGGAAGGGCATTGCCTGGGGGGTTTGCTCAGGGCCCTCCCACGATGTGACAGGTGCCGGCCAGGTGTGTGTCCCCAGGCGCCTGGCCAGTCTTCTGTCAGCAGCAGGTCTGCGGGAGAGAACAGAGGAGCCCGGGCCTGTTGCAGCCTGAGCCTGGGCCCCGGCTGGGCACGGCCCCGTCCCTGGACTTCCTGGGAACAATCTCCATCGGGAGGCAGGCGCGTCCCGGGGGGGCCCCGTCGGGGGTGGGGGTGAGCACCTGGGCTGGGGTCCTGATGCAGCCAGTCAGTGGGTTAGCCCAGGGCCTGCGCCGCTGCCCTCAGAGCTGTGCCGTTCTGCGGGGTGACGCCGAGGGCTGGGGGCTCCCCCCGGGGGGTGTGTCTTAGAACGCTCAGACCCCGCCCCCTCTGCGGCAGCGAGGCAGGCGCCTTCCTCCGCCCTCTGAGCGCCAACAACCCGGTTATGTAATATTTGGGTAGCAGCCGCTGTACCCAGGCAGGCGTCTGCGCCAGGGCGGGGAGCCGGGGAGGCAGGATCTGAGCGCTGTTCTGCGGATGTGACCTTGGGCCAGTCTTGCCCCCTTTCTGGGGCTCCCAGCGCCCAGCCCTACGGGGCTCACGGGCTCCTGCCAGAGTCTCTGGGGGGATTCCGTCCCCTGGGGCTCAGGACCCCTGGGTGCTTCCTCCAACTCACCTGACATGCCCCCGGCCCCAGCACTGCAGGGCGGAGGAGCTTGTGTGCCAGGGGTGCCACGCCCGGAGGCTGCTGATACAGCTAGGCCCGTGCTGCAGCAGGAGGGACCCTCCTGGGCCTGGGCTACTTCCTGGAGGAAGCCCCGTGCGAGCTGGGGCCGTGCATGGGAGCCGAGAGCTGGTGTGAAGGGAAAAGTGGTTCTGACGCGTGTTAAAGGGGCAGGGGGGGCTTCTCCAGGCGATGGCGCAGGTGGCGTCTGTTTCTGTGGCGCACACCCTGGGCGACTTAGAAGAGAAGTTGGTTTTGGCTCTCGGTTCTGGTCCAAGGTCAAGGAGTGGCCTCCGGGCTGGCAGGGTCCAGAGCCAGCCTCCTGTCTGCTCCCTCCACTTCTTAAAAAGCCCCCACCCTGACGACCTCGTTAATCCTCGCTAAGGCCTCCCTGCTGAACACCACGGTCACATCAAGCCCCACCCCCACCCCCGTCTCCTTTCGCCCCAAGATTTAGTTATTTGAGAGGGAGAGTGACCAAGAGAGGGAGAGAAGACAGATCTTCCACCCACTGGTTCCCTCCCCAGATGCCTGCAACAGTCGGGCCGGGCCAGGCTGAAGCCAGGAGCCGGGAACGCCAGCCTGGTCTCCCACGTGGGTGGCAGGGGCCCAAGTGCTTGGGCTGTCATCCTCCACTGCTTTCCCAGGCGCATAAGCAGGGAGCTGGATGGGAAGTAGAGCAACCAGGACTCGAACCGGCGCTTCCATACAGGCTGCTGGTGTTGCAGGTGGCGGCTTAACCCACTGCGCCAGAACGCCGGCCCCGTTGGCACCTGCTAATGCCCCGCAGTGGGAATTAGGCTTGGACGGGATGGAGCAGGCACTGAGTTGAGTGATCCGGGTGCCCGCACCCCACCTCTGAGGCTGGGGTTCCTTTTCCAGTTCTGCCTCCAGCTTCCTGGAATGCAGACGCCCCTGGGAGACCTGGCTCCTGGCCTTGGTCAGATTCAGCCCCAGCTGGGTGTGGACGAGTGGATGGGGGTTCTCTCTGCGTTCTGTCTCTGTCTCTCAAGCAGCTCTTACAAGTCAGTGTGAGTTTCAGAGGGGACAAGCCACAGAGCAGGTGTCAAGACTGTCCTGGGGGGGGGGGGGATGGGTCTCAACTCCGCTGAATCCAAGGGCGAGCAGAGGCTGTGGATGGAAAGTTACAGGCGGGAGTGGGGGTGGGGCCTTGCTGTACTTGCTGAAGGTGGGACAAGGACTTACACGGTGGGGGGGGGAGGGTGATGAGGAACTCCACCAGCAGTGGGCCAAGCTGACCTAGTAGGGTTCTTGCTGCCCCTGGGCTCAGCAGGCGAAGATTTTGGGGGGCTCAGCACAAGGTCTGGAGGAGAAGAGGGCTGGGAGGAGGCCGACAGGTGGATGGGGTATGGGCAGAAGGAGCTGCAGCCTTGGGCGCAGGGTGCCTCCTGGGGTGGCGGGGGGCCCCTGCAGTGACCTCTGCTCGGTCACCGGCTCCCCGCTGAGCCAGCCTCCCCGCAGGCCCCCCTGCCAGCCCCAGGGCTGCCGCTGGGCCCGCGTGCAGCCGTCTGCAGGGTTCCCTAGGAGCTGCCTCCAGGAGCCTTTAGTTTTCTGTCTTTCCGAGTGCCTCCCTAAGCCCTGGCGCTGCCCGTGTTCCTGCTCCCTGCCCAGGGACCCCCGGCTGGCCTGGGTCTTGTCCTTGAACTTGGCCCTGGGAAGGAGACTGGGAGGAGGCGGCTTTCGAGGGACGGGGGCTGGAGGGGAGGCATGGTGCTTCGTCTGCTATGGGCAGGCTTTGTAGCTGTGGGCGTGGCTTCATGGCTGTGGGTGTGGCCTTGTGGCCATCTCACGGGGGTGTCACTGTCCCCGCTCTGTCCTGCTTGGCTTCCTCCTGGCGTGGCCCATCTGAGGCCCCACCTGGGGGCTGAGCCAAGGCCAGTAGACGCTGGGGGTCCTGCTGGGATTGGGAGGGGGTGGCAGCGAGTGCAGTGGGCCTGGAGACATCGCATGCCGTGCCTCGCGGATGCTGGGGTCGCTGGCTGACCAGCAGGGCCAGCTGACTGTTCGCCTGTTCGTGTGGGCCCTGAGTCCCACACGTTGCTGTGGCCGCACCCCTGAGCCCTGGGTGCTGCAGGGCCTGCATCTGGGAAGTGGGCCCCTTGGACCTGCTGCTGTGGATGGAGGGGGTGAGGGGACGAAGAACCAGCCCGGGAGGCTCCGCGTGGCGCCTGGTGTGGCCCGTGGTCGTGGCGCTGCTGGGCCTCTGGGCCCCCGAGGGGCTTTAGGCGGGGCAGGATGGGCTCAGAGGCTTGGCCTGTTGAGGGCCTTGTGCTGGCTGTGGGCACGGCTGGCACGGTCGGGTGCCTGCTCCCTCCCAGGTGCCCCCAGCCTCACCCTCAGCCCACCCTCTCTCAGCCCGTGCACCTCCGCTATTCCGTTCCCGTGTGTGGCATGGCGTAGCAGGCTAAGCCGCCACGTGGGATGCCACGGCCCATCTCCAGTGCCTGGGTTCGAGTCCTGTCTCTGCTGCCCATCCGGCTCCTTGCTAAAGGGCCTGGGAAGGCAGCAGGTGCTTGGGCCCCTGCCGCACACGTGCGCGACCCAGATGGAGATCCAGGCTCCTGGCTTTGGCCTGGCCCAGCCCTGGCTGTTTGGGCAATTTGGGGAGGGAACCAGCAGATGGGAGTTTTCCCTTTCAGAAAAATACGTAAGAAGACGTAAGAGGGGTTTCCTCTCCGTACCTTGTTCCTGGGGCGTGCGAGGAGAATCGGGAGATGGCCAGGAGGGGGTCTGGGAGGCAGCCCCAGGGCTGCGGATAGCAGACCCCTCCCCTTGGCTTCCCGCTGGGTGCCAGCCCCCTAGGGGAGGGCTCCCAGCTGCACGCAGGAGCGTGGTCAGCTGTATGGTTCATGGTACTGATGGGAAGACTGTGGTGGGCTCATGCTAAGATGGGTGTGAGGACCGTCACTCTATGTAAGTGAGGAGGGTGAGGCTCAGAGAGGTGGGGGCATTGCCTGAGGTTGCCCAGCACTGTATGGCAGAGCTTTAAACTGGGCGAAGCCACACCACCATCTGCTGCCCAGGGTTCAGGAGGGCCCTGTGCTGGACAGCAGGACCCCAGGGTGGGCGAGCCTCCTGGAACAAACCAGGGTCTCCTCTGAGCCCCCTGTGCTGCCCCGTTGTCTGTCTGGGAACAGAGGCGGGGCCTGGGGGAGGGTGTGCAAGTGGGAGGAGCCAGCTGTTGGCCCCCATGGAGGCTCTTTGGGGCCTGGAGGGGTGCAGGGGTGGGCCTCGTGCACGAGCGTGGCTCACGTTTCAGCCCCTGTGGGGAGCACAGACACGCGTGACTGGGTGCTCTGTGTGCAGAATCGGGGCCTTTCCCATGTTGGCGCTCCTCCCGCCTATGCAGAAGGGGCTCAGGGAGGGGAAGTCACTTGTCCACGGTGAGAGGTGGAGGTGGGAGAGAGCCCAGGCCCGGTCAGTGGGGAAGTCACTTGTCCACGGTGAGAGGTGGAGGTGGGAGAGAGCCCAGGCCCGGTCAGTGGGGAAGTCACTTGTCCACGGTGAGAGGTGGAGGTGGGAGAGAGCCCAGGCCCGGTCAGTGGGGAAGTCACTTGTCCACGGTGAGAGGCGGAGGTGGGAGAGAGCCCAGGCCCGGTCAGTGGGGAAGTCACTTGTCCATGGTCAGAAGTGGAGGTGGGACAGAGCCCAGGCCCGGTCTGCGGCCCCGATCCCAGGGGGGCCGGGAGCTCCTGGCAGGTGGGTGAGCTTGGCACCTGCTCCCGGTCTCACCTGGTCTGCTTCCTGCAGGTACAAGGGCTTCATCAAGGACTGCCCCAGCGGGCAGCTGGATGCCGCCGGCTTCCAGAAGATCTACAAGCAGTTCTTCCCCTTCGGGGACCCCACCAAGTTTGCCACGTTTGTTTTCAACGTCTTTGATGAAAATAAGGTGAGCTGTGGGTGGGCGGGGCCGTGGCCAGGGGAGCCGCCTCCCCCCTGGGGGCAGCCGCGGGGTCTCCACACCCACTCTCCCGTGCCAATGTTCCCTTCTGGAGAGGGACCACACACTCGTGTGCGCACTCCCGTGCACACAGAGCACAGCCGCTCACAGATGTGTGCCCATGTACAGTGCACAGATGCACACAGATGTGTGTGCAACCCTACATATGTGTGCGCAGGGCACTGGAGATGAGGTATACAAAGGCTTGTATATGCACACACACACTCATGATGCACACACACAGGTATGGGCACACCACACACAGGTCCACAAGGGCTCTGCAAACTGTCCGTGGAACATGTATGTTATGGGAAGCTGTGCGTGGGTTTCAAAGTTGTTTTGCATCCAAACAAGCTTATCGTTCAATTCGGTTTCCCCAGGAGGTTTTGCAATCCCTTGTTCACCATGCATACACACGTACATGTGTGTGCACCCTGACTTTTCCAGGCAGACGCCTCCAGGGGCAATGTGGGCTTGGTCATCGTGACCGATGGACGCGGGACGCACGGTACCGGGGGCCTTCCCCAGGGAGCCCTCGCAGCAACCTGTGGGCGTCTGGCCTTTAACGCCCCCACTCTGCAGATGGGAAAACTGACACCAAGACTCTGACCCTGTGGGTCTCTAACATCTGCCACTCGCATTTCCTGTCCTGGCCATGGCCTTCTCATTGTTGGCCTGGCCACTGCCGGGGGGCTGCAGCCCCCCATGTCCCCCTGTGACAGGTTTCCCAGCTCTGTGTCACTCACGGGTGGACCTGCTGATTCTCCCAGGGCCCTGGGTGGGGCTGAGGTGTCTGGGCCCTGATGAGTGTGGGTGGGGCTTCTGGCTCCACCTCCTGACCCAAGGGGCTCAGCCTCACCCCTTCCTCCGCCCCTGCTCACCACCCCCCTCCGCCTCCCCTTCCTCTCCTCCTCTCCTCTCACTGGTCCCCACTGTCCATCAGTCATGGGTGACTTTCCTGCTGCTGTCCCCTGTCCCCTGCCTCCAAGGTGCGGCCTGACCAGGTGGCCCAGTGCCCAGCACAGTCTCCTTTCTCTCCCGTCAGGACGGGCGGATTGAATTCTCTGAGTTCATCCAGGCGCTGTCCGTGACCTCGAGGGGGACCCTGGACGAGAAGCTGCGTTGTAAGTCCCGCCCCCTCCCTCCCAGCCCCGGCCAGCGGGATGCAGCTCTCTGCGCTCACCAGGCGGGGGCGCCAGACACCGTGGCAGTGACCACAGATGGCCCCGGGGCTGCCGCTCTGGGCGGGTGGGCCTGAAGACCCCGTTCCCTTGCTACTGTTTGGATGGCTGATTTCATCCACTCACTTATTCGCTAAGTCACTCAACACGGGGAAGGAGAAGACTGGTCTGGGAGCCACCCTGGTGGAGTCCGGCGCTGAGCTGAGATGGGGAGAGTTGGGGGCAGGGTGGGGGTAGAGGTGGGGCAGGTGCTGGGCCCTGGGGCCTGAGGACCTGGAGGGACAACAGAGCTCCCTCCGCGGGCAGGGAGAGACCCTGCGGATCTTTCTTTTGGAGATTAGGGAGGACTTTGTGTAGCAGCCCCTCCTGGAGGTGTTATTTCCCTAGGGAGACCCGGCTCCATTGTGGGAGGGGTGGGGAAGGGTCCAGAGGAGCAGAGGCTTTCCCTCTGGGCCGGGTCCCAGGCCCCTGCCCCGGCAGAGCCAGCGCCCGTCGTGGCCGTGGCCTGTGTATCGCCGCCTGTGCTGCTGGCCTGGTGGGTAACAGGGCCATTGAGCCCGGCTTCCAGTGGGGGTGCGGAGGGCAGGGGGTGTGGCCCAGCCTCTGCCCGTCACTTCCAGGGGCCTTCAAGCTGTACGACCTGGACAACGACGGCTACATCACCAGGAACGAGATGCTGGATATCGTCGATGCCATTTACCAGATGGTGGTGAGGCCGAGAGGGCCAGGAGGGGTCGGGGTCGGGGGGCCCTGTGTAGCCCTCTCCTGCCTTGGCCAAGAGTGGGCCAGGTGGGGGCCGCTGGCCATTGCCAGCTGCCCTAGACAGGCGGGCGGGGCTGGGCGGATGCCCCCGAGCAGGATGGCAGAGATGGGGGGTAGGAGGGAGAGGCGCCTCGTCTGGAGCCAGCCCTGCTCCGGGGCGCGTGTTTCTGGCTGAGCACCTGAAGCCCCCCAGGGCCAGGGCCCACCCCCGCCTGGTCTGTCCCTGGCAGGGGAACACCGTGGAGCTCCCCGAGGAAGAGAACACCCCGGAGAAGAGGGTGGACCGGATCTTCGCCATGATGGACAAGGTGAGCGGGGGCGGGGCTGGCCCTCCACCTGGGAGGGGAGGCGGGACTGGGGGCTGCAACGACTCTGGCCCTGGGCTGCTGCTGGCCCTGGGGGGCGGGGCACTGGCCCATGGCGGGCAGAGGCCTGGAGTCACCGCCGCACGTCGACAGCTCTCTGCACGAGACTGCTGGAGTTTTAAGTTTGTCCCCGGAGTTTTCCTTCATCGACTTGGATCCCTTTGGAATTCTGGACGAGTCTGGACTTCAGGGAATAAGGGCTTCAAGTGCATTAAGTAAAGTCCACAGAGTCCAAAAGGAAGCTCGTTTTTTGGACTGCAGCTGCCGAGCCTGTCCAACAAAGGGCCCGGTGATGAGTGCCCCGTGGGCTTCCGCGGACACAGGTTCAGTAGTACGAGGAGGGGGCGGTGGGCTCCACCAGCCCGATCCCCGAGCCACGTGTCTGGGCCGTGCTGCGGGCGCCGGGACCCCCGCCGTGCACAGTCGCAGGTGTCGCTGGTCTAGCTGGGGCTGGCCCTGGCTCGTCGCTGAGGGGCTGGCGAACAGGAATGAGTTTCTTCCCTTCCAACTTTGCCCACCACTCAGCTTCGCCCCCAGGCCCAGGCTAACGAGCCCTGCTTGCTTCGTGTTTTATTTAAGCTCGGAGAGATCTTCCGTCTGCTGGTTCACGCCCCAGGTGCCCAGGGCCCCCAGCCAGGGCTCAGGACTCGGTCTGGGTCTCCCACGTGGGTGGCGGGGGTCCATCACTGCTGCCCCCCCCCCCCGGTGCACGTGGACAGGAAGCTGGACCCAAAGCAATGGAGCAGGGACTCGAACCGGGAGATGTGGGTGCCCCAAGTGGCATCAAATGCTTGCCTGAACCCTTCTTTAAGTCAAACCTTTTTCAAAAGTGAAAATTCCTTTGTTTTAAATGCAAAATTGAGGGGCCAGCACCGTGGCATAGCGGGTGAAGCCTCCGCATCCCGGGTCGAGAATCAGCTGCTCCACTTCCCATCCAGCTCCCTGCTAAGGCGCCTGGGAAAGCAGCAGAGGATGGCCCAGGTGCTTGGGCCCCTGCATCCACATGGCAGACCCGGAGGAAGCTCCTGGCTCCTGGCTTTGGCCTGACCCAGCTCTGGCTGTTGCGGCCATTTGGGGAGTGGACCAGCAGGTGGAAGATCCCTCTGTCTCTCTCTCCTCTCTGTGGTTCTGCCTTTCAAATAGATAAAAAGATGGATCTTTGAAACAAAATGCAACATTGAGGCCATGACGGCAGGAAACCCTTAAAAGCAAAGTCTGTGGCCTGAGGCCGAGTCCTTGCCTCTCTGCCGGCTGCAGGTGCTGGCCCTAAAAGCCGAGAGCCTGAGGCCCGCCCTCCAGAGATCAGGGCATGTCGGGAGGACCCTCAGAAGGCGTGTGGGCTGGGAGATTCGCCAGCTGGGTGTGGAGCAGGGAGCGGCGCCTCCCTGTGCCAGAGGCCACGCCCCCCTCAAGCCCCTGCCTTGTGTCCCGCCCTAATTTTTTTTTTTTTTTTTTTGACAGGCAGAGTGGACAGTGAGAGAGAGACAGAGAGAAAGGTCTTCCTTTGCCGTTGGTTCACCCTCCAATGGCCGCCGCGGTAGCGCGCTGCGGCCAGCGCACCGCGCTGTTCCGATGGCAGGAGCCAGGTGTTTATCCTGGTCTCCCATGGGGTGCAGAGCCCAAACACTTGGGCCATCCTCCACTGCACTCCCTGGCCACAGCAGAGAGCTGGCCTGGAAGAGGGGCAACCGGGACAGGATCGATGCCCCGACCGGGACTAGAACCCGGTGTGCCGGCGCCGCAAGGTGGAGGATTAGCCTAGTGAGCCACGGCGCCGGCCGTCCTGCCCTAATTTTAAGAAGCAGAGCAGGGCCGGCGCCGCGGCTCACTAGGCTAATCCTCCGCCTTGCGGCGCCGGCACACCGGGTTCTAGTCCCGGTCAGGGCACCGATCCTGTCCCGGTTGCCCCTCTTCCAGGCCAGCTCTCTGCTGTGGCCAGGGAGTGCAGTGGAGGATGGCCCAAGTGTTTGGGCTCTGCACCCCATGGGAGACCAGGATAAACACCTGGCTCCTGCCATCGGAACAGCGCGGTGCGCCGGCCGGCGGCCATTGGAGGGTGAACCAATGGCAAAAGGAAGACCTTTCTCTCTGTCTCTCTCTCACTGTCCACTCTGCCTGTCAAAAAATTTAAAAAAATAAAATAAAAAAAAAAGCAGAGCAGACCCCAGCCCAGGCCTCTGACTTCCCAGGTCTGGCATCCTGGGAGGTGACGGTGCCTCAGTTTCCTCACTGAAGACTGCCTGGGGCCAGCTCATCCCTCACCGTCTGAGGGCAGCCGGGCTGTGCCTGAGTGAGAGCAGCCGGGCGTGGTCACTGCAGGCCCCCCCCCCCCCCCAGGGGCCCGAGTGCAGCCGGGGGTCCCGGGCCTTTTCCTTGTGGTCCCGCAGTCTCCCTGGGAGACACCCTCTGGCCGCAGTTCCCCCTCCCCACTCAACACCCTGTGCCTTTATTTTATTTTATTTTATTTTATTTTTTTAAGATTTATTTTTTGAAAGACAGCCACAGAGAGGCAGAGAGAGAGAGAGAGAGAGAGGTCTTCCATCTGCTGGTTCACTCCCCAAATGGCTGCAACAGCCAGAGCTGGGCCAGAGCCAGGAGCCAGGAGCTTCCTCCGGGTCTCCCATGCAAGTGCATGGTCCCAAGCACTTGGGCCATCTTCTACTGCTTTCCCAGGCCACAGCAGGGAGCTGGATCAGAAGTGGAGCAGCCGGGACTTGAACAGGCACCCGTATGGGATGCTGGCACTGCAGGTGGCGGCTTTACCCGCTGTGCCACAGCGCCGGCCCCTCTGCTGCCTCCGGGGTTCCAGGACAGGCTATTCCAGGGGCAGAGTCTTCCTTTCTTTCTTCTTTTCTTCTTAAAGGTCAATTTATTTGGGGCCGGTGCTGTGGCACAGTAGGTTAATTGCCTGTGGTGCCAGCATCTCATATGGGTACCGGTTCTAGTCCTGGCTGCTCCGCTCTCTGCTGTGGCCTGGGAGAGCAGTGGAAGACGGCCGGTGCTTGGGCCCCTGTACCCATGTCGGGGACCTGGAGGAGGCTCCTGGCTCCTGGCTTCAGATCAGTGCAGCTCCGGCCATTGTGGCCATTTGGGGAGTGAACCAGCGGATGGAAGATCTCTCTGTCTCTCCCTCTCACTGTCACTCTGCCTGTCAAAAAATAAAAAATAAATAAAAAAATAAAAAATAAAAAATAAATAAATAAATAAATAGAATCTTTTTTTAAAAAGATGAATTTATTTGTTTGAATGGCAGAGTTGTAGAGAGAGGGAGACAGAGGTCTTCCAGCTGCTGGTTCACTTCCCAAATGGCTGCAATGGCCATGGCTGGACCAGTCTGAGGCCAGGAGTCAGGAGCTCCATCCAGGTCTCCCACGTGGGTGCAGGGGCCCGAGCACCTGGGCCATCCTCTGCTGCTTTCCCAGGCTGTTAGCAGGGAGCTGGATCGGAAGTGGAGCAGCCGGGGCGTGAACCTGTGCTCCAACAGAGGGGGCCGAGGGGTGGTTTCAGTCCCTTCTCTAGTGACCCCAGAGGCATGAGGTGCCGTTAGCCCTGGGGGACTCCCTGCTGCTTGGGGACCTCAGTGGCAGCCATGGAGCTGAGCTTGGACTCAGTGGGCGGCTCGGGCCGGCCGGCGGAGCTCTCCCGGGTGCTGGAGGAAGCTGCGCAGTGGCTCCCAGCCTCAGGTGAGGGACTGGACCCAGCGAGCGGGACGCGGGCCCTGAGCACCCACGCTCTGAGTGCTTCTGAACCGTGTGGCCTGGCCGGGGGCGTGCTCCTGGGTGCAGCCCTGGGCCCCTCCCCCGGGGGGCTGGGTGCCCCACCTTCAGCCGCCTCTCTCTTCCCAGAACGCCGATGGGAAGCTGACGCTGCAGGAGTTCCAGGAAGGGTCCAAGGCGGACCCCTCCATCGTGCAGGCGCTGTCCCTCTATGATGGGCTGGTATAGTCCAGGGCCCGGAGCTGCGGTGAGTGGGGTCCCGGGGCGGGGGTGGCGGTGAGTGGGGGCCCTGGGGTGAGGGTGGCGGTGAGTGGGGGCCCCGGGGCGGGGGTGGCGGTGAGTGGGGGCCCCGGGGTGAGGGTGGCGGTGAGTGGGGGCCCCGGGGCAAGGGTGGCGGTGAGTGGGGTCTCCGGGTCGGGGGGGTGGCGGTGAGTGGGGGCCCCGGGGCGGGGGGTGGCGGTGAGTGGGAGCCCCGGGGTGAGGGTGGTGGTGAGTGGGGGCCCCGGGGCGGGGGTGGCGGTGAGTGGGGGCCCCGGGGCAGGGGTGGTGGTGGGTGGGGTCTCCGGGTCGGGGGGGTGGCGGTGAGTAGGGGCCCCGGGGCGAGGGTGGCGGTGAGTGGGGGCCCCGGGGCGGGGTGGTGGTGGTGGGGGACCCCAGTCACAAGTCACCAAGAACTGGCAGGTGGGCACCTGGGTTCGGCCCGGGCCTGGGTCTCCCCGTGGGTGCAGAGCAGCTGTGTCCTGTCCTTTCTGCGGGCCAGGCTCAGCCTGCTCCGGTCTCCTGGGGCTGAAGACGGGGAATTCCAGCCTCGGCCGCGGCTCTCTGAGCAGCCAGAGGAAGAGCTGTGTCGCCCGCAGCTCCCAGGGCTTGGTCTCCACCATGGCTCTAAGTTCGGAGTAACCATGGGGCGCAGGGCTGGGTGACAGCGGGCGCAGGGCTGGGTGACAGCGGGCGCAGGGCTGGGTGACAGCGGGCGCAGAGCTGAGTGACAGCGGGCGCAGGGCTGAGTGACAGCGGGCGCAGGGCTGAGTGACAGCGGGCGCAGGGCTGGGTGACAGCGGGCGCAGGGCTGAGTGACAGCGGGCGCAGGGCTGGGTGACAGCGGGCGCAGGGCTGAGTGACAGCGGGCGCAGGGCTGGGTGACAGCGGGCCGTGTGCAGTCACAGCGGGCCGTGTGCACCCCCGGTGTTGCTGGTGGAGGCCCGTCTTCTGTCCCCACTCTCCTGCCCCTCCTGTGTTCTGCAGGGTGGGCTGGGGGCATTGGGAGGGCCTGAGCCCAGGCTGTGTCCCGCGCTCCTCTGGTTGCTGGCCGCAGGCGGTGAGCGCGCCCCAGCCAGGGGCCCCGCCTGTTTCCCAGAGCGCTTGTACCATTCCATCCTCACAGCCCAAGCCCACGAGGGATCCCGTCGCCCCGGTCCTGGCTGTGTAGTTACGTGTGGGGGTGCACAGTGTTACCCCTACGCGGCGGCTCGTAGAACAGATGTCAGGGACGTGGGCACGGCTTGGCTGGGTGCCTGCCTCGAGTCCGGCTGTGGGGAGGGTGACCACCCTCCCAGGCTGCCCGGGACCCTCCCCCGGCCCGCCAGACCCCTCAGTCCTGACCAGGTGGGGCGAGCGCCGACGCTGGCTGGGGCTCTGCTTTACCGGGCGGTTCCGCCGGGGCTGATCCGCTTCCAGGCTTGCTCCTGCAGGTGGGCCACCTCAGTGCGTCCCCGCTGGCCCTGGCTGGCGTCCCTCAGGGTGGGCTTCCCGAGAGCAAGGTGGGGAGACAGTTGAGACCAAAGCCACCGTCTCCTAGCTCTGTCTTGGCGGTGGCTCCTGCAGCTTTTCAAGAAATCCTGGGCTGCCTTTGACTATGACGTTTGTGTTTAGGTTTTAGAATCAGCTTCTAGATTTCCCCACAAGCAGTCGTGTGGGGGGAGCTGGCTCTTTGGAGAGCCGAGTCTTCTATTCATTTAAGTCTTTTATGATTTTTCTTTTCTTTTTTAAAAAAATGTATTTATTTATTTGAAAGTCAGAGTTACACAGAGAGAGGAGAGGCAGAGAGAGAGAGAGAGATCAGAGAGAAAGAGAGAGAGAGAGAGAGAGAGAGAGAGAGAGAGAGAGAGGTCTCCCATCCGCTGGTTCACTCCCCAATTGCCTGCAATGGTCAGAGCTGCGCCAATCCGAAGCCAGGAGCCAGGAGCTTCTTCTGGGTCTCCCGTATGGGTGCAGGGGCCCAAGGACTTGGGCCATCCTCTACTGCTTTCCCAGGCCATAGCAGAGAGCTGGATGGGAAGTGCAGCAGCCGGGGACTCGAACCAGTGCCCATATGGGATGCCGGTACTGCAGGCAGCAGCTCTATTTGCTACGCCACGTGCTGGTCCCCTAGGAGTTGTTGTTTACAATAATCATGAAGAGTATGGAATTTTATAAAAAATTATTTGAAGAGCAGAGAGAAAAAGAGAGAAGGAGGGAAGGAGAGAGAGAGAGAGAGAGAGGGAGAGGGAGAGAGAGAGAGAGAGAGAGAGAGAGAGGTCTTCCTTCTGCTGGTTCGCGCCCCAGATGCCGGCCCCAGCCGGGCCAGGGCACCCAAAGCCAGGAGCCCGGATCCCCATGCAGTCTCCTGTGCGGGTGGCAGGAACTCAAGCACTTGGGCCACATCTGCTGACTCCCAGGGAGCTCGTTGGCAGGAAGCTGGGTAGGAAGCAGAGGAGGGATTCGATCCCAGGCACTCAGATATGGGACGCAGGTGTCCCAGGGGTGGCTTCACTCATGAGCCATAGCACCTGCCCCATCCCCCCTTTTTAAGATGTTGAATTTTATCAAAGAAAATGGATGGCCTGGCCAGCGCCGCGGCTCAATAGGCTAATCCTCCGCCTGCGGTGCCGGCACCCCGGGTTCTAGTCCCGGTTGGGGCGCCGGATTCTATCCCGGTTGCCCCTCTTCCAGGCCAGCTCTCTGCTGTGGCCCGGGAAGGCAGTAGAGGATGGCCCAAGTGCTTGGGCCCTGCACCCGCATGGGAGACCAGGAGAAGCACCTGGCTCCTGGCTTCAGATCAGCGCTGTGCACTGGCTGCAGCGCGCCGGCCATGGCGGCCATTGGAGGGTGAACCAACGGCAAAAAGGAAGACCTTTCTCTCTGTCTCTCCCTCTCTCACTGTTCACTCTGCCTGTCAAAAAAAAAAAAAAAAAAAAAAAAGGATGGCCTGGCCTTGTGGTGCAGCGGGTTAAGCTGCCACTGTGAGGCCGGCATCCTGTATGGGTTCCTCCAGCTCAGTGTACTGCGCCCAGGAAGGCAGCCGAGGACGGCCCAAGCGCCTGGGCCCCTGCACCCATGTGGGAGACCCAGAAGAAGCAAATCTTTAAAAAATGTTTCCACATCTACCAGAATCTCATATAACATTTTCCTTTTTTGATTTTTTAAAGATTTATTTTCTTTATTTGAGAGGCAGAGTTACAAAGAGAGAGAAAGAGGGAGAGACAGAGAGAGACAGCGAGAGAGAGAGGTCTTCCATTCGCGGGTTCACTCCTCAGATGGCCACAGCGGCTGGGGCTGGGCCGATCCGAAGCCAGGAGCTTCTCCCAGGTCTCCCACGTGGGTCAGGGGCCCAAGGACTTGGCCATCAGCTGCTGCTTTCCCAGGCGCATCAGCAGGGAGCTGGCTCAGAAGTGGAGCAGCCGGGACTCGAACTGGCGCCCATATGGGATGCTGGGGATGCTGGAGCTGCAGGCAGCCCCACCCCCCACGCCACAGCGCCAGCCCCTCCCTTTGTGATTTATGTTGAGGCCAGGACTCACACAGATGGATTTTGGACTGGAAGCCCCGCTGTGTGCTAAGAGCAAATCCCACGCAGTGTCTCCCCTTGTGCGGCTCATGGGGTTGGATCTGCCAAAGCTTCGCTCCAGGGGACCAACACATGTGGCCGCTGCTGTCATTGTCATTCGATGTTAAAGACACCTTCTCCTTGATGACACACGCGGTAGGCGCGTGTGCTCCTGGGAAGCGAGGCCATGTGGCCATGCGTGTGTCTCGCGGGTGGCGACCAGCTCAGGGTAACTGCGTGTCTGTCTGCACCTCGGACTTTTACCATTTCTTCCCGTTGGAAGGTCGAAGTCCTCTTACCAGCTGTTCTTGGTTTTGGATTACTGGTCAGCCGTGGTCTCCCTGCTGTGCGAGAACCGTAGGGCCCCTCCTGTCCACGTGCACCTGTCCCCGGAACCACCCCCTCTCCATCCCTTCTTGGCCAGGGCTTCCGTAGCCCCTGGAAACCCCCCTTCTCCTCCCTGCTTCCGTGAGACAGGCCTTGTGGCTCCTGCACAGGTCGTGTGCTGTTTGTCTTTCTGTCCCTGCCTCGTTTCGCTGGCGGGCTTCTGGGTGATTCTCTAGCTGTTGTGGCTGGGGCTGGAGTGAGCACGCAAGTGCCGGCGTCTCGGCAGCCAGCCGACTGCGTTTCCTGCGGATCCGTGCCCATCGGAGGGATTGCTGGGTCATATGCTGGTTCCACATCCAGCTCTCTTGAGGACGCGCCGCCATTTTTAAAAGTTTATTTGTTTTTGTTTGTTTGAAAGGCTGAGAGATAGACAGATCTCCCGTCTGCCGGTTCACTCCCCAAATGCCTGCAATGGCCACGGCTGGGTCAGGCTGCAGCCAGGAGCCTGGACTTGATCCGGTACTTGAGCCGCCTCCCAGGGTGCACACTGGCAGGGAGCTGGAGTTGGAAGTGGAGCTGGGACGCCAACCCAGGGACTCTGATACGGAATGCGAGGGTCCCAAATCTTTTTTTTTTTTTTTTTGGACAGGTAGAGTTAGACAGTGAGAGAGAGAGAGAGACAGAGAGAAAGGTCTTTCTTTTTCCGTTGGTTCACCCCCCGAAGTGGCTGCTACGGCCGGCGTGCTGCGCCGATCCGAAGCCAGGAGCCAGGTGCTTCCTCCTGGTCTCCCATGTGGGTGCAGGGCCCAAGGACCAGGGCCACAGCAGAGAGTTGGACTGGAAGAGGAGCAACTGGGACAGAATCCGGAGCCCCACCCGGGACTAGAACCTGGGATGCTGGCGCTGCAGGCGGAGGATTAGCCAAGTGAGCCGTGGTGCCGGCCTGTCCCAAATCTTAACCACTGTCCAAATGCCCGCCCGACTCAATCACTGTTGATGGCTGCATAGTATTCCATTATAAGTTAGCCAGTCCTGTGGCTGGACATCCTGGGGGCGGGGCTAGAATCTTATTTCTACTGTGGGAAGACTCGTGTGCGTGGTAGAGAAGAGTGTGGCTCTGCACTGTCTCTGCCCTCCCCCACACCCTCTCTGCCCTCCCCCACACCCTCACGCTGGGTTATCCTGAAGCAAATTCAACACAGCCTGTCCTCTCACACGGCAGGATTCTGTGACTTCTTTCTTTCTTTTAGGATTTTATTTGTTTACTTGAAAGTCAGAGTTACAGAGAAGCAGAGGGAGGGAGGGAGGGAGGGAGGGAGAGAGAGAGAGAGAGAGAGAGAGAGAGAGGTCTTCCATCCTCTGGTTTACTCCTCAGATGGCCACAACGGCTGGAGCTGCATCGATTCGAAGCCAGGAGCCAGGAGCTTCTTCCAGGTCTCCCACGCGGGTGCAGGGGCCCAAGGACCTGGGCCATCTTCTACTGCTTTCCCAGGCCACAGCAGAGAGCTGGATCGGAAGTGGGGCAGCCGGGACTCCAACCGGCACCCATATGGGATGCCGGCACTGCAGGTGGCAGCTTTACCTGCTACGCCACAGTGCCGGCCCCTCTACGATTTCTGTCTGAAAGATATTCTTCTAAAAATCGATGAAGCTGGGGATTCAGTGGCCCCTTCTTCCCCTGCTGTCCTGGCTTCCCGTCAGCTCAGTTTCCCCTGACTTTGCCTGCCCGGGTCAGAGCCTGCAGCAGGTGCACGTGTCCCCGCGGGGGGCTGGCCCCCGGCCCTGGTTTGACCTGTGCGTGTCCCCTTCCCTGCCTGCTCTGGCTGCCTGTTGAGAAGCACATTCTGTAGCGCTCGCCGTGGCAGCCGGCACGCCGCCGAGGACTCCCTGCCTCGTGATCAGCACGCGCCTCCTCTCCCGCTCTTCCGGGCGGTGACCTTGGATCTGCATTTGGGATTCAGTTCGGCCCATGCTGGGGAGAACAGCTCACGAGGGTGTTCTGTGCAGCCACCGGGAGGCCCTGGCTTGTGCTTAGCTCCACCACTCGGGAGGGCGTGCGACAGTGACACTCTGCGCTGATGACGTCTCTCCCTCCCTGGCGTCTGAGCTGGGGGAATTCTGCAGGGGAGACTCCCGTCGACTGCTTATTCCAAGGCTGGGTTTTCTTTTAATTTATTTATTTGAAAGGCAGAGTGACAGACAGACAGAGAGAGAGAGAGAACTTCCATCCAGTAGTCTGTTCCCCAAATGGGGCTGGGCCGGGCCAAAGCCGGGAGCCTGGAACTCCATCCGGGTCTCCACGTGGGCAGCAGGAACCCCAGGGCTTGAGTCCCCACCGCTGCCCTCCAGGCTCAGCGTCAGCAGGAAGTTGGGTCGGAAGCAGAGCCAGGGCTCGGGGCAGGCACCCCGACACGGGCCGCAGGAACCCCGGCAGCGTCTGGACCGCTGTGCCACACAGCAGCCCCAGCAGTTTATTTTTTTTTTTTTCGAATAGCATGAGTTTGTGGATTTAAGCGTATCTGGTGAGCTTCATGTCCACATAGCCGTGGGGCGTGGTGTGCTATCTCGATGCATGCGTGTGGTGTTCGGCGATCAGGTTGGGGCGGCTGGCCTCTGTCACCAAGCATTCCGAAGCCTCTCTGCGAGCTGGTTTGAACTAGTCAGTGCCTGGCTGTAGCCCCAGTCACCGCACTGTGGAGCAGTGCCCAGGAAGTTCTTCCTCCCGTCCACCTGCTCCCGGCAGACACAAGGCTCTGGAACATTCTTTCATGTCAGCTTCAGATAAGCTCCCCGCACGACAAGGGCCGAGACGCACTTCAGCTGTCGCAGGAGGAGCAGGGCACATCACAAAGGTTCATGGGACACGTGCAGGAGTGGCCAGGGCTCCCGGTGCTGGCGTGGGCCTGAGTGGACCTGACCGTCCTCGCTGAGGGGTTCAGGCACTCCCTGGGGGCGCTCTGCCCCCCCAGCACCTGTTCCCTCTTCCCATGAGCTTCTCGGTTCCCTCCCTTCACACGGGGACCACAGTGGCCACCCAGCCCTTGTTCTGCAGGGTTCTCCTGCTTCCTGCTTCCTCCAGGGGCGCTACCCTCCTGCCCCCGCTTCCTGGGAGAGGAAGCTGATTGCCCAGCTAATGTCTTCAAGACTCTTACAAACTCAGCCGCTCTGGGATCAGCTGCCGGCACAGGTGGTCACATGGGGACGGTGCTGTTGGGCGTGGCATCTTGGAGGTGTTAGGGGCAGCTGGCAGCGGAGGACTGACCCGGGTCAGGCCTGTGGATCTCTGTGTGTCTGTGACTTCTGCCCCTCTGTCTCCCTCTGGGTCCGTGACAGGGAGCAGGTGGGGCAGGCCATGGGGAAAGCTTGGCGTGTACCCAGAGTGCTTTAGAACGAATCTACCCAGGCGGGCGTTGTGCACAGGGTGAAGCCCTCATCCGTATCCGAGTGCCTGGTTCGAGTCCCCTCTCCGCTTCCCATCCGCCCCCTGCTAATGGACTGGGGAGGTGGCTGATGATGGCTCAAGTCCTTGAGAGACCTGGAAGAAGCTCCTGGCTCCTGGCTTCCGCCGTTGCGGCCATCTGGGGATGGGAGATCTGTCTGTCACTGCATTTCACTCTCCCCATTTCCCGCTCGCTGCTCCTGAGCCCCCGGCCCCTGTGCTGTGCTTTGTCTGCGTGGGCGGGCGGCCAGCAGGTGCACCTGCCTCCTTCCTCTTCGTAACGGGGTGTTCGCGGATGTGTTGGTCCACCGCCTTCTGCTTAGCCATTCGTCTGTGAGGGACATTTGGGCTGTCTCTGTCCTTTTTTTTTTTTTAATGTTTATTTAATTATTTTTATTTCTTTGAAAAGCAGAGAGTTCTTCCATCCTCCCCAGATTCTCGCAACAGCCAGAACAGCCGGGTCAGGCCAAAGCCAGGAGCCGAGAGCTCTGTTCTGATCTCCAGCATGGGTAGCAGTGGCCCCAATGCTTGCGCCATCCCCTGCTGCCCTCCCAGGCGCACTAGCAAGAAGCTGCATTGGAAGTGGAGCAGCCGGGACTCGAACCGGCGCCCACAGGGGACTCCGGCCCCTTGTGGGTTTCTCTAGGAGAAATCAGAGCACCCAGGGGTGGGCCAGCTCTGACCCTGCGCCCCTTGTGTCTTGCAGATGTCTGGGGAGCCTCCTCTGTGCCCTGAGGCCGCCTCTGCCCCCACGCCCCCGAGCCTCCCCGCCTCCCTCGGCCTCCGCACACAGCCAGCTGTCCTGGACGCGGGAGGCCCCGGCTGCCCTCCTCGCACCCCGCACCCACCCGCAGCCTGAAGCCACCGGCTCGGATCCATCGCCAACAACCTCTGCTTGTCCGGAAGACGACAGCACGCATCGAAGCCGCCCCAGCTCTCTGCACCACCGCGGCCCCGGCTCCGGCTCCTCCCGCTCTCCTGTGTGCACGTGCTTTCCTTGTTCATTCCAAACAGACGTTTTAAAGGGGAAAACACCCCCTTCGGTGGGAGGAGACGCCGGCCGACAGCTGGGGAGGAGGCCTGGGGGGCCCCACCCCGACGCCACCTCCGCCTCCTGGCCCGGGGGCCCCAGGGATATCATTAGTCCTCCCGTCCTCGTGGGCGGCCAGCACGGCTCACCGCGCGGACGAGAACCGGCCGCCACAGCTGGTTGTGGGCCGCCTGAGGATTTTATATCGACGTATACAATGCAGACTTTTTATTTATTGGTTGGTAACCGTTGCTGCTGCCTCGCGTGTCCAGAGCCCCAGGGGCACGGGGCCACCGCTGACATGTGCCCGCCCTCCCCACCTGCCCGCGCTCGCTCGGGGCCGTGGCGGCCTGCAGCGGCCGAGAAGCCAAAAAACTTTTTTCTTTCTCCCCCCGGATTCCGCACTTGATGTTTAGAGTGGGGAACGGCAGGCGCTCCTTGCTGCCACCCGGGGCCTCCGTCTGAACCCCTCCCTCCGCCTGTGACCCCCCACCCGGAAAATCACCTTTGCTTCCCCGGAGCAGGGGCGGGGGCAGGGTGGGTTTGCACTCAGCGCCTGCGTTCTCTCCCGCTCTGCTCCCCTGGCCCCCGTCTGCATTTTTCCCACGAGACCGAGCTCCCTTCTCAGCTCAAAGGCTGGCACGAGAGGAGGGAAGAGGGTTCCAGCCGCCCCCTGCCCTTCGGGGCCGTGGCCCCTGCACCCCCGCAGGAGGCTCCTGGCTCCGCCTGCCGCTGACATAAGGCGACCCCAGAACGGCTGCAGGCTTGAGGCCGGGGTCTGAGCTGCCCCCATCTGCAGAGCCGTGAGGCCAGGCCTGGGTGACCGGGACCTCCTGTGCCGGAGCTGCGTTGTTCCCAGGCCCCTGGCTGCGGCTGTGTTGCTGCTGTGGCCTGAGGCTGGGTCCGCAGCCTGGCCCGGTTCGCTCCTCACACAGGTCCCCAGACACACAGCAGCTGAGGCTTGCTGGTGCGTGGGGTCTGCCCCAGGTGCCAGCTGTGTCCAGTGCCACACCTTATCCCTCCCTGCGGATTCCTCGGTCCCCGAGCTCATCCTGGCCAAGGGAAAGCCTGCGGGGGATGGGGAGGGGCCCTGGAGCAGCTCTGTTGCCTGCTGGGGGCTGGCCTGTGTCTCCTGTTCTTGCGTCCCCTTTGCGAAGTCACCGCCTGCCCCCGTCCCCGAGAGGAGAACGCTGGCCCTGGGATCAGCCTCGGTCTCCACTCTGCCCACTCGGAGGCTGGGTCTCCCTGCTCAGGAGCCCCTCACCTGCGTGGCGCTCCATGGGGGGCAGCTGTGCCGGCTAGTGCTGGCGTGGCTGGTCCCTGTTCTCCGAGCTGCTCGGCCAGCCCCAGCAACGCCCCCTCCTGCATGGGCCGACCCTTTGCAGAGACCCCTGCCGGGAGGGCAGCAGCAGCCCCCCCTCCACAGCCAGGACGCCTCACCTGTTCCTAGGCCAGCTCCGACCAGGGACATTAGGGCAGGGCGTGGCCCTGGGGACCAGAGGGTGGTGGGGGTGGGGGGCTTTCCCAGGTCAAATTACTTCTCTGTGGTCTCTGCTGGGCTTTGTGGTCAGATGGGGACGGTGCTGTTAGGCATTGCGTCTTGGAGGTGTTGGGGGCGACTGGTGGCGGAGGACTGACCCGGGTCAGGTCCGCGGATCTCTCCTGTGGCCCAGGCCTTCCTCCCAGCCTCCCTCCCTTTGCTTGGTTTGGGGCCATGGATGTGGCTTCCGGCCGTAGCGGTGGTACCCTCGGGCCTGCGGCCCAGTGTGTCCTGGCTACACCCTGGCCACGTTCACTTGAGGTTGCCTGGGAGAGACCCGTTTCTGTGCCCTTGCACCAGGCCTCCGGCTGTGGCCACAGCCTCAGGTCCTCAGCCTGGCCCCTCCGAGACTGCCCCAGCCCGAGGCCAGGCCCTGCACCCTCTGCAGAACCTCTCTCCTGGGCCAGTCTGCCATGGCCTGCCCACTTCCTCCCACTCTGTTGCGGGTGACCTGGGAGAGGGTGGCGGCTCTCCATCTTTAACCAGGCAGCGTGTAAGTGACACCAAGGCAGGGATGTGGGGTCCTCCGTACCGACATCGCCTCCCCTCAGCCAGCCGACGTCTAGGCAGGTGCACTGGGCATTGGGGGGCTTTGTCTCTTCTCTGGGGGTGCCTGGGATCCCTCCTGGACCCAGCAGCCTCTCTAGAGAAAGTCCCGCTCCTGCCAAGGGAAAGCCGCCCTGTTCCCAAGGTGGTTTAAGTTTTTAAGGGAGCCAAGGAAGCGTGGGGCGCCCCCTAGTGGCTTGCATTTGGAAGTGCTCGGGGCCCCAGCTAAGAGGGAAGCTAGAGTTGGGGAGGTGTGGAGGGGGCCCCGTGTTATGGGCAGTGTCCCCCACCTCTGCTAGGCTTTCCTAGGGGTAGGAGTTAATTATCTAAGGGCACTGTGATGGGACGTCTTGCCCCTCCCACTCCGTTTTTTTTTTTTTAAATATCTGCGGAATAAACCCGATGGTTAATTTTTGAATGAATAAAATGCTTTTGTTGAATAAAC
Source organism: Lepus europaeus (assembly GCF_033115175.1). NCBI lineage: Eukaryota > Metazoa > Chordata > Mammalia > Lagomorpha > Leporidae > Lepus > Lepus europaeus. Next base: position 4,837,085 of record NC_084838.1, on the reverse strand, counting down.
AGCTGGTCCCATCTTGTCTTGCCTCTAGGCTCAGGCTCTGTCTGCTGCCCAGGATGGGGGATACACAGGCCCCCTGCCCACACCCACCCCGCAGCCTGGGCCTCTTCCCCAGGGAGGCCACCCCCACCACCCAGTCTCTGGGGCCGGTGTCCTCGGTCTGTCCACGCCCCCCTCCCTCCCCCAGAGTGTGGGCGTCGTAACCAAAGCCCCTCGTGGGGATGCCGGCTCCTGGAGGCATCAGCTTCGGGAAGGCACTCGGGCGTCTTTGCAAACACGCAGTGGAAGGCACCGGCTCCAGCTCTGGCTGTCTGTCTCCCCACCTACTTACCCTGGCGGTGCCCCCCTGCAGTCTCTATGGGGTGCCGTCCTGTCTGTGTCCCTGGCGATGTGGGCTGGGTCAGGCCCAGGCCCCGCCGGTCCCCTGCTGTATGTCGTCCGTGTCACGCCAATTAAACAGCTTCCTGGACTTGTCCTCAGCTCCCCGTGTGGCCTGTGCTTTGTCTGTCTCTCCTCTCTTCCGTGCCGTTGTACCCTTGCTCCCCTCACGCCATCTCTCGCCTTGAGCACTGTCTGCCGGTCCCCCCCAGAGTGCCCATGCCCACTGGGGCCCTGGAGGGTAGTGGTCCAGCCAGGGCTGTGGCCTGGGGTGAGGCACCTGCTATCCTACAAGGTTCACAGGTTGGGGGTCTGGAAAGGGCTTCCGTTGCTTAAAAATGGGTGGGGACATTGGCCCGGGCTGTGGCTCTCAAAGCCGAGGCTACACCCCAATTACTCGGGGGCCTGTTGGGGCCCAGGCGGCCGGCCCCACCCCCTCAGTTGGGTGATGGAGGCAGGTGCCTGACCTGGCTGATGCCGCGAGTCTGGGGGCTGCACTTTGAGACCCTCTGGTGGGACCCTTGCTCTGCGGGGGTCCGGCCAGCCTGGCAGCCGCCCCTGCTCTGTCCCTGGGATGCAGGCTCATTACTCACTCAGCGGGATGTGACTATGACTGTTTGCACCTGTGACTCACTGGGTGCTGAAGGCCTGGGCAGGGGAGGTGCTGGGGGAGTCGCCCCCGCCATGGGGCTCTCAGGGGGGCGCCCGACATACGGCAGTTGCTGCCCTTCACTAGGGGTTCCTCTTGGTCTGGACCCTGGGGGTCTTGCGGAGCCTCCTCCCCAGCTCTGCTGAAATAACCAAGCGTGGCCCAGGGTGTGTGGACGAGAGAGAAGGAGGTCGTGGCTTGCAGAGCATGTGGAGCAAACACTATCACCGCCTGGGTTTGATTCCCGGCTCCGGATGGCTCCGGCTGACTCCGGCTCCCAGCTCCCTGCTAGTGCGCACCCTGGGAGGCAGCAGTGGTGGCCCAAGTGCTTGGGTCCCTGGCAGCCACGTGGGAGACCCAGGTGGAGGTCCCAGCCCCTGCTTTGCTTGGCCTGGCCCAGCCCTGGTCACTGCAGGCTTGGGGGGGGGGGTGAACCAGCGGACGGGGGCGCCCCCTCGCCCGCCCCATCTCTCAAATCAATAAATAAAAATGGAGGAAGAAGAGAAACGCGTTGCTCTTGGCCAAAGGCTGGTGCAGGTTGGTCAGGTCACGTGGCCTGCCTTCGCTGAGCCACCACCTGGTCAGGTCACGTGGCCTGCCTTCGCTGGGCCACCACCTCTGCTCCTCCCCCGCCACCTGGCCACCTCACCGACTGCTACCACAACACCAGGTCTTGGATTCAAATTATGCCACACGTCTGACTATCCAACAACGGGAGAACAGTCTGCCCGTAGCTGCCCGTCAGAGGGGGCAGGGGGCAGGGGGCGGAGCCTGCCCAAGGATGCTGGGGTTCCCGCCCTGCGGCTCAGTCTTGGGGCTCCGGGAAGCCCTCCAGACGGCCCTTTGTCTTCCCCATGCCGCCCGTGCCCGTGGACAGCGCTGCTCAGCTCGCTTTGTGCTCGAGCCCCGGCTCTCTTCCCATTCCAGCTTCCTGTTGAGGGCAGGAAGGCAGCGGGTGACGGCCCAAGTCCCTGTGCCCTGTCACTCACGTGGGAGACCCGGCTGCAGTTCCAGGCTCCCGGCTTTGTCCTGGCCCAGCCCTGGCTGTCGTGTGCATGGGTGTGTGTGTGTGAACCAGTGGATGGAAGCTCCCTCTCCCTCCTCTCTCTCTGTCTCTCTGCCTTTTACATAAAATGAAAAGAGAAAACATCTCACTAAATGGGATCCCCCAGGCCCCGGCTCAGGGCACCACCAGGCACAGAGTGGAGCTGAGGGGGTGAGGAGAGCTGTGCAGACCCCTGCCCTGTGGTACTGCCCCTGCCTGCCACCTCCCTGGGCGGCCCCTGCAGCCTGCCCGCCCCTCGGTACACCACGCAGTGACAGCTCCCGGCGGTGTCCACCTGCTGCTGTCCACTCCTGCCCAGCAGGTGTGGGGGCAGAACCGCTTCTCCTCCAGGCTCCCTGGGCGGCGGAGCTGACCCGTGTGCTGCGTGTCCCAGGCCACCCCCCCCCCCCGGGGGCAGCTGGAGATGAAGGAGCTGATCTCTGCTCCCCACCTGCGGCCCTGGGTTGGGAGAGGGGGGTCTTCCTGCCTTTGAGTTGCCCTTGATGGACGGCAGGACCTAGATGAGTGAGGGGAGGTTCCTGCATCCTGGCAGGGAACAGCAGGTGCCGCTGGGGCAGGGAAACGCAGGATCCTCCCTAGGGCGGAATCCACTCCACACCCAGGATCCTCCCTAGGGCGGAATCCACTCCACACCCAGACAAGACCGCACCCCCCCTCCCAGGCCGTGGCGCTGGCGCTCGCTGAACGCACAGCCCCGAAGCCCTCGGCAGCCGGCAGATGGGCTCTCCTCCGCGACTCCGCCGGTTTTAAGCACTCGCAAAGCAACGACAGCACGGAGCCGGCACTGGACCGGACGCCTGCGCCGAGCTACGAGCACCTGCGCTCACATTCACGCCATACAGCGGCGCCCCCTTGAGGTCAGTGCGGGTATCACCGCCCCACCTTCCACAGCCACTGCTGTGGCCCCACGAAGTGGCAGGTGCAGGCTTGCACTGGACAAGGGGCTTCCCGGCGCGGATCGAACGATCTTGGGTCCGAGGCAGGGAGCTGGGGGAGGCAGCTCTTGTTAAGTCTTCTTCTTTTTCTAAGCCCAGCCCAGCCGGTTGCCCTGGTTTCCCAGTTGGGGGGGGGGTGAGATCTGCAGGGGCCATCGGTGGGGAGGCAGGGACAGGGCCTGTGCCCAGGGAGGAGGCTCCACTCCCAACCTTCCTTGAGCCCTACTCCCAGTTCTGCAGCTGTGGTGTGTGGGCTGCAGGGGGCCAGGGGACATGAGGGCGCAGGGATGCAGGTGGCAGGTCTGGCAAGGTCCCAGGGCCACTCCTGGGCACCCCTGGAGCTGCCCATGAGGCTGAGCCCTTGGCGCACCCACAACCACGGTGGTGACTATGGGCACCCACAGCCATGGCAGTGACTATGGGCACCCACAGCGGTGACTATGGCACCCACGGCGGTGACTATGGCTTCCACGGTGGTGACTATGGTACCCACGGCAGTGACTATGGCACCCACGGCTGCCTCCTCGCTCCTCCTCGTGGTGGCTCTGCCGCCCTGCACCCGCGTGCTGGCCTCCGACACCGTCAGGTAGCTCCTGTCACTACCCCCGCCTCCAGCTGAGGACAGGGTCCCCCGAGGTCTCGCCCATGCAGCCGCCCGACTGGCCCTGGGGTTCCTCGCCTTCCACCTGACGTCCTCTCTCTGGGCTGGCCGAGAACCGGCACTTTCCAGAGTCTGGAATTTTCCACTGGGCCCCAGGGCTGAGCCCTCCCGCGAGGCAACGTCAGCTTCTGCTGGCCGAGTGGGGCTGGCGTGGGTGCCCTCAGCCTCAGCCTCTCCCTGCCAGCGCCGTGTGGATTCAGGACCCCAGCAGTCTGGGGGGCCTGGAGGGCTTTCTCTCCACTCTCTCCACCTTCTCGGCTGGTCTCCAGCCTTCTTGGGCCACCACCTAGCTGTGCTGTTGGCTGCGGAGACAGCACTGGGAGGCAGGGGGCTTTCTCCTCTCCCCAAGTGCCCCGTGGCCTTAGCTCACTGGAGTGAAAAGTTCTCGTCTGAGTTCTTGACTGGCCCTGCCCCATGCCAGCTGTGAGGTCGGGGGTGACACTGCACAGGAACCCCTGGGCCTCGGTTTCCCCCTCTGTAAAGTGGGGACAGGAGTCGCACCTGTCTCTCAGGGAAATGCGAGGGCTGAAGGCCAGCACCAGGGAAGCCGCAGGTGCCGCTGTCGTTACCCAGTTCCCTCCTCTCCAGGTCCCACTTGGTCCCTCAGGGATGGCTCAGCTTTGATTCCGTAACCTGGGCCACCAAGATCCTGGCTCCAGTCCAAAGTTCTGGAGAGGGAAAACACCGGAAATCGGGAGCCCCTGAGGACCAGTCAAGAGCCGAGGGAGGCGCCTAAAATCCTCCAGGTGCAGAAGGTCACACGGGGCCCAGGGCAGCCATGGAGCAGTGCTCGGGTGCAGGGCGGGGAGTGTGGGTGGTCTGTCCTCAGAGTGAGGCCTGGCAGGAGAGGGTCAGAGCTGACCCCGTCCTGGCCTCCCCACCCCGACTCCGCCTTGAGGAGTCACAAGGACCCAGGCAGCACGAGGAAGTGGGAGCCAGCACCCTCAGTCCCTTCCAGACCGCTGTCCCTACAGCCAGCAAACCCAGGCTCAAACCCAGCAGGTGAGGCGCCAGCTGGTGGCCCTGAGAGGCGTCTGGTCCCTGCTCCTGTGTGTGCTGACAACGAGAAAACTCACCTGGGGTGGCCTTGAGACACCAATGAAGATGCCCACATCGCCTACCTGGGTGCCTGGGTTTGGTCCTGCTCCTGACCCCTGTTTCCAGCCTCCCGCTCATGCAGCTTTTGTTGGGGGGGGGGGGCAGCAGGTGATGGCTGGAATTGGCAGGCGGAACGCGAATCCAGGTTCTCCCAGATGGAGCGTGGGCATCCCTGGCGGTACCCTAACGGCCGCACCAAGCACCCTGCTTCTGACCCAGCTCCCTGCTCGTGTGCACCCTGGGAGGCAGCAGGTGATGGCTCAGGTGCTTGGGCTCCTGCCACCCATGCGGGCACCTGGATGGAGCTCTGGGTTCCTGGCTCCCATCAGGCCCAGCACTGGCTGCTGCAGGCATCTGGGGGAGTGAGCCACCCTTGCCTTGCTTCCAGCCTCTGCCCAGCGCAGACGTGTTCTCTGCCTGCAGTTCTGTCTTTGGGAGAATGCTACGTCCATGAAAGCACAGGGCGTGAGCTCCCGAGAGTCACGCAGCCCGCTGGGGGTACGATCCATGTGGGGTGTCACTCCCACCAACAGTTCCTTGCTGTCCCTTGCTGAGCAGTGTGGCTGGGCCACAGTGTGCGCATTCAATAGTTGAATGACATGTCCAGTTCCGGGCCGTGATGGACAGCGCCATCTGCTACTGCTTTCCCAGGCCACAGCAGAGAGCTGGATCAGAAGTGGAGCAGCTGGGACTTGAACTGGTGCCTATATGAGATGCTGGCACTGCAGGCGGCGGCTTTACCCACTACGCCACAGCACCAGCCCCTGTCTTTCTTTTCTTGCTCACCTTCCTTGGCGTTTTGGGGCGCTCAGCACACGGGTCCCACACAGGTTTCGGCAGAGCTGTGGAAGATGGGATAGTGCTGTGGGATTTTGGCTGGCAGTTGCCCGTTAGTGACCTTGATCTTGTCACCTGGCTAAGTCTACTTGCTAGTCCCGGGGTTTTCTGGGTAGTCACTGGAATTTTCTATGCCAACAATCCTGTCAGCTGACGAGCAGCGCCGTTATTTTTCTGTTCCAATCTACAAGCCTTTTGTTTTCCCTTGCCCCGCAGTGCAGACTGGGGTTCCTGTGTGACATCAGACAGCAGTGGCGAGAGTGGACCGCCCGGCCTCGCTCCCAGCCTTGGGGGCACGGTGGCCTCGGCCGTGGCTTCTTGGTTCCCATCCAGTCCTATCTGTTGAGAGCTATTTCGCGAGTGGATGTCGAACTTTGCCAAATGCTTTCTCTGGATCCATCGATCCAATCCTGTGGTTTTCACAGTGGATTACACTGCTTGCTTTTTTTTTTTTTTTAAGATTTATTTATTTGTTTGAAAGTCAGAGTTACACAGAGATAGGAGAGGCAGAGAGAAAGAGAGAGAGAGAGAGAGAAAGAGAGAGGTCTTCCATCCGCTGGTTTGCTCCCCAAATGGCTGCAATGGCTGGAGCTGCATCGATCCGAAGCCAGGAGCCAGCAGCTTCTTCTGGGTCTCCCATGTGGGTGCAGGGCTCAAGGGCCTGGGCCATCTTCTACTGCTTTCCCAGGCCACAGCAGAGAGCTGGGTCAGAAGTACAGCAGCTCAGCTGGCGCCGCGGCTCACTAGGCTAATCCTCCGCCTTGCGGTGCCGGCACACGGGGTTCTAGTCCTGGTCGGGGCATCGATACTGTCCCGGTTGCCCCTCTTCCAGGCCAGCTCTCTGCTGTGGCCTGGGAGTGCAGTGGAGGATGGCCCAAGTGCTTGGGCCCTGCACCCCATGGGAGACCAGGAGAAGTACCTGGCTCCTGCCATCGGATCAGCGTGGTGCACCGGCTGCAGCGCGCCTACCGCGGCGGCCATTGGAGGGTGAACCAACAGCAAAGGAAGACCTTTCTCTCTGTCTCTCTCTCACTGTCCACTCTGCCTGTCAAAAAAAAAAAAAAAAAAAGAAAAAAGAAAAAGAAGTACAGCAGCTGTACAGAAGTACTCGACCTGGAGCCCACATGGGATGCCAGCACTGCAGGCGGCAGCTTTACCAGCTATGCCTATCACCGGCCCCTACCCTGCTCGCTTTTGGCCTTGAACAGGTCTTGTCCCCTAACCCCATTTGGCTTTGTGTACTGTCCTTTTGATGTATTCTTAAATGTGATTTGCTATTATTTTGTTGAGGATTTTTGCATCTATGCTTGTGAGAAATGTTGGTCTGTAGTTTTCATCTATTGTGTGATTTTGGCTTGGTATCTGGGTGATAGTAACTCTTTTTTTTTTTTTTTTGACAGGCAGAGTGGATAGTGAGAGAGAGAGAGAGAGAGAGAGAGAGAAAGGTCTTCCTTTTTGCCGTTGGTTCACCCCTCAATGGCCGCTGCGGCCGGCTCATTGCGCTGATCCGAAGCCAGGAACCAGGTGCTTCTCCTGGTCTCCCATGCGGGTACAGGGCCCAAGCACTTGGGCCATCCTCCACTGCCCCACCCGGGCCATAGCAGAGAGCTGGCCTGGAAGAGGGGCAACCGGGACAGAATCTGGCGCCCCGACCGGGATTAGAACCTGGTGTGCCGGCGCCGCAAGGCGGAGGATTAGCCTGTTAAGGCATGGCGCCGGCCGATATTAATTCTTAAATTCAGTTAGAAAGTGTTCCCTTATTTTTTTAAAAAATATTTTAAAAATTTTATTTAAAAAATTTTGTTTATTTGGAAGACAGAGTTACAAAGAAAGGTAGAGACAGAGAGAGAGGTCTTCCATCCACTGGTTCACTCCCCACATGGCCGCAATGGCTGGAGCTGGGCCAATCTGAAGCCAGGAGCCTGGAGCTTCTTCCAGGTCTCTCAGGTGGGTGCAGTGGGCCATCTTCCGCTGCTTTCCTGGGTGCATTAGCAGGGAGTTGGGTTGGAAATGGAGCAGCCGGGACTCGAATCCGGGCCCATGGGGACGCTGGTGCCACAGGCCGGGGCTTTAACCAGCTGCACCACAGCACCAGCCCCTCCTTTCTCTTTGTTGAAGAACTGTTTTCTTTTAATATCTGGTATAACTCAGTGGTTGGCCATGTGGCCGTGAAGTCTTTCTTTGTGGGAGATTTTGGAGCGACGAATCCAGTCCCTGAGCTGCAGGATGAGTCAGATGACTTATTTCACCCCAGGTGTAGCTTCAGAGGGCTCTGTCCACTTGGGCTGACTGCTGGGGAGATGCAGTGCGGTCATCTGGGCCGTTCCCCTCGCACTGCTAACATCTGGGAGGCCCGCGGTGACGGCCCCGCTTCCAATCCTGGCGCGGATCATCACTCTCTTTCTTCCTTTGTCAGTTTTGCTGGAAACTCATCAATTTTATTAACCTTGTCAAAGAGCCAGCTTCCCATTTCTCTGGGTTTTCTCCACGATTTTTCTCATTTCCACGTGATCGACTTCCGACGCCACGAACTTTCCCCAGGCGCTGCTTTACCCGCACCTGGAATATTTTCATACATTGTATTTTCATTTTCCTTATGGATTTCTGCTATAGTTGGAGAACATAATTTTTATGTTTTACTTCTGGTAAATTCTGAAAGATTTGGTGTAATCCAGGACAGGTCTAGCTGGTGCGGCTGTTCTAGTTGCAATGACAAAAGTGTATTCTGATGGTGTTGGGTAGGGGGTTCTCTAAGTGCCAGTGAAATACAGGTGGTGCGTGGTGTTCAGTCACTCTGGATTCTTGCTGCTTCTGTAGCTACTGCTTCTGTCGATCACTGAGGGCAGCTGGGCCGTCGTAGGCATGAGTCAACCAAGTAGAATGGGCAAGGCGTGATATCTGAAGGGGGGCTGGCATGGTTACCCAGGAGGCCGAGCCACAGCCTGGCGCTGGGTCCCCAGAGCAGCACTGGTGGGCTCCCTGCATCATCGTGGAGGTGGACACATGGGGCTCCCCCCGGTCTCCCAGGAGGGGTTCATGGCTGATTGATGGTTGCATGTCAGATGCCACCTGTGTACATCCAGACACTCGTGCGCCAGGAACTGGCTCATCGGCGGGGTTTCGGGTGACCCTGGAGGGCAGGGTGGCTGCAGCCGTGGCCTCCTCGCCTCCCCCCTCAGCCTCCCAGTGGCCGCTCTGTTTTCCCTGAAGCTTTGTGGGTGGGGAGAGGCAGTGGGTGCAGGAGCTGGGACAAGTCTGAAGGGAGCGAGTTTATTGGTATTTTGAGAAGAGCTCATCAGGGCCAGTGCTGTGGCGGAGCGGGTGAAGTTGCCGCATGCGGCGCTGGCACCCGACATGGGCACTGGCTTGGGTCCCGGCTGCTCCACTTCCCATCCAGCTCCCTGCTATGGCCTGGGAAAGCCACAGAAGACAGCCCAGGTCCTTGGGCCCCTGCACCCATGAAGGAGACCCAGAAGAAGCTGCTGGCTCCTGGCTTCTGACTGTGGCCATCGGGGGAGGGAACCAGCAGATGTGTCTCCCTCCTCCCTCTTTTAAAAACTTAAAGAAAGAAAAAAAGGAAGAGCTCATCACTCTTAGAAGGTTACGAGCACGAAAACTGGGAGGGAGAGCAGAGCTGCGGGGGGCGGGGGAGGCCAGTGGGAGCGGGGCCTGAGAAGCTGAGTGGGGCTTGCGAGGTGAGACCCCGCCTTGCTCATCTGAGCCTTGAGTCACACTTGCGCCTGCAGGTCAGACAGAGGCCACCCAGCCGTGCAGGGCGTTGACCTGGGCACACCCTACAGGCGCTTGGCTGGGGGGCCGGGCTGTCTCTCTTTCCTGGCCTGGGAGGTGCGGAACCTCGCTTGCCACGCCAGGAGCGGGGACTTGGCGAGAGAACGAGGCACAGGAACCCAGGGACTCCGAGGACTCAGGCCCTGCATTCGGAGCGGGCCGCTTCCTCCGGGAGCAGTCAGCAACCCCCTCGGTGGCACAGTTTTCTCCTTACATCAAAAGATGTGTATTTTCCCTTCTTCAAGTTCACAGCGCTAGGAGCAGCCATGTGGGGCGGGGCCTTACTCAGAGATGTTTGGAAAGAGAAGAAGTGGAGGAAAAACCCATCCCAAGCCCTGACCTGCCCTGTCCGTCCCTCTGCTCCGAGCTATCAATGGGAAGGCAGCTGTGGGGCCACAGTGACTGAGTGCCTGCTGGATGCCAGGTCACTTCACACGTAGTGCTCGGATCAGCACCTCCAGAGGAAGACGACCAACCACCGTTTGCTGGTTGGCGGCTAGGATTGGCTTGGCCTTTCTGTACTCTGGGATTTTGCACCTTTTAACAATAAGTCAGCTGCCATCAACAGAAAGACAGGGGGCCGGCGCTGCGGTGTAGCCGGTAAAGCTGCTGCCTGTGGTGCCAGCATCCAGCATGGGAGTCCCCGCTGCTCCACTTCCGATCCAGCTCTCTGCTGTGGCCTGGGAAAGCAGCGGAAGATGGCCCAAGTCCTTGGGCCCCTGCACCCAATTGGGAGACCGGGAGGAAGCTCCTGGCTCCTGGCTTCAGACTGGCGCAGCTCCCGCCATTGTGGCCATCTGGGGAGTGAGCCAGCAGATGGAAGACCTCTCTCTCTCTCTGTAACTCTGCCTTTCAAATAAATACATAATTTTCTTTATAGAGAAAGGATCCTGAGACACCTCCCGAATAAACACAACATATATCCACCACCACTATCTAGGATTTTCCCTACAAATGGACAAAATCCAACCTGAACGAGCCTAAGCCAGCAGGAACTCGGCCTCTCACAAGATCTCACCCCGCGTGTCGCGGCTTCTCTGTGGCCGCTCTCTCCTCCCGGCCTCTGCCGGCTTCCTTCTCTCCCACTGCACCGGGGCTCCTCCCCATGGAGACGCTTCCCCCAAGGAAAATCCCAGGGAAAACGTTGATTGGCTCTGTGTGGGTCACATGCCCACCTATAGCCCAATCACAGCTGCTGGCATGGTGGGAGCGTGTGATTGGCTCTCCTGGGCCACGTGACCACTCTGTTGGGGGCGGAAGTCTGCCGGAGGGAATGGAGCGGAGGTCTCGTTGGGGCCCCGGAAGCCCCGGTCTGCTGAGGTGAGCGGGGCATCTCTGCTCACGCTGTGCGCAGCGCTGCGCTTCTGCCTTCTGCCGTGGGGCTTCCTGGTGAGGGGCTCGGGACCCAAGGCCGGCGTGGCTGTGTGCGAGGGGTGGAGCCGCGGGCGCACCCAGGGAGGCGGGTCTCCACCGCGTGCACCTGGCAGGCCCGAGGCGCGCGTGTTTTCCCGGGAAGCGGGGGTCCCAAGCCCTCGGACACGAGTGGGGCGAGGTTCGGCCTGGCCCAGCGCCCCCCGGCAGGGCTGGGCCCGGCCTCTTGGCGGCGGACGGAGCCCTCGCTTGGCGGAGCTCTCGGCTTTTCCACTCTGCCCCCTTTAAGAATCGCGGCGGTGCAGTGCGTGGAGCGCGCTCCCCACCGTTCCTTATTTTCAAGTGTGGGATCCGGCAGCGTGTAGGACATCACAGTGTTGGGCAGCCGCCGCCACCTCCAGTTCCAGAGTTCTGGTCACTGGAGACCCTAGATCCAGACCCTGCCAGCCCAGCAGCCGCGGCTCTCCTCCGCCTCGCGCCCCTTCCTGGCACCCGCAGACCCCGCGCCTGGGATTCTGTGTGCGTGGGGTCACGCACTTGTCCGCAGGGTTCGCCCTGTGGCCGCCCGGGTCGCCCGGGGTGCTGGTTACTGCTGCCGGATGCCCTGCGGTGTGGCTTGTAGCCGGTTTTGTTTGCACTCACCCGTGGCCGGGCACACGCTGGGCTGTTTCCGTCCTCGCCCTGAGCGCCCTGTGCGGGTTTTGGTTTGAACGCTGTTTCCGATTCTTCGGGGTGCAGACCTAGGCGTGGAGCTGTCAACCCCGGGGGCTGCCCGTCTGTGTCCCACCGCCCTGCCCTTTCTGGCCTGGCATTTTGAAGTGCTTTGGGCTGGGTTCTCCTCCCGGTCCTGCCCCTCGTCTGGTCCCCAGGAGGCAGCGCTCAGCCTCGGCTGGGTGACAGCTCTGCTGAGCGGTCCAAGGAGCCAAGTGCAGCGCCCGGGGCCTCCTGCACCCCGTCCCCTGTCTTTGTTCAGCACAGAGCCGGGGCTGCTAATGTCGGGCCGGAGCATGGGAGGAAGGAACCATGGCTGTCACGGGAGGGGTCCCAATCCTGGGGGCAGGTCCGGCCTTTTTGGAACTGCTGACTTGAGTGGCCCTGTCCCCGACACGGGGAGTATCCAGTTCTAACCACATTCTTCAGACACAGGAGGGAATTGTTCAAATAATGGAAGAGTATAAATTAAGGATAACTTTTTTTTTTAAAGATTTATTTATTTATTTTTTATTTGAAAAAGAGAGAGAGAGAGAGGTCTTCCATTCACTGGTTCACTCCCCAAATGGCTGCAATGGCTGGAGCTGGGCCAATCCGAAGCCAGGAGCCAGGAGCTTCTTCCCTGTATTCCATGTGGGTGCAGGGGCCCAAGGACTTGGTCCATCTTGTAGTGCTTTCCCAGGCCATAGCAGAGAGCTGGATTGGAAGTAGACCAGCTAGGTCTCGAACCAGTGTCCATATGGGATGCCAGCGCTACAGGTGGCAGTTTTACCCAGCATGCCACAACGCCTGCCCCAAGGGTAACGTTTTTTTGAACAGGCAGAGTGGACAGTGAGGGAGAGAGAGACAGAGAGAAAGGTCTTCCTTTGCTGTTGGTTCACCCCCCAATGGCTGCCGCGGCCAGCGCGCTGCAGCCGGCGCACCGCGCTGATCCGATGGCAGGAGCCAGGTGCTTATCCTGATCTCCCATGGGGTGCAGGGCCCAAGCACTTGGGCCATCCTCCACTGCACTCCCGGGCCATAGCAGAGAGCTGGCCTGGAAGAGGGGCAACCGGGACAGAATCCAGCGCCCCGACTGGGACTAGAACCCGGTGTGCCGGCGCCGTGGCTCACTAGGCTAATCCTCCGCCTTGTGTTGCTGGCACACTGGGTTCTAGTCCCGGTCCGGGCACCGGATTCTGTCCCAGTTGCCCCTCTTCCAGGCCAGCTCTCTGCTGTGGCCCGGGAAGGCAGTGGAGGATGGCCCAAGTGCTTGGGCCCTGCACCCCATGGGAGACCAGGAGAAGCACCTGGCTCCTGCCTTCAGATCAGCGCGGTGCGCCGGCCGCAGCGGCCATTGGAGGGTGAACCAACGGCAAAGGAAGACCTTTCTCTCTGTCTCTCTCTCTCACTGTCCACTCTGCCTGTCAAAAAAATAAAAAATAAAAAATAAATAAACTCCACATGAAGGTCAGTGTACGTGGTTTTGTGTTTATTGGCTGAATAGAAGGAAGAACAGGAGAAGGGGCGTGGCTCGGTGAGGCTGCAGAACAATGTGCTTAACTAGGGGCATGCTTTTTTTTTATTTGAAAGGGAGAGAGAGAGAGAGAGAGAGAGAGAGAGAGAGAGAGATCTTCCATCCTCTGGTTCATCCCCAAGTGGCTGCAGCAGCCAGGTTTGGGCCAGGCTGAGACCAGGAGCCAGGAGCTCCATCGTGGGCTCCCGCGTGGGTGGCAGGGCCCCGACATTTGAGCAGTCCTCTGCTGCCTCCCAGGTGCGTTAGGGAACTAGATCTGACATGGAGCAGCTGGGACTTGAACCGGCTTAACCCACGGTGCCGCGACACTGGCCCTGGGGAATGTGTAGGGCAGCTCCAGCGCTTGCTCCCTGTGGCACACTGTGCTGGTGGCCTCCGGGTGTCACCATGGCTGCAGATCCTGTGCAGGTCAGCCTGGCACTGAGTGGAAGAGAAGAGCCTCTTTCTCCCTTCTCCTTTTTTCTGGAAGCTTTCTGGGTCAGTGTCTGTCCCTTAGCCTGTGCGTCATCTCCGGTTCACTGTGTTGGGTGGTTGAGGTAGGGACCCAGGTTCCTGGCTTGGCTTCTTCCCGTACGGAGATGTGGCTGTTCCAGCACCATCGGTTGATGAGAGACTTTCTTTTTCTCTGTGACACCTTTGTGAGAGATCACTGACCATGCACGTGTGGACGCATTTCGGACTCTGTTCTGTCTTATTGACCCTCTGTCTTTCCCTCTGCCTGTGCCACACCACCTTAATTACTGTCACTTTAGAATGAGGCTCCAAATCCCCCAGTGGCTGTCCTCTGACCTTGTTCTCTTGTGTCTGTTCTGGGGACACACTGGCACACACCCCTCCATGTCTTCTCGGCCACACCGCTATCAGATGGGGCACAGGTGACCTCATGGGGGATGGGACCACAGGTGACCTCACAGAGGGAATGGGACCACAGGTGACCTCATGGGGAGTAGGACCACAGGTGACCTCATGGGGTGTTGGGGGCACAGGTGACCTCACAGGGGATGGGACCACAGCTGACCTCATGGGGTGTAGGGGGCACAGGTGACCTCATGGGAGATGGGACCACAGATGACCTCACAGGAGAGTAGGGACACAGGTGACCTCACAGGGGATGGGACCACAGGTGACCTCACGGGGGAGTAGGGGCACAGGTGACCTCAAAGGAGGTGGGACCACAGGTGACCTCATGGGGTGTAGGGGGCACAGGTGACCTCACAGGGGAGTAGGGGCACAGGTGACCTCATGCGGGATGGGACCACAGGTGACCTCACAGGGGATGGGACCACAGGTGACCTCACAGGGGATGGGACCACAGGTGACCTCATGGGGTGTAGGGGGCACAGGTGACCTCACGGGGGATGGGACCACAGGTGACCTCATGGGGTGTTGGGGGCACAGGTGACTTTGCCCTTTGGAATAGGGAAGGGGCCACCTATCCTCAGGTTGCATGGAGGAAGTGTGGACGTCTGGACCAGAGGACCGGGATGGGGACAGCCTCTCCGGGAGGAAGTGGGCAGAGTTGAGGGTGGGAAGGTGAGCCAGAGCTGACCGGAGAGGTCGTGGAGTTCCTGATGAGGGGGATGGGGCTGAAAGCCTGAACGGGACAGGTGGCAGCCCTGAGCCCCTCGGGGACGTTCTTGCTGGGCACAGCGACAGTGATGAAGACGACATAATGACCATCGTGACAGCAGGGCTCAGGACACGGCCCAGAGCGAGGCGGGCTCCTTCCCTGTCGACAGCGCTGCACGTGAGCTCCGTCCAGGGCCCGGGGTCAGGCCTGGGTGGCGGGGAGTGCGTCTTGGAGCGGTTGGCTCTGCTTTAGCTTTCTCTTGTTTGTTCTGGAAAACATGGGGATGGGCGAGCGCTCTGTGTTTCTGGACTGCACAGATATTTCTTGGGATGGCCTCAAACCATTCCTATGCTCCATGTGACTTGGAGGGCCTAGAGCAAGCAGTAAATCATCCATGTGCCTGGCCGCCGGCAGCACTCAGCAAGGCTGCGTGCAAACGCCCTGGCCTCCTGCTTGTCCTCAGTAGCTCCGCTCCGAGTGTTTGTGGGTTCCTCCAACTTCTGCTCCCCGGCCCTCCCTCCGTGCTTCCTGGAGGCGAGAACCAAGCCTCCACCCTGTTTCTCCTCCTGGCCCCGCTGGGCAGAGCCACCTGCCTGGTCCCCATGGCTGCAGCTCTGTCCCCTCTGTGTTTTGGTGACCCTCTGACAGGTGCCGAGGGTCTGCCGTGTGCATGTGAGCAGGGGTTCGTTCTGGAAGCTGTGCTTGCTGGGACTGGGGGCACTGGCACACCCTTCCACCCTGGCGCTCTCACTCTTCCCAAGGAAGACAGCAGCTCCTTGGGGTCGAGGGCTGAGGTGGGACGGGGGCAGCAGGGCATGCTGGACCACAGAGGGTGTGTGATATGGCCCAGACCTGGACACAGAGCTGGACATAGGGAAGCAAGGCAGGGGCTATCAGTAGGGACCAGCCATTCTTTTCTGGCTGGCCAAGTGTCCAGAGCCCTGGGTTCAGATCCAGCCCTGGTGTAGGCGCAGTGGACAGGACCGGACCCCTGGGCCTGGGAATAATTGCGCACGCTGCCTTTAAGTGGACGGGCCAGTGGGGCTGTCTGTGGCAAATATGCGGGGTTAGGAAACTAATAGCCCCGCTGAGGACGCTCCTTCTGGAAATAGAGGAAGAACGTGGATTATCTTGAGTGCAAAAATGTAGGGCTCCCAGGAGGCTCTGGAAACTGGCTGATGAGGTTCGCTCGTGTTTCCACAGCCCTCATGCCATTCCCAGGAAGCCCTGAGCACCCATGGCTCCCATGGCCTGCGTGCCACCCCAGACACTGCTCCCTGAAGGAGCCGTGGCGAGGCCGGGCGGCTGGAGAGCGTCCCTTGCAGGAGGCTGTGCCGAGCCGAGCTCGGATCTCCTCTCGCATCCCTCCAGTGTCTCCAAGAGCCCCGGGTGGTGGGGCTGCAGGGCCCCTCACTCCATCCCAAATCATTCTACAAGTGGGGAAACTGAGGCCGGGGAGGGGAGGACTTGGCTCAGGGCTGGGACTCCCTCGCCGGTGAGGTCAGCTGGAGGAGAGCCGTGTGCTCCCCTTGGGGGCTGGCTGTGCTCCTCACAACTGCAGAGTGGATTTATGGGCTCCTGGCGTCTCCGAGGTCCGCACTGCCGCTGCCGTGGCCCGAGACGCAGACTGGGTCAGGCCGTGTCCCTGCCCGATGGCCTTTAAAAGCACCCCTTTGGAAAAACCCAGGAGGGTCTGCAGGACATGTAGGGTCCTTTGCGGCCTGGCCTATGTCCCCTCCGCTGCCGTCAGGCTCCAGGCACACTGGGCCGCCCGCTGGTGGGTGCCTCTTGGCTCCCTGCCTTGGCAGTGTTGTCCCCTCCCCTGAATGCCCTTCCCTCTTGTTCGTGACAGCATCTCAGGCGGCTCTGTGGCCTCCTCTGACCCTTCAGGCCCAGCCCTGCCTTCTGCTAGCTCCCAGTGTCCTGACGATGCCCCTGGTAGCGCTTGTCTCGTGGACTTACAGCTGCTGGTGGACACGCCTCGCCTCCCGGGGCCGGAAGTCTGTCTTCTGCAGGCCCCGCGAGTGCTTGTCGAGTGAAGGACCTGATTGTCCCCACAGGTCCCTGTGCAGAGCGTGAAATGTCACCGTCCGCCTCCTCCTTCCGGTACGCTTTGCTTCTCACAGCTGGGGCCTCTCCTCTGTCTCCAACAGCTGGCCCGGCCCTGCCCGGCCTCTGGGGCCAGTGGAGGCCTTGGCACAGGGAGCGTTAAAGAGCCAGGCACAGAAGTGCAGGTGGCTCAGCTCCCGGGGAGCTGGGCTGCAGGTTCTACCCCACTGCCGGGTCTGTGTGCTGACTTCAGCCATCGCCTTGGAGTCAAGCGGGGACCCCTGGGGAGACCTCTCCCTGGGACCCCAGCCCTGGCCTGGAGCCGACTCTCTGGGGATGTGTGCGGCTCCCCTGTGGCCAGTGTCCTGCTGTCCAGCTCCTCCGGTGCCTGCTGTCCCACGCAGTGCCAGGGCGCTGGGCTCCTGGTGCCGCAGAGCTCACTGTCAGGGCGGCAGCGGCAGAGCCACGGCCATGACCCTGGCAATGTGGTGTGCGCAGAGCTGGGACGGGAGTCAGGGCTGTGGGGCTGTGGGCAAGGTGCTGAGCCAAGATTAAGGGGAAGGAGATGTGGAGTGGGGTGGGGGCTTCCTCCCGGCCAGAGCTCTGCAGAGACAGGGACTGGCCAAAGCTCCCCTGCCGCTCTTCACAGACCCAGAGCCCTCGGCCGTGTCCTCGGGGCTATCTGTCCCCATCCCGGGAGCAGGGTGTTCTTGGCGCAGGGATTGAGGGTGAGGGGGCGGGCTGCTCTGTCACGTGACGCTCACGCCAGGCACGCCCATGAATGCCGTCCCTATTTTATTACTCCGGTAACGTTTAGTGAGTCCTCACCATGTGCCACGGCCTGGACTGGGGACCAGGGAGGGGGGGTCCTGGGAGACTCAAGACCCACCCTGCTCTCCAGGGGCTCCTAGGCCAGCAGGAAGTGAGGCCAGTGTCAGCCCTGGGGGTTGACACGAGGCTGATGGGATGGTGCAGGGCTGACTGCCGCCCAGTCAGATGGCGGAGGAGCGCGGTCAGGGAGGGGATGGCTGACCCCCCCACCCCGGCAGCACTTCATGGGCGTCCAGCACCTGAACGTGTACTCCCTCCATAGTATGAGTGTGTGTGTGCACGCGTGTGTGTGTGCGTGTGTGTGTGTGAGGGGCCTCCCTGAGCTCCAGGCTCACCAGCTGACCTGGGGCAAAGTCTCAGGCCCAGGTGGTCTTTCTAGATCTGGCTTCTAATCCTGTCTTCACCAGTGGGAGCCAGGTGACTTCCTCTCTCTGAGCCTCTGTTTGCTCCTCTGTAAAATGGGCTCAGGGCTAGTATCTCCCTCCAGGGTTTCAGTGAGCATCCAAGGAACTAATAACTGAAAATGCCCAGCACATGGTAGGGGCTGATAAAATAATTTAAATAATTGGGAAGCAGCACCTCCTCTAAGAAAAGTGTGCGCACGGGGTGGGGGAGTTTGGGGTGGGTGGGTGGGTAGAGGAAGCCACAAAGTCTAGGGCTCATGGGGGGGGGCAGGGCTGCCCTGTTGCGTCCTCCCCCTCCTGCCCCCGCAGCTGGTCGGCCCCAGGCCCGCCAGTCAGCGGGAGGCGCAGGTGTCGGGGATGTCCGGCAATCTCCATCTCTCATCGCCTTGGCCAGGGCCCCACGTCCTCCCCTAACCTCGGGTCTGGACTGGAGAGCAGTGGGGGTGGGAAAGTTTGAGTCACGGTGGGGGGAGTGGAGGAGGCGGGCCCGTGACCCTGAACGGGGTGGGCTCTAGGACCCGCCTCGGGCTCCCAGCAGGGGGACCCCGCCGCGCGCCCCTGTCCTGTGCGCACCGCACCGGCCCAACGGCGCCGTGAGGCAAGGAGGCACCGCGCGCCGCAGCAGCTGCTGGGCGCACCCGGGCCGCCGCGCGCCTCCACCCGAGCGCCTGTACCGGCGGCCGATCGGCCACGCTCAGCATGAAGCCTCGAGCGCTGCTCCCGCGGCTGCTGCTGGCCGTGTGCGCGGCCACTGCGCTTCCCCCGGCCGCGGGGGACGCCACCCTGGCTTTCGTCTTCGACGTCACTGGCTCCATGTGGGACGACCTGATGCAGGTGATCGATGGCGCCTCGCGCATTTTGGAGCGCAGTCTGAGCAGCCGCGGCCAGGCCATCGCCAACTACGTGCTGGTGCCCTTCCACGACCCAGGTAGCGCCCCGCGTCCCCTCCCGGGCGCGGAGCATCCCTGAGCTGGGGCGGGACGCCTTCTTGGGCACCTGGGGCAGGGACGCCTTCTTGGGCACCTGGGGCAGGGCCTGACCCGACCCTTCCCTCCCTTCTCCCCTCCCGCACCTCCGGGGAGGGCGCTGTGGGGAGGGCGCTGTCGGTGCGCCTGTGCGGCCGGTAGCTCAGCGCTTCAGTGCTACTCTGGGCCAAGACTCCAGCAGTGACCCCACCTTCCTGACCCTTGCTGTCCCCACCCAACAAATGGCCAGAACGCTCCCTATCGGGGGCCCCGCATTTGCCTTTTGTTAATTAGGATGTACCCCAGTGTGGGTCTGAGGCCAGAACAGCCCCAAGAGGCGGGCCTTGGGGACAGAAATGGGACCCCCCCCCCCGTGGAACCCAGCCGGGGAGCTGCGCCCTGCCCCCCTCACCTGTCTTCCCTCAGAGACGGGCAGTGCCCCTCCCGCACCCCTGTCCGCCACCTGCTGCCGAAGCCTGCTACCCCCACCCCCCATTCCTGGCAGCTCAGCCTGGGGTCCCTGGGCAGGGGGCGGGGAGCTCTGCACTGCAGGACCCAGGTCCCCAGCAGCCGGACTGCTTTTCCTCCAACGCTCTTGGGTCATTTTGAGCTCACCGCAAAGCAAGGGGGGACTGATGGAACACAGCCGCCGGCTTGCCCCTGGACCCTGCAGCGTCTCTCTGCGTCTGTCTAGCCCTCGACCCAGAAGGGCCGCTAGAGAAAGCGCCCCGCAAAGGCAGGTTCCTTGCAAAGTTGCCTCGATGGGTTTTTGAACTGAGAAAATACACGGTGAGCGAGCGAGTGCTGTCTGCTCACGAGCCCTTCTGGACTGATCTGCGTTTATTAATCACCACATCGCTGCAGGTCCTGGAGGGATGGGCAGCGGTGGCCAGACACGTCCCTCGCAGTCCCGCGCTGAGCTGGCTGTGCAGGGGCTTGGAGTTGGAGCTGCTTCCTGGAGTCTGGGGGGTGGGGGGGCAAGACGTGGCAGCTCACAGCACAGAAGCCAGGAGACCAGGAAGAGATTTATGGGAACGTGGAATGGACAAGGCTGGGGTCGGGGGCAGTGGGGGAGGGGGCACTGTGAGGAGGTAGGATGTGAAGTGTGTCCCAGGGTCCAGCTAGGACACGGGTCTACCTCTGTCTCCTATCCCCACTCCCCTTTCTGGATTGTTCTTGGGCTTCCAAAGACATCACCTGAAGCAGCCCACAGGTCACCTAACACACGCCTTCATCCTACAGTTGGAGAAACTGCGACCCAGGTCCCCAGCGAGACTCCCCAAAGGCCACCTGGCAGGGCGACGTCATTCCTGGTTCCTAAGCCACATTCGTCTCTAACGCGCTTGGCTCCCATCGCAGGGTGAGATAGCAGCCCTCTGGGGCCTGACCCAGCATCCTCGCCGCCCTGCTCCGGCCGTCAGCCACTTGCAGGACGCCCTCCTTCCAGCCCCCACCTCTCCGTCTTCTGTGGGTGAGGCTGGAGGTGCAGCTCCCCACCGGCCAGCAAGCTCAGCCCGTCACCCCGACTTCTGTGCTACAAGGCAGCCAGTCCTCTTCCAACATCCCCCAACATCCTCTTTAGAGACACCTGCAGGTGCAGGTGTGGGAGCAGCAAGGGAACCAGGAGGGGGCAGGGAGCCCACAGCCTGTTGGGGACAGGCGGCGGGGGTGCAAAGTGACACGCACTGGCTCAGGTCCCAGCTCTGGTCGCTGGTCAGTCCTCTAGGGAGGGGACGGACAAAAGGCTCTCCGAGGGGGGTGGCCTTGGAGCTGAGCTTCAGGAGCACAAATGAAGGTTTGCCTGGCAGATGCTAGGTGCTGGGGAGCCAGCAGGGATGGAGGACCCCCCCGGGGGGGGTTCACAGAGCTTGCTGGGTAGTGGCAAGAAGACTGCCGGGTGGCTGACATGGAGGGACAGGTGTGTGTGGGAGCTGGAGCGGGGGAGTGAGGCCGGGAAGCCGGGAGGGGCAAGGCTGGATCCAGCCGGGCTCCCGGCTGAGCGTCTGAACTTGGATTTCCTTCTATGGCTGCGAGCAGCCGCTGCGGGCTTCTGCTGGGAGTCTGGCTGCGTCCGGAATCAGCAAGTGGGGCTTGCTGTGGTGGGACGGAGAGCTTGAGCTGAACAGCCCCCAGGGCTGCCTCCTCCAGGAAGCCTTCTCCCAGCCCCCAGGCAGACAGCAGTGGCCCCAGAGTGGACAGGCTGGGAGACCAACCAGAATCTTTGGAAAGTTTTGTTAAAGTTTCTAAATGGAAAAAAAAAAAAAAAGTGGTATGTTTCCAGATAGGAAAGTGAGGCGCTCGCTAATTGCTTCTTTCGGCTAAAAATTTCCTTTGTTTCTAGTTTTTCTCTAAGAAAACATTACGAAAAGCCCTCTTGTGGGTCAGTCCTTGTCCTCATCTTTGGTTGCTTTTTCCGTAGGATTAAAGTTCCTCGAAGTGGAATTCCTAGGCTGTTTTTAACTCGCCGGGTGGGTGGGCAGCTCTTCAAGTTGTTTTCTAGAATGTTCCAGGAGTTTAACCTGGGTCCAGAGGTCGGTTTTAGAGCTGCTGCCCCCAACCCTGGGAATTGGAATAAAACTTTTTTTTGGTCCTAGTCCAAAAGATGCAATGTGCTACCTGCTGTCTAACGGCTAGGGAAGTTTGGTCCATTTTCAAATGTTCACTAGGGCGTGTGTGTGTGTGTGTGTGTGTGAATTTCTTTTCTTGTAAATTGCCCATTTCTTTGCTACTTTTCCCCTGGGAGGGCTTCCTGGTCTTCTTTTCACTTGCTGTGAGGACTTCGTGCTGCTGACATTAGCTGTTTCTGCTGTGTGGTTGTTTTCTGGCTGTTTCCGTGTTAGCGTTGCCATCGCTGATGTCCTGAAGTTGTCAGTGTCTAAGTGGAGGAATCTACGGAGTCTGGTGATTCCTTCATGTGCACGCTTAGAAAGGGCTTTTTTAAATTTCCCTATCACAAAATCAGGGATATTCTTGATTTTTTTTTTTTGTTTTCTTTCTTTGCGTTTAATTCTTTTTTTTTTTTTTTTTTTTTTGGACAGGCAGAGTGGATAGTGAGAGAGAGAGACAGAGAGAAAGGTCTTCCTTTTTGCCATTGGTTCACCCTCCAATGGCCGCTGCGGCCGGCGCATCTCGCTGATCCGAAGCCAGGAGCCAGGCGCTTCTCCTGGTCTCCCATGGGGTGCAGGGCCCAAGCACTTGGGCCATCCTCCACTGCTTTCCCGGGCCATAGCAGAGAGCTGGCCTGGAAGAGGGGCAACCGGGATAGAATCCGGCACCCCGACCGGGACTAGAACCCAGTGTGCCGGCGCCGCAAGGTGGAGGATTAGCCTGTTAAGCCACGGCGCCGGCCGCGTTTAATTCTTTATCCTAGAATTTAAAAAAAAGATTCATGCTTGGTGTAAAAAATAATCTAAGATACTCTAGAATGGGCTAGGTCCGGTCTATCCAATAGTCCTTTCTTTTTTCTTTTTCTTTTTTTTTTTTTTTAAGCCACGCCTCCAGTGCCTGTTTGAGACCTGGCTGTTTCACTTTTTTTTTTTAAAGCTTTATTTATTTATTTGAAAGAGTTACAGAGAGAGGTAGAGACAAAGAGAGCAGTCTTTCATCCATTGGTTCACTCCCCAAATGACCGCAACGGCTGGCGCTGCGCGGATCCGAAGCCAGGAGCCAGGAGCTTCTTCGGGGTCTCCCATGCAGGTGCAGGGGCCCAAGGACTTGGGCCATCTTCTACTGCTTTCCCAGGGCATAGCAGAGAGCTGGATCGGAAGAGGAGCAGCCAGGACTAGAACTGGCGCCCATATGGGATGCCGGCGCTTCAGGCCAGGGCTTTAACCCGCTGCGCCACAGTGCCGGCTCTATGTCTTTTCTTTTTGTTCATTTGGAACCTGCCTTATGCCCGGTGGCTTGCTCCACTGGGAAACTCTCTGGGCCTGCCACTCTGTCCTGTGGTGAGTCAGTCCTTGTGCCAGGAGCACTTTATGTTAACTGTCAGCTTTATCCTGTGTGCCAACAGACTGACTTCTTCCTCATGTTATTCTTTTACAATGCTGAATAAATCTTTAATTTTGGGTCTGTAAAATAGTTGTGAAGGAAGTACAGAAAGGTCCCACATACCCAATAACCAGTTTCCCCTATGATTCAAAATTTACATTATGTTATACTCATCACAATGAATGAATTAATATTGGTACACTGCTATTAACTAAAGTGCATATTTTATTCAGATGTCCTTAGTTTTTCTTTATAGATTTTATTTACTTATTTTTATTTGAGAGACAGAGACCAATAGACAGGAAGAGATCTTCCTTCTACTGGTTCATTCATGAATGTCCTCAACAACCAACGTTGGGCCAGGATGAAGCCAGGTGCCTGGAACTCTGTCCAGATCTCCCATGTGGGTGCAGGGTCCCTGCCATCAACATGACAAGCTTGCTGGCCAGCTCGGGCAGGACCTGCCAGGACTGCCCACTGGGAAGTTGCTGTCTCACTCTCTGCTCCCATCCTGGACTCTGGCAGGCAGTCCCTGTACAGCCCACCCACCTCCTGGGGTGGGCCTAGTGCCTATGGAAATCATTTGGGGTTTTTCTGCCAGGAGAGCTGTCTTCCCCATGTGTTTATTTATTATTCATTCACGTGTGTGTGTGTGTGTGTGAGCGCGGCATCATGGGTATTTATTGTATCCTTGGGATTATAATCCAAGACCACTTGGTTTGTCTTGTGGCTCAAATTTTTCTTACTTTGGTCATGGGAAACTCGCTCAGTTGGCTCCCATGTCCCGTTGGCATACCCTCATGGTTGTGTTCATGGTGTTTAAAAAAATTTCCTTGATTAATTTTTATTTTTTGAGCTCTTTCTGGCTTAGCGGCATGATAAGATGATCTGGGAATCATCTGTGTTTCCTGCTCCAGTCATAGAATCAACCATCTCTCAGCCCCAATTCCTTTAATGGGAAAATGGTGTTAGATACCACAGTGTGGGTGTCAAGGGTGCTTGTGGCCACTGGGCTGTAGGTGCTTCTAGACTGTCCCCTGGCTGATGGGACAAGGGGCCGCGTGCTGTGTTTGTAGCCGGTGTCTGCACTGGTAAGGGCTTCTACATGTAACTGTCTGTATTGAGCTCCCCGTGAGTTCATGCTGGTGTCTCCAAGTCTCGGTTGTGACCACGTGGGTCCCTGTGGCCCCCTTCCCACTCACGCGTGGCTTACCTGTACCTGTCCCGACGGTGACGCCCTGGCTTCCACCTCCTGCCACCCTTTGCTGAACTGTCGTTAGCACTTGCAGGCCACCTGCACGGTATGGGAACAGCATCGAGAACCTGAGGACAGTCCCCTGACTTTGGCTTTGCAGACCCCCCTCGTCCCGGGTCTCCGAGGCCAGCTCAGCCCCTTTCATTCATAGCCTTCATTTTCGGAATAGTCTTCTGCACTTATGCTTTCAGATGAAATATAGAAAAACTTACTAAACGTCTCCCCTACCCCCCAAAAAAACCCTACAGTGATTCTGCTCGGTGCTAAAGCTCGATTTGGGGCAGAAGTCGCTTTTTAAGAAATTCATTGTCCCCCGAGCAGACATGCCTGCGCCTCTGCTCATGTGTTTATTTCCCCTGGTAAAGATTTATAGGCTTTTTTCCCTAAAAGTTCCACCCATTGCTTTTAAAGATCATTTCTAAATATTTTGCTTTTTGTTACTATTTTGACTGGGAATTTTTTTTTTCATGACATTTTTTGCCAATGAGTATTGCTAGTATGTTGGAAAGCAATTTGTTTTCATACATTTATTTGCTTTCCAGCCTTTTACGGCCGCCTTTGTAAGCTAGCTTTTGGGTTGCCAGGCATAGCCTGCCCAAGTTATCACACATCTCCTCTTCTCCAGTTCAATATCTCGTGCGTTTTAAATGTGCTGGATACACAGGGTATTGGGAAAGTTTGTGAAAAGCAGGTTTTAGTAAAATTCATGTTTTAATTCCATTTTCAAACAGACGTTTCAGAGGGCCCCTTCGGACTGAGCGGCGGGAACGCTCGGAACGGTGCCGGCTCGAGGCCACATGCGTGCTGGTTTCGCGCCTGCTTCTGCCCCACGCTGTGTGTGATGCTGGGTCCTGGTTTGAGCTTTTCGTCATCAAGTGAAGGACGATGCTTTCGTTCCTAATTTTTTTAAAAAATTTTTTTTGACAGGCAGAGTTAGTGAGAGAGAAAGAGAGAGAGACAGAGAGAAAGGTCTTCCTTCTGTTGGTTCACCCCCCCAAATGGCCACCACGGCCGGCGCGCTGCGCCTATCCAAAGCCAGGAGCCAGGTGCTTCCTCCTGGTCTCCCATGGGGTGCAGGGCCCAAGCACTTGGGCCATCCTCCACTGCACTCCCGGGCAATAGCAGAGAGCTGGCCTGGAAGAGGGGCAACCGGGACAGAACCAGCGCCACAACCAGGACTAGAACCCTGTGTGCCGGCACTGCAGGCGGAGAATTAGCCTAGTGAGCCGCGGCGCTGGTATTTGTTCCTAATTTTTAAGTGTGAAAAACCCCAAAGCAACATCACCAAAAAAGCCAAAAGCAAACAAAACTCACAAAACCCCAGAGGGGGGCGAGTGGTGAGGTTCCGCAGGTGCCTCTTCTGGCTTTGACCAGTCGCTCTGGGACCTGGCTCCTGCTGGGAGAACACGTTACTAACTGGGATCCGTTTGTGTGAGTGCGTTTCCTGTGTAGGTCCTGGCACGGCTGTGGACGGTGCCGTGAGGCCGGCGGATTCGGGTTGCCAGTGAGCGGTCTGAGAGCTCTGCCTCCCATGCCTGGCCTGGCGCTCCCGGCGCTCCGGCTTTGCGTTGCTCGTCACACGACAGCATCAGGGCTCAGTCCTGCCAGCTCATGGTCCGTTTCCTTCGAGAACAGTGAGATGACCGCATGTTTATAAAATAGCCTAGCACCACTACTGCCAGACATGCAGACATTTTAGCATTTTGGTGTTGTTCCAGGGCTTGGGTCTGCGTGTGCACTGTGTGTGCTGGGTGTGCGGTGTGTGCTCTGTGTGTGTTGTACGTATTTGTGATATGTGTGTACTGTATAGTGCATGGTTTTTGTGTGTGCTGCGTGTATACCGTGTGTGCTGTGTGTACTCTCTGTGTTATGTGTATGTGCTGTGTGCTGTGTGTATACCGTGTGTCCTGTGTGTACTCTGTTATGTGTATGTGCTGTGTTTTATGTGCATGCTATGTGCTGCATGCATGTGCCACATGTGCACTGCATGTACTGTGTGTGCTGTGTACACACATGTGCTGTTGTACTGTGTGTCTGTGCCATGTGTACACATGTGCTATGTGTGTACTGTATGTACAGCATATGTATATGCGCCGAGTGTGCACTGTGTGTGCTATTGAACTGTGTGTCTGTGTATGTGCTGTGTGTACACATGTGCTGTGTGAGTACGGTGTGTACACCATGTGTATATTGTATGTGCTGTGTGTGCACTGTGTGTGCTGCCTGTACACGTGTGCTATTGTACTGTGTGTGCTTTGTGTGCTGTGTATCTGCTGTGTGTACACCATGTGTGCTGTATGTGCTGTGTGTACACGTGTACTGATTGTATTGTGTATGTGCTGTGTATATGTTATGTGTGTATGTGCAGTGTGCATGCTGTGTGTATATATGTTCACTTGTATATGTACACACGTCTAATTTTTAAAGTCCCAGCACAGAGAGCTTTGTCGCCATGTCCCCGTGTCATAAGTCATGGCTGTCCTTCTGTGTCAGGAAGTGTGGACCCCCACTGTGCGGCCACCCAGGGCGCCCAAGCACCTAAGGGAGCGATCGTGTTTTCCAGGCGGCCCCGTCACTGTACAATAAACGCGCAGCTTGCAGCACTGTCTTGGGCGGATTCCCTGCCGTCATTTTCAGAGCGTGCCCAGTTCCTGTGGGTCCCGGCAAACTGCCCTCCGGTGCCGTGCCGCTCGGCCCTCCTGCAGCCAGCGCGAGCCTGGGTCTGCATCTTCCCCACGTCCCTGCAGCCTCAGGGACCCCACTCTGCCCCTTCCTGGAAGTCTGACCAGTGAGAAGCGATGTCCTGCTTCAGTCTGAGTGTTGGAGCGTTCACCGTCGCCTGTGGGTGGCGCCCTGCCGGCCCTGTCCAGGGTGGAGGGATCTGCGTCCCCCTGGGCTGAGCACGCAGGCAGACAGCGCGTGTGAGTGGTCCGCATACTCGCCCAGGGCAGCACGGCCTGGGCTCTGGGTGCGAGCTCCAGGTTGCCCGTGCGTGGGTGGGGTCCTCACTGTCACCCCCGAGTGCCACTGCCAGCGGCCAGCCTGTCACCGTGAGCTGGAAATGAAGGGAGCACGCCCTCCCTTAGCCTGGCCCGGAGCTGCTCGGAGGCGGGGCGGCGCACCCCTGTCCTGCCGCGGCCTTGTCAAGCATGTGCAGGGCAGGGGAGCCAGGCTTTGGGGGCTGCAAGAGGTGGGCAGAGGGTGGGGAAGGCTGGGGGACAGCATTGTGGGGAGCTGGGTGGGGTTAGTGCACTCTGCCGTGTGACCCAGGCTGGTCGCAGGTGCACCGTACTCACCCACTCAGGGAGGGTCCTTGAGGGCTCGGCGAGGCCACACAGGCCCACGGCGAACAGCCAAGCTGGGGTGGCGATCACGGCCCATGGTGCTCCTCAGGGAGTGACGTGGAGTTGGGGGAGAGGAGCTGGGAGGTGGGGAAGGGTCAGGACTGGGAACAGAGACACAGTGGCCCTGAGGCTGGCAGGATGTGGACCTGAGCATCTCCTTGATGGGACCACAGCAGGTGGAGCCGATGGGGGCACTCAGGCAAAGCCGGGCCCCTGGGGTTCAGGGAGAGAGGGGAGGCCCTGGGGAGGAGGCCCTGGGCAGGCTCGGCTGCTGGACCTGCAGAGCAAGGAGAGGACAGAGGAAGGTCCTGGGGCCGCTTCGGTCTGGGCGGAGCCTCCTGCCCAGTGGGTCCCTGTTCTGGGGAGGTCGCCATGGGAGCCACATCTGCCCGGACCCTGGCTCTGACACAGCAGAAGTTCTAGCAGCTCCAAGTCCCTCTGCCCAGCCTCTGCCTTTGAGAGATGGGGCGCCGGTTGCCCACAGTGTGGCCGAGTGGGGCTCTGCCTGGGGTCCCTGCGGCCAGAGGAGGGGGCACACAGGCGCCAGGGATCGAGCCGTACTTTGAGAATGAAGGGGGGAAGGGCAGGCCTCGGGAAATGTCCTCGTTGGAAGATCCGAGACTGGACTCGGTGCCTGGCCGCAGCCCTGATGCTCTGCACCCAGAGATGGTTTGCAAGCACAGCTGTGTTTATTGTGGGGAAGCGGCGAGCGGGAGGAGGATGGCGGGGCGCATTGCAGTCGTGCCTGCTCTGGGCCGGGGACTGGGCTCTTCAGGCCCGAGTGCTCCTCCGTGTCCCGCAGAGTCCCCAGGGCTGGCCACACACCCTCCTGGTGCTGCCGAGGGGAAAAACCTGCTCACGGAGGTGTGGGCCAGGCTTCAGGGGCTCATATGCTGCAGGGCGCTGGAGGGCAGCCACGGGCAGGGGTTTAATCCTCTGTGCAGCCGACCGCACGCCACATCTGCCCAGCTGTTTGGCAAGTGGCCACCTTCAGTCACGAACCTCCCCTCCCCCCCAGGAGCAGCAGCGAGGGCCCGGGGGGTGCGTTTTGGGCGTCTGCAGCTTCGTGCTGGTTGGCAGCTTGGATCAGACCAATTCAGATTTCAGTTCCTCTGAGTTGTAATTCCTTGGGCCTCAATTTTTTCCTCTGTCAAATGGGGACAATAAATAGTAGATGCCCCTGTTGGCATTTGGGAAGCTGGTCCTGCCCTGAGAGTGACAGGATGGGTGGGCGGCGGCTGGGGCCCCAGGCAGGGAGGGGGAGAATTCACACTTGTGTGTATAAACCTGCACTTTCCCGGGTTTGTTTTGAACTTGGGGTGATGCTCCCAAAGCCTTACCTCTGGGCTTTGCTGCCCTCTCCCCGCTCTGCCATCGCCAGAGGAGTCAGGGGCACCTTGGTCAGTCTGGCTGCCCTGCCTGGGCCTTGTCCACCTCTCTGTGTGCCCCAAACAGTCGCATGCGGTTTCCTGCCCTTTGGATTGGTTCCTCTGAGTGACAGGCGCCAGTCTTTGGCCGTGCGAGGCCCAGAGCCTTGGGTGGGTCCGGCATGTAGCAGTATCGGTTGAGTGTGAACCATGTCGCTGGCCCTGCGCCAGGCACGGCCTCTAGAGGGAAACAAGGCCTGGGTCCTCCCTGGAGCCGTACCAGCAGCCTGGACTCCACGGATGCGCTGACTCGCCCGCCCAGGTGAGCAGCACCGATGGCTCACTCTGCGCTGGGACCCTCTGTGGGGTAGGAGCGAGACGAGGTCACTGCCCGCACGAGGTATCCCAGCAACTCCTGCGCTAAACCTTCCCCGCCCTGGAGCCCAGGGGGCTCAGTCTGCCGGAGCCTCAGTTCCCCCACCTCTTAAAGCGACGGGGAGGGTCGACCTCGGCATCGTCGTGTTGGGCACCTGAGTCGGTGGTCTCGTTGGTTTTGCCCAGGTGCACTCTTGCTGGACACAGGAGGAGCAGCTGTGTGGGCAGAGGCCACGCCTTCCCAGCTGCACAGATCCTAACCCACAGGACCTGCCGGGGGTCGGCCAGCGTGAAGGGGCCATGCAGGTGTGAGCAAGTGAGGGCTCTTGAGTGGGCGAGGGGCTGGGGTCACTCAGGTGGGGCCCATTGTAATCACAGGTGCCTTGTACAGGAGTGGGAACCGAGGAGGGCATGCGACTGGAGAGAGAAGGAGGGGGAGAGAGACAGAGTGAGACAAAGATGGAGAGCTTGGAAGATGCCCCTCGGCTGAAGATGGAGGAAGGTGCTGTGAGCCCAGGCAGCAGCCGCCCGCCGAGGCCGGCAGAGACCAGGAATCGCGTCTCTGCCGGGGTGGCAGCAGGAGCCCGGCCTTGCCACGCCTGCGTGTCAGGCTCTGAGCTGCAGGGATAAACCCGCATTCTTTGCAGGTGCTGCAGCGGGAGACTGAGCCTGCCCCGGCCTGGAGCCTAGGGGATCCCCCCCGCCCTGGAAGCTCCCCAGGACAGGCATCAGCCACACCCCCGGGGCAGGGGACAGCTGTGCATGGAGGCCTGAGCCTTGCTCAGGGGGACCCAGTCTCCCTGAAGCACGCTGCTCGCTCCCAGAAGGCAGGATCCCTAGGCCGTGCACTGGGATCGCCCCACCCTCAACCCAGCTGACCAGACTGAGCCATGCAGGTGCCCATCCCACCCTCCCCTCCTCTTTTCCAAAAAGATTTCTTTAAAAGGCAGAGTTAGAGAGAGAGAGAGAGAGAGAGAGAGAGAGAGAAAGGTCTTCCATCTGCTGGTTCACTTTCCAAATGGCCTCAACAGCCAGGGTTGGGCCAGTAAAAGCCAGGAGCTTCATCCGGGTCTCCCATGTGGGTGCAGGGGCCCAAGCACTTGGGCCAGCTCCCGTGCTTTCCCAGGCACATTAGCAGGAAGCTGGATGAGAAGTGGGGCAGTCGGGACTCCAGCTGGTGCCCACATGGGACACTGGCATTGCAAGCAGTGGCTTAACCCGCTATGCCGTGACGCTGGCCCTGGCCTTTTGCTGGCTGTCCACCAAAGAGCAGCCCCTGACCCTGGCCCGATCCCGCAGGAAGCACAGAGACCCCGGCCGTGGCCCCTCTTCCCGCTGGAGCACAGTTCTCCTGAGATACTCACCTTCAGCAACTTCCTCCTTCTTCTTACCTCCCTGGGAAGAGGGAGCAGGAGCTCAGCAGAGCCCTGGGCCAGCTCCGGGAACTGTGGAGTTCAGGGGCCACGCCGTGGGCAGGACAGGGAGGGCTGAACTGACGCTTTCAGGACTGGGTCTCAGGTGAGAGGTGGTCGGGATGGATTTCTGAGCAGGGGCGCCCGTAGCTTCCTCTTCCGGTCCTGGAGTGGGGGCGGTTAGGGACAGGAGGCCACTTCTGAGGTCGCTGTGTTTGCTTCCACAGCCTGCGGCGCCAGTGCCCTTGCCCAGGACTGGGAACTCTGCTCTTGGGAATGAGGCCTGAGGGTGTGGCAGGGCGAGTCCTTGGACATAAAGATCGCGCTCTGTCCACTCTGGAAGCAGCAGACCACACAGCGGGGGTCCGCAAGGTGGCTCTTAGGTACTTATACAAAGGAGATACTTTTGCAGCTACTACAAGTGATGTCGCACTGAGTATCTACCCTGTTGTGCGGTGAAAAGAATCAGGTGAAAAGTCCTGTGTCAGGGGTGGGGGCAGCTGAGCCCCACGCCAGAGCCCTGGGGTTTGAAACCCGCCTCCGACTCCTGACTCCAGCTTCCCGCTAATGCGACCCTGGGAGGCAGCAGTGTGGGTCAAGTTATGGGTTCCTGCCACCCATGTGGGAGACGCTCCTGGCTTTGGTCTGGCTCAGCCCCGGCTGCTGTGGGCATTTGGGAAGTGAACCAGTGAATGGAAGATTCATTCTCTCTTCTTCCTCTCTGCCTCTCAAGAACAGTATAGTTATACACCCAAACCTTCTGCGTATGCACTTTGTATTTTGTGTTTACATAACTACAGTTTGAAGGCCATAGGCAAAAATGGAAGTGACTCCCCGGGTGGCAGAAATACAGAGGCCCCTGGCCCTGCCTTCTGTTGTCTGCATACGGGAACTTCTCGGTGTACGGGGCCCAGGGAACAGGGGCTCGGGGGGTTCATGTCCTGGCCATCTCCCAGCTCTGCCACCTGCTGCCTGTGTGTCCCTGGGCGACTTCCTGACCTCCCTGGGCTTCCATTCTGTCAGCGTGGGTAAGGCGTGGGCAGCACGTGGCCTGGTGCTCAGCAGGTGCTCAGTGAGAGTCGGGCGTTAATGTCCCATCAGCGTTTCCCACGCACGGAATGCCGATGACTCCCTAATAAGGAAATAGCCAACAGCGAGTGCGGCCAGTGCTCTTCGTAGTTGAACTAGAACCCGAGGAGCTCGTGTTGATTTGACCGTCTGTGTGGGGGGGAGCCCCGCTGGGGCACAGCCGTGCTCACGTTCAGAGCTGCAGTGCCGGGCCCTGCTCTGAGCCTAGCTTACCTGCTGGCGTGCGTGGCTCGTAGCAGCTGAGGTGGAGTTGGTATTGGCCTCATTTTACAGATGGGAACACTTAGGCTTGGGCCAGCGAACTGAGCTTGGAGAGGCCCCACAGCTGGTAGAGGATGGAGCCAGGAGGCTGGTCCTGTCCATCTGAGGTCAAAGGTTGAGGGCTGAGCTGGTGCAGCAGAGGTCAGAGGTCACGGGAAGGTCTGGTAGGTGGGGGCGGGGCCCAGGGGTTTCCAGGTCCTTCCCTGGTAACTGAGGGTGAGAGTGAGAGAATTCCGTCTCGTTCTAAGACCCAACGTCTGCTGAGGAGCTGGTGGGGGTGGGGGGTTTCCGGGGCAGCTGGGATTGGGAACTCCTCGACTGAAGGCTGCGACAGTCGGAACAAGGACGCACACGTTTTCCTGAGAAAGCTGAGGTCCCCA
Organism: Lepus europaeus; assembly: GCF_033115175.1. Taxonomy (NCBI): domain Eukaryota; kingdom Metazoa; phylum Chordata; class Mammalia; order Lagomorpha; family Leporidae; genus Lepus; species Lepus europaeus. The sequence goes on along the minus strand of NC_084838.1, from coordinate 4,804,785 downwards.
CGGCCTCGCAGAACCCCCACCGTGGATTCCAGCCCTGGTTTTGTGCTGCGGGAGCCTTGGCTTATGTTGGCTATGGCTTTCCATGACTGCTATTTTTTGAACCCATAAAAATTTTATTTATTTATTTTCATTTTATTTGAAAAAGAGAGAGAGAGAGAGAGTCAGAGACAGATTTATAGAGAGAGCTTCCATCTGCCGGTTCACTCTCCCAAATGCCTGCCACAGCTGAGGTTGGGCCAGGCCAAAGCCAGGAGCCCAGAACTTAATCCGAGACTTGCGTGTGGGCGGCAGGGACTCAACTACTTGAGCCGTTGTCTGCTGCCTCCCAGGACGCACAGAGGAGCTGGCACTTGAACCCAGACATTCCAGTATGGGATGCAGGCGTCCAGAGTGGTGTCTTAGCCACTGCACCAAGTGTGCAGCCAAAACAGTTTTTTTTTTTTTTGAAAAAAGATATATTTTTTATTTGAAAGGCAGAGTTATACAGAGAAGGACAGAGAGAGAGAAAGAGAGAGAGAGATCTTCCATCTTCTGGTTCATTTCCTAAATGGCCACAATGACAGACTGGGCCAGGCCAAAGCCGGGAACTTCACCTGGGTCTCTGACGCAGGTGCAGGGGCCCAGGCACTCGGGCCATCCTCAGCTGCTTTCCCAGGCACATGGGCAGGGAGCTGGATTGGCAGTGGAGCAGCCGGCACTTAAATGGGTGCCCACGTAGGGTGCAGGCACGGCAGGCTGCGGCTTAACCGGTTATGCCACGGCACTGGCTCCCGACCCCTGTTTTTAAAAAGCGTTTTATTAGAAAGCATTTCAGGTATATACAAAATAAGAATAAGAATGTAACGAGTCCTCATACAGCTATAACCCAGCAGCTCCAAATACACACGAGAAAGGCGGCTTCGTCGTCTTCCCACCAGCCTTCCTCCGTGGTTACCGGCTTGTCCAGCTCTCATTTCGTGGGCTGGATTGACACGCATTGACACGCGCACGTGTTAGCAGTGCAGTTTGGACAAACCCTCCCCTGTGGAAGCCCCTCTCCCGGCACAGCACACAGCTCTCTGCTCGGGCGGTCCCTGGGCCTCTCTTCCGGCTCAAGTTCTCCTGGCCCCTGGGCCCCCTGATCTGTTCTCAGCTGGGGTCAGCTCTGACTGTTCCAGAACTTCCCATGAGCGGAACGACGTCGAGCGTGCTGCCTGGTGTCTGGGTTCCTTCGTGCAGTCTTCTGTGTGGAGTCTCACTGTGGCACGGCCCGTCTGGGTAGCCGTGTCTGTGTTGTTGCCGGGTAGAACTTGGTTATGTGCACACCCCACAGTTGCTTTTCCACGCATGGGTGGAAGGGCGCTGGGCTCAGTCTGTTTTGGCCTGGTGTGAACACGGCTGCCGGGTCACGCGTCCTGGAGTGGACTCGGATGTTCAGTTCTCTTGGACTAGGTTGGGCTGGGTACATGACGTTGTAGACACTTGTGTGATTTTATTTTTCTATTTATTTATTTGACAGGCAGAGTTAGACAGTGAGAGAGAGACAGAGAGAAAGGTCTTCCTTCCGTTGGTTCACCCCCCAGATGGCCACTACGGCCGGCACTGCGCCAATCCGAAGCCAGGAGCCAGGTGCTTCCTCCTGGTCTCCCATGCGGGTGCAGGGGCCCAAGCGTGGCTTTCTAAAGTGGTTGCACTATTTTGCATTCCCACCGGCCGTGGGTGAACGCTCCAGAGCCTCCCCTTCCTCGCCGACACGGAGCGGAGCATAGCCAACCTTTGTCATTTTCACCGCCGACACCGTTAAATGCCGGAGATCCTGGAGGTTTCGCTCTGATCTGTCAGCCTGGGGCTGGGTAGTTGCTGTGTGTGTTCTGAGACGCATTGGGCGTTTCTCAGAACTTCCTCCTCACCGAGAGTGGCGGGGGTGGCAGAGTGAGGGGCTCTCGGGGGGTCCTGGCCCAGCCTGAGGTCTAGGTTGGGATCTGCTCGCCAGGGTGGGGGCTGGGAGTTGCCTCCTGCCTCTTCTGTGGGCTCCCCTAGAGCTTGGAGCCCTGGCCTGGGACTCAACCCATCCGGGCTTCCTTCTGTCTCTTCCCTGCAGACATCGGCCCCGTGACCCTCACTGCAGACCCAGCCGTGTTCCAGAGGGAGCTGAGAGAACTCTACGTGCAGGTGGGCTGCCCCTGGCCTTGGCCGCTGACCCTTTGAGCTGCTCTTCACCGTGCACGCCAGACTCCCAGGCCTTCGCCCCAGCAGGGGCCAGAATGGGGCTTTCTCCTCCTGCCCTAACTGGCCTCCTAGCCCTTCCTGTGGCCCGTACCCCGGATCGGGGCCTGCAGGTCTCTCGTTGTTGGAGCCCTTGTAACTGTGCCTGTCCCTGGCACACAGTAGGTGCTTGTTGTTAGTGGACGAATGAAGGAGGCGAAAGGAGGAAGCATTGATGCCCATTTGCAGGTGGGGTGGTGGCTAGGGGAGCTGGGGCAGGTCGATTCAGACCCCAAAAGCAGGGCAACACTGGGTCAGGCGCCCCACGGCCACCTGGGCTCCTTGGCCACCGTACCTGTCCTGTCCCTGCCCGCTGAGACCACCAGCTTCCGGAAGGCAGACTCCCAGGTGTGGTCTAGGTCACTGCCATGGGCCTGTAGCAGGCCCCGCACACGTGAGGGCTCACGCTCGTGGGCTGATGAGTGACGTAGGAAAGGGGCAGCTCCCAGGGCCCAGCGCCTACCCCTGGACACTTCCTGCGCACACACCCCGCTGCTGGCTGTGCACGCCTGGCCGACGAGCTTGCGCTCCCGGGCTGCGCCAGCCCCCGTCTGCTGGGCAGGAAGGGCAGGGGTGCGTATCGTTTGGGGCCAGTGCTAGGGCAGATTCCAAAGAGGATCTGGGGAGGGGGTCAGCGGCTTGGATGCTTCCCACATGGCATTGCCCCTTCTGGGGCCCCTCTATCCCGGCAGCCTTCGCTAACACATGGCTGCTCTGGGCCACCTGTGCGATGTCCCTGTGGCTCCCATCCCCCCGCCGCATGCGTGGCACTCATTACCGGTAACGTCTGCCCCCGGGCCGGTTTGCACAGGGCTGGGGCTGGGGCACTCGCGTGGTGCCGGCTGCGGGGATACTGCTTCTTCAGCTGCATCGCCTCTCTGAGCGGCTAGGACACAGGCAGTTTCAGTGGCCCCCAAATCCCATTGGTTTCCGAGGTATCCCAGGGCGGGATGCTGACATGCCCCCGTCCCCCAGGGAGGTGGCGACTGCCCGGAGATGAGCGTGGGGGCCATCAAGGCTGCGGTGGAGGTCGCCAACCCCGGCTCCTTCATCTACGTCTTCTCGGACGCCCGCGCCAAGGACCATCACAAGAAGGAGGAGTTGTTGCGGCTCCTGCAGCTTAAGCAGTCGCAGGTGAGTGCGCCGGCCTGGGGGGCTGGCGCGGGGCCACGCAGCGCCCCCGGAGGAGCCTGGTCTTTCTCTCTGGGAGCCTTGGAGCCAGCCTCTGGCGGCCACAGCCGTCACCTGTCAGGCCCTGGCTGGTCTGGTGGATTCCAAGTGTGTTCCCAGGCTCCGGGCCCTGGTGTCTTTGTTCTTGATAGAAACCACACCGCCCTACTCTGTTCACACCCTGTCACGTGCCTGCCATCCATCTTCATCCCGCATCGCCCCTGCGGCTCGCCGCCCCGCTCCGTGGCTCAGGCGTGGAAGGCGTGATGTGGCTCTCACAGCGAGGGCTGGGGGAAGGGATGTGAATGAGGAAGACCTCAGGGCTGGGAGGCAGGCGCTGCTGTTTGTCCAGATCCCACTCAGTTCTTCAGGCGTCTTCTGGTGCAGCCCCCAGGGCCAGGCCGAGCTCAGTTGACCAGCTGACCGCCATGCCTGTCTTTGTTGTAGATTTCGTAGTAGCCGCTACTGCGTTCTTGGCCCTGGCTGGTACTTGTCCTGAGTCATCTCCCGATCCCCATGGGCTGGGTACTGTGGTTAATCCCTTCCTATGGTGGTGTCCCCTGAGCCCAGAGAGAAGAAATGGCGCACCCCGGGCCACTCCACCCTGTGGGGTTCCTGCCCCACACACAGGCACAGACACACACGCGCGCGCACGCACACCTGAGCAGCTGTGAGCCGGCTGCTTGGCCGTCTTCCAGGTGGTGTTCGTGCTGACGGGGGACTGTGGTGACCGCACCCATCCTGGCTACCTGGCCTACGAGGAGATTGCTGCCACCAGCTCTGGGCAGGTGTTCCACCTGGACAAGCAGCAAGTGACCGAGGTGAGCCTGGGGCAGGAGCAGCTGCCGGAGACGGGGACCCGAGCAGCGCAGGTTGGGTGGCAGTGGTGGCTGAGCCGTGGCGAGCACCGCCCCGTGGCGTTATAACACCATCTTGCAGAACCCACGAGGCAGGTGTGTTGGGTTTTGCCGGTGGAAAACGTGCAGGAGAAGAGGCTGGGACCGGGGCAGCACCTGGGCTTGGGCCTGCGTCCGGCAGCTGCTCCGTGGGGCAGAAGTGGGGGGGGATGTCTTCCGAGATGCTCCCAGGGTCAGCGAATGTGGGGTGGGCAGAAGGGCAGTGGGGACCAGCAGAGCTGGGCCTTGGCAGGAGGCGGCTTGCGTGGCTCTCTGGCTTGAGGCCCGTTGTCTGCCTCCAGGTCTGGCCTGTGGGCCGGGCGTCTGCCCTGCCCGCCTCCAGGCTCCATTGCAGCGTGGGGCCGGCTTTCCCTCCCCCTCCCTGCCAGCAGCGATGGGACGTGGTTAGCAGCCACGCTCTGGTGTGAATACGTGGTGTGAATACGGTCAACGTGGCTGCTTTCTCGCTGCTGTCCAGGGTCACTGAGCAGAGCGGGGAAGCAATGCTGCCAGTCGGCTTTCCCAGTGCGCCCCGACTTGCCCAAAGCAGAGCTGACCAGCAGGCCCCTCCCCGCCTTCCCTGGAAGCACCCAGGTCCCTACTTCGTTGCCTGTGTTCTGTGTTCACAGCCTGGGTCCCGCCTTGTCCACCACTTCCTTCCTGGCTGTCTCTCTGCTGTCTGTTCACCGCCCCCCACCCCCCAGAGCCTTGGCACCTGCAGCTCGTTCTTCCAGCCCCCCCCCCCCCCCCGGCTCCTCATCTTCCCGGCCCCAGCAGCGCATTCCCACGGAGCCCTCCCGTGACCTCCTGTCGAGGCTCAGTCTCCTTCCTTACCCTCTCCCAGCTCCCTGTGCGGCTTACTTTGGGCGATTTTATGAGTGAGCAATTATCTCACGCTGCTGGAGCGTGCGCGCCCCATGTGTGCCACACGGGTCCCATTTGCCACCGAATCCCCAGCACCTTGTGCAGAGAGCTGTGCGTAGCAGGTGCCGGGTAAGTGGCAGGCGTGGGCTCCGCCGCGCCTGAGGCCTGGAAGGAGAGAAGCAGTGTCTCTGGGGCCGGCCGTGGCCTCCGGCCAGCCCTGCTCTACGCGGTTTTGTGTATTGTGTATTTATGAGCTGAAGAGAACGCTCTCGGTCTCCAGGGCCATGTTTAGATTAGCGTGCCCTAACTCCCTGCTGACAGATGGCGTTTACGGTTCTCTGCGACACATTCGGCTTGCTTTGCTGGCATGTCAGCCTCCCCTGGCACCGAGCCCCTGGCTAGCGCGGGAGGCGCTTCAGAGCGGGAGGGATGCCTGTCCTCGCTTTGGGGAGACCTAGAGAGCAATGCCTGGGACTGGGTTCCTGCTTAGGCGTGAACCAGGCGCAGGGTAGCCGGGCAGGTTGGGGGAGGATGGCTTGCTCTGGGCCAGGGCCTGGCTTGCCAGCCTCTCCCTCCGGGCAGGAAACGAACCCACTGGCTCCTGCCCATGGTACCCAGCTTTCGGCCGTGGGAGTCTGGCTGGCTGAGTGTGTCTGACTTGGGAACGTGGATGGCCAGGCTCAGCTGCCGCTCGACAGGAATGATCCCTCTCCTTCCTGCATGCAGAGCTCTGTCATTCATTAGCCTAATGCCTTGGACCCAGCCCTTTCCAGATGTTCTCAGACACTCGGCGAGCCTGGGAAAGCGACAGGGGCAGCCAGGGCTGTGGTCATCCCACCCTGGGAGAGGCGTAGGACGCCTTCCCCCAAGCCAAGGGGGCTCCAGCTGGGAGAAGGGCGGTCCGTGTGCTGGTCTGCGCTCGTGTACGGAGCACCTGCTCTGCCAGATGCAGTGTAAGGTGTCGGCCGACCACAGCTCAGGCTCCGCTCTGGGGTGGAGCTCTCCCACCAGTGGAGCGGCCTCCCCGGTTCCAGGAACCCCCGGTAGGGCTCTAGGGGAACCAAAGGAGGGAGAAGACCCTCTCCTCGCAGTAGAGGAGGCAAGGTGGCCCAAGGGTGTGCACCTGTGGCCAAGACACAGCCAGGCCCACGAGCCCCCTTGCCTGGGCACAGCATCCCACAGGCTCTCCACCTCCCACTCCCCATCTTCTCTCCTCTGCTTTGCCCCCTGTCCCCGGCACACGACACATACGCGCCAGCACAGCCAGGTACAAGTGGCAAACTGCCCAGGTTGTATGCATCAACTAGGGGGAGGGGGACTCACCTTCCAGGGCAGGGAGGGCGGGGGCGGGGCGGTGAGCAGGTGGTTCCCATTAAGGGATGCAGAGGGGCCCAGAGATGACCTCATCCTTGACCCTCCCAGGGGGTAGTGGGGTGGGGGAGTGGTTAGAGCTCAGAGGAGACACCTGGCCCTAGACTTCAGCACTGCCAGCTGCCTTCAGTGTGGCCTTGGCACGGTACTGAGTGGGTTAACAAAAGCCCTGTGGTGAGGACAAATGGTGGACAGTGTGTGGGAAGCTTGGGCTCCCAGAAAGCCCCCTGAAGACCTGGAGCCCAGTCTGCAGTGGGTTCTTAGCGAGGGATCCGGGAACCAGCCCTGGGGCCTGGGGCTCTCGGTGCCCCCAGCCTGGCGTCCACAGCTGGCCCTCAGTTTTCTAATCTGTGGCTCTGAGGCCTGCTTGGGCCCTGGCCTCGCTCTGCACTTCCTCAGCCACCCTGGCTGTCTCGGGTCCTGGGGCCGATGTATCTGGTGGAGGCCCCGCCACAGCCATCTGGCAAGGGTAGCAGGTCAGATTCCTTCATTCCTTCCCCCTCAGCCACCAGGGCGCACTGCTGGCTCCCAGGCCCCCCGCCCCCACATCTGGAAGCCATTGCCTTCACCAGATAAACATCGCGCTTGCTTAATGAGGTCTCTGTGCTCAGGAAGCCCTGGGGTGTCCAGGGGTCTGGAAGGCCTGGCCCTGCAGGGGGACAGCTCCCCACCATGCCCCAGCTCCCAGCAGTGAGATGCTTCCTGGACAGACCCCCACCTCCTGCTGGGGTCTCTGGGCTTGTCCTCTGGGCCCCAGCCCTCTCCATGGTAGCCAGAGCTGTTGGGCGCCCTCCTTCCACCAGCGTGTCCCAGAAGGAAGTGAGGATGCCTCTTGCGACACAGTAGCAGCTGTGACTTGCCGGGTGACTGTCAGCTGGTGCTGCCACCACCTCGCGGCAGCTTGCAGGGTCCTCGTTTCCTCCTGGCCCCTGGCAAGGCCTGGGCCCCCAGAGAAGAGGCTGTGGTTACACCCAGAGCCGTCACGATGTCAGGGCAGTCGCCAGCTGCTGGCTGCCTCTCCGGGGGCCTCTGTGGCTGCTGCTCCCCATCTCCTACCCCTGCATGGACCAGGAGCCCTGTCCCCCTTCTGTGGCCCAGCCAGGTGGGACTCTGTTGAGAGATACGTGACGTAGGAAGCTGGGCAAAGCAGACGGCAGGAGCTCCGGTCTAAAAACAGATGCGTTTGCAGAACACAGAATTCTTCTCCTGTGGTAACTGACAGCTTGCCACATATGTTCTAGCTCAGTCTGAGCAGAACACAGTCCTTTTCTTCCAATTCCCTTCCTTTCCCTTCTGTGGGAGATCAGCAGGAGAGGCAAGGGACTCTGACTTAGAGCAAGGGCGCCCACGAGGTAGCACGAGAGACACCGCTTTCTAATCCCCTGTCCAAGGCAGACATTGCTAATCCATCACAGAACTTTTCTAATGGAGGCTCCATGTGACTTCACGTTTCTTCCTTAAACAGCATTCCAGAAAGCCGTTTCCAGTTGATTGGAATTGGCAAGGGAGAGCTTCCTGCCATACATGCCCAGGTAGACCAGAGCTCTTCAAAAAGTTTGTAGAAAAATAGAATTAAAAGATGTGTTTATTTTAGTGCAAGAAATTGGAAATCCGTGCATGGCTTTTTCATGATACACATTTTCTGTGAACTTCTGGAAGATCTCTCATCTATTAAAATCGTGGCATACCTGCTGCTTTTAAATGATTTTCACTTAAAAAAATTACCGTGCGTTGGACGTTTGACACAGCAGTTAATTTGTCACGTTGGATGGCTGGGTTCTCATATTGGAGTGCCTGACCTGAGTCCTGGCTACTCTGCTTCCGAGCCAGCGTCCTGCTAGTGCACACTTTGGGAAGCAACAGATGATGGCTCAAGTGCTCAGGTCCCTGCCACCCACCTGGGATGTCCTGACTCCTGGCTTTGGCTTGGCTCAGCTCTGGCCATTGTGAACATTTGGGGAGTGAACCAGTGGATGGAAGATTTTCTCTCTCTCTGTCTGCCTTTCAAATAAAAATAAACAAAAAAATTTTAAAATTGGATTACTATGAAAAAGTTCAAAGATATGGAAAAGCCACCTGGATTCAACGATTGTTAACTTTTTTCGCTTTACTTGCTTTGTCTGCCTTGTTATAGTTCTTGTTAAATCCTGACACCTTATCCATAAATAATTTAGCATGGAGTTTTGTTTTTTTTTTGAAGACATAACCTATTCCAACATAACCTATTCTATTATTTTAAAAAGTAGTAATGATTCCCCAGTGTTGCCCACTAGTTCGTGTTCTGGTTCCCTAACCGTCCTCCCCACGTCCTCCATCACGGGTTTCGGGATGTCATGGCTGTGTGCAGTGGCTGTGTCTGCCGCGTCTCCTCGGATCTGGAGCTGTGGACGCTACGTTGTGGAAGAGGTGTGGGCCTGTGCCACGGCCCCGGTTCTGCATGCGGCGGACTTCCCATGGCGTCAGGGCAGGAGGCGGATGACGTCTGGTGGTCCCCCTGTCCGGCATGCTGAGTTTGGTGGGGTGAGTTGGTGACAGGCAGCCCCACGTGGGTTTCCATTTTGGACCCCAGTGGTCTGCAGGGCGATGCTCTGGCTCTGGCTCTGGTGGCTGCTCGGTCTCCCATCATGCTCTGCAGGGATCCTTGTCTGGGGGGATGGCTTTCTTAGGGCTCACCAGGCGACGGCTCCCTGGTTGCACTGTCCCTCCCACATCAGTGGGCTTCCTCCCAAGGACTTCTGTTCATTGGAAGGAATGAGTTGGCATTTAATTCTTTATCCTAGAATTTAAAAAAAGATTCATCTTGGTGTAAAAAAGAATCTAAGATACTCTAGAATGGGCTAGGTCCGGTCTATCCAATAGTCCTTTTTTTTTTTTTTTTCAAGCTACGCCTCCAGTGCCTGTTTGAGACCTGGGTATTTCACTTTTTTTTTTTTTAAAGCTTTATTTATTTATTTGAAATAGTTTCAGAGAGAGCAGTCTTTCATCCACTGGTTCTCTCCCCAAATGACCGCAACAGCCGGAGCTGTGCCGATCTGAAGCCAGGAGCCAGGAGCTTCTTCAGGGTCTCCCACATGGGTGCAGGGGCCCAAGGACTTGGGCCATCTTCTGCTGCTTTTCCTGGCCGTAGCAGAGAGCTGGATGGGAAGAGGAGCATCCAGGACTAGAACTGGCGCCCATATGGGATGCCGATGCTTCAGGCCAGGGCTTTAACCCGCTGCACCTTAGCACTGGCCCCGCGATTCCTGTTTAATTCTCTTGAATGCAGGAGTCACTGTTACTAGTGGCAGGTGGGGTTTTGCTGGTTGAAATGTTACTCTCTTTTTGGGGTCTCCTTGTGGACACGTGGATTATAGACCCGATGTGCTCCAACTGACTCTATCAGTTACTCTTCCTTGAGAGAGGAATGACTCCTTTCTGGGCTCACGTTGCCCAGATGCAGCCCACGGGGCCTCCGCAGGCTGCTTCCTGCACCCTTACGTGTGTCCCCTCTCTGCTCAGCGAAGGTGGCCTGGTACATTGCCTGCCCACACCCGGGGTCAGCCGTTTCTCCAGGGAAGCCTAGTGGGGAAGGACATTTAGAGAACAAAATCGGTGGAATTTGGGGGCATTATCTTTTCTGGACTTATCTGTCTTCCATCTACTATCCATCCATTGCTCTATTTTGTTTATACTGATGTTTCTTTTTTTAAAAAAAATTCATTTATTTGAAAGGCAGAGTGGCAGACACAGAGAGATCTTCCATCCTTGGTTCACACCCCAAATGGCAGCAACGGCCGGAACAGGAGCCTGGAACTCCACCCGGGTCTCCCACGTGGATGCAGGGGCCCAAGCACGTGGGCCGTCTTCTGCTGCTTTCCCAGGAGCTGTGTGGGAAATGGGGCAGCCGGGATTTGAACTTGTTTAACCAGGCAGTGGCTTAACCCATTGCACCACAGTGCCAGCCCTGATCCTGATATTTCAATTCAAATTTCACGTTACAGATTTTTTAGCTTAGTTTATTTGATTTTATACTCATAGCTCTCTGTTAACATTGGTTGTAAGAGGAAGTCTTGGTTCAGAAAATACCGTCATCTTTTCTTATTTGCTTTATCCTACAGGATACGTAACAGTTTCTAGATCACAGGGCTGGCAGTCCCCCAGCCCCGGGATCCCTTGCAGTTCATTTTGTCCTTGGCCCACCTCCCACCGAGACCAAGACCGAGGGTTCAGGGCTCTGCAGCTGTTCTCAGTGTGGGGGGAGGGTGGCGATTCGCACAGCTTCGCTGGGCCCTTGTTGCCGATGTGGGGTTTGCACGGGACACTTCTTGAGGTCACTGGGCCTGGAGTGGGATGACCCAGGCCAGGGGGTGGGCTCCTGTCTCTCCTTCCTGGTTTCCTTGCCAGTACCAGGGAGGCGTGGCCATTGGGAAGGAAGGGGCGGAGCTGGGGAGGGAGGAGGATTGAGCAGGGCGTCTGAGAGGTAAACCCAGGGGAAGTGCAGGTGTGCCCTCTACTGCCCACAGGCCCGGAGAGCTTCCCCGGTGCCTCCCCTACGAGGTGAGCTCAGGCCGAGATCCACGGGGCACAGCGAGTGCCCCTGGAGGACAGGCACCGTCTCCCACTGTTGTCTGTTGCTGTGACAGCTTGTCCTAGATGGGGTAACTTATAAGGGAAGTTTCTGTGGCCATGGTCCGAGGCCTGGGAGGTCGGGTCAAGTGCAAGCACCTGCTGGGAGGTTTCTTGCTGGGCCACCACACGGTGGGGGGCATCGCAGGTGCGGCAGGGCCCCCCTGGCTCCACCCCCTTCCTCCTCTTAGAAGGTCACTGAGGCTGTCCCGGAGGCCCCGCCCTCCTGACCTCGTCCCTTCCCAGGGGCCCCCTACCCCCCCACTTGCCACTGCCATGAGCGTCTGGACTTGGGCATCGCGTTTCTTTTTTCTTTTTTTATAAGTAAATCATAATAGTTATCATTTACTTAAGATTTATTTATTTATTTGAATGACAGAGTTAGAGAGGCAGAGAGAGAGAGAGAGAGAGAGTCTTCCATCCTCTAGTTATCTCCCCAAATGGTCACAATGGCTGGAGCTGAGCCAATCTGAAACCAGGAGCCAGGGGCTTCTTCTGGGTCTCTCACAATAGTGCAGGGACCCAGGCCCTTGGGCCATCTTCCACTGCTTTCCCAGGCCATAGCAGAGAACTGAATCGGAAGTGGAGTAACCGGGACTCAAACTGGTGCACATATGGGATGCCAGCACTGCAGGCGGTAGCTTAGCCCACTATGTCACAGCACCAGCCCTGGGCATTGTTTTTCTAATATGTGAACTTTTGGAGGGCGAAAATCTCATGGGAAAATGGAATTAAAAGATATGTTTATTTTGGTACAAAAATAATTGAAATGCATGCATACAAGAGGTCTTCAAAATATTCCTGGAAAATGTGTGTTATGAAGAAAAAGCTGCATGGATTTCCCATTTTTGGCATCCGTGTAACTTATCTCCTAATTGCACTTTTCCGTGGATTGTTTTGAAGTTCTCTAGTTTTTAAGCCCTAGCAGGCACAGATCCAGTAAGTGAACGAGGGGGTGCAAACTGTAGCTGAGCGGCGCACACAGGGAGCAGAGCCTGCTCCGGGCTGTGGAGGGGGAGACTGTGAGGGGGTGGAGCCTCTTGCAAGGGGGGGTTGGGATCTCCTGGGGGTCCAGCCTAGCCAGCATGGAGGAAGTCGGGGATAGGGACCTTGGGTCAGCTGGGTGAGAGCCAGGATACAGACACGGGGTCTGGGAGGTCATGGTAGGGATTTGGAGGGACTCAGTTATCCTGCGTGCAGATGGGGCAAGGGTTGTTAACCCGGGGGCCTGTACGCAGGGGGGGTCTTTGAGGAGGTTTGAGAGCCCCCGAAACTCATGTGCCTGAGAGCCTCCTTGCCTCTGCTCCTCCGTGGAACTTGGCTGATTTGAGAATGAGCTAGTGGTTAGAGCAATCAAGGGTTCAAGACTTCTCAAATCTGTGAAAAGTCAGCCTGCTGGTTCCTCACCTCCACCTTGGGGAAGGGGCTTGGGTCTGGGCCCTGGTGGGAACAGTCTGAAGCCTTCGGGGTGATTTTGGATCTTCAGGGTTCATCTGTGTGTAAAAGCCTCTGGGCAGGCTTCCTGGAGGAGGTGGCTGTTGAAGCATACCCATCTATTCTTGCATCTTCCCTCTGAGGGGAGTCCTCTGCCTCAAATTAGATGTCCCAGCCCAGAGCCCACAGAAGCCAGACAGGTACAGGTGTGAGAGCTGGGCCTGGTGGAAGGCAGAGGGGGGCGGTGGCCTGGGGAGGCCTGGATGGTTTGCATGCTGCCTGCAACCTGAGTAGGGAGCAGATTCTGCACCCAGCTGGCAGCTGGTTAGGGACCTGCCTCGGGCCAGGCACAAGCAAGACATCACGGGCACCTGCTGTTAACAGCTTTTCCCACTCACCTCTCAGGTGCTGAAGTGGGTGGAGTCAGCAATTCAGGCCTCCAAGGTGCACCTGCTGTCCACGGACCATGAGGAGGAGGGCGAGCACACGTGGAGACTCCCCTTTGACCCCAGCCTGAAGGAGGTCACCGTCTCGTTGAGCGGGCCAGGGCCACAGATTGAAGTTCGGGACCCGCTGGGTATGAACTTTCGAGGTCTGGCCTCTGCCGGCGACAGGCTGCAGAGCGAGAGCCAGGGAGCAGGGGTTCAGAGAGAGACGCAGGTCCAGGGGTAAGGTGCACGAGGCAGCAGGAATTGGAGGACAGACTCAGCGGGGTCCTGGAGCCTCCAAGGGCAACAGCCCATGGCGTTTGGACCTGGCCTCCTGGCCCACAAGGCTCGGCGAATGCCATGAATGGCTAGGTCTGGAGGCCAGGTGTGCAGCCCGTGCCCGGGGAGCCGTGCGGCTGGGTGCAGAGTGAGACAGAGGCCCGGGCACTGCCCACGTCCCTCTAGTCAGGGCTGGGGAGACTGGTGCTGGTGGGCTGGGGGCTCCAGGAGACAGGACGGGGCCCCAGCACCCCAAGAAAGGTCGGGGACTGACTGGTGGCTTGGGGCTTGCACAGGGAGGATCTTGCAGAAGGATGAAGGCCTCAACGTCCTCCTCAACATCCCCGACTCGGCCAAGGTCGTGGCTTTTAAGCCTGAGCATCCCGGGCTGTGGTCCATCAAGGTAGGGGTGCCGGCTGCGGGGCTGGGGAGAGACTGATTCTCCCGAACCAGAACCATCTCCTTTCTCCTCCGAGGGGAGCCTGGGCAGTGGTGTGGGCATAGCAATAGAGGTAACGGGTCCAGAGCAGAGAAGAGCGCTCTGCTTTTCCTAGTGGGAGCAAGTGGAACAGTTTGGGGTTGGTAAGCAGGGCCTGGAGAAATGACTTCAGGGTTCCCCCGACTTGGGGCTCAGAACCCTGCCCTGTGGAGAGCGCAGGAAAGAAGCCGGGGCAGCTTTGGGGAGATGGCTCAGAGGCATAGGGCTGGCGGGGGACAGGGCCTGCTCAGTTCCAGGAACCAGATATCGTGCTCGGATAGAGCTGCCGCCCTGGGAAGGGGTGAGCTCCCGCTGATCAGGTGAGCATTTACGGAGCGCCTACGGGGTGAGGTACTGTAGGGGAAGTGGCGGCACCACTCGGCTGCTCTTTGAACTCGGCATCTGAGCTGAGAGCTCTAACCCGGATGGGGACGGCGAGGTGGGGAGTTGGCCATGCAGGGAGCAGAGGGGGCTGCAGGTGCTGGGGCGGACTGACAGGCGGGGCTGCTCCAGGAGGCCCACTCAGAGTGGGGTTGTGGCTGGGGCTCTGCTACTCCCCTGGGGGAGCACCGTGCTGGGCCCCAGGGAGCCGGAAGGTTATCATGTTGTCTGCCAAGGCGGGAAAATCCCAGTTGCTGACCTGGGGCTGGGTCAGGTCCATGGCCTCCCGCCCTGCCTCTGGGGTGCTGAGGTGGGGTGGGGGATGCTGTGGTGATGTGGGGCGGGGCCTCTGCCAGATCTACAGCAGCGGCCGCCACTCGGTGAGAATCACGGGCGTCAGCAACATCGACTTCCGAGCCGGCTTCTCCACGCAGCCCTCCCTGGACCTGAACCACACCATCGAGTGGCCCTTGCAAGGTACGGTGCTGCCCTGGGGCCATGCTAAGCTGCCTTCCTGTGCCATGGGCTTGGCTCTGGGCATGGTGGGCAGGTGGGGCCCGTGGCTGTGAGGCTGTGGGATGACATTGTCCCAGGTCAGGAGGATGCACGCTGAGCCCAGGCCAGCACCTTGCCCTGGCCCTCAGCCCACGTGACGGGTGGCACACACCTGTAGGGAACCTCCTGGATGCCATGGGCCCCTCAGGTTGTCCCCTTTCTCGCTGAGCTCACCCCTTCTCTTTTCTTGTTGTCCAAACATGTCCCCCATCTTCCCCTTTCCAGCAATAGCAGGCTGGTCCAGTCAAAGAAGGGGCACGAGGGAGCTGATGTGATGGCTTAGAAAGAGGGGGTGGTGCCTCCCCGTAGAACAGATGTCCTGGTGGGAGCTGGCTTGGCCTAGGGGTGCCAAATGGAGTTGGAGGCGCAGGGCCACTTTCCTGACGGGGTCTCAGGTTGCCTGGATTCCCTGTGGCTCCACCTGGAGAAGTCGGGGCCCCCGTACCAGCAGAGGTGTCTGGCTCAGGCTGCCCGAGGCCTGTGCCAGGAAATCCCATCTGGGAGCCAGGTTGGGGGTCTGGAAAGCGTGGTACCTTGCAATGGGGCTGGTTTTTGGATTTTGCTGGGACCAGCTCTGAAGAGAGACAGGTGGGGCGTGGGCCAGGTCAGGCTGAGTCGGGACGGGGACCTGCGCCTTCTCTGACGTTTGTCGTTCTGGTTACAACGATTGCTCCCCTCGCCAGGGCAGCGTGATTTCCTGAGAGTGAAGTGGGGCCGCCGCTTGTCCCATGATTGTTTTGCCAATATTGTAAAGTGGGAAGAGTGGAGAAGCTGGGACCTCGCCACAGCTAGGAGGGGGGAGGAATCCTACGGGGTGCTGTCCCCAGGGCCGGTTTCCAGACTGAGTGGGACAGGAGCCCACAAGGGACCCTCTGGGGTTTCTGCTTTTGCTAAGATGTGGGTCAGAGACAGAAAAATAAAGATTAGCAGCAGGGTAATGCAAATGATGACTACTGGTTGGCACTAGACCCCCGTGCTGTGGACTTTAGGGCACGGGGCAGACTGCGGCTTGGCAGGTGGTGGTTGCCTGAAATGTCGCTGCATTATTTCGGTTGGAGTCTGAACTCCTATATTTTTATGTGGGGCACTTCAAACATTGGGAAAAATGGAATGAAAAACCAAATTTGTTTTGGTGCCAAGAATTTTTCAGGGAGCAGGTGTTTAGTGTAGTGGGTAAGATGTCTGCATCTCTTTTTGGAGTGCCTGGGTTTGACTCCTGGCTGTACTCTCAAGTCTCGTTTCCTGCCAGCATAGATCCTGGGCAACAGCTGTGACGGCCCCAGTAGCTGGGCCTTTGTCACCCCTGTGGGAGACCTGGCTTGAGTTCCTGTCTCCTGGCTTTGGCACTGACACAGCCCTGGCCATCGTAGGCCTTTGAGGACTGAACTGCTGGGTGGGAGCCCTGTCTCTCTCTGCCCCTCTATCTCCCTTTGTCCTTCTGCCCCAAATAAATAAAAATTTTAAGAAGTTTTGAAATCCATGTGTAGCTTTTTAATCTGAATCTTTATGTGCTTTTTTGAAGATCATTTGTATGCATGGATTTCAAAAATATTTTTGCACCAAAATAAGCTTGACTTGGAAGTCCATGTTCCTCAGACTTTGTGAAGTACCCCCGTGTGCCCTTTCTAAGGCATTTCCTGGGCCACACCAGCCACACCCACAGCCCCCAGCTGATGATGTCTGAACAATAAAAATAGTCCCTGTGCGTAAAGGGAGAGACCTGATCAAAACTTCCAAGCCAGCTGAGGGCGTGACAAAGCCTGAGGCCAGCTCTGCCCCTCCTGGGGCAGTGTGCAGAGCCCTGCATTTCCGTGAGGGTGGAAAAGAGAACTGAGCACGCAGAGAGGTTGGGCCTGTGTCAGTCAGTCCCCAGGGTAGGCACCTGGGCTGGGGCCACCCTCCGAAGCCTGTCTGATGACAGCTGACACCGGGGTGTGGGCACAGAGGGCAGCCCCTTCCCAGCTCCATCCCGAGGGTCTAGTCTACAGGGTGACAGAAGTGCTAGAAGCTCCTGGGAAGCGTGTGCAGGGCGGACAGTGGCGTTTCAGGACCATGGACAGTAGCAGACCCCAGTGCCTTTCCCACCCCCAGCGTTAGTTGGCCCAGGGACAGGTGTAGAAGATGGGGAGCAGGTAACGGAGAGCCGAGCAGTGGGGACCCTGAGGTGTGGTCCCGGGGCCCCTACTTGAGGAGGTTCATGGAGCCTGACCTTCGTTCCTCACCCCCACCTCTGCAGGAGTGCCCATCTCCCTGGTGATCAACGCCACGGGCCTGCAGGCCCCTGGCCGCCTCGACTCGGTGGAGCTCTCCCATAGCTCAGGGCGGCCCCTCCTCACGCTGCCTACACAGCCCCTTGCCAACGGATCCACCCATCAGCTGTGGGGGGGGCCACCCTTCCACACCCCTTCGGAGCGCTTCTACCTCAAGGTGAAGGGCGAGGACCACGAGGGAAACCCCCTCCTCCGTGTCTCTGGAGTTTCCTACAGTGGGGTGGCCCCAGGTGAGTGGTTGGCTCTGTGGGCTCTGTGATTGGATCAATTTAGTAAATGTGGGCAGCTGTTCCCTGTAAGGTATCATACTGAAGATTGAGGTGCTTCAAACCTGGCCCCCAGGTCATGGATTTAGAGAAAGCTGACGTATCTTTCCATCTGCCCACCATACATCCACCTGCCTACCCAGTCACATATCAGCCTTATCCACCCATTCGCCCATCTCTATTGACCTATTTGTCTATCCAGCCATTCATCCATCCATCCATCCATACACCCATTGATCCACCCACCCATCCATCCACCCACCCATGCACCCATTGATCCACCCACCCCCGATCCATCCACTCACCCATCCCTCCACTCACCCACATATCCACCCATCCATCATCCATCCATCTGCCTGTTTATCTCTCCATCTATCTACCCGTTTACCTGTCCACCCACGCATCCATCCAACACTCAATCTGATCGTCCTCTCTGTCACATGGAGGCCACTGCGTGTGCTGGACACTGTAGCTGCAGCCGTGGGCAGGGCAGACGTGGGTATTTGCTCTTCCCTGTCACGATCAGGATCCCAGTCAGCGTCCTGCCAGTACTCCCTCTGGTCGCTGCGTTAGTACTCCGCCCGCATGGCTGTTTGCAGTCCGAACACGTGCCGTGGGCTAGCTCACCGAGTGCTCACCCGGTTCTGAGACACGTCCTCGTTTTATAGATGAGGGGACTGAGACCAGCTACCTCCAGGGTTGGTTATTGAAGGCTGTGTGAGCCTCCCCAGCTTTCCAGGTCTCCCCATTTGGGCTCCCTGGCCACTCAACCTCCTAACCGGGTGCCACTGCCTTCCTCCCACCCACTGCCCCTTCCCCTGCAGGTGGCCTGGGAGGAGCTCCCCGGGGCGGAGGATGTCACTCTTTGTGGGGACCTCTGGGAGACACAGTCCCCTGTGTGCACGTCTAGTGGGGTTGTAGGGAGGGGAAGGAGGGCTGGCTGCCGAGGGCGCCCTGAGGCACACGACGGTGGGCGGCCCTGGGCCTCTTCTTCCTGGCCCCTCCCCTCTTGGCCTTTACAGCTTTGAGGAGCAGTGTGCACCAGGGGCTCTGCAGCGTGAACAGCCTCTTTTCCCACGGATCGGACCTTTGGAGTCCGGCTCTGGTTCTGGTCTCCGTTCAGCTTTGATTCATGTGGAGGCAGCAGGGAGGGGGTTTGGGGTCTTTGCTTCTTTCCCCGCCGTCCCTGTCTGGAAAGCTGGGGCTTGGCCTGCCAGCAGCTGACTCTGGATTTGGAGACATGGGGGTGGGTCTGGGGTCCCTGGGCCCTTTCAGCTCCCGGGAAGGGGAGCCCGAGCCGGCTGGGGCGAGGCTTCCGCGTGGGCGAGCGGTGGCTGCTTTGCACGCAGCTGAGGACGTGGCTGGCTGGTCCAACAGCCCTCTCCCCCGGGATGTGGCAGGCAGCCTGGTGTATGATGTCACCCGCCGCCCTCCCCGCCCCCAGCTCCGGGCTTCTGGGAGGTCTGGTGCATTGTGTCACCCTTGGAGCATCTCGCCCAGCTCCTCTCGGCTCCAACAGGGAAGGGGAGGGTTGAGTGCACCCCGAGATCCCCCAGAACCCTCTGATGGCCAAGCAAAGAAGAGGGCATCACCCCGAGGCCAGAGTCAGCATCTGATGGGGGCCCCAAGAGGCTCATCACGAGCTGTGCGATTTCATCGAAGTCTCTCGTTTTATCTCAGAAATGTGTGTGAATTTTGCATTCGCAGCCGCACCCCAAGCATGCTGATTTTTAAGTGGCGAGGCTTCCCCAGCAACCCAGGCAAAGGGACAACTGCACGGCCCCAGCCACATCCCCGGGGAGCACGAGCCCCGTCAGGGTCAGGACTGGTCCCAGGCAGTGGGGGCTGTAGGGCCCTGAGTGAGCCTTAAAAGCAATGCCAGCCGTGACTGATGGGGTGTGCCGTGTGCTCCCCACGCACCGCTCACACCAGCTCCTCAAACGTGATGAAGTCATTGCCGTGATCCCATTTTACAGAGGTGGCAACTGAGGCTTTGAGAGGTGAAGCCACGTGCTCTTGGGGACCATTGAATGATGGAGCCAGGGATTGAACCCCGTCTGGCTTTCTGGCTCCCGATTCGTTTGTGGCAGGGTGTCTGTTGCTAGGTGTGGCCACGGTGGGCGGGGGAGGAGTTCTGAAGGCTGGTCCTTGGCTCCAGGCGCCCCCCTGGTCAGCATGCCGCCCCGGATCCATGGCTACCTGCAGCAGCCCCTGCTGGTCTCCTGCTCCGTGCACAGCGCCCTCCCCTTCCGGCTCCAGCTGCGGCGGGACGGAGCCAGGCTGGGCGAGGAGCGGCACTTTGTGTGAGTGGCTCCCGAGACCCTTACGCCCTGCGGGGATCGCGGGGGAGTGGGTGGCAGGAGGGGGACCTTAGTCTTGGTTGTATCACCCCCATGGGCAACCCAGCTCAGGGATCTCCAGGGTGGCCGGGGATGTGGGAGGGTGGGTTCAGGGACCCCCACCTCTGCTGGGTCATCAGCCCGTGGCAGGGCCTCCCCCGGGCTCACGCAGGACCCAGCTGCATGGGAGTCAGGGCAGGACGGACCCTCCCCATGCATGGACACAGGACACAGACCTGTGACCAAAGTCACACCGCGTGTGACTGTGGAATGGGCACATCCTTGGCTGCTTACCTCTCACTAGGGGACTTGGGCCTTCTCGGGGCAGGATTCAGGGGGCTGAGGCCCCCGAGGGCCAGGTGAGGCTGGGGGCCCAGGCTGGGCCAGTGTGATTGTGCGTCTTGCTGATCTTCGCTCACAGGGAGTCGGGAAACAGCAGCTGGGAGATCCCACGGGCCTCCAAGGCCGAGGAGGGGACGTACGAGTGCACAGCCGTGAGCAGGGCTGGGACCGGCCGAGCGAAGGCCCAGATCGTGGTCACAGGTCTGTGCCCGGGGCCCCTCGCAGCACCCCTCCCCACAGTCTACCCTCCAGGACTTCCTTCCGCCGAGTCTCCGTCTTCCGGGCAGCATCAGAGGGAGTCTGCCTGCGCTGCCACCTGCCTGCTTGCCTCTCTGGGAGTGGCTGTGGGTCCCAGCTGGGGGGAGCTGAGAGCCCTGGCTTGTGCCCACCTGCCCTGCCCAGCCTCAATCCCCTCTCTGACTTCTTGGCCTGCCCCTGGGGCTTGGCCACACCCCCGGGCCCTTTCAGGAGCCCCTGTCCACCTTGTAGTCCTGATCCCAGAACACCTGCAGGGCTCTGCTGGGTGACAGCCTGGGAAGGTTGAGGACACCGCAGACAGTCTCGGAATAAAACTGGTTTTATTATTATTTTTTAAAGGTTTATTTATTTGAAAGGCAGTTACAAAGATAGAGAGGAAGGGAGGAAAAGAGATGGAGGGGGAGAGAGAGAGAGAGAGACAGACAGAGGGATCTTCCAATTGCTGATTCACTTCCCAAATGGCAGCAGCAGGCCAGGCTGAAGCCAGGAGCTTGGAACTCCATCTGGGTCTCCCACGAGAGAGACAGGGGCCCAAGGACTTGGGCCATCTTCTGCTGCTTGTCCAGGCCATTAGCAGGGAGCTGGATTGGAAGTGGAGCAGCCGGGACGCGAACCGGCACCCACATGGGATGCCGCTGCGGCAGGTGGCGGCTTAGCTCGCTGTGCTGCAACACAGCGCCTGTGCTGCAGAGTTGGAACCTAAGCTGTCTGGTTGGGAAGGAACCCGGGGAGCGTGCAGTCGCTGGAGAGCAGGCTCGCGGCTGACTGCACGGCTGGGAAACTCAGGAAGCAAGCAGGAGCCCAGGGCCCCCACCTGCCGTTGGATTCACTTCCGCACAGCCCTTTCCCAGGTCCTGCAGAGTCACAGATGCTTGTCACAGCCTGGCTTGTCATCATGTCACCACGCAGCCAGGCGGCGCGTGCTTCTGCGGCAGTCACTGCTGACATTTCGCTTCCGATAAACAACAAGGACACAGGAAGGAAACATGTGGCCATCTTGGCTTTTTCTCTTATTTGGTTACGAGCTGAAACTGACTTCGAGTCATTCTGACATTTCATAGAAAAGGCTAGATTTTTGGGGCCAGCGTGGCGGCCCAGCGAGTGAAGCCTCCGCCGCTGCCCCCTGCAGTGCCGGCATCCCAGTGTCCCGGCTGCTTCACTTCTGATCCAGCTCCCTGCTAATGGCCTGGGAAAGCAACTGCTTGGGCCCCTGCTACCCATGTGGGAGACCCAGAGGAAGCTCCTGGCTCCCGACTTCAGCCTGGCCCAGAACAGCTGATGTGGCCATCTGGGGAGTGAATCAGTGGATGGAAGACCTCTCTCTGTCTCTCTCCCCTTCTCTGTGAGTCTGCCTTTTA
This sequence comes from Lepus europaeus, assembly GCF_033115175.1. NCBI lineage: Eukaryota > Metazoa > Chordata > Mammalia > Lagomorpha > Leporidae > Lepus > Lepus europaeus. The sequence goes on along the minus strand of NC_084838.1, from coordinate 4,783,247 downwards.
AATAAACAATTTCTTTTTGAGAAGGTAGATTTTCCTGTGTAATCCTAGTCCATTACCAGGAAAACCCTCCTTCTGCTTGGGTTTGCCCAGAGCAGATTTCCCGACTTGCCCCAGGATGGGGCCACTTGCCGTTGATCTCTCTCTCATGATTCCGGGTGGCCGCAGAGCCCAGCACGTGTGTGCACGGACATCACTGTCCCTGGAGTGTGTCGCCTGCTGGCTCCAGGGCCTTGTCCCTGTGCGAGGTGACCCCTGAGATGGTCCCTTCTGTGTCCAGGCGGCAGCTCTCTCAGCTCTGCTCCGCCCCGGGGGCAGCGGCTCGGTCTTCAGAGCTGGGCTGTGAACAACAGCTGGACCGTGGGAATGGGGGGTGGCTCGGGCACGTTGCTCTCCCTGTTGGCTGCTGCTTCGCAAGGCTTTCATTCCTCAGGGTGGGACGGGAGGTTGGTGACGTGTTAGATGCCGCGGCCGCTGCAGGACGCACGCACAGGCACGTGGCCCGGGAGGGTGCAGGAAGGGTGGGGGGCGTCCCGCCCACGTGGTGAGCAGATGGCCATGGAGGGCTCTGCTGGCTGGTGCTGGGGCAAGGGGGGGGGCCCTGAGAGCCTGGATACTTTCGGGCATCTGTGTGTCAGCCCTTGCGTTCCCCGCCCCCCGTGCCTGTGTCCCACAGACCCCCCGCCACAGCTGGTCCCTGCCCCCAACGTGACCGTGTCCCCCGGGGAGACCGCCATCCTCTCCTGCCGCGTCCTCGGAGAGGCTCCCTACAACCTGACGTGGGTTCATGACTGGCGAGTCCTGCCAGCCTCCACCGGCCGGGTCACCCAGCTGGCCGACCTGTCCCTGGAGGTCGGCGGTGTCATCCCCAGCGACAGCGGGCGGTACCAGTGCATGGCCAGCAACGCCAATGGGGTCTCAAGGGCTTCCGTCTGGCTCCTGGTGAGAGGTGAGGCTCTTCCTGCCACAGCTGTGGCCCCCAGAAGCCCACCCGTCCATCCCCCTGCTCCGACGCAGTCCCTGGCAGGCAGCCACAGCACATTCAGTGCTTTCTGACCCCCTAGGGAAAGAGGCTTCTACAGCCTCCTAGCCAAAGCCAGGTGGTCCGCATCATTGGGAAGTTCTTCCTAACATCTAGCCTAAGTTTCTACTGCTACAAGCCAAGCCAATTCCATGTGTCTTGTCCTTTTCTCATGCCATCTAGCCCTTCCCTTGTCTCCCCCGCCCCCTCTGTGCTCCCACTCCATGTCTAGGGCACTGGGTGAGAGGTGAGAGGTCAGGGTTCAGCAGGGATTGGGCAGTACTGCAGGATGGGAGCACAGGAGACAGAATGCTCGCCCTCTCTTGTGCCAGTGACTCTGCCTGGGGCATGTTGAGCAGGATTCCAAGGCCAGGTCTGGGCTCTGCAGGTTGGAGATCTATTAGTCATGCCTGTCGCAGGTGTGTATGGTGGGGTGCCTGCCGTTTCCAGATGAGCTGGGTTCAAGCCTCGCAGGTCTGTTGTCCTGGGAACTTTCCCAAGTTTAGGGCTGATATTAGGGCAGACCTAGGGGCCTCAGGATCACCACAAGCAAAGCTGTCCCCAGCTCCAGCAGCTGCCCCCCGAGGCGCTCAGCCCAGGGCAGAACCCTGGGAGCTCGATGCTTCCTGCTGGCAGGAGGTAGCGCCCATGCGGAGTGGCCATCTGGTCTACCCCAGGCCCCAGGGGATTCTGGTCTATCCCAGAATCCAAGGGGAGTCTGGCCCTTTGGGACCCTGCCTCCCTATCCTGCCCGTCTGTGGCTGCAGGGAGGGGAAGAGGCCTGGGCCGGGAAGCGGATGGTACAGCCGCTCTGATGGGCTCATCCCCACCTGTCCACTCTCCCTCTGGGCCACAGAGGCCCCGCAGGTCAGCATCCACACCAGGTCTCAGCACTTGCCCCAGGGCGTGGAGGTGAAGGTCAGCTGCTCGGCCTCGGGGTACCCCACGCCCCACATCTCCTGGAGCCGCGAGGGCCACGCCCTGCAAGAGGGCAGCAGGTAAGGGCCCCACACACAGAGCCCTGGGGCTGGGCACAGGCAGCCGGGCTGGCTAGGCCTGGGCTTCTTGCTTGGGGGGAGGGGGAAGGGGGCGGGGCACCCTTCTTCCTGTGGTCATTTGAGCCTTGGGGGACGAGATTGCTTTGGAAATGCAGCAGTGGCCCGTGGGGTCAGGGGCTCAGGCCCCGGAATCCAGCAGACCTGTGCGGGGACCTTGCTTCTCCCTTCAGGCTGAGTGGCCCTGGGCAAACGCCCTTGCCTGTTCGCGTCTGGTGAACTAGAATAAAGGCCCTGTAGGTAAAACGCCTGGTGCACAGCCCAGCCGCCGGCAGACGCTCGGTGTGGGAGAGCGGCCGCTAGGGACGCTGCTGCTGACTTGTCGTTAGTGATGAGTATTTCTGTGGCTCACTCAGAATCCAGGTGGACGCCCAGGGCACGCTGATCATTCAGGGCCTAGCCCCCGAGGATGCTGGGAACTACAGCTGCCAGGCCACGAATGAGGCTGGGACGGATGAGGAGACGGTCACCCTCTACTACACAGGTACCCGGGCCCAGCGCACCTGCAGGAGGAGGGCCTCCCGCGTCCACTGAGCGTCTGGGCTGGGTCAGGCCGGGGACACAGCAGCGCACACGTGGCCCCTGGCCAGGGGGAGCTGGCCCAAAGCCAACAAGCAGGTGGCTGCGGATGGTGCTTTCCTGGGATGTCAGGGTGACGGGGGAGGGGCTGCCACACGCAGGGCCCAGCACGACCCTTGGCAGAGGTGACCCCTCTGGTGGTCCATGGCATTCCAGGCAGGGGTGGCGGGAGGGCAGTGTGGAGTGAGGGGTGCTGGCGCGGGTGGCGTGAGGGGCTCCCCAAGGCTGTGGACTCCTCGACCTGGGCCACATGCAGGCTGGTCTCCAGCACCCCCCCTCCCATGCAGACCCCCCGTCCGTGTCAGCCGTCAGCGCCGTGGTACTTGCAGCCGTTGGGGAGGAGGCCGTGCTGGGGTGCAAGGCATCGGGGGTCCCCCCACCCCGGGTCATCTGGTATCGAGGTACGAAGGTGGGAGAGGGGCCTGGGGGGGTCAGCTTTCCAGAAAACGAGTAGGGGTCTGGAGGGAGCAGCACAGGTCCAGCAGGCCCAGCTACACCCCCAGCCCGAGTTCTGCACAGTCGATGCTCAGGTTAAGAGCAGGATGGAGTCAGACCCAGATTCGAATCTTGGCTCTCCGGGTGACCTGGGAGTGACGGGGAGTGTCTGAGCCTCAGTTTCCTTCACTGTAGAGTGGGGGCATTCCAAGATGGATTTGGTTGTGTGACGTGTTTAGAAGGAGCCAGACGCACCACACCTGGTGGTGGTGCTGAGGCCAGCGTGAATTCTGGAGAAGCAGGAATGGGGTAGCAGCGGTCCAGAGGGCTGAGCGAGAGCGTGTGCAGTGTCTGCACGCGGCCCTGGGCGGAGCTGCTGCTCGCTTGATAGGGCTGGGGGCCACTGCTTCGGTCCCCTTGGAAGTGTCCAGGGCTCCCTCCCAAGGATCAGTCAAGGCCACGGATGAGGCCCCGCCCACCGATGAGGCCCCTCCCACCGGTGGGCTTTGCTCTTTGCAGCACCTGTCGGGGGTCCCGGCTCTGCAGACAGGCAGGGCAGGCGCTGTCAGCCCGGGGCTGGAGCATTTTGCCTGTGGCCTGCCTAGTGTTTGTGACGCTGCCTGCTGTGGCCCTGGGCCCCCTCCTCCCAGCCCCTTTTGAAAAGGGGGCTTGCAGCGGAGCGCCGTGCAGCCCTGAGAAGGCCCGGCATCCGGACACACGCTGTGGCGTGGATGCGCCTTGAGGACATGCCAGGTGCCAGGAGCCAGTCCCCTGAGGACAGATCCGCCCGGCGTCTGCCAATTCGCAGGGACAGAGAGTGGAGTGTGGGTGCCAGAGGCTGGGGGCGGGCCCGGAGCTGGATGGAGGTGATGGGCACACAGTGTGGCGGTCCCTAATGCCACTACAGTTAGGACAAGATGGGGTGTTTTATGGGATGTATATTTTCCTGCAATGTAAAATACAAAATTAAATTGAATATAGGAAGGAGCAGGCAAGGGTCAGGGGGTGTGTGAGGCCCCAGGAGCCCCGGGGCAGACGGCGGAGCACATGTCAGGGAGATGGACATGTGGGGCTACGGCCACCTCAGCTTCCATGTCTGGGTCTGACCCAGTGGGAGGCCCAGGCACGAGTTCCTGGGTGGGGAGCCTGACAAGCTGGGGTTGGCTGGGACCCCACTTTGGTCTACAAGGGGCTCAGGGGAGACCAGCCTCATGGGGTGCAGGAGCCTGGCATCTGGGAGGCTGGAGGTACTGGCCTCTGTGGCGACCAGGGGATGCCAGCTGATGCTCTTTTGTTTTTTGTTTTTTTTTTTTTTTAAAGACTTATTTATTTGAGAGGCAGAGTTACAGACAGAGAGAGAGGTCTTCCATCCACTGGTTCACTCCCCAAATGGCCACAATGGCTGGAGCTGGGCTGATCCGAAGCCAGGAGCCAGGAGTTTCTTCCGGGTCTCCCACATGGGTGTAAGGGACCAAGCACTTGGGCCATCTTCTACTGCTTTCCCAGGCCATAGCAGAGAGCTGGATTGGAAGGGGAGCAGCTGGGACTAGAGCCAGTGCCCATATGGGATGCCAGAGCCCCAGGCCTAGCCCACAACCCCACAGAGCCGGCCTTGACTGAATCTCTTTCTTGTATGGTCCAGGGGGTCTTGAGATGATTCTGGCTCCTGAGGGCTCCACGTCGGGGACGCTGCGGATCCCAGCGGCTCGCGAGAGGGATGCTGGGGTCTACACCTGTCGAGCCGTCAACGAGCTGGGTGACGCCACCGCAGAAATCCAGCTGGAGGTCGGACGTGAGTGTGCCCCGCCCTGCGGCTCCTCCCTCTGGCTGCCGCGTGGCCTCAGGACAGGGTTGATGGAGAGAACTTGGTGTGGGTGTCGTGGCTCCCTGGGTCGCACATCGCCCCGCACTCTGCGGCTGAAGCCGTGAGCATTTGTTCTTTCCCAGTCGGAGGGCCAGGCATCAGGCGTGGCTCAGCTGGACGGTCCTGGTGCAGGGCCTGCCACGTGACCACCATCGGCGTCCCCTCCAGGCTCACTCAAGTGGCTGTGGCATGAGGCTTCCATCCCTCGCCACGTGGGCTTTCCCCAGGGCAGGGGTGTGGGCAGGCAGGATGGAGAGAGAAGGTCCAGGGTGGAAGCCACAGACTGTCCCCCCACACTGCCCCCTCTGCCCATTCTGCTGGTCACAGACCAGCCCCAGGGCCCTGTGATTGGGAGGGGTCACACAAGCCAGAGTCCAGAAGGGAGGGGTCGGGGGCTGCTTGGAGGCGGCATCCCGCAGAGCCAGTGTGGGTCAGGCTGGGGCTGACAGCCGAGTTCGCCTCCACTCTGTCACTTTCCACCTGTGTGGAACCTCAGCTACCCCATCTGTGGAATGGGCCGGCCATTCTGCTGTCCTCAGTGGGCCGGTGTCGTTCCCTGAATGAGGCTTGGTGCAGGGTCTGGCCCCTCGACTGCTTGGCAAACTGGGGGGGTGACAACTGTCTACTCATTGCACATGGGGAGCGTGAATCCTGTGTTCATGAGGTCTGAGTTCCAGGCCTGGGTCCCGGCATGGACTTGCTGCAAAGCCACAGGCACAGCTCCTTGGCAGGCCGAGCCAGCGCAGGTTGGGCTCCAAGGCTTTGCTGTGGCCACAGCGGGAGAGGCAGACGCCGGGGGCTCTGGGGAGGACAGAGAGCTGAGAGCATGCGCGTCTAGGCTGGGTGGGCCAGGCTGGGCCAGGGCCGACAGTGGCTCAGGTAGCCAGGGCCGACAGTGGCTCAGGTAGCCAGGGCCGACAGTGGCTCAGGTAGCCAGGGCCGACAGTGGCTCAGGTAGCCAGGGACTCCCCAAGGAGGGCAGGTCCCTGGCTGGAGAAGACTCGGCTGGGAGGGGGTGGCCCTGGGCAGATGGTGCCATCTTAGGCTGGTGACCTTCCTGGCTTCGTGCCCTTAGCCTTCATCCGTTCATTTGTGCTATCATTCATTCCTCTAACAAAGGCCACCAGGTGCCCGTGTGCCAGGCCCTGTCACACAGGAATGTGGCTGGGGAGACGCGAGGTCTCCCTGTAAGCTGAGAGCACAAAAAACAGGCATCCTCAGGGGACCCGAGGAAGGGGGCTGAGCTAACACCGGGAGCTGGGAAGGCTTCCTGAGCGAGGTGTTGTCCCAGCTGGAGCCAGAGCAGCCAGGCAGGTGCAGAGCTGGGGACAGTGTTCCAGGGAAAGGGAACAGCACGTGCAAGCTCCCGCCTCCCAGACACCATGGCCAGAGAAGTGAGGCAGGCAGTGAGTGACACAGGGCAGGAGAGGCGTGGAGGCCAAGGCAGCTGTCACCTGCTGCCGGTCACTTCCGGCCTGGGGTCCAAGAGAGGTTCTGGGAGAAGAGCTGTGTGTCCACACCTTCTGTGCTGTGTGGCCAGGCTCTCAGCTGGGGTGGGCCGGGGTGGAAAGTCATGGGCCCAGGAGCCTGAATGTGATGGGAGTGAAGCCGAGAGCCACAGTTCTGTGGCATCAACCAGCTCTAAGCTGACACCTGTAGCCCTCAAGGCAATGCTGGGGGGTGGTGGCTGGCCTCGTCTCCTGCACAGGTGGGGAAACTGAGGCACGGGGCGATGGAGTGTCTTCCCTGAGACCATGCGGCTGGCGGCGGCAGAGCTGGGACTGAGCCCTGGTTGTGGTGTTGCCAGCATCCTTCTCCTCTCTGGGCCCCGGGCTTCCGGTGGGCAGCAAAGCTCCTGGGATGTGGTGCAAGTGAGAGGAGGATGGGCCTGCGATGCAGGGGGCTCCAGTAAAGCTACTGCCGTAGGAGTCAGCCCGAAGGTCCCGGGAGAGCGGGGCACTGCTCCGGGGGGCTGCGGCCGTCACCCTGTGGGCCTCCTCTGGCCTCCAGCCAAGCTTTTCCTCTTCGGGGTCCAGGCTGATGTGCCCACCTTGCCCTGTTCCTTCCCTGCCTGCCACTGGCGTTGGTGCTGTCTCTGCGCGTCAGAGGGAGGGTATGGTGGGCAGCCTGGAGGCAGAGCTGCTGAGGCACTGGCACCCTGTGGCCTTGGACCACGGACGGCATGGAGACCGGCCCAGCAGCTGTGGAGCTGGAGTGAGCCCGCTTGGCAGCGGCAGTGGGAAATCAAATTTTCTGCTCATCTGGGTGGCAGCTGTGCCTTGGCTCTCCCGGCCAAGCTGGCAGAGGCTGGGGATGGGTGGGCACTGTGCCCACGTCCTGCTGTGGAGCTGGGAACAGGCTTCCTGCTGGTGTTTGGGGCACGAGAGGGAAGGCGGCCTTCCCCTCCCACCGTGGCTGTGCCTGCACTTGGGAGCAACCCGAGGGCTCTTTTGTGTCACCTTGTGGGTGCGGGTGGGCTGAGAGGGGCGGGCTGAGGCGGAGCGCTGGTCCCGCAGCTGGTGATGTGGCTCTGCAGCGGGCACCCCCTGCCCGAATTCAGGGTCCTGATCCCAAGGCTGCCCGTGCCTGTCTGCCCTCTCACTCAGTCCTGGCTTCTCATTCCCTCCCAGCCATGCTTAGTGCTGGACAGGTGAGCTGGGGAGTAGGGGGCGGGCTCGTGTGGGCACTGCAGACCCTCTGGCCAGCCTGGGGTGGGGGAGCAGAGAGAAGCGAGCTGGGGGCAGGCATGGCCCGTCCTGCGCAGCCTCTCCATCACGCTCCGTGGGCAGAGCCCTGTGATATATTTAGGAGCCCAGGATGACGTTCTGATGTTAATTTCTTTTAAAGTCAGGATGAAAAATGAGTAATAGTGATGAGAGGAAGATGACCAGCTGGAGCTGTAGGTGTCTTTGTACTAAGGCATTTTTAACAATCTGTCTGAAATATTTCTTTATGGAGGAAAATGCTCATGAGAGTCATCTGTGGCCCTGGCCAGCACTGGTTGCAGCCTCTCCGTATGGGGACAGCATTGCGGAGTGCGGGCCCCTTGCTCAGGCACCAGTGCCCCCTCAGGCTCTCAATACAGGAGGCTGGGCCTGGGCCTCCGCCTGGTGCACTCTAGCCCTCTGCACAGCCTTTGGCCCACACCTCCCCTCCTCCTGCTTAAACCGTGCAGGGGTCTCCCTGCCAGCCCCGCCCAGGGCCTGTAGGGGCTCTAGGTGGTCCCTGGAACTTTCAGGGGAGCAATAGAGCCCACTCTTTCCAGAGCGGGAAACTGAGTGAGGGCCTGGGGCCGTCAGCCCAGCGTCTGTTGCTCTGGGGGTCAGGAGGAGGCCGAGAAGTCACCACCTGTGCCGTCGTCCCTTCACTATGGCCAGAGCATCCATGGGTTCCTTCCCCCTGGAAGACCCCTGGGAGGGGAGTGTGGCCCCTGCCTGGGTCCTTGCTGACCCCACCCGCGCCATTCTGAAGAGCAGGGAGCTTGCAAGGGGTCCTCCCTGCACCCGAGCTGCAGCCTCCTTTGCACAGAGAAGTTGCCCACTCTCCTGCTTGCAACCCTTGTTCCTGCCAGTCGCTCTCCTGGGGCAGCCATCTTCACTCCCCCCCCCCCACCTTTGTACTGATTAAGTCCTGCCTGCTGCTGGCCCAGTCCCTGTACCCCAGGCTGCCTCACAGTAGGCGCAAGGGAGCAGGTGCAGGGAGTGAGGCTGCCCTGGCAAGGACCTGAGGCTTGCAGGAGCCTGTACTTTGCTCCCTGCCCTTGGGAGCCGGGAGGGGACAGAGGCACAGTGACCTGGTCAGCTCGGGTGGCCAGGAACAGGCTCTCGTGGGCAGGAGTGAAACACAGAGATCTGTTTCTCACGGCTCCCACGACGGATGTTGGGGCTCTCTCGCAGGTGGCTGCCCCCTTTCTGTGGCCTCCCCTGAGTACATGTGAGTGGACGGGGAGTAGCCAGCATCTCTGCTGCATCTCTCTGCATCTCTGCACTAAGGGCGCTAACCCCAGGTGGGGCTCCACCCCCACGACCTCATGCACACCTGGCTCCTCCCAGAGGCCCCGCCTCCAGACCGCACTCCTGGGGGCCAGGGCTCCAGCTCAGGGATTTCCTGGGGTCACCGCTCAGCCCGGGGCTGAGCCCCCTCCTTGCCCCTCGTGAGTCCTTGCTGCACACAGGCTGCTGCCACCCTCAGCTGCCGAGGGGCCTCCCCAGGAGTGGCTGCTGCCAACCTCCACCTGTCCTGGCCTCTGCAGCTCCTGCCCCCACCTGTCAGAGGCCAAGGCACACAGGGGTTCCTGGGAAGTGAGGGCGCTGGACGGCTGTGAGGAGGGGCTTGGCACCCCAGAGATGAGCCCCTGAGAATAGCACCAGGTTGACATCCCAGTCCCCCTTCCCCCAACTTGGACTTGGGGCCTCAGTCTCCCCTCCACCTACTGAGGGGCCTGGCACGCCTGGAGGGTCCTGGGGTCCTGGTCAGCAAGATAGGCTTGGCAGCACAGCCCTGCCGAGCCCAGTGCTCGGGGTGGGCCCCAGCTGGGTAGCCCAGGCTTGGGTCTGGCTGCTTTGGGAGTGACCTCTGCAGGAAGATGGAAGAGGCAGGCGCGGCTATGGCTGGCACAGCACCCAGGGGGTGAAAGGTGAAGGGTTGGGAGTCTGGGCTTTGGTATTGGTCAGCCCTGGGCTCCGATCCCAGCTCTGCCCTTGACTTTGAGCTGTGACCCTGGGCGGGTCTCTCCATGTCTCTGTTTCTTCTTGTGTAGAACGAGGGCTGCGGTAGTAACACCCACTTTGCGAGTTCATGGAAACACTGGGTGACACAATGGTGCCCAGAGCATTCCTCTCGCTGCCTGTCACCCAGTGGGGTGCCGAACGCCATCCTCTGCACCTGTCACTCGCACTTTTCAGCCATGCACGTCAGGCCTAGGAAGGGGACGGAGAGGAGAGAGGTCTTCAAAGGGCTCCAAGGTTGGGGCACGAAGCTGGGCTGGCTGGGGTGAAGGAGGGAAGGGGGTAGAGATGCAAGCCTGAGACCCGCTCGGGGGAGGCGAGGTGTGGAGGGGGCCCCAATGTTGGGCTTGAGAGCTGGGATGGCAGACTTTTGGGTACCTGGTCCTGGGGCTGAGCCCGGCTCCGCCTGGGGTGGTAGGGGGTGGCGGGGATGTGCCGGAGCAAGGCCTGGGTGAAGGCTGGCTGTGAGCTTTGGCCTCGGCGGCTGCCGGGCCCAAGGACAGAGGGCGGCGTCTAAGGCTGGGTCCAAGACGTCTTCCTCCTCACAGTGATTTTCCAAGTTGTGTTTATTTCTCCTTGGAACTTCCCAAATCCCTGAGGCCAGGAGGGAATCTGATGTCATGGTTTGGATGGGAGAGGGAGGTTTCTGGAAAGGATGGAAAGAACAGAGAGGTGGAGGCTTGTCCGTGGTGCTGGGCGCCAATGGGTAGCAGGGGCCAGAGACCCTCCCGCCCGGGGAGGGGGGTAGGGGGTGGGTCTGGAGTCTCCGCTTTGGGAAAGGACTTGCTTCTGACTTGCTTCTCCCTTCCCCTCCTGATAATGAAGTGCAGACCAAGCAGAAGGCTTGGACGAGACCCCGCAGGCCGTTAACAGCGCTTCCTTACCTCGGGGAAGGGTGGGTGTTGTGTGGATCAAGAATTTCCACCCTTTGTGGATTGTTGGAGCTTCCAACAGCCCTGGTGGCCAGGACAGCCCTTGTCCAGGCCTGCTGCCCAGGCGCAGTGGTCAGCACGGCCCCTTGTCACTCCTCAGTGTCCCGTGTGCGCCATTTTATATGCTTCTTCCCAAGTCGGTGGCCCGCGATCCCCAGGGAAGCGGCTCTTTGTGGAGGCTACGACGCAGGTCAGGATGCCGGCTCCCATTTCAGAGTGCTGGGGCTCCTGGCTGCAGCTCCCTGCGGATGCAGACCCGAGTGACTGGGTTCCTGCCACCCACGTCGGGGCCTGGATTGGGTTTCCGGCTCCCAGCTTTGGCCCAGCCCTGACCTGGCTTTCGTGGGCACTTGGGAAGGAAGCCAGCAGAGGGAGTGTACTCCCGTCTCTGTCTCTCTGTTTCTCAAATAAGTAGGTGAATACTTAAAACTAAAAAATAGCAAAAACCCAGAAGGGGCCGTGGACTTGGCACCTGAGCCCAGCCGACCTCTCTGGCCTGGTTCTCTGCACCCAGAGAGTGGCCCGGCCCAGGCCAGCGGGTTCGACATTTCAGAGGCAAGTCTAGGACCCCTCCAAGGGGAAGCCCCCTGTGGCCCAGGGGGCGGGGGAGGGGGAGAGAGGGAGTCTGAGAGACAGCAGGGGCTCCCTCCAGCCTCCCAGTGAGCCACCACCCTGGCTGGCCATGGTCATAGTCAGACTCAGCAATGCACACCTTCTTGAGCCCTTGCAGCGGCTCAGAGGTGGACTTCCTGGGAGCGGTCACAGCCAGGAGCAGGCATGTGGCTCCCCTGTGTGGCGGGGCTCCATTGAGGGCCCTGAGACCCGATGTGGGGGTAGGAGGGGCAACGGTGGCCCCATCGCACTGCAGTCTGTACCTCTGCCTTGTCCCCAAGAGCTCTGTCCTGCAGCCTGTGCAGGAGTCAGCTGCCCGTTGTAAGGGTGACGTTGGAAGAGGGGGCTGCCAGGCATGGGGGGGGGGCAGAAGGGCACAGGCGGCTGGGCTGGGTGGGCGTGGCTGACCTGTCACCTCCCCGTAGATGCACCTCGGCTGACAGAGCTGCCCCGGAACGTCGCTGTGGAGCTGGGCACCAGCGCCTTCCTGGCCTGCCGGGCCACCGGCCGCCCACCCCCGAAGGTCACCTGGCGCCGGGCAGACGGCCAGCCGCTGGGGCCCCGGCGGGGCAGCAGGACCCGGCAGCCCTCGGGTGTGCTGTTCCTGGAGAGTAAGAGACCAGGGTGGGCTGTGGGGCGGTCCTGGTCCCCCAGCATCGACCACGGGTCACTCGGAACCTGACCGTGACCATGACAGTGATAAAACCTGCGCGTGGGTTGACTGTCAGGCCCGCTCTACAGAGCTGTGTGGGTAATGGGAAGTGGCGATACCGCTGAGTGTCACGGAGGGGTCAGCGGCTCTCACGGTCACATGACGGCTGCTGCACCGCTATTCGGCCCATGCTGTGCGCTTTCTTTGCCTCCCGCCGAGCCCTTCCAATCACAGCACAAGGTTCCGGTGTGCTCTGTTATCCTGTTCTACAGATGGGCAAGTTGAGGCCTCTCCGCACCCTTTCCTCTCTGCCGTCCCAGCCCTCCTGTCCGATCCTCTGCAGGCCAGGCTGTGCTAAGGGCCTCCGGGCTCTGTGGAGCCGGGCCTGTGGGGGCCGGAGGCCATGGGCCCTGGAGGTCAGCGGCCTCTTTCTTGTCCTCAGGTGTAGGCCCTGACGACCAGGCCCTGTACCTCTGTGAAGCTCAGAATGTCTTTGGGAAGGTCCAGGCCGAAGCCCAGCTCACTGTCACAGGACACGGTTCGCTGGGGGCTTGGAGGGTCGTGGGGTTTGGGGAGGCAGATGCTCCCCGGGAACCTCCAGGGAGGCCCTTCATGGCCACCACATCCTCTGGGACAGAGGTGCCCATGGCCAGTGGTGTCCAGGGGCCCTTGGACCCTCTAGCACCCCCAGTCATGAGACACCTGTTCCCTGGGGAGGGAAGTGGGGCGTCCGTGCCCTGGGTGACCCACAGGGGCTCTGCTGTGGCCAATGCTGTCTCGTCTCCCTGCAGTAGCCCCGGAGATCGCCAGCAGTGCGTCCACGGTCCGCGTCCTGGAGGGGCAGCCCGTGTCCCTGTCCTGTATCATCCTGGCAGGGAGACCCCTCCCAGAGAGGCACTGGCTCAAGGACGGCCAGCCCGTGAGTGCTGGGCTCCTCCGGGTGGGGCGGGCGGGGGGCCTCGGGCATCGAGGGAGGGTGTCGCGTTCACGTCCTGCTCACCTCTGCTTCGTGGCTCCCTTCTTTGGAATGGCCTCTTCTTCCTTCTCCATCCTGCCTTATTCCGGAAGCTTCTCTGGAATCCCTACAAGCACCAGGCAGGGCTGCTGGCCCCCAGGGGGCTCAGCAGGGGGATCCAGGGAGCAGAGACTCCGCGGTGGCCCTGACACGACACCTTTGTCACCACTGCTCTGAGGGGCAGAGCTGTGGCCTGTGCAGTGTCCTGTTTGCCCCGAGCACCACGCACTGATGGACACACGCGCTGCTGTATCAGTTCGCACCGGCTGGATTTCCTTCGTTTCCTCTGTTCCTCCTGCTGGCTCTCTGTCCACCTCTTCCCTGTCCTCAGTTCTCCTGTCCTGCCCTGCACACACCAGGGGTCCCAGTGGTTCGAGGTTGTAAAGAGGGGCCCTCACCCCCTTACTTGTGAGTTAACTTTAAAAGTTGGATTTATTTGAAAGGCAGAGAGAGAGAGAGCGAGCGAGCGAGCGCTGTCCCATTTGGTTCACTCCCCAGATGCTTGCAACTGCTGGGGCCAGGCCAGGCTGAAGCCTAGAGCCCAGAACTCACTCCAGGTCTCCCATGTGGGACGTGACCCACGTACGTGGGCTGTCACCTGCTGCCCCCGAGGTGCGCCTTGGCGGGAAGCTGGATGCAGAGCTGGGTATCCCAGGTGGCACCTTCCCTGCTGTGCCAGATGCCCACCCGCCCATGTTTGTTTAAGCACTGACAGATGGGCGGAAGGAGGACACTTCAGGAGGTAGCGACCGTGCGGCTGTGTTTGTGTCCCTGCTGCCTGGCGTGGCCTCGTGTCCTGACCCAGGCTAGGGGCGCAGCCCCCTCATAGCGCTCCCTGCAGTCAGACAAGCCCCTTGGCTGCCTCGCCTGCCCCACCCCCCACGTCCCATCTGAACTCTTTCCCTACAGTCCCGCCAGGCTGGACAACTCTCCATCCCCTGGGAAACCGCTGCTGTGCCACGTCTCTTGGCTCAGGCTGGTCCCGCCCCCAGGACTGCCTGTCCTTGTCCTGCCGCCTGAACTTGATTAGAGCAGCAGTGAGTGGCCTGGGGCAGAGCCAGCTGCCGCTCATGGTGTTAGCACCTTCGTTCCTCACACCTAACCTGGAAGGAAGGGGCTATTATTTTTGCCCATTTGACAGACAGGGAGACCGAGGCTTAGTGAGATTAAGTCAGACGGTTTAGATCACTTAGCTAGTAAGTGGCCAAGCAGGGCTGGAACCCAGGTGCCGGACCCCACAGCCCAAGCCTTAAAGCCTTCTAAGCCGAGAGTCTCGGACGACAGCCCCTGGGCCCATCTGGCCGTGGTATCAGGTTTTGTTGGAACCCAGCTGTGCTTACTCGGTTTGTCTGTGGCACCACAGAGGGGGGTGGTTGAGCTGTGTATCCTGGTCTTGGTGGACCGCTGCTGACCCTGCCCTGAGCCCCAGGTTAAGTGTCAGCTCCTCCCAGGCCTCTGCTCACCCCCTGTGGGCCCCCAAGTTCCTTCTGTGCACCCCTCCTGGCTCTCAACCTGTGTGCTTCAGAACCCCCAGGGGAGTTTGCCGACACCTTGCTGCTCGCGCCTGGAGCGCATCGACTTGGCCAGCGCTCCTGGTGCAGCCCCGTCACTGTCAGGGAAAGTCTGCGTGGTGCGTCTTACAGACGGCCCCGGCGTTTCCCCACGCGCCACCAAGTTTGCGCACAGCCGCGCTCGGCGCTCCTCTGTTAACGTGCGCTTCTGGAGGCCGAGAGCACCACCCACTCACTCATGGTTGCTCCCCAGATAGCCCCCTGCTGCATGCCTGCCCTGGGCCGCGCTCCCTCGCCCGGGGGCCCTCGCTGGGCACAGGGCATGGCTGGGCCTTTCCAGGGGTTGCCCAGGCCTGGCTCTGGAGCAAGCACTCTCCTTCCCTAACTCCGGTCCTGCTGGGTCAGCCCTGGGGAGCCACCCGGAGCTGGGCTCTGCATCTTGGCGTGGCTGTGCCCTGCTCAGCCCCCAGATGGGGCCTCCCCGCAGCCCTGAGCTCCAGCCCCTCCTCACTAAAGGCTAACATTCCCAGAGACCCCCAGGGGCCCGGCTTGGCTCAGAGTCCTGCCGTGGTCCAATTGACAGAGTGGCAGTGGGGTCGAGATGTGCAGGGGTCCGCCTACCTCACCAGCTGGGGTCTGGGGGGGTGTATGGGTCTCAGAGAAGAGGTGGGGGCAGGGCGGCCAGGCTGTCACCCCCACTAAGGTCCTCCACCCCTGGTGCAGCCCAGCTGCTGCGCTCCCAAAGTGCCATCCAACAGCTCTGTCTCGGCTGCCCTGAGCCGCTGCCTCTACTCTCTCCCCAGCTCCCACCTGGCCGCCGGCCCTCTGTCCGGGCGGACGGCAGCCTCCACCTGGACCGTGTGCTGCAGGAGGACGCGGGCAGCTACAGCTGCGTGGTCACCAACACGGCTGGCTCTCGGCACCGGGACGTGATGCTGGTGGTCCAGGGTGAGCCCCGGGCCCTGGTGCCAGGAGGGGGAGGGGCAGGGGCCAGGACAGGCTGGGGAGGGTGACCGGTCTTGAATACCCATGTTTAGAAAAACTGCCCAAAGAACACATACTTGCTGTAGGAAAATTAGGAATCTGACATGTTTAAAAAAACACAGCGCATTCCAGTAGCTAAGAATAACCAGATGTTACATTTTGCTGTGTATCTTTGCACATTCTGCACACGCACGTTCCCGACACAGCCATCCACAGCCGTCCTCGTCCCGCGGTGTCTGAGGGCAGGGGCTTCCAGGACCCGCCGTGGATACCAGAGTCTGCCGATGCGCAGGGCCCCCAAAATGGTGTCAGATCTGACAGCACACAGCCTCCCACTCCCTGTCGGTCGTCTCTGGGTGACTTAGGGTGCTTGTCAGTGCTAAGTACTCAGACTGTAGTGGATAGGGGACAGTGACGAGACGAAAAGTCCGCATCTGTTAGAGGGGCTGCAGTTTAAAAAAAATTATTTATATTTTAAGGATTCATTTATTTATTGGAAAGGCACAGTTGCAGAGAGAGAGGGAGAGGCAGAGAAAGAGACAATCGTCCACCTGTTGGTTCACTCCCCAGGTGGCCGTAACATCCAGCGCTGGGCTAGGGTGAAGCCAGGAGCTTCTGGGTCTCCCATGTGGGTGCAGGGGCCCAAGGACTTGGACCATCTTCTGCCGCTTTCCCAGGCGCATTAGCAGGGAGCTGGATCAGCAGTGGAGCAGCCGGGACTCTAACTGACACTCATATGAGATGCCAGCGTCACAGGTGGTGGCTTAACCCACTGCACCACAATGCTGGCCCGGCCGCCGGCTTCTGGCTTGTCCTCCCCACCGTCCTGCTCCTGGTTGCCTGGCCCCTGCTCCTCCTCAAGACCACCCTTTGTAAGCTGGGGGTCCAGGAGGTGCCGAGGACAGGTGTGGCACCTGTTTCTAAGCCCACTTTGCCCAGCAGACACCAGTTTCTGCCGCTCGTCACCTGTACGTCCCTCCAGGGCTGAGCAGAGGGGGCTGGGGCTGGTTCAGCTTCGAGGCTGTTCCAGGAGGGCAGAGGCACGAGGCAGCCCCCAGCAGACGGCCAGGCTCACTCCCACGCCCAGCTGCTCCGCCTGGGGGAAGAGTTGGTAATACTGGGGTGGCGATAGCCCGGGACGCCATGCCGTTTCAATTTTCCTTTGGACGGTTTTTAGGTGGTAGAGCACACATCCCATAAGCCTCGTCACTTTAGCCATTTATCCTTGCACTGCTCACCTCTGAGGTGGTTATGGGGTGGCCCGTGGCTCTAGAACTTCCCACAGCTGACCCGGCAGCTGGCCCCCCAGCCCGAGAGCTCTGGAGTAAGCGGCTTACGTCACTCAGCGTTCCCCGCGTGGCAGCAGCATTGCCTCCCCCCCACCCCCCGCCCCCGGTTTTTCAGAGCGGTTCCAGCTGACAGAGCTGGCGGAGGCACAGAGCTCTCCCCGCCCCCTCATGCCTGCAGCCTCCCCCCACCCATCTGTGCCCCTGCACTTGAGGCTGGGGCAGCTGTAGGGGGGCAGTGGTGTGCACCTGCCCCGGTGTTCTGGGAGCTCCGCCCGTCTGTCCCTCATGCTCCGACTTCGGCCTTTCCCAGAATGCTGTGAGGCAGGAATGGGTTCCGTTGGCCTCTGAGGCTGTGACCTGAGTGCGTGTGGGCTACAGCAGGGGGGATGTTGTGGGTACCGCTGCCCTGAACCCCAGATGATGGAATCGGTTTGTTTGTCCAAGTGCCGCCCAGGATCCACCCCACGGCCACGCACCATGTCACCAACGAGGGGGTGCCGGCCTCCCTCCCCTGCATGGCCTCCGGAGTCCCCACCCCCACCATCACCTGGACCAAGGTAGGTGGAGCCTGTTGCTGGGAGAGTCCCTGAGGGTGGGCCCTGTGCACCCTGGGGAGGGGCATGGGCTACAGCCATGTCACCTGTGGCCCTGTCCTAGGAAACCAAGGCTCTGACCTCGAGGGGCGCCCACTACAACGTGAGCAAGGACGGCACCCTGGTCATTGCCCAGCCGTCAGCCCGGGATGCAGGGGCCTACGTCTGCACGGCCACTAACGCTGTGGGCTTCTCCAGCCAGGAGATGCGGCTGTCTGTCAACAGTGAGTGACAGCGGGCCCTGCCCTGGGAGGGAGTTGCAGCTGGTATGGGGGCAGAGTGGCTCCAACTCTGCCTTTGTAAGTCCCTGGGAACCAGGTCTGCAAGGAGGCCGGGTCCTGCCCACCTCCTCACACATTTCTGCAATGGCTCATCCTGCCACGGGGCCTTTGCACGGGCCATCTCTTCTGTTTGGAAGCCCAGCTGGCTCCTGCCCCTGGCTGGACTGTCCTCTTTGTAGCGTGGGTCACGACAGTGGTTAAGTCGTTATTTGCATGGTGAAGGGTTCGATGCCACTATGGCCTGCAGACCCTCACTGCTGTGAGGAGGCGGGGTGGGCCCGTCTCCCGGCCGTCAGGGCAGAGCAGGGCGCCCAGTAACTGGGTGGGGGTTGATGAGTCAATGTCTGACCGCCGGGTCCTCCCAGAGCCAAATTTTTCTATTGAAAAAAAAAAAAAAAAAAGTTCAAAGGGGGTGGCATTTCTTCTCTGAACTAATGATGTGTGGGGACAAAGCGGGCTGGGGGTTTATGTGCCCCACTGGATGGCTGTGTCGTTCTTGTCACTCAGATGTACACTGGGTGCCTCCAGCACGGAGCACAGGGGGTGGGGGTGGGGCAGAGGAAGGATGGGACAGAGTCCTCTCTGTCCTCAGGGGCTCCTCGGGCTTGAGAGGAAGACCCGAGGGGAATCTGCGTGTCATGGGGGGAGAGGACAGACTGTGGGAATGTTGTCATCAGGGAAGGTGGGGGAGGGGAGGGAAACCGCCAGCACTCTCCAGCCACGCCCACATCCTGGGCCTCCCCAAGGTCAAGGTCACAGCACCAGCTCTGCCTCCTGGGGGAGCCGTCCAGCAGGCCCCGCTGCCCTCCTGGCCTTGCTCACGGCCCTGCTTGCTCCCCCCACCCAGCCAAGCCCAGGGTTCATGGGAACGGGTCCCTCGACACCGACGCGCCTCTGAGGGTCGTGGTGAAGGCTGGAGAAGAGGTGACCCTGGACTGCGAGGCCCGGGGCTCCCCACCCCCACTGGTCACCTGGACAAAGGACTCCCATCCCGTGCTGCCCGGCGCTGACAGGTGAGCCCAATCCGTGGCCTCCAGGTGGCCAGGAACCCAGCAGATGTGTGCGACTCTGTGGACACCCCAGGGCGTGCCCACCGCCTTCTACACAGGAGGCGTGTCTACGGGGCCCCTGCGCCCATGCACATTAGCAGGGAGCTGGATGGGAAGTCGAGCAGCTGCTCAGATGTGGGCTGCCAGAGTCCCAGGCGGTGGCTTCACCTGCTGTGCCCCGCCCCTGCCCTGAACTGCACAGGGACCCTGGGGATCACCAAGCAGGGTCTCCCGGCTAACACAGGGCAAAGCCAGGGCTGAGGCCTCGCCCTGGACCTCGGCATATTCCGCTTCCCGGCCTGTGTGGGAGCCTACATGTCTGGCATCTGGGGCCCTGGATCCCTGCTCCTGCCTGGGACGCTGGGACCCTTCAGAACCAGGCTGTCCCCCTCCATCCTCCAGGGCAGGAGGGGTGGGGGGAGCCTGGAAACTCCTGGGACCTTTGACCCTGGGGGGAGGAGCTGCAGCTCAGGCAGTGACAACCCCGGCGAGGTCTTTGAGGTCTTCCCCAGAAGGCCCCTGAGCAGCCTGCTCTGCACACTGCCCCCGCCCCCTGCGTGTGTCTTTGCATCTCTGCACTTCCATCTGATGAACCATTCCCGACCTGGCGGCTGTGCGCCACTAAACGTGGCCGGGGGCCAGGGGGCCTGCCCGGGCTGTGTCTGCAGGAGCCCCAGCCCCTTGGCTCTGTGGGTGTCACCCCAGGAGGCCCTGTCCGAGCTGCTGAGTGGGGCTAGGGGTGGCCGAGTGCCCGCGCGCGTGCGGCTTGCTCCTGCAGCGGGAGCGGCGTTGTCACTCGCTGACTGCTCCTCGCTGTGTGGTGTTGATGGATCAGCCGGGAGCTGTACGCTGCAGGCGTGTTGCAGGCAGCGTTGGTGGCCGGGCTCTTCGTCCCGCTGCCGCTTCCTCCTCTTTGCTTCTTGCTGCTTGACTGTTTCTCTCTTTTTTTTTGACAGGCAGAGTGAATAGTGGGAGAGAGACAGAGAGAAAGGTCTTCCTTTTTGCCATTCGTTCACTCTCCAATGGCTGCTGCGGCCGGCGCACTGCACTGATCCGAAGCCAGGAGCCAGGTGCTTCTCCTGGTCTCCCATGGGGTGCAGGTCCCAAGCACTTGGGCCATCCTCCACTGCCCTCCCGGGCCACAGCAGAGAGCTGGACTGGAAGAGGGGCAACTGGGACAGAATCCGGTGCCCCGACCGGGACTAGAACCCGGTGTGCCGGCGCCGCAGGCGGAGGATTAGCCTGTTGAGCCGCGGCGCCGACCTGTTTCTCTTGAGATTACGAGATGCGGGGAGTTTATGGATGAGAGGAAAATGTGCTCGAGGGCTGACGCCCTGGGGTTCTTCGGCCCCGAGCACGCCTCGGCTGCTCCCTGCTCGGGTGTGGACCTGGGTGGCCCCTGGCCACCGTTGGCCTTCTTTCTCCATCGGTGAAGTGGACGTTACCGAAATCCGCTTGGACAAGGACGGCTGAGGATGTCGTCAGGGCTGAAACATCTCGCCTTGATCTTACGTTCCCGCTGCTCTTCCGAAACGAAGGCAGCATTGGGGCTTTTAAGACATGCTCACCCTGCGCCGCGTCTGCTGTTTCTCGCCCGCGTTCTGTACGGAGCAGCTGGCTGGGGCTGGAGTTTGCGCACCGGACAGTTCGCTTATTTAAAGTGCATGCTGGCTGGCGCCGTGGCTCAACAGGCTAATCCTCCGCCTTGTGGCGCCGGCACACCGGGTTCTAGTCCCGGTCGGGGCACCGATCCTGTCCCGGTTGCCCCTCTTCCAGGCCAGCTCTCTGCTGTGGCCAGGGAGTGCAGTGGAGGATGGCCCAAGTTCTTGGGCCCTGCACCCTATGGGAGACCAGGAGAAGCACCTGGCTCCTGGCTTCGGATCAGCGTGGTGTGCCGGCCACAGTGCACCAGCCACAGCGGCCATTGGAGGGTGAACCAACGGCAAAGGAAGACCTTTCTCTCTGTCTCTCTGTCTCACTGTCCACTCTGCCTGTCAAAAAAAAAAAAAAAAAAAAAAAGTGCATGCTTCCGCGGACTCCCCGCACTCGCAGAGCTGGGCGGCCGTCACCGCCGTCATCTTGAAAGCATCGTCATCCCCCTGCCCCCAGCCCCCTGGGAAACTCCGGACTCACCGGCAGCCGCCCCCGTTCCCGCGCCATCCCTGCCCCAACCCCTGGCAACCGCGAATCTGCTTTCTGTCTCTTAAGACTTGGCTCTTCTGGAAGTTTCTCGTCAGTGGAGTCGTGCATGGCGCTTTGGGGCTGGCTTCTCTCACGGAGCCTGAGGTTGAGGGGTTCACCTGTGTTGTAACGTGCAGAACCTCGTTCCTCTTTGTGGCTGGGCGACTTTGCAGCATGCGGCCACACCCCCGTTGTCCAGCCACTCCCCGGTGGATGGACCTCAGGTTGTTCCTGCCATTGAAGACTGAACACCCCTCACTGCTTTTTTAAAAAATATTTTTCTTAAGATTTATTTTACTTAATTGGAAGGCACAGTTACAGAGAGAGAGGGAGAGACAGAGACCTTCCATCCACCACTGCATTCCCCAGTTGGCTGCAGGGGCCAGGGCTGGGCCAGACCAGAGCCAGGAGCTTCTTCTGGGTCTCCCACGCGAGTGCAGGGGCCCAAGGACTTGGGCCACCTTCTGCTGCTTTCCCAGGCCGTAGCAGAGAGCTGGATCGGAAGTGGAGCAGCTGGGATTCTAACTGGCGCCCATAAGGGATGCTGGCACTGCAGGTGGCGGCCTTACCCACTGTGCCACAGCGCTGACGCCCACTGATTGTATTTTAGCTACTCCTGTAGGCTCTGGGTCCTCAGAGCTCTTTGGGCCTCCCTGCCACCCAGAGATGCACACACAGAACAAAGCTCCACCTCTCCCAGACCTGTGGGCTGCTCCCCTTGAGTGCCCCCTCAACTTGGCCTGAACATGAGGACTTGTGAGACTCCACGGGGCAGGCGTCTGGCCCTGATGCTAAGACGCCCGTGCCTCCTATTGCAGCATCTGTGTCTGCACTCCTGATTCCAGCTGCTGGCTGACTCACGTGCCAGGAGGCAGCAGTGACTGGGTCCCTGCCGCTCGTGCGGGAGACCCGGATGGAGTTAGTTCCAGGTCCCGGCTCCCACCGGCCCAGCCCTGGTCGCTGTAGGCATTTGCGGTATACAACAGCAGATGAGGGATCTCTTTTCCTCTTTCTCTACCTCTCCGACAACAACCACCGTGGAAGATGCACAGCACAGGCGCTGGCTGTCTGCTGCCCTGCCTCCTCTCCCCCCGCCCCGCCCCTTCCTCTTCCTCCTCTTTCTTCTCCAAGGGTGCCCCAAGGTTTGGCGTCCGAGCCGCCATTGTGGAAGCTGGGAACTCACTTCAGTGAATCCTAGTTGCCCTCTGCCTCCCCTCCCCTCCCCTCTCCTCACGCCTCGTCCTCTCCTCCTCTTCCCTCTGTGTGCCCTCGTGCTCCTCCCACCTTCGTGAGACATGCACACACCTGGTGTCTGGGCGGGGTCAGCTGGGTCACATCGCAGCCCTGCCCGGAGAACACACTGAGCTGAGCTCTCTGGGCGTCTCCTGCCCCTGAGTGAGCAAGTCCTAAGTGAAGGGGAACACACCGGGGGTCTGAGAAGCGCTGAGTGCTCCCCCGGCCCGCCCGCGGCGGCATGCCCAGTCCCTCTCGCTGCCACGTCCATGCACGTGCTGTCGCAGGGTGACATGGCGCCTCTTCTGCTCTGCCCTCAGCGCCTCTCGCGCCTTCTCCCTGGCCCACGCCACTTCTATCTCAAGAGCTCTCCTTGCTGAGCTGTCGTGGGTGGGGGAGGGGTGCAGCAGTCCCGGGCTGCCCTTCTCTCTGGGGTCATTTCCATGGCGCCAAACCCTGCAAGTGGACGGCCGAGGGCAAGGGCGGGGTGTGCTCCTTATCCCGCGGGCTGCTCTCGATGGAAAGGGCGCCCTGAGTCCAGCATTGCAGTGACAGCAACACCGCGGGCCCGGGACTGTGCCAAGGCCAAACCAGGGGACGCAGACCGGGGTCTCCCCACCCTGGCAGCATCCCGGCTGGCTCGGTGGCCATGAACAAGACCCTGCCCTCCCCAGGCCTCAGCCTTCCCATCTGAGCAATGAAAGGGTTGGGCAGGTGCTGATAGCCAGACAGCATCCCTTGGCTCTGGTCCTGGGACTCGGCCCCGGGATGCTGGGGCGAGGCACGGTTTCCAGGCAACAGTGTTTGTTTGTGATTCTGTTGTGGAGCTGGGACAGCTGTGAGCCGCCCTGGCTCGGGCTGTGGCTCCCGGAGGCAGCAGGCCAGGGTCCCACGCGGGCCAAGACCCAAGTCCCGAAAGAGGCGGGGGGCAGCGAGAGGATGGAGTGCCTGTGTCTGCTTCCCCCAGGTTTTCTCTGTTCCATACTCCCACCCTCCCCTGCAAGGGGGCCGCTGGCCCAGTCACCAGGAGCCCAGGCGTGGGGTGTCCACCTGTCTCCCCCAGGTTGCCCTCTGGTGGTTCAGTGGGAGGCCAGTGTCTGTCTGGAGAACATTCCAGCTAAGGAGATCCCAGAGTGGAACGTTGCAGATTGTGAGGGTCGGGACCCCTGAGCGGCTGAGTGGCCGTGATCCCAGGAGCTGGGTCTCTCTCACCATCTTCTGATATGCAAAGGGCAGTGAGGTAATGGGAAGGCCTGTCTTAGGGTCTGGCTGTTGGACGTGTGTGAGAGAATGTCTGGCAGGTGTTTAGCTGTGCGGTGTGCCCGGGAGAAGCTGAGAGCCGCGCGGTGTACCCGGGAGTAGCTGAGAGCCGCGCGGTGTACCCGGGAGCAGCTGAGAGCCGCGCGGTGTACCCGGGAGTAGCTGAGAGCCGCGCGGTGTACCCGGGAGTAGCTGAGAGCCGCGCGGTGTACATAGGAGTAGCTGAGAGCAGCGCGGTGTACCCGGGAGTAGCTGAGAGCCGCGCGGTGTACATAGGAGTAGCTGAGAGCCGCGCGGTGTACCCGGGAGTAGCTGAGAGCCGCGCGGTGTACCCGGGAGTAGCTGAGAGCCGCGCGGTGTACCCGGGAGTAGCTGAGAGCCGCGCGGTGTACCCGGGAGAAGCTGAGAGCCGCGCGGTGTACCCGGGAGTAGCTGAGAGCCGCGCGGTGTACCCGGGAGTAGCTGAGAGCCGCGCGGTGTACCCGGGAGAAGCTGAGAGCCGTGCGGTGTACCCGGGAGTAGCTGAGAGCCGTGCGGTGTACACAGGAGGCACTCGCAGGAGGCACGGGATAGTTGAGAGCTGTTGCTGGCGTCGGCGCCATCCCTGTTAGCAGTGCCGCACAATGGGTTCATCATATCCAGGCTCCCAATACATCACACTGACCTTGGAGAACACCGGGCTCTTTTTCCTCCATTTTCCCAGCATGGCTTTGCCATCTGAGGCTTTCTGAGCAGGGTCTGTGGCGCCAGTGCAGGCATGGTATGCAGGTGAGGGTCACGGTGACCCTCCAGGCTAACCTGCCTCTCCCTCCCCACTGCCACCATGGACACGGGTCCTGGCGCATGCCTGGTGTGTCTGACTGAGGCAGACAGACAGCCCAGACTCTGGGGAACCTGAGGACAGGAGTACTCCCGCCCCCCACTCCCGCCCCAGGCAGCCCTGTTTAACGATGCATATGAATATGGACGAATGAATGGCTGCACTGGGCTCAGGGCCCTCAGCAGGGGGAGTCCAGCTTCCTGGGGTCATCAGGGAGGGCTTCCTGGAAGAGCTGCAGCCTGTGTTGCCTTGAACATGGAAGTGTGCGGGCAGGGGACAGCTGGAATTCACCATCCCATGGTCACGGAGCACCTAGGAGGGGCCAGGCCTGTGCCAAGGGCTGGGACACTCCGGGGACCTGGGCACACCTGACTTCTCCTCTGGAGCCATCAGACAGCGACAGGTGGTGACAGGTGTCAGGAGCAGGGCCCGGCAGTGGCTGGAGAGGGGAGCCCAGCGGGCTGCGCCCAGGTGTGTCCTGGGGACCAAGTGTGTGACTGTGGCCAGGCTCTGCACTGTTCGAGCCCTGGTCTCTGGGGACAGGTCCGGAGCTCACGGGCAGGGTGGGGGGCCCCCTCCTGGATCCCGCCCCCGCCTCTGACATCTGCTCGTGCCTCGCCCCGACAGTGTGGCCCGAGCCAGCCGGGCGTCATAAACAGGAAATTCCCCAGCACCTCGGCGCGTCCTCATCTGGGCGCCGCATGGAGCCATCTGGCTGCACCCGTGAGCAGGCGCTCCTGGTAATGACACCGCCACCGTGTCCTCCGCGTTTCCTCCCGCCCCTCCCCTGCCCCTGAGCCTCCAGCCGAGCCTCTGGGACAGCGGATGGACAAACAGTGGCCTGGCGCAGCCGCGTGGGCTTCGGGGGAGGCAGAAGTAGGGGCCGGGGCTGGCTCCCGCGGGTCCCCGCTGGCTGTGCTGGGGTTCTGTCCAGGGATCAGCAGTTGGTCACAGTGTGGTTTAAAGCGGGCAGGGATGTGACCAGACTGGCGTTTCGTGCAGCACAGCTCCGCTGGGAGGCACGAGAAACTTCTTTTGGGCTCCGCAGGCCTCAGCCTGTCCATCTATAAAATGGGTTCTGTCCTCGAGGGGGACGAGGTGCCCGCTTTTACTGCTGGGAGCACTTGGCACCCCCACTTTGGGGGTGTCCTTTGTTGCTTATTTGTGTGTGTGTTAGTAGTTCCCACTTCCTGTCCTTTCAAGGGGTCGGAAAGGGAGAGAGCAAGGGGTTCTGTGGTCCCTAAAGTCGCCAGAATTTCGAGGCTACCCCTGAGGTGCCGGAGTTGGGATTTGGGGCTCAGAGATGTCAATGCCCCTGCCTGAGGCTGCACAGCCCGTTCGGATCCAGAACTGCAGTTCCTAGCCCTCGTGGTCCCGGCTTGCTGGGGCGGGGGGGGGGGGTGCTGCTGTGCAGTCCGGGGTGGGACCTGCGCACCGGCCTCACACCTGCTCCTGAGCGCTTGAGCCTCGCTGCGGCGGCGTGGACGCGCCAGCATTGCCGCCTCGTCGTCCACGCCTTACCCATCGTGCGCCCTGCCTGGTCCGGCCCGTTGGAGACTGGGCCAGGGACAGGTCGGACGAGGTCCCCTTGGAAGGGCAGCCCCAGTGCAGGGGAAGCTCACGCAGCGGCGTGCGGGGTTCTGTGGGAGGGAGGAGGGAGGAGCCAGGTGCTGAAATGTCCACCCAGATGCCTTGAGGGAGTACCGCACCGCGACGAGGGGGGACTTGGCGACACGTGGACACTGCGCGTGTCTGTGAGGTAGTGAAGGAGCGAGCAGCCCCGCGTGGCGTTCACGGGCACTGTCGTCTCCGCAGAAGCAGCTGGCCCTGCGGGTGCCTCTCTGCTCCAGGCCTGTGCTGTGCGGGAGGTCACGCTGTCCTGACACGTTCCGGGAAGGTTGAGCGACCCTGACCTCACATGGCAGGCCCGTGGCCGTGCAGGCCGCACCCAAGGGGGCTACTGGGGGCAGTGATTGTGCCACCCCGTGGACGGGGAGGGCTTCTGTAGTGCAGACCTGGCGGAGACCTGTGCCCAGCGCTCGGCTGGCAGCCGCCCAGGGTGGGTGCGAGGGTCTCCGAGGGTCCTGTGGGTGACTCTGTGAGCTCCATTTTGTGGAGGACACGGAGGCAGAGCAGAAAGGGGGTGGAGGCCAAGGCCAGAGCCCCCAGGGCTGTTGGATTCTAGAACCCAGCTGGCGACCTCCACGGAGGGCAGGCTGGGGACCGGCCCTTGGGGCCCCCCACCCCAGCACTGGCCACGTGCTCTCGGGGCCAGCCGGGGCCAGTGGCCGCAGCTGCCCTCCCTGTTTTACGGGGGCAGGGGATTCTACAGCCAGCACATGTGGCTGGTGACATCATGTCTGCAGGGGCCCTGGGGGCCGGCCCAGCTGCAGGAGCCTGGCTGGGGGTCCAGGACCTTGTGGGAGGAGTCAGGTGACTTCAGAAAGGTGGGCGGATTTGGGAGGCGAGGACGGGAGTCTCAGCTTCCCCCGAGGGTCCTCGGTGCAGCTCTGGAGGAAGGGCCCCCCCAAAGGCACTGGGTGCAGTCGGGGGGCCTGGCACTTAGATGTGGGGGCCTTGGGATCAGAGGTTCCTCTCGCAAAGCTGAGGAGAGGCCTCCCAAAGGGGCCTCATCTTTGGGGGGCAGGTGTGTGGTGTGGGAGGGAGCAAGCACTGGGTGTGACGGGGCCCGGACCCGGGCAGAGCCAGCCTCTGACGTCAGCCGTTTGAGTCCCATTTTACAGATGAGGTATGTAGACTCCAGGAGGTGCAGCAGCTGCCCCAAGTCACACGGCCGGGAAGGGTTCAGACTCTGGACTCCTATGGGGATGGGGCTTGGCCCAGGCCTGGTGGTTTGGGACACAGAGGTAGTTCAGGGGTGGAGTCGAAGTGGGCAGTCCCAGCAGGCTTCCTGGGGGAGGCGGTTGCTGCAGGTGGGGTCCTGAAGTCTTTCTGTTGGGTGGGGTGGGTTGGGGTCTCACTGGTGGCCGTCCTTCTCACAGGCTTGGCCTCCTCCCCTCGGGCTCCCTGCGTCTGGCCCAGGCCCAGGCAGGTGACAGTGGCCACTACGAGTGCACGGCAAGTAACCCGGCAGGGTCTGCCTCCCGACGCTACATCCTCAGGGTGCAAGGTAGGGCTGGTGGGCTCGGGGTCTCCCTGGGTCCCTGCTCCCTGCCCTTCCCTCTGTCTCTGTGCCAGGCCTCAGACCCTTCCCTCCCCACACCCAGCTCCCCTCAGGTGCCGCCCCCTTCCTCACGCCTCCTGCCTCCTGTCCACCGCTGGCTCCACCTCTCCCATAGCCCTCAGCCAGGGGCAGGAGAGGCTGAGCAGAGGCCCAGTGGGGACCTAGTGTGGGGTGCACTTGTGGGTGGGGAACCCTTGGATGTGGATCTCAGGGATGCCCTGTCCAGTTCCCGGCCCCGCCCAGCTGTGCAGGAACCCGGGCATACAGCAGTGTCCCCTGGACGCTGGGCTCCCCACAGCCCCTGGGACACACCCTTCCCCTGGGCCGAGGTCCTGAACACCCCGTTCTGGTTGTGGCCCCTGGCCTGATGGGGTCCCGGGAGCGGCTGTTCTCTGGGGTGCCCCGGTCCCGTTCAGAGGAAGCCAGCTGGTGCGAGCCAGGGGCCTTGTCTCAGGTAGCCAAGGAGGCGGTCAGGACGGGAAGGCCTGTATGAGCCGCCCCTTGTGCACGGGGACTGTAAGCAAAGAGTGGCTTCTGCATTGAAACCACTGGCCCGGTGACCAGATCGTCTTCGTGACGCCGGTCAGTTATCTGGAACTCTCAGCGTCCACTCACATGGGTCTTCCTGGACGTAGCTAGCCATGTCCGTCTGCACATCGTCCAGGATGGCCTTGACTCTGTACGAGCTGAGCCACGTGGCCGAGACAGACCCTCTGGCCTGCAAACCTGGACTGTTTCCCACCATGGGCTGGCGCTCCATTTGACAGATGGAAAGGCTGAGGCCCAGGGAGAGGAGAGCTGGAAGGTTTGCTGTGGGCTTGGGTGGGGGCATCAGCAGGAGGCAGGGGGACGAGCAGGGCCCTGCAGCAGGCAGAGCTGGGCTGTGTGGCCTTAGGTCACTTGCTTGGCCTCTCTGAGCCTTGGTTGTAAGGTGGGGCCACGATAGTGCCCATCCTGTCATGGTCAGAGGGGTCGGTGAGCCCAGCAGGTGCGCGCGAGAGGGAAGGGCAGGCAGCTGAGCCTGCGCCTGGAGCCCCTGGGCGCAGGGGCCAGCCTTGACGCAGCGTCAGCGTATCTCTAGATACGACCTCCAGATGGCCACATCTCCAGGCTCCTCAGAAGCTGGGACAGGCTGGGTGTGCCTCGGCTTCCCCCGAGGGCCCAGGGCACTTGTCCCAGATTCCCGGGAAGTCCTGGAGCAGGGTGGCCCCTGGGTCCTGTAAACTCCCCTGAGTCCCCTGGGGCTGAGCTGCGGGGACCAGGGTGGTGGTGGCTCCAGCTCCTGTCAGCCGAGGGGCAGGAGTGACTCCGGCCAAGTCCAGTAACCTTCCCAAACCTGTTTCCCCATCGTACGACGGGCATGGCCTTGGACAGCCTGCAGGAAGGGCCTCTGAGATGCGAGACGAGAAAATTGCATGGAGACCTGACTGTGAGAGGGGTGGGGCCCACTGTCCTTGTCACGGCCGGGGGGGGGGGGGCAGCAAGGATGCCTGTGCCGGCCTGGCTGCCATGGCTCAGCGGCCCCGCGGCGGGCACGCTGTGGCCAGCCCTAGGTCAGCGGTGTTAATGCTGCTCCCATCCCCTCCTCATGTGGCTTGGTGACAAGGGGGCCCTGTGGTTGTGAGGATGACAGTCCCTGCACCCCCTGGGCCTCAGTTTCCCCATGTGGAGCATCCAAGGGGTGCTTCTCAAATGGTGGGCGGAGGCGGGGTCAGCAAGCTACACGCAGGGAGCAGGTGTTGGGATGGAAGGCCAGGGGTTCTCATGGTGGGGGCGGTCCCCGTGGGGTGTCCTGAAATCTTATCCTGCATGCCAACAAGAGTCGCCAGCCTTACGTTGACCCCGGGATGACTTTATGGGTCTGTGACTCAGAGGTGTGGTGGGGATCTAGGTGCCGTGACCTCTCACCTGGGCCTCCCGACCTTGACCCCTTCCCCGGGACGCTGTCAGTGCCCCCTCAGGTGCAGCCGGGCCCTCGGGTCCTGAAAGTGCTGGCAGGAGAAGCCCTGGACCTGAACTGTGTGGCCGAGGGCCAGCCAGAGCCCCAGCTGAGCTGGTCCAAGGACGGAGCGGCCCTGCGGGGCAGGGGGCCCGAGGGCTCTATCCAGTTCACTGCTGTGGAGACTTCAGACGCCGGGCGGTACCGCTGTGAGGCCTCCAACAGCGCTGGGGTGGATGCGTGGGAGCTGGAGCTCAGGGTGCTGGGTGAGTAACCCCGAGCGGCACGGCCTTCGGAGGGGCTGGGCTCTGTGCCAGGCTCGGGCCACGCCTATCCCCTTCCTTCCCACCCCCGGCCCTCGTTCTCTGGGACTTCCCGGGCCCTGCCGGTGTCGGGAGCTTTGGTGAGCCCTCTGCTGGCGAGCAGGTCCTCAGACACGCCCCCCACGCTCCTGCCAGGGCCGCGACCTGTGGCCCCTGAGCACCTGCGGGGACAGAGGCTCTGGGGTGGGGTTGGGGGTGGAGCAGGCAGCAGGGGCTTGGGCCAGGGTCTGCGTTCCCACTCCCAGCTGCCCTTCGTCCGCGCTCTCGGACTCTCAGATGCTTAGAGAGAATGTGGCACGTGGGAAGTTCTGGGTCACTGGCGTTTTCCTCACTGGGAATTTAGAACACGCGTGGGCAGCTGCTGCTGGGAGGGGACGGGAGGACAGGAGCCTGCTCAGCGCCTGTGTCTGAGGGCACGGAGCCTCCTGGGCCAGTGGGGCTACCCTGCAGGAGGCGGGCGTGCGCTCCCTGGGAGGCCGAGGGCCGGGAAATTCTAGAAGAGGATGTCCTGGCCCTGGGTGACCAGGGGGCAACGCCAGACTCGGCTGCAGGGGTGTGAGTGTGGCCGTGTTGCCTCCCACCAGAGCCGCCATACTGGGGGGCAGAGGAGACGCGCGACCTGCTGGAGCGAGTGGCGGGGGAGAACGCCAGCCTGCCGTGCCCGGCCAGAGGTGAGGCTGGGCCCGCGGGTCGGGGAGGAGGCCCCTGCCCTGTGGGATGGGCAGAAGCCTTGGCTCTCTTGTTAGGGGCGGTGCAGGCCCGGCGGGGGGGGTGGGCGCTCTGGGTTGACCCCAGCCCTGGCTGCCCATCAGGCCCAAAGCCCCTCAGCAGACGGGGGCGTGACTGGTGGGCCGGAGTGGCCCCGGGTCCTTGGGTCGGTGCCCCAGACTTCCTCACGGAGCACGGATTCGTGGGGTCCTGGGCACAGCGGCTTCCTTGGCCCCCATGGGGGGCATCAGCGCCCCTGTGGTCAGCGGTGCAGCGTGGAGCCCAGCTCAGCCCTCCCTGGCCGTGTGATACTTGCAGCTCGCTCCCCTTTCCCGGGCTTCAGTCTCCTCTCTGACCAGTGGACTCACACAGAGTGCTGGGTCCCAGCACCTGCCTGGCGCCTGGTGGGGCTCAGGGGCTGTGGTGGGGGCGCTCTATTCCCCCTCTCTGAGGACCTCACCACGCCCCCAGCCCCCCCCCGCCTGATGCTCCTCTCTGCTCTGGGCTCTTCTGTGACTGCTGCTGCCCAGAGTGTGGCCGGGGGTGTGTGAAGGGTGGTCTTTGGTGTCGGGGAGCGCAGGGCCGGTTCCCTAGGCAGCAGCCAGGGAGCCACCTCTGTCTCAGCTACTCCTCAGGCGCGGGTGCCGGGGAAGTCCCTGGACAGGACCGGGGAGAGGTAGGGAGGGCAGGGAGTGGGGGAGTGGCACCTGTGGGGCTCACCCTCTCTCAGCTACTCCTCCTCAGACGCGGGTGCCGGGGAAGTCCCTGGACAGGACC
Organism: Lepus europaeus; assembly: GCF_033115175.1. Classification (NCBI taxonomy): domain Eukaryota; kingdom Metazoa; phylum Chordata; class Mammalia; order Lagomorpha; family Leporidae; genus Lepus; species Lepus europaeus. Next base: position 4,752,226 of record NC_084838.1, on the reverse strand, counting down.
AGGGAGTGGGGGGGGAGGGCAGGGAGTGGGGGAGCGGCACCTGTGGGGCTCACCCTCACGGCGCTGCCCACCTGGAGGGCCTCTGAGGTCCTGGGCCTGGGCCACGGTGCCATCTTGTGTGCATCTGTGGTACCAGTGAGAGGCCGGTCTGCACTGGGGGTGGGGGTGGGGAAGCGACCCCAGCTCCTGCCCTCTGGGTGCCCCATCCCTGGCAAGTCTTGTCCTTGGGCCGGACTTCACCTGCCTGGCTCCCAGCCCTGAGGCCTTGAACCCTGAGGGATGGAGGGACTGGCACCTGGTCCAGTGCCCAGCACCTGCAGCCGTGCCCTTCGCCTCCTTGTGAGGGGTGGGACGGGAAGGCCAGGAGCCCAGACCCCACTTCATGGTACTTTGGGACCCTCCCCTCCCTGCCTCTGCGAACTGGGAGGTGTGGGGGGCAAAGTGAGTGATTTGCAGGGACAGCCCCGGCCTCAGCCAGAGCCCCGGCCTCTTCCCTCCTCGGCCTCAGAGCAGCCCTGCCGTGAGGGCTCCTTGATGGGTTAAAGTTTGTGCATTAAAAACATTTAAATAGATAGTTTTTAATAAAAATAAAAACAACCCAGGGGTGGGAAGGCAGGGGTCAGAGGGTAGTGAGGGAGCTAGGAGGGGTGTGTGTGTGTGTGTGAGGTGTGTGTGTGCTGTGGGATGTGTGTGTGTGTGTATGCTGTGGTGTGTGGGTGGTGACAGTCTGATGGCAGAGGGGATGCCGGGGGTGTGGCAGTGCTGGGGTCTCCCCTGCCTGTGCCCTGATCGGACGGCGCAGTGCAGAGTGAGCGCCAGGCTCACCTGTCCACTTAGCACCTACTGTATGCTGGGCACTGTGCTAGTGGTGAGAAGCCAGACCTGGCCCTCAGGGGACAAAAGAAACCGCAGCGGTGTGTGTGTGCCTCTGTGGAGCGCTGGGGAGATGGAGGGGCGGGCAGAATGGAAGTGGGGGTGGATCCTTCCTGGGAAGGAAACCAGAAAACAGGATGTGGCCCTGGGCCCCGGGGCCCCTCAGTAGGGACGCACATAGGCACCTGCACCCCTGGGGGCCAGAGTGAGCTGCAGGTGCCTGGGGGAGACACGTCGGGGACAGAATGTGACGGGGTGTTCTGTGCTGATGGCTCCCTGCACCTTCCCCCAGGGACGCCCCAGCCACAGGTCACATGGCGCAAGGGGCCATCCTCGGAGCCCCTGGGCGGCCAGCCGGGCGTGGAGGTGCTGGCTGAGGGCTCTCTGTTCCTGGCCTCAGTCTCACCCAGCGACAGTGGTGACTACGAGTGCCAGGCTACCAACGAGGCGGGCTCTGCATCCAGGAGAGCCAAGCTGATGGTCTATGGTGAGCAGGGACCCCAGGGCTGGGGGCTGGGAGCTGCAGGAGCCCCTTCTGATGGAGGTCCATGGTGATGCCAGGGTCTGATGGATGCCACCAGATGTGGGCGTGCCAGAACTCATTGCAGGGGAGGCCACCGGTCTCTCTGGGTGCCGGGGAGGGTGAGGGCATGAGGGTGCTGGCAGAGTGGCTGGTTGTCGGGCACCCCACTTCCCAGGAGCGACACCTGGCTTTTCAGATGGCCCAGCAGGTGAGTCCGTTTGCAATGAGCCATGGGGGCAGCGGAGTTCCTCCCCTCACCCCTGGGTCCTTGTCGCCTGCGGGGAGAGCCCCCTGCCCCTGCAGTCATGGTGCTGTGTCCTGGGTTGGGGGAGCACTTCCTGCTGACGGATGGACACGGCCAGTGTTAGTGGCCCCTGTGGCCACCTGCCAAGGCTGCTTCCATTGTGCTGGCATGCCTGGTTCATCTGTTACGAAGACGTACCCAGGCCCTGCTCCCATTGCACTGGCGTGCCTGGATCGTGTTACAAAGACGTGCTCAGGCCCTGCCTCTACAGGTTCTGGCTCCAGGCCAGGCTGAGCCAAGCACCGTGTAGACGCGGGGACATCTTGCGATCCTCAGTGTCAGTGAGACCCTGGCCTGGGCGCACGGGGTGCGGATCCCAGGGCGAGGCTGCTGGGGTTGATCCTGGTCTGCAGGGCCCCTTGTGGCCAGGTCAGGGGCTGGGGCAGAGAGACCTCCTGGGACCCCAGTGGCAGCCATGACAGGCCCCACAGGTCTCTGAAGGATCAGGAATCGGGGCCTGAGCAGCTCAGATGGGGCCCCAGCGTCTGTGGCTCTGAGGGGAGGGGCCAGCGTCTCTGCGTCTTGCTTCCCAAGTGCCCCCCAGCATCCGTGAGGATGGGCGCAAGGCCAACGTGTCGGGCATGGCCGGGCAGTCTCTGACGCTGGAATGCGACGCCAACGGCTCTCCAGCCCCCGAGATGGTGTGGCTCAAGGATGGGCAGCTGGTAGGTGGCCCCTTGGGGTGGACGGGCTGTGGGTGGGATTTAGGTGGGGCTCGGGCCTTCTGGGGGGTGCTCCTGCAGGTGGGGAAGTGGGGTGGGTTTCCTGGGGAGGCAGTGGAGGATTGTGGTCTCCGGACAAAGCCTGAGGGGCTGCCTGGTGGAGAGAGCACAGCGGCCAGCTCTCACTGCTGTTGTTCACCCACTCCCTCGGCCTCTGCCCAGATCCCAGAGGAGGGCAGCCACCGCCTCCACTTCCCCAGGATCCGAGAGGCCGACTCTGGCCTCTACTCCTGCAGGGCAGAGAACCAGGCTGGGACCGCCCAGAGGGACTTCCGTCTCCATGTACTCGGTGAGCCCCCAGCTGCCACGTGTGTGCCTGCGGAGAGCGGGACAGAGAGGCCCAAGGCCAGCTTAGTCCCTGTCCTCATGGAGCCCTGGGGGTGGGGGTGAGGAGGGCCAACTTCCGTCTCGTGATCAACCCAGTGAGGCAGAGTGATCCCAGGAAGCTCAGGCGGACAAGGCAAGGGTGTGCCCGTTGGGGGACCTGCAGGTTGGCAGAGGCTTCCAGGGCTTGTGCCATGTCCACCATCTCTTCTTGCTCCCCAGTCCCTCCTTCTGTGCTTGGAGCTGGGGCCGCCCAGGAGGTGCTGGGCCTGGCCGGCACAGATGTGGAGCTGGAGTGTCGAACCTCGGGGGTCCCCATGCCCCAGGTGGAGTGGACCAAGGACGGGCAGTGAGTGACCCCTAGGAGGATGGTGTGGTGGCGGTGCCAGGCAGGGGCGGGCTGGCTGGCTGGGGGAGTGGGGAGGTTGACAGGCATGGTGAGTGCTACCCAAAACAGACCCCTTACCCATTGGCAGTCAGTCTCCTCCCCTCCACCTGCCCGGCCCTGGCAACCAGTGGTTTGCTTTCTGTTCCTGTGGGTGGAATCAGACGACAGGTGGCCTTTTGGGTCTCGCTCCCTGCACTCTGCGCCTTGTCCTTGGGGGCTCCCAAGCTGGATGGAGCGAGTGTCAGAATCCTGTTCCGTCCTTGGCCGAACAGCGCCCTGCTGTGTGCACGGACCACCTGCCGTGTGTCCGTCCCGTGGTCAGGGGACATCGGGCTGCTTCTGCCGCGGGTGACCGTGACTGCCATGAGCCCCGCTCTGCACAGCCTGCCTGCCTGGCCAGCACCTTGGCCCGACTGGCAGCTTTCCTGTGACCATCTCTGTAGGCCTGTGCCCCCCGGAGACCCTCGTGTCCAGCCGCAGGATGACGGCCAGGTCCTCAGGATCACCAGCAGCCACCTGGGTGACGAGGGACACTACCAGTGCGTGGCCTTCAGCCCAGCCGGCCAGCAGACCAAGGACTTCCGGCTCAGAGTCCAGTGTGAGCCCCGGCCCCGCCCAGGACCCCAGCTGCTCCGTGGCTTCCAGCTGAGCTGCCTGCTGTTGGGGAGGGAGGATGAGGGCAGCAATGGGGGCTCCGGAGTGCAGAGCCCCCAGGCAGAGCAGGGCAGAAGGAGGCACCAGAGGTGTCTGGTTGGCATCCCCCCGAGTTCCATCCCAGGTCCCAGGTTTTCCTCCTTCCGCTCGGGACGATTGGCTGTTCAGTTTTCTCTTTACATGAGACTATTTCCTTCACACCCACTGATAAGGCTTTTTGGCTCAGCTGTGAGCGGGAAGCCAGGGCCACGCGGCTGTAGTGGGAGGAAGTGGAGAAGACCCCGACCACCAGAGAGCCGCTGCTGACGCTCGCGAGTGGGCAGAGGCGCCCGCCCGCACCTGCTCGCTCCGTGCTCAAAAGCAGTGGAAAATGCTAGAAAAACGAGGGAGCCTGTGGCGCCAGACCGCGCCTTCTCTTGCTACAGCCAGGGCAGCAGGAGCTGCGGCTGCCTCCCCCGGGGCGGGGCCTGTCCTGGAGGAAGCCGTGACCTAGCCAAGCCCCTCATTTCACAGATGGGGAGACTGAGGTCCAGAGAGGGGACGGGACCCACCCGGGGTCATACAGTGAGTCAGAGGCAGGGTGGGGCCCAGCGCCCAGGCCTGGGACCCCCTCCCCCGACTGGGGCACCTCCCGTGAGGAGCGGGCTGCTTCTCCCTCCACCACACCCCCGGGCTGGCCTCTGCCCTCCGTCCCCACATGCCCCGAGCCCCACGCCTTGCCAGCCTCACAGTAGATGCCTGGGACACGTGTGTGCACTGCTTGTGGCCTGAGGGCATGTGCATGTCACTCTGGGGAGGGCAGCCTGTGACCAGCCTCACCCCACTGTCCTTCTCAGCACCCCCCACCATCCGGGGCTCCAACGAGACCGGCCAGGTGGCTGTCATGGAGGGCCACCCGGCGCAGCTGCTGTGCGAGGCCCGGGGAGCGCCCGCCCCTGCCATCGCCTGGTTCAGGGACGGGGCCCTGCTCCCACCCAGCGCCAAGGCGCTCTACGCCAGGGGCGGGCGGCAGCTGCAGCTGAGGAGCGCCCAGGCCGCGGATGCGGGGCTGTACACCTGCCAGGCCAGCAACGCCGGCGGCGTCACGGAGAAGGCCACCCGGCTGCAGGTGTACGGTGAGCGAGTAGGGGTGGGGGCGGGGCAGTGGGAGGGACTCAGGTGTGGTGGCCACTTGGAGTGGTCACGGGCAAGTAGGTTAATGGGACAAAAAGTTCTGCAAGGGGAGGAGTCAGCTCAGCTCAGCCAACACGTCTCACGTCTCACGTAGGCGAGGGCCTGGGGGAGGGGGAGGCGAGGGCCTAGAGGGGAGGCGAGGCAGGGTTGGGTCTGGACTCAGCTCCCCCAAGGCGTGGGCTCCTCCCCAGCCTGTGCCCAGGCAGTACGCACGTGCACTCCCGGCTGCTGTCACCAGGTGCCGAAAGGGCTGGGACTCCCTGCGCCCCACTTGGGGACAGCACAGGAGGGTGCGGAGGCCAGGGGCTGGCCCAGGGTCCCGCTGCTGGGAGGGCTGCCTCTGAATCGCACACTGTTCACGTGTGTGTCCGCCAGCTCTGCAGGGCTCGCCTCTGAGGACGTGCGGAGGACCAGGCGGGTGGACCGGGCGGGATCTGAGCGGGAGCCCCGGTGCCGTGTGAGGGGCACCGCATAGGCCCATGGGGGTCAAACCGGCCCCCGTGAGGAGTCCGCTGGGGCGTGTAGGGCCTGAAGCAAGGTGACCGTGTGGAGCCCTCGGGCAGCCCCTGAGGCCTCGGACGAGGGGTCAGAAATGTATGAGACCCCAGCAAGGCGAGAAGCCCACCGTGGCCCATGGTGCCCTGTGTCCTCCGTGATGGCCCCGTCAACTCAGGCACTTGGGGCACCCTCAGCGGAGAGAGGGAGACTCCCCGCTCTGGCTTGGCAACACTGGGCTCCGCGCACAGCTCAGATCCCGTCTCCTCGGCCGCCCTGAGTCACGCTCTCCTCTGGCCAGGGAGGGAGGGGACTTCCCGGAGAAGTGGCTCTGGCCCTGGGCAGCGCCTTGCTTTGAGCTCAGCACATGAGACCTGCTATGTGCAGGTACCGGGGACCACACAGACAGGCCATGGTTGTATTCCTGGCGAGCTCGGGGCGGGGTTGGCAAACAGTGCCCTCGTTGATGGGGGGCACAAGGGGTTGAGGGGGGCTGGGAGAGGCTTCCTGGAGGAGGTGGTATCTGGCAGAGGCCTGAGCAGCTCCTCCTCTCCCTCAGTGCCCCCAACCATCGAAGGTGCCGCCGGAGGGCCGTACGTGGTGAAGGCTGTGGCCGGGAGGCCCCTGGCGCTGGAGTGTGTGGCTGGAGGCCACCCACCCCCCAGTCTCTCCTGGCACCACGAGGGGCTGCCCGTGGCCGAGAGCAACGGGACGTGGCTGGAGCCGGGTGGCGTGGCGCTGCGGCTGGAGAGCCCGGGGGAGGCGTCTGGAGGCCTGTACAGCTGTGTGGCCAGCAGCCCTGCGGGCGAGGCCGTGCTGCAGTACTCTGTGGAGGTGCAGGGTGAGCGCGGCTGTGTGCCTGGGGCCCTCGTCCCATGCAGCCCTGCGGGGAGGTTCCCAGCGGCCCTGTCCTGCAGGTAGATCAGGGCGCTGGGGACCATCATGGTGAGCCCCAGGATCCTGCCCAAGGCCCCGGGCGAGGCCCTGTATGACAGGACACGCTGTTCTGCCTTTGTGTGAGGATGTGAGCAGTTACTGAGCGCTCCCTGGGGCCCGGAGCTGGGTGCGGGTGCTGGTCCCCCATGAGGCTCTCGAGCTGTGACTGAGCCACCCGTGTGCCACTGGAGAGAAAGCAGGGAGTAAGACTGGCCAGCATCCTGGGCCCCGGGTCTACCGGAAGCAGATGTTCACTACAGCGGCCCAAGCTGCAGGGAGACCCGAGGTGGCCCCTTGCCCAGCCTGGAGGTGGCTCTGGCAGGGGGAGCCTCTTATGGGGAGGCTTGGAGGCAGGGCTCTGAGGGGTGCGGGGTTGCCTGAGGCCAGCATGTGCTGAGCTCCCGACACCTAACAGAGGGTCCTGCCCATAGTGCCCCCTCAGCTCCTGGTGGCCGAAGGCTTGGGCCAGGTGACCACCGTCGTGGGACAGCCCCTAGACCTTCTCTGCCAGGCCTCGGGCTCCCCGATGCCCACCGTCCAGTGCGTACGGGGCTGCAGAGGTTGGGGCTGGCATGGGGTCAGGTGGGGAAGGAGGCCGCGAACCCAGGGAAGAGCAGAGCAGGCGGGCGGGGCCTCCAGGCCTCCCGCTCTGTCCTGCCTGGCCCGGCCTGCCCTTCTCTCAGGCTGGCCCGTCCCCTCCCTGCCGGTCATAGGTGGCTGCAGAATGGCCGCCCCGCCCAGGAGCTGCCTGGGGTGCAGGTGGCCTCGCTGGGGAGCACGCTGCGCATCGACCACGTGGAGCTGGGCCACGCCGGCCTCTTCGCCTGCCAGGCCACGAACGAGGCGGGCACTGCTGGGGCTGAGGTGGAGGTGTCTGTACATGGTGAGCGGGCACCTGGGGCTCTGGGGCCGTGGGCAGCCTGAGATGCCAGGAGTGGGTGGAGCCAGAGGCCGTGGCAGGCCACGGAAGGGCGTGCGCTGGTCTCTGGGTGGCATTTGTAGCCTGGCTGTCCCAGTTCCCCAGAGAGAGGCAGGAGTGAGAGGCTGGCCTCGGTGGCTTGTCACATTTGTCATCTGTCCTGTGCAGCCCCCAGGCTCTTGCTGTCCTCCCCAGCTGCCTCTCACCACTCGCTCACTTCACACCGACCACACCGAGCTTTGTTCAGTTCCTTAACTGTCAGCCCAGGCCCTCTGTCACCTCCCAGTCTGCACAAGCTGTGCCCTCACCCGGAACATTCTTCCTCCTCTTTGCCTGCCTACCCGCTCCCTATCTTAAGGTCTCTGCAACACCCCTTCCTCCAGGAAGCCGTCCTTGGTTCCACCATGTTTCTAATCTGTGCTGCTCAGCCTTATGGCCATACTAACCGTACTGGGATTGTTTGCTTGTTTATCTCTGCTGTCCAGTTCTGTGGCTTCTGAGAGGACAACATGGTGACCAGCTTTCTCTGCTGTCTGGGGCCTGGAACATTCTGGGTGCAGGGTGGATGCTCAGCTCACTTGTAGGTGGTGGGTCAATGGGTGGATGGGTAGATGAGTAGGTGCATGGATGGATGGGGGGGGAGTGAACGGATAGGTAGGTGGGGGGGGTGGATGGGGGGGTGAACGGATGAGTGTATGAGCGATAAGAGGGTAGATAGGGGGGTGGATGGATGAATGGATGGATAGGTGGGTGGGTGGATGGACAGGTAGGTGAATGGATGAGTGTATGAGCGATAAAAGGGTAGATGGGTGGGGGGGGTGGATGGATGGATGGATAGGTGGGTGGGTGGGTGGATGGGTAGGAGAATTTGTAAAAGGAAAAGCCTGCTCTGCTGGCTCCTGGCCGGAACTCTTTGCCCTAAGCCAGGTGCCTGGGGGTAGGGGCAAGTGGTTATGGGGGAGGGAAGTTAGAGGCCAGTCTGGCTGTGCCCAGCAAGGCCACTTCCTCACCCCAGACCTTGAGGGGAGTTTTGGGTACCCGCTGGGGCCCTCCTGGCTCTGACCCGGGCCCTCCCCACCTGCCCGCTCTCCAGAGCTCCCATCAGTCGACGTCATCGGAGGTGAGAACATCACAGCCCCCTTCCTGCAGCCTGTGAGCCTCCAGTGCGTGGGGGCGGGCGTGCCTGCCCCAAGCCTCCGCTGGTGGAAGGATGGGGTGGCCCTGGCGACCTCAGGAGGGAGCCTGCAGGTACGTGCTGGGCAGGGCCTTGGCCTAGGCAGCCTGCGGGCAGGATGGACGCAGAGCCTGTTGGCTGGGGATGCTTGGGGGACTCTGGGACACTGGGCACGAAGAGGGAGAGAACCACCCTTGGCCTAGTCCACGTCCCAGGAGCTTCAGCTCTGAGGGAGAACACGGGGATGGGCTGGGAGTGGAGAAATATGGCCAGAGATCAGAGGGACCCTATGGAGGCTGGGTGCTTGGCTCGGCACTGCAGCCATAGCCAGACTTGTCCCCGTGCCTCGTGGGTTCTGACCATGGGGGTCAGCACCAGCCTGGCCACTCACGTGACCCATCGTCCTCTGACTGCTCTCCTGTCCTGGGCCCTGTGGCTCCCCACGCACACAGCCCGTGGCACACCCCCTCCCCTCCTGTCCCTGCCAGATTGAGAAAGTGGACTTGAGGGACGAAGGCGTCTACACCTGTGTTGCCACCAACCTGGCTGGGGAGAGCAAGAGGGATGTGGTGCTGAAGGTGTTGGGTGAGGAGGGTGAAGTGGGGCTGGGGGCCCAGGGTGGCGGGGGGTCCCCGAGGGCCTCGGCCTGGGGCGCGTGGTCGTTGTGCGCTTACTTAGGGGACATAGAAAGTCCCAGAAGGAGAGCAGCAATGTCGCCCTGTGGTCGCTTGCAGTGGCGTGTCCAGGGGCAGGCCTGCGCTCGTTCACCTCCTGTGTTATTCGCTCTGCGGTCCCTCCCGGGCACGTCCCTGTCTTGTCACTGTCCCTGGCTATGAGGGACTCCACCCGCTGTTGTACCAGTTTCTGGGGGGGCTGGGGGCTGGGCGGTCCTTACATGATTGCAGCAAGGGTTGTGGCCGCTGCTCTGTGTTCTTGGTTTGGTTCCGGGATTGGGGTTCCTGGGTCCTTGTCACCCGGGCTGGGTGGGGTGGGTATAGGGAATGGCTGGGGTGGGAGCTGCCCAGAGCACCCAGCCACGTGAGCCGGATCTCTCCTGGGTCCCCTCCAGTGCCCCCCAACATTGAGCCAGGCCCAGTTAACAAGGCAGTGCTGGAGAACGCCTCGGTGACCTTGGAGTGTCTGGCTTCGGGCGTGCCCCCGCCTGGTAAGACCCCTCCTCCCGCCGTCCTGGTCCCCAGCTGACGAGGTGGGGAGCGCCCCAGGCACTGCTCTGGCTCTGGCCTGTGGGGAGAAGTCGTTAAGAAGCCGACTCTGTTCTCTTCCTCCCCTCTTTGCCTTCTGGACGGCTGTTGGGTCACTGCCAGGGCCCAGAGCATTTTGCTGGTGGCTGAAGCAAAGCCACAGGGCTTCTGCTGGACTTTGTAAACTCCCAGGGCTGCCCTCGGCTGGGGGCAGGGGTCAGGCCCTCCGAGTTCTGTCTGTGACAGCCTCTTGTCTGGAGCAGCAGTGCCGACAGGGCGGGGTGCTTGGGCTGGGTGTTGCTTAGGGAGCCCAGAGGGAGGCCTGTCTTCTGCCCCCTTGGCCTAGGGCGGGTCAGCCCCTCCCACAAGGGCACCCTGGCAAGTTCTGACCGGGTCTGGTGGGGTGTGAGGAAGCTGAGCAGCCCAGCCATGCCTGTGACAGGTGGCTGCTGTTTTGGGTGCCCCACTCTTCCCCAGGGATCTCCCTGCTGAGAGGTCTCCTGGGGTGTGGGAGGAGGGGGTGCCAGCCTGGGCCCCACTCTCCCTGCCGTGGATGCTCCAGCCCGCGGCCATGGGCCTCTTCTCAACCCCGGCCCCGTCTCAGCGCTGCCCTCTTCACTCTACGTCCTTTCCTAAAGAATCCTGGCTTTTTCCCAAAGCAAGAGGAAGCTCCGCTTGGCTGCCTTCTGCGCCGGCGGGCACAGCCTGCAGGGCTGGCAGGACCCCAGCTTCTGTCTCCTCCTTCCCCAGACGTCTCCTGGTTCAAGGGCCGCCAGCCTATCTCTGCCTGGCCGGGAGTGACGGTGTCAGCTGATGGGCGAGTTCTCCGCATTGAGCAAACCCGGCTTTCTGATGCCGGGAGCTACCGCTGTGTGGCATCCAATGTGGCAGGCAGCACAGAGCTGCAGTTTGGCCTGCGCGTCAACGGTGAGCTTGGGGCCGCGGGGGCCCCAGTCTAAAAAGTTGTCTTCCCACTTGTTTGTTTGCCTGACCATCACCCACCCACCCGTCCATGCGCCAGTCCACCGTCCATCCACCCATCAGTCCATTCTTCCATCCATTTGTCCATCCATCCAACCATCCATGCACCCATTCATCCTTCCATCTCAATGTACAAACATCCAACCATCTATTGATTGATCCAACCATCTGTCCATCCCAGTCCTCTGCCCACCCACCCATCCATCCACCCCTCCATCCAACCACCCAGCCTTCGTCCACCCCTTCACCCATCCGCCTGCTCACCCACTCACCCATCCATCCACCCCTCCATCCAACCACCCAGCCATCGTCCACCCATCCACCCATCCTCCTGCTCACCCACTCACCCATCCATCCACCCCTCCATCCAACCACCCACCCCTCCATCCACCCCTCCATCCAACCACCCACCCATCCATCCACCCCTCCATCCAACCACCCAGCCATCGTCCACCCATCCACCACCCATCCACCCATCCGCCTGCTCACCCACTCACCCATCCATCCAACCATCCGTGCACCCATTCATCCTTCCACTATTTATTGATTGATCCAAGCACAGGACCCTTCCAATCCGCTGCCCACCCACCCACCTATCCAACCATCCACTACCCACCCATCTGTCCATCCATCCGCCCACTCGTCCTTCCAACCACTCAACCGTCACCCATGCACCCGCCCACCCATCCACGCATCCATCAAACATCCCTCCCTGCAAATAGCTGTCCGTCCAACCACGCTCACGCTCACGCTCTCGGAGACTCTGGGCTGCAGTCCTACACCAGACACACCCAGAGCATTCAGTCTAGTGTCGGAGACAGGAACTGGATCGTTATCCATAATGTGAAAGGAGCTGGGGAACCTGAGGTGCAACCGAGTGCCTATCACTGGGGTACTGAGCTGGGTACCCCGAGCTGAGACCTCCACCGAGGCCTGTGGCTGCAGAGACCTGGGGACTTGGAGACTGGAAGGAGGCCGGGGGCGTGGAGCTTACAGAACAAGAGGAGGGCCAGAGGGCTGCTGGTGGCCATGGGGAGGCTGGGCCATCGGGGCCACAGGAGAGGTCAGGTCCTCGTCTGAAAATTAAGGGGTGGTGGGCAGGGGCCTGGGCCTCAGGGCAGCAAGGCTCACGCACACCGACACAGTGGGGTCTTCTGGCCTCTTCCTGCCCAGTAGTGGCTGCCTTTGAGTTGATGGTTTTTTCTGGCCTCTGGGTTGAGAGGGCCCTCGCACTTCCTCCCCGTGATCTGCTGACTCGAGGCCCGAGTTCAAGTGCTGCCTCTGTTGCTTCCTAGCGGGCCCACGCTGGGCAGGTGACCTGTTTCCCAAACCTCGTGGCGATGTTGGGCGGATGATATGAGCAGCCTGTGAAGTGTGCAGTGGCCACCCTTGTCAGGATGGCTGGTCCTGCACTTGGCTCTCTGCGCACTCCTAGGGGCTTGCCCAGCCAGGGGTCCTGCCTGCTTTGCCCAATGGAGCTGAGCCTGTGCCCCGTGCCTCCCCACCCTGCAGTGCCTCCGCGAATCACCCTGCCGCCCAGCCTGCCAGGCCCCGTGCTGCTCAACACCCCCGTGCGGCTGACCTGTGACGCCACCGGTGCCCCCAGCCCCACACTGATGTGGTTGAAGGATGGAAACCCTGTATCCGCTGCAGGGACCCCCGGCCTCCAGGTCAGTTGGCTCACCTCCCTGCTGCCTCCTGCAGGTGTGCTGGGAGAGAGGTCAGGGCCTGGGAGCTAAGGGTGCGGGAGAAGCAGAGACGGCCTGGGACCATGGGCAGGAGGGAGTGGGGAGGGGGGAAGAGTGGGCAGAAGAGCCGCCCAGCCCCAGTGCCAGCCAGGAGCATCATAGCCACATTAGAGCAAGTGGAGAAATGGCGAAATCCATTCGGTAACACACGTTAGTTAATCCAATGTAGCCAAAATCGTTTATTTCATCACACGATCAATTAACAATGATTAGTGAGACTTTTACGTTCTGTGGCTCTCACTCATTGAAATAAGTAGTGTGTCTTACACCTTGGGCCCGCGTCCGTGCAGGCTGGCCACGTTTCGCTGCTCACTGGCCACGTGGTCGTGGCCCCGTGGTGGATGGGTCCCGCCCTGCGCAGCTCATGGCTCTTCTGCCTCGTGGGGGGCACGGGGGCTCTGGAACAGCTTGTGGAGGGTGCTGTCCCCTGTGGTGTGCTATGAGGGACACCAGCGGGACACCGTCTAAGGGAAGGGGCTTCCGTCTGGGGCACAGGTCTTCCCAGGGGGCCGAGTCCTCACCTTGGCCAGCGCCCGGGCCTCTGACTCTGGCAGCTACTCCTGCGTGGCTGTGAGCGCCGTGGGCGAGGACCGCCGAGATGTCACACTACAAGTCCATGGTGAGCGCCAGGCGGGGAAGCCCTGTGGGTGGAGCAGCTGCGGCAGGGTGGGGGTCAGATGGAGGAGGCATCCACCTGAGACTATGGCTGGCTCCAGGTGGGGGTCGGGTGGACTCTGACCTGTGGCTGAGCGTGAGCCCTCCAGCCAGGGGACAGCTGGAGGGGGTGGGGGTGACCCTGTGTGGCCAGCAGTGCAGTGTTCAGGGAAGACGCGGAGAGGACCCGAAGCAGCAAGAGGAGCCCCAGGCCAAGGGTCAGGAAGACCCAGCACTCTCTTCCTCGGGTCAAGTGGGAGCGCCCGAGCATCTGGGCAGGCAGTGCGGGGTGGTGGTTGGGACACCAGCCTTGCCTGTGAGGCCTGTGCCACTTGCTCACCCGGTGACACTGAGCTTATCGTGTTGTTTCTGGGAGCCTCCCTGAAATGCAGGGAGAATGACAGCGCCTGAATTGGTGTGGGGAGTCACCATGTGCGTGACACCCACGGCGAGGGCGGCTGCTGTCTGATTTCCTCCTGGCGGTTTCTGCGGGGTCTGGAGAGGCACAGAAAGAACTCTGGGGAACACAGGGGCGAGGAAGCCCTGGGGTCTGCTCCTGCCCTTTGCAAGAGACCAGGTCACCGTGAACAGGTGTCCTGTGCCCAGCTGCTCCCCCGGTCACTGTATCACCTCACATGACCCCTGCCTCACAGATGGGGAAACTGAGGCCGAGGAAGCTGACTAACATCTCAGGGCCTCACATGGTAGGCGGGTGCAGAATATGGGGCTCGAACCCAGGGATTCTGAAGTGCCTGCAACGACCAGGGCTGCGCTGGGCTGAAGCCAGGAGCTCCATCCAGGCTCCCACATGGGTGGCAGGGACCCAAGTACTTGAGCCATCATCTGCTACCACGCAGGGTGCCCATGATCAGGGAGGAGTCAGGAGGCGGAGTTGAGGTGGAACCCAGGCGCTCCGGGGCGGGCTGCAGGCTGGCGCCGTGACTGGCGTCTCCTAGGCTCGGCGGCGGCCCTAGCGCTGCGTTCTCGAACTCCAAGCCGCACTGCTTGTGTTTATCTCAGGGGGCAGAGGTGGTTCTGCGACCTTCTTTGTGCATTTGTTTAAACATTAGTCAGAATGTTCAGGGGCGAGCATTTGGCCCAGTGGTTACGCTGCCACTTGGGATGGGACACCACATCCCGTAGTGTAGTCCCGGGGTTCGAATCCCAGCTCTGCTTCCGATTCCAGCTCCCTGCCAATGCGTACCCTACCTACTCCCAAGGGTGCCTGAGCTCCTGTCCCCATAGCCCCCAGGACGACATCCGGCAGAGCTCTGGGACGGTGCCCCCCCAGGGCATACTGACTCATTTTTGGGGGTCTCCTGTTGAAGCAGGACTGTGGAGGTTGAGGGGTGGGAAGGGGGTGGAGGCCCTGGGGCGGCCGCCATCTTCAAGGCGACTCCTCACCGCTGGTGTCTGCTCCCAGGCGGTCCTGCTGCCCCTGCCCCCATGCCTGAGAGAGCCCCTCCTGCCCCTTCCCACAGTGCCCCCGAGCATCCTGGGAGAAGAGCTGAACGTGTCGGTCGTGGCTGGCGAGTCGGTAGCCCTGGCGTGCCGGAGCCACGCCGTGCCCCTACCCGTGCTGAGCTGGTGGAAAGATGGGCGGCCCCTGGCGCTGCGACCCGGCATCCGCCTCCTGGAGGACCAGGCCTTGCTGGAGGTGTGCGGCCGCCCAGCCGGCTCGTGGGCAGAGCTGCCCTGGCCTGTGGCTCCCCCAGGAGCATCTGGTCTGTGACCCACAAGCTCTCCCCGGGGACCAGGAGCAGAGTCCCCAGACGGAGCCCTCAGGGCCCCTGATGACAGCCCAGCGTCACCTCCTTCCCCACCCCGCCACACCTTGTTGTGTGACTCCTGACCAGGGCATGGCCACATAGCTTCCTCTCCGCTCCCTTCAGTCACAGCCCAGCCCTGCCGCCCTGCGCCTCCATCCGCCCCCTGCACCCCACTGTCGCCCTCCACTTTCCCCCCTGGCCTGGCCTGCTGTGCTGTGCAGAGACTTAGAGCAGGCCGAGGCCAGTTGGCGCTGACCCAGCCAGGTGGCCACCCTTGGGAAGGTCTGGGCTGTGGTGTGACTGAGTCCTATGCCGGGCCCATGGCAGGTGCCGCCTCTGGAAACTTCCTGGTGTGGTTGGTGAGGGAGGCGCTCAGCGAGGCTGTGGGGCAACCTGGGGACCCCACGGTCTGTCCTGGGCAATCGCTTCTCCGCACTGCCCCCTCCGACGGCTGCCTTTGCTCTTGGCCAGGTGGATGCAGCGCAGGTGGGGGACGCAGGCCGCTACACCTGTGAGGCTCTGAACCAGGCAGGCCGCTCGGAGAAGCACTTCAACCTGAACGTCTGGGGTGAGCCCTCCCGGGGGCCCTGGGCTGCCCTGCCTGGGCAGGCCCTCACGCCCAGGGCCTGGGGGACCCCTGCTCCATCCTCACCACCCCTCATCTGCTCTGACTCAGTGGCTCCTGTGTTCCCCTCCCGCGAGCCGCTGACCCTGACCGTGAGCGAGGGGCACCCCGCCAGGCTGTCCTGCGAGTGTCGGGGCGTCCCCTTCCCCAAGATCTCCTGGAGGAAGGACGGTAGGATTCTGCCCTCACCCCGCTAGAGGGGCCGCTCCCGCCCCCGAGCCCCTCTGAGCCGGGTGGGCTCGTGGCCCTAGAGGTGAGGGTGCTGCCCACAGAGTGCTTTCCTCGGTCCTTTCCGCTTGGCCCCCAGCCTGCAGGGCCCCTCCCAGTCTGCAAGAGCTGCAGGCCTCCCTTCAGAGCCCCCCCCCCCCCCGAAGCCCTCCCTGACTCCCAGGCTGGGGCAGGACCTCGCTGTGTCACCCAGCGTGATCCTCCATGTGTCTGCGAGCCCCTCTCACTTCCAAGTTCAGTGCCGGTACAAAGCAGGCACTCAATCTTATGAATCCACCGAACCCAGATTTAGCGAGAGCCCTCTGTGTGGGGCCCTGTTCTCGGCACTGGGAGTGCAGCAGGGGGCAAAGCAGTGCGACGCCAGCACTCAGAGTGGGGGGCGAGACGACAGACAAAGTGAGTCAGTGACTCGGCCTCTGGGGGAAGGTAAAACCAGCGCGGGGAAGGCCTTCTGGGTGGCCGTGTGGTTTCGAGGTGGGCGGCCACGATGTGCAGCCAGGCAGTCTCGGAGGGCAGTGATGGACGTGAGAATGTCGCAGGCTGTGGGGTGGGGATGGTAGGTGCAAAGGCCCTGGGACAGGAATGAGCCAAGCACACGTGAGGCACAGCAAAGAGGCCAGTGGGACGGGAGCAAGGGGGACAGAAGCGGGAGGGGTCAGCAGAGTGAAGGGGGCTGGACCAGAGACTGTTGTAAGGATTTAGGCTTTTTTTCCCCCAAAGATTTTATTTATTTGAGAGGCAGAGTTACAGAGAGAGGTGGAGAGAGAGAGAGAGAGAGAGAGAGAGAGAGAGAGAATCTTCCATCCGCTGGTTCACTCCCCTAGTGGCCGCAATGGCCAGGATTGGGCCAGTCTGAAGCCAGGAGCTTCTTCCGGGTCTCCCACGTGGGTGCAGGGTCCTAAGGACTTGGGCCATCTTCCACTGCTTTCCCAGGCCACAGCAGAAAACTGGATCAGAAGAGGGGCAGCCGGGACTCGAACTGGAGCCCACATGAGATGCCAGTGCTGCAGGCAGAGGCTTAGTCTCCTATGCCACAGCGCCAGCCTCTTGGCTTTTATCTTGAATAAGAAGGGGACACTGGTGGGCCTGGGCCCCAGGAGGGCTCAGTCCGGCTCACACTCTAGCAGGGCCAGCTATGCTGAGAATAGCCCATGGGCAGCAGCCAGAGAGGGGCTCGTGCGGGACCTCCGCGAGAGATGCTGGCTGCCTGGCCTGGGGGGTGGGGAGGGGGTGCCAGCAGGTGGTGAGAGGGGCGGGACCTGGAAGTCACTCCAGGTGGGGCTGGCAGCATGTCCTGACCTGTGGGGTGGGGCAGTGGGAGAAGCCGGGGGCCAGGGACGCCTTGGAGATGAGGCCTGCCAGGGAGGGATGGGAGGCTCTAGGGGGCGTTGCACTGAGTTCTGTAGGGGCCCACTGAGGGGCAGGAGGGGCAGAGTGTGGCGCACAGAGGCGAGGGCCGGGCAGGCTGAGGGCTGAGGGGGGAGGGGGGAGGGGGGAGGGCAGGCCCATAGTCAGATGGCCCCGAGCCCTCCTCTGTCGTTCTGTTCCTTGGAGAACAGGTGCAGGCGTCAGTCACCCCCCCCCCCCCACGGGCTCTTCCAGCTGCCAGGTGCTCCTGCGGTCTGAGCTCCCTCAGGCCACCATTGCAGGGAGGGACCAGTCAGTCATTAACTACCACCGAGCCCTGGGGAGCCTCTGAGGACCCAGGGAGAGCTGCAGCAGAGGCTGATGCCCGAGGGCCCAGGCCGCAGTGGGGGGTCAGACGGTGTACCTGCAGGCAGGGCTGAGATGGGAGAGGCTCGGGGTGAAGGTGGGGTGGGGGCTCAGAGGGTGCCAGGATCAGCTGTGGCCCTGGGGGGAGGCTTCCTGGAGGAGGTGATGTCCAGATAGATGCCTGACAGCTGAGCAGGAGCTGGAAAAGAATGGGTGGGAGGCCCTGGAGCCCCTGCAAGGGCCCTGGGCCAGGGGCTTCTTTCTCAACGCCCCCAGGTCAGCTGCTGCCTGGGGAGGGGCCCGGCCTCGAGCAGGTGTCCGCCGTGGGGAGGCTGCTGTACCTGGGGCAGGCCCGTCGAGACCAGGAGGGGACCTACACCTGTGAGTGCAGCAACGTGGCCGGGAACAGCAGCCGGGACCTGCAGGTGGAGGTGCAAGGTGAGCCGGGCTGGGGCAGAAGGGCAGGCGAGGGTGGGCCGGCCGGGCAGACCCCCCCCCAGCACCTGAGCAAGGCAGGGAAGCGAGGCTGAGTGCCCTTCCTGTTCCCTGGTGGCAACTGCCCCTCCCTAGCAGCTTCTCGTGGCTTCTCCCCCAGGCAGGGCGAGGGGACCCACGCCGGGTGTCTGTGTACCCCAGTGGCCCTGCACTTCAAAAATTTGCATAACAATGAAATTAGAAAGTCAGCTTATTTTGGTGCAAAACAAATTGAAATCCACACGTAAGCAAGGAATGCAAAAAAGTTCATGGAAAATACGTGTTGTGAGAGCACTGTGTCTGGATTTCAATCTTTTTTGCACCAAAAGAAACTTCTAGTTCCCTCTTCCCGGAAGTTTGGGAGCGCCTCGCGTCCAGTGGGGACTTAGATCTCCGTCTGCTGTGCCTGCAGTGGCGAAGATCAGCGTCTCGGCCTGGTAAAGATGGTGCTGGGCAACAAAGCTGGGCAAACACGGTCAAGTCCCCCCCCCCCCGGGGACAGTCCCCACCCCCAGCCGGGGCTGGGCCGGGTGCCTGCTCCCCACGTGCAGGGCCAGGACTCCCAAAAGAGGGAGAGGAGCAGGGGCCCTGTCACCAGCTGGGAAAGGTCCAGAGAGTGAGGTCACCTGGCCAGGTCACACAGCCAGCAACACAGGCCTCCCTGGGGACGCCCGCCCAGCACCAAGCACCCGGGGCGCGCGTGGTACCCGCAGCCCCAGCCTCTTTCCCTGATGTGCTTCTCCCCCTGCCCAGTTCCCCCTCGGATTGCTGCCCCCCAGGAGCTGCACGCGCAGGTCTCCGTGGTGCAGGACGGGGAGGCCACACTGGAATGCAACGCCACCGGGAAACCCCCGCCCACAGTCACGTGGGAGCGGGCCGGCCAGCCCGTGGGGGCCGAACCTGGCCTGCAGCTTCGGAACCAGGGTCAGAGCCTGCACGTGGAGCGGGCGCAGGCCACCCACGCCGGACACTACACCTGCGTGGCTGAGAACACGGCCGGGAGGGCCGAGAGGAGGTTCACGCTCTCCGTGCTGGGTGAGGACCAGCAGTGCTGCGGTGGGCGGGGCCTGTTCAGTCTCCAGATGCCGCCCCTTGTTCCACCCAGAGTCAGGGCTCGCAGAGAGCTGCTGCCCTGGGAAGCCACCAACACTGCTCTCCCATCAGGACTGGCCCCAAATAGCCCGAATGTCCCCCATCCCCTTTCTCCCTGCTCCCTCGCATATTTTCTGTTCCTGGCAGTCTGTGTTCCTCATGGCTGGTAATGTGATGGGCCTGAGAGACCAGAATGGCCTTGAACACTGTCATGAGCGATCAGGGCAGCCTCCTGGAGGAGGTGGCCTTTGAGCAGAACTGCCGAGGCTGGGCAGAGTTAGGTGGCTGCAGAGTGTGCCAGGCGAGTGGGGGCTGGAGAGTGTCACCCAGGTGGAGGCAGAGGGTGGGGGGAGAGAGGGTGGGGCCAGCGGGCAGGGGTCTGTTTAGGGAGGCCTGCATCCCAGGGGTCCCCAGCCTTGCCCCGTCGTCCCACGGGGAGGGGTGTGGCCCCTTTCTGACCAGGGGCCCTCACCCCTGCGGCGTGGCCACTGTGTGCCACGTGTGGACTCCTGGCTGAATCCGGGCCCCTCTGCTCCGCACTTGCTCACGGGCACTGGGCTGAGTGCTTCCTGTGCGCTCGTGTCGCGTCTTCCCAGCCCCCCGCCCAAGGTTTTGGGAAACTGAGGCCCAGCCTGGGGCCACCCTTGCTACCTCTTAGGGGCCACAGCTTCCGTGGGAGCAGCTCTGATCAGAGCTCCGGCTCCTGAGACCCTGCCCCGGGGGAGGTGGGGGCCCGGGAGGGAGCACACAGCCCCGGCTGTGTCCTGACTGCGGATTCCTCCCTGCGCCCAGTGCCCCCAGAGCTCATGGGAGACGCGGACCCTCTGATCAACGTCACCACAGCCTTGCACAGTCCCTTGACGCTGCTCTGTGAAGCCGCGGGGGTCCCGCCCCCTGTGGTCCACTGGTTCCGAGAGGAGGAGCCCCTCAGCCCTGGGGGGGACACCTACCTGCTGGCAGGTGAGGTGGCAGCCAGGGCTGCGTCCTGGCAGTCAGGTCCGGCTGCTGGTGCCCAGCGCGCACCGCACACACTGGCCAGGAGAGCTGCTCCCTGAGGGCAGGGGTGGCCGAATGGATTGAGGCTTCCTGCTGGGGTACCCTCCTAGAGCCCCGGGGTGAACGTTTGCATGGTAAAGGTTCTGACAAGTCCTGCACAAGAAAAAAATGTCCCCTTGGCATCTGTGCACTGAGCAGTCAAGAAACTTGGAAATGCTGACCTCAGCAGATTCTGGGAATTGTCATCCTCCTCACAAGATTGGTTTGGGATGGTTCCTGCTGGTACCCACATAGGGATACTGAGGCCCAAGAGACAGTGTCCCATTTGGATCTCAGAGGCCCTCAAGGCTCCCAAGGCTCATGGATAATGGATAGGTGGTGGGAGGGTGAGAGGGAGGGCGGGAGGGCGGGAGGGTGCATGGAAGGGCTGATGAATGGAGGTCGTTCCCACAGCCCATGGTGGGGTGGCAACCACATGTCCCCGTGAGCATCACCTCGGAGCACTCACCTGGGGCTGCCAGGTGCACGTGCAGAAGTAGATTCAGGGACTGCAGCAGAAAGGAGAGTGGCAATCGATTAGTGATGTCTGTCCTGGGAGCAGGAGCAGCAGTGAGGGTGTGTCCTGTGTGTCTGCCCTCCCCAAGTGGTCTTAGGCAACCCTGGGTTTTTCTGAGGGAGGGACTTTGACCATCAGAGCAGAGTGGAGGTCTGAACTGGGCAGGACTGCCTTGCCCACCGCCGTCCCTTTAGACCCAGCCAATCCTGAGAGCCGGCGAGGCCGTCAGTCTTTCTTGCTAGGACAGGGTCCTCAAGTTCTCTCTGGTGCGTGTCCCACGTCCAGATGGTCCCATCCGTTTGTTTACCCTCCTCGGCCTCAGTTTGCCTAGCTGAGGAATGGGACACTGAGAGGCAGACATGGACACGTCCGCTATAGTGCACGTTGTGCTCTGCCTGGCGGCAGCCTGGGCTCCACACGGGCCCAGGGGCTGCCTGCAGCTGTGCCCACACTGCTCCGTCCCCAGGTGGCTGGATGCTGAGGGTGGCTCAGGCCCAGGAGCGAGACGGAGGCCTCTACTCGTGCCTGGCCAGCAACGAGGCGGGCGAGGCGCGGAGGAACTTCAGCGTGGAGGTGCTGGGTGCGTGACAGCCCCTTCTCTGGGGAGCCCCGTGAGTCCTGCCCTCCTGCCTGGCAGCTCCTGGGGGCAGGGCCGTCATGGGTCCCAGCACGGGGAGGGGGAGGGGGAGGCCAGGACTTCTTGGCCTCATCAGAAACCTCAAGTCTGAGGCTGCCATAGAACTTCCCAGAAACACTAGGGACTCAGCCGGAGTGGAAGGAGGGAGGTAATTTTCAACCCCCTCCACACTGCCTCCCACTCACGAGGAGACAGGGAGACGGAGGCACAGGAGACGGAAGCGAGGAGCCCTGGGCCCTTGGCTCCTTGCCCTGTGATGGTGCAGCCTGGTCAGTGCCGTCCGTCTCCCTGCTTCCCCAGTGCCTCCCAGTATTGAGAACGAGGGCCAGGAGGAAGTGATCAGGGTCCCCGAGGGACAGCCTGCCCACCTGGCGTGCAATGCCACAGGTAAGAGCCACCCAGTGCGGTGGCTGGAGCGGGGGGAGCCTGGGAACCCAGCGCACCTGCCCCAGCCCCGCTGCTCCCTGCCGCTCCTGCTGAGGGCCCTTTCCCTTGGATGAGATACCACTTCCCTGCCCATCTTCACACTTCCCCATCCTCCCCTAACTGTGGATCCCAGCGCCCAGGGCCTTCCACAGGGAATCCCTGGCTGTCCCCTCAGGCCCAGTGGGCGACCGCCACTCACCCCCACAGGGGATCTGACCAAGGGGACCGGAGTGGCCTTATGAGGTCTGAGCCCCTTGAGGACCCAGGGCATACCTTGTCACCATAGTTCCCCCAGTGCTTGGTAGAGTAGATGCCCATTCATGCTGGTGGGCTGAAGGATGGTGGCTGGGCGGGTGGTGGGTAAGTGGGTAGATGAATGAACAGGGGGGTAGACGGGAAGATGGTGGGTGGGTGGATGGGTGGATGCATGGATGGATGGATGGATGGATGGGTGGATAGATGAATAGGTGAGCGGACGGATGGGTGAATGGATGGATGGATAGGTGGTGGGTGGATAGGTGATCAAAGATGGGTGGGTGGGTGGATGGGTGACTGGGTAGATGGATAAGTGGATGGATAGGTGGGTGGATGGATGAGTAAATGGATGGGGGAGCAGATGGGTGGATGAATATATGGGTAGATGATGGGTGGGTGAGTGGAAGAGTTGATGGGTGGGTGGGTGAGTGGAAGAGTTGATGGGTGGGTGGGTGAAGGGATGACTTGCCTCTCCTTGCCTGTTCATTGCCCACTCAGTGAAGAGAAGACATTCAGATCACAGATACAGGGCCCAAGCCATGCCTCGTGGCTGCTGCTGATCCTGCTATGCCTGGACCAGATGGAAAATGCATATCCCCCCCCCCCCCCCGCCATCTGTGAGTCACCTCTGACCCCTGGGCTGGCCAGGTCAGAGCTGCTGAGCTGTCTCCTGGTCTCCGCCGCAGGCCTCCCCCAGCCCACAATCACATGGTTCAAAGACGGCCGGCCCCTGGCTAGTGGAGACGCCCAGCACATCTCCCCAGATGGAGCCCTCCTGCAGGTGCCCCAAGCCAACCTGTCCAGCGCCGGCCACTACTCCTGTGTTGCAGCCAATGCTGTGGGGGAGAAGACCAGACACATCCAGCTCAGTGTCCTGGGTGAGTCTGGGGCTCCACCAGCCACTCCGGGTGCTGTGGGCAGGGAGAGCCAAGGTGACGGTAACTTGCAGGTGCACCTGCTCTTTCCCCTCCACTTCCGCGAGGGCCAGGACAGCCGTCCCTGCACCTGTGTCCTGCACGGGCCTCGCGTTTGACCGTGGGAGCGGGGAGATGTGCTTGTCCTCATGTCACCCATGACATTCTGAGGCTCAGAGAGGGGATGTGCCTCGTGCTGGGCCCCACACATAGGGCTCACACCATGTCGTCCGTCTCTAGGGGGGCATGCGCCGTGGGCTGTCTCGTGAGAACCCATCCTGTAAGGGGAGTGCGGGCAGTTTGGGAAACCTTATTTCTAAAGATGTTGGCGCTAGCAGTGGGGGGGGGGGGTGCTGCAGGGACTCAGGGAGACCTTGGAAGCACTCCCCCCAGCAGGGGCCAAAGCCCCGCCCCTCTCCCCAGCTCAGGGTAGCTCGCTAAGGGGACTGTCAGAAAGAGAAGGCTCCGGTGGCCCCGAGGGAAAGGCCAGGTGCGGGGCAGCTGCTGGGGGGGAGGGAGGCAGAAACGACTCTGCTTCCCCTCAAGGCGTTGCTCATGGTGGGCAAGGTGGGCCCTGGGTCACCCAGGCCTGAATTCCGGTCTGACCGTATGGGGCGTAGGCCTCTCTGAGCCTCAAATCACAGCAGCACTGAGGCTGAGTGCCACGATCCGGGGCTCGCCTCGTCCTTGGGACCAGGGTTGGGAATCTGTGTACACGAGGGGTCCCCCTGCCCGCCGCAGTGGTTCCCACCATCCTGGGAGTGACCGAGGACGGTAAAGATGAGGAGGTGACCGTGACCGTCAACAACCCCATCTCTCTGATCTGCGAGGCGCTGGCCTTCCCTGCCCCCAACATCACCTGGATGAAGGACGGGGCCCCTTTCGAGGCCTCCAAGAACATCCAGCTGCTCCCAGGTGACGCGCTCAGGTCGGGGGAGTGGCGCAGGTCACTGGGCTGGGTCAGAGGTCGGGGCCAGTGTGTGTGAGGCTGCGCTGCGGGCTGACTGGCTGCTGCCCCAAACAGGGACCCAGGGCCTGCAGATCCTCAATGCCCAGAAGGAGCACGCCGGCCAGTACACCTGCGTGGTCACCAACGAGCTCGGGGAGGCCGTGAAGAACTACCACGTGGAGGTCCTCAGTGAGTGGGGGCCCCGGGACACCCCCGGGCTGGTTTCCGGGATGGCCGCCAGGCAGCTGGGTGGGCTCCGTCACTGCCCATTGTGGCACTGAGAACTCTAAGAGGGGAGGTGGTGAGCCAGGCCTCGGGCCACAGGGGCTCTGCTGGTCCCCCTCCCCCGCTGTGATGGGGCCATAGAGGCTCCTCTGCTTGAGACCTGGGAGACCCCAAGGATGCCTTCAGGGTCACCCGGGAATTCCCCCGCCTCGCACCTGCCCTGGCCATAACCACCGCAGACAGACCCTTCCCTGAACTGAACCAGGGGCTGGGGGCTCACAGGGTCCCTGTCCCTCCACTCTTGGAGCCACCCCCACTCCTGGGACTGTCCCCAGGACCAGGGTACCACCCCCAGCCTGCTCCTCAGACCACTGGTACTTTTCAGTCCCCCCTTCCATCTCCAAAGACGACCCCTTGGGGGACGTGGGCGTGAAGGAAGTGAAGACCAAGGTCAACAGCACCCTGACCCTGGAGTGCGAGTGCTGGGCCGTGCCCCCACCCACCATCAGCTGGTACAAGGATGGGCAGGTGAGCATAGGCCTCC
This sequence comes from Lepus europaeus, assembly GCF_033115175.1. NCBI lineage: Eukaryota > Metazoa > Chordata > Mammalia > Lagomorpha > Leporidae > Lepus > Lepus europaeus. The sequence continues at coordinate 4,727,753 of NC_084838.1, read as the reverse complement.
GGGCCACCCTCCGGCTCTGACCTCTGTGGCTTGTTGGTTCTTAGAAACTTCCAGAAAAGAAAGCTCTTCCAGAAAGGGCTGGTCCAGGCTATGCCTACCCTTTATTTATTTATTTATTTTTTAAGAAGAAACCAAATTTTATAGGGAACAGGTGTCCTAAACACCAGCCTGCTGTCTCTGCCTGTTTTCTTTATGTTCCGTGGTTTGGTTTTACAACGCTGCCACGGGCTCGTATCGCTGAAACATATCTCCCTCAGTCTTGGTGCTGTCTGATCTCTGTCCCCACCCTCTATCCCCCTGCCCCAGCCTGTGACCCCCAGCCAGCGGCTCCACCTCCTGGGAGAAGGGAGGCTGCTGCAGATCCAGCCCACGCAGGTGTCCGACTCGGGGCGGTACCTGTGTGTGGCCACCAACGTGGCCGGCGAGGACGACCAGGACTTCAACGTGCTCATCCAGGGTGCGCCTGGCAGTGGGCGGCGGGCAAGGAGAGAGAGGTCAAGTGGTCGAGGCGGGAGGGTGGGCCTGGCCTGCATCCTGCGCGGCCGACAGGGGGCGCTCTTCGCCAGCCTCACACAGGCATTTTCCCTCCACCCTCTCCACAGCCCAGGGGGAGCTGGGGCTGTGGGCTCCTGCTGCTGGGGGGGGGGGGCTGGAGGAGGTTGAGGGTTCTCGCCCCCCAACCACAGCACGAAATGTGGAAGAAGGAGGGGCAGTAGGAGGAGGCAGGTGGCCAAGTCTGGCGCTGGAGTAACACTCAGAGCCAGGTGTCGCACTCCGTGCTTTGGGGGCACCTGGCAGGTGTCCTACCCGTGCTCATCGCCGGCACCTCTGGCCCTGCAGTGGAGTGGCTGTGTGACCTGGGCGGTGGTGTCCCTCTGGGCCTGCTTTCCGTTCTAGCTGAGGACCAGCGCTGGCCTAAGCTGAGTAGCTGGCCTGTGCCCTAAGGAAGGTGCCGGTGTTACAAGGAGACTTTTGGACCCAGGGAGGGGGGTGGAGGACGATGCCCCCCCCGGCACCCCCAGATGGGCAGGGGTCTCGCTGGGAGCAGAGCAGCACTCCCCCTGCCCGAGGTGCTTCCTGACAGCCTCCTCTCCCCCGCCCAGTGCCCCCCATGTTCCAGAAGGTGGGTGACGATGAAGTCCTGTCCCGGGAGCTGGAGGAGGTGGAGGCTCGGGGTGGGGTGACGGAGTATCGGGAGATCGTGGAGAACAACCCGGCCTACTTGTACTGCGACACCAACGCCGTCCCGCCCCCGGAGCTCACCTGGTACAAGGAGGACCAGCGCCTCTCGGCCACGGAGGGGGTGTCCTTGCTGCAAGGTGGGCGCGGTGCGGGAGGAGCTGGGCACGCGAGCTCCGCTTTCCCGTGTGCTGCTGGCTGTGTGACCTCGCATGGGGCGCACAGCCACTCTGGACCTAGCGGTGATGCTGAGGGGGCCCAGGCTTCTTGGCCGGTCTGAAGGCAGGAGTGGGCTCGCCTCCCCCTCCAGTTTTTAGAGCAGAGCTTTGTGCTCCATACTGCGCTGACCTCTGGGCAAGAGCTCCCCCCGCCCCTGCTCGTGACCCCAGAGCAGGAAGAAGGCCTCCCTCAGGTCGGGGCTCAAGGCTTCTGTGGCTTTTTTTTTCTTTTTACCACTTGGAGTATTTCCTTATTTAAAGTTATCTGAGTCTTCAGTTCATGGTGTTGGTGGAAGATTCTGCATGCAGAGGCTCCGGGGGTGGGGCTTGGAGATGCTTGGCTCCTTGGGCGGCTCAGCCAGCTCCCCTGATAGGCCAGGGCCCAGCTGCTGTGCGGCACAGGGCCCTGTAGCCTGCTGAGGGCAGATCCTGGTGTAGGATCTGCACCGAGGCCCGCCAGGGCCCAGCAGCCAGAGCACTGGTCGGCACAGGTGCACCTGGTTGTCCCAGGCTCCTGTGAGCAGAGTCTACCAGGGCTGGTACTTGGTGCTTGGGAAAAGGAGGCCTCTCGGGGATCCAGGAGAGGCAGCCCTCACTGCGGGTGTCTGTTCCTGTCAACACCGCCAGGCCACTCCTTCCCCTGGCCGCTGACCTCCAATCCCAAGTACGGTGACAACAGACACGAGCTGACTTGAACTCTGACCCCAGCCGTAGATTCACCTCAAACAGTAACCAGCCCAGGCTAGTGAGCCCCTGGTTCTGACCCCACTCAAGCCTCTCTCCCCAGATGCCACGATCTGGCCTGGCCAGCTCTTGGTCACAGAGGGCCCTGGTGACAGCCCCTAGCACCCTCACCTCACTCCCCGCCCCCGCCTGCCACACCACAGACCTGGAGCTGCCTCTGTGCCTCCCAGGAGCCTCTGCTCCTTTCCTTCTGCTGTCCCCAGCAGCCCGGCCAGCACGGAGCAGACCTGAGCCTGCAACTGCTGTCTGTCGCTGGGCGGGCGCTGGTGGGAAGCCTCTGTTTTTCCATCTGTAAATGGGGGTCTCACCAGCACACGGCCCGCAGAGTTGCTGGTGAGGCTGTGCTGGGACTCGGCTTCCCCTGGCAGGCCCACGCTCTGCATTTCACGGGCGATGTGTTTCAGGTCCCACGCAGGGGGAGGAGCAGTCTGTGAGCCCTGGGGGAGGCTCAGGTCTCTGCTCTGTGTCCCCTGCGCTCAGGCCTTTGTCCTGTGTCCCTGCAGGAGGCCGGGTGCTGCAGATCCCCCTGGTACAGGCAGAGGATGCTGGGAGGTACTCGTGCAAGGCCACCAATGAGGTGGGCGAGGCCTGGCTGCACTACGAGCTGCTGGTGTTGAGTGAGTAGCGGGGCTGGGGCAGGCTCAGGGCCTCTGTCTGCAGGGGAGCGAGGCCACGTGTGTCCGTCTGGCCGTTCTCAGGGGTTGATGGGGGCGTGGGGCTTGGGCACTGACACCAGGCAGAACTGGGTTCCAGTTCCAGGTGAGCCACTGCCTAGCGATGTGACTTGGGCCAGTGACAGCCCTCTCTGTGCCTCAGGCTCCTGAGCTGGATCAGGGCCTGGGAGCATTTGGTGAGCAGGGCCCGGGGAGCCCAGCCAACGCCGGGCACCAGGTGCCTCTCTTGCCTCCATGCCAGCCCCACCTGTGATCCTGGGCGACACGGAGGAGCTGTTGGAGGAGGTGACCATCAATGCCAGCAGCACCGTCAGCCTACGATGCCCAGCCCTGGGCAACCCCATGCCCTCCATCTCGTGGCTCCAGAATGGGCTGCCTTTCTCCCCGAGTCCACGGCTGCAGGTCCTGGAGGACGGGCAAGTCTTGCAGGTCAGTGTGGCCCTCGTCTGGGCGACAGGCAGAGGCTGCCGCCACCCAGCCCAGCTTGCCTGGGAACCAGGGAGCAGGTGTTATCTGCCAAGTGGGGCTCCTGCCGGATCCCCTGGCCCTGAGAGCCGATGCAGCCCCGCAGATCATCTCGTGGGAGGAGCCACGTGGTGCCTAGAGGGCCAGGTGACACCTGGAAGGGACACACGGGCCACGTCTGGAGCCTTCTCCAGGGGTGCACCTGACACTCAGAGCAGCTCTCCATGGGGTTGGGGGAGGGGCCTGTTGTCACACCCTCTCCCCACAGTGTCCCACAAAGCCCTCCACCAGTGCCGTGAGCTACATGTCCGGCATGGAGTGGAAGGGGAGTCCTCACCTGGGTTGGTGGAGCCCCTCCCAGCAGCGGCCCCCTGCACCTGCAGGTCTCCACGGCCGAGGTGGCTGACGCTGCCAGCTACATGTGTGTGGCTGAGAACCAGGCCGGCTCCGCCGAGAAGCTGTTTACCCTCAGAGTCCAAGGTGAGCTGTGCCGAGCAGGGCCCCTTCACGTTCCTCGGTGCTTCTGGGACCCTGGGCTGTAGGCCCCGCACTCTGAGCTCAGGGGTTCTTGCCTGGGGCCAGCCGCATCCCCCACAGAGAGCATGGCGGAGGGCCTGGTCACCACTGGAACGGCTCGGATGGTCTTTAGCTGCTTCGGAGGCAGCCAGGGAGGGGCTCTCCTGAGGCCTTTCGGCACCATTATTGGGCGCTTGCTGTGTACCTGGCACGGGCTCAGGCTTTCCCTGCACCGACTCCTTCCAGCAGAGCCGGGAGCCAGGCCCCAGTTCCCTGCAGGGAGCATGCTCAGAGAGCCTGCCCGGGGGCCTCACGGCCGGAGTCTGCGCCTTTGTTTCTTTTTATTTCCCAGAAAGAGGGAAAGAGAGCGAGATCTTCCATCCACTGGTTCACACCCCCCCCCCCCCAAATGGCCACAGCAGCCAGGGCTGGGTCAGGCCCAAGCCAGGAGCCTGGAGCTCCATCCTGGTCTCCCATGTGGGTGCAGGGGCCCAAACACTCGGGCTACCCTCTGCTGCTTCCCCGGCGTGTTAACAGGGAGCAGCCAGGACTCAAGTGGCGCTCTGCTATGGGTGCTGGAGTCTCAGACAGACTTAAACCTCTGCACAACGCCAGCCCCAAGTCTACTCTTGGTCTCTCTGCCGCCCCCCGTGGGGACAGCTGTGGCCTTGTGGAGAGAAGGTTTAGTGTGGCGCTCTCGAGGTTGTGGCCTGAACCCTGGATTCCTATTTCAGCTGTGTGGCCTTGGAAAGGGGGCTCTCCCTTTCTGGTCTCTGGGCAGGCTTACTTGCAGGTGCACCGAGGTGGAGCCCCAGGAGCTGGGAAGAGCTCTTGGTGTTTCACCGTGCGGCCCGTTGCTCCCTGCTAGCAGTCTCACGTCTCTCTCTGTCCTGGTGGCCATGGGACAGTCCCACCGCGAATCACAGGCCAGCACTCGGGGCAGGTCACTGCCATCCTCAACAGCAGCGTCTCCCTGCCCTGTGAGGCCCACGCTCACCCCAGCCCCGAGGTCACGTGGTACAAGGATGGCCAGGCCCTCTCCCTGGGTGAGGAGCTCTTCCTCCTGCCTGGTGAGTAAACTGAGTGTCGGGGCCCAGCCCGAGGCCATGAGGGAAGGCAGTTGTTCCCCCAAGCCGGGGGAAGTGGCCTGGGGGCGGCGGGGCTGCTGGTGTGAGGGCTGGGTCTCCCTGGCAGGCACCCACACTCTGCAGCTGGCGCGGGCACAGCGGTCAGACTCCGGGACCTACGTGTGTGAAGCCCTCAATGCTGCCGGCCGGGACCAGAGGCGGGTGCAGCTTAGCGTGCTGGGTACGGCGCCTCGGTCCCCACCCTCCCAATCAGCCCCACCCCCCTTGAGCAGCACAGCCAGGAGAGGGGCTGCCTGCGTGGGGGAGGCTGGGACACCCGTGCCTTAAGCTCTGAGGGCCAGGACACTGGGGAGGGACCTGGGGAGACAGATCCCAGGAGCCTGGGCCTGGGAGGACCTTTCCTACGCCTGTCTGAGCACAGGCGTCACCGCCGTGGTCCTGGGGAAAAGCTGCCCCAAGGTGTCCTGAGCCGGGACTCGCTGGAAGGTTCTTTCCAGCCCCCGTGCCAGTCCCCACGGCTTGTGGCTGTGCCAGGGGCTCCTCTCTTGGTTTGCTTGGCATCTGGGGCTGACCCTTGGGCAAGAGGCTGAGGCCCAGGATGAGAGCCGGGCCCTGGCCCCCAGCAGGGTGTGGTGTGCTGGCCGGGATGCTCTCCTCCGGCTCCCCCTGCCCCAGCCCCTGGGGTTGGAGCTAATGTGTGACCCTGGGGGCTCCACAGGCTGCTCACCTGCCGCTGGGCGGGGGTTTGGGGGTGTGGTGAAGCCGCTTTGCCTCACTGGGCTGTCTCCTGCCCTCAGTCCCTCCCACCCTCCGGCAGCCTCCCAGAGGTTCCCAGGAGACAGTCCCGGTGCGGGCCGGGGACAAGGCCGTCCTGAGCTGTGAGACAGACTCGCTCCCCGAGCCAACAGTGACCTGGTACAGAGACGGACAGCCCCTGGTGCTGGCACAGCGGACCCAGGCTCTGCAGGGTGGGCAGAGGCTGGAGATCCTGGACTCCCAGGTGAGTGCCCGGGGACATGGGCAGCGTGGGCAGTGTAGGTGGTGTGGACAGTGTGGGTTTTGTGGGCAGTGTGGGTGTTGTAGGTGGTGTGGACGGTGTGGGCCACGTGGGCAGTGTGGGTGTTGTAGGTGGTGTGGACGGTGTGGGCCACGTGGGCAGTGTGGGTGTTGTAGGTGGTGTGGACGGTGTGGGCCACGTGGGCAGTGTGGGTGTTGTAGGTGGTGTGGACGGTGTGGGCCACGTGGGCAGTGTGGGTATTGTAGGTGGTGTGGACGGTGTGGGTTTTGTGGGCAGTGTGGGTGTTGTAGGAGGTATGGACGGTGTGGGTTTTGTGGGCAGTGTGGGTGTTGTAGGTGGTGTGGACGGTGTGGGCCACGTGGGCAGTGTGGGTGTTGTAGGTGGTGTGGACGGTGTGGGCCACGTGGGCAGTGTGGGTGTTGTAGGTGGTGTGGACGGTGTGGGCCACGTGGGCAGTGTGGGTGTTGTAGGTGGTGTGGACGGTGTGGGCCACGTGGGCAGTGTGGGTGTTGTAGGTGGTGTGGACGGTGTGGGCCACGTGGGCAGTGTGGGTGTTGTAGGTGGTGTGGACGGTGTGGGCCACGTGGGCAGTGTGGGTGTTGTAGGTGGTGTGGACGGTGTGGGTTTTGTGGGCACTGTGGATGTCGTTGGCAGTGTGGGCAGTGGTGGCATGGGTGGCATGGGTGGTGTGGGTGTTGTGGGTGTTGCAGGAGGCATGAGTACTATGGGTGGGCAGCATGGAGAGACAGGCAGGTGTGTGGCAGGGTGTGGGGGCTGCTGCCTGCTTAGCCCGTGGGACCCCAGACAGAGCCCACCAGCCTCTGGGGCAGGAGACAAGGGAAGCCACAGGGCTCCAGAGAGCTGGGTTCCAGATCTGCGTGCGTGACTCACAGGAGAGCTCGAGCAGGTTCCTGCCTGCCGCCTGCCTCAGCGTCCCCAGGGCCACGTGCTAGGCCCTCTGGCTGCCCCCCTGTAATGCCCAGGAGGGCTGCCCTCCCTCCCCGGGGTTTGAGGTCCGAATTCCCTGTCCCTCTGGAAGTCCTGGGCCCCCTCTGCTGGCCCAACACCATCCCCACAGCCCTGAGGCTCTGCCTGCCGTGGGCTCCCCAGGCAGGACCGGTGTATCTGGGGAGTCCCTGCCCTGGAGACTTCGGGGAGCCCTGGTGTCCTGCCCCAGCCCCGTGCTGTCCTCCCTGCTGCAGGTGTCAGACAAAGGTGTGTACAGCTGCAGAGTCAGCAACGCCGCTGGGGAGGCCATGAGGACCTTCAGCCTCACTGTCCAGGGTAAGTCGGGCCGGCCTGGCCGCCGTGGCCAGGGAGCTCTCACGGCACACGGGGCTGCCCAGGAGGAGAAGGGTGTGGCTGGGAAGAGGCAGGGTTGCCAGGGGTAAGGTGTGCAAGGTCTGGAATTTAGGATCAGTGGGTGACAAATAGGGCTGTGCGATGCCTGCTCTGGGGGCCGAGGAGAACGCTTCATCCCTCTGAGCCTCAGGCTGTGTTTCTCAAGCACTGTTTGAGGTTCCTGGCTGCATCATGACTGAGCAGGAGTGTTGGGATTGATTAGTGATGTCTGCTTTGGCATAGGCTTATTGTATTTGAAAAGGAGAGAGTCAGACCAAGATCTTCCATCCACTGGTTCATCCCTCAAATGCCCACAACAACCAGGGCTGGGCCAGGCTGAAGCCAGGAGGCTGGAACATAGGTTGGGTCTCTCACATGGGTGGCAGCAGCCCAGGAACCTGGGCCATCACCTGCTGCCTCTCAAAGTGTGCATTAGCAGGAAGCTGGACTGGAAGTAGAGTAGCCGGGACTCAAATCAGACACTCTGATACAGGCCGTGGACATCTCAGGGGCAGCGTAACCACTGCACCACGGGCCTGCGCCTGAGCCTCAGGTTTATCTTCCACAAAGATGAGAGCACGCTGGGGGTACCCGGCCCACTGCAGAGTGCAGGCGTAGCCTGGCACCTGGACCCTGGGATGAAGGAGCCCCTGGAGATGAGCCACTTGGGGCCGGGGACTGATGAACCCTGAGGGGTCATGACCCCAGAGCCTGGGGGTGGAACAGAGAGCACTTGATGGGATGTGGCTCAACTGTGTAGGAGGCCCCAAAATGTGGTGGATTCGTCTAGGCTGGTGGGGAGCTTGGTCCACGTGGTAATCCAGGGACCCAGGGCCCTTCCACCTGTCGCTCCTCCACCTCTGGGGGTGCTGTCCCTACTTACTGGATCCTGTTCCTGCCCACGGCCAGCAGGGGGCAGCAGGTGTGGGCGGCAGCGTTGATCTAAGCAGACGTACCGGCCCCCTCTGCTCATGCTCCACGCGTGAGAATCTGGGCAGCAGGCATGGCAGGCCACAAGGGGACGCTGGGAGATGGAGTTCCTCCCAGAGTGACCACAGGCTCAGCTGAGCACGCTGGGGGACACAGCTGAGTGCAGGGGTGGCCAAGCTGAAGCCAGGCTCTTCTTCTGGGTCTCCCACATGGGTGGCAGAGGTGGAAGCACTTGGGCCATCTTCCACTGCTTTTCCCAGGCCACTGTCAGGGAGCTGCATTGGCAGTGGAGCAGCTGGGACTCCAACCAGCGCCCTCAAACGCTGATGCCAGCGTCGCAGGTGGCAGCGTTACTGGCCATGCCACGGTGCCGGTCCCCGAACACAGTTGTTCTAAACGGCAGATGGCAGGCTTATTGCTCCCAGCTCCCAGCTCCTTCTGACAGCTCCCTCCATGAGCCATGAGAGAGGGTCATGTCTGGTCCCCAGGGGCAAAGACCTCACCTCTCGAGCTCAGCCATTCGCATTCCAGTGGTAGTGGCTTTGAGGTTCCTGACTTCATCCTGGCTGAGCAGGAGTGCTAGGATCCATTAGTCATGTCTGCCCTGGTGTAGGTGAAGAGCTGCCTGTGTATGAGCCCTGTGTTCACCATCCATGGGCTGAGTGGACCCCTTTTGGACTCTGCTTTGTAAATGCAGCCAAGTAGCTCCAGGGGAGGACCTCCCCGACCTGCCCAAGGAATCGGGGGAGGTTGAGGGTTCTGGGAGTCTGCCTTCTCTCCCACAGTGCCCCCAGCGTTTGAGAGCCCTGAGACGGAGATGGTGAGCCAGGTGGCCGGGAGCCCGCTGGTGCTGGCCTGTGACGTGTCGGGGGTCCCTGCACCTACTGTTACGTGGCTGAAAGACAGAACACCCGTGGGTGAGCACACCTGTCCTTTGTACTAGGCAAGGTCAAAGCCTGGCAGTGCCTGTCGGCCCAGCCTGCTTGTCTTGTCATGTCACTCTTGGGCTTGTGGCACCCACACAGTGGGAGCCATTCCTGAGACCCTGGTCAGCTCCTGGGAGACAGAGGACACGGGCTCTGTCTTGCCGAGAGCCCCGGCACAGCCCAGCTGGCTGAGCCTGGACTTGGCATTGGCCCAGAGCTGCTCTGCCTGCTCCCCCCAGAGTGTCTGGTCACCCCCACGCAGGCCTCCATCCTCACTCTCACCCTCCCCACACTGCAGCTGTCGGTCAGCAGACCCCCTCATCCTGTCACCTGGTCCACACCCGGGGTGCCTGCCCACTGTTCTCCTGCCACAGCCTCCCTTTCTGGCCACCACTGTGGCCCTGGTGAAGGCGGTAGCCCCTACACTGGTCTCCTGGGCCCTCTCCGTGCCTCTGGGGCAAGCTCCAGATCTGACAGCACAGCTCTGAGCAGGTGCCCTGCCTAGGCACAGCCTAGCCCGCGGGAGCACCTGTGGTGCCAGGCAGCCCGCCTCTCCCTGGCCCCCCACGCCCCAGGTGGGCTTCACTGTTTCAGATTCTCTCCCCCCATCTCTCGCTCTCTGTCTCTCTCAGTAACAATACGGAGATAAAACTCACACAGTATACAGCTCGTCCATTTGAAGCTCAGTGATTCTAGCACATTCTAGAGCTGTGCGGCCCTCTCCACAGCCGTTTTCAAACCGTTCCTCTCACCCAGCGAGAACCCCGGCACCCGTTAGCCTTTTCTCCCACCCCCCCCAGCTCCCCCCCCCCAGCCCCCGCAGCCCCCAAGCTGCTCTGGGGACCTGCAGATCTCTCTCCATAGCTTTTCACACGGTGGCGCCGCCTCGCCCACCTGTGCCGCTCTCGTGCGCCTGGCTTCCTTACCTTGCTCACTGGGCTCCGGGGAGGGCGGCCAGGCTGGGCTGGTGCAGTTAGAGGCCGGCAGGGGGAAGTGTGGTTTCAGGGGGGAAGCGGCTGGCGAGCAAGGCCCTGGAGGAGCCGCAGGGTGACCCGAATGGGTCGTGTGGGGCTGGTTCTCCTTGATCAGAAGCCTCGAGATCCGGGGGGAGGGGGCAGAGCTGGTGAGGTGGGTGGGAGGTGAGGGTGGGGCCGGAGCGAGTCCCGAGGGGAGAGGTGGAAGGAAGTAGGGCCGTCTTACAGAACAGAGTGGTCCTAGGCTGGGCAGGGGAAGGCAGTGCTGGACAGGAAGGATCTCTGTCAGCCCCCCTCCCCACCCCCTGTAAACACAGGTAGGGGGTGGGGTGTTCAGGGAACCCGGCCTGGGAGTCCCGTGGGCTTTGTGTTCAGGCCCTGTGGTTGTGCCTGGGGTGGTGGCACCCCACAAGTGAAAGCCCGTCCCGTCCCCGTGTCCCACAGAGAGCAGCACGGCCCATGGCGTCATCTCCAGAGGCGGCCGCCTGCACCTGAGTCGCCTGCAGCCAGCCCAGGCGGGCACCTACACGTGTGTGGCTGAGAACGCCCAGGGCGAGGCCCGCAAGGACTTCGTGGTGGCCGTGCTGGGTAGGTGTGCACCCCGCCCCACGGCAGCCCCTGCCGCCCCCCTCTCCCAGCCTCACCGCAGCCCCTGCCGCAGAGGCCCCCCGGATCCGGAGCTCGGGCGCCGCGCAGGAGCACAACGTCCTGCAGGACCAGGAGGTGCGGCTGGACTGCGAGGCCGAGGGGCAGCCGCCGCCCGCCGTGGCCTGGCTGAAGGACGGCGGCCCGCTGGACCGAGGCGTGGGTCCCCACCTCCGGTAAGGTCCTGCCCGTCCCCCTGCCCAGGCGGCAGGGCCTCCTGAGCCTCACGCTCCTGCCCCCCGCCCTCGCCAGGTTCTACCTGGACGGCAGCTCCCTGGTGCTGAAGGGCCTGCGAGCCTCGGATGCCGGCGCCTACACCTGTGTGGCCCACAACGCGGCCGGTGAAGACGCCAGGCTGCACACCGTCAACGTGCTGGGTGAGCAGCCAACAGCCAGCCTGGGACCGGGGCGGGGTCTCGGCAGGGCCCCCGGAGGGTACTGGAGACCTGGGTTCCAGGCCCACAATGCCCATGCTGTGACCCAGGCTTTGGGTCTGACTGCTCTAGGTCCCCAGCCTCATCCTCACCTCAGCCCAGTGGAGAGTCCAGGGTGGGACGGTGACCCCCACACAGTGGCCTCGTCCCTCCCATGGGGGCGGGGCTATCAGGGCCCCTACAGTGGTGGCTGCTGGGGACACACATCCAGGTCTTGGCAACACCATGTAACATCTCCCTGGGAGGAGCCCCCCCTCCGCCCAGCCCCCAACCAGCCCTCTTCTCTGCCCACGGCTAGTTCCTCCCACCATCGAGCAGGCAGCCGACGGCAGGGAGAGCCTGGTGAGCAGGCTTGGGGAACTGGTGACCATGGCCTGTCCCGTGCGGGGCTCCCCACCCATCCACGTGAGCTGGCTCAAGGACGGCCTGCCCCTTCCACTGTCCCAGCGCACCCACCTGCACAGCTCCGGCCGCAGCCTCAGGTAGGCGGGGCTCCCGGCCCCCAGCCTGCGAAGCCAAGGCCCCGGACAACTCTCGAGACAGCTGGGGCTTAAAAACATTCTAAATGGGTTTTAGAGTAAAATCTCTGTGATAGGCAGAGGGACGGGACCCCAGCCCCACAGAGAGGGGCCTCTGCCCTCAGGCACTCTCACAGTCTGGTGGGGGAGGCGCAGAACCAGGTGAAGAAACCTGATTGAACCTGACTCAGCCTGGGAACGTGACTCAGTCTGGCTGAATGTGGGAAAAGTCAGGGAGGGCTTCCTGGAAGAAGGTGCCTGAGCCGAGCCATCTTCATGCATCCAGCAGCATGTGCTGAACAGTGCTTACTGGCCCAGGCCCAGGCCCAGCAGTGAGCCTGCAGCTCTGGGTACTGGGGGGGGGGGGGAGACAAACAGAAATGAAATGTCCCGGGGGTGGTGGGTCCTGGAGAAGGAGCAGGGAGGGGAGTAAGTGGGAGGGGGCAGAGGCGGCTGCCGCTTAATGTAGGGTGGTGGGGGACAGGGGCTTAGCAGGGCCAGGTGGGGGGAGTGGGCTCTGTGGGGAAGAGCGTGCAGGCAGAGGGAGGGGCAAGGCCAGAGGACTCGAGGGAGGGCGGGGTCCTATGTGTTCAAAGAGCAGAATAGGGCCTGGGGGAGACCGGGGAGGGTCAGGTAATGGGGGCGGGACCTTGGGGGTCCTGGGAGAGACTTGGATTTTTCTTGGAGGAGATGGGAGACCCTGGAGGGCTTTCCCAGGGCGCTTGCTGACTTGGAGTATTTCCCTGTGGGAACCGTTGCCAAGTGCCCAGTCCAGTGGCACTAAGCGCACTCACGCCGTGGCGTGTCCAGTCCAGTGGCACTAAGCGCACTCACGCCGTGGCGTGTCCAGTCCAGTGGCACTAAGCGCACTCACGCCGTGGCGTGTCCAGTCCAGTGGCACTAAGCGCACTCACGCCGTGGCGTGCCCAGTCCAGTGGCACTAAGCGCACTCACGCCGTGGCGTGTCCAGTCCAGTGGCACTAAGCACACTCACGCCGTGGCGTGTCCAGTCCAGTGGCACTAAGCGCACTCACGCCGTGGCGTGCCCAGTCCAGTGGCACTAAGCGCACTCACGCCGTGACGCGGCCATCACCACCGTCCCTCTCAGACTGACACTCTGCCCATCAGACCCCGCCTCCCTGCTCCCCTCCCCCACCCCGGGCGACCACCCGTCTGCTCTCCGGGTCTCATGGGAATGGGACCCTCAGGTTCGCCCTTTGGCGCACAGCTGGCTTCACGAAGCGTCGTGTCCTCACAGTCCGCCTGAGCCACGGCGTCAGACTCTCCTCTGTCCTCAGCGCTGGGTGCTACTCCACCGTGTGGCTGGACCGCATCTTATCTGTGCGTTCAGCTGCCGATGGACGTTCGGTAGCTGCTGCAGGACGTGGGCGTGCAGATACGAGCGCACGACTCCACTCGCAGTTCTCTGGGGCCGTGACTTGGGTTTCTCAAAAGATCCTTTTGGCTTCCATGCGGACGGCAGGACAGGGAGGCGCTGTTGTGACACTTGGGGAAACTGATGTGGCCTGGAGCAGGGCTGCCGTGAGGGGCGGCCGCATCCTAGAGGTCGATCGATGGAGCTTAACATGTGGGCTGGTATCGTGGCACAGTGAGTTGAGCTGTCGCTTGCGACGCCAGCATCCCATAGCAGAGTGCCTGTTCAGGTCCCAGCTGCTCCACTTTGCTCCAGCTCCCTGCTCATGCGCCTGGGAAGGCAGCAGAAGACGGCCCCAGTGCTTGGACCTATGTGGGAGACCCAGATGGATGGAGATAGATAGATATATATGTATGTATATATATATATATATATATATTGTTTGTTTGAAAGATAAGGAGAGAGATCTTCCATCCACTGGCCTACTCCCCAACTGGCCACAACAGTCAGGGCTGGGCCAGGTTGAAGCCAGGAATGTAGGACTCCATCTGGGTCTCCCACATGGGTGGCAGGGGCTCGAGTTCTTGAGCCGTCACCTGCTGCCTCCCGGTGTATCAGCCGGGAGCTGGAACGGGGAGGGGGGCCGGGCCGGGAGCTCAGGCACTCCCGTGGGAGACAGCCATCTAACAGCAGCACCACACTGGATGGATTTGGAGGGGAGCTGATGGTGTTTGTAAAGAGATGAGAGAGAAGGGGGTTACCCAGCCTGCCTGGAGGCGGAGGCGCCACTGTGGGCGAGCCGGTGGGCGAGAAGCCTGGAGTTCTGGTTGACCGCGCTGGGCTGTGTCACCCCAGCTCGCCGTCAGAGGGTCTCTGAAGATGAGGCGTGTTTGTAGCAGGAACACACACAGGGTGTAACCAGGAGGCTGAGCGGGGCGAAGGTTTAAAGGCGAACCGAGCAGGACGAGATCAGATATTTGGACGAAACAACCCCAGGCCCCAGAGTCAGTGATGAAGGGTGGTGCCCACCGAGGGGGGACAGACGGCCCTGCAGACTCTGCTGTGGTCCTGATGGAGTGCGTGTGACTGTCACTCTCGGGCAGTCTCGCGAGAGCCCTTCTCTCTCTCTCCCTCCCTCCCTCCCTCCCTCCCTCCCTCCTCCCTCCCTCCTCCCTCCCTCCTCCCCCCTCCCGTCTGTCTCTGGGAGTTCAGGATCTCCCAGGTGCAGCTAGCAGATTCTGGCGTCTTCACCTGTGTGGCCTCGAGCCCTGCTGGTGTGGCCGACAGGAACTTCACCTTGCAGGTGCAAGGTACGGAGCAGGGGCTGGGCTGAGCGGGTCCTTCCGCCTTGCTGGTGAGAACCAAGGCCTTTGGCCCCCTTCCCACCTGGGTGCCAAGGGCAGAACTTGTGGTGCCGAGGCAGGGCGAATCCAAGCTCCGTCTTGGGTTCGTTGGGTGGCTCGCTGGTTTATCGCCAAGTGATCATTGGGCACTCCCGTGTGCCTGGGATACAGCAGTGGGCAGGGTGGCTGCTCTCCCAGAGGAAGGAGAGGATGCTGTGGGAACATGGATGAGGGGGCATCTCGCCTTGGGGACCCTGGGGAGGCTTCCTGGAGGAGGCGAGGTCAAAGCCGAGTACCGGGGATGAGCAGGGCACTCTGGCCTGTGCAGAGGTCCCGGCGTGGGGTGAGATGGCTCCTGCCTGTCCTGTATCTTCCACAGTGCCCCCCTTCCTGGAGCCTGCAGAGTTCCAGGAGGACGTGGTGGTGGTCCGCGGCTCCACGGTGGTCCTCCCGTGCGAGGCCCGGGGCAGCCCCCTGCCCCTGGTGTCGTGGGTGAAGGATGGGGAGCCCTGGTTGGCCCAGAGCCTAGAACAGGGGCCGGGGCTGCAGCTGGAGGCCGTGGGAACTGAAGACTCGGGGACCTACTCCTGCGTGGCCGTGAGCGAGGCGGGCGAAGCCAGGCGGTATTTCCAGCTAACCGTGATGGGTGGGTCCCCGGTCCTGGGGGGTGGGGGGTGATGGGAAGGCGGTAAACGAGACGAGTCCACCCCAAGTCTCCTGGGAGTGGGGCTCAGGGACGGGCTTGGTCCTGGACAGAACGCTGCGCTGGCCTGGCCTGCAGGGGCGGGCGGCCGCATGTTTGATGTCCCGGGGGCTGTGCTCATCTGCCTTGCCCACCAAACCTTGGTAGCAGACGGAAGAGCATGAGTCACCCCAATCGGGGGCAGAGCCCTAAGACTCGGCGCAAAATCCTGCGCGTGTGGTGCTGTGTGGGAAACTATCTCCCCTCCCCCATACCGTGTCCTCACTGGTTTGAAAGCACAAATAACTGTCCCTGGGAGATGGTCCTGATGTCTCCAGGTCCCCCCCACCCCCTCGCGAGCATCTGTTCTGGCTCTGAATGCTGTCAGCATCTGGCTTGGGGCTGGGCGGTGGAGAGAGGCTCCAGCATCCGGGTCCTGGCTGACAGGGTGCTGTGACTGGCAGATCCCCCCCACATCGAGGACTCGGGCCAGCCTGCAGAGCTACTGCTGACCCCCGGCACCCCCATGGAGCTCCTGTGTGATGCCCGGGGCTCCCCCCCACCCAACATCACCTGGCATAAGGACGGGCAGGCCCTAAGCGGGCTGGAGAACGGCGGCCGAGCTCCACGGGCGCTCCAGGTGCAGGCTGTGCAGGTGCTGTGCCTGTCCTCGGGGGAGGGAGGAGCTGCACTTCCCCCAGGGTGATGGCCACAGCTCCTCCTGGTGCAGGGCCTGAGGTTGTGGAGGTGCCCGGGCCGTGCCCTCAGGATCTCCCAGCCAGATCAGAGCCACGGCTGGTGCCAAAATCAGATAACTCCCCATCTAGGTGGGAGGGGGCTGGTGCAGTCGGAGGGGACTTCTGGGAAGAGGTGGGTCTCGCACCAGGGATGAGATGGAGGTGGAGAGATCCCGAGAGAGGGCCCGAGATTGGCTGAAGAGAGAGGGGCAGCCCCAGCAGCCCAGGTGCAAATCCTGAGTCCCTAGCAGTGTAGGAAGGGGCCGGGCAGCTGCTCACCCTGCTCTGTCCCCAGGTGCGTGACTCTGGGCTGTACACCTGCCTGGCCGAGAACCCAGCAGGTGAAGTCGAGAAGAGCTTCCGGGTCAGGGTTCAAGGTAGGGGGCTTGGGGTGGCAGGGGTGGGAGGCAGGACGGGGCCCGAGGGGGTGGGTCCGTCTCTCACACTCTCTTGTGCTCCTCAGGTCCCCCAAATGTTGTTGGGCCCCAGGGTCTCCGCTCTGTGGTCGGCCTGGCCCCAGGGCAGCTGGTCCTAGAGTGCTCGGTGGAGGCTGAGCCAGCACCCGAGATCCAGTGGCACCGAGACGGCATCTTGCTGCAGGTGAGCGCCAGGATGGGAACCCAGGGCCCGGCCTTCTGCCCCTCACGACCCTGGCCCCTGGCCACACTGTCCCGGGTCCCAGCGCTGCCCTGGGTGGCACCATGGGTAACTGCTCTGGGGCCACCCTCTGCCCCTTGCTATCTTCATCCTCAGGTAGGGGGTGGGGTCACTGAGGCAGGCTGGGACAGGCACCCAGAGCTGCTGAGGCACACCCCAGCATTCTTCCCATGCCGCCTTCGCGCTGCGCGGCCTGGCTGTGCGTCCTGGGGCCAGGAACTGGAGCTCTCTGCGCTCACCCGCCGGTGGCACCAGTTTGCAGCCATGGACGCACGGGTCACAGCCTTTGGACGGAGCTCCAGGGACAGGGAGCTCTCTTCCTCCAGGGGGTCAGGGCCTGCGGCCAGCCTGGAGTGGGGCAGAGACCGTTGCCTGAGACCCTGGTCCCCCTCGCCTGGCCCAGCCTTGCACTGCTGAGGGTCTGTCTCTTGCCCTGGCTGGGGACCCTGCAGGCGGACGCCCACACCCAGCTCCCCGAGCAGGGCAGGTTCCTCCAGCTGCAGGCCCTGAGCACCGCCGACAGCGGCAACTACAGCTGCACAGCCCGCAACGCGGCGGGCAGCACCAGTGTGGCCTTCCGCGTGGACATCCACAGTGAGTGTGGCCTGCCCCGCCCTGCCCACGCTCCTGAGAGTGACAGGTGCCCGACCCACTCCCTCTGTGCCCCTCCCCAGTGGCGCCCACCATCCAGCCGGGACCACCCAGTGTGAACACCTCGGTGAACCAGACGGCCCTGCTGCCCTGCCGGGTGGACGGTGCACCCCTGCCCCTCGTGACCTGGAGGAAGGACGGGGCCCCTCTGGATCCTGGGAACCCCAGGTGGGGGCTGGAACAGGAGGGCATCTGGGAGGGTCTTTGTGGGCTGTAAACAGAAACTGACTTGGGCAGGTGGAGCAGAAAAGTGAGTCCATCACCAGGTCGTGGGGCACCTCTCCGAAGCCAGGGACAGCTAAGTGACGGAGAGGCCAGGGGTTTCTCCCAGTGTCTCTGGTTGCGTGTGGCTTGTGTGTGCTCTTTCTCTCTCCCCACCCCCAGCAATGAGCAGGCAGGAACACACCCTGACCCACCCACAGACCCCTAGTTGATGGCTCCAAGGCAGAGTGAGCTCTCTGTGAATCACACATCCCAGGGCGGAGAACGTCATTGGCTCAGTCTGAGGGATCTGTCCATCCCGGTCCAATCAACTTGGGCTGGGGGCGGGATTATACAGTCCAGCCAGGTACTTGGGGAGGAGCCATTCCCAGAAACCATGGACATGGTGCTGCCTGTGGGCTCCTGGAGAGAGGCAGGGGCCAGAGGGGGGCTGGGGAGCCAGAAGCAGTCCCTCTCTAGACCTGTCTAATGCTGGGCTGAGGGCGGGGTGCTGCTCATGCTGTCACCCTGACCTTGACCTCACAGGTGCAGGACTCAGCCCCAAGTTGGTGTCCTCTTGCTGCAGGGGTGGGGAACATCTGGCCTGAGGGCCGTGTAAGACCGTGAAATCTTTGGTCTGGCCCTGCCAGGCAACCGGCTGCAGGAGAGACTTGAAATTCAGTGAATCGATAGCAGGCTCATTCTTAAGTTGAGAATTTTGCGGGCCCACGAATGATGCTATAGATATCCAAGTGACCCTTGGCAGGAAAAAAGGTCCCTACCCCTGTCTTACTGGGAACACTGGGGCAGAGGGGAAGGGCCCCGCGGTCTCCATGGAGACCCCTCTGTCCACTCCAGATTGGAGCTGCTGCCCGAGGGTTCCCTGCGGATCCAGCCAGTCCTCGCCCAGGACGCCGGCCACTACGTGTGTGTGGCATCCAACTCCGCCGGCTCCGATCGGCAGAGCCGCCACCTCCGCGTCTTCGGTGAGTGACATGGGGAGGGCTCACTCCTGCCTTGAGTGCCCGGTCCCTGCCGGGATCCGGTCCTGCTTAGCTTCCGGGTCGGGAACCAGGGCAGTGGTCCCCAAAGGTGTCTGACTGCAACGCCCATTAGTACGAAGTGTTGACGCTGCGTATCTATGCCTGTGCACACATCACGCACCCTTGGGACGATGCCGTTCTGCTAAATGATATGAAGCGTGTGCCGAAGGGGAATGCGGGCAAGCAAGCGACGCGGTCACCGGGATCTGTGGCCTCGCGGGAGGCCCCTCTGCCGGGCCCTGGCCTCAGCAGGAGCTGATGGGCAGTCAAGCGCTGCAGGTCTTGCTCAAGGAGGCCAGGCCCAGCCTTGGCTGTTGGATGTTCTCCCCCAGGGTCTCTCCTGCCCCTGCCTTTGCCATCTCAGCATGGGTTGCAGGTGGTTTGGGCACAGCCCTGCCCCCACCGCACCTGTCTCCTGACAACTTGTCCTCTCCCCAGCGCCGCCAGCCATTAGCCCCAGCCCCTCCAATGTGACCCTGACTGCCCACGTCCCGGCCTCGCTGCCCTGTGAGGCCAGCGGCTCCCCCAGGCCCCTGGTGGCCTGGTGGAAGGACGGACAGAAGCTCGACTTCCGCCCACAGCCGGGCGCCTACCGGTAACACCTGCCCTTCCTGGGCTTCCTGAGATATATGGGAGGGGGAGGGGATGCCCACCTCACAGTGGGGGCCAGGCCAGGAACAAGGCGGGGACCAGAGTTTGTGTTACAGCCTCGGGGGGCTCCGGGGGTCTTTGCACTGAGACAGATGGGGACGCCCAGCAGGGGACGAGGGCATTTGGGACACACGGCCTGACAGTTACACTTGTTACAGTCACTGTATAAGAACAGACTGTGAGGTCTGAGTTCGTCTGGCTGAGCCTGGACATGCCGACTGCTCCCCAGGCTCTGTCTCCCCATTGCTCAAGACAGCTGGTGTTAAATGATCGTGGGGTGCACAGATGGACCTGACCCCCCAGTGCCTCGCCCAGCATCTGCTGTGTGGGGTGCCGGATCGCCACGGGTGCTCTATCCACCTGCGCTTTCTGAACAGGGGCTTGAGCGTGGCTGTCATTACAGAAGTTATCCCTGTGTGACTGCAGACACACACAGGGCGGGAGATAAAGACGCACCCTAAACCCACCGGCTAGACCTTTGGTGGGAGAAACTTCTAGAAGAAACACTACAGTCAGAGCTGGGGGCCCGAATAGAGGAAGGGCAATGGTTGTGAGACCACGCCCATCCAGACGCCTGGGCAGGAAGGCCCTGGTGGCCTCGTCTCGGCCAGCCTGGCCAGTCCCTCAGCCGCCCGTCTGCCTCCCCCAGGCTCCTGCCATCCGGTGCCCTGCTTCTCATGGCCCCCGGGCCCCAGGACTCAGCCCAGTTTGAGTGTGTGGTGAGCAACGAGGTGGGCGAGGCCCGCAGGCTCTACCAGGTGACCGTCCTCGGTGAGTCGGGGTGGGAGGTGGACCAGGAAGCCCGGGTCAGGGGCAGCCCCTGTCCCCTGTCTACTTGCAGGACTTGCCCCGGTTTCCTGCCAGTCTTCCTGCGGTTCCCAGGATACCTCCTCCAGGAAGCCCTCTTGGATCCTGCCTCCTCCCCACCGCCCAACCAACTCCAGCGCCAGCATAGTTGCTGGCATATGGGACAGGCAGAAAAGGCCCCTCCCGATCCAGGATGTTCTAAACCCAGATCGTACCTTGTCCTCATCTGGTTGAAATCGGCCCCTCTGGGGTGGGGTTTGGCCTAGTGGTTAGGACACTGGGTTCTAATCCCGGCTCTGGCTCCTGTCTCCAGCGTCCTGCTCATGCCATAACCACTTGTCAGAAAGAAGAGTTTGAAAACCACAGGGGTGGGCACTCACCTTATCAGACACCTACGCTCCACGTCAGAGCACTGGGTTCGATCCCCGGCTCTGGCTCCCGGCTCCAGCTTCTCGCTAATGCAGCCCCCGGGAGGCAGTGGTGACGGCTCCAGGGGTCGAGGCCTGGATGGAGGGCCTGGCTCCCAGCTCTGGCCCAAGCCCAGCTACCGGAGGCAATGAACGGGCAGCTGAGATCTCTGTCTGTCTGTCTGTCTGTCTCTGTCTCTCTCTGTGTGTCTGCCTCTCAAAGAAGAAAAAAAAGAAAAATTAACATTATGAAAACTGCATGGATTTCAAGGGGATTTTTGCCTCAAAATGAACTCACCTTGTAATTCCATCTCTCCATGAACTTTTTTTTTTTTAAGATTTTATTTATGTATTTGAGAGGTCGAGTTAGTCAGTGAGAGGGAGAGACAGAAAGGTCTTCCATCCACTGGCTCATCCCCCAAATGGCCACAATGGCTGGATCTGAGCCAATCTGAAGCCAGGAGCCAGGAGCTTCTTCCAGGTCTCCCACGAGGGTGCAGGGGCCCAAGGGCTTGGGCCATCTTCTACTGCTTTCCCAGGCCACAGCAGAGAGCTGGATCAGAAGAGGAGCAGCTGGGACTAGAACCGGTGCCCACATGGGATGCTGGCGCCACAGGTGGAAGATTAACCCACTGCGCCACAGCGCTGGCCCCCATGGACTTTATTTTTAAAGACAGATAGATAGATAGATTGATTGATTTAAGAGCCAGAGTTATAGAGAGGGAGAGGGAGAGGCAGAGAGATCCTCCATCCCCCGGTGATGGGTCAGGCCGAAGCCAGGAGCTTCATTTGGATCTTCCACGCGGGTGCAGGGGCCCAAGCCCTTGGGCCACCCTCTGCTGCTTTCCCAGATGCATTAGCAGGGAGCTGGATCGGAAGCAGAACAGCTGGGACTCCAGCTGGAGCCCATGTGGGGTGCTGGCGCTGCAGGCCGAGGCTTAACCTATACAACACCGGCCCTTCTCCATGAACTGATTAAAGCACTACCGTGTCCCTGAGCCCCCAGATACTTGCTGAATGAGCAAAGGAGACAGCCCAAGTCTGTTGTCCCTGCCCATCTCCCCACCCCCCCACGTCACCCTGCCCCCAGCCTCTGCTTAGAGTCCCCAGCCCACCCCCTGCCAGTGTCCCTGTGCCCTCAGCAAGCCTTTGTCTTGGGTTTCAGTACCTCCCACCATCGCGGACGACCAGACGGACTTCACCGTGACCAGGATGGCGCCTGTGGTCCTCACGTGCCACAGCACAGGTGTGCCAGCCCCGGAAGTTTCCTGGAGCAAGGCGGGCGCCCGGCTCGGGGTGCGGGGGAGCGGCTACCGTGTCTTGCCTTCAGGTAAGTGAGGGCGGACCCCAGAGACACAGAGAATGGGCACAGAGCCCCTAGGTAGAGCCAGGTGGACAGCCCTGGCCTGGCTCTGCTGCCCCTGGCTGGGTGGCTGGGGGCGCCCTCTTTCCCTCCCTGAGCCTCTGTGGCCTCCAGTGGTTCCCGGATGCTCACTGGCAGCTCAGTGCTGTTTCAAGGCAAAACGAGGGGAATAGCTGTGAGCTGAGTGCTTTGTGTGGGGGGGTAGTTATCCCTGATTCTGCAACGTCGCTCTCCCCCCTTTGGTGTGAAAGTCTCTCTCTGATGAAATCAGGGTTGGTGTGATGGCAGCTTTCCAAACACCTTTGCTTGTCAAAGTAGAAAGGTAGCAACTTTGGGGTACTCTCCACGCTCAGATGACTTTGTCAGCTGGTTAGCAAAATCCTGAAGTGTGCACACCACAGCCCAGAGCTAAGGGGTTCTTACTTAAGAGACAGAGAGGGGCTGATGCCGTGGCTCACTAGGCTAATCCTCCGCCTGTGGTGCCGGTACTCCGAGTTCTAGTCCCAGTTGGGGCGCTGGTTCTGTCCCGGTTGCTCCTCTTCCAGTCCAGCTCTCTGCTGTGGCCGGGAGGGCAGTGGAGGATGGCCCAAGTCCTTGGGCCCTGCACCTGCATGGGAGACCAGGAGGAAGCACCTGGCTCCTGGCTTCGAATTGGCACAGTGCACTGGCTGTAGCGGCCATTTGGGGGATGAACCAACGGAAGGAAGACCTTTCTTTCTGTCTCTCTCTCTCTCACCATCTAACTCTGCCTGTCCAAAAAAAAAAAAAGAGAGAGAGAGAGAGCGAGAGAGAGAGAGACAGAGAGGGCCCTGGTGCTGTGTCGTGGTGGGTAAAGCCACCACCTGCAACACCAGCTTCCCATATGAGTTCCAGTTTGTGTCCTGGTTGCTCCACTTCTGATCCAGCTCCCTGCTAATGGCCTGGGAAAAGCAATGGAGCGTGGCCCAAGGGTTTGAGCCCCTGCCACCCAGGTGGGAGACCCAGATGAAGCTCCTGGCTTCAGCCTGGCACAACCCCGGCTGTTGCAACCATCTGGGGAATGAATCAATGGATGGAAGATCTCTCTCTGTCTCTCCCTCTCTAACTTTGACTTTCAAATAAATAAATCTGTTTTTTTGAAAGGTTTATTTTATTTATTTGAAAGGTGGAGTTACAGAGAGAGGGGAAGAGATAGAGAGATCTTCTATCCACTGGTTCACTGCCCAGTTGGCTGCAATGGCCAGGGCTGGGCCAGGCTGAAGCCAGGAGCCAGGAGCTTCTGGGTCTCCCACATGGGCACTGCTTTCCCAGATGAATTAGCAGAGAGCTGGATCAGAAGTGGAGCAACTGGGACTGAAAGTGGTGCCCAGTCGGGTGCCAGGGCTGCAGGCTGTGGCTTAACCTGCTGTGCCACAGTGCTGGCCCCAATAAATAAATGTTTTAAAAAAAGAGAGACAAAAAAGCAAAGAGAGACCTCCCATCTCCTGGCTCGCTCCCCAAATACCCACCCTGGCTGGGGGTGGGCTGAGCCAAAGCCGAGCCAGAAACCCCGCCCAGGTCTGTCCAGTGAGTGGCAGGGACCCGAGCCCGTGGCCATCAGCGCTGCCTCCCAGCAGCTGCCTGGCAGGAAGCTGAAACCAGGAGCAGCGGCAGGTGTCACACCCATGCAGCCCGATGTGGGACGCGCGCATCTTCACCGCGGGGCCACACACCCGCCCCCAGGGTGTTCAGCCCCTTCGGGAGCCATGGGCCACTCCTTCCGACCTGTGGCTACGGCAGAGTCCCCCACGCACAGTCAGCCACGGTTCTGGTTCCGCCTGGGGCCGGGGCGGGGGCTGCAGGGAGTTGTAGAGTCCTGTGGGTCTTGGTCCCCGCGCCCCAGCCAGTGCCCAGAGGTACAGGAGGATGATGCTGAAACCCCCTCACTCCCTGGCCGAGGCGCAGCCTGCAGTCTGGGGAGACAGACGGTGTTTATCGGGCAGCCGAGGCTGAGGGCGGGCGGGCAAGAGGCGGGCAGAGGCAGCAGTAACCCCGGGAGGCCCCGTAGGATCAAGTCCTCTGGCAGCGCGTGGTGAGAGCAGGAGGGTATGGGGCCGTGAGCCAGGGGCTGCAGGCAGGGCAGTGGCAGATCCTAGAGCGTCTGAGCCCATCGTGTCTGATTCTTTGTACACATGGGGAAACGGACACCAGGAGACTGGCGGGGACTCGCCCACAGCTCTGCTCCGGCCCACCCCAGGTTCCCCCACCTGACCCCCTGTGCTGTGTACCGTGGGTAGGGAGGCAGGTGAGTGTCCCGGGCCAGAGCACCAGGCCAGGGGTGCATCAGAGCCCAGCCACCTCCATCGCCGGGGACCCCTCTCCCCCTCAGGTGCCCTGGAGATTGGGCAGGCCCTCCCCATCCACTCCGGCCGCTACACCTGCACAGCCCGCAACTCTGCCGGCATAGCCCACAAGCACGTGGTCCTCACTGTGCAAGGTAAGAGGCAGAAGCCCTGGGGCAGGGGAGCAAGGGAGCTAGAGAAAGGGGTGGGCTGTGGGGGAGGCAAGGCCTTGGGTCCCGGATGCCCGGCTCTGCCTCTGATCCGACTCCCTGGTGGGATCTTAAGAGAAGGGCCTCCCCCTGCGTCACTGCTGCTGCAGCTGAGGCTTCCAGAACCTTCTGTCTCTTTAGAGACTGCTGGGTGGAGGGACTGGCGTTAATGACACCCGAGGGACCTCTGCCACCCCCACCCCCACCCCCACCATCTCTCCGTGCCTTCGCAGCCTCCCCCGTGGTGAAGCCACTGCCCAGCGTGGTTCGGGCAGTCGAGGAAGAGGAAGTGTGGCTGTCCTGTGAGGCCTTGGGCATCCCCCGGCCCACGGTCACCTGGCAGAAGGAGGGGCTCAGCGTCCCCGCAGGTGAGACCCACAGCAGCCAGCCCTAATGACCCGGGAAAAGCAGTGGAGGACGGCCCAAGGGTTTCAGCCTCCCTGGGTTCCCCTGCGTGCCCCAGGGGACCCCACGGCCTTGCTCCGCCCAAGCACGTCCCCGCCCCTGCTCGGTGTCCCCACAGCCTGAGTGGTCAGGGACGCGTGGCTCAGCTGGTCTCAGGGCTGGGTTTCCGCTCACTCCATCACTCGGCTGCCGGGAGGCTGCCTTGGCAGGCAGCATGGCTCACGCTGCTCTCCTCCCCTCCCCGGGGGGTCCCTAGCCCCAGCTACCACCCCTCAATTTCTCTGCCACACCCAGCGTCGAGGACCCAGGTCCTCCCTAGCGGCCAGCTGCGGATTCTCCGTGCCAGCCCGGAGGACGCCGGCAACTACTTTTGCATCGCGCAGAACAGCGTGGGGAGTGCCATGGGGAAGACACGGCTGGTGGTGCAAGGTGGGCCCGAGGAGGGGCTGGGGGCCCGCTGACCAGGGGGCTTTGAGGCTCTGGGAGCTCCTCTCCCGCTACCCAGCTCTGGGTCCCAGCAGGACACACCCCTGCACTCCTCCCCCCGCCACGCCAGCACTGATGGTTCTAGAAGGAATTGGCTTCTCCCCTTGACCTGGCCTCAGACAACTGCACCCCCCATGCCCTCGGCCTTCCCCCACTCCCTGCTGGACACCAGCGTGGCCATCATGTGGCTTTGCAGGAGCACACGCAGGATTAACCTATTAACCTCGCCCTCCTCTTTGACCGTTCATCTCCCCAAAGACAAAGGGGACCTCATCGGCCACACCCTGGGGAGTCTGCCGGGAGTGGCCAACACGGCTCTCCTGCCTTGGCCCCATGGCCTGCTCGGTGGGCATCTCGGGGGCTGTGCTGGCGGGCTGCTGGAGGGGGACTTCAGCTATGAACTTGGGGTCTCCTGGCTCCATGTCACCTTTGCCTAGCTGGCTCACCCATCCTGTGTGACGTGGAGCTGTCAGACATGAGGAGTCTGCCCAGGGACAGTCTGCCGGGCCTCTGTGCTGAGCTCCCAGTCACTGTGTGTGTGCACAGGTGCAATGGGTCACCCGTCACAGCTTCGCCAAGTTCAGGGAGTCCTCAGTGACCATGGGCAAGGACCTTGGACCAGAGTTAGTAGGGGCAGCTGATAGGGTAGGGCTGAGGGGCCATGCCACGGTCAAGGGCCCTGGGGCAGAGGTGGCCCACCCAGCACCGGTCCAGTTTCCAAGTGGGCCTTTTCTGCCACAGTCCCGCCTGTGATCGAGCCCACCCTCCCTGACCTGTCCACTGCCGAAGGCTCCCACGCCCTGTTGCCCTGCACGGCCAGGGGCAGTCCCCAGCCCGACATCACCTGGGAAAAGGACGGTCAGCCTCTGTCTGGGAGCCGGGGGAAGTTCACCCTCCAACCTTCTGGGGAGCTGCTGGTCAAGAACTTGGAGGTGAGGCCCAGCCCACGGGGTCGAGGGGAGAAAAACCTCAGCAGCCTGGGAACAGTGACTGCCTGCTGAGCCCCAGTCCACCACTGTGCACTGAGCCCTGGTCCTGCACTCTGAGCTGAGCCCTGGTCCCTCTGTGCTGAGTCCCCGTCCTCTGCTCCACACTGAATCTGGTCCTGTACTCTGAGCTGAGCCCGAATCCTGCATTCTGTGCTGAGCCCTGATCCTCCACTCTGAGCTGAGCCCTGGTCCCCCACTCTGAGCTGAGCCCTGGTCCCTCTGTGCTGAGTCCCCGTCCTCTGCTCCACACTGAATCTGGTCCTGTACTCTGAGCTGAGCCCTGGTCCCCCACTCTGAGCTGAGCCCTGGTCCCCCACTCTGAGCTGAGCCCTTGTCCCCCACTCTGTACTGAGTCCTGGTCCCCCACTCTGAGCTGAGCCCGTCTCTCACTCTGAGCTGAACCCTAATCCTGCATTCTGTGCTGAGTCCTGGTCCCCCATGCTATACTGAGCCCTGGTCCCCCACTCTGAGCTGAGCCCCAGTCCCTCACTCTGAGCTGAGTCTGATCCCACACTCTGCGCTGAGCCCTGGCAGTCTAGGAGCCTGGAACCTGGGGCACACAGGTGCTACCATCCCACACACAGCTGACAAAGCCAAGGCCCAGAGTGTCCTTGGTGGTCCTGAGATAACACTGGGGCTAAGAGACAGAACCGTTGTTTGAACCTGGGCCTCCAGTCAGCTCTGGGGGCAGGGGCTCCTTTGGGAGCCGCTGGGACACGGTGTCAACTTTGTGTCTCCAAAGCACAACCACATGTTGACGTGAAACATTCTCCATGGCCTGGGGGAGGTCTTGAGCCAGGGGTGCAGGTGGGACCCCAACTTCCATCAGATTCTATCATTGCAACATGGCAGCCCCTGCCCCACAGGGGAGCAGGTAGTGCAGGGGTGAGCGCCCAGCCTGCAGTGTGCCCGGGAACCTCCCCTCCCAGGACCTCGGCCAGGCCCTGTCTGTGAAGACCTTCCTCACAGGAGAGTCGGGCGTGGGTCAGCTGGTGCAGGCCAGGACCTGAGCACAGGAGGCTCCCATCATGCACCTGGCCCTGGGCGGTGCAGGAGCTGCAGCAATGCGCTGGAGCCAAGGTGGAGCTGGCCCGGTTGCCGCTGTGTGACCTTGAACACGTTGTAGCCTTGAACACGTTATGAGCTTGAACACGTTGTGACCTTGAACATGTTGTGACCTTGAACACGTTGTGACCTTGAACACGTGGCGACCTTGAACACGTTGTGACCTTGAACATGTTGCGACCTTGAACACGTGACCTTGAACATGTTGTGGCCTTGAACACGTTGTGGCCTTGAACACGTTGTGGCCTTGAACACGTTGTGACCTTGAACACGTTGTGAGCTTGAACACGTTGTGGCCTTGAACACGTCGCGACCTTGAACACGTCGCGACCTTGAACGCGTTGCGACCTTGAACACGTTGTGGCCTTGAACACGTGGCCTTGAACACATCGCGACCTTGAACACGTTGCTTCACTTCCCCGGGCCAGATGCTCCCGGGGATCCAGCGGGAGTGGGTCCCCTGGAACATTCCAGCCCGTTACCAGGGTGGGGGCCAGTTCCAAGCCCCCTGCCTCCCTCTGCCCACAGGCCCAGGACGCTGGCACCTACACGTGCACTGCAGAGAACGCCGTGGGCCTGGCCCGCCGCCGCGTGCACCTCTCCATCCTGGCGCTGCCCACATTCACCACCCTGCCCGGGGACCGCAGCCTGCGCCTCGGGGACCGGCTGTGGCTCCGCTGTGCGGCCCGGGGCAGCCCGACCCCCCGCATCGGCTGGACCCGCAACGACCGGCCAGTCACAGGTCTGGGCCTGCAGTGGGTGGCCGGGACAGAGACCCAGGACCCCGGGGGGCCGAGGAGGGCAGGAGGATGCCCGGACCAACTCAGTGGACAGGAGGTGGAGAGACCATCGGCCAGCCTTGGACGGCGGGTCTGCGGACTTGGTCCCGGGTGGGGGGCGGGGCAGCCCAGCGCATAACCAGCCACACCTGTCAGAGCCCACCCACAGGGCCAGGAGGAGGTGGCCTGGGCTCCAGCCCAGAGCTGCAGCTCCCATGGTGCCCTCGGCACACCCTCTCCCTGGGCCCCTCCTTACATTAGAAGATGCTTCTTAGTTCCTGCACCCAGGGCTGGGTGCTGGGAAACCCCTGTGCACACCTGCAGTGCAGGCTTAGCGGGGACCACGGCTTCTGGTCCGGCCTGCGGCCCAGCCTTCCTGCCACACGCAGACAACGAGGGGTCCCGAGGACGCAGGCAGGAGCCACGCCCACACCTCTGCCGTTAACAGGCTCTGCCGCCTCAGGTGTCATGGCGGTGTTTCCACTCAGGTCGTGTGACCCTTAAGGCAGTAAATGCCAGCTCTTCATCCAGGGCCTGTGCCCCCCGGCCAGGGAGAAGGGCCACCCCCTGCCATGTCCGGGTCTTTACTCAGCACATGCAGGGGTCCCTGACTCGGGTCCCCGGGACCTCTCGCTCTGTGCCACAGAGGGCGTGTCCGAGCAGGACGGGGGCAGCACGCTGCAGCGGGAAGCGGTCACCAGAGAGGACAGCGGGACCTACGTCTGCTGGGCTGAGAACAGCGTGGGCCGCGTGCAGACCGCCAGCTTTGTCCACGTGAAGGGTAGGCCGTGTGCCCAGGCCTCGAGAGGAGCCCAGCTGTTGCCTTCTAAGAAACAGGCCCCTGACCTCCAAGCTGCTGGCCCCTCACCCTGGCGTGTGGCCATCCCCTGGAGGGCTTTACAGAGTGCTGAGGCCCAGGCCACACCCCGTGACTCAGTACACAGCCTCTCGGGGTGGGGCTGGGTGTCAGTACTTGTTACACTCCCCAGATGAGCTGGGTGCAGGTGGAGTTGGACTGGCACCTGCCACTGGACAGTGAAGCTCCCGGCCTGCCAGTTGTCCCCAGTGTTCTTGCTCCCCTAGGAGCAAGAGCGGCTCTGTGGCCCTCGGTGACCTCATGACGTCACTGCTTAACTTGAGCAGAGGTGGGGTTGGATAGAGGGAAGAGCAGCCTGGGATACCAGGTCATAGCTGCAGCTTTTGGGAGACTCAACCTCAGGACACCGGGAAGAACGGGGACCCGCACGGGACAGCCAGGAGTGGTTTGAGAGCCGCACGAAATCTCTTAGCGTTGCTGAGTGCAGCAGCTGTCCTGATGCTCATGTTTTCCAAAATACCTCTGTAGCAAGGGTAACGTGTCTCTGAGAGCGAGGTTACAACACACGCAGCACTGCATTCCCTCCTGTGCCCGTCTCAGGCATCACTAATCGATCACTGCACTCAGTTTCAAATCCTCCGCACAGTTCCTGGTGACTGCCATTCTGTGAGATTTGACCCATGACATGGAAGCTGTTTGTCTTGGCTGATGCGTTGAGCACACACAGCCTTGCTGGGCTAGCAGGAGCCTCGGTGAACCCGAAGGGAACCTGACTATTCCCTTGCTGTCACCCCATGCAGAGGCTCCCACCCTGCACGGGGAGGCCTTCTCCTACCTGGTGGAACCCGTGGGAGGCAGCATCCGGCTGGACTGTGTGGTCCATGGGGACCCAGCGCCCAACATCCACTGGACCAAAGATGGCCTCCCGCTGCGGGGCAGCCGCCTCCGGCGCCGGCTGCAGAATGGCTCGCTGACCATCCACAGGACCGAGGCAAGGCGGGGCCTGGCGCCCTGGGGCGGGGCCGGGCACCAGCACAGCCCTGTGCTTTCTCTGACCCTCTGCACTCCTGAGCACTCCCTGCCTGTTCCCCATGGCCCCGGTGACCCCGCCAGGGGCACTGAATTTTAACTTTGTCAATCAAGCCCGCCCTCCAGCAGGGCTGATGGTTATCCCAGCCTCATGGGTTGATAGCAAGGACCAGGGACGTGATCCATACCAGGTCTTTGGGCATGGTCTATGGGGAACGCCCCCAGCACAGGATGGGTAAAGCCCTGTGGGGCCTGGCAGGCAGGCGCTGGTGCCTCATTTTACAGGGGGAAGACAATGAAGTTCAGAGTGACCTGTGCCCAGTAAATGCAGCAGGCAGGAGCCCACCCAGGTCCCTGACACCTGTTCCCTGCAGTTCCCAGGGCCTCTGGCCTGGGGCAGCCCCTGTCACTTTCCACCCCATGCCCTGCGCTCCAGTGGTTGCTCCGAAGCCCTCAGACCAGTCCTTGCTCCGGTTTGTCTGGGAGGCCTTGACCGCCACAGATCAGGGCAGAGGTGGTAACAGCAGCAGTGGCGCCGGTACCGAGCACTGACCACATGCCAGGCACCGCGCTTCGCACTTGAAGGGCGCGTTTCACTGACAGGCGGGGAAGCGAGGCTCGGGGCCGTGATCGTGGCCGGCAGTGGCTTCAGCGGGGTCTGCCGTGGGGTGGAGTTTGCTCTCCTGTGGTTCCCACAGCCAAGTCTACGCTGCCGGGATTCTGAGCCGGGTGGTTCCAGGCCGTCCCTTGCCTGTGGCCCCCGGGGCAGGGCAGGCTGCAGCCACCACCCGCCTCCGGGAGACTCCCACTGCTCTGAGAGCTCCTGCAGGTGAGAAACACGGTGGGAGGCCCAGTGTTTCCCAAACTTCGTGAACCATGGAACCCTTTCTGTCCAAGGAACCCCAGGTAACTTGCCGTGGTGCGAGAACACTTCCCCATGCACGATTTGGGGCAGGTGGATCAAAATCCCGCCTTTGCCGGCTGGTGGCCCCACTCAGAGCAGCAACTCCAGGGCTGTGGTCTCTGCCCCACCTGGTTCCAGACGAGAAAGGGGCTGGGGTCTCTCGGAGCCTCTGTTTGGAGGCCTGGCCGGGGCTCAGGGTCCCCGGGCGGCTGGTGCTCCGGCTGGTCAGAGGGGTCTCGGCCCTGTGGCCCTCTCGGTGCCCATCTGTTCCCAGCTGCTTCCTCCCTGAGCTTGCCCCGCTCTCCCGTGCCACCTGCAGATGGACGACGCGGGGCAGTACCAGTGCGTGGCGGAGAACGAGGTGGGCGCCGTGAAGAGAGTGGTGATCGTCCTGCTCCAGAGTGAGTGTCCCCCACCCCGTCCCTGGCCTCGCCTTCTCCGTGGAGCGGGAGCCTGGGGGCAGCCGTGCTGGGAACCAGTCTCCCAGGTGGAGGAGAGGCCGGGGACCCGGCGTCCAGGCCTAGGGCCAGCCTGGAAACCCAGACTCCCATGGCTCTTGGCGCCTGCCAAGCCTCAGGGAGTCAGAAAGCAGGCCTGAACCTCACAGGAACCCGCGGGGCCGTCTGGGTGGGGACGTTGTGGAGAGCATGCGTGCAGGAGAGCCCACGTCACAGTGTCTGCCCACCCGCACCAGCACCCGGATCAGAAAACACAGCAGGGGGGCATTTGGCCTGGTGGTTAAGATGCCACTCGAGATGCCCACATTGCATATCAGAGTGCCTGGGCCCGGCTTCCTGGGAACGCACGCCCTGGGAGGCAGCAGGTGGGGGCCCCAGCACTTGGGCCCCGGCCACCCATGTGGGAGACCTGATTTTTCAGCTCCTGGCTTGGGCCTGGCCCAGCCCTGGCTGTTGCAGGCATTCAGAGAATTAACCGGTAGTTGAGACTTCTCTCTCTCTCTCTCTCTCTCTCTCTCTTCCTCTGACTTTCCAGTAAATAAAATTTAAGAAATACAACAGTAGTATCAGCTCCTAGGCCCTCCAGCAAGTCCTCCACCCAGCCATTGCCCCCACCCCAGTAATCACTGTCCCCACTTTTGCCAGTTTTTATTTTTTACAAAAGCTTTATTGAGTTATAATTTACATTCCATAAAATTCACCCATTCATATAGCTTAATATTATTCAACCTTGAAAAGAAAGAATTTCTTTTTATAAAAGTTATTATTATTATTATTATTATTATTATTATTTGAAAGGCAGAGTTACAGAGGGAGAGGGAGAGATGGAGAGAGGTCTTCCATCCACTGGTTCACTCCCCAAATGGCCACAATGGCCAGGGCTGGGTTAGGCTGAAGCCAGGAGCTCCCTGCGGGTCTCTCACATGGGTGACAGGGGCCCAAGGACTTGGACCATCTCTGCAGCTTTCCCAGGTGCATTGGGGGGAGCTGGATCAGAAGCAGAGCAGCCATCATCTGGGTCGCCGGTGTGTCACAGGTGGAGCTTAACCTGCTGCGCCACAACCCCGGTCTCTCCACTTCCTTTGGCTGGGCATCTGTCCCGGTGTCCGGCTCGTTTTGTAATCGAGTCGTCTGTCTTATCAACGAGTTAGGAAGCCCTTTATGGAGGAGGAAGCCAGGTTCTCCGTCAGGTACAAGATGTTTTCTCGCAGGCTGGCGCTCATGCTTGCATTCTCTTCGTGATGTCTTTGGCTAGCACAAGCATTAGAGGCTGGCGAAGTGCAGATGGATCAACTCTGTCTTTTCTGGAGCACTGGTTGGGGTTCCGTATGGCCGAGGAGAAAGGCTGCCTGAGCTGCCGGTACCTCTCGTAGGCCTGCAGGCCGCTGTGAGCGGGACTCTGTGAGCGGAGGGGCTGATCATCTCCTCCGGGTACCCAGCTGCCGTGCCGTGGTCTCTGTCGGCCGCCTCCGGCTTCTCTCACTCACATTCTGCGCTTCTCGGCCTGCAGGTTCGTCCTTCTGTTCGGCTGGTTGTGAAGCGCTCCCTTATTTTGGGTGGAACTGTTTTCTTCTTTCGATTCTCAGGTTTTTCATTGCCAGTATACGGAGATACAGTTGGTTTTTATATCCTGAACCGTCTACTGCAGCCTTGCGAAGTTGCCTTTCGGCAGTAGTGACTTGGCTAGATCCCCTGGGATTTTCTGCAGGTCGTCTGTGAGTGGAGACACTGCGACCCAGCCTTCCCAGCCCGTGTATCTTTCTTTGTGTCACCCTGTGGCATGGGTTGCACCGTCTGGTCCAGTGTGACAAAGGCGTGACAGGCGCGGCCATCCTTGCCTTGTTCCCAGTCAAGGGGGAAGGGCCACTCCTGCGCCGCCATGTCAGGGCAGCTGTGGGCCGCCCTGAGTTTGTTGAGGGTTTTGGTCGCGAGTGGGGGTAGGTCTCTGCTCACAGATGAGGTGCAGTGGGAGTGCTTCTCTCCCCCAGTGAGGACAGCGAAAGCCCTGGGCTTCGCACACAGGACCCGCGGTGAAAGGTCTGGGGAGCAGGTGTCTGGCCGGAGATTACGATGCCAGTGAGGATGCCCTCGTCGAGGGCCGGGGCTCCACGCCGGGCTCGGCCTCCGGACTCCAGCATCCTGCGTGTGCACACCCTGGGAGGCAGCAGAGGACGCTCCCGTGATGGGGTCCTGCACCCCGTGGGAGGCCCAGACCAGATTCCTGCCTCCTGGCTTTGGCCCCAGCCCTGGCTGTGCTGGCATCTGGGGAGTGAGCCAGCAGACGGGAGCGTGCATGCTCGCTCGCTCGCTCACTCTCTAAGAGAGAGAAAAAAAGGCTGCAATGTGGAGAAAGGAGGGAGGAAGGGTGCAGGTCTTGGGGCCCAGGAGCAGCGTGCTGCTGAATTCGCGGTGTTTCTTCTGCCTGGGCCCGGGTGCTTGAGAGGCCGTGGCCCCGACCGAAGCCTCTGTGCTAAGGGGGTGGGAGGGGACAGCATCTCTGGGAAGGAAGCGTCTAGACAGGAGCTGCCCCATGCCAGCCGAGCGCCCTCCCCTTCCCCGTCAACAAAGACCCCGAGGGGGCCGACACCTGTCCCTCACCTGTGCTGAGGGAGCGGGGCCGTCGCCTGGAGGCCTGGAGGACACAGGCCCCTCCCACCTCTGCCCCTTCCCCGCAGTGTCCGTGGGAGCCACACAGGAGCCCTACGAGGGGCGCCTGCCCAGCTGTAGTGAGGCCCCCTCCCAGCTCGGGGCGGCTCAGTGGGGGCCGAGCAGGGGACAGACCTGCTGCTCTGCCGTGGGAGGAGCCACCTCTTCTGCCCTGGCGGCATCTGAAGATGGCGCTGAGCTGGAGGCTGAAGGAGACCCAGGGACCCGAGCACCTGGCGGGTCCCGTCCACTCTGAAACTCCCCTGCACGCCTAGGACAAGGATGACCGGAGCTCTGAACCGTTAGCCAAGGGTTCTCAGGTCGTGAGAGCAGGCCCAGCCTCCCCACCATCCAGGTTCTCCTGGTCCACAGGGCCCCAGCCAGGCCAGCTCAGTTCCCTACCAGTTTGGCCGCTTCTCCTGACCACACTTCTCTCCCCTACTGCCGGTCAGCTCCGCCCCCGGGGACGCAAAGCCTGCCATGTTGGCAGCCGGCCCTGCCCAAACAAAGCCCTGGTGATGGCCAGGTGCGGTGGGCTGGGGTGGACACAGTCCCAGCAACCATAGACTTTCTCTGCTCTGGTGCAAAACTCTGGAAGCTTCTTGTGGGTGAATGCGTCTCATTTCGGGTGGGGCGTGGTTGATTTTAGTCGTCAGGGACGACCGCTTCGCCTGCCTGTGCACCCAGCCGTGGCCGGCGCGCTTGCTGCGGCTGGTCTGTGGACTTGCCTGGGAAGCCGCTGGGCCACAGGTGCTCTTGCGGCAGGGTTCCGGGCACAGCCCTATCTGTGACGTCGTCCGCATTGTCCGTGTGGGATCGGTTTCCTTTGTCTTCACGGCTGTGTGGTTTCCCGCTATTTGGGTGGGCACTGTTTAGGCCCATGTCCACATTCACAGCACTGGGAGGACGCCCACTCACACGGCCACGAAGATCTTTCGTTTTTAAAGATTTCTATCTGTTTCGAGAGTTGGAGTTACAGAGAGAGGAGGATATGGGGGTTGGGAGCGACAGGGAGAGAGCGATCTTCTACCCGCTGGGTCACCTCCCAGGTGGCCACCGTGGCTGTGGCAGGCTCCCAAATGGCTCCCTAAGGTACAGCCACATCCCAGTCCCCAGGCCCTGTGGAAAAAGGGTCTCGGGGGCTGTGATGAAGTTAAAGCTCTCGAGACAATCACCGGTGGTGAGCGTGCCCTGAGTCACAAGTGGGCTTACACAAGAGAGGCGGAGGGAGCTCCCACACGTCCATGTGTGTGCACAGCCACGTACACACCCTGGAGGCAGAGGACAGAGCGGTGCCGCCCCGAGCCCGCCAGGGGCCGGCAGAGCAGGGCCTCCGAAGGGACAGCTCCGGGCCCTCGCTCGGTGGCGCTGGTCTTGGCAGCTGCATGGCAAGCGCTGCTCTGGTGGAGCAGCCCCCCCCCCCCCCCCACCGTCCCACGTCCGCCCCGTCCTGGGGGTCAGGAATCCTACGTGGACAGGAAGTCCATCCTGTCTTTCAGAGGAGAAAACGGGCAGGCAGTGACGTGGTGCGTGTCCTCCCACTTTGTGGGACAGAGCGGACAGGGGGGCCTCGTCCTCGTCACCAGGGACAGCCTCCGTGTTGAGAACAGAGCTTGGGTTAGCAGATCACAGCACGCCGTCTGTGCCCGCAGAGTGCACACTCACGCGTGCGGCCAACCTCATTGAGAGGCAGAGAGAGAGAGAATGAGATCTCTGGTTCACGCCCCAAGTGCCTCCAATGGTCAGGGCTGGGCCGGGCCAAAGCTGGAAGCCAGGGCCTCAATCCAGGTCTCCCACATGGGTGGCAGGGATCCAACCCCCTGAGCATCACTGCCGCCTCCCGGGATCTGCATCTGCGGAAGCTGGAACGAGGCGCAGAGCCAGGACTCAAAGCCGGGAGCTCCAGTGTGGGTGTGAGGGCCCAGCGGGCAACTTCATCTCCACCCCAACCACCTGCAGCCCTCGGACCAATTGTATGATTGCACCTGCAGTAAACATTGAGGCTTCTTCCTTGTCGTTCTGTCTAAGCAACACAGCCCAGCCACTAGTTCCGTAGCATTTACCCTGCGGTAGACGTTCTAAGTCACCTAGAGATGATTGGTGGTGCACGGCGGGGATACGCGTAGGGTCCATGAAAATCCTGCGTGTTTGATGGCAGGTCTTGAGGAGTTGGGAATCTGTTAGGGCTCCTGGAGCAGTGGCCAGCAGATACTGAGGGGTGACTGTAGATCTAACAATGGAGTACCACGCACCCACAAAAATGAATGGTTGGTTAATGGTGTGGGAAGACAGGTATGCCCCGTTGTCGGGGCGTGGCGGGGCAGGGGAAGCCGCTGTTCGCAGTGTGACCCCGTGTTCACGAGGAACAAAGGCTCGGAAGGCGCGTGCGGCAGGATCACGGGGTGGCGGGGTCCGTGTGCAATTTGCTTGCTGCTGCCCTCTGTGTTCCTAACATGGAATACACGAAAACGCTCCAACGTTCCTAAACGCTGTCTGGGCCTCCCGCAGGTGCCCCGGTGTTGGAGGTGGAGCCCCAGGACATGACAGTGCGATCAGGGGATGATGTGGCACTGCAGTGCCAGGCCACCGGGGAGCCGGCACCTACCATCGAGTGGCTGCGGGCGGGCCGAACACTGAGGGCCAGCCGGCGACTGCGCACCCTGCCGGATGGGAGCCTGTGGCTGAAACGCGTGGAGGCGGGGGACGCGGGGGTCTACGAATGCATCGCCCACAACCTGCTGGGCTCCGCCACGGCCCGGGCACTCCTGGTCGTGAGAGGTAGGGGGCGTCCCAGCCCAGACCTGCAGGGGCGGGGGGGGCTCTCCTGTACAGGGGCTTGCTCATGCGTCTTGCTCACTGGGGACCCGGCCTGCTGCCCTGTCCGCCCCTGATTCCCTCTCTGAGTCACAGACGCAGCATGAACCAGCCTGGAGGCCCTTCTGTGTCATCCTGTCCAGCCTGTCTACAGTCGGGGAGACTGAGTCTCAGAGGGGCTGTCTGCCGCCTCTTGGACAGGGGACCCTGGCTGTTCCTGCTTCGCTGGCACAGACGCATGTCCTCTGCACCCTTCACAAGCCCACGAAACAGGCAGTGCGGCAGGGGCGGCCGGTGTGCTCCCGATGGGGATCGCTGTGACCTTGCACTTGACCCGTGCCCTGCATGCGGCCTGCCAGGGGTGGGGGGATGTGGACAGAAAGGGCATTGCTTGCTGACGTAACTAAGCCTGCCTTGCTGGGGCTCCATGGTCAGTCCCCTTTACCCTCGGGTCAGACGACTTCAGAATGGGGGAGAGGACCAGGAAACCACAGTGAGATGATTCTCAATGGGCTCCTCATCCAGAAAAAGTTCAGCTGTTTGAGACATTTTTGCTTTTTAATGGTGTTTGAAGGTGGGATCTTTGGGGTTTGGAAGAGATCATGACGTCAGGGCCACCGAGATATATTCGTAGCTTCAAAAGAAGAGGAGAGGCCAGCGCCACGGCTCAATAGGCTAATCCTCTGCCTGTGGTGCCGGCACACTGGGTTCTAGTCCTGGTCGGGGCACTGGATTCTGTCCCGGTTGCCCCTCTTCCAGGCAAGCTCTCTGCTGTGGCCCGAGAGTGCAGTGGAGGATGGCCCAAGTGCTTGGGCCCTGCACCCCAAGGAAGATCAGGAGAAGCACCTGGCTCCTGGCTTCGGATCAGCGCGGTGCGCCAGCCGCAGCGGTCATTGGAGGGTGAACCAATGGCAAAGGAAGACCTTTCTCTCTCTGTCTCTCTCTCTCTCACTATCCACTCTGCCTGACAAAAAAAAAAAAAAAAAGAGAGATGAGCCGGTGCACCTGCTCTGATCCACTGTGATGGCCTCACCACGTTCAGACACAACAGGATGCCTGCTGTTTCTGGCTTCTGTAACTGGGAGCTACATAAACCTCTATGCTCTATAAATTACCTCTTTGCTCTACAAATTAGTACCCGTTGGTAGTACTGAGTTATAGCAACAAAAAGTGAACTAAAATCCAGCTGCATAAAGGGGGGAGTTGGAGACTGAAATTTCTGGGTGGTCGGCAGTAAAGACCTCCTCTGTGTGGCTTTGGTCTCCTGCCCTGCCCAGGGCAGACATCACCAACCTATCACCACACACATGATGTCAGCACCGTTCCCCCAGAGAGCCCTTGTCTGTCAGCTACAGGTGGGGCCCCTCCTGGCACCTGGTCTCATCTGCTATAGGCCAGGCAGGACACCAGCAAGTGGGGCTCTGAGTGGCCAGCGGTTCTCTGACCCCTGTCCTGGATCGCTGTCTTGGGGGAGAGCTGTGGTCTGAGCAGACCCTCCCCGACTCCAGAGCTTGATTCTGGTTCTTCCCCTCGCCTGTGTGCAGCCCCCAGCCCAGCCCAGAGCTGTGCACATGCCCTGTGTGTTTGTCCCTAGTGTTGCTGCGGCCCCATGCCCCATGCCTGGGCTTACGTAGCAGACACTGTCTGGCTGCTCCAGGGACCGGAGATCTAACACCACGGCGGGGCTGCCCACTCTGAGGCCGTGCGGGGGAATCTGCTCCGGGCCTGGCCGTCCCTGGTTTGTGGACGTGTCCGTCACCCTGAGCCCTGCCGTGGTCCTCACTGGATGCTCTGGGTGCCTGTGTCCGGATCGCCCTTTCCTAAGGACACCTGTCATGTTGACTTCATTTTAATTTGGTTTCAGATAAAGTCGCATTCTGCAGCCCTGGGGACTGGGACTTCAGCATACAAATTGGGGTGGGGGGACCCAGTTTGATCCATAACAGCCCCCTTATTCTTCAAATGGAAGCAGCGAGATTCCTCCCTCCTTAAGCTCAGTATAGGCAGCCCAGACAACACAGAGCTCTGAAGAGAAACGCGATGATCTCCCATAGATGACCGGCAGTAGCTTAGGCGGCTCCTGGGGCTCAGCTGCCCAGGCGTTTCCCTCTGTGGGTACAATGCGCTCTTTGCTTCCCAGAGGTGAGGTCGCAGCCCCAGCTTGGCCTGGCAACCTGCTCTTGTGCGTCCTCCACTGTGGGTGACGCCCACCGTAACCCACCCAGGGCTAGTCTTTCATCCGGTGGGTGTGGTTTTGGCCCCAAAGTCGCGGACCTGGTTCAATAAGCAATGTAGTTTCTTCCCGTTTCCCCTCTCGAAGCCATGCAGGGGGGCCATCTTTGCACAGTGGACTGGGTACCTCCACAGACAGGGCAGTCTCTTCAAGAGGCATTGCTAGGTGGAGGGGGGGAGGGGGGCAAGTCCCAAGTATCAACGTGTCCTCCCTCCCTGCCTGGAAGGGTCCCAGCCTGGCCTTGTGGGGGACACAGGGCCGCCGAGAGCCCCTGCCTCTGGGAAAGTGGCTGCCGGCCCTGGGCTCTGTCTCCTTCCCTCCCAAGGCAGCTCCTGCCTCCCTGTCTGCGGCCCCAGGCCTTCCTCACGCCCTCCCTAGAGGCCAAGGGCAGGTGCATCCCAGATGGGCATGAAATCTCATCAGACCCCAGACACAGGCTGTAGGACGCAGCTTCCTGGAATCTGGTATCAGCCCCACCCCCCAATTTGCCCATTTGGATCCTGGCAGCTGAATGGTTTATGTAATTTTTCGACAGATCATGGGCAATTTGTCTTTCATTTCCCCTGCGAGCCGGTGCAGGGAGAAGCAGGCCCGCGTCTGTCTCTTGCCCCTGGAATGCCGTCTGTCCCTGGGAGCCAGCTGGCCCATTACTCAGAGGAAGTGCCCCCGTGCCCGCAGCGTCTATTAGATTAGCGCCAAGGAGCCTCTTCCCCCCCCACCCCCCGCCAGGCCAGCTGCAGGGCGGCTGGAGCCAGCCACTGAAGGAATGGGGAATGTTCGGACGACAGTGCACGCCCTGGCTTGGTGCCCCCCGCCCCTCCAGTGGGCCAGCCCCCGCCCTCATGGGCTCCTGGCCTAAGCCAGTGGGTCTTTGTGAGCTGTGCCCTTGACCCCAGCTTTGCAGTTGATACGCCATCTCTGGTGTAGCTTGGGGCACCAAGGGCAGAGCTAGATGTAGCTGCTGTCCGTCATCTCGTCCCAGCCCAGGTCCCCCTCCCACGGGAACCTGGTCCCTTGGGCGTTCAGCTTGCCGCGCACTCGCTGTGTGTCCTTGGGCACGTTGCTTCACGGCCCTGAGCCTCCGTTCACTCCTACATGTGGTGGGCACGCCCTCGGCTCCTGCTTGCTCTGGGGGCATGGGGAGTGGATAGTGATAGTGCACCTGTCACAGTGTCAC
Source organism: Lepus europaeus (assembly GCF_033115175.1). Classification (NCBI taxonomy): domain Eukaryota; kingdom Metazoa; phylum Chordata; class Mammalia; order Lagomorpha; family Leporidae; genus Lepus; species Lepus europaeus. The sequence goes on along the minus strand of NC_084838.1, from coordinate 4,687,855 downwards.
TGCCGTCCTTCTCCTTCCACACAGGGGAGCCCCGGGGCAGCCGGGGCAGCATGATCGGGGTGATCAATGGCCAGGAATTTGGGGTGGCCACTCTCAACACCAGCGTGCACCAGGAGGCGGGTTCTGGGGTCACCACCATCCAGAGCAGCATCAGCCACATCCCGACTAGAGTGGGTAAGTGGGGACCCCTCCCACCCACGCTGGGCCCTGCAGGAGGCAGAGTGCCTGCTCTGAGGCTGGTGCAGGGCCTGGTACCCAGGGGATGTGTGACTGCCGCTCACAGCTAAACACAAGCCAAAGTGGACGTAGGTGGGGGCAACTCCCCCTGCACCCCGTAAGCTCCTCAACAAAGCAACTTCATTTCACACCAAACTGAGGGGTGATGTTCAGTGCAGCCATTAAGATCCCTCTTGGGACCCTGATGTCCCACGTTGGGGTGCCAGGGTTCAAGTCCTGTCTCTGCGGCTCCGGCTTCCTGTTGGCGCACACCCCGGGTGGTAGCAGTGACGGCCTCAAGTGCTTTCGGAGCTGCTGGCTGCTCTGGGGGTGGGGCTTCCCACTGGTGGCGGGGGCTGACGGCAGAGTGACAAGTCGTAGTTACAAGGGAGGGCTGTGCACTTCAGAGACACGAGAAATGGTGGGGGGGGGGGATTAGCCAGAAAACCTCACCAACCGAGAGAAGTCCACTTGCTCACAGATTCATAACACAGTGGGTCCTGCACACGTGGCGTGTTCTGGAGAGACCTGCAGACCCTGTCACCGTGGATCTGGCTGTCTCCCTCACAGGGGTCCAGGGAGGGGAGGGCAGCGCAGACAGGGTCCTCAGTGAAAGTCCTGGCCGCTGCGCCGTGTGCACAGTGCGGGGTCGGGGGCCTCTGGCCGGGGGTCCCTCTGAGCTGGCTGGCAGCGGAGAGGGAAGCTGGCGGCTGCTTTTCCAGCTGTGACAGCTGCAGAGAAACATCTGGCCCCAGGTCAGCAGGCCAGGCTCTGTTCCATGGAGGCAGATCCATGCTGGGGGCTCTAGCTTCCCCCCATTAACATGAGTGACCCTGAGCCCACGGGGGTGTGGGCGGGGCTCCCCTGGCCCAGCCCAGGGCCTCACATGAAGGTCTGAGAGCCCACATCCGGGCACTGTGCGGGCTCTCTGCTCGGAGGCAGTGGCTTGGGGCAGTCCTGCCTCTGCCGGGCCCTTCGAGGGGATGGCTGCAGGTGTAGACTTGACTGGTTTTCAGCTGCGTCCAGCAGAACCGTAAACCGGCTCTGCGTGTCCCACGCTCCGTGGCGACGCAGGGGCCTCCCTGCGTCTGCTGAACTGAGTTGGGCGTCAGTACGGTACGTGCGCTTCCTGGTGTGCAGCCACCTTCCTCCTCGTCACACTGCTTCGTGGAGGGAGCACCTGCCGGCACCGTTTCCCAGGTGCTGGTTGAGTAGCTGGCGCAGGTGTCCGTGAGGCTGGGTGCAGGCCAGCAGGGCAGGGGCAGTGGGGAGCCACGGAGGGCCCAGCCTGACCTGGCCTCGGGCGCTGCCCCCCAGGGCCCCTGATGCGGGTGCTCGTGGTCACCATCGCCCCCATCTACTGGGCCCTGAGTGGAGGGGGCGGGGATGCCCTCAATGGCCAGTCCCTGACGGGCGGCAGCTTCCTGCAGGAGTCACACGTGGAATTCGCCACAGGTGAGCGGGGTCCCTTCCAGGTGGGCCGGGTGGGGCTGTGGGTGGGGCCCAGGGCCTGTCCCCAAGGTGACCCTGGACTGCATGCAGGAGAGCGGCTGACAATGACCCAAGTGGCCCGGGGCCTGGACCCTGCCGGCCTCCTACTCCTGGACGTGGTCGTCAACGGTGTTGTCCCGGCAGACCTGGCCGACGCCGAGCTACATATGCAGGTGGGGGCGGGGGCCTGAGCGTGGGTGGGGCCTAGTGTGGGCGGGGCCTGGGTGTGGGCGGGCTGTGTGGGAACCGGGACTCCTTCCCAGCCACAGCCGCCGGCCCCTTTTGCTACCCGACACTCCAGCAGGGGCTGGATCAGGGTCACACAGGGTATCACCGGGCTGGGCTGGGGGCCCAGTGCGGGGCCACTCAGCCCAGCTTCCCAGTGACAGAGGGGCTCCCCCAGGGCTGCCCACAGCAGCCCTGGGCCCCTGAGTGGGTGCTGAGGGTCCCAGGCTGCCTGGGGGTTACAGTCCCAGCCCTGTTCTCCTCCCCCAGGACTTCGAGGAGCGCTACGTGCAGACGGGGCCCGGCCGGCTGTCTGTGGGCTCCACGCAGCGCTTCCTCCACGGCGGCCTGCCGGCCTTGCTACACTGCAACCACAGCATCCAGTACGACGCGGCCCGGGGCCCCCAGCCCCAGCTGGTGCAGCACCTGCGGGCCTCAGCTATCAGCGCGGCCTTTGACCCTGAGGCCCAGGCCCTGCGCTTCCAGCTCACCACGGCCCTGCGAGCTGGTGAGGCCGCACCCTTGGTCCCACCCCCACCACCCCTGCCCGGGGCCCAGAGCCCCTGGCTGAGAACAGCCCCCCATCCCCTGGCCAGGCCTGGGGGCTGAGAGCGCTCACCTCTTGGTCAGGCCACCTCCTGTGAGTTCTTCAGGCCACTCCTGGTCACGCATCCAGAGCCTCCCCCCAGGCCCCAAGGTGAAGGTCCCAGCACCCCCCCCCCCCCGCAGGCTGTTCCGGACTCAAGCCACGCCCTCTTTTCCCAAGGGTGCCTGATCCCGGGGGCGGGACCACCACGGGGACCCCTGGTGACCTACACGAGCGTGCCTTATCTTCTTGGCCAAGGACCATTCAAGATGCATAGGTAGTCAGGGTCTGAACGTTGAACAAGGGGCAGTGATGAGAGTTTAGCTCTGAGGTCAGGCAGGTTCAGACTCCGCCGCCGCCCCCACCAGCTGCGGGCCCCAGCGGGCAACGCCCCGCCTTCCCTGAGCCTCAGCCTTCTCATCTGCATAAGGGGCGGGGCGTGGAGCAAGCACCCAGCGACCCCTTGGCCCTTAGGATTGCTCTGGTCTGCTTCCTGTGTGCCAGCTCTGGTCACGGGCTCCCACCCGGCCTGCTGCACACCCTGCCCCCCAGGCACGGCCGCGCTGGCCTCCTGCTCTCTGCCTGCCTCCGCCCAGCCCCACCAGGGGCCCTCAGGGCGCACTTGCACGGCTGGGCATGTCGCACGGCCCTCGCCTCCGACAGGCCCGGGCGAGGCACCAGCTTATGGCCTCCCTGGCACGGCCTGGCTCAGGACAGGGGCTGAGCCCCCAGCCAGCAGGAGGGAGCCTGGCCGGGCCGGGGCGCCTGGGGGGCTCCTACAGCTCCTCAGGGGGGGCCTCTTTGCCTTGCAGAGGACAAAGATGCCGGCTGCCCGGAGGGCTTTGAGCTGGACCCCCAGGGAGCATTCTGTGTAGGTGAGCAGCTCCCTGAGCCCTGATGGTGGGAGAGGGCCTGGAAGCCACGCCCCCAGATCACTTCCCACCCAGAGGGCCCAGCCCCAGCCCCAGCCCCTGCCACCACACCTGCCACTCTGCACCAGGCCACTTCTCTCGGTCCTGCCCAGCCGGCTTTGCCCTGGCCTGGGACCACAGGAACTGGCGAGGTGAGTGGTCCCTGCGGGAGGGCCCTGGGCCCAGAACACTGGCCGGGGCACCGCACCCAGGGACAGCCTGTTCCTGAGGGTTCTAGCACCCTGTCCCCAGGGTCCCTTCCTGACGTGAGGGTACAGACAGGAGAGGCTGTGACACACACGTGTCACCTGTGCTCATGGCTCCACCCCGACTGAGCGTGCCCAAGGAAGCTTTCCTACCGCCCAGGCCTCCTTGCCAGTCCCTTGGGGTCGGCAAGTGAGCGGCCACCGCTGGCCCCGTGTGCTCTGCCCGTCCCTCAGCCAAGCTGCTGGGTGACAAATGGCACCTGGAGACAGTCGGGTGCCGACCTCAGCCTGCACCCTCCGCCATGTTGGGGCCAGGTGCCACCAAGTCCCCTCAGGGCCTTGAGCCAGGTGCCAGTGGCATCCGCGTCTCCCAAGCCCGGGGGCGGGCTCTGTGTCCAGTGCTCGGGAGCAGGATGATGGACAGAGCTAGCAGGGCTGGGGCCTTCATGCCAGCGGCTGCTGGCCCCAGGCAGGGGAGGGCCGGGGGGTGTTCCCTCAGCCACCTGCCCCCCCCAGAGTTGGATGAGTATGGGTGGGATGCCCACCTGTGCCCAGAGGGACAGTGCTGCCAGAACCCGCCCGGCTCCTACCGCCACCTGCCTGCCTGCAGGCCTGGCTTCTGGGCAGCTGTTGGCGGGGCCAGCTGTGAAGGTGACAGGGGCGCACCCTCCAGGGTTCAGCTGACGGGGCTGTGCGTCCCCAGGATGCTGGGTATCGGGGAACTCTCTTGGCAGAAGGAGCACAGGAGGCCAGGGACGACGGCCAGGCCACAGCTCCCGGGGCCTGGATCCCGGCCAGCCCAGGGACAGGTGTCCGTTCCTGCCTGGGCCTCGGGCGTCCGCTAGGTCAGGGAAGCCAGACAGCGGCTGCCTCTGCTGCCCCCGCCTCGTGGGTCACGGCCCACCCTGGGCAGCCTCGGAGTCTCGGCACAGCGCCCCACAACAAACCGAGGCTGAGAGAGGAAGAGCTCCTTGCCCGGGATAGAGCTCCGCAGAGCGTGGCTGGAACCCCGACCCTGGAGCCACTCCCCACCCCAACTTGGAACGTTCTTTGCCTCCGGCCCGGCAGGGGTGGTCCAAGCACTGCCGCCCCCGACAAGGGACTGGTGCAGGCCTGGGGTACATCCTTGAGGGAGGGGCTCCAGGCTCAGCCCCGCCCTGACCATGCCCCCACCTCCCCAGATGTGGACGAGTGCCTGGAGCAGCTGGACGAGTGTCACTACAACCAGATCTGTGAGAACACCCCTGGCGGCCACCACTGCAGCTGCCCCAGGGGCTACCGGTCCCAGGGCCCCGCCCTGCCCTGCCTAGGTACAGGGACCCCCACCCCGGTACAGGGACACCCACCCCTCCTGGGGCCCTGCCCTGCCCTGCCTAGGTATAGGGACCCCCACCCCTCAGGGACACCCACCCCGGTACAGGGACACCCACCCCTCCCGGGGCCCTGCCCTGCCCTGCCTAGGAACAGGGATCCCCACCCCTCCCAGGGCCCCGCCCTGCCTAGGTACAGGGACCCCCACCCTGGTACAGGGACCCCCACCCCTCCTGGGGCCCTGGGCAGTACCCCTGGCTCCGGGCTCCGGGCTCTGGGCTCTGGGCTCTGGGCTCCGGGCTCTGGGCTCCGGGCTCTGGGCTCTGGGCTCCAGGCTAGGGTGTTGCAGAGTTCTGAGGATGCCCAGGCTAGCAGCCGGCGCATTCCCCGGGGCTGGATCACTGCTGTGCTGGTGTCACTTCTAGCATCCCTGGGAAAGTGGAGGATGGAGAGATGAGGGCACGGGTCTCAGAGACGCTCAGGGGTAGAATGGACCCGAGAACGGGCTGTGCAGCTGGGCCGGGGTGGGGGGACAGGAGCCTGGGACGATGCTGAGAGCCGGGGCAGTGAGGCCCCTTTGAGCCAGAGACCCTGGGTGGAGAGGAGGCACAGTGGTGCAGGGGGGCTTACGGGGCAGGCCCAGGCAATGCAAGGGTGCTGGACCCTGGGGAGGCTGGTGGAGGGACCACAGCGTGTGGGAGCCCTGGGCCACTCCCCATGCCTGGCCTGACCTACCCTCTGCAGATATCAACGAGTGCCTACAGCAGCCCGGGCCCTGCACCTACCAGTGCCACAACCTCCAGGGCGGCTTCCGCTGCCTGTGCCCCCCGGGCCAGGCCCTCCTCCGTGATGGCAAGGCCTGCGCCCCCCTGGAGCAGAGCGGACCCAATGTGACCACCGTTAGCCACCGGGGCTCCTTTGCGCCCTGGCCACGGCCCCGGGCCCCTATCCCCAGCGGCTCCTACCATGCCTGGGTTTCCCTCCGGCGGGGGCCAGGGCCCCTGAACAGCGTGGGCCGGGCCTGGTGTCCCCCTGGCTTCATCAGGCAGAGCGGCGTGTGCACAGGTAACTGTCCTGTGGGGACATGCCACTGCGGGCGTCTCCGAGCCTTGCCCGGGCCAGGGGCTCCCAGGGGGCTGTGGGGACCCTGCCCAGAGGGAGGCATCTGTGGGCAAGTGTTCCCAGGACCCCATATGAGAAGCGCTGTGCCCCAGGCAGCTATGAGAGCATGGAGAGGGTGGGGGTCCGGGACAGCCCCTGGACCCCCAGAGGCTGGGCTGGGCTGGGCTGCACAGGGGGCCGAGGGGAGGTCTCCACCTGGGCAGAGGGGTCTGTAGTGGGAGTCCCGCCCGCTGCACCCTTGCCTGGCTGAGCCTGGGAGGGGCATGGGGTTCACCCACCCCTGAATCAGGGGTTCCGGGGAGGGGGAGCGGTGGGCCTCCCGGGGGAAGGGCCCTTTCCTGCCTGGCCCCAGAGCCACCTGGACGCCTGTGACTCAGCAAATCTACCCCCTCCCCATGCCTGGGCCAGACCTGGACGAGTGCCGGGTGCGGAGCCTGTGCCAGCACGCCTGCCGCAACACTGAGGGCAGCTACCAGTGCCTGTGCCCCGCCGGCTACCGCCTCCTCCCCAGCGGGAAGAACTGCCAGGGTGAGCCGGGGCCAGGGTGGGCGGGGGGCCGGGGATGCCCCGTCCCCAGACCGCCCCAGCCGGGCTGGGAGCAGGGGGAGCGTCCGCGGGCAGGGCCAGGCCCGGCGCTGCAGGGTGTCCCTGGGCACCTTGCTGCACCTCTCTGTGCTGGTGGCAGGAGCCACGTCCGCCTCCAGCCCCCAGGCTGGGCCCACTTGGCTGACGCGGGCCGGGCAGGGGCTGTGGTGCCGCCGCCCCCACTCCTGACCGGTGCAGGACGGGAATCGGGCCTGCCCTGACCGTCTGCACCCCCACTCGCTGTCACAGGGCTCGGTGTCCTGAGACGCGGGGGCACCCACTGAGGGAGACAGGATTGGGGCGCTCTGCCCACGCGTAGGGGCTCTGACTCAGGGGTGAAGTTGCTGCCCAGGGCTGCCCCCTTTGCCAGGCGCGCCAACCTGGCACCAGGCTCAGGAAGTCGCCAAGGTGCCCCCGCCATGGCCTGGGAAGAGCTGGCCCCTGGAGGGAGACAGGCAGAGGCCTTGGTCCCCCACTCACCGCCCCCTCCTCCCAGACATCAACGAGTGTGAACAGGACGGCATCGAGTGCGGGCCTGGCCAGATGTGCTTCAACACCCGCGGCAGCTACCAGTGTGTGGACACGCCCTGCCCCCCCGCCTACCGCCAGGGCTCCAGCCCCGGGTAAGAGCGGCCGCCCGGGAGAGGGCTGGGGGGCTGGGAAACCCTACCTCCAGGGAGGCCTCCGAGGGCCAGAGGCCACCCTCTCAGAAGCCCCAGGCAGGGCCGCGCAGGTGCAGGCTTCCTGATGCGGGGTGCACGCAGCACTGGGGCGGGAGAGGCCGGGGCCGCAGGAAGGCTTGGGCACAGCAGCCCCCCGCCCCACAGCCCCCGCACCCAGGCACACAAGCATCGCCACCCACACTGCTCAGGGCACAGACACCAGGGCCTGGGGTCAGGAGCCCGTGTGGTTGGGAACGCTCCCTGGGGCCTGTGACTTGCCCTGCACCTTCGAGAACCCAGGAACCTGGGCTGGGGGCGGCAGTGCGTGCCCCAGCCCCGGCCTTTCAGCCCCGACCCACGCACTGCAAACCCAGAGCGGCTGAGCCGCCTGGGCGCGGGCGCGGGCACGGGAAAGGCCGCTGGCGGGAACCTGTTCCGACCGGAAGGAGCATGTCGCGGGCTGCTTTGGCCTCAGTTTGTTGAGCTCTAAAATGGGCTGGCGGAGGCGTTTGTAGACAGCCTCAGGGGCTGGGGTGGGTCGGTTCGGCAGCCCAGCGCGCGGGCGCTGACCCGGAGCGGTCCGGTCCACAGGACCTGCTTCCGGCGCTGCTCGCGGGACTGCAGCGCGGGCGGCGCCTCCACGCTGCAGTACCGGCTGCTGCCGCTGCCCCTGGGCGTGCGCGCCCACCACGACGTGGCGCGCCTCGCCGCCTTCTCCGACGCCGGCGTCCCGGCCAACCGCACGGAGCTCAGCGTGCTCGAGCCGGACCCGAGCAGCCCCTTCGCGCTGCGCCCGCTCCGCGCCGGCCACGGCGCTGTCTACACCCGCCGCGCGCTCACCCGCGCCGGCCTCTACCGGCTCACCGTGCGCGCCACGGCACCGCGCCACCAAAGCGTCTTCGTCCTGCTCATCGCCGTGTCGCCCTACCCCTACTGAGCCTGCAGCTCTGGGGCCAGTGACCCCCGCGGCCGGGGGCGGGCGGAGGGTGCCCTGCCCATGCCACCTGCCGTGTCGGACAGGCCGTCCTCTCCTCCCGCCCGGTGCGTCAGCGACACCTTTCGCAAACACGACCCTGCGCGCGGCCTTGAGCCCAGGACAGCGAGGCCGCTGCAAGCCCCAGGAGGCTGGACAGGGACACCGGGCACCCGGACGTGGGGGTGGGGGTGGGGGTGGCGGTCACCTGGTCACACCTGGGCTGCGTGTGAGAGAGAGAGAATATGGAAACAGTTGTTTTTAACCACCTTGGTGTCTTTGTCCTGTTATTTTGCTTATGAGGAGGGGCCCGGGCTGGGAGGGAGACTGTGACCGGAGAATGGCAGGGTCCTTGTCTTCGCTCAAGGAAGAGTTCAGAGAGCAGTGGGAGGTAAAATAGCAAGGTTTATTAGGGCAGGGACATCCATAAGAACGGATGGGCACCTCTCCAGACAGGACCTGAGAGTGCCCAGTCGCTCGGACTGGGGGAGAGCGGGGTTACATGGTTGAGTGGAGAGAGTACACCTGGGCAGGCCAGGCGGGCAGCTCAGCAGCTCAGCAGAGAGCTGAGGGTGCAGTCTGGTTGAGGCCGGGGTGTGTGTGTGTGTGTGTGTGTGTGTTAAAGGGGATGGGCCTTGTCTTCCCACATCTTCTCCTGAAACAAAAGACCTTTTGGATGTAAATATAAAAAATTGCTATCTGAGTTTTCCCCCTGAAGGTATCAGACAGGGGGAAGCCTGGCTGGCGTCACCCTGGTTAGAGGAGCCATAGAGGGAGGATGGTTATCAGGTAGAAAGGGCGGGGACCCCCACCTGGCAGGTTATCGGGTAGGAGGGGGCAGGGCAGGACGCGAACACTGGGCTGCCCCTGAAAGGTTATCGGGATGACTTTGAGATGCAGATGCTGGACCTAGATGTCAACTCTTTAGGTCTTTGTCACACACACATGAGCTCATAGCTGACTTCCTACCTAACATTCCCCCCTCAAGAGGGAATACCCAAAATTCTTTTTTGGGATAATGGAGTTCCGTTTTCTGTAGCTTCTTCGAAGCTGGCACGTGGGCATTGAGGGGGATTTGGGTATTTCCTCTTGCTATCTGTCCTATGGTGTGTGACAGTGGCCTTGGAAAGACTGTCCTGCTCGGTCCAGAGGGCTGCTCAGGTCGTCCAATGGAATGGGCTGTTTGCCTTGTCTGACGACCATTTGGAGTTTGACAGCTCTTATTCTGTTAGAGACAGAACGAACAAGGGCGTTAAAACACACGGTACAAAGAGAAGCAGTGAGATTACAGAAGTTACAGGGCCAAGGAGAGGAAATAGCCAGGATTTCCATGACCAGATGTCAGGCCAGAAATCCCGGCCCTGCTTGGCCTGGTCTTGGAGCTGTTTGGCTTTGTCCAGGAAAGTATAAATTCAGGTTTCTACCTGTCCAGTCGGATCGACCCAGAGACAACATTCTTCCTGGGACATGGCACAGATACCTCCTGGAGCAGCAGTTAGCATGTCCAGTATTTTTTCTTTCATAACCTTTTGTGACTTCCACACACCCTCTTCAACTTACTTGAAACATTCCATCCCTTCCATTCCAGTCTAGAGTAAACTAGCCATCAGGATGAAGTCATTCTTACAAGCCATGCCCTTTCTTCATTTAAAGAACTCTTTCCTTCTTTTGTTTTTTTTGTTTGTTTGTTTTTTGACAGGCAGAGTAGACAGTGAGAGAGAGAGAGAGACAGAGAGAAAGGTCTTCCTTTTTGCCATTGGTTCACCCTCTAATGGCCGCTGCGGCCGGCTCATCGCGCTGATCCGAAGGCAGGAGCCAGGTGCTTCTCCTGGTCTCCCATGGGGTGCAGGGCCCAAGCACTTGGGCCATCCTCCACTGCCTTCCCGGGCCATAGCAAAGAGCTGGCCTGGAAGAGGGGCAACCAGGACAGAATCCGGCACCCCAACCAGGACTAGAACCCGGTGTGCCAGCGCCGCAAGGCGGAGGATTAACCTGTTCAGCCACGGCGCCGGCCCTAAAGAACTCTTTCCTTCTTAACCTTCCTTACCAAGCAAACATTTCTGTGCTTGTGATGTTTTCCACAGAGCCTGGTTGGCCCTTTCTACCTTACTGAAAGACTGAGGTCTCCATGCAGAGTGAAGGGCTGGATTATTCTAGGGCCTTACAAATCCCTGTGTAATCTAGGAGATGAAGGAAGGCCCGTTGTTGCTTTGTAAAGATTTGGGGAGACCAAAGTGTGGAATAACTTCCTTCAGGAGGATTTTGGCCACTTCCTGAGCTCTCTCGGTTCTGGTTGGGAAGGCTTCTACCCATCCAGTGAAGGTGTCCATAAGTACAAGCAGGTACCTATAGCCTTGACAGAGTGGCATCTGTGTAAAATCTATTTGGCAGCCTTCCCCGGGGCAAGTTCCCTTTCGCTGCATGGGTTTAGTTAAAGGTGGAGGCCGAGACCCCGGGAGTTATTTTCTCTTGTCCTCACCTAGTCCAGAGCTCTGGTTAAGTGATCAGTTCTGCTCACTGAGCAGAAGGTCCTGGGGGCAGAGCACGAGCTGCAGTGCCGTGCCGTGCGGTGACTATTGCATACCCTGAGAAGTGGGTCCCGTCCCGGACAAGGCTGCTTCCGTCTGTGAACCAAACCTCACCTGCGTTAGCCAGGGCGCTGTCTTTTGGTCCCTTCTGCTGGCGTTCTAGTGAGGGGCTTCCGTCCTTTAGCTGAGCAGAGGCTGTGGTTTGCTCTTTCCCCAAAGGAGGGGCTCTGCTTTGGCTGCCTGTTGAGAGCCTGGTTTAGGAACTGTGCTGTTTCCCTGTATCTAGGAACCTGTCACCTGATAGAGAACACTGGGACTGCCTGAAGTTTGCAGGAGAAGGAATTTGCTGCTTGGCCCATATCCTCTCTGGGGCTGGTTTTCTCTCCCCAGGGGTGAGGATAAGGGTTAAATAATTAACATTCTGAGGGACTAGCTATGCTTTGTTTTCCTCCGGATACCTAGTAGCTAGTTTTGCTAGGAAGTTAAGCCAATGTACAAGACTGGAGTCTCAGGCTGGGAAAGGAGACAAACCAACAAGTCATTTACATTTAACCATCTACATTATGGATTACTGTGCACCCCCCTCAAGAATGGCCCTTTAAGTCCTCAGTGAGGATCTGTCCAGATAGGTGCAGGACTGTCTACGTTAGCTGTTACTGAAAGCCCTGTATTTAGGAACTGGCGGGAAGGGCTTGCTAAGCTTCATACTACTCGGATAGACTTTGAAGGCCTGGCTGGGTGTGGGAGGCCCAGACCTATCCATGGGTGCTGGAAGAGAATTGCAAGAGATGCGAATCTCCTTTCAGGGAGGCACCTGTTGACTTGCATTACGTGGCTGGACTAGGAGGAGAGCTGAATAGGAGGCTGGTACAAATAGGCAACTTGCGTTTCACTGACCCTAGGCCATCCCCTCAATAGCAGTGGCTGGAGCTGGAAGCTGGGCAGAGGCTGGGCAGAGCCAAAGGCTTTTTAGCTCGGGGGCCACAGGGTCTGCGGTTCTGAACCAGGAGTCCGTCGACACCCAGGGCTTTTCTGTGTCCAGGGGCCTTGCTCTTGGCAGAGCTGGCAGAAGCCGGTTTCTGTCACGACAGCTGCTTGCCCAATGCCCTGGCTCCTTATACCGGAAACAGGTGCCATTTGGGGTGCACTGGCCTTGCTGGGTCTCCTTGACGGCGGATCACCGTGCAAAGCAGCCATTGATTGGCCTGTTGCCTGTCCTTACATCGCTCCTGCTGCTAGCTTGCTCCTCGTTCTCCTGGTCTCTAATAAAGTAGACCATGGAGGCAGGCTCTATGATGTCAGTCAAGGGGGTGCTCAACCCAACCCTGATTTCTGAAGATTTCTTCAATGTCATCAGGGTGAGCTGGAAAGCTCTGGTCATGGGTAAATTGACACTTAAGTATTTCCTGTGAGTAAAACCGTGCCCGTGAGGAGAACTATGACCTTTTAGGTAAGGTCAACTGTGGTGACCTGCTTGTATACTTTGAGGTCACCAGTACAACTTTCTATCTTCCCCTCAATTTGGTTGAAAAGGGGAGTTCTGCCCATTTACCGTGTACACAGAGAAATCAGTCTAGCTGGAACATTACTTTACAGTTTAACCTCTCATCATTTGGCTATGCTGTGTGGTCCTCTATGCTGTGGCCAGGCATTATTACAGAAAAGGTCAGTCGTCCCTTAAATGAGGTCTGGGGATCAAACCATACATCACAGTGGAGAGTCCTGCAGAACAGTAGCGACTTCCCTTCTGGAAGAGAAAAGAGGAGAAGTGAGGCAGCGAGGCGGGTCTCTGGTTGCTTAGCCTGACTTCCTGGGCTTTCAGATTTAACCGGCGTTTAACCGGTTACTGCGTAGCCTGACTCAGAGGAGAAGTGGCAGACAGTATCTGACTTCCTACTCATATCTGACTTCCTACCTAACAAGACCACCACCCTCGGGCTCCGACCCGGGAGCACTGGGTCGGAATCCTGCAGCCGAGCGGCCTCTGGCTCTCCTGGCCCGGCTTCCTACCCCTAAAACCTCAGTACTGCGGTCGGGGCTCCCTGGGCCATGGGGAGAGTTGGTGAGAATTAAGCCTGGGTCGCAGACAGCTGGGCCCACGGTTGTAAGGTAAGGGACACAGGATGGAGAGGAGACAGGATTCGAACTCACAGCCAAAACAGGTTTATTCAGGGGAAATAAAATTGCAGAGGTGGGTGACTAACTGTCAGCGTGCACACAGACCCAGCACGTGGCGGAGGGCCCGGACCCCAGCAGGCCGGGCCTTTGTATATCTTAGGTGGGCTGGGGGGCGGGAGGGGAGGCAGAGGCCGAGAGACAGGGGTGAGTTCCTCCATCCAAGTTCGGCGCCAGCTTTCGAACCTGGAAAAGAATGCAGGGGTGGGAGGGGGAGGGGAGCCACACAGGGGTGGGACTGAGCGGCCCCTTTGCAGGGACTAGGGGTAAATTCAGGATTTAAAGGATGCAGGGGTGAGAGGTAAATTCCGATTTTATCTCCTTTCCAGCAAGGAGCTCGAACGGTGAGGCTTACACCCTTGTCGCCTCGGGATGCTCAGATGTAGATAAGGGCTGGGGCGCCGGTCTCTTTCTGGCTACTACTGCTGATACTGGGTGTTGACAGAGGCCCAGGTAGCTGTACTCTATCGGATTCATTGACGAAGAGCAGTCTCGTGTTGTTCCTGTGTGATGGCTTAGGAGATAGCCGTCATTTGTTCCTTTAAGAACATCAGAAATGTGTTAATTAGGAGCCTGTGCTGCAGCATAGCAGGTTAGGGCATCCCATATGGGCGCCGGTTCAAGTCCCAGCTGCTCCACTTCTGGTCCAGCCCTGTGCTATGGCCTGGGAAAGCAGTGGAAGATGGCCCAGGTCCTTGGGCCCCTGCACCCACGTGGGAGACCCGGAAGAAGCTCCTGGCTCCTGGCTCCAGATCAGTCCAGCTCCAACCTTTGCAGCCATCTGGGGAGTGAACCAGCGGATGGAAGACCTCTCTCTATCTCTCCCTCTCTCTGTAGCTCTGCCTCTCAAATAAATAAATACATTTTTTTTTTTTAGAAAAGTGTGGGGTGGAGTCAGCTCCATGAGCTTCTAGTCCAGAGTTCCCTTACTGCCTCCCCCTGCCCACGGGAACCCTGGCTGCTGTCGGGGGTCAGGGCGAGGACTGCTCTGGTTTCTTCAAGCTGAGTTGGGGCGAAGTAGGGGCCGGAGGTCAAGACAGGGCTCCAGCAGGGGGTGGCCTCTCTCTGGGCCTGCAGTGCCAGCTCACAGAAGTGGTCTCCGTTCGAGGTTTGCTATGCACGGCCATCTACAATTTCGCTGCTTCAGGTCCGGAGGAGAAAGATCTAACAAGCAGGTTAACTACACAGGGTCCAAATGGAGGGTGGAGGCATGTGAGAGGCACTAAGGAAGGCGCTGTCCAAACCCGGAGGGACTTTTCCCATTGGGAGGCAAAGAGAAACTGACAGGAGGGGCTCGATAGGGCCCTGGTGTGCGTGAGGGCCCCACCTGTGCCTCTGCACCGGGCACTGGAAGAGACGTGGTAAGGGAGGGGTGAGCCTCCTTGGGGAAGACCCGTGGGCTCCCGTTACCTGGCTGGCCGGAACAGGAGGTCACTATCGGACAGGCGACATCTCTAAAAGGAACCTATGGCTCTGCCCGCCGTGTTACTGAGCCCAGGCCGAACCCCCGGTGGCGGTGGGTCCTTTGGAGGCTGGGCAGCCTAGGAAGGGCCAGCGGGGGCTGCAGCTCTGGCCTGGGGGTCCTTCGATCCTGGGGCGGTTCCGTTTGCAGCGGCCCAGGTCTAGGCAGAGCCACAGGACTCTCTTGAGCCCGGCTTCTGTCGTGACTGCTGTGGGGCCGAAGCCCTGGCTTCCCACGTCGGAGACCAGTGCCGTTTGGGGTGGGCTGGCCTTGGTGGGTCTCCGTGGTGGCAGATCGCTGAGTAAAGCCGCCCATCCTTACCTGGCTCCTGCCGCCCGGCTCGCTCCTCCTCCTCCCGGTCTCTGTGAAGGAGCCACAGGCCTGGAGGATGTCAGCCGAGGCGGTGGGTGCTCCATCCCACCCCGAATCTTTGGCGGCCTGAGCTAGAAATCTGCGGCCATGGGGATGTCCTGACAGTGTCCGTCCTACAAGATAAGATGGCGCCCACTGGGGCCGGCGCTGTGGCGCAGCGGGTTAACGCCCTGGCCTGAAGCGCCGGCATCCCATATGGGCACCGGTTCGAGACCCGGCTGCTCCACTTCCGATCCAGCTCTCTGCTACGGCCTGGGAAAGCAGTGGAAGATGGCCCAAGTGCTTGGGCCCCTGCACCCACGTGGGAGACCTGGAAGAAGCTCCGGGCTCCTGGCTTCAGGTGTTAATTCAGTCACATTTAGCAGTTTAAATCGACATGAGCGCTTTTATCTAAAAGCCAATTAAAACAAGGGCTTGGGGGCCGGCACCATGGCTCACTTGGTTAATCCTCTGCCTGTGGTGCTGGCATCCCATATGGGCGCCGGGTTCTAGTCCTGGCTGCTCCTCTTCCAGTCCAGCTCTCTGCTGTGGCCCGGGAAGGCAGTGGAGGATGGCCCAGGTCCTTGGGCCCTGCACCCCATGGGAGACCAGGAGGAAGCACCTGGCTCCTGGCTTCGGATCAGCGCAGCACTGACCGTAGCGGCCATTTTGGGGGTGAACCAACGGAAGGAAGACCTTTCTCTCTGCCTCTCTCTCTTACTGTCTAACTCTACCTGTCAAAAAAATAAAATGAAACAAACAAATGAGGGCTTGGGAAAGTCGCCCATGGAGGAGAACAAAGGCTTGGAGGTATGGGCACCAGGTGGGTCAGCCAGATGGGGGCTCCGGAGGGCCCTGGGGTGGGTAGGGCGAGGGTCACCTGCTGGGCTAGGAGCGCAGAGAGGATGGGATGAGGGAGGGACCATCCTCCATGGGGAGAGCAGGCTGGGCGGGGGGGGGGGTGGATGAGCGGGTGAAGGGCTGTGCTCCTGAGACCCTGGCTTCTCCGACGTCCTTGTCCCTTCAGGTGAGACCAAAAACCCCTCGTATTTCAGTTCCCGGGGATAATTCTGTGAGTTCTGATCCAAGGCTCACCCCAGGGCCCCCAGGGGGCTGGGCTGGGACCCCTGCAGGCTGTTCAAGTTCCTTACAGAAAATGGTGGTGGGTCAGCCCCTCGCTGCGCCGGCGTCCCACATCTGAGCACCGGGTTCAGTCCCGGCTGCTCCACTTCCGATCCAGCTCTCTGCTGTGGCCTGGGGAAGCAGCAGAAGACGGCCCGAGTGCTCAGGCCCCCGCACCCATGGGGAGACCCGGATGGAGTTCCTGGCTCCTGGCTTCAGCCTGGCCCAGCCCTGGCCATTGCAGACATCTGGGGAGTGAGCCAGCCGAAGGAAGATTCTCTCTGTCTCTGTCTCCGTCTCCCTCTCCCTCTCTCTGTAACTGTTTCAAAACAAATCAGCGTTTCAGAAAAATGTTTTCTTGCAGGAATCCCCAATACGAGACTCCTAACTCCCCTTGTTGGACGTCAGAGCTCCGGGCTCATGCGCCCCGAACCCTGCAGCTCCGTCTCCGCCGAGCCCAGCCTGTCTGCCCCACGGCCGCCCGCGGGAGCTGTCGCTTCGCTCTCTGTCCCCGTTCTCACTTTTTTCTTGTTACTCAGAATCCACAGCGACCACGAAACACGGGGCTCAGGGACCCACGTTCTGGTGGCCACGGAAGCAGTACAGAAATGAGAAACAAGTGGGCACCTGTCAATCACGGAGCCAGGAAAGAAAACGGAAGGGGGGTAGGGGTGGGCTTAGGGGACAGCAGACCTCATGGAGCAGAGGCCTGGAGGACGTGAGGGAGAAGGAAACTGCTGGCAGAGGGAACAGCAGGTGCCAAGGCCCTGAGGCAGAGGGTGCCCCCAGGAGGCGGGGAGGGGGCGGGGCACAGGCTGGCACTGAGCTAGGAGCAGGGAGAAGAAAGGAAGGGAGGAGGGTTCTTGGGCCCCCCCAGGGATTGGCCGTTGGGTGAAGAGGCCGCGGGAAGGGAAGACCCGATTAGCTCCCCCACACATCCTTATATCCGTGGGTGAAAAGTTCATCTTGGTGCCAAACGTTTTGTAATCCGTGCACAGTGTTAGTCTAGGTGTCTCCACGAACTTTTGGAAGACCCCGTGTGTCCTGGTGTCTCCCGTAAGCTGGACTGGGGTCCAAGGCGCAGGAGCAGGGTGGGTGGACGGTGCTTGGCAGAGCCCCCCACCCCCCACTGCACACCTCCTGCCCCCGGCCCCTTCGGGTGCCAGCTGTCAGCAGGCCCTCCCCAGGCCGCTGCCCGACACACAGAGCGCCTGGCTGTCTGCTTGGCACGTGGCTTTGGAGAACGGGGCTCCTCCCATCCCCCTTGCTCAGTGCACAGGTGTCTCCCATCCAGGACCCCCTCTCTGCCCTCTGAGCTACTTCCCTGGGGCGAAGAACAATGGGACGGGAAACTCAGCAAGAACCAGCACAGCCACAGGAGGCCGGAAGAGGCCCTGGTGTTGTCTGTTTAGCAAGGGAGGCCGGGGGAGGGGAGAGACCCTGCCCCTCACATGATGGGACACTGGCTAATGGTTACAGGGACCCTTGCCTCCTGCCCGTCACCCCCTGCAGAACCTTCTCCCCCAGGAGTCTCCTCTTCAAAGCCGGCTTCCATCAGGCCAGAGCTCGGCGGGCATTCGTGTTCCTCTCCTGGCTGGACCTGCCGTCCCTGTGGCCACGCCCTAGATGGATGGGCGTGGCCGGCTTCCAATAAAACTTTATTTGCAGACACTTGCATTTCAAGTTCATTTGGGTTCTCGAGTTGGGCAGTCGTGTCCTTTTCCTCAACGATTCTCGGATGCAACGGCCGTCCTTACCCGGATGCGGACACACACTTGGGTCTCGGTGTGCGACCCCTGGATGCACTAGCAGTAGAATTCCAGGGCCAGAGTCCACCTGGGAGGCTGCTCTGTGCAGCCCCAGGGGCCACGGGGCTGAAGGGGAGCCCTGCTCCTGCCTGGGACCCGAGGCCCGATCTGTATCTCCAAGCCATCATGTGTGAAGTCTGTCCCGTGTCAGTGTCCTTGTGGAAGGGAAAGGGCGAGGGGAGATGGGGGGCGAACTCACAGCCAGGCCGAATTTATTCAAAGAAAATAAATAAATCACAGAGTGGGGGTGACCCAGTGCCAGCTGCGCACAGACCGAGCGCGTGGCCGGGGCCCAGTCCTCCGGTCGGCTGGGCCCTGTGTAACTCAGGGGTGGGCTGGGGGGTGGTGGGAGCAGCATGCAGATGTGAGTTTCTCCAGGTTGGTTTGGAAAAGAATGAAGGGGGTGGGGGTGGCGGAACAACCCCTGGCATGAGGCTGAGTTGGGACACAGGGATAAGGGGTAAATTCCAGACTTCAAGGAATGTAGGGATAAGGGGTGAATTCCAATTTTATCTATGATCGGGCAAGGAGCTGGAATGGCTGAGGCTTCTGTCTTTGTCCATCCGTGTGGTCACCTTCCACAGAGCAGGGCTCAGAGCAGGCCAGCTGCTTAGCTGAGCTCACACAGCCCCGAGGGGAAGAGGACTCAACCCCGGGCCCTTCTGACCCCGAGCCGAGGAAGGAGGCCAGGGAAGAAGAACGGGCGCTTTGGAAGCAAGGAGCCCACGGTCACACAATAAGCCCACGGCTGGCAGGCCTGGGACGCAGGCCTCGCCCCCCACCCCAGTGGCAGCCACGAACATGGTCACCAAGGGAGGCGCCTCCTCCACTTCTGTTTCCCAGGCTGCCGGCGTCATTGGCCAACGCCCTGTCCAGCGGCCCTGGCCCCAGGAGCTGTGTGACCAGGCTGCAGCACCAGCCGTGCAAAACAGCCCCGCGGGTCACTCATTAAACTCCGGGAGGCAGCTTTTGCAAGAACCCGACAACTGGACTCTGTGTTCCCCGGGCGGGGCCTGGAAACTTGGGACGCAGCCTGGAGGTCATTCGCTCTTTCTGAGGCCGGTGGCCAATCTAGCCAGGACATGGTCGCAGGGTGAGGTCCCTGGAGTCCCGACACAGCCAAGCTCCTCTGTGTCCAGCAGGTGCAAGACAGGGGCCTCCTCCCTGCTCACGCGCCAGCCCCTGTCCACCCCCCCATAGCTGGGGAGCCCCCTCCCACCCTGGGAGCACTCATCCACCCACTGTGATCTAGTGGTCAAAGCCCCAGCCCTGAGCCGGCTGCAAAGTAAGCAAGGATCAGAGGGCTTGGCCGGTGCAGGGGGCAGCAGGTTCCGGGGCTCCTGCCGAGCTAAGGACAATGGCTGTGGGGGAGGGGAGAGAGCGCCCCTCCACTGCTGGACACTTCAGGCCCCTGCGGTGGGGTGGGGGCGGGCAGGGGGAGAACAACCGTCCAGGGCGGGTTCCCTGGGGCGAGAGCAGGGAGCAGAGAAGCTTCGCTCCGTCTGCAGTCCTGGCTCCAAGCACGGACACTCAGCGAAGTGGCAGACGGCGGAGGGAGGCGCAGGCCTCCAGCTCTGGTCCTCAGTCAGATGATTTTACAACATCCTTACCAATCCTTCAGGTGTATTTCCGAACCCCACATTTTATTTCATTTATTTGAAAGGCAGAGAGAGAGAGAAAAAGAGAGAGAGAGAGAGGTCTTCCGTCTGCTGGTTCACTCCCCAGATGGCTGCAACAGCCGGAGCTGAACCAGGCTGAAGCCAGGAGCCAGGAGCTTCCTCCAGGTCTCCCACGTGGGTGCAGGGGCCTGAGCACTTGGGTCACCTTCTACTGCTTTTCCATGAGCACTGGCAGGGAGCTGGATGGGAACTGGAGCAGCCAGGACTTGAACTGGCGCACACACGGGACACCAGCCCCAACATATCCTTTTTTAAAAATCATAACTATAATATCATTATTATTACAGGTTTTTTAAAAGACCAATTTCTTTCTATCATCCATTATCCTGTCAGAGTTCAAATTTCCAGTGACTCAAAGATGATTATTTCTTTTTTACACTTAAAAAAAATCAAGTCTGGGGCCAGTGCTGTGGTATAGCAGGTAAAGCTGCCGCCTGCAGTGCCGGCAACCCATAGGGGCACCAGTTCAAGTCCCAGCTGCTCCACTTCTGATCCAGTTCTCTGCTGTGGCCTGGGAAAGCAGTGGAAGATGGCCCAAGTCCTTAGGCCCCTGCACCTGCGTGGGAGACCTGGAAGAGGCTCCTGGCTCCTGGCTTCGGATCCGCACAGCTCTGACCATTGCGGCCAATGGGGAGTGAGCTTTCTTGGGGGGCGGCTGGGGCCGCCTGTCTGTTAGCAGCGGGCAGGACTGTGCACTGGGGAGCGCTGGGCTGCTCCCCGGGGGCGATTCCCAGACTTTGCTCCCCACAGGGGTTCTGTTCTTCCCTGGGCTCCTCACACAGAGTCCGCGTTCTGACTTCTACCAAGGGGTGTCCGGGACCCTCCCCACCTCCCGTCTCTCCCCCAACCCCGCCACTCTGCCTTATAAATAAATAAATCCTGCTTTAAAAATCAGATCCACATGAGGTCTGCAGGCTGTGATTAAGTCACTTCTGTTCCTGTAACCAAAGTCCCCCCCACCGCCGCCTCCCCTTTTCTTAAACATTGTGAACCCTACAACCAATTCGACCCAGCAGCTTCATGGTTAAAAAGAAAAATTGTGTATTCGTTCCAGTCGATGCAGAAGAGGCATTTGACAGAACTCAACACCGACTCGTGATAAGCTCCCAACAGAACCATCACCTGCTTTTAAAAAAGAAAAAATTGGAAACGTAAAGTCAACATCCCCCCTAACGGTGGAATCTGAATGTGCGAGCGCTACCCCAGGACGTGGAACAAGGCGAGGAGAGCCGCGCTCGCGATTCTTAGCAGCATCGCACTGGGGGCTGTGCCATCGCAATTAGGCAAGAAAAAATATTTTTAAAAAGGCACAAAGGAGGTAAAGGGGGAGGTGGAGCAGCTGCATCCACAGACAGCATTGGTGTCTACGAGAAAATCCTCCCGAGCCACAGAAATCGGACACTGTTAGCGAGTTTAACAAGGTTGCACATTGCAAGCCCAGTATGCGAAACCCAACTGTACAGACTCAACGATCCCCCGGAAATTGAGGGACCATTCATCACTCCCAAGAGCACCAGAAAAGTTAAGGTGCTTAGGAAGGGTTTGAGGAGGGAGAGCCGCACCTGTAGGCTGAGAGTTGCAAAACGCTGTTCAGACGTCTGAGCCTGTGCGGGCCTTTGTCCGATCCACGGAAATCCAGGGTCTCCCTCCCACCTGGCAAAGACGGCCCAGCTGCCCAGGGCTTCCTCTCTGGATGGAAGGCTTGGACCGCGGTGTCCAGGGAAACACGGGTCCCTGGGGTGGCCTCACCTGTGACCCTGAGAAACTCCATCTCTTCCAGCGCGGGGTGGTGGCCTCCGCCACACCGATGCCACTCACTGTGGACCTGTCCCGTGATGGTCACCTCGTGTCTCCCTCCCTGGTCCACCTGGAACCCTCGCCTAGGAAACACTGGCTCCTCTAGTCCATACATATTTTTTAAAGATTTATTTATTTGAAAGGCAGAGTTACAGAGAGGCAGAGGCATAGGTAGAGGCAGAGAGAGAGAAAGAGAGAGAGAGAGAGGTCTTCCATCCGCTGGTTCACTCCCCAAATGACCACAATGGCCAGAGCTGAGCCGATCTGAAGCCAGGAGCCAGGAGCCTCTTCCAGGTCTCCCTCATGGGTGCAGAGGCCTGAGGACTTGGGTCATCTTCCACTTTCCCAGGCCATAGCAGAGAGCTGGATCAGAAGAGGAGCAGCCAGGACTCGAATTGGCACCCATGTGGGATTCCGGTAATGCAGGCAGCGGCTTTACCAGCTACACCACAGTGCCAGCCCCTAGTCCATGTGTTCTAAAGATGCTTCTTAAGAACTTCACACCAAATGAAGGAGCAGCCTGCTGAGACCCAGGGTTTGGGCTTAGCCCAACCTCGGAGGTACACCACTGCTTGACACCAAGCCCTGAATTCATACAACAGAGGTTTCTCTCACCGTGTTGCCTCTTGAACTGGCTGTTTTAGCTCCTTTCCTACTGCTCATCAAATGTTTTATGTGTTTCTTTGTAATGCTAGGAGATTTAGGAAGACAAAAATATATGGAGAGATATACCATGTTCATGAATTGATTGTTTTAAAGGGTTTATTGGTTTATTTGAAAGGCAGCATTACAGAGAGAGAGAGGGAGAGGCAGAGAGACAGATCTTCCATCCACTGGTTCACTCCTTAAATGGCTGCAACAGCTGGGGCTGGACAAGGCCATAGCCAGGAGCTCCATCGGGGTGGCAGGGACCCACGCACTTGGGCCATCTTCTACTGATTTTTCCAGGAGCTGGACTGGAAGTGGAGCAGCCAGGGTTCAAACTGGAGCCTACAGGGGATGCCAGCTCTACCTGCTGTGCCCAAAGCCGGGACCCCACAAAGGTTTGCAGAGGGGTGTGGCCTGTTCTGGTTTGAGTTTTTAAGCCCTCTCTGGCTGCTGGGGGCAGAAGGGCTGGAGGGTAACTGGGGTAGGGGAGCCATCAGCGGGGAGATATGAGTGACAGACGCTGGCCGGCTGGAGGGGCTGTGGAGATGGGGGTGGGGGCAGACTGGGTTTATTTAGATGAGGCTGTCTCGGAGGCCTGTGCCTCAGTTTCCCTGCCTGCTTAGCTGTGTTTCCTGAGATGCCAGCCAGGAGATGTGTCTGCTCTTGGCCTGGGCTCCCCCAGGTCAGGGAGCCCCGGTTCCACACCCCACTCTGGCCCCAGGCACTGTTCCACAGGGGCGAGCAGGCGGGGCAGGGCGGGCAGCCGTGGGATGCTCCAGGAGCCCGGCCAGTCCGCCTCGCCTGGCCCCCGGGAGCCGACACCCCAGGCTCGGGGGCGGAGCTCCTGCTGGCATTTCTGGCCTGTTTTCTCTCAGCTCTGACCTCACTGTCCTCCGTGACCAGGGCCTGTGCGTCAGTCGGGCAGGAACAGATCCCCGGGCTGCAGCCTGTGCGGCTGGGGCTGGGACTTGGGCTCTTCCACCAGCCCAGCTCTCGCTGGGGCCTCAGAGACTGGAGCCCAGAGTGCCGTGTGGCCTCGGGACAGATACACACCCTCTCTGTGCTGCGGGCACACTGGGGGCCCTGACAGCTGCTGTGGTAGGGCTCTCACGAAGACAACACCGCAAGCGCTCCCCTCCCCTGCGCCCGCCCGGCAGAGCTGCGGTGGGCGGCCACCAAGCCCACGCCACGGTGGCTGCTGGGTCCTTTCGTGGCTGCTCCCCGCATGCCGCCTGCTGGTGTGGGCCCAGGAGGCCCAGAGCAGGGCCAAAGCCGGCAGCAGTCACACAGCTCAGGCCCCCTCAGACACCCGGCTCCACGTGGGGTCCACCTGCCATCGTGGGCCACAACCTGGCTTTGGGGACCCCAGGGGGACAGGCTCTGGAAGCTGGGAACTGGCCTGCCCGCTGCTTCTGGGGCCTGCAGACCAGTGCGGGAAGATCGGGGTGTCCAGGACCCTCCCGCGGCCAGACTGAGGTCACACCCCCAATTTCTTTTTACAAGCCTCAGTCTTCCCGGCTGTTCAGTGGGTCAGTAGCCAGCCAGTCTTATCCACTGGATGCCCTCGGGAGTTTGGGCCGGCGCCAGGCTCTGGGGAGAAGGTGAGGATCTGTACCGGGGTGTTTTAGTGCCGGCTCCACCCAGCTCTCCTCGCCTGTACGATGGGTTCAGGAGTAGGGGAGCCAGCGTGGGAGGGAGAGGCTTTGAAGGCCGAACCGCGTCCTCATTCCCACCCCGAAGACTTTGAACACGTCCCAAGGGCGGGCAGCCAAGCCCCTGGAAGGAGCTGAGGTCAGCCCGCAGGTACCACGGCTCCAGCCACCGCCCCAACGACCCCACCACGAAGCACCGTCCGCCCGCGGGCCGGAGCCCAGCGCCGTGTGCGCCTACACCCGCCGGTGCGCCCCGACGGCGCTGGCCGGCCGCCCAGCGGGGACGGAGTGGGGGTGGGGGCGGCTGGGGCACGGGGCGGAGCGAGCGCCAGGGCCCCGCCCACCGCAGGTGCCCGCGAGCGCTGAGCGGCTGCCGGAGGGGGCCGGGTCCCGGGGCGGAGCCTGTCGCGCGCGCGCGCGCGCGCTTGTCCCCACGTGTCCCCTCTCCCCGGCCCTGCCCTCGGCCCCGTGTTTATAACCCGGGATGCGCGTCCCTGCCGGCCCTGCTCTGCCGCCTGCTGCCAGCGCCTTGGCCCTGGTAAGGAGCCCACAGCCTCTCGCGCCCCCCACGCCCCAGCCTAGCACCCCCTCCCCGGGTCCCCGCGACAGCGAACCCCGCGGGCGGAGGGGACGCCCCGGGCCGGGGCAGAGGCGGACCCCGCGTCGCTGAGCGCCCGAGGCTCTGTCCCGGAGCAAGGCGCCAGAGGCCGAATCCCTGGCCTGGGGAGCTGCGGGGACAGGAGCCCAGGGACGCGGGGAGCAATCGGGTTATTTGTCGCTTGTGCGGGCCGGGGTCCCTTCTGGATTTTCCTCCTGCGACCCGGCTTCCCCGGCTCTCTGAGGGCCCCAGCGGCCAGTCCAGGCCAGGCTCAGATGCGCGGTCCGGTGACCCGCGGTCACTGGCCCCTCTCAGCCGTGTGTGTCATCTTCACCTGAGCCTCCGTGCATCTTGAGCGGATGGGTCGGCCCCGGCCACCCGCCCCCAAGGTCCTGGGTATGCCTAGGCTCCCCTCCGTGCAGGGGGCGGCAGTGGCTGGCCTCTGTCCAGGGCGGGCAGTGGCCTCCCTGCCCGGCTTCCTGGGGCCCTGGC
The DNA here is from genome assembly GCF_033115175.1 of Lepus europaeus. Lineage (NCBI taxonomy): Eukaryota > Metazoa > Chordata > Mammalia > Lagomorpha > Leporidae > Lepus > Lepus europaeus. The sequence goes on along the minus strand of NC_084838.1, from coordinate 4,663,255 downwards.
TGGCCTGTGGGAGGGACCCGCTGCAGGAAATGCCCGCCCTCGGGCTGACTCTCGTCTTTGGCCCCTGGTGCCAGCGGCCCAGCCAGAGGAAACTCCTCCCCGTCCTGCTTCTCCGAGCCCCGGCCGGCCAGAGCTCCGTGGTCCTCCCTGCGAAGCGGGCGCCCGGCTGCAGGCCCCCCGTGGGAGTGGACCTATCCCTTCCCCGCGGCCTTGAGCTTTGATCCCTCCCCTCCCAGCTCACACCCAGGGACAGGTGGGGGCAGAGGAGCCCCCAGGTCCGTCTCCCAGGTCCGCGAACTGCAGCTGCTCCCCCTGTTGGAGCTGGCACCGGCTCAGGGGCCATCCCCGGAGGGCTGCCTTGCCCCGCCAGGCAGGAGATGCGGTAGGGGTGGTGACCGGGCCCTGCCCTCTTAGGTCTGGTGTGGAGGGAGACGGTCGCGAAGGGATCTGGGTGCCGGGTGGTGGAGCCTGGAGTGGACAGGGGTTCCTGGCCCTGGAGGAGCACCTGTGCACCTGCTGCAGGAGTGAATCACTGGTGATGCCTGGACTGGGCCAGGCACGGGCGTGGGGGAGGGGAGGACACCCCCCAGCAAGGATCAGACCCCAAGCTCCCACACGTGCCCCCAGCAGCTTGGGGTTTGTGGGGTCAGTGGATGCGCCTTGTGCTGGAGCCAGGCCCAGAGCCACCTGCTGCGCCAGCACTTCTCCATGGCTGGCTCAGCTCATCTTGGTCCCTCAGGGTCTGGGAGGATGGCCAGATGCCTTCCCGTGTGCCCTGGGGGACTGCTCGCTGGAATTCAGGGTGGGGGCTCCAACCGCCTGGGCAGAGCTGATCTTCCAGGGCCTGACCCCTCCCTCCTGGGAAGCTGACCTTGGCAGGAGTGCAGTGGATGGATGCGCGTGCTCTTCTTTCCCGCATAGCCAAGCATTCCCAGGAGAGAGCTTAAGTAGCTCTTATTGGGGTGTCTCTTAATGGCCATAGCCATCTACTGGCGCCCCCTGATGGTCAAGGTCTGGAACTGCAGCTCAGCTCTATGGACCACAAAGAAGGGCAGGTGTATAGGGGTGAAATCTTAGAGAAAATCCCAAAGCAGGGGAGAATCTTTCTGCCCAGCTACAGCCAGGTGTTTTTTTTTTAAGTAGAATAAACTCAGCTCTGCTGAGTCAGACGATCAGGGAGGAGTTCCAGGGGAACATTCCGCACAGGTGGAGCCTTGAGCCTGCTCTGTAGGGCGACAGGAGAGCTGTAAGGTTCATTGGGGTGGCCCGATGGGATGTCCCTTGCCTGGAAGATGCACGAAGTGAAAGGAGGCGGAGCGCAGGGGGGTGCACTCAGCAGGCAGTGGCTGTGAGCAGGGGGCGGTGACCATCTGCACCCCAAAATGCCGCACACGTGGCTCCAAACCAAACATCTGCTCCTGCCCTTGCTGAAACACTGACTTCACAGAGCCATGCAAGCTCTCCTTGGCGCTGAGGGAGTGCCGGGCTGCCGGCACCCCCCACCACCACGCAGACAATGCCCCTTGCCCTGCCAACAAAGGCCCCTCCCCTTCCGGCCTCCTGGCAGGTGTCTGGCTGCTGGTGAGGGAGTGTGGGCCGGCCTGGGAGGGGTGGCTGGGACTCCCTGCCCTGGCCCTTCCTGGGGGTGGGGGCGTGACGGGACAGGGGCGGGGGGCAGCTGAGTCCCCTCCGCCCAGAAGGAAGCTGTGTTTCCTGAAGTGGCAGAACCAGAAAGGGCTTTTAGAGTCTTACGAGGCTGAGGGAATGAGGCTTGGCTGCTGTCAGCCGTGGCCGTGGTCCGGAGCATTTAGTGGGCCCAGCCCTGGGCTCCATCCCCAACATATCCCTGAGTCCCTACGGTGGCCCTGCGGGGCCATGGGTGCAGGGGAAGGGGTGAGGACAGGCCACTCTCGGTCCCCAGCCAGGCTGGAGAACTCGGGCACCTTGAACTCAGGGCTGATGGGCTCAGGGGTGCTCGGCCTGCAGAGGGTTCTCACTCACCAGGCGCAGCTGCGGGTCCTTCGCCCCTCTCCGTCCCCCAGGCAGCTCAGCTTTGGGACCCTGGTGGCTGGGGGGAGGGGCAGGCAGTGAGAGAGATGCCGGAGTCCCCTGTATCATTTCCCTGCCCACCTGCCTGCCAAGCTCTGGGTGCGCACCGGCACATGCGTGCCAGCCCAGACGTGCCACCAACACACACGTGTGCACACACACACATGCGCTGTCTTAGGTGACACAGGCACACGTGCACTGTGCAGGCGCACACACATGTGAACACCCCCAGGGGCACACAGGCACACACACCCCGCAAGCAGGCACACACACACACTCGAGTGCACACACTCAACGCACACACACACACTAGAGCGTACACATTCCTTCCCCCCCTCCCCCCAGTCCCAGAGACTGGGGCCTCCCAGCCCCGAGCACAGCCCAGCAGGTTGCAGGACCCCCCGGCCTCCAGTTCAGCCTGCGCGTGGAAACCTCGTCTGGAGCAGCACCCAGCCCTCCTCGGTCTGCAGACCTAGCATCGCTGAGTGCCCCCCACGTGTGTCCGGGAGACGTCCCCTCCCTCACAGCGCCCGCCATGGTGGGGACACGAGAAGGCAGTGTGCCGTGTGCCCCTAGGGCTCGGCACTAACCACACACCAGCCGGCATGGCAGGCACTGAGGTAGGGCAGGGGCAGGTGGGCCAGCTGTCCGTCTGTCCGTCTGGCTGGCTCCAAGGAGCCGCCCCTGCTCCTGGCTCCTGTCCCCACCCTCTGGACTCCGGGAGCCTTTGGGAGGGGAGAAGCAGCGGTAGCCCTAAGAACTGCGTAACCGGGCCCCTGAGGCTCCCAGACCTCGACTGGCCCCGCACTTCCCTTCCCCCGCCTCTGAGGAAGGTGTGCCTTTGTACTGTGAGCAGGGATCATGGAGCCCAACCGATCGATCGGGGTTTAACTCCTGGCTCTAACCACACACCCGCCGAGCAAGGCCTTGGGCAAGTTCCTTTGCCCAAGACTCGGGTTCCCTGTCTATGAAATGGGAGCAGCCCCAGTGGAGGGGCCCGGCCTGCTCGGCAGGTGCCCCTTACCTGGTCAGCAGCGATGGTTTCCCAGGGGCGCACGAGGGCCAGGGCCTTCTACACTGGGCACTCAAGAGTACACGCCTTTTACAGCACGGTAATTCTACCTTAATAGAGCAGCTTTAAAAATGCACCATGGGATACACCCCTAGCACCATCACGCCCCACACACAGCCTGCAGGCACCTGCGGTCCCTGGGTGCTGCCCAGGTGGCTCCCAGGGGACCAGGGTGGCGGCAGAGGCCAAGTCCAGGGCCTCTGCCATTGCCCGGGCTGCCACGCCCGGCGGCTGATGTCAGCTTTGCTCCTGCAGCGTGCTTGGCCGAGCTGTGAAAACAGATTCTAGACTCAAGGAACCCGTACGTCTAACTCAGGTATGTCCCCGCGGAGTCCTTGCCATCTCCCCTCCATCGTCGGTGGCCAGTGGCCCGGCTACGGTTGCCATGGGTACTGCCTGCGGGCTCCAGGGTCAAGGCCTGCTGAGTCACCAGCAGTCCAGACCTGCAGCCAGGGAGAGGGCCTGGTGGCTGGTTGAGTGCCCCATCGAGAGGAGAGCGGTGGGCACTGGTCATGGCCAGCGCCTGCCGGCTGCTCTGTCCCAGGAGCTGCTTCCCTCAGAGGCCATGTGACAGCAGCGCCTGGCGCACCTGTCAGAGGGTCTCTGCTGTGTGCCAGGCACCGCACATTCACCTGCTCAGCCCCAGAGCTGCCAGGCCGCACGTCCAGGCCTCGCAGCCACGTGTAGGTGTGGGGAGTGCGCCCTGCGCCGGGAGCCTGCACCCCTGTCCCCAGGGCCTTTCCCAGCAGTGTCTGATCAGGGCCTCCTGGGTGACTCCGAGCGGGTCAGACACACGGGGGTGGCACGCTGGGGCCAGGTGTCCACAGAGGCGGGCATTGGATGGCCTGAGTCCAAGTCTGGCCCTGCTGCCTGCTGACCCACGGCTTTCCCCTCGGCCCGGTGGGGTCACAGCGACACCTGCACTCAGGACCACGCAGCAGAGCTGGCGGGGCGGGCAAGAGGGCTGGGGAGAGCCTCCCAGTGGCGGTGGCCACAGGGGCCGGGGGCGGGCTGCTCGGGCCTTCCAGAAGCTCCCCAGTAGCTGAGAGGGGGGGTACAGAGCTAGGCACCTGCTTCTGGGTGACACAGAGGCCCCGCCTCCTTCCCTTCTGGGAACAGGGGGACAGGGGATGGCTCTGTCTGTGTGTGGCCATGAAAGGGGCGTGTCAGCTGCCAGAGGCTCAGGCCTCCGCATTGCCTGCCCTCGGCACACCTCAAACGTCTGCTCTAGGGGCGGGGCACCGGCTCCAAGACACGCCCTCCCCTGCAGGCCCTAACTCTGCAGTGAGCTCCCGGCCCTGGCCCAGGCTCTGGGGTGGGACCAGAGTACAGAGCGTGCAGGGTCAGGGTCCCCGGGCGGGGTGGGAGGGGGGAGGGTGCTGGTCGCATCCCCCCCGCAGGCTGAGGCTGTCCGAGGCCAAGGCCGTGCAGCGAGGGGGGGGGGGTCACTGTTGGCAGGGGGGGCAGGCAGGGACCCCGGCCTGGGTCTCATGGGCTCCTTCCACTCCCTGCAGACAAGATGGCCAGCAAAGGCTCCGTGGTCCTGGCCTACAGCGGCGGCCTGGACACCTCCTGCATCCTCGTGTGGCTGAAGGAGCAAGGTTATGACGTCATCGCCTACCTGGTGAGGAGGCGCCTGTGCGCCCCACTGCCCGCCAGCCCGTGCCGGGCGGCTCGCCTCACTCTCTGTGAGATGGCCAACCTGGAGATGCCTCCGGAGCTGGCAACAGCAGGGGGCGGGGGTGGAGGCACGGAGGTGACCTTAGCCGGGCTGCTTGTCCAGCTAAAGGCCGTGGGCAGGCACACAACTCCCTGTCCAGAGTCCCCCACCAGCAAAGACTATGGAATCCTGGGCTGGCAGGGCCTGGGAGGGCCCTGGTTCTGGGATGGCCAATAGGTCAGCGGTGACAGGGCAGGTGCACTGCCCCCCCCATCCAGGGTCGCTGGCTATGACCCCTAACCAAAGCAGCCCTGCTTCCCATGACCCTGGACACGGTCCCTGGATCTTTCTCCGGGGCTGTGCTCTTCCGGAAGCTCTGTTGCGAACTCCAGAAGCGAAGGCAGGTCAGCTTCAGCGGACCTCAGCACACTCCCGGGACAAGTCCAGGGCTGTGAGGGCCTCGGGCAAGCCCGGCTGTGGGTGCTCACGCACGCCTGTGCCCAGTGCCCCCTCGCTTCCTTCGTGGCCTCTGGGCCGGGCAGGCAAGGCTGGCAGCAGGTCCACGCTGGCCACCGTAGCCTGGCATCCCAGGGCCCTGCCGGCAGGGCCAGGGAGATGTCTCTGGCCTGAGCCCCTGCCCACGCTGCAGTAGCCGTTGTGGCCGTGTGAAGGCAGTAGGTGTGGGTCACTGGCTGCTCCTACAGCGAGCAGAAGGCGTGGTCTGCTCCCCTGTACCTCCGTGCAAAGAAGGTTCTGTCCCCAGAACTCAGCGTCCAGTCTCCTCGTCCAGGCCTGGGCGGGGGGCGCGGGGGTGAGTGCTTTGCTCCCAGTCGCCTGGCACACGAGAGGCACAGCTCTGAGCCCCCATCTCGCGGGGCAGCCCCGGATACGGCTTCGGGCAAACACCTGCTGCCGAACTCTGGGAAGATTCCAGTCTGGTGAGCAGAATGAAAGAAACAAGGGCCGTGGCCAGGGGCAGAGAGCGTGCCAGCGTCCAGACAGGTCCGCCGGAGCCCAGGCCTCTCTGCCCCCGCCCGCTCACATGCCCAGCCGGGGCCACACCACCCCCCCCTCGGCTAGGAAGCCAGCTGGAAGCAGTTGCTGTAGGCTGACCTTTGCACTGGCTCGGGGAGAATTTGCTGGAAGACATAGCTGGGGTTAGGAAACCTTAGACCTGCAGGCAGTGAGGGAAACCGCTCGTCCGGTAGCCTGTGTGCCTGGGGAAGTGGCTGGGCCAGCCCTTCCGCCCAGGGAAGCAGGACCCGCAGTCCAGCCCCAGGTGGGAGCTGGGGCAGGCACCGCGCCTCTCCAGACCCGCTCTGCCCTGCCTCCTCCTCTCTGGGCGCTGAGCAGCAAACAGAAGGCATGTCCGTCCCTTGGAGCTGCTGTGTGTGCAGGGCCTGGCCCGGGGCTCGCCCCAGGGCCGACTTCCCTGGGAGCCCCGCTCTGTGCCCTCCCCGCCCCCGTGGCTGACGGGGCCTCTCTGCTTCTGCTTCAGGCCAACATCGGCCAGAAGGAAGACTTCGAGGAGGCCAGGAAGAAGGCGCTGAAGCTCGGGGCCAAGAAGGTACCAAGTGGGTGGCAGGGCTGGGGCCAGATGCGGGCCTGCGGTCAGCAAGGGGTGGCAGGGCTCCTGTGTTGCCCACCACAGCCTCCTGCTCCCAGTGTGACCTAGCCCTGCAGGTGTGCAAACGCGTCATCTCCCTGCCTTCCTGGCCACTCTGCTACCCACTCCCCACCCACCTATGCCGTCCCTATCCATCCGCCTCCCTTCTCCCATCTGCCCATTCCTCTTTTATTTCTCTGTCCATCCATCCACTCGTCCACCCACCCATCCATCCATCCATGTGTCCATCTGTCTGTCCATATACTCATCCATCCATCCATCCACCCATCCATGTGTCCATCTGTCTGTCCATCCACCCACCCATCCATCCATTCATCAATTGGTGCATTCATATCTATCACCCCTCCCCCTCTTCATTTATCCATCCATCTGTCCATCTATCTACCCATCCATCCCCCTCTTCACCCACCCAGCCATCTGTCCATCTATCTACCCATCCATCCCCCTCTTCACCCACCCAGTCATCTGTCCATCCATCTACCCATCATCCACCTGTGCACCCACCCAGCCATCTGTCCATCTATCTACCCATCCATCCCCCTCTTCACCCACCCAGCCATCTGTCCATCCATCTACCCATCATCCCCCTCTTCACCCACCCAGCCATCTGTCCATCCATCTACCCATCCATCCCCCTCTTCACCCACCCAGTCATCTGTCCATCCATCTACCCATCATCCACCTGTGCACCCACCCAGCCATCTGTCCATCCATCTACCCATCATCCACCTGTGCACCCACCCAGTCATCTGTGCACCCACCCACACATCCGTCTATCATCACCCACCCATTCACTAGCCACCCACCCCTCCGTCCATCCATCACCAACAAAAGCAAACAGCTCCAGCTGAGCTCAGCGCACGGGTTCTGTGGCAGCCCCGTGCTGGTTATGGCCTGGGAAATAGGATGGAGGGAGCTGACATGGCCCCACAGTGAAGCATGTGAAGCCCCCCTGGGGAAGTCACTGCCGCTCGTAACCCCTCCCCACGGAGGAGTGAGCAGAGGCCACGGCGGGAAAGGCAGAAGGGCCAGCAGCCCCGCCTGACCAGTCCTCAGAACTGACCGATCCTCTCCGCGAGGTCGCCAGACCCCGACAGCGTGCCGGGCACAGGTCAGCGCTCAGTGAGCCATGGAAGTGGACGTGGGTCTCAGGTCACCCGCTGGCCATTGGCCTGGAACGAGAGGGTCCCCGCCCAGTCTGGCGGTGCAGTGGGGGTGTGGTCTGAGCCCAGGAGGCGGGAAAGGCACCCTGAGTGGTGGAGGCAGGGGCGCTTCGTTCCGATCTGGCTCCCCGGATACGCAGGCCTCTTGGGCTCGGGCCCTCTGCGTGCTTAGTGACCTAGTGGTCATTTAAAAAACACTTATCTGAGAGACAGGGAGGCAGAAAAAGAGCTGCCCTCGGCTGGTTCACCCCCAAAGGCCCACCGCGGCCGGGGCGGGGCCAGCAGAAGCCGGGAGCCAGGAGCCCCACCCAGGTCTCCCACGTGGGTGGGGGGCCCAGTCCTTGCACCATCACTGCCCCTCCCCGGGTCTGCATTGGCAGGAAGCTGGTGTCAGAGCCGGGCTGGGGTGAAGCCCAGGCGCCCCCCTATGGGACGCAGGCATCTTATTGGGGTCTTAACCATCAGGCCAAACCCCCGCCCCTACTTGCAGTTTTTAGATTTTTTTTTGTGCACGTAGCGTTAGAATAGAGTCCCTATTGCTTTATTTTTAAATATCACCTTACATTTTTTACAATCTTAAAAAAGAGTTATAATGGACTCTCAAGAAGTTGCAGAAAGAAACCAAAGAAAAAAAAAAAAAAACCAGTTCCCTGTCTTAAAATTCCCGAGGCCTCGCGAGAGCTGCTGGGATTCCATCTGTTGCTCCTCATCACAGCCAAAGTCTTGAACAATGTGAGGCTACCTGGAAACGTGTGTGGAGATTCATCCTTACAGATTTCTTCATTTATTTGAAAGGGAGAGTTAGAGAGAGAGAGAGAGAGAGAGAGAGAGAGAGAGAGAGGTCTTCCATCCGCTGGTTCACTCCCCAGATGGCCGCAATGGCCAGAGCTGGGCCAATCTGAAGCCAGGAAGCAGGAGCTTCTTCCAGGTCTCCCACACGGGTGCAGGGCCCAAGCACTCGGGCCATCTTCTACTGCTTTCCCAGGCCACAGCAGAGAGCTGGATTGGAAGTGGAGCAGCCGGGACTTGAACCGGTGCTCTGATCTGGGATGCAGGCGTGGGAAGCCACAGCTCAGCCCATCACACCAGCCCCCGGCCACGGCCATCCTGAGTGTGGTGGGCGCCGTGCGGGTGCAACGTGAAGCATCCCGTGGCCAAACCCAGCCTGGTTGTCTGCTCTGGGGTCTGTCTGCAGGGGCACCGTCCCCACTGCCCCCTTGCTTTCGTGCCACGGTCGATGTGAAGGTCGGCACAGTGAGAGGCCGAGTATCAGAAGCGGAGCCTCCCTGAGGGGTCCCGGGAACCCCGGCCTCTGCTAGTTGAGGACACACTCCTTGAGGTCGGGGCTGCCGGCCTTAGCACTGGCCCTTCCCCCACAAGATGCCAGCACCACGTCCCCCAACCTGGCAGGCGGGACGGCCCAAAGTATCTCCAGATTTGGCCAAATGTCCCCTGGGGAGCAGAAGCACCCTGTTTGGGAACTACTAGATCTTAGGTGGCAATTAAGTTTCAGCTTGTTGGGGGTGGGGGGTGGTGGAGTGTATCAGGATTGATTGGTAATGTCTAACGTGAGTGCAGAGGGAGAGTAACAGTGTGGTGTGCTGGAATCAACTAGCGATGGCTGCTGTAGTGGCAGGCAGAAGGGGAAGTGGGGGGCGTCTGGCCTGAGCCCTGAGCCCAGTCCCGGCCAAGACCCCGCTCATGGCCTTGTCCCCCCAGGTTTTCATCGAGGACGTCAGCAGGGAGTTCGTGGAGGAGTTTATCTGGCCGGCTGTTCAGGCCGGCGCCATGTACGAGGACCGCTACCTGCTGGGCACGTCCCTGGCCAGGCCCTGCATCGCCCGCAAGCAGGTGGAGATCGCCCAGCGCGAGGGCGCCAAGTACGTGTCTCACGGCGCCACCGGCAAGGTGAGGACAAGGACAAGGGGCCGGGGCCTGGGCAGAGGGAGAGGGGGCGGGGCCTGTGAACAGATGGAGGCAGCCAGGGGGGCGGCCCTGGCAGTTCCAGGCTGGGGCCAAGATCCCAGCGGGAGGCTGGCGACTGCGACCCCCAGCCCTCCACGCCGAGAGTCGCGAAGACTCAGACCTGTCTTTGGGGGTGCAGTGCAGCCCGAGGGAAAGCTGTGGGCGCGCCGCCCCACCAGGCCGTCCATCCTCAGGGCCCTGAGTCGTGAGTGCTTGGTTAGGGGGCTGCCGAGCCCTGCAGTCAGCAGCCCTGGCCGCCCCAGTGCCAGGCGGGTGGAGGTGGTGAGGGGGCCCAGGTCCTGGTGGAGGAGATGCATGATCTGGCAGCTGGGGGCCCGCGGACAGGAGCCGTGGGCAAGGGACCCAGGCAAGAGTGTGGACAGGGAACAGTGTGCCAGGCATAGGGAACAGCCTGTGCAAAGGCCTAAAGACGAGAGGCCCTGAACAGCGGTCTGGCTGGGAGCAGGAGCTGTGGCCATGGGAGAAGCGGTGGGGCCAGGGCTAGGCTGGGGCCAGCAGGTTAGGGAGTGAGGCTGGACTGAAATGCTGGCTCCTTTGGCAGGAAGGAAGATCTGGCCAGGAAAGCCGGATCCCAGACGGGAAAGGCACTGTCAGGGTTCAGCAAAGCGCGGTCAGGGCTGGTGGAGGGAGTGGGTGGGTCTGGCGCTGGCCAGGGAGGCAGCCCCCCTGCACCCTATGCCAACACAGAGGGCTGGGAGTAGCCACCAGCGGTGTGCTGCTCCTCCATACAGCCACCAGAGGGCGCCAGAGGCCTGGGTTTGAGGCTTTCCAGGGGGAGGAGGTGGCTGGGGCTGCTGTGGTCCCAGTCCTGGCTCTGCAGGGTTGGGGTGCAGAGAACCCCTCTGCCAAGATCCCGCGGCCACCTGGGGCCCTGGGCTCCTCCCGGAAGTTCACAGTCAGGGCCCTTGAAGGAGGAAGTCTGACCTGAGACACAGCGAGGGATCTCTGAGAGCAGCGGGGGTGCCAGGCGCCTCCGTGCCTCAGTTTCCCCTGATTACTGAACCCTGGAAGGCCCGGCAGCCCATGGAGACAATTTCCAAGAACTAGGGGTGCCTGTGGGGGAGCACCGGGACGGCCTTCCTGGGTGGGTTCAGTGTCTGATTGGCCGAGGGTTGAGTGCCAGTGGCCGTGGGTGGGGGGTGTCTGTGTGGGTTCCCGCGATCGAGCAAGAGGGAGGCTGTGCGGCTGCAGGAGTCACGACCAGGGCTGGGCAGGCAGGAGGAGGGGCTGGGGCGCAAGCAGGTGATGGGGGTGCGCTGGGGGGGTTCTAGCCGGGGGGCAGGCCTTCCTGAGCATCTCGCCCGGCCCCTGGCTCCTGGTGCAGGCCGTGGGGGTCCTTGTTCCAGCCTCACTGACCTGCTGGCCCGGTAGAGGTGTGGGGCGGGGCTGAGGCCCAGGAGCCCAGCAGGGGCTCAGGGGGTGGCTGAGGGGTGGGAGTGCTGTAGGGGGAGGGGTGTGGGGTGGCCGGAGCAGCCCGTGCAGACGGGCACCAGCTGCCTTCAGCCTCTGTGCCAGCCTGCTCCCTGCCCGCCCAGAAGCCGGGCTGAGCCCAGGTTTGGAAGAGGGGCCCGGAAACCCGGCACCGGTGCAGGGAGGCAGGGCTTGTGTCAGTGACGCCATCTGTATGGCTGTCCCGGGGGCAGATGGGAGACCCGGGGGGTGCTGCTCCGCTCCTGGAGGTCCCAGGGCTAGGGGAGAGCCACACCAGCCCCCGGCTCTGCCCCGGACAGGCTGAGCCTGGGGGACCTGGGTGTGTGACATCTCAGAGGAGCTCGGGCTCCTGAACAGATGGGGGGTCCCCGTGGCAGCCTAGACGCCTTTGTGCTGGGGAAACCTGAAGCCATGGTGGGGAGGAGAGGGGGCGACAGGACCCCGGGGGCCGCAAGTGAGTCTGCCCGTGAGAGCCGCTTGCTCCCGGCGTGATGCGGCCCCTCTCCCCTGGGTCCCCATGTCCCCACGGCCGGGTGGTAGAAGGGAGCTCATCGGGGCAGAGTCAGCACAGCTGCCCGCGCGTGAACGGTTAGGATGGCCGTGTTTGCTGTGTGACCCCAGGCAAGTGGCCTCGCCTCTCTGAACTTCACCTTGTCGCCTGCAAAGCAGCTGGAAGTCCTGCGGCCCGAGGGGCAGCAGCCTTTGCTTTGTGCTCATCGAGGCGCCTTGTGCAGGGTGCAGGAGCTGGCTGGCGGGGGACCCCCCACCCAGGCCCCAGGCGGCATCCATGGGGCAGCCCGGACCCCCCCCCCCCCGCCCCCTCCGAGGCCCCCGGCTGCGCGGCGAGAGGCTGGAGCTGGGTTTCCGCGCCACCTGACAGGCTCTGGAAAATAACATGTTATTCCGCAGCCGCTGCCGGCGCCGCTCGCCCGTGCAGTTTTCACAGTAGGCGAAAGGTCGCTCTGTTATTTCTGCGGGGCCCCGCGCCGCCAGCCCGTGGGGAAGCGGGCAGGACGCGGCAGCAGCCCGGGCTGGGCTGGCCGGGGCCAGCAGCCTGCCTCCCCCTCCCGCTCCTCCTCCTCTCCCGCGTTGCAGGCAGGGCGACCTATGTGGGGGTGCCAGGGCCCCAGGGATGAGCCCCCTCCCGCTCTGAGCTGAGACACACGGGGCCCCCTGCGGACTCCCGGCTCCATCTCCTCCCCCAGCTTGGCGGAGATGTGGCCGCCCCGGGACCAGGACCCCGGACCCCGTCTGTGGCGTGGGCAGCTCAGGGGCTGCCTGGAGGGGGCCCCTCAGGCCTCTCCCAGCTGGAGTCTCGGCTGTGGCCCCTGGGCAGACGTCTCCTGCACCCTGCACTGCCCACAAACGTGTGGCACTTGAACACACGGTACACACACGTGATGGTACACACACACTCTGCATGGTGGACACGCATGCTGGCACACACCCACACACTGCGCAGTGCACACACATGGTGACATGCGTGCACACACGTGATGGGACTCACTGTGCAGTGCACACACATGATGGCACAGTGCACACATGTGATGACGCACATGCCACACGTGTGATAGGGCCCACACAGGTTGCACTGTGCACATGTATGATGACACACATGCATACTCTGCACACGTGTGGTGACGCGCATGCGTACTGTGCACTTGGCCACAGGCCCACATACATGATCTTACTGCACACACCCCTCTGTGTGCCAGCCCCCGCCGAGGGGTCGCACCCCTGTACTCAGATGTGCTCACGTCCTGGCCCCCCCGGCTCATGCACCCCCCCGACCTCACAGCAGTCAGGACACCCACAGCCTGGCACACGCACTGGGCACGTGGGGTCCTGCACACGCCGCGTGCCCACGGGGATCGAGTCCTGAGGGCGCCGCTGGGACGGGAGCTGGGCCCTCAGCCTCCACAGGCGCCCAGGCTGGAGCTGCCCAGCGGCAGCGGGGTCCCTGGGGGCTGCCCAGAGCAACCTCAGCCCTCCCCAGCCCGCGTGGCCCTGACAGGCCCTGTCTGTTGCAGGGGAATGACCAGGTCCGCTTCGAGCTCACCTGCTACTCGCTGGCGCCCCAGATCAAGGTGAGAGGCAGCTGCTTCCCTAGGGAGGGGCCCTGGGGGGGCGGGGTTCTAGGAGGTTCTACAGGGCAGGGGCGGTGCCCACGGTGCCTGTGGATAGCACGGGCTCTGATCTACGGGGCTCCCACGTCTCACACCAGCCCCAGGCAGCCACTTCCTGCCTGCCCATTCGTTCTTCCTGGAGGTGTGGTCCAGGGGCCTGCCCTCGGCCTTCCTGGCCACAGGCTGGCACAGAGCTGGCACTGGCCACCAATTTCTGAACCCCTCACAGCCACCAAGCTGTGCCCTGGATCCTGCCTGGCTGCCCCCGTCTCACACCCAGTCCTGGACAGGGCACCCACGGCACGCCACCCAGGTGTGCAAGTGCCTGCAGGCCCCGTCCTGCCAGCCACCACCCCAACCTTGTGCCTGCCCGTGGGCCTGGGCCTGGTCCACCCAGCCGGCCAGCCACTCCTCCAGTGTCCACTGTGGGGGCGTCAGGCCGGGGCTCCTGGGCCAGAGTGGGGTGGAGCGAGTAAAGGCCAGCCCTGTGGGCTATTTCTGATTCCTCTGATAGCCACGCCTACAAATAGAAGCCGTGGCGTCGTCTCAGTCCCCGTGTCTCTTACTCAACACCTGTGCCCAAGATGCACCCCATCCACCTAGGGAGCGGGAGTGAGGCCACGCCCCCTGGCCTGCTGCTCACCCAGACTCTGGTGGGCGCCTGGCAGTGGGGCTCTCCACAGCGGCAGCTGGATTCGAGCCTCTTTGCAGCCACTTTGGCTAAAGCTGCCGAGGGTCTGCTCCCTCGTGGAACCCCAGGGGGCTCTGGGGGTTCCCATTTTCCCCCTTTAAGTGGACGATCTGTTGGTGCCTGGGGGTGTGCGTGGCTGAGCTCTGAAGTCTGTCAGGACCCCGCCCGCCAGGCCGCTGGGAGGCACTGCAGAGCGGCCGCTTGGCGACTGGCCCCCAGGCCCGCCCTCCTCTGGTTCCCACTGCAGGTTTGGGGGCCAGGGTGTCCAGTTTCTGGGCCTTTGTCTGCACCCGCCAAGCCCCGAGGGCTGAGAGGGGCTGCGGGGAAGGAGCCGGCAGAGGGGACAGGGACAGGGTGTGCCCAGCGCTGAGCCTGGCCTGGGGGCTGAACACCGCCCCCACCCCGGGGTGCCCTACCCCAGCCTGCCTGCCTACTGCTGGGGCCTGCCTGTCTCCCTGGGTGGGGGCGGGCGTGGGGGCTCTTCTCAGGGACCCATCCCCGCCCCTCTCTGGCCAGCTGGCCCCAAGTGAAATGAGTGTGGTTCCTGCCAGACTCTGTCCGACTCCCTGGGGTAGCTGGGGCGGGGGCGGGGTGGGTCACCTCTGGACCCCACCGCCCACCAGCAGTGGCCTTGAGGCCCGAAGGGGACACAGCCGCTCTGGCCGGGAGCCTAAGCCTCTCCTGTCCCACGGGACAGGCTCCGTCCTCACCCCATGTAACGGGGACTCCAGGCTGCACGTCATGGACCCCATCCTCTCGGGGGGACAGGGGCCAGCTGTGCTGTGAAAGGTCCAGGGGGAGCCAGCAGCTCTGCCCGCCCCGGTCCTGACCTCTGCCCTGTGCCTAGGTCATTGCTCCCTGGAGGATGCCAGAGTTCTACAACCGGTTCCAGGGCCGCAGCGACCTGATGGACTACGCCAAGGTAGGCCACGCTCTCCCCCACCCTGCCCGCGTCCTGGGCTGGGCACCTGCGAGGGGGGTCCCGCTCCTCCAGCCCCTGTTTTCTGGTGGGGGTGGGGTTCCCCGCACTCCCCCATGCCCGCCCAGTTGCTTTCCGGGGAGCAGGTAGGCGCTCGGAGGGGCCGGCCGCGGACAAAGCCGTCGGTGGCGGCAGCCCCTCTTGAGGTACAAGTTGCAATAAAACACATTAGAAGTTTTGCATCAAGAGTCGGAGCCGCTCCCCGGGGCACCTTTCTTTTTAGCGACTCCATGGCAGCTCGTGACAAACAGCCTCAATCAATCAGACGGAGGAAGGCGGCCCGGTGCACACACCAGAAAATTGTTCAGGTTTCTAAATAGGAGGCGCCGCGGCTGGCTGTGCGCGCGCTCTCGCGGCTGAGAGGTGCCGCGTGGTGGGGGACGCGCCCTGCCCCTGCAGCCAGCATCCCATTAGGGCCGGGAGCGCTGGGAGGAAGGACTTTCTCCACCATCTGTTGTTTGATTATTAAGGGGGGAATTTACAAGGGCAAGACCATATGTTGCCAAACAAAGTGTCAAGGAGCAGAGCTATTAAGGGAACTGGGGCTGGCTAGCCCCCCCCCCCCGCCACCCAACGTCCCCTCGATGACACGGAATGGGGCGTGCGTCTCGTTTTTAAGAAAAATGGTTCGTGAGCGCTGCCCCGTCCACCCTCACGCCTCCAGTCGGGCCGCCATGCCTTGGTCTTCGCTCGGTTCCACGGCCCTGGCTTTCCCAGCAGCCACCACTGCCTTGTGGCCTGCCCCGCCCTGATCTGGGGGACAAGCGCTTAGCTGTCCCCAGGAATAACCTGTCCAGCAGGGAGCGCTGCCCCCTGGGCTGCCCTCCCTCTTTCTGGAGGTGGGGCAGGGGGAGGTCCGACATGTTCTGGGGAGGGAGGGGCGGCAGGGCGCCCAGGACATGTCCAGGATACCGGAGCAGCCTCAGGCTTTGTCCCACATTCAGAGCCCGGCGGGGGCTGAGACAGGAGGCAGAGCCCAAAAAGGCTCGCAGAACCCCTGCTCTCGACACCCAGAGGTGGCCGAAGCCAAAGGCCGCTCGGGCAGGTGCCATCTTGCCCCAAACCCATCGCCCAAGGCAGGCGAGCTCAGAACCTCTCCCTGCTGTTGCCCCTGGAAATCATTTTTAAAAAACAAAACAAACCAAGCCAGAACCCCAAGGCGAGGCCTCGCGTGGGGGACCAGAGCACCCTCCGTGCATGCAGGGCTGGGGGCCCCAGGCACAAGGGCTTGGCCACCTCTTTGGGCTGAGGACTGTCCCTGCCACTGTCCCATCTGCCCCGCCCCTCCCCTCCTCACCTCCGTGCCACTAGATGGGCAGAGAGAGGACAGAGCTGACCCCACACTGCCCCCAAATCAGCAGCGGCTGTGGGGAACCTGGCGGGCTCTCGACCCCCACACTGAGCCCCTCCCCCGGAAATTCCGTGTCCGGATTTGCCCACGTGGCTCAAGTGGAAGCGTGGACAAATTCTAGAGTGGACAGCGACTTACAAGTTAGGTCTCCTGGCAAAGCCTAAAGACCACAGAGGCGAAACCTCCCCCTAAGGTTGCATGAAGAAACCACGGTGGCTTCCTGGAGGAGGCCCCCCACCCCGGGGTCCTAACGGTTCTTGGAGTGAGCCCTGGAGCCGGAGAGAGGAAGCTGGCCTGGGAGATGCTGCCAGCGGGGGGCGGGCCACTCACTGCACTCGGCAGGGGGTGGAGCACCTGGGCCGGCCTGGGCTCCAGTTCCATGTCAGCATGGGTGACACAGCTCGCTGAGGCCACCAGCCTCATCTTGGTCCCCAGAGGCTAAGTAGGGGGCCTCCGATGACGGCGTCCACTGGCCTGTAGCCCAAGGTCACGGTGGAAACCCTTGTTCCCCCTCAACGGAGCAGTGGTCCCTCTGGGACTCAGAGTGCCACTGGGCCCCAAGCCACTGGGGCTGGGGCTGCCTGGGGTGCTCCTGCCGCAGGGTATGTGAGTGACGCCAGGCCCGGGGAGGGGCGGCTCCCGGGGCCGCCAGCCACGTGATGCCGGACGGCGTGGCGGGGGCCCCTGCCGTCACCTGGCCCTGGGTCCTCGGTGGGAGCTCAGGCGGTCCTAGCATCTAGCTGACGGGCTCATGGCAGGAGGTAGCGAGCTGCTGCAGGGACACACTCGGCAGTGTGCACTCGTAGAATGTTCTAGAAGGAACCTCTGAGAGCGGTCCTCCAGATGCATGATCTTACAGTTTCTACATGCTTATGTCCGTCAGTGAGACCCTCACTCCCTCCCCCAGGCAGGCTAGCCAGGGGAAGGAGTGGGGCGGAGTCTGGGGCCATCGCCACCTTGAGAGCCCCTCACGGCTGCCCTGTGTTGTCTCTCACCTGCAGCAACACGGAATCCCCATCCCGGTCACCCCCAAGAACCCGTGGAGCATGGATGAGAACCTCATGCACATCAGGTGGGTGCACCCCGGCCGCGGCCCCGCCCTGTGGGGCGGAGAGGCCCCCAGCTCCGTCTGCACTCACTGCCCCTCTGCCTCGTGGCGTGGGGGGCCTCAGCCAGGCCACGGGGAGCAGGCACCCCACGGGTGGAGCCCGGGGTAGACGGCTTCTGCCGTCACCAGCAGGATGGGCAGGAAGGGGCTGGTAGCAGTCGCTTGGGCAAAGAGGAAAAAGCCACTGAGACTGCGGTCCCAGCAGGACGTGGTGGGGAGGGGGTGGCCTGGCTGTGGCCCCCATATACTGACCCCCGCCCCCTTCCTTCTCCCGACACAGCTACGAGGCTGGAATCCTGGAGAACCCCAAGGTAACTGAGCGTCCCCCTCTGTCTTTGCTGGTAGCCGCTCCCTGCCAACGCAGTCCGAGGCATTGGGAACCTAATTTGAAATTTCACGGGGGCGGGCTCAGAGCTGGGTGGGAGCCCTGCCTGTATCCCCGCCCCTCCCCACCCAGCCCCCTCTTTTCCTAATTGCTGCTGGATGAAGGGGAAGGAGGTTTTTGAGGGCAGCAGAGAGAGTGTGTGTGTGATTGTGAGACAATAAAGAAGTAATTAGGCAGATGAGACACTTGTGGGTGGGCCTGGCCTGCGATGGGGGGCGGGGGAGGGGAGTCAGAGCCCCAGGACCCAGAGCTGGGCCCTCAGCCCTGTTTGAAGTTTAGGGTTTCTCTCTCCGGGGGGTTTCTTTGTGTCTCCCCCTGCCCACCGGGAGTGGGGGAGCGAAATCTATCACGGGAAGAGAAAAATCTCTTTGTCCCCGAGGGAGGGACCAGGGAGGGACTGTGTCCTCCTGGACCAGCCCTGCACACCCCGGGGTGGCTGGTTTGGGGGTGGGGTGGGCTGCTGGGCCTGGGGGATCCAAGAAGAGCAGCTGGAGAGGAGGAGGCCCGGGGGTGCGGGCGAGGGTAGAGCAGGCCTGAGCCCTGCCCGGGACCCCAGGTTGGTCCACCGGGGTCTGGCGCCTCAGACTGTCACCGACGTGGGCGAAACAGGCCGTGCCAGCCTGAGTTCTAGCCAGCGCGTCTGTGGGGCTTGGCCTGGGGTGTGGGCTGCGGGGGGCGGGCGGGGACCAGTGCCCAGCCCAGGGCGCCGGCTGCCCTGTACTGCCCCGCAGGGTCTGAGCCAGCCACCGTGGAACGTGGCACTCGGGACAGCGGCACCCTTGCCCCCTGGGGGCTGCCGCCTGCTGGCCACAGGTTTTTCCAGTTCACGCTCTGCTGACCCCGAGACACTTAGGCCAGCCCCTCCTAATTAGCCAGTCAGTCAGCACCGAGGGGGGCCGTGTGGCCAGGCAGGGGGCCCACTCCCCACGCCTCTCCAGGCAGCCAAGGCCCTCCTGTCACCAGACAGAAGGAACCCCGAGAAGAGGCAGGCCGGCGGGGAGCCGAGCAGAGTGGAGGCGGGAGGACATCCTGTGGGCAGGTCCCGGCCCCCTCAAAGCCTCCTGCCTGATGAGGGCCTTGGCTGGCCCACACCCTCTGTCCATCTTGCTTCCTGTTGCTGTGCAAGCTTGGACACATTACTCAGCCTCTCTGAGCCTTGTGTGCAAAGTGGCAAGGCCCCCTCCTCAGGCTGAGATCCTTAGAGGACCCCTCAAGGGCCCCACTCCTTCTCAGACAGGCTGGGCGGGGCTGGGTGTGAGTGGAGGGGGCACCCAGGGCCCAGCCGCCCTGGCAAACCTGGCCACGGGGGACTCTCCGGGGGGGCCCAGGCTGGGGGCTGCACGCCAGGACCCCCCGCCGCCGTGGCCACAGCAACATCTCTGCCCTGCACTCCCGTGCGTGGACCCGTCCAGTGGAGCCGGTGCCCCTCCCCCTCTCCCAAAAAAGCCCCCCGGCCTGCGGAAGGGAGGGCTTCAAGGCAGATGGCTGGGCCATTTTCTGCCTCCGTGAGGGCTGATTGAAGGGCAATGAGGCAGCTAATGCGAAGAAAGATAGACATTTACTTGCTTTAACTTCATACGGCCGCAGTGAAAGAGTTCATTCAGGCGCCGGCCCGCCAGAGGTGCTGGGTGAGTGAGCCCCGCGCGGCATCGATCATGCCTGCACATCATGGTTTAGCGCATGGGCCATTTGCTGCCAATTTCTCCTTCTCCAGCCCTCTTTCATGCTTTCTTTCGCCCTCCCCCCCCCCCACTCTCTCTCTCTACCTCTCTCTCTCTCTTTCTTCCCTCGCCCCTCCCTGCGGCAGCGCCGCCCCCTCCCCCCCATGACATTGGAAGTGAGCCCTCCTGCTGGGAGGGA
The DNA here is from genome assembly GCF_033115175.1 of Lepus europaeus. NCBI lineage: Eukaryota > Metazoa > Chordata > Mammalia > Lagomorpha > Leporidae > Lepus > Lepus europaeus. The sequence goes on along the minus strand of NC_084838.1, from coordinate 4,643,767 downwards.
AAAATAGATGGCATTGATACTCACCAACAAACTATTTGTCATTTGAACTGGGCTTTTAGGAGAGAGAGTAAAAAAGAAGGCAGGCGCCCCGGGCCACCTCGGAATGCAAAGCAAATGTCATTTTATTTCTATTTAGTTATGTTATTTAATCGCCCAGCCGGGGAGGGGGGCTGTCTTCCCAGTGCACACCTCCTCCTCCTTGGCTCTGCAGGTGGAGGTGGGCTTGGGTGAGGATGGGGACCCCAGCGCTGGGGCCCTGGCTTTGAGTTAGACCTGGGCTGGGGGAGTCCTGGGCGGGTCGGGAGAGGACAGTGGGGTTGTGCCCAGCCCCTGCTCCTTTTGCCCTCTGTCTGTGCCCAGGGAAAGTGGCTTCCCAGAGCCCGTGAGACCAGAGGAGCCTGCTGTTCTCAGAAACCTGCCCAGACGCCCACCCTGTGGCTAACGGTGCCACCTCTCTCCCACCCCAAGCCTCACACTGGCCCCCAGCCTGGGCTCCATAGCAGCTGAGATAGGAAGGGGTCGGGGAGAGGACCGAGCCGGACCTCTGCCCGGTGCCTTGGTTTTCCTCCTGGTACACGGGACCGTCAGGCCTGGGATCAGTAAGACCTCTGCAGGAAGCAGGTGGCCCAGCCGCACAGCTGTTGGAGGTGAGGCTCACCCGCGGGCCCTGAGCTCAGCAGAGCTGCAGGCACCTGCTGTCCCGGGCGCCAGCACAGCCCCACACTGCGTGTACCTGCCTGGCATTTTCACGTCCAGAAACAAACTGCCTGTGCACTTACACTGTAAGCCCGTCGAGGGCAAGTCTCAAGTCCCCCATTTCACAGGTGGGAAAACTGAGGCTCGAGCAGGTAAGGCAGCCTGCCCAAAGCCCCACCCGCTGAGACCCTGACTCCTGGCTCGGGGGTATTTCCTTCACACCCAAAGTCCCACACCTCCGAGGGCACTTTAAAAAGTGTGTAAAAAATGAAATTGAAAGATAACACCAGCGAAATCCTTGCGCGGTTTCTTCAGTAGCATTATTCTCCCGTGAGCTTTTTGAAAACCCTGCCCACGTGTCCCGGGCGCTGGGTGTCAGACGGGGAGTATGGCACACAGATCCCGGCCTGCATGGAACTTGCACCTTCCAAGCCGGTCCACTCCTCAGCCTCCACTTCCTCATCTGTAGATGGGGTTCACGGCGCTCGGGCTGCCGAGGACCCAGAAGCAGCTGTGGGGGAAAGTGAGGCGGGGACGTGCCCGCCAAGGGACGATTTCAGGGCCTGCGGTTCCCAGGGTGTCGGCAGGTGGACGGAACAGCTGGCCTCGGGATGCCCGCAGCAGGGACCCGAGCAGTCAGGCCCCAGAGGCCCCCAGCCCCACAGTGGCAAGTGTCCAAGCCACAGCCTGGGGGAGCGGGGGAGGCACGCAGCAGCCCCCGCCGCCACCGCGCCGAGGCGAGAGGCCCATTTTCCAACACGCTCCAGAAAGAAAATGTGCATAAAGGTTGATGTGTTTTCAAATGGGTTTTTGCTTTCCTCTTCTCTTTTCTTCCTGTGAGTATTAACCTCGGACACCCGGGGGACGGCTCGGCTCGCCAGAGCACCTGCTGGGGTCACGCGCAGTCATTAGCTTTGCAGAATAAACCCCAGTTCCCGGCGCGGGCGAGAGCGAGCCGGCCTCCCTCGCCCCTCCGAAGTCCCACTTCCTCCTGCCTGACTTGTTCTTCTCCCGCTATTCTACCCCCAGCTGTGGGGGCGTCGAAGAGAAAGATGAGATCAAGTTGAGGGGAAAAATTGTCTGATTTCTCCAGCCCTTTGTTTCCCAGGACCCCGGCAAGCGGGGGCCGGCTCCGGGCTGGGGGCTGGTGGGGAGGCGCCCGCCGCTGCGGCTGGGTCCTGCGGGGGCAAGGGGTGCGGGGCGTCCTGGCCCGGCTCTGGACACCCCGCGCTGCAAACCTCCTGCCGTCTCTCCGCAGAACCAAGCACCTCCAGGGCTCTACACCAAGACCGAGGACCCGGCTAAAGCCCCCAACAGCCCCGATGTCCTTGAGATCGAGTTCAAGAAAGGTACGTGCCCGCCTCGCAGCACCCCGGTGTCCTGCCTGGGAGCCTCGGGCCTCTGGAGGCCAGACCCAGGCGGGGGCTGCACGGGCCCCCAGGAACCCGCTTGCCCGGAGCGCTCGGCGCCGAGCAAGGCGCACGCTCTCGGCTGCCCGATGTGCGGGCCCTGGGCACCAGGTCTGGACTGCGAGTGCTCCAGTCCCCTGAGCAGCCAGCAGGGAGTCATTCAACTTTCTCAGGCCTCCATCTCCTCCGCTGAATTGGGGGGAGAGTTGAGGACCTGCTGTCTTTCCGGTGCGCAGTGAGGTGTGCCTGGGAAGACCCAGCCCCAGTAAACCCCTCTGATCCACACCCGGACCTTAGCTGCCTCGCCACCCCCACCCTCCAGTCCAAAGCTGCCCCACTCTTCCTCTCCTTGGTGCTGGGGAGCATCCTGGTCTCCCCCCCATCCTCACTGCTCTCAACATGAAGTATTTGCGGGCCTGGCCCGGGTGCCCAGCTGTCTCATCCCAGGGGAAGGTGGGAAGGCGCATGCCTGGTTGGAGTTGAGGGCCCTGGGGACTCAGGGAGGCTACAGAGATCAGGGAGGCTTCCTGGAGGATGAGGTGTTGGTCAGGAGCTGGAGGAGCCGAGAAGGAGGCACAAGGGCATCGCAGGCCCGGGCATCCACAAGTTTCCTGCACGGTGTGCAGGGAGACAGCAGGAGGGCTCTGCAGTGTGGTCTTCCCAGGATGCCCAGGGTGAGAGCAGGTGTGGGACGCAGAGGCTCGAACTCCTCTCCCCCTGGCCGGGGCGACCTCAACAGCACCTTCACCCCTGGAGCTCCTACAACAGGTGCCAGCTCTCCGAGCTTCACCAACTCGCCTCTTCCAGGCCTTTCCAGGAGCCCGGCTGAGCCAGTGGGCATCCCCACCATGCCCCTTGATCGGCTACCCCTCTTGGATTTCCTGCCAGCCGGGGGCAGCTGGAGCCCCAAGCCCAGCTCATGCCCACTCTGCCCTGCGACAGGGACCAAGCGAGCAGCCCCTCCCTGCCTCCCGGGCAGGCAGAGCCAGGCGGGTAGGGGAGGGGGCCAGAGGCAGCGGAGGGTCCTACAGCAGCCTTCTCCGGGGACCCAGCAGAAGCGGCGTCCATTGTGATGATCCGGGGATTGTGTGGAAGGGAAAAGACGGGCGGCCCCTCCCCTGCCTAGCCCCCCATTCACTCTCTAGTTAATTTATTTGAAGTTTTAATCTAATTATTAACTATTTTAAAGGCTAAGAGGCTTTCTCCGGGCAGGCCCCGTCCGAGCCCATAATAGGGGCCGGGCAGGGAGAGAGAAAGGGAGCGGGCAGGGGCGGGGGGGTGGCGAGAGGGGCTTAAGGTTCATTATTGGGCAGACTTACATTTAATAGCAATTTACAACCAAGTTATAAAACCCCTGGAAATGGGGGTTAAGAATGGCGCGGCTGACAGCACCTTCAGCACAGCCCCTCGGAGCGGCGCCCGACTAATAAAGACTGGAAAGCTGCTATTGAAGCCTGATTGGCACCCGGTGGCTCCCTACATGGTAATGAGCCAGGCAGATGGGTGGGGATTAGTCTCCAACTTTGAACAGCTTCTCTTTGTCACTGTTACGGCTCTCTTGTTAGCCCCTAATACATTTATTGCTCATTTCACACCGCTCCCTATTCAAAGTCAGCCCCGAACCCACCCACCGCCCCCCCCCACCACGCTGCCACCCCCTCATCCCCCCCCCCAGCGCCTCCCCGGGCCCTGCTGCCACCCCAGACCCCGCTTCTCAGGATCCACGCCCGGCCCAGGGCTGCGTGTGGAGCCGGGGTTTGGGGTGCACCTGACAGACGTGGGGGGGCGGGGCTGAGTGTGCGCGCGCGCCCCGGCCAGGCGGCCCAGGCGACTGGTGGACAGAAGGTATTCCTGCCTAAGACAATGGTGGAGCGTGAAATTGAATTAGTTCAGGGCCTGGTTCCAATTTCACAGCCCCTAAATGCAAAAGGGGCCAGGAGAATGGGAGGGTGGGGGAGAGCGTTTTTATTGCATTTCCCCTTTCATTCTGTGGACTCTCTGGCCCCTTCCCTCCCCCCAGCAGGCCTCAACCTGCTCCGGGCTTTTGAAGGAGTCCCAGCAACTCTATATCTGTCACGTCCATTTAAGGCATTGCGGGCGGTGGGAGAGGGCGGGGCGGGGCGGGCGTCCGGCTGAGGCCCAGCGCCCTCCCCTCCTGCCCCAGGGGTCCCCGTGAAGGTGACCAACGTCAAGGACGGCACCACGCACCGGACCTCCCTGGAGCTCTTCACCTACTTGAACGAAGTCGCGTGAGTGCCCGCGGGACTGCTGGGCCTCCCGGGTGGGCGCTCCTGCACCCCTGCCGTCCAGGGTGCCCGCCCCCTAGACCCTGACCTCCTGGGCTGAGGCCTCAGCTCTGCAGGAGGGGCCCTGGGGTCCTTGTCAGCCTTGGAAGAGAATAACTCCAGGAGCTCGGCCGCCTCCCCGAGGAGAGCCAGGCTACGCAGAGAGAAGGGAGGAGGAACGTGGCTGGGGCCAGGCAAGGCCCCAGGACAGAGCTGACCGAAGGGAGCAAACCGGGAAATCCTTTCTCTAGCTGGGCCTCAGTGTCCCAACCTGTACAATGGGTATACACGGTGCAGGTGACCTGGCTTGGATGTCTTCTGAGACTTGGAGCCCGAGGTGGAACCCAGCACCCTGCTCTGTGGCTCTGGGAGGGCACAGCCTGCAGCCAGGAGCCCAGCTGGGTGGGTGGCGGCTGTGACCCCAAGCCTGGTGGCAACGCCTGAACCTCAGTGACCGTTTGTCCTCAGGGGCAAGCACGGCGTGGGCCGTATCGACATCGTGGAGAACCGCTTCATCGGGATGAAGTCCCGGGGTGAGTGGGCGCCCGGGACCCCCACCCGCTCACACACTGCGTGTTGTGTGCAGGGCCTCGGGCGAGGCCTCTTCCCCCACCAGACTGCTGTGTCCTCCCCGTGATGGGGGAGGCCACGTCCTCGCCACTGGCTTGTGAGGTTTCACAAGGGGAGCTGTCGCGGGGTCGGGGCTCTGAGAGGGACTCGGGAGCGGGGAGCCAGGGCCAGGCTGCAGGACGTCGGGTGGCTTCTGTCCGAGGTGGCTCTGCTGGGTTTGGAGGCAGAGCAGGGATCCGGTCGGGGGTGCGCCCTGTGTGCCGACGGGGCCTTGGGCACGAGGCCCTTTCTCCAGGGACAGCTGGGCCTTTCCTCTGAGGCTGTCCTGTAGGCCACCTGGCCCTGTACCCACCTCTGCTGGGCCTGGGGCAGGGAAACCGGAGCCGGGCCCCAGGCAGGTGCCTCCTGTCCCTCAGCCACACCGCCGCTCTGGGCCTCAGTTTCCCTGCCTGGCCTACAAGGGAACCTCAGGAGCCCAAGGGTCTGGCAGCGTGGGAAAAGCAAGGCCGGGTTCAGGGGAGGGGGGGGTCTCTGCAGGTGTTCCTATAGCCCTGCTTGGGGCCGATTTGGAGCGACAGCCAAATACAGCTTGGCCGACTGTAGCACAGCCCTTGGTCCTGGAGGAGAGTTTCGCTTTTAAGATTTGTGTATTTACGTGGCAGAGGGAAGGGACAGACATTTTTCTATCTGCTGGTTCAGTCCCCAGGTGGCTGTAACGGGAGCTCCATCCCCGTCTCCCACAGGGCACTGGGGCCGCCTTCTGCTGCCTCCCGGGCGCGTTAGCAGGGAGCTGGACTGGAAGTGGAGCAGCCGGGACTAGAACGGGTGCTCCGATCTGGGAGTGTGGGCATCTGCTTCATCCTCTGTCCCCCAACCCCGGCCCCTTCCCCGTGTTTTTATGAAGATTCTGAAATCCAAGGTCACCAGATGTCACCTGTTGGTCTGGGAGGTCTGCCCTGCTGGGCCTCGCGACCTTGGACTTGTCACCTGTGTCCCCAGGTGTGATGTGATGCGGCCTCTTTGGAATTATCTGGATGGGGGGGGGGGGGGCTGCAGCCACTCTGCCTCCTTCCTGGGGCTCTTTCCTCCTCCGCTATTGTCCTGACAAACAACAGGACTGAAAGCCCGGGAAGGCCTCTCCGAGAACAATAATGCTAATTACCTTCCCTTTATCCCGGTCTACCTCTGTCTCTTACCTAACCAAGGTCTGACTCAATGCGCCTTTGTCCCCTGCCCTTGGGAGTCAGCACAAAGAGTCCTCCCAGACTGGGAGGCAGGGCCCGGACTGAGGGCCTGGAGAGGGGGCCAAGAGCGGGGCCTCCGGAGAGGGCTGACCCCAGGTGCGCCCCCCTCCCAGGAGGCAGCCTGCTGGTCCAGCGCTTGTCCAGCCTTCTCCCGGTCCAGGCAGACAGTGCTAGGTGATTACGGCCAGCTGCTGGCAGGCATTCCCAGTCGATCAGGGCGGCAGGTGTGGTGAATGTCAAGTGCTCTCCTCTATGCAAAGAGCAGGGTCAGCCTGGGAAAGAGCACCCCGCTGCGCGGGGAGGTAGTGATGGAGGCCTGGCCTGCGCTGTCTGGGTGGACATCCTGGAAGAGGTGGCAGCCTCACATGGAACAGAGAGGGTAGGGTGAGATCATTCTGTGGGGCGGGGCAGAACGGCAGGGGGCACCCCAGGCGGCCTACTGGGTCTGGAGGAGGCTGGCCCTGGGGGCACTGGGGAGGAGCTGGTGTCAGGGTCCAGGCTTTGCCTGCCCTGAGCCTCAACAGCCCCACCTGTGAAATGGGTGGTTGTGTGGATCGAATGCTGAGTCTGCCTGGTGGACTTGCTGCCTGTGTCAGACCCGAGCTGCCCTCCCCAGAGAAAGGCAGAGCCGTGACAGCCCTACCTGCTCCTATCCCGTGGCCTCCCCGCCCCCGCAGGATGAGGTTGCTGGAGCCCCATCTTCTCTGTGCCCAGTGCTGTGTGTGCCTCCAGGGTGCTGTCCCGAAAGACCTGGAGTTTAGTCGGAGTTCCGCAGTCTTTGGGAAAGGACTTGCTGTGTGTCATCAGGTGGGCTCTTTTCCCTCTCTGGGGCGCCAGCTGTTCCAACTGCTCCTTCTGCCGCCTGGGCTGGGCGGTAAGGGGAGAAGGTAGCCCGGTGAATTGCCCGACTCCAAACATCTGGCTGTGAGAGGGAGGGCGGAGGTGGGGGTGCTCTGGTCCCCTCCGTCACTTACACTGACTTTACAGAGCTCGGAATTGGAAGGCGAGGAGGGCTTGTTGCTGTCTGGGGAGGGGGGGAGGGGACAGGGCGCTGGGCAGCATCAGGCAGGGCCCTGGGTCCAGAGTGACCTGGTCAGGGGCGCCGGGGGCCGTGGGGTCAGGGTCCGGGGCTGGAGAAGCTGCAGATGGAGTGGCTTTTGTGGTATTGTGGCTGTTTCCACATTGTCATTATCACGTTATCTTTTTAACGCTGGAGGGGGGCTAATTAAGTGGAGTAAATGAACTCAGTGGGAGGAGAAGGGGGGCTGCTCTGCTCCGGCGCGCGCGTGCCCTTGTCCTTCCACTCACCTTCCCTGTCGGCCCCACACTGGCCAGCTCTCCTCCCTCCCCACCGGCCTCACCTCTGCCTCCTCTGGCTTTGTTCCCTATTCCCCTCTGTTTCTCCGCCCCCCTCCCCATCTCTCCCTTCCTCCTCCACTTTCTTAGGAGGAAGGAACCAGGGCTGCCCGTCCCCACCTGTCCTGCCTGCCCACACACCTGGCCAATCCTCCCAGACCTCTGTTCAGATGGAACCTTCCAGATGGAGACCCATGTAGCGGAGGGGCCCTCAGGCCCGCGGGCCTGGGGTGGCAGCTCCGGGGTCCTCTCTGACTTCCCCGGACAGGGCCTGCTGGGCTGAGCATGGCAAGAGGCCGGCCCTGACTCGCCTCCCCATCACCATGGCAACTGCCTCCAGCCTTGGCCCTGGTACCTAAGACGGGAGCCTTTGGGCTCCGGCCAACCTCCTCCTGCAGGTTCTTTCTCTGGATTCTGCCTTCCTGGAGGCCCAGAGCCACTGGTCCAGGCGGCCCCCCGGCCGAGTTGGCGGATCCCACCCGGTTCCCACTTGGTTCAGATCGCTGGGGGACAGATGAGAAGAATTTAAGCCATCACAGCTGTGGGGCCCCACCCCTTCCTCCGCGGTCCTCACCCCCGCTCCCGCGGTAATTGCGGTGTGATTGAAGTGGCTCGTGGAGCCCTGGCTGACACTCTGTCTTTTTCCTGTAAACACGAGGAGATGAAAATAGACACTTGGAGCTGCTGTGCGTGTCACTCGGAGATGTCTGTTGTCTCCTCCACAGCGGCACGGAGACGCAGCTGTCACCTCCTCCTTCTCTTGGCTCAGTGGTTTGTATGCCGACTGTCAGGAGCCCGAATCCAGTCTTTTAGCATCAGGTTTCTGTCATCAGCTTCTTTTAAGTCCTCTACTCAAGAGGAGATACACAGAAACCATCTCTACCCCTACCCCGTGGAGAGAGGGAGGACCCCTCAAACACATGCGTGCGTACACGCACACACACGGACACATGTGTGGGCACGCACCTGCCTGCCTGTGTGCACCATGCCCATGCACAATACGCGTGCGTGTATTCCTGCACGTGTGTGAACACACATGCACTGCACACGGTGCAAAAACACAAGCACGTTTGCACGCTGTTTGCAGCAGCGACGTGAACACAGCTTTTTGTTCCAACACAGCCTCAACTCTTGTGAGAACAGGAGCAGGGGCCGTAGATGTGGCTGCGTTTCGTGGCTTTTCTTCTTACTCGGGAACCTTCTGCAGTGCCCAGGGGGTGGACAACCACGAGGCGGTTCCCTGCCCCGGAACTGAGGCCTCGGCCTTGTTTGTGCATGAACCTGGAGGCAGTGGGGGGACATTCACGTCCCTCTTCTAGTTGGTGGGGTGACCTGGGGCAAGTCAATCCCTTCCACAGGCCTCAGTCTTGCCGTCTGTAAGATCGGCGTGTTGGTATTGAAGGACTACTCAGCAGAGCCCTGGGTTTGCCTCGGCTCTCTCCTCGGTGCAGGGCTCCCGTCCGTGTCTGAGGGTCAGGCTTGCAGATAAAAGGGCAGAGCACTGTGTGCAGGGCGTTTCCCATGGGCTAATGTGGCTGCGTCCCAGACTTGCAGATCCAAGCCTGGAGGGGTTCCCAGAGGAGGAGGCCCCTGGTGAATGACAGACTTCACCTACCCCGGGTCTCGGCGGGGCTGCAGGGCCAAAAGCAACCTCCATTCTGGTTTGGGTTTTTAGAGCATTTTTTTAAATTGTGGTCAAAGATGTTGTGATGTACACATCGTCACCGTGGCTAAGTGTGCCATTCCGTGGCACTCAAAAGATGGTCATTGCAGGGAGGCCGTTGCCACCACCCGGCCACAAAGCATTTTCATTTTGCAAAACTGAAACTCCGCCCCCTCGGAGTATTCGCCCTGCCCCAGCCCCAGCACCCTCTCCTCTTTCTTCTGTCTCTGAATCTAACTACTCAAGGGACCTACAGAAGTCCCTTTAAAAAAATTTTTTTTAACTTATTTGAGAGGCAGAGTTACCAAGAGAGAGATCTTCCAGCCGCTGGTTCACTCCCCCAAATGGCTGCAAATGGCCAGAGCGGGGCCAGGCTGAAGCCAGGAGCCTGGAGCTTCTTCCAGGTCTCCCATGTGGGTTCAGGGGCCCAAGCACTTGGGCCATCTCCCACTGCTTTCCCAAGCCATAGCAGAGAGCTGGATCGGAAGTGAGGCAGCCAGGAATCGACTGGTGCCCATGTGGGATGCTGGTGTTGCAGGCGGTGGCTTAACCCACTTCGCCACAGCGCTGGCCCCACCCAATCCCTTTTGTGACCAGCTTCCCCCACACGGCAAGTCCTCAAGGTCCACCACATTGTGATGTCTATCATGTAACTTTGTGGGTTTTTAAAATTATTTTTATTTTGTTCATTTGAGAGGCAGAGACAGAGCCTGTATCCACTGAGTCACTCCCCAGACGCCCACAGCGGCCACGGCTAGGTCAGGGCCAGGGCCAGGAGCAGAATCGAGGTCTCCCCCATGAGTGGCAGGAACCCAATTGCTTGAGCCATCCTGCTGCCTCCCAGGGCCCGGGTCAGCAGGGAGCTGCAATCGGGAGCAGAGACGGAAGATGAATCCAGGCTCTCTGGTGTGGGTCTTAAGCGCCCGTGGCTCCACCCACCTCAAGGCCATGTCACCGTCCACTATGGGCGGGTTCCCACGTCCTGCACCCACGCCCCGCTGGATGGACACTTGGGTCGCTTCCGCCTTTTAGCTCTCTCGGCTGGTGCTCTGTAGACAGAGGTGTGCTTTCTGATCTGTTTGGTTTCTTAGCAGCCAGCGTGGAAAGACAGTTCTGGGCTGTTTTCAGGATCACAGGAAAAGAACTAAAAACCTGCCCGGTGGCACTCAGCGTTCCCTGGTTCCAGCTGCAGGCTGGGGCAGCAGGTGTCCGGGCTGCTGGGGCACGCGGGGGCCGGGCCCGGGTGGGCGTGGGCACCCCTACCTCCTGGCTCCTCAGCACCCTCGCCTGTTGGTCCTCTGAGAGGGACCAGGCTTGGCCCAGGGCCAGCATCTGTCCGACACCAGCCGGTCTGAGCAGATCGTTTGCGGTTGAGGGGGAGAGCAAGAGCCTCTCCTTGACCTTCTGGATTTGGGCCTCCGTGGGCTGCAGACAGCACTGGTCAGCGACTCGAGGGGCCTAGGGCAGTTCCCAGCATCCTCTGGGACACATCCCCATCTTCTGCGTCAGCCCAGGTGATGACCCAACCCCAGCCCCACCTTGCGCGGTCTCTGCAGAGACACGGCTGGGGGGGGGGGGAGGAGACCACCGCCAAAGGCAGCACGCGTGCACACACGTGTACACCCATGTGCATGTGTGTGCACAGCCGCCCCCTCCCCCGGCTCCCCGGCGGGAGGGAGGAAGGGATATTTGGGGCCTGGGATCCACCGAAGTCGGTTTAATTACAGGTTTTCAGCCGCGGGCCGGTGGGCATGCACCGGGGAGGGGCGGGCCGCTCAGAAACCCTGTCATTTTCCGGCGTTGGAGGGCCTCTTCAAAGGGGGCATCTAGACATTTTCCCCGCAAGCCGCAGAGTGGACTGTCGTGGCCCCAGCGTGAACATAATGACAGATGCATTTTGTAGCAAGCTGGGAGTGAATGGGTCCGACCGGCTTGTCTCCTGTCAGAAGAGTCATTATTATTTTTTTTTTTTTTTGTCATTTGCTGACAGTTTGGGTCTCATGCGTTTCTCTCTTTTTTCTCCCTTTCCCCCTGCCTGGAAAAATGGCTAGGTATCTACGAGACCCCAGCAGGGACCATCCTGTACCACGCTCATTTAGACATCGAGGCCTTCACCATGGACCGCGAAGTGCGCAGAATCAAACAGGGCCTGGGCCTGAAATTCGCCGAGCTGGTGTACACCGGTGCGTGAGACCCTCCGCCCCCCCCCCGCATTCCATCCATGGCCGGCCTCTGTGAGGTCCCCTCCCACCCCCGCTGAGATGCAGGCTGAAGGTGTCGTCCCACCGCAGCCCACTCCAGCCCCACACCTGCCAGGGCTGGCTGCTTGGTGGTGCTGTGCGCCGTCCCTCGGGGTCCCCCCACAACCTCCCAGGGGCCCCGCAGCTCATTTCACAGATGAGAAGACTGAGGCTCAGGGGAGAAGGGCCCGGCAGGGTCTGACGCGGACTGGGCTGTTGCCGGCAGAGGCTCCCCGTGCATGGTGCATGAACCCAGCCCCGCCCCTGAGCCTGGCATGAGCCAGACGTTGGCCGTGAGACCACCAGGCGAGCACAGGGCCTGAGTCCAGCCGCGTGCCCAGTGCACCACGAGCAGCGGTTGGCAGGTGGCGTGAGGACCCTGGTGGGCGGCTGCTCATCTTCCAGGCGTGGAGACCGAGTCTGCGTGCCACCACGTGTTGTCACAGAGGTGGCATCCAGACTTTCTGACCACATGCAGCTGTCACTTGTGGGAGCCCACACGACAGGCCCCGAGCCCGGTCCAGCCTCTCGCCTCTTTGCCTTCAGCTTGCCGTGAGCTAAGAATCACTCTTAGACTTTTAAAAGGATTGCAGAAGGGGAAAAAAAAAAAAAAACATTTTGCAACATGCGAAAATTATAGGAAATGTCAGACGGCCCCTCTGACTGGGGGGGAGGGGCAGGCAGCTGCCCAAGGACGCCCCGACACCTCTGGGGGGCTGGAGGCGGGGGTGACCTGGGAGGGAGCTCTTTCCTCCCGTCAATCCCCCTCCCCTCTAGCTCCTCTGAGGGCTTCCAGAGGCTGGGTGGTTCCTCGCTGCTGCCCTTGTTGCTGGCAGTTTTGGAGAGCCCAGCCCCCTTCCCAGGTACAGACAGGTGTTTAAATGCCATTGTCCCCTGCCGGCCCTGGAGCGCGGTGGGATCTCGCGCTGAAAGGTGCATTTGGGTTACAGAGTGGAAGCATCATTAAGGCAGAGCAGGCTGCCGCGCAGAGGGAGCACCTGGCCGGCGGCTCGGCGCCAGGCATCGGGGGTAGAGGCTGCCGCCTCCCCTGCTCTCTCGCTGCCAGGCCCAGAGCCGGCACCTGGCCCGCACCCTCCACCTCAGCTGCCCATGCAGGTGGAGATGCTCCTCCAGGGTTTGTGGCTGGTGAGAGGCAGCTTCGAGCCCAGGACAGGGGTGCCCTGGGGGCGCCGGGTGTCCCGACTCTGGTGCTGAGTCCTCCAGTCCCAAGTGAGAAACGTGGCTTGGGCGACCTCAGAGGAATTCAAACCTCAGGGAGAAGGAGGCAGTGAGGCGCGATGGGCAGAGCTGTGGCTCCGTTAACCTTGGCCAGGCCCCCGGACAGCAGCTGCCTGTCCCTGACAGATGCGACTTGTCACACAAGAGAGACCTGACCGTGCCCTCAGCACATTACTTAGCCCCCTGTGCCTCAGTTTTCTCATCTGAAGAGTGGGGACAGCAACAACCTGCCCCGCGGTGGGGACTGAGTGAGCGGATGCTGGCAGAGCTCCTGGGAGGGGTCTTGGCGCAGAGAGCCGTCTCCCAGCGAAGGCTACCCACCTGCAAGGGCCTGCAGGGTCCCCAGGGTGGAGCAGGAGCGGGGGTCTTGCCTCGGGCTGAGCCTCAGTATCCCCCTCCTGTCAGTGGCAGGGCCCAGGCTCGGGTCCACCCAGTGCCGTGTGGCTCTCCACTAGGCTGCAGTGCCTGGGGGCCCCAGGCACAGCTGGGGAGACTGAGGCATGAGGAAGCCCCCCCCCACCTGCACCCTGCTGCCCTGGCTTCCCCCTCTCCCCTTCCTGCATGCCCACATGTCCGGGTCTGGCTGAGTGGGGGTCAGACACACCCCCTCCTCCAGGAGCAGCCTGGTGGGACCCTGGTTTCAGGAGCCTGTAGGGGCTCCGTGGAGCGGCTCCCATGGGGCCGCAGTTCTGCTTGGCCCCCTCCCCCCGTCCAGTTTGTCCAGCAGTAATGCAAGCCTGGAGCACAGATCCCAAGGAGATTGAAAGGATGGGTGCGGAGTGCCCGGCCAGCCTTGCAGCATGGGTGGGGGTCGCGGCGTCCCTCCAGCTCCGCCCTGGGCCCCGCCCACTGCACCTCCGCAGCAGCCTGGGGACTTGCGGGGGCCTACCCCCCACAGTCAGGTGGGCTTCCTGTCCCCTGGCCAGGCTGGGTCCACTGGGAAAAGAAACCTGAGCACAAGACCCCAGAGAGGGGCAGCAGATCCGGAGATAAAGCCCAGGTCCCGGCATCCCTATCCTTATCGCTGCCTCCATCTCCCAGTCTGGGAACTTAATGGGCTCATTATCCCAACTTCCGAAGATGGCCAAGCCCAGGATGCTGGGGGCTGGGGGTCGAAGAGGGACATCAGTGTCCCCTCCCGGGGTGGGGGTGGGGTCCGCTGTGTGCCGGGAGAAGCCCTGGGCTGAGTTAGGAGCACTCCACCCTGGGCTCTTCCGTGACCCCGCTGTGTGACTTCGGATAGGCTCTTTCCCTCTCTGACAGTGAGGCTGGCATCCAAGCTACAAGTGCAAGGCCCGCCGCACGGCCGGCCTGGAAAGCTGCCGGTGCCGTGCGCTCCTCGGGCAAATGGAGGGGCTGGGGTGGCAACTCACGTGGTGGGACGCTGAAGAGGGAGGATCCAACCTCTCCTCTCCCTGCCCGGCCCTCCCCGCCCCTGCAAGCCCAGGACCCCGGCCGTCTCCTTTCCCACGGGCAGCCTTAGCAGGTGTCCCCGGAGGCCTGGGCCGCCAACAATAGCCGCGACCCTGCCCTTTATCAGGGCAAGGGATCGTGCACCATCTGGCCCTGCAGCTGCCCAGGTGGGCTCACCTTCCCGGCTCCGTTTCACAGAAACCCTATGCCGGGCGCTGCCCCTCCCCCGGCCCTGGCTGTGGCCTCCTTCAGCAGAGGCTACAGAGGAAGGCGCCAGCTGTCCCTTGTCTCCAAGGCCCTGAGCAGCCTGGGGACTGCGCACCTGCCCCCTCCTGGCCTTCAGGGCTCTGGGGGACAAGGGTGAGGGGAGAAGGGACGAACACGTTTCCCAGGCTCTTCCAGCCGCCCACCTGCAGTGTCCCAGCCCCACTGAGGGTAAAGCACCAAGGTTGCCGTGGGAAGCTGAGCTGCTACAACCCGGACCAAGTGAGGTCCAGGGCAGGCCCCCTGTGTCCAGCCTGGGGGGACTTAGAGGAGCTTCCCAGCCCCCCGAGCCTCGGAGCTCTCCTGCGGGCTGTCCTTGGGCTGTCAGAGACACAGAGCCTGCTCCAGGGAGAGGACTTGGAAGATGTGTCAACGGCACCGGAGAATGTTCACGGTGTGCAGGCGCAGCACCATCCCCAGAGTCGGGCCTTTCCAGGGTCCTCCCTGGGTCCAGGACTGGGTGGGGAGGCTCCTGTGTCGTCCCCACCTTACAGATGGGGAAACAGGCACACAGAGGTGAACAGCAGGCACAGCGAGGCCTCTCTGACCCCAGACTTCTCCCACGGCCCATCCTGGGCACCCACACTGCTCAGCCCCGGGCACTTTGCATTTCAGTCTTTCCTGCCTCCCCCATCAGATCAGTGTCCAACCCCGTGGGCCAGGGAGGGGCCCCTTCATTGCTGTGTCCTCTGGCCTGTGGCACCCCCTCCTCCCGGCACGCAGGCCCCCTGCAAGGCTGCAGGACGGATCGTTTGCGAGTGCGTGTGTGCGGGAGCTCACGCGGGAACAGGAGCCCTTCCAGAGGCCCCGGGCTCGGGGGAGGCAGGACGCTCCACTGTAACCCGGGTGCTGGGGGTGGGGTTGGGGAAGCCTTCCCACACCCTCACCTTTCCTCCCCACAGGCTTCTGGCACAGCCCCGAGTGTGAGTTCGTCCGCTACTGCATCGCCAAGTCCCAGGAGCGGGTGGAAGGGAAGGTGCAGGTGTCTGTCTTCAAGGGCCAGGTGTACATCCTCGGCCGTGAGTCCCCCCTGTCTCTCTACAACGAGGAGCTGGTGAGGTAGGTGCCCCTGCCCCTCGTCCTGTCCCCCAGCTCGGCCCCGGGCCTCACAGCCAGTCTTCTGACTGAGCACCTGTCGGGCCATCGTGGGGAGACAGTCATGGAGAGTTTGGCTATCCGGCCGGCCGGGGAGAAAGATACACCTCCAGTGCCCCTGGGATGTGGGTTAGGAAAAGTGGTGACAGTACGTGGGGGAGGGCGGAGGGCGGACACTCCAGCTGGGTATAACAATCAGGGGATGGGGGAGGCACTGCTTTGCCGTTTGGACCTTGGCAGGAGGCACGGGAGAGGCTGGCATACCCCAGGCACTGCAGAGGGTGGGGGTGGGGAGGAGGGCCCAGTCTTAAAGGAAAGGACAAGACCCCGTGTGCGTTTTCAGTCCTGAGGTCTGGCTGGGGCAGGGTGGGAGCCAGCAGGGGCGGACGCAGGGTGCCCAGTGGGAGCAGGCTGCAGGTTCTGGGACTCAAGCAGGCAGATTTACAAACAGGAGGACTTAGGAGGGCTCAGGTGTGGGAGGGGGAGACAGGCCCTGAATCACTCTGGGCTTGGAGGCGTGGGCACGGCCGCTGTGTTCGGGAGCATCCTCTGGGTTTTCCCAGGAGAACTGTCCGATCGGCCATTGAGCTCATGAGTGGAGGAGCGCCCGGGGTTGAAGGCGCTAGAGAGGCACAGGTGGGGACAGCCCCGGGCGGGTGGTGGGGGGTGGAAGCAGAGGGCGCGTGTGCGTGAGGGGCGGTATGAGTGCCCGGTGAGCACAGAGGGCCCCGCCCCCGTGGGTGGGGTCGCGGGAGCGGTTGGGTATCAGCCTCACCCGGGTCTACATGGAGACCGTGCAGTGGGGTGTCTCCTGGGGAGGTTACCTGGCCCCACGAGAGGTGGGGGCAGGGGGTCCCGGGCCCGGCCTCGCTCAGGTCAGACCAGCTGGGAATCAAGTACGAGTTTTGTTTGGCAGTCAATATTTTTTTTTTCCTTTGCCTTCTCTCGGCGCTTCCATCTTCCCAAGCACTTTCTAAGCCATAAATATCACCGAATCAGTTTAGATCAGTCGGGGTAAATGTCAAATTATCTTCTCTCTTTCTCCCTCTGGCTCTCCCTGCCCTCCCCCTCCAAATCAACAGCCTCTAATAATCCGTCCAACCCTTCATTAGGCCTCGCAGTCTCACTCGGGGAGATTAAATGAATAAAGTAAAAAGGGAACGGGGGGAAAAGGAGAGAAAAGCGGGAGCATTTATTCTCACTGCGTCTCCGACCATTTCCTTTCTTTCTGATTTCTACATCGCTGACTTGAAAGCCCTTGAGTGGCAGCGTCACAGGGACCAGCAAGGAAACCTCTCGAGGTGGCAGGACTGGAAATGCCGTGGCACAGTAGGTAGAAAGTAACGTAATTATAGAGCAGGTCAGAGCCACTCGAATGAGCAAAAATAAAAGCACAGAGTTCTCTACAGACCGTCAGGGGAGGTAAAAAAAAAAATCATTGTGAGCTCCGTGCCCACCTTCCCCCCACCCCAGAGCGGACTTTTAAAACCACCTTTTCCGCTTTCTGAGAAGCCCCTGGCGCCGCTCGCCGGCCTCCGGGCGCTCGTCTGTGCCTTGGCTGGCGTCGGCAGGCGCTGCTGGGGCAGCTGCGAGGGCCGACCTGGAGGACAGCCCGGGGAGCCGGCTCTGACGGTGACACCCGGGATGGGGGAGGGGGGGCGCCGCACCTGCCTTCTCCCTGGGCCAGGACGGGGCCCTTGCATGGCGGGGGGTGAGGCTGGGTTCCAAAGCCTGTTTGTGTGGGGGTCATGTTAAGCCTTGTGTCCTCCCAACTCTGCCGCCCCACAGCAAGTTCTGGTAAAGGGGTCCGAGGCCCAGCCTTCCCTAAGCGCCTGCTCTACCTGGAGGAAGTCGCTGGCGCTCGGAGCCCTGGGGGGGAGGAGCAGCAAGGCTGGGGGTGGCTGCACGCTGAGCATTCCCTTTGCCAGCTTCAAGGCCAGATGAAGGTCAGGGCCAGGCCGTGGGGGCGGGGGCAAGACCCCATTATTCTTGTAAGAAGTCCGGAGTCTGTGAAAGCGCAGGCAGAGGCCAGCCTCAGGGCCAGGGAAAGCAGCAGCCCCGCCCTGCCCCATCTCACCTCTCTGGGGAGGGCTCCTGGGGGACAGGCCACCTCTTTGTCATGGAGAACCTCGAGACTGCTTTGTCCCCAGGCTGCACGCAGACAAGGGGCTGATTGAGAGCAGGATGTGGTGAGGGACCCCTCCTCACACTCAGAGGCCCAGAGCGAGGGCACCTGCAGCCACGGGCCCTGGGTGCTGGCACCAGCAGCAGCAGCAAAGCCGGTGGGCAGTGGCCTGCTTGTCCGGTCTTGTCCCTGCTCCCCTCTGCACCTGCCAGGGCCTGGGCGGCAGGTAGCAGGCGCTTGGTACATGCCAGAATAAACGGTGAATGGATGATGCGGGTGGAGCCAATGATGACCTCAGAGCCATGGTCCCCAGAGGTCAGACGGATGCCCTGGGCATGCCCACTCACCCCCTAGCTCTGCAATGGGGAAGGCCGAGCTCAGACCCAAGGCTTGAGGGATTGCAGGGGTGGGGCAGCTCAGTGGGAAGACCCCAGCAGGCGAAGGCTGCAGTGCCTGGAAAGTAGGAGTGATTGTCCTGCTGGGGGCAGCAGCAGCTGCCCCGGGGACGGCTCCTGGTGACCCTGTGGGGCACTCGTACGTTGAGAGCTGGGGCTGTTGCACAGGTGGACAGCGCCATCTGGCCACTGCAACCCACGCCCCCGGTGCCTCTCGACCCTCCAGGCCAGGGCACTCAGAAGGGCTTGTCCTGGACCCTCCTCTCTGAGCCCACCACAGGCCCGAGGGCAGAACTGGTCCGGGTGGCACGTTCCGGCTTGTGGGAGGGGTTCTCGAGGCTTGTGCCAGCTGAGCCAGGGCCAACCTGGGCACCAACTGCAGATTGCTGGGGACTCCCGTGGGGCTGTCCCTGTCCAGTGCTCCTGAGCTGGACAGAAATGCAAGGCCAAAGTGCGGGCAGGGCTTGGTGGCGCCCCATGTGGGGCTGCAGGGGATGGCCTGGGTGGCTTCGAGGGCGCTGTCCCCAGCCTCGGGGCTCCTTCCCACGCCTGCCTGTCTCTCCTCACAGCATGAACGTGCAGGGAGATTATGAGCCCATCGATGCCACCGGCTTCATCAACATCAACTCACTCAGGTGAGAAGCCCGGGGCCCCTGGGGTGGCGCACAGGCTCTGATGCCACCTGGACCTCTGCCACCACCCTGCCCTCGCTGAACCGTGTGCCTGTCCCTCTGCCCGCCCCGCCCCCCGCCCCTGCTGTGTACCCTCAGCAGCACCACAGAGGGTCCTGAGCATTTGGGCCCACGTCCCCAGGGCTGACCCTCACTCACCTCCGTGCCCTCCAGCTCTAGGGGCTCCGGGCAGGTGTCTGGGTCACGTCCCACGTGGCCCCGGGGGTGGCTCACGCTGTCTGTCCGCTCTCAGTCCTGGGGTCAAGTCCTACTTCTGACGACCCCTCCCAGGCTCCCAGAGTAGCCCTGCACCTGCTCACAGGAGCAGTAAAGGCTTCATGGGAGCCTGTCCGGGCTCCTGCCCGCGGCCTGGGCTAGGGTGGTCATTCGTTAGCAGCGACCGCCAGAACCAGGCCCAGAGTGGTTAAGTGACTTGCCCAGGGCCACACAGCTGGGAAGTGGTGGAGCTGAGTCAGAGCCTCTCCTTCCCGCTCTGGGGTCTTCATCCGCAGGCCCCCTCTCTTGGGCTGTGCAAGAAGAAGCAAGCCTGTTTCCTTGTCCTTGGCACAGATCCATCCCTTTCTCCCTGAGCCGGTCTCCATCCCTGGAGCCACCTCGGACCCCAGCCCGACTGCCTGCCCCCCCCCCCCCCCGGCCCCCTGTTTGTGTTTTACGACTCTCTAAACCCTTTTAAATGGCCCAGGACACATTGGGTTTCATAATGGTTTCTCCATTGGTCCCATTGCCAGTTAAATGCTTTGTGTGCAACAATGGCAAACAATGCCCCCCCCCCAGGGTAAATTAATTACATTATCCCGATTGGAGGGCGGGAGGGGGCCCCCGGCAGACATCTCCCCAGCAGCTGCCCCGCCAGCGGGGCCGCCTGAATTAATTGAACTGAGTGCATGTTGTTATTGTTCATTTACATTTTTCTTTGTTTTGAATCTGGCTCACAGACTGAAGGAGTATCACCGTCTTCAGAGCAAGGTCACCACCAAATGAGGGGCTGACAATGCGGGGCCAGGGCCTCCGCCGCGCCGCCGCACCCATTGTCCCGCTCGCGGCGACGGTGACGCGCTCTCCCCCGGCAGCGTAGTGGGGCTGCCTGGCTCCGCCTTTGTTCCTTGGTCCCCTGTAGGCTGCGAAAGTGGTCATGGGGGGCTGCTGCCGCGGGAAGCCATAAAATGACAATTAAGAAAAAGACACATTAGTCTTTTGTTTCTTTATTCCCCTGAGGGGTGTGTGCACGCGCACGTGTGTGTATGTGTGTACATGCATGTGCGTGTGTGCACGTGTGTATGTATATAGTGTATGCATGCATGTGTTGTGCATGTGTGAGTGCATGCGTGTGCATGAACACGTGTGTATGTGTGAACACATGTGTGTGTGCGCACATGTGTATCGCCTGGGGGTGTCAATCATGCTTTCCCTAGCCTGATCCTTGTGTTTTCTGATTTCAGGCTTGCCAAAGACCCCATTGGCCAGAGAACCTAGGAACTGACCCCTCTCCCCTCCGTCCCAACCTAGCCATCTAGAGGTGCCCCTGGGGGCCCTGGCTCAGCAGCCTGGGGTTTTGTCACCTGCTGTGTGTCCCCATGGCCTGCGCCAGGGAACCAGAGAGAGTTTAGGTGGTAAGCTGGGAGAATGTTCACCCCGCAGACCTGTCTCTGGGAACCACCTTAACCAAGGCCCTGCCAGAAACAGACCCCAGCTTGACCAACCTCCTACGTTGGGTGTGTGTGTGTCACCATTGTGAAAGTACAGGCTTGTTCTTTCAAAGATTTGTTTATGTGTTTATTTGAAAGTCAGAGTTACACAGAGGAGAGGCAGAGAGAGAGAGAGAGGTCTTCCATTTGCTGGTTCACTCCCCAGTTGGCCGCAACAGATGTGCCAATCCGAAGCCAGGAGCCAGGAGCTTCTTCCAGGTCTCCCACGCAGGTGCAGGGGCCCAAGGACTTGGGCCATCCTCCACTGCTTTCCCATGCCACAGCAGAGAGCTGGATCAGAAGAGGAGCAGCTGGGACTTGAACGAGCACCCATATGGGATGCCGGCACTGCAGGTGGTGGCTTTATCCGCTACGCCACAGCGCCGGCCCCGCTGAATACCATTTTTGAAAGATTAAAAACAGGAATGTGGGGTGCGTGTCACGCTGCGTGGGCCAGGTCATTGCTGGGTCTGCCCTTCATGCTCCTCCAGTCCCGGCACCTCCACTTCCGATCCAGCTCCCTGCTGAAGCGCCTGGGAGGCAGTGGATGATGGCCCAAGTGCTTGAACCCACATGGGAGCCCTTCAACTAGATGAAAATCACTAAATAAATGTCTTTTTAAAGAATGTGTTTTATACATACATATGTGTGTGTGTGTGTCCATATATTTCGTTTTTGGCATTCTACATTCCACTGCACAAATGAAAGTTTCTATCTTTATCATTTTCCTTTTATGCAAGAACTTTTTTATTTACTTATTTTTTTGACAGGCAGAGTTAGACAGTGAGAGAGAGAGACAGAGAGAAAGGTCTTCCTTTTCCGTTGGTTCACCCCCAAAATGGCCGCCACGGCTGGTGCGCTGCGCCAATCCAAAGCCGGGAGCCAGGTGCTTTCTCCTGGTCTCCCATGCAGGTGCAGGGCCCAAGCACTTGGGCCATCCTTCACTGCCTTCCCGGGCCACAGCAGAGAGCTGGCCTGGAAGAGGAGCAATCAGGACAGAATCCGGCGCCCCAACCGGGACTAGAACCCGGGGTGCTGGCGCCACAGGCGGAGGATTAGCCAAGTGAGCCGTGGCACCAGCCTATGGAAGAACTTTTCAAAATACTATATACTGGTGGCATAGCTATATATACTATATATAGCTATATATACACTATATGTAGCTACGCCCCCAGACACCCACGTCCCATATCAGAGGGCCTGGGAGCAAGTCCGCCCTCTGCTCCCGATCCAGCCCCCCGCTGATGTACCTGGGAGGCAGCAGATGATGGCCCAAGTGCCTGGAGACCGGGCTGGAGTTCCTGGCCCAGCTCCAAGTATTGAGGCATTTGGAGAGTGGACCAGATGGGTGGCTCTCATCACTCTGCCTCTTAAGTAACCAATCAGATTCATGATCCATTCCTGGGGGCGGGGGGGGTGTAGGTTTGTGACTAAGGGTCGAAGTTCATTTTTTAGACTGATGTTTAGTTGTTCCAGCACATTCGTTGAAAAATCTGTCTCTTCCCACGGACTCCCGGAAGCATTTGCATACAGGACCGACTTCTCGTCTGAGAATGGGCTGTTTTGGACTGTGTTCCCCTTCATTGCTCTTCTTGCCTGTCGTACCCCCAGAACACACCGTGCCGTGACCCCCGCAGCCCTTGGTAGCCGTGAAGTGGCAGGCGAGCCCAGCCTCGCTCTCCTCCAGAGCTGCCGTGGTTATCCGGGCGCTGAGCCTCCCCACGTAAGCGTCAAGAACGTCGTCGGTCTCTGCCCAGAGCCTGCCCGGGCTCTTTGCTGGGACTGCATCCAAGCGACAGATCGGTTTGAGAACTGTCGTCTCGCAATTCGGGAACACAGCACAGCTCACCAGTGGTTTAGGTTTCATTTGATTTCCCTTTAAAATGCGCTATAGGATCAGGCGCTGGGGCGCAGCGGGTTAATGCTTTGCACCAGCATCCCATATGGGCGCCGGTTCGAGACTCGGCTGCTCCACTTCCAATCCAGCTCTCTGCTGTGGCCTGGGAAAGCAGTGGAGGATGGGCCAAGTGCTTGAGCCCATGCACCCATGTGGGAGACCTGGAAGAAGCTCCTGGCTCCTGGCTTCGGATCAGTGCAGCCTGGGCCTGGTATTTTCATGGTGAAAATCTCTTACATAAATTAAAAAAGCTCCTGGCTCCTGGCTTCGGATTGGTGCAGCTCCGGCTGTTGTGGCCACCTGGAGAGTGAACCAGCGGATGGAAGACCCTCTCTCTCTCTCTCTCTCTCTCTCTCTCTCTCTCTCTCTCTCTCTCTTTCTCTCTCTCTCATTTGAGAGACAGGGAGACAAAGAAAGAGACAGAGAGCTGTCATCCACTGGTTTACTCCCCAGACGGCCGCAGCGGCCAGGGCTGGACCAGGACAAAGCCATAATCCAGGACCCCGTCCAGGCCTGTGGTGTGGGTGGCAGGCGCTGCATCACGGCCGCACCTAGGGTCTGCCTTGGCAGGAAGCTGGAGCCGGCAGCCATGCCCAGGCGCTCTGGCACCGAGACCAACATTTTAACCTCCAGGCCAACGCCCGCCCGGGCCTCCCTCGCGCCCGCCGACCCAGCCGTCAGGTGCACCCGCTCCGGGCATCGTCTTCTCCCGACTACTCTGTTCGTGGTTTGTGGAGTTGGGACTGTGGGTTTTTATTGGATTTGGAACATTTTCTGGCAGAATGGTCTCCGACTCCCCTCCCCGTTGCTGGTACCTGAATTCCACCGTGCCACAGGCCCCTTGCACTGTCCTGGGAGTCAGAGGCTCGGTCCTTCCTCCTTCCTCCTCCTCTCTCATGTGGTCTGTTCTGTCTGAGCTGTATTTCCTTAAAAAGATTTATTCACTTTATTTGAAAATCAGAGTTACAGAGAGAGAGAAATCTTCCATCTGCTGGTTCACTCCCCAACTGGCCACAATGGCCAGAGCTGGGCCAGGCTGAAGCCAGGAGCCAGGAGCTCTGTCTGGGTCTCCCTGGATTGGAAGTGGAGCAGTGGGACTTAAACTGGCACCCACAAGGGATGCCGGAGCTGCAGGTGGTGGCTTAGCCCACTGTGCCACAGCGCCAGCCCTCGGCCTTCTCTTGGGAGGAAGTTCAGTCACTTGGATATTAGTTCGGTCTTTCTGAGATTTTTTTTTTAAGATTTATTTATTTATTTGAGAGGCAGAGTTACAGAGAGAGAGAGAGAGAGAGAGAGAGAGAGAGAGAGAGAGAGAAAGAGAGATCTTTTATCTGCTGGTTCACTCCCCAAATGGCCACAATGGCTGGAGCTGTGCTGATCCGAAGCCAGGAGCTTCCTCTGGGTCTCCCACGCAAGTGCAGGGGCCCAAGCACCTGGGCCATCTTCCACTGCTTTCCCAGGCTCATTAGCAGGGAACTGGATCGGAAGTGGAGCAGCCAGGACACGAACAGGTGCCCCTATGGGCACCACAGGCAGAGGCTTAGCCCAGTACGCCACAGTGCTGGCCCCTTGAGATCCATTTTTAACTCCTTAGGGGCAGTGCCGTCTTTGTTCTAGATGGACTGTCACTCCGCGTCTCGGCGGTGATCAGCTGGGCGTTATCTCGATGCTGGCTGTGCTAAGCGAGGTCTCCTCTCTCTGGGTGGTGAACACGTAGATGGTCCCCAGCCTTGCAGGGGCTCCCAGGCATTTCCTGTCCTTGAGATGCGTCCGTGTTGGCCCCCAGGACATCCTCTCTGTGCAGGACCAGATCGCCCCCAGAGCCTCAGCCGGACGCTTACGAAGATGCTCATGTCACATCACAGCAGTGGTTCAAGTCCCGGCTGCTTCACTTCCCATCTAGCTCTCTGGGAAAGCAGGAGAAGATGGCCCAAGTGCTTGGGCCCCTGTGCCACGTGGGAGACCCAGATGGAGCTCCTGGCTCCTGGCTTCAGCCTGGCCCAGCCCAGCTGTTGCGGCCATCTGGGGAGTGAACCAGTGGATGGAAGACCTCTCTCTCTCTCTCTCTCTCTCTCTCTCTCTCTGTCTCTCTGTGTGCCTCTCTCCCTCTCTGTCACTCTGCTTTTCAAATAAACAAATAAATCTTTTAAAAAAAAAAAAAAAGATGGCCGGAATTCTTTCTCCAGTTCCAGCTGCCTTGGCCTCCCCTGGCCCCATCTCTGTCTCCTTTGCTCAGCGGGGCCCCGGGCACTGCTTCGCCCAGGGATGAGGGGGTTGGGCGAGTTGGGGGTGGGGGAGCGAGGCTGCCCAGGGTGGGGCTTGCCATGTCCGAGCGCTGCTCCCAGGCATCCGCTGTCGCCTGTGTTTTGTGCAGTCTCCTGTTGCTTACAGCAGGCGCATAATTCTGGAGCAGAGGTATACGTTGTCCAGTACAGCCGCACTGTAATCCAAATGGCCCGGCGTGTCTCACTCGTGTCACAGAGCATCTCACCCTTGCTGAAGCAACACCCCCCACCCCCACCCCTGGCTCCTGCTCCCTCAGTGAGGGCTCCAAAGCCCCTGGGACAGCCGGCACCACCCGGCCCCCGTACAGGGCCAACCCGACGGACTCAAGAGAAAGAATGAAGTTTGGCTCCAGTGCACGGCGTTTGGGGGCTGTAACGGGTAATTAACACACTTACCGTGGCCTGACCCCTGCCGCCTTCCTGCATGCCTGCCTTCCCATTCCCTGTCCAGTCCACTGTCTTCTGTGCAGCCGGGCTGGGGACGCCTCCTCCAAACGGCCACAGGCTCGCCCACTGCAGCCCAAGCTGGCACTTGCGATGCTCTCGGCCCGCCTCTCTCTCCGGCGTAACCCAGCACCCTGGCATCCCGAGGTGCACGTCCTGTCCGTGGCTAGTCATCTTCTATTGCCTGCTGGGGATTGTGGGTCCCCCTCCCCCTAGAGGGCGCCCTGCGGGAGGAGGGGCTGTGTCTGTCTTGCTCACAGCCGTGTGCCCGGCCCGTCACAGGTGCTCCGTCCGTATTTGCAGAATGGGTAACTAGCCATCCGGTCTTTGTTAGTTCAGGGACACCTACTCCCCTCCCACCACAGGCTTGTCCTTGCCCGGGAGCCCCTGGAGGGACCTCTAAGGACTTCAGAGCCGCTCCAGGCCAGTCCTCCT
Organism: Lepus europaeus; assembly: GCF_033115175.1. Taxonomy (NCBI): domain Eukaryota; kingdom Metazoa; phylum Chordata; class Mammalia; order Lagomorpha; family Leporidae; genus Lepus; species Lepus europaeus. Next base: position 4,618,335 of record NC_084838.1, on the reverse strand, counting down.
GCCACAGCCCAGGACCTGCCTTCACTCGATCCTCGCCCCTCCTGCCACTCCGCCTAAGCCCTGCCCCACCATGGACACCGCCTGCTCCGGCTCTGACCCCAGCCCCAGAGGAGTGGGGGGTGGGGAGAACGGCCACCTCCAGGGTCTGCAGCGCGGTCGCTGGGACGATGAGATGTCAGAGCTCAGCTCTTCCCGTCCCTGGACACACAGTGTGGCCGCAGGTCCTCCGCCAGCCCTGCTGCCCCCGGGACCACCCGGCCTCCCAGCTTTCAACCCCACTGCAGGGCTCAGCTCCTCAGTGGGGACTCTGCCTTCTCTCAGGGTCGCTCCCACCCTCGGGATAACCCAGACCCCCCACCCACAGGCTAAGATTGATTTATTTCAAAGGGAGAGAGACAGAGGTCTTCCGTCCGCTGGGTCACTCCCCAAATGGCCACGACAGCTGGGGCTAGATCAGGCTGAAGCCAGGAGCCAGGAGCTTCTCCCGGGTCTCCCACGTGGGTGCAGGGGCCTGAGCACTTGGGCCATCCTCCGCTGCTTTTCCCAGGCCATGACCAGGGAGCTGGACTGGAAGAGGAGCAGCCAGGACCCAAATGGGCACTCAGATGTGGGATGCTGGTGTCGCCCGTGATGGCTAACACTCCTGGGAAAGCCGCGGAAGATGGCCCAGGTGCTTGGACCCCTGCACCCACAGGGAGAAGAAGTAGGAGGGAATTGGTCCCATCAAGGAGGAGGCCCCGAAAGGCCCGGCTCCCAGCGCCTGCCCGGGCCCCTCCTGGGGAGCAGGGAGTTGGCGAGGGACTGGGCAGCACCAGGCTGCCTGCGCTCACGGTGCAACCATGCACGGGGCCTCGTGAAAAGGCCCGTCCTAGGCCTGAGCTGACCGGTGGGTCGTGCCACTTGGCTGTGCCCCCTTCCTGCCTCGTTGTCCCTGCCTGGGCTCCCTGGACCCTGTCCCCAGAGTACTGTCCATGCCAGGTTCTGTCTCAGGGTCAGCTTTGGGGGGGGGGGACAAATTAAAACCAATGCTTGCCAAGCAGTAAAAATGCCGGGCCCCAGGCTGTCGGGGTGGGGGAGGAAGCTGGGAGCTCCTGGCCCCACAGCAGGGCAGCAACACCTTAACGGGGGCTCCCAGGTGCTGGGGGCTGTCCCTGGGCCCCTCCCCCCTTCCCTCCTCCTCCCTCCTCCTTCCTCTCCCCTTCCCCCTCTTCCCTCCAGATACACCTCTGCCTCCTGGCGGGTGGTACACTCTGTTCCGTGTTGGGGACACAGCTGGGAACCGCTGGGTCAGCTTCCTGCCTCCTAGAGCTGATGTTTCAGTGGGGCGGGGCCGGGAGGGGAGCCGCAGGAGCACCTGTGCTGCAGCCAGAAAGACCCAGGAGTGCCTTGTGTGAGCTGCCAGGACAGACAGCTCATGCAAAGGTCCTGGGGCAGAAGTGCCAGGGCCTCCCTGAGCGGCCAGCACAAGCTTGGTGTGTCCAAAGCGGGGGCACAGGTCAGCTTGGCCAGGTTTGGGACTGCATTCAGTGAACTACAGGTGGGGTGCAAGAGATAAACATAAGATCTGGTTTGTGTTTTTGAAAAGACCCCTGTGTGCCAAGGGTGTCAGGGACAAGAGAGGAGATGGGGAGACAGCTGGGGGGCCATGGTGGCCTGGCCCTGGGGGGTGGTGCTGGGTCGTGTCTGGGGCAGGTGAGGGAACCAAGACATCTGGGCGGCTATTGGACTGAACTGGGGCCAGTGACAGACACAGAACTGGGCGATGCGCAGGACGAGGCTTGAGCTCTGGGGCGAGGGGCTGGGGGAGGGGCAGAGAAGCTGTTCCCCGGGACACCAGGGCCGGCTCCGGCTGGGACTATGCCTGCATCTCCCGGCTCAGGCCTCTGTGCATTCTCCCCGGTGGTCCCACGGGAGCCGTGGCGAGCGCCCCAGTACCCTCCCGCCGGCGCTGGAAGCAGTGGGAAGTCCAGACTCCTCTGGGGTGGGGTGCTGACCCCTGAAGCCACAACCATGGCAGGGGCCCGGCCTCAGCCACGCCCCCGGGGAGACTCATTCGCCACGGAGTTTACCTTTGCTGGTTAATATCCTTTATCCCATTGGCAACAGCTCTGACTAATTACGCACTAATCATTGTCATTAGGAGGAAGTTTATTTCCGTGAACATGAGACAACATTCGCGGCAGTTAGGCACCCGTGGGTGTCGCGGGATGCGGGGCGTGGTGGTGGGTACGGCTTCTCACTGCCATCACGGGCTGCTGCTCTGGGAGGGGAGGGGTCAGATGGAAATACGCGGGGGGGAATGAGAGCATTCAGTCGCCAACTGTTAGGACGAGAGGGGCCGGGCTGACCCCCAGAGTGCTGAGGTCTGGTGGGACAGCATCAGGGGCCACCCTTGCTGGAGCCTGAGCCCCTTCTCCCACCAAGAACACAGCAGGGGCAGAGGCGCCCCCCACCCAGCCAGGAAGGAAGCCAGGGCAGAAGGAGCTCGGGACCTGTGTGTGGGACGTGGGCTCCCATCTCAGTCCGCTTTGCCTTGCTGAGGCTGGGCACTGAGGCTGGGCAGTGGGCAAAGGACAGGCTGCAGGGGCCCTGTTGGCTGGGCGCCCTGGCAGCCTCACAGCGTGGCAGGTGGCATCAGGTAGCAGGAGAGAGGGAGAGAAGAAGAGAGGGAGAGAGAGAGAGAGAAGGAGAGAGGGAGAGGGAGGGAGAGAGGGAGAGGGAGGGAGAGAGAGAAGGAGAGAGGGAGAGGGAGGGAGAGAGGGAGAGTGAGGGAGAGAGGGAGAGGGAGAGGGAGAGAGAGGAGAGAGGGAGGGAGAGAGAGAGAGAGAAGGGGAGAGGGAGAGGGAGGGAGAGAGGGAGAGGGAGAGAGAGAGGGAGAGAGGGAGAGGGAGAGAGAAGGAGAGAGGAGAGAGAGAGAGAGGAGAGAGGGAGAGAGGGAGGGGGAGAGAGAGAGGGAGAGAGGGAGAGAGAAGGAGAGAGGAGAGAGAGAGAGGAGAGAGGGAGAGAGGGAGGGGGAGAGACAGAGGGAGGCGGGGGGGGGACAGCAGAAGCAGGAGTGGGGGGCTGGAGACATGGCCTTGGGTAAGCGCCCAGTCCTGCCCCACCCAGCAGCACTGATGCCCCACAAGGGAGGGCAGCCCCGCCTCTTACAGGCCCACCCCCTCCTGACAAGCACCGCTGCACCGCCCCCCCGCCCCGCGCGCCTCCACATCTGGGCTGAGGTGGGGGAGGGGTCGCAAACACGGAGCACCAAGGAGGTAGTGAGCGCTCATCACGGGAGGACAGACACAAGCCACACCAACCCCCAGGAACCATCAGCACAACCCAGGCACGTGGGGGCAGGGGTCCTCAGAACAAAGAACCTGCTAACCAATAAAGAGCCAGGGGAAGCCAGGACCCTGATCCAAACTGCAAAACCCCACGAGTGGTGTCTGCGAGGCATGTGCCACCAGCGCTGACAGGGGAGCGGAGGCTGCAGAGGGCTTCCGGGCAATGCTTCTGCACAGGCTGACGGCTCACACTTTGCAAGAAAAGTTCCCGGGGCCGGCGCTGCAGCACAGCGGGTAAAGCCACCAGCTGTGACGCCAGCATCCCGTATGGGCACAGGTTTGGGTCCCAGCTGCTCCACTTCCAATCCAGCTCCCTGTTAATGCACCTGGGGAAGCAGCAGAAGCTGGCCCAAGTCCTTGGGCCCCTGCACCCACGTGGGAGACCCAGATGACGCTCCTGGCTCCTGGCTTTGGCCTGGCCCAGCCCCTGCTGTTGTAGCCATTTGGGGAGTGAACTGGTGGATGGAAGACCTCTCTCTGTTTCTCCCCCTCTGTCTGTGACCCTGACCTTCAAATGAATAAAAATAAATCTTTTAAAGAAAGGCAGAGCAACAGAGAAAGAAGGGGGAGAAAGCTCTCATCTGCTGGTTCACTCTTCCGAATGCCCGCAACAGCCAGGGCTGAGCCAGGCCGAAGCCAGGAGCGAGGAACTCCATCTGGGTCTCCCACTTGGGTGGCAGGGGCCCAGGTACTTGGGCCCGCACCTGCTGCCTCCCAGGTGCATTAGCAGGGAGCTGGATCAGAAGTGGGGGTGGGACCGGGGCCAGGCACTCCAATGTGGGATGCTGGGCCACATGCTCTGCCCCCTCCCCCCCCGCCACACCATGGCTCCAGAAACTGGAAAAGCCCGGTGACCTTCACTCTGCCCTTCAACATCTGGGGAGAGCAGAAGAGGTCAAAGCCGCCCACCGGACTCCTCCTCCCAGTCCCTCCCGCCTCCTTGGAAGAACGCAGGCATCTGAGGGGCAGGCGACTAAGCCACTGCTTCTGACGCATCACAAGTTCGAGTCCCGGCTGCTCTGTGCCTTGGACGCAGCTCCCTGCTCACGCGTCTGGGAAGGCAGTAGAAGATGGCCCAAGCACTTGGGTCCAGATGGAGACCCTGGCTCCTGGCTTTGGCCTGGCTCAAAGCGAACAAGAAGATGAAAGATCTCTTATTCTCTCTCTCTCACTTTGCCTTTCAAATAAATAAGTTTTAAAAGAAGCATGCAAAGTGCAAAGGTAAAGGCTGGGATTGATTTGTGTTCACGCACACACAGATCACACACGGGCACGTGCAGGCAGACACAGCACACGCCTGCATGTACGCGTGACACACATGTCCATGTGCACACACGGGGCGAAGGGCACGATTTGTAGGCACACAGCTGGATGGGTTTGCTCCTGCGTACTTACCTGTGTAGCCTCTACCCCAGGGAGATTCGGGACACTTCCGGTGCTCCAGGAGGCTCCCGGGAGCCATGGCGAGACTCTGGAATCCTGGGGTTAAAGAAAGAAAACGAGGGGCCCCGTGTCGTGGCACAGTGGGTGCCGCCTGCAGCACCCGCATCCCGAATGAGTCCCAGCTGCTCCACTTCCCACCCAGCCCCCTGCTATGCACCTGGGGAAGCAGCAGAGGATGGCCCAAGTGTTTGGGCCCCTGCACCTGCACGGGAGACCGTGTTGGCATTCTGGCTTCTGGCTCCAGCCAGGCCCAGCTGTGGCTGTTGTGGCCATTGGAGAGAGGCCGGCAGATAGACGATCTCTTTCTTGCCTGTCTCTCCCTCTCTCTCTCTCTGCCGCTCTACCTTGCAAATAAATAGACTTTTAAAAAGGACAAAGGTGGCACTGAGATCCCACCACCTCCTGGCCCTGAGCTGCCGCTGGACACCCCAGTGCTGGGATCAGGCCACCTGCCCGGCTCCCTGACCACGGCTCCATCCCCGCTCCCCACGAACAGCCAGATGCCACTTCCAGAGCTCCACTCGCACCCATACCCTGTCCTTCCCACCTGTCACACGTTTGGGGCCACCCCCTTAAAATGCGCCCCCCCCCACCTCCCATCTTGGAATCAGAACCCTTGAATTCAGGCTCGGAGCCAGGCCCCAGCCTGCTGCAAGCCCGGGAAGCCAGCCCGGATCGGCCCACCTGCTGGGGCCGCCGGCAGCCCACGTGGGTCCTGAAGCTGCGGCAGTGGGGAGGAGGCCACGGGCCTCGGCTACCAGGAGCCGGGAGCCGCAGCCTGGCAGCCGGCACGGAGCTGATCTGCACACCTCTCAGGCTGGGGAAAGGGCTCGCCTGGGGTCAGTGCAATCGATATCTCATCTGCCGCTCTCCTAGCGGAAGTGATGGCTCTCGGAGCAGGGTAATGGGTGTTGTCTAGTGGAAGAGGCTAATCTTCCCAGCTGTGCGCAGCTCCGCAGGTGGCCCGCGCCGGCAGGCTCTGCCGCCTCGTCACTGCTGCCACGGGGCGGCCCAGGCACTTTTAAAGCCACAGCAGCCTCAGTGCACGCTGGCGTCTGTCCTCATCTTCCCAACGCACAGTCTGAGAGGTGACCCCGACCCAGTGCCCCCAAGCGCAGGTGAGACAGAGGCCACACCCCTCAGCTGGACAAGACTTCCGACTCCCAGCCAGTCCCGCGCACGAGGCTGCCCGCAGACCCGTGGCCCTGGGTCAAACCTGGCCCCCAGCCGCATCAGGGTTTCTGCACTGGCTGCTGGCTCAGGGCTTCCTGAAAGAACTAGAACGCCAGTGACCTCAACCTTGGCCACAGTCCCCACCACTCCCTAACGTCTCAGCCAGCTTCTTGCATTTCATCACCCATCAGACCTTGGATCACTAAACTTGAGGTCTCCATGCGTTAGGGTGGGGAGGAAGGAAGCAGGCCCCCTCCCCTGCTCCATCTTCCTCCTCCTGGCCTACAGACCACGGTGCCTCCCCAGCTGTCAGTCCCGTCGCCCACAGTTGCGCGTGCTGTGCAATGCACATTTCAGTGAGCATCGGCTGGGCAGCTGCTTTGTGCCAGGCCTCGTGCACGCAGCACCAGGACCCCCCAGCGCCACGCACACAAGGCCCCTCCCTCGGACGCTCTGCCTGCAGCTCCTCGATGGAGTTCTTCCGGAGCAGGGCAGCACCGCCCCTGCACCTGTCCGCCTGCACAGCTGGGAGCCCCGGGATCTGCTGAACCCACTCCGTCACAGCCTTGCCGTGTGACCCAAGGTGGACGTCTTAACCCTGCGGAGCCTCAGTTTGCCCAAATGTCAAATGAAGACGCCCTTGAACTGAATGACCTCTAACACAGGCAGGTGGCTTTCCTCTTCAGAGGTGCTGGTCACAGCTTGTGGCCGTGCAAAATCTCCTCCATTGTTCTTCTCCGCGGGTCCCTGCTGGGGAGACCCCAGAGCACCAGGGGCGGAACCCCAGACCTGGTTCCACCACACTTGTCAGAATTCCCCACCAGCACAAGCAGGCCATCACAAAAGGACTTGCTGCTGATCCCTCTGGGACTTTTCTTTAAAAGACATATTTATTTGAGAGACAGAGAGAGAGAGAGAGCGAGAGAGATCTTCTATCTGCTGATTCACTTTCCAAATGGCCAGAACAGCTCAGGGAGGGAGGAGCCAGAACTCCACCTGGGTCTCCCAGGTGGCTGCAGGGGCCCGAGCACTGGGACCGTCCTCCACACAGGGTGGGAAGCGGAGCAGCCAGACTGGAACCGGGGCTCCGATGTCGGAGGCAGGTGTCTCACGTGGCGGAGTAGCAGCTGCCCCCCCTCTGTGAGCTCCGGACAGCGCAGCAGGCACTGCAGGGGGGAGGGTCTCTCTGAGTCAGGGGCCCGGAAATCCGCCTGTTTTCCCAGCTTCCTAGGTGATTCGGATGCCCCCTGAAATTTAAAAGCCACAGGCTTGGGAGATGAAAGCCGACGACTCTCACAGAGCGGAGTCCAGGTGAACCTGTCCGCTGTGGTCTCTGGGCCCTGGGTGGGCCAAGCACCTGTGAGTTTCCCAAGGACTCACTGTGCAGGTGCAGCTTCCCTACCCACAAGCCCACACTTACCAGCTTCGCGGGGGAGATACCCCTGCACTGCCACAGGTAACCTGGGGGGGGGCCAGGAGGCTATGGGGTCCTACCTGGTGAAAACTCAGGCAGTGCAAAGCCTACCAATGGCTTTATCTCTCCGAGTCTCGGCTGTTTCATCTGTAAAATGGGCCCATTCAGTGCTTATCTTAGAACGTCGTCCTGAAGAAGAAGTTACGCACATAAGGAGCTTAAAGCAGGCTGAACACCTGGTAAGATGAGCGATTCTGTCCCATTATTACTAATGATCACCATTCCTCCCCTGCCCCTGACGCTGGGGCTGGGGCAGCACCAACTCTGACTCATTATGGCATCGACTCCCCCTACCCAGGGCTCACAGGGACCCAGCAGCCACTGGGCTAGGAGGGCACAGTTATGAAGCAGGAGGTCTCCCCATCCGGCCCCCGGGGCCGACTCCTCCCAAGGCTGGGGGTGGCCGTGTGCCCCACGGCTGTTAAACCCTGGAGCAGTCTCCGAGCTCAGGCCGTGGCAGCTCCCTGGGGACCCTGCTCATCTCCACTGCTCCTCCCCAGGCCTCGCCCACCCCGGAGGACTGCCCGGGCCGGGGCTCTATGGGGCAGCCCTGGGTAGAGCAGGGTGCGTGTGCAATGAGACCAAGTCAGGATACAGGGCCCTCAGCAGCTGAGGGAGACGGATCAGAGGCTCTGGGGAAGCTTGAGATGGAGCCTGTGTGACCCTGGTGCCGCTGCTTCTGCCCCTCACTGTGTGGCTCCAGGGGCCCGACTCCCCCAGGGGGCTGGGGGGACTTCACTCATTCACTTTCCCTTTGCAGCTGCCACGGTGCCTTTGCAGGTGCTTGGAGGGGCAGGAAGCCAACAAGGTCCCTGGATGCCACAGGGGATACGGGGTGGGGGGACCTGGGAGGCAACGAGTGGGGAATCAGGGGTGCTCCGGGGAGGGGGACAGCGGCCACGTGGGGCGCGCAGGGAAGGGCGGTCAGGCAACGGGAACAAAGTGCGCAGAGGACAGAGGCTCTCAAGAGACAGAATCCGGGTCTGCGACAAGGGCGGGGCGTGGGCCTGCGTCGCTTCCCCGAGCACCAGGAAGCTGCAGGTACCTCGTGTGGCTGAGAAAAGCCAGGGCAACAGCAGCCAGCACCCGGGAGCCCTGCTCCCACCACCGCGCCCCGCCTGCGCTCCTGTGCCCGGGGCTCCCTGTCCCGCAGGCAGCCCGGGGAGAGGGGTCCCTTCCCTCCAAACCCTCCCAACAAGGCGGCTTTGTCTGGTGGCTCCGAGGACCCCAGCGCCCCTCCCAGGCCCCTGCCACCGCCTGAAAGGGGGCTTTATCTGTGTCCCAGGCCACAGTGCTGGGAAGACGGTGGCCCCGGCTGGCCCGGGGGCCAGGCAGCAGCCACCGCCCCGACTCCAGAGCCATAGACAAAGGGGGGTCCTGAGCCCCGAGGAGGACAAGAGGACTGCGCGAGGCCCCCATGCTTCCCCTGCCACGGTCCGTGACAAGGAGGCTTTGCGTGCATGCCCAGCGCGAACGTGCGTGGGAGGAGGCAGGTGCAGTCAGACCGCCTGTGACGCTGTCTCCTGGGCCTGCTCCCGGTCCCTTTCTCTGCTCCTGGGAAGCACGGGGCGGGTGGGGTCACCTGAGCCCCGTTTTGCTGGGGGTGGTGCTGAAGGTGGTGGGGGCCCCTGCTCCTGGGCACATGGGGGGTGTTGGCCCCTAGCTGGGCCTTGACCAGCCCTGCTTAGCTCTGATTGCCCGGGACAATGACAGCAGCAGTGTCCTGGAAGTGCCCCAGCAGCCCACTTCACAACAGAGGAGAAGTCCAGAGAGGTTGGGCCACCTGCCCAAAGCCACACAGCTCCCGAGAGGCAGAGCCAGGGCTCCAACTCAGGATGGCCAGAGGCCGGGTCCCTGGACACCGTGCCCCCCGGCCCAGCTAAGTCTGCTCATCTGTGCCAGCAGGTGTGTCCCGAAGTCCTGTGACAGCTCTGGGCATCCTGGGGGTGAGGCCTGGGTGCCCACCAGACGTCACCTGCCACCCGCAGGGCCCCAGCTCGCTGTTGGTGCCTGCTGACTGGCTTTTCCTGGACAGTGAGTCTATTCCCATTGCTGAATTGTACACTTCAGAGTGGCCAGCTTGGGGGCCAGCGTGGTGGTGCAGTGGATTGAGCCACCACCTACAATGCCGGCATCCCATGTGGCTGCTGGCGTGAGTCCTGCCTACTCCACTTCCAATCCAGCTCCCTGTTAACGCCCCTGGGAAAGCAGCGGAAGATGGCTCAAGTGTGTGGGCCCCTGCACCCACGTGGGAGATCTGGGTGAAGTTCCCAGTTCCAGGCTCTGGCCTGGCCCAGCCCTGGCTGCTGTGGCCATCTGGGAAGTGACCCAGTGGGTAGAAGTGCTTTCTATCGCTATCTTTGTAATTGCCTTTCAAATCAACAAGTCTTCCTGCGAATCTCACCACAACTACACCGTTGTTTTTTTAAAGGTGGTCAAACATAAGGGGCAGAAGTGAGCATGAAGGGGCTGGAGAGGCACTCGGGAGAAGTGGAGCCCAGGCCCGTGCACCCGACATCTTGCAGGAGGGGGGAGAGTGTGAGGAGGTTGCGCTGGTGCAGCAGGGCCTACCTGGATCCCACGTCGCCTTCTGGGCCTCCAGGGTACCCCCGCGCTTGGGCAGTGCCAGTCATTGTGCAAATGGGGAGACTGAGGCCCAGGGAGAAGGGTCAGGGCCAAGCCCCAGCCCAGTCTCCCTCTGTCCAAGTCCGCTCCGGCACGGATGGTGCACGCAGGCCAGCCTGGCCGCGGCTGGGGAGGGCAGGCCCCAGGGCCTCACCCCCCTGGGATCCCCTCCGTGGCTCCCTTTCGCGGCTGTCCCTAGGGAAGGCAGCTCCAGCCCAGACTCACCAGGGCGTGCGAAGAAGGAGGTCTGAAGCCACCTCTGAGGTCACGAGGTCACGACAGTTTCCCATCGATCTATTTGTCCCTCCCTGGGCAGGAGCCCTTTGCCCCCGCCGGCCCCCAGGGCCGTATCAAACTTCAGTGGCTTCTCCCCAGCCCCAAGGAGCTGGACACAGGGCCTGGCTTTCAAACACTGCCGCTGGGCGATTTGCCAGCTGGACCCCTGGCCCCTGGCCTCCACGGCCGTCATGGACCTCGCTGGTTCAGCTGGATCGATGGTGCCGGGAGAAACAGCCCCACGTGGGCCAGCCAGGGAGCAGGACACTCCCTCCCCACTGGGAGTCCCGGCCCAAAAGCCACTGGGCAGGGCCTAGGCTCACCCACAGTTCCACGGGGACGTCCCCGGCACCAGCCAGGAGCAGGCATGCCTGAGTCCACCCCCTGGGAGGGAGTGGGCTCCTCCGGGTCACTAGGAGGGCTCCAGCTTCTGCGTGGGGAGCGCCCCCTCCCAGCCCTCTGCCTGCTGTGGGCAAAGGCGGCAGTGGCCAGCCTCGCAGAGCAGTCGCATCTGCAATGTCGGTGGCACCACAGAGACCCGTGCTTGGGGCCAGCACTGTGCTGCAATGGGTTAAACTGCCACTTGCAGAGCCGGCGTCCCGTAGCAGAGTGCTTGTCCCAGGCCCGGCCGCTCTGTGTCCAATCCAGCTCCCTGCCACCGCAGCTGGAAAAGCAGCAGAGGATGGCCAAGTGCTTGGACCTCTGCCACCCACCTGGAAGACCTAATGGAGTTTCAGGCCCCTGGCTTCAACCAGGACAGCCACGTGGGGAGCTAACCAGCAAATGACAGATTCTCTCTCTCTCTCTCTCTCTCTCTGCCTTTCAAATAAGTACAAACACATCTTTAAAAGAGAGAAGAAAGCCATGTTCGTCTTTCTCACAGTCAGGGGCAGGAGCACTGTGGGCTCTGTGGGCTGCCGGGGTGAGCGCCCTGCCTTGGGCATCACGTGCGGCAGAAACCAGACCTTTAAGACGGTGTCCCCGCCCAGCCCTGCCGAGGGCAGAGGCAGAGGTACCAGGCTGCCTGGCCCTTGGACGCCGCCACCCCCACCCCTGCTCTCCAGAAAGAACAGCAGCCTTTGTCTAAGGAGGGTTAACAAGGGCAGGAGCACCCTGGATCCACGTCTTCCTGCGTCCTCATGCAACCTGCAGCCCAGGAAGAGCAGGAGCACCACAGGTGCGCTACTCCTGGGTGGCTCTGGGACCCGCAGGGCCAGCAGGGAGCTCACAAGGGCGGTGGAATGCAAGCCCCTCCCTCACCTGCTGGCCCTAGTCTGTGTTTTCATGCAGCCCCGCTGGTTCCCATGCAATCGAGGTCTGAGCACCCCTGAGGTCCGGGTCCTCCCAGAGGAGGGGTGCGTGTGCGTCTGTGTGTGCCACTTACATTAAGATGTTTTTTAAGATTTACTTATTTATTTGAAAGGCAGAGTTACAGACAATGAGAGGGAGGGACATAGAGAAAGGTCTTCCATCCGTTGGTTCACTCCCCAAGTGGTAGCAACGGCTGGAGCTGTGCTGATCCGAAGCCAGGAGCCAGGAGCTTCTTCTAGGTCTCCCACAGGGGTGCAGGGGCCCAAGGACTTGGGCCATCTTCTACTGCTTTCCCAGGCCATAGCAGAGAGCTGGATCAGAAAAGGAGCAGCCAGGACTAGAACCAGCGCCCATAGGGGATGCTGGCTCTGCAGGGAGAGGATTAACCTACTGTGCCACAGTGCCAGCCCCAAGATCTCTCTCTCTTTTTTTAAAAGATATAGTTATTTATTTGAAAGAGAGCGAGAGAGAGAGAGAGAGCACACTCTTCCATTCACTGGATCACTACCCCAGATGGCCACAATGGCCAAGGCTGGGTCAGGCTGAAACCAGGAGCCAGGAGCTTCATCTTGGTCTCCCACATGGGTGCAGGGACCCAACACTTGGGCCATCTTCCATTCCTTTTCCCAAGCCATAAGCAGAGAGCTGGATAGGGAGTGGAGCAGCAGGGATGGGAATCGGTGTCCATAAGGGATGCTGGCGTCATGGTGGCGGCTTTATCCACCACGTCACCATGCCATCTCCTACATTAAGATCTTTCCTGGAAGAGCTGGGGATGAACAAGGAAGTGAGGAAGGAGGGACGGGATACCAGGCTGTGTCCAGAAAGTGACCAGAGCAGGACGTGACACCTCGCAGGACACAAGTGTGGTCGGAGGCTTCAGGTGGGCGGGTGGCGTGGGCTGCCCACAGAGGTGTCCCTGGCTCGGTGCAGCACCACGGAGCGGGCCCCCGGTGAGCCAGGAGGGCTGGGCAGATCCCCAGGTGTGAACTGAACTGCCCCTTAGGTGTGAGTGACAAGTAGCAGGGAAGGGGAGAGGGGTGCCTGGTGCTTAGAGGAGACCTTGGCCGGGCTGAGTGCCTAGATACCTAAGAGAAGGGGGCAGGGAGAGGCAGGGACGGAGGCTAAGATGGAAAACCGGGGCTGCTGCGCCATCGTGTCCGCACTGGAGTATTTTCCCATTTCGGTGCAAGCTGCCCGGCTCCGCAGTGCTGTTACAATGTAACTTATGGATGCACCTGCACAAGCATTGCCCAAATCCAAACGGAACATGGCCAGCATCCCGGGAGCCCTGGTGCCCTCCCCTGGGGTGTTGGGCACTGTAGCTGCAGAACAAACCCCACAGCTGAGCAGCCAGAAGCAGCACAGACGTCTGGGCCCAGCGTGGCTGGTCCTATGCGTGGGGTTTTAGCAGGCAGCAGTCCCAATGCCCGCAGGACCGTGTTCCTCCTTGGACCATGGTCTCCTTGCGAGGTTCCGTGGTTGTCGGCGCCCTGTGGCCCCCTGCACTTGTGGGGCCGGGTCCCGTTGTCAGCAATGGCTCCTGGGCCACCCGCACTTCTCTGCATCACCCCTGCCGCAGAAGCTCACTGCTCCCAGCCAGCAAGGGTCTCTCTTTGGCGGTTTCACGTGAGCCAAGCCCGCCCTTCCCACGGACTTAAAATCAAACGCCTTGGCATCTCGGCCCTGTTCCCAAAGGCCCTCCGCATTCTCATTTTCTGTCTGCTGGAATCAGTGTGGGCACAGAGGGCCACGACGCTTCTTCCCTTGTTAAAATATTCATGTATTTATGTATTCAAAAGGCACAGAGAGAGAGGGGCCGGGGGCCGGGGGAGATCTTCTATCCACATGTCCGCAATGGCCAAGGCTGGGCCAGGCTGAAGCCAGGAGCCAGGAGCTTCTTCCGGGTCTTACACATGGGTGCAGAGACCCAAGCACTTGGGCCATCTTCTGCAGCTTTCGCAGGCTCATTAGCAGGGAGCCGAATCAGAAGTAGAACAGCTGGGACTCAAACCAGCGCCCATAGGGGATGCCGGCGTAGCAGGCAGCAGCTTTACCTGCTGAGCCACAGCACCAGCCCCGGGAGTGATGACTCAGGCCTCCATGTACATTCCACTTATCCACGTAGCAATGCATGTATTAGGGTGTTGGTTCTTTGTGTCTGGCTCCTCTCATCCAGCCTCGGGTCTCACTTGGCGTCTGAACCACTCGGTTCTCCCCACTGCTGCACTGTATTTAATCAAATGAATGAATGAACCTCCATCTACTTACCCACTCTTTGTGCAGGGATATTTGGGTTGCTCCCCATTTCTGGTTTTTGGAATAGAGCTGCTAGCAAGTAGGATGCTGGCTGGGACAGAGAGTTCTTCCATCCACTGATTTACTCCCCCAAATGGCCACAATGGCCCAGGCTGGGCTAGACTGAAGCCTGGAGCCAGGAGCTCCATCCAGGTCTCCCACACGGGTAGCAGGGGACCAAGTACTTGGGCCATCCTCCACCGCCTCCCAGCCACATTAATAAGGAGCTGGATCGGAAGTGGAGCAGCCAGGACTTCAACAAGCACCTACATGGGATGCTGGATCCACAGGCGGCAGCTTAACCTGCTGTGCCACGCCAGCCCCAGTGCTGATTTCTTAGTGTTGGCAAATGTGAAACAGGTGTTGGAGGTGTTAGCTGTAAGAGAAACCAGGTGATGGGACAGAGGAGGTCTCTTTCCTGTCTTTGCGACTTTTCTGCAGATTTACAATTATCCTGAGCTGGGGGCCAGTGGTGTGGTACAGTGGGCTAAGCCACCACCTGTGACACCAGCGTCCAGTGTGGGCGCAGGTTCAAGTCCCGGCTGCTCCACTTCCAGTCCCACTCCCTACTGATGCTCCTAGGAAAGCAGCGGAAGATGGCCCAAGTCATCCCACGTAGGAGACCCGGATGGAGTTCTGGGCCCCATCTCCCCCAGGCATTTCTTACAGCGAGTCCCATTCTGCCTGCCACCTGTGGCAGCCTCTTCCTCCCAATCACTGTTCCCTCGGGTGTAACCTTCCTGTCCTGCAGCCCCGGGCCAGGGCCTTTGGGGAGGGACAGAGGGGGACAGAGGCCAGCACAGGCCTGGGTGGTGAGTATGGGTGACAACCGTCTCCCTGTCCACTGGGTCCCCAGCCCAGACAGGGTCCCCAGCCCAGACAGGGTCCTCCCCAGCCCAGACAGGGTCCCCAGCCCAGACAGGGTCCTCCCCAGCCCAGACAGGGTCCCCAGCCCAGACAGGGTCCTCAGCCCAGACAGGGTCCCCTGCACAGCCGGCTCCTCCCCAGCAAGCACTGCCATTGTCTGCTCTCTCATCCCTGTCACCGGGCCACAGAGCACAGGGCCCTCTGCAGGCCTCAGCCCTGGGCCAGGCTCCTGTGGCCTCCCCCAGCTCACTGTGGCCCTGCCTGCCCCCCAGGGCCTCCCTCCCCTCCTCCCCAGAGCCGCGATGCTGCCTCCTCCCCCCAACCTGCCTGAGGCTCCGCCCCGCCTCTAGCCTCCGAGATCCCGGCCACCTTCAACCCGTGTCCTGCCCCCTCCCAGCACGCCCAACCCAAGGAGCCTCCAGACCCTCCAGCGTGCTGGGGGCTGCTGCAGGCGTGAGTTCTCCCCGCATGTAGGGCTTTTTCATGCATCGTCTGTATCCCTCTGTATTCCCAGCGCCAAGCAGAACACCTGGCCCGTAACTGGTGCCCCGAGACCCTTAGTCAATCACTTAGCATGAAAATCCCATGGAGACGGGCGAATCCGAACAAGTGCCAACCAGGAGCGAGCGTGTAGCAAACGCTCTGAGAGTAGACACGGCGTCAGTCACTGAAGGTGGGCATGGGGTTGCCAGGGAGATGGCTCACCACGAACGAAGGAGCGGAGGCAGCTCCAGCGCCTTGACATTGGACACACGGCCAAATTAAATGCCTCTACCGTTTGCTGCAAAGAGCAAATGAGGGCCGGCGCTGTGGCTCAACAGGCTAATCCTCCGCCTTGCGGCGCCGGCACACCGGGTTCTAGTCCCGGTTGGGGCACCGGATTCTATCCCTGTTGCCCCTCTTCCAGGCCAGCTCTCTGCTGTGGCCCGGGAGTGCAGTGGAGGATGGCCCAAGTGCTTGGGTCCTGCACTCCATGGGAGACCAGGAGAAGCACCTGGCTCCTGGCTTCGGATCAGCGTGGTGTGCCAGCCGCGGCGGCCATTGGAGGGTGAACCAACGGCAAAGGAAGACCTTTCTCTCTGTCTCTCTCTCACACTATCCACTCTGCCTGTCAAAAAAAAAAAAAAAAGAGCAAATGAGGGGCTTCCTGGGTGGATCAGCGGATGGATGGATGGGTACAAGGACAGACCAACGAGCAACAGATTAAATCAAATCCATTAGTACTTATTTATTTGAAAGGCAGAGTGACAGACCACAGTGAGGGGCCTTCCACCTGCTGGTTCACTCCCCAAATGGCCGCAACAGCTAAGCCTGGACCAGGCTGAAGCCAGGAGCCTGGAACTCCATCCATGTCCCCCGTGGTGGTGGCAGGGGCCCAAGCACCTGGGCCTTTTTCCGCTGCTTTCCCAGGCGCGTTAGCAGGGAGCTGGGTCAGAAGCGGAGCAGCCGGGACTCGAACCTGCACTCCAGTATGGGAGGCTGGAGTCGCAGGGGGCGGCTGAACCCTTGGTGCCACAAGATGGAGGCAGAAGCTGAGGCCCGGAGGGAACAGGGCCTGACCACAGCATTGCCTGGAGGGGCAGGAGCGCCGCCATCTTCCTCTTGTTCCCATGGCCTGGCTGCCCCTCGCGGGGCCCCTGGCCCCCAACATCCCTTCCCGCGCCCCCTCCACAGCGGGCTACCTCCTGGCTGTTGCTGTTTACCAAGGCTGGAGGAGGTGACCTTCCTCCACAACTCTGCCCTGGGGACAGAGTCCCCCTCCCCCTGCCTCTGCCATCCTGGGTGACTTTTTGTCCTTGGACCAGAAGAGGATCTGTCTTGGCGGCGGCTGCCATTAGGCCGAGGCGGGCGCGCCACCCTCTCAGCGCACAATGGACGCCACTCTAGGCTTTCTGCGTCACCTGCAGCCAGGCCTCGCCTTCGGGGCAGGGCAGGCCCCATCTGCCGGGCAGTTTGCTCCGATGTCGCGGCCATTGTACCTGCACTCTGCGTGCGTGTGTGCAAGCCGGAGCGAGCGCGCGTGCCTGCCGGCCTGCCCGCGCTGTCCCCCTCCCGGCTCTTTATCCTTCTCCCGGGGCGAACAGAGCTTGCTGGAGAGTGATGTCAGACGTGTGCAAAACAGACCGATAAAACCTAATGCACTCGCTCGCTCCCCTTTGTCTGCCTGCCGTCCTCCCGAACGTTTCCCACTCAGAAAGCCACTTAAAACACATCAGCAGTAACTCCACAAAACAGCCACTTGTTGGCTAATTGTGGTGAGCAGCTGCTAGCGGGGCCAAGGGCAGGATGGGGAGGGGGGCGCCCGTCGGCCCCCGGGCTGCTCTCCTGGGAGAAACCCCTCCACGGCCCCCACCCCACTAGATCCCCTCTGCTCCCACAGGACACAAGAGGCCGCTCCGCCCACCAGGTAGGGGCCCAGAAGGCAGCCTCTCCCCCCGGGCCCCCCACACCAACTCCCTTCGGCACCCTGGGGAGCCACTGCCTGCCTCAGCTTCCTCACCAGCCCCTAAGCGGCTTCTTAGATCCCTTGCACTCCCCAAAGGCTGCCTGCTGTGCACCAAGAGCTTCAGAGAGAGCTGGGTTCAAATCCTGGCTCTGTTGCCAACTGGCCATTGGGCCTGTGTGGCCTCATTCTCTCTGAGCATTAGTTGTTGGGAAAACGAGGTCATGGCCACTCTGGGGCACGGGTGCTGCAAGAATTGAGAAGGTGGTGCCCATGTGGATCTGGGAGCCGGCGAGCACTGGGCTTCTCCTGCCTCTGACCCAGCCTTGGAAACCGGGCGGGTGAGGCTGGACCCTGGAGGGTAAGAACAAGGATGGCCCAGACAGTGGGTGGAGGCAGGGATCAGAGTGGCTGGGGGATGGCATGTGCGAAAGCCCTGGGGCAGGGCTCAATCGGAGGACCTGAAAGAAAGCCAGGGTGGCCAGGAGCCTAGAGGTAAGAGCTGGAGAGGCGGCGAGAGCTGGGTCACAAGACCCCTGCCCTGCTGGCCAAGGTAAGGAGATTGGCTGTGTCTTTAGGACACTAGGCAGCCATGGAGGCACCTGGCTAGATTCCTCTATGTCAAAGATAGCTTCCAGGTGGGCAAGGGGTGGAGGGCAGCGTTCGAGAGCAGACGCAGAGAACTCTCCCTCCCTGCCCCTCCGATGTTCCCACAGCCCCCGCTGCTGGCAGAAGCAGTCCAGCGTCCCCTGGATGGAGCAGGGGACACAGCAGGTGCTCCTGCTCTGGCTCCTCAGGGCCCCTCACGCACTGGCCCCAGGCCGATGACCACTGCCCAGCCCGGAGAGGCAGGGGTTAAGCGCTTCATCCTGGAAGAAATCAGAGGATTACAGGTTTGCCGGTGGCCTGTCCCTTCTGTCACACAGGCGCCGACGCACCCTGCTATCTCTGGGCTCCCCTGTCACCGCTGTGCACTGTATCAGGACTCCATTTAGGGAGGACAGCGACTCTCAGCTGTCAGGCCGCCAGCCACTGTCACAGCCACAGGCACAGCGGCCCAGGTGTGAAGCCTGCCCCTGCCACTTCCCGCTTCCAGACATGGGACGTGGCGCTCCGACCCTGTGAGCCGTGGTGGCTCAGACATGGTGGCGCTCGGGCAGCCCATGCCTCTGCCGGCACCTCCCCACTTCCCCAGCGCCTCCCGCCCGTCCTGCAAAGCCTGCCCACGGGTCTCCCTGTTCGCTCCGACTGTCTTGGGAAGCCCAGCGCCCAGGTGCACCGTGCCTCAGAGTCCCTCGCTCTGCCTGGGTTCCCCGCGTAATTACCGCCCCCTTCATTTGCCCTTTCTCTGGGTAAACTTTGACTGTCTTTTGTATGCGCGATTTTAAAAGAAAAAAAGCTTGAAAACAGCTTAATTGCTTTTGCTGATTTTCCAAGTCATACACACTCATTATGAAAAACACGTGGACGGGGAGGGGACCACAACGTGATGGTTTTGCAGCAGCCTCGAGCAGCTTGTAGGAGAGAGAACTGGGGTGCTCCTCCCAGCCCCAGCCCCCCCCAGCTCTGGCTGTGGAGCGACTCTCCCTCTGCCGATCCCAGGTCCTTTGGGTTCAACATTCACTGAGCAGCTACTTGGGGCCAAGTCACAGGACCGGGCCCCTGGGCTCACCCCTCCCACCCGGGTTCCACTGGGTTCCGCCCCGCGTCTAGGCATCCTTCCCCTGCCGATGCTGTCAGGTCCTTATGGGCAGACGCTTGGTCTCTCTCTCTCTCTCTCTCTCCCTCTCTCTCTCTCTGTACCCGAGTCCCCAGCATCAGTGGTTCCCAAGAGGGACCTCCTGGGCACCTGGGGGCGACCATGGAGCATGCATGCATTGCTACGAGCCCCAGGTAGCAGATGAGGCCCTTGGGTTCAGACAGGCTGGCCCATGGGGCCGGAGCAGACGAGTCGCTGAGGCTGAGGCCGGAGCCCCCAGTTCCCACACGGGATTGCACCCTCCTGGAACCGCAATTGGTTGCCCAAGGCTGGGGATCACTGGGGGCCTGGGAAGGCTCCTTGGGGGAGATGAAGCTCAACCAGGTTTTGAAGGCTGCATAGGAGTTGGTCCAGTGGAGAGAAGCAGAAAGGTTTTTGGGGGAGGGGCGGGAAGCCGCCTGGGAGCTGGCTGTGGGTAGGAGTCAGCCAGGGCAGGAGACCCAAGGGCCATTCTGAGAGGCAGGGGTGCACGGGACAGACTTGGGAGGGGAGCAGAGTGGGGAGATTGGCCGGCCTCACCGAGCCGTGCCGTCTGCTGTCTGGTCAAGCCTGAGCGCTATGCTCTTCCCAGGCCCCTGAGCACCTGCCGGCCGCAGGTAAGCCAGAGGAAGGTGATGGCAGCCGGAGGCCCCGCCCCTCGCCGTGCTCTCATTGGCCAGTCTTCGGCAGAGGGTTCTGAAACCGCTTGTGCAGGCCTGGGGACTCCAGGAGCTGCCTGACCAGTCCCACAAGGCCAGGCATTTAAGCCTTCAAAAACCCGAGCTGCGCCCCGCCCTCAGCCCCTCCCTGCCCCAAGCTCTGGAGAGAGTGTGTTCATGGCCTTGGGGATCCTGGGCCCCGCCCAGCATCAGGGCCGCTGGGGGCAGTTGCACGTCCATCACCCCCTCTCTGGCTGTCAGGATTCTGGCCCTGGCCTCAGGACTGGTCTGCGGTATGACCACAACCAGAAACAGTTTTTACCCCCAGCCAATTCTCTGAAGGGCACATGCGCTGACCCCATGGGGCCATGGCCAGCGAGGGCAGAGCCGTCCAGGTTAGACACAGGACCACGATGACTACAGCAGCCATCACCAACTCCAGTGCCAGGCACTGCCTTCTCACGGAGCCTGCGTGACCCTCCATTTCCCGGGTGGAAGCCATGAGGTCACTTGTCAGACACTCAGCACACCCCTGGGCCTGGCTCAGGAACCCGCAGTCCGCACCCTCCCGGGGTGGGGGTGGGGCACGCCCCAGCGAGGGGCCAAGGCAGGCTGTGAGCACCACTCACAGGTGGACTGCGGCGGGCAGCCCCTTCTCAGGAAGAGGAGGCACCAGGTGGCGCTGGGGGCAAGGTGGGAGCCGGCATCCAGGGGGCCGTGGGCCACGCAGCTGGGCGCTGGGTCGCCTGCCTCTCACCTTCAGGCATCTTCCAACTCCACTGTGGAGCTGCTCAGTGAGACCCATAGACCACCAAGACCGCCCCCCATTCCAGACCCCGGCCTCCCCACCTCTGCAGGCCAATCTTGAGCCCTACATCCGGGCTGTGCTAGAGAAACCGTCCCTCTCCCTCCCGCCCGCTTCTGGTGCCCAGCCGGGAGGTGGCCCAGTGTGTATGGGGGGGAGCCTCCCTGCCTCCCAGCTCTGCAGTCTCCCGGCAAGGGGGTGACTCCAGTGCTCTCTTGGGACATTCGCTCTGCGTGGGCGTTCACTGCTCGTGCCCAAGTCACTCACACCTGTCTTTTTAAGGGGAAAAACACTCTTCAAACACTTTTTCTTTTAGTCTGATCTTTCTTCTTTGAAAGGCAAAAAGGCTGCCAGACAGGCGCCCATCAGCTGGCTCACTCCCAGATACCTGCAGTGGCCAGGGCTGGGCGTTTCCGTGGCTCGTGAGGACTGTCCACGGCGTCCACGTGGTCGCTGCTCACGCTGGAGCCTGGGTGAGAAGAGGGGGCGGGGACCCCAGCCTGTGCGGCCCACAGAGCAGGTGTGAGTCCAGCTCCTCTTGTGTCTGCCAAGGGTAGTTCTGAAAAAGCGCAGCAGCCACAGGCCCGGGCCTGGGGGAGCCACAGGCTTGGAGACAGGTGATTAATCGGCCAGGTGTGTAACACAGCTCGGGGTGGGGGAGCCTTGCCCACGCGGGGTGGGTGGGGGCAGGAAAGGCCTTGCTGGGGGTGCGGGGAACAGCCTGTGCCAAGGCTGGGAGATGAAAAGGGGACTGGAGGCAGTGGAAGGGTCGGGGCTTCAGGGAGGCACCCAGCCAGAGGGTAGGGACTGAAGGGGCACAGCAGAGAGGGAGGAGGACACACAGACAGAAGTCAGGCCCTGTAGGCCCCCTGGACCCCATTCAGGAGTTTGGAGGCTCCTAGGATTCTGCGAAGGGGTGGCCCCATCTGATGTGCACTTAGAAGAAGCATTGCCCCTTATCAGTCACTCACGCCCTCTGAGCCTCGGGCTCCCCATCTGTCAGATGGGCCCAATCACAGCACCCAGGATGGCCTGGCACCTTCAGGGGTGGGGGTGGGGGCGCTGTGGGCATGCCAGCCACCAGGGGCAGGCTGTCCAACTGGTCATGCACACCTGGGAAAGAGCAGACACACCATCTGTGTGTGCCCCGGCTGCTGAGTGCCCGGTGGGTGAGGGGTCAAAGAGGGGTCCCTCGGGGCCATGGAAGGCAAAGGGATAATCCGAGTGGCTGATTCCAGGCCCATCACAAGGTGTGGGAGTTAAGTGAGTCCCACAGGAGGGAACTGAGGCTCAGCGGGGCGCAACCAGTGGCCCAGGGTCCCCCAGGAGAGAACACTGAGCCTGGAATTTGTACCCAGGCCTTCGGCTCTGAAGCCAAACCCTGATGCCGCGTGCCTGGCCAGGGTCCTGCTCCACCCTGGTGCTTGTGCTTGGCTGGCGGCCATGGCGGGCTGGGGCAGGTGGCTACACAGGAGAATGAAAAGGGGAACAGCCCGTACGAGTTCAGTACGGGTGCCATTTGTTCCCTGACGTAGCCCACCCGCGGCTGGTTGGAGCCACAGAGGCAATCCACGGATATAGAAGGCGTGAAGGTGGACCACAGTGAGATAGTTCTGTCTGCTGACTCTCCACGTGGCTGGTGGGGGAGGGGCAGGGCCCTTCCGTGGCAGCTGCGCAGGTGCTGGGAGAGCCTGGTCCCACTGGGAAGGCTCCTTGGGGAGGTGATGGCTCAGTGACGCTGGAGGCCGAGTGAGAGTTAGGGGTGTGGGGAGAGAGACAGGAAAGAGAGAGGGAGGGATGGAGGGAGAGAGAGAGGCCTGGGCGAAGAACCCACAGCTACAAAAGGCCCCTGGCAGGAAGGAGCTATGAGATGAGAGAATTCAGGATGGGGGTGGAGTGGGCAGTGAGTCCTGTGCCTTCTGCCCTGGGGCCAGGGAGGAGCCACCCCCGACCCAGGCCGATGGACCAAGGGGGACTTTAAACAAGGAAGGGGCATGGCCTGGCAGGATGGTGAGGTGGGGGGAAGGGGAGGGAGCAGGTGGAGTCCCCTCCCCACACACCCCTGCAGGCAGGCTCCCAGGGCCTGATGCTCAGACACCATTCCCCAGAGCCCCAGCTCCCCACCCCCACCCTGGAGGCCTCCTCTGGAGCCCAGGACAGGTACGAGGGCGGGGTCCCTCGCCTGACAGAGTGGGCGAGTGTGGGAGCACCGCCAGCCCGGCTCCCTGGCGCGCCAATTCCGAAAATGACAAGCGGAGACCCCACGGGAAGGTTGGAAAATGGGCACCTCCGTGCCTCCCCGCGTCTATTGCAGGCTTCGGAAATAGCGCAGGGGAGAGGGGAGCGGCGAGGAGGGGGTGCCGCTGGGTGGCCGAGGGGCCCAGGGAAGCTGCCGCGGGTGCTGCCAGAGCTGCTGGGGCTGGGGCTGGGACACCGCAGGCCCCAGAAAGCCGGCAGGGAGAGGACAGCAAGCGCAGGGGAGGGACACAGCAAGGACACACAGGAGGCACCGGCCGTGGGGTGCGGCCTCGGATTGCGGGGTGGGGCGTGTGTGTATGAGATGCAGGCTTTGGGGTGCAATTGCAGAGCTGCAGGCCCCTGGGCCCCTCTGAACACTCCCCTTCTCTCTTCACCCCCCCCCACTACAAAAAAAAAAAAAGAGAGAGAGAGAGCAAGAGCGAGCGAGCAAGGAGGAAAACAAAATATCTACAGTTGTCGAGACAAGAGGAGAAAAATAGAGGCAAACATCCGTAATTTTCTCTGTGGGGCTTTGCAGTAATTGAGCCATTTGGATAAAAATAAAGGCAGCAGGCCCCTTAGGTAAGAGGAGCTTTTGCAGCCTAAGAAGCTCGAATTATGCGTCTTGTGTCACTTGAAATCCCCCGTGCCCCCTCCCCCGGGCGACCCAAACCACTTTCCCTTTTCTTATTATTTTTTTAAGTACCCTGTCAGATGTCGTCCACAGAGCACAGAATTTCAGCTGTCACAACTAATTTCAATTTCTCCCTGTGCCCGTCCCCCCTCGGCTGCCCAGGGGAGGGGCCTGGCTGGGCCCCTTTCCTTCCCTCTCGCATCATCCGCTCCCTCTTCTTAGTTCTCATTATTGTTACTATTTCAAAACCAGATTTGCAGCATGCATGTGTCCGGGAGAGTGCTTAAAGGCCGTCCTTGGCTTCCGGGGAATGGCTGGGGCTCCCCCTCCCCAGCCCGCACCCCTACATCCACATGTACACCCCTGGACCCCTGCCCCCCAGAGCCCTGCCACGCCCACCACTCACTCCTGCCCACCCCACCCGCCAACTGCAGGACCCCGGGCCCTGTCCTTGGTGAGAGGCAGCTTCTGGCTGGGGAGGGGGTGCTGGAGCCGGCAGGGGTCCCCCGCCCAGCCCGCTGGTCCTTGGGGAAAAAGAAAGGCTTCAGCTGCTTTGTCCAGCTAGCAACAGGGCAGGGGTGACACCCACAACGGCCCCCCGGCTGGGGAAAGTTCGCTTCCTGGGGTCAGGCAAGGGAAGCAGGAATTCGGACATGCTGATGGTGCCCTTCTGGCCGGGGCGGGGTGGGGGGCGGCGGGACCTTGAGTGGGTGCTGGCGCGGAAGGAGGTGTGCAACCTCCATGTGTTGTGCCCCGCGGGCGTGCGGGAAATAATGTGGGGCCCGGGTGTTGTGCCCTGTGGGATGCACGTGGGGAGCAGTGCGGCTGGCACGTGTTGCGCCCTGCGTGACCGCGGCTTCTACAGCGGTGAGTCTTCTGTTTCCGGTGTTTGGTGCTGCGGTAGGGGTGCCACTTTGGTTCGGGGTACCATCTTGTGGGAGCAGTGCGGGGAGGAAGGTTTACTTGGGGTTGTGGCTCGGCGGCTCCATCAGTCTGGCCTCTGGTAAGAGCAGGGCAGGTGCAAAGGAGGGACCCCAGGGTAAGCTGGGAGCGGAGACCCAGGGAGCCGGCTCTGCCCCTGCCCTCTCTGGGGTCTCTCCTTTGAAGGCCGGGGAGACTGGACACCCCAGCAACCTCCCAAAGTCCCCACGGTCAGACCCGGCCACAGGATCAAGCCCCTCCCCCCCCCCACATCCCATCACCCATCAGGAACCCAAATGGCTGCCTGGGTGTGGGAGCCAAGTCTCACTCTCACCACAACACGTTCAGGGCAGACGTGGTCCAACTGTCAGCCTCCGACCAGCTGAGACTGACTTAGGCCAGCCTGGTGTCTCAGGGACCTGACTTTGTGATTAACTTGGCAGAAGGACCCGGGAAACACAGGGGCAAGAGAAGATCAGGACTTCGGGGGCCACGGGCTGGTTTCACGGGCACTGCTGTGCCCCTCCCCCCCCCATCTGCCAGGGTCAGGATGCTGTTCTCTGTAGTGCTGAAAACTGAACCCCTAGATTCCTATGCTAATGGCATTGGGAGAGGGGGCTTTGGGAGCCCATGAGGGTGGGAAGCGGTCATGAGGCTGGGGCCCCCTGTGACCCCACAGTGTTGGTGGCTCTGTGGAGGGAGAGAGAGCTGACTTCACACGCTCGCTCCGTCCCGCCAGCACCTTCATCTGGGACTCGCCAGCCTGCAGAACTGCGGGTTACAGGAAGCCAGATTTGTGAATCACCCGTCTCGGGGTTTGGTGACAGCAGCAGAAACGGCTCCACCTCTTTCTCCCCTTTCCCGCTGGGCGCTGGGCGCGGCTCCCGTATGCTGGTCTGGCCCAGGTGCTGGGGCAGAGAGCGCCTCCCTCCTCCGTGGGACCAGCAGCAGGGGCTGCTGGACAGTCTGTCGTCCCCTTTGTGCCCTCCTGCCTTCCACCGTGTGAGGGCGCTGCAAGAAAGCCCGCACCTGGACCTCGGGCTGGTCGTCCTCCTGAACCGTGAGATGCTAATTCCAGTCTGGGCTGTGGTGTGATGGGAAAGACCCATCTTGGCCGAGGAGCAGCCGTGGAGCTGACTTCCGGAAGTAACCAGATGCTTGCCTGCTGGACAGGCACAGGGGCTGCACTGGCAAAGCCAGGCATGGTGGGTTGCTCTGTCCCTGCCAAGATCAGCTCGTCAGCGTCCCAAGCCCAGGATCTCAGAATGTGACCTGGGCACTGCGGGTGTTGGTCATTAAGGTGACCTCCTAGTAGGGCAGGGAGGAGCGTGAATCCCAATGTAGCAGGTGCCCCTAGAGAAAGGGGGAAGTGGACACAGACACACAGAAGAGCAGTGCAGACGAAGTCAGGGCTTGGGTCTATGAGCCAAGGAGCGCCAACAGTGGCCAGCCATGGCCAGCAGCAGGGCAGCCAGGCCTGCGGCTTAGTCTCCCACACGGCCTCAGAAGGAGCTGACTCTAAGGGCTGGCGTCATGGCACAGAGGGTTACGCCACTGCCTGCCACACCAGCATTCCACATCAGAGCGCCGATTCCAGTCCCGGCTGCTTCCCTTCCAATGCAGCTCCCTGTTAATGTGACTGGGAAAGCAGCAGCAGATGGCCCAAGGGCTTGGGCCCCTGCACCCACCTGGGAGACCTGGATGAAATTCCAGGCTCCTGGCTTCAGACTGGCTCAGCTCTGGCTATGGCAGCCATTTGGGAAGCGAATCAGAATGGAAGCGCTCTCTCTCTCGCTCGCTCGCTCTCTCTCTCTCTCTGTAATTCTGCCTTTCAAATAAATAAGTTTTTTAAGATTTTATTATTTATTTATTTGAGAGGTAGAGAGAGGGAGAGATAGAAAGATCGTCCATCCGCTGGTTCACTCCCCAGATGGCTACAATGACCAGGGCTGGGCCAGACTGAAGCCAGGAGCTCCATCCAGGTCTCCCCCATGGGAGCAGGGGCTCAAGCACTTGGGCCATCTTCCCCGGGAGCCCCTGGGTGCGGGAGAGCTGTATCTTCAGGATCCCAGGGAGAGCTGGGGCGGTGGAAGGTGGCACAGATGGCTGCACCGTGCCCTGGAGGAGGCTGTTGAAATGAGGGAGCTGAGTGACAGTTCATCCGCTCAAGCATGGAGGTCCGAACAAGACCCTCGTGCACAAGCACGGGCTGGGCTCCTGCTTCCTCTCCTCTCTTTCCTCCTGGGTCTGAGCCGGGAGGTTCCCATGAGAGCTGCTGGATTGTCCCCTGTGCATCCTGCTGTCCTCCCCTGCCGTGCCTGGGAGAGAGCAGGGGAGGGTGGAGCAGAGACCCGAGCCCGTGCAGGAGCCGGGGAGCTGACAGCTAGGACGAGGAGCTGTGTGAGCACTGGGCTCTCAGGGCACTGGGTGCCCCTCTGCACACCCAAAGCGGGCCAGGTCAAGACTGTGTTCCTGGCTTCTGGCAGGAAATCGAGCCGAAGAATGAGCACTGGCCGTCTGCCAGGTTGTTATTGTCCCCCTCTATGGAAGGGGAAACTGAGGTGCAGCACAGTTGTCTGTCCTGCCCAAAGCCACCAGCTGGTGAGAGGCAGAGGCAGAGGCAAACCCTGGAAGCTGGGGCCAGAGTCCTCAGCCCCAAAGCATGGGTCTGCCCCGGCGGGAACGGCGTACCTACGTCCTCCATGTCCACTCACGTCCAGGGACACAGGGGCAGCCTGGTGGGAGAACCTGCAGCTCTGCCCCCACCCAGCTGAGCACCTGCTCGCTCCAAGCCTCAGTGCCCCCATCTGCAAAACTCGAAGACTAGTGGCTACAACCAGCCACAAATCCTGGCCCTTGTCCATCTGGCTCCCTTGTCCTCGCGGGCACACACCTGAACTACATCTCCCAGGCTCCCCTGCAGTGGGCCAGGCCATGGGACTTCATTCTGGCCAGTGGAATACAAGGAGGAAGTGAGGTCACCACTTACAGGCCCAGCTCCTAAAGCCTCCTGTACCGACCTTCATGCCCTGGGCCCTGAGTCCATGAGTGACCGTGTGGAGCAGACCCCCCACTCGACAGCGACAGCCCCGCGTCACGGGGGACTGTGGACTGAGTGGGAAATGAGCTCCTACTGCAGGTGGGTAGTTACGGAAGTCTGGCCCATTCTGATGAACACCCTGCCCCGAGAGCTCCCGTGAGCCCTGAAGACTGGGTCTCTCCAGAGTGTTCTGCCCAGCGCTGGGTGTCACAGAAGCCCTGGTCAGAGCTGTGTGACCTTGGATGCGTGCCTTAACCTGAGCCTCAGGCTCCTGCTCTGCTGCTCCTGTGACAGGTGGGCGAGTAGGCGGCTAGGTCAGATCCCTGCTGGCATGAGAAGAGGGGGAGTCTCTTTAAGAGTGGGCAAGGTGCAGGCTTCCCCCAGAAGACAGAAGAGCCGGTCCCACCCTCCCGGGTTCCTACAAGTCACCTTCCCACCTTTCTGATGGCCTTCCTTTTCATCCTGAGCAGGCTGGACAGGATGACAACCCCAGCCTTCTGAGGGATTCTGTCCCTGCCCTCTGTATTCCCCAAATTGTGCCCAAGCCTCCACTCCCAGCAGTCTCTCGGGTCCTCCTCTCTTGGCGCCCCCCTCCCGGCTGCTGCACCAGGAAGTCTCTGACTCAAATAAACCTCGCTTTGCTCATGGCCTTGTCCACGTGGAAATTCTTCTTCCACGTGAGACGGGCACTGAGGTCGCCTTTCTTCCTCGCCGTTTTCCCTGTAACGCTCTCACCCCCAGCCTGCAGGCTGAGGCGCGTACAGTAGGTGCTCAACAATGCGTGGGCACGGGGCTCTGCCCACCACCCTTCCACAGGTCCTGAGTGCTTAGGAGCTGTCTCTGAGACTGAATCTCGGCTAGCAGCAAGGGGAGAGCTCAGGCAGCCAAGCCCACCAGCCCCGTGCCCTGCGCCAGGCTGGAAGCCCTTCGCCAGGACGCGGCTCCCCCACACGCCCAGCCCCTCACGGAGCTGCACGGCCGGGAGGGAAATTGCCCTAAATGTGAAGCCACGTGTGAGCCTGGGGACAGTGAGTTGGCTGCTCGCGAGCGGAGTGCAGGGGGCCTTCTGTGCACAATGTGTCCAGCTTGTCTGCCTCCCAGTCGCTCCTAAATCATATGTTTTATTTGCTGCGACCGCTCGTCAGGGCCCCGCTCCACCTGGCACCAGCTGCCAAGGCCCCGCATTGGCAGTCACATCTGCTTCTCATTTGTAATGGACAGAACGGGATTCAGCTGCCTGCTCTGGGGCGCCTGTGAGTCACCCACAGGCCTGCCGCTGCGGGGGCACCAGCGTGGACTGGGGACTTGCACCATCTGCCTGAACGAGGCGTGAATGGCGTGGCTGTGAGGCTGGGGAGCCGAGCCGCACACAGCAGCCCCGAGTTCAAATCCTGACTCTTCCACTTCGGGGCTCTGCCTCGTTTTCTCACCCATGGATGGGATGATAAAATCTTTGCCAATCTGTGCTTTTTGCAACCTTCTCTCTCCAGCAAGCAACGTGTCCTCTCCATGACAGTGGCTTCAAAGTCAGCTTCTATAGGGCCGTGTGCGTACCCTCAGTCTTGGGTGGGTGGGATGGACAGGCTGCTATCCTGCCACACAGGGGAGTCGTACTCAGCCCTCGAGAGCAATTCTGCCCCTTGAAGACACTTAGGCTCAGTAAAACAAGCCGGTCCCCAAAGGGCAAATACGTACGATTCCACCCACAGGAGGGCCCTACTGTTGTCACTTTGCAAGGACAGGTGGTAGAAAGGCGCTTGCCTGGCACTGGGGGAGTTGGCATGGGACGGGGGCACAACAAGAAGGGTTCCAGAGATGGGCGATGGTGATGGTTGCCCAACACTGAGGGTGTACTTGACGCCACTGAACCGTGCGTTTCAGCGCGATTGACACAGTAACATTCACGTCCCCTGTATTTTACTGACTTTAATTTTTTAAAACTAAGAACAAAGTCAACTTCTAAAAAGCCAACCCAAGAGGAAGAAGCCAGGAGAACAACAGATCTGCCCTGGAGCCCGTTTCAGAGACGTGCAAGGGAGTCCAGGGACAGATATTAGCTAATAAAAAAATCAGCCTGGCTGAAATGGATGGTTTGCAATTTCCAAGAAATTACCAAACTCGCCTTTAAAAGGAGTGGGAAGCCAAGGAACGCGTTAAACTGCAGGAGAAGTGGATGATTTTCTCCAGGAGCTGCCCTCCCAGGAACATCTCCAGGCCCTGGTGACCGGCGTCTACTTCATTCATTCATTCATTCATGGCGCGGATCCCAGCATCCGAACCCTCCACGGCAGAGAAAAGAAAGGAGGCTCCCGTTCACCTTGCAAAACGTGCAGCACCACGTTGATGCGATGTAACAGAGACAGCGCAGAAAAACAAAATCACCGATCACTCTTTCTTCTCAGTGAAGATGCAAAACACCCGAGACAGGGGCAGGTGTTGGGAGCAGCAGTTGACACTGGTCAAGATGTCTGAATGCCCTGTTGGACTGCGTGGCTTCAACGCCTGACTCTGGCTCCGGTTTCTGGTTTCCTGCTAATGTGGACCCTGGGAGGCAGTGTTGACAGCTCAAGTACATAGGCCCCTTCCAGGGAGACCTGGCCGGGGCTCCTGCCTCCCGGCTGTGGCCTGGCTCAGTCCTGGCTGTCGAAGGCATTTGGGAGGATGAACCAGCGGAGGGAGCGCGCTCCCTGTGTCTCTCTGTGTCTCTCTGCCTCTTGAATTAAAAAAAAAAAAAAAAATCATGAACTAAACTCTGGTGATTTGAAGCCCTTGTGTATTACTTTCAGAAGACCAGAGTTTGGCAACAGCTATTTCTAACTTTTCTTAACAACACACCATGTGTGAAAATCAGGAATTCATCTTTTAAAAAAATCTGCATTTTCAGCCGGTGCCGTGGCTTAACAGGCTAATCCTCCGCCTTGCGGCGCCGGCACACCGGGTTCTAGTCCCAGTCGGGGCGCCGGATTCTGTCCCGGTTGCCCCTCTTCCAGGCCAGCTCTCTGCTATGGCCTGGGAGTGCAGTGGAGGATGGCCCAAGTGCTTGGGCCCTGCACCCGCATGGGAGACCAGGAGAAGCACCTGGCTCCTGCCTTCGGATCAGCGAGATGCGCCAGCCGCAGCAGCCATCGGAGGGTGAACCAACGGCAAGAAGGAAGACCTTTCTCTCTGTCTCTCTCTCACTATCCACTCTGCCTGTCAAAAAAAAAATTATTTATTTATTTATTTATTTCAGAGGCAGAGCAAGAGAGAGAGGAGAGGGAGCGAGGGAGAGAGAGAGAGAGATCTTCCATCCTCTGGTTCACTCCCCCAGTGGCTGCAATAGCCAAGACTGGGCCAGCCTGAAGCCAGGAGCCAAGCCCTGTCTTGGGCCATCTTCCACTGCCTTCCCAGGTGCATTAGCAGGGAGCTGGATCGGAAGCAGAGCGGCTGGGACTTGAAGTGGCGCTCAGATATGGGACGCTGTGGTCGCAGGTGTGGTTAGGCACCCACTGCACCGCAGTGCCAGCCCCTGAGGCAGATTGTTAGTCCAGGGGACACCGTTTTGAATTGCAGCCTTGTTAATCTAAAGCAATGAACTCCTTAACTTTTTAATTTAACAAATCCCAGGGGACAAAGCAGGCACCTGCGTTGACTTTTGTGGCCTCACGTCATGCAGCAGCCACACACTGTCACTTCTGCTTTGCTGCATTGGTTGGAGGAGTCACAAGCCCACCCACAAGGGACAGGGATGTGGACCCTGTTTCTTCGTGGGTCTTTGTGGCCGTATTTGAAATCCCCACCCCTGCCGCTGGCCCGGGGCCCTCTGCCAGCTCTCCCCCACTGCTGGTCTCATCACCCCTCCACGCCGGGACTTGAACCCAGATGTCAGGCACTGAAGTCCTCTCTTCACACCTGCTGCGCATCCCGCCCCCAATCTGCGTGCCCCCTCCCTCCCCCTCCGGAGTGAAGTTCTGTCATCGTTTTGGCCACACCTGCCTCAGGCATTTTTCTATGCATTGGCATGTGTATGTCTTTATGCTTTGAGTGAACTGTGGGGTTTCTGGGTGCGGCACTTTGGAACTGTTTTTACAAGTAGGCACCGGAGTGATCATATCATTCCATGACTTCTTTTTACGCGAGAATCCATCTTTTGATTTACCGATGTCAGTACACAGGAAAGGGGGATGGGAGTGGGGGGTGCTGCTCAGGTCTGGAAACTGGACAACCTTCAGGACTAAATGCTCACAACCCACAAGCTACAGTCAGAGGACTTTGCTATGGATGCCCAAGTCTGTGTCTGCTCAGGCCTCTCACATTAAATGGTGCAGTATTTGTAATCTATGCACATCCTCCCACACACTTTATAGATTTGAGATTTATTTGTTTGAAAGGCAGAGTTACAGAGAAAGAGAGAGAGAGAGAGAGAGAGAGAGAGAGAGATCCTCCATCTACTGATTCACTCCCCAAGTGGCCACAACAGCCAGGGCTGGGCCGGGCTAAAGCCTGGAACTCCATCCAGGTCGCCCAAGTGAGTGCAGGGGCCCAGGGAATACCATCGTCCACTGCTTTCCCAGGCGCATTAGCAGGGAGCTGGATCAGAAGTGGAGCAGCTGGGACTCCCATCAGCACTCACATGGGATGCCGGTGTCACAGGTGGCGGCTTAACCCACTGCGCCACAGTGCCTGCCACTCAAATGCTTTTGATCCATGGTTGGTTGAACCCGCAGGTGCAGAGCCCGCAGGTGGGGAGGGCCGGCTGCTCCTGTTAGCCCACCAGGAGGCTCAACTTCAGGATCCATGGCTCACCTGGTTGATCTTTGCCAACAAACCACAATGGGGTCTCCGTCTGAATCACCCACCCCTTCCTTTGGCACGGCCCCAGGTTCTAATGCATGAAGACTTCTCCCCCATCCATCTGGACTAGGTAACTGCTGACCCCACCAGCGGGAAGGGGGACTCTGGGCGGCTTCTTCACTTCTGCTTTTGGAGATTACAGACAGGGGGCTGAGTCCCAGGGCCTGTCCTCAGCGCTGGCCTGGGGGCAGGGCCCCTTTTCTTTTTTTATTTTTATTTTTATTTTTTTTGACAGGCAGAGTTAGTGAGAGAGAAAGAGAGAGAAAGGCCTTCCTTTTTCCGTTGGTTCACCCCCCAAGTGGCCGCTACAGCCGGTGCGCAACGCCAATCCGAAGCCAGGAGCCAGGTGCTTCCTCCTGGTCTCCCATGTGGGTACAGGGCCCAAGCACTTGGGCCATCCTCCACTGCCTTCCCAGGCCACAGCTGGACTGGAAGAGAAGCAACCGGGACAGAATCCGGTGCCCGACCAGGACTAGAACCCGGGGTGCCAGCGCCGCAGGTGGAGGATTAGCCTAGTGAGCCGCAGCGCCGGCCAAGGGCCCCTTTTCTTGAACTCAGAGTTTTTGGAAGCCAGGACGATCAACTAGAAAAACCAGAAAGGCATAGAATACCCATGCCGGGCACTACGAGGTCACCTGTGTCTCAACCCTGGGTCAAAGGTCACCTGGGCGCACCAGCAGAGGATGGGGCAGGGCAGGTTTAGGGGGTTTTTCACCCTGGGGGCAAGCGCAGCTGCTGGCTTTAAACAGGAGTGACATTTTGGTGCCCATGCAGCCAGGTTACTTCCTGATGCCATAGGGGCAGAGTCTTCTCCGGGCTTTGTGGCAGCCTTGTTCTGCTGAAGCACCCATTGTTTCTGGCTGTGGCCTCCAGGGCCAGAGCCAAGCCAGGCACAACAGGAAGCCGCGGAGCAGAGCTGTCCTGTCAGATGGACAGGAGGCAGCCCCAGGGCCCCTGCGTGCCCAGGGGAGGGGAGCCTGCCTGCTCCTCACCCGCTCCAGGCACTCCAGTCTTAACCGACCCACCCTCCACCACCCCTGCCACACACACACACAATTTTCACCACATCCCTAAGTGTGGGGACCAAGAAGCATGAGACGTTACAGTCCCTAGAAACCTCGTCACCTCATAGGTAGCGGAGCACACAAGCACGTTTGGGCAGTCATGGTTCTGGAAACTTCAGCAGATCCTTCTGTTAGGAAAACGGTGCGGTTTTATCTATGGTGCGATCTACACCCTGATCTATATCCTAGGCCTTAGCCTAGGATGGATGGATGGGTGGAGGGGTGGGTGGATGGACGAGTGGGTGGGTGGATAGAGGGATAGAGGGATGGGCTGATCGCTAGGTGGAGGGATGGATGCATCCATGATAGGTGAATGGATGCATGGATGGACAGATGGCTGGGTGAATGTTTAATGCAAAAATCCCTAATAGTTATTTTTCACTCTATTCAGAAGGAATGCAAACAGTTTTCACAGGCAACCAAATAATCTTATACTGGACCAACCAGGGAAGAAGATAACTCTGCCAATGTTTTTTAGTGTTTATTTATTTTAATTTATTGGAAAGGCAGAGAGACAAGGATAGAGAGAGATCAACAATCCATCCCCTGGTCCACTTCCCAAATGCCCACAACAACTGAGCCTGCGCCAGGCTGAACCCTGGAATCAGAAACTCCATGTAGGTCTCCCACATGGGTGTCAGGGATCCAAGTGCTTAAGCCACCATCTGCTGCCTCCAAGGGTGTTCATCCGTAGGCAGCTGGGCAGGAAGCGGAGGTGAGACCCAACCGCAGGCACTCTGATACGGGATGTGGGACAGGAGCATCCCAAGTGGAGGCCGCAACACGCTGTGCCACAATGTCCGTCCCACGGCCACTGTGTAGGTGAGGTCGAGGGAGCTGGGTGCGCCGAGGGGAGCGTGCTATTCCTGCGTGCTGCGAGAGCATGGTCCACTGACACACAGCCTCCTTCCCCAGGCCTGTGCCTTCTCCCCGTGTCCCAGGACGGTTCAGGGACCCCAGTGCAGGAGTGGGTGAGATTCCTGTGCTTCCATGGCGCCCATTTTCCTTCTGGTAACAGTCATGGCTTCTCTCAAGGTGAATGGCTCTGAGATGCCTGGGCTCTTCGAGATCTGTGGCTCAGTTCTCTGCCTCGAAGCTGGATCATGGAATCTTTTCTTCCCAACACATTACTACGAACATTTCAAATACAGAGGAAAGTTGAAAGAATTTAACGATGTGCACCCATTAACTCACCACCTATGTACGCCACTACGAACCTTTTTCTACACCTGCTTTGTCTTGTGTCTATTCCTCTGTCCCTTCATCAAATAATTAATACATCAAATAATTAGTACACCTAATTTTTGGTGCCTTCCAAGGCAAACTGTAGACATCAGTATACTTCCTACTACATAGGTACCACTGGCTAGATTAAAATATTTGTTTACATTTTTCTTTTATTGTAAAAATTACATTAAATAAAATACTCAGGCCAGCGCCGTGGCTTAACAGGCTAATCCTCCGCCTTGCAGCGCTGGCACACCGGGTTCTAGTCCAGGTTGGGGCGCCGGATTCTATCCCGGTTGCTCCTCTTCCAGGCCAGCTCTCAGCTGTGGCCCGGGAGTGCAGTGTAGGATGGCCCAAGTGCTTGGGCCCTGCACCCCATGGGAGACCAGGATAAGCACCTGGCTCCTGGCTTCAGATCAGCAAGATGCGCTGATGTAGAGCCTTTGCCCAGGCTGTCCCCCTCCGCAGGGGCGCCTCTCTGCCCAGTCTCTGAGCGTCCACACAGCCACGCTGGACGTGCCTTCCCCACCACCTCCGCTCTGAGCTCTGCCGGCCTTTCTGTGTCCATCTCAACGCCCCCTGTTCTTGGTGTCTTTCTGTGTATTACTTATAACCATGTACTATAAAGATGATGCATTGCTTTTTTCTCCTTAAAGATTTGTTTATTTATGTGAAATTCAGAGTTACACAGAGAGAGAAAGAGACAGATCTTCCATCTGCTGGTTCAATCCCCAAATGGCTGCAATGGCCAAGGCTGGGCCAGGCCAAACCCAGGAGCCAGGAGCTCCTGTGAGTGCAGGGGCCCCAGTGCAGTGACTGTTCCTCGCCACCGCCGGAGAATTAGGCAGGCTGCCCGCAGCTTGCCTTGGGGGAGGAGGGGAAGCGCGCCACCCGCCACTCAGCCTTCCCCAAACCCGGGGGACAGTCAGACGCAGTGGGGAGCCCAGTCGAAGCAGGATCTCACTTTACTGTAAAAGGGAGGTGTATATATAGCTGACGTACAGCACATGGTACAGAGCTGATGCGGGCAAGGGGTGGGGGGATGTGACGCAAAAGGGTCTGAGCCACTCCTATTACACCACCGTAATGATCCTTAGGCAAAGCGCCCTGGGGCTGGGGTGTTTGGCATCAGGGATCTGAAACTTAAAGACAGGTTTTCAAATCCGAGGCAGGCTCAGGAAGTTTCCTCTAGGCCTCTCTGGATTCAGCCTCCCCCACGCCCAAGCATTTGGGCTATCCACTGCTTTCCCAGGCACATTAGCAAGAAGCTGGATCAGAAGTGGAGAAGCCAGGTCTCGAACCAGTGCCTTTATGGGACTGTGGCGTTGCAGGCGCCAGCTTTGCCTGCTATGCTCCAATGCAGGGTTGCTTTTTAACAGAAGTCACACTGCATCACGTCTGGACCCATGTCTCATCTTGGTATTTATTTATTTATTTGTTTATTTTTTTGACAGGCAGAGTTAGACAGTGAGAGAGAGAGACAGAGAGAAAGGTCTTCTTTCTGTTGTTTCACCCCTCAAATGTCCGCTACAGCCAGCGTGTTGTGCTGATCCAAAGCCAGGAGCCAGGTGCTTCTCCTGGTCTCCCATGCGGGTGCAGGGCCCAAGCACTTGGGCCATCCTCCACTGCCTTCCCGGGCCACAGCAGAGAGCTGGACTGGAAGAGGGGCAACCGGGACAGAACCGGTGCCCCAACCGGGACTAGAACCCAGGGTGCTGGCACCACAGGCGGAGGATTAGCCAAGTGAGCCGCGGCATTGGCCTCATCTTGGTATTACATAACGTAACCTCTAGAATCTACAGGTCTGGATTTCTCAAGGTGGGAGCCCAGAGAATTTCAATTTGCTTTCTTTTTTGCAACTCTACAGAAGTGGGTATTGCTTTTGCATGCAGTAAAAAAAATTAAAAGGTTAAAACTCACCGAATGGATGAATGAAGCAGGGAGCGTGTGTACCGTCTTCACGCACCTGAATGTCGCCACCCCCGCTCCCACAGGCACGGCATCCAGGCTCCTTTCCCCCTGGGGTCCTGCCAGCTGTCCTCCTCCGCTTTGCTCGGGCTTCTCCCCTCTGATTCTCTCTCCTTCCCGCAAAGCCCAGAGCAGCACCCAGGACTGGCTGCAGTGGCCAGCCGGGGAGTAAGGTGGCCCCTTCAGGGTCCGTGACCAACTTGTCCCAGTTTCTCCAGACTGTCCCGGATCTAGTTGCAAATTCCACATTCCCAGGCAAACCCAAACGGCTGGTTACCCCCTGCCCACTCCTCTGAGCCCCGATCATCTTGTCCCTTCACAGGGAAGAGAAACCTGCACCGGTTTCTGTGGTGGGCAGACCTGTACGGCGGCCCCAGGTCTCCTGTGCCCTGCAGAATTCCCTCCCTAGAGTGCAGGTGAGGCCTGCGACGTGATGGACACAGTGCAGTCACCCGGCAGTTGGCTCTGAGCTGACCCAAAGGAAGACCATCCTGTATGGGCCAGGGTGAGGTTTTAATAGAAGGGGACACATCAGGTGCCTGCCTGTTGGCACCAATACCCAGCGAGCCACAAACAACAAAAACCAGCTGAGCTCAGTGAAACCTGGGGCCCAGTGGACACCTCGATTCCAGCCTGCGGGACCCCCAAGAAGACAGCCTGACTGTGCGACAGGAATGCTGTGTCATGCTAAGTGGCTGCATCTGTGGCCACTTGTACACAACGACACAAGTATGACAACGAATCCCATCCCACGATGGGTACTCCCCACAAGAGGAAGCCAGGCAACTGCGGCCAGTTCCTTCACCCGTCTGGGCCTCAGTGTCTTTGTCTCTGGATGGAGGAAGCCAGCACCCGTGTCCCAGGGACATTCCGAGCAAGAAACGAGGTGCCTCTCCTGGAGCGTTCAGAACAGGGAAACGACTCAGCGAGCGGGGAGGCGGGGCAGGGGCAGCGTTCCCACGCCAGTTCTTGGGACAGTCGGCCCCTCCGCTGTCCAGCAGATCTTGTCTACCCTGGCTCTCACATTCACATGGCCAAGGTTCAAGGTCGGTGTGCGGCTGGGCTCCACCCTGACTCCCTCTTCCAATGGATAGAACTCTTCCCGTCTCAACGGGCAGCTGCTTTGCCAAATTAGGCAAGAACCAAGCCCTGGACACCCTCGGGCTGACAGAGAAACTATGGCTAGAAGGAGCCTGGCATCTGGGGAGATTCCATGTCGGGGCCTCCTTGGCTAAGGCAGAAATCTGAGCCTCACTGTGTACAAAGCACTGCGGGTGGCAGGGTGCCTTCGGGGGTTTATCTTCCTGGACAGGGAGGTCCTGGGCGCTCACCGAATGTTCTCTGAAAGAGTGAAGCAAAATCCAACCTGATTGAAAGTAGAGACTCCAGGAGCTGGCACTGTGGTGTAGCAGGTAAAGCCACAATGCCAGAACCCTTACGGGTGCTGGTTCATGTCCCAGCTGCTCCACCTTCAATCCAGCTCCCTGCTAATGGTCTGAGAAAAGCAGCAAAAGTTGGGCCCCTGCCACCCACATGGGAAGCCCAGGTGAAGCTCCTGGCTCCTGGCTTCAGCCTGGCCCAGTGCTAGACATTGTGGCCACCTGAGGAGTGAACCCACGCATGGAAGATCTCTCTCTGTCTCTCTATGTCTGTCCTTCCGTCTGTCTCTCTCCAACTCTGACTTCCAAGAAAATGAATGAAACTTAAAAAGAAAAGAAGAGAAAGTCAGGACTCCAGTAGATTCATGCAGTCATGGTCACATCGACTCTGTTCACAAGAGCCAACAAGGTGGGAGAACCCAAGCACCCACTGATGGGTAAATGCATACCAGAAGGGCAATGGAACATTACTCAGAAATAAGGAAGAAAGGAATAATGCGGCAATGGAGAAAGTCAATTTTAAATGTGTTTTAAAAAACAAAAACTGTCCAATTTAAAAAAAATAGAAATCTGAAAAATACCAAGTGTCTCACAAATGAGGGCTAAGGACGCTCATCCACAGCTGGTGAGATGCCAAGTCCTAGGCTGGAGCCACTGGCCGACTTGGAGACCACTCTGGCTTTGTCCAGCAAGTTTGAGTGGCAACTACCCTTGCTCATCCCGCCCACACAAGCTCATCCTGGGCGTGGATCCTGGAGAATCTCACACAGAGAGGCAAATTCAAGGAGGCTTGTTGCAACACCCTTTGTAACAGAAAAAGTGGAAACAATCTATATGGTTACCTGGAGGGCAAAGAACATAGTTGCTGCTTTGTTTACACAAAGGGATCATGGAGCCAAATTAATGAAATATTGCTACACATGTAATTTCCATCAACCTCAACCAAGCCCAGGCCACAACACCCCTCCAATTTCAGACTGAGGCACAGGACTGCCAGAGAGAGAGACAGAAGGAGCTGGCACCGGTGAGAAGGAAGAACGCTAAGTGCAGAAGGCAGTGCAGAGGAGCCAGAATAGAACGAGGTGTGAAAGGTCGCCTGAGTCCCTTCCCTGGTAGGAGAGACCTTGTATCTGACACTGGGCACTGGGTACACGGCTGATCATTATACCCCGTACACTTATTTATGTGTCTGAAATGTCTCACAACAACAAATAAGCAAGATTAAAAGAATTCAGTGGGATACTGACAACAGAGCTCGTTAATTTATTGAAATAATTGTTGAGCACACCCTATGTGCTCGAGGCTGGAGACACAACGGCGACAGCATGGGTACAAGGCTTCTGTGTCAGAGCTTATCATCTTGTTGGAAGACAGGTGTGAGGGGCAGGTGTTTGGCCTAGGGGTTAAGACACTGACTAAGATGCTGCATCCCACATCAGAGTACCTAGGTTCAATTCCCACCTCTGCTCTGGATCACAGCTTCCTACCCAACACACACACTGGGATGCAGAAATGATGGTTCAAGGAACTGGGTTCCTGCCACCTACATGCAAGACCTGGATTGAGTTCCTGGCTCGCAACGTCAGTCTCCTGACCCAGTCCTGGCTGCTGTGGGTGTCTGGGGAGTGAGTCAACGCATGGGAGCTCCATCTGTCTATCTCTAGAACAAAAATCTAACCATCAGGGGAAGGAACGTAGAACTAAAACTAAAACAGGTGCTCTGATGTCAAGGCCAGAGACTAGAATTTTCTTTGACCCAAAAACGACTTACAGATACTGACACTGGAGGATGCAGTCTGACTGGACCATTCCACAGTGACAGGGTCACTGAGCAGCAGGAAACTGTCAGGGATTCCCAAACATCTGAGGCAGGTCTGTAGCATGAGAGACCACAACCACTGACGCCTGCGTGCATATTCTTACATTCAAATACAACAGCAACTTCGGGAAGTGACTGATCTTCAAAGGTGGGTGCCACACTGAAGTCACCACTGGGGACACCCACATACCATAAAGGAGTGCCTGTGTGAGTGCCACTGCTGCCTCGGATCCAGCCTCCTGCTAGTGAGCACCCTGGGAGGCAGCAGATGACGGCTCAGGCACGTGGGTCCCTGCTCCCCATGTGGGAGACTCGGATTGTATTCCAGGCTCCTGGCTGCAGCCTGGCCCAGTCTCAGCTGTTGTGGGCATTTGGGGAGTGAATCAGCAGACAGAATATCTCTCTTCATCTGTCTCTTTCAAATAAAATGAATTTTTTATTTTTTAATTTTTATTTATTTATTTTAATATTTAGGTTCTTATTTTGTGTACCTTGCATCCAGGACAACACTCAGTTACATTCCTTAGATCTTATTTATTTATTTACTTATTTTTTTATTTGACAGGTAGAGTTATAGACAGTGAGAGAGAGACAGAGAAAAAGGTCTTCCTTCCGTTGGTTCACTCCCCAAATGGCCGCTATGGCCAGCGCTGCGCCAATCCAAAGCCAGGAGCCAGGCGCCTCCTCCTGGTCTCCTATGCAGGTGCAGGGGCCCAAGCACTTGGGCCATCCTCCACTGCCTTCCTAGGCCACAGCAGAGAGCTGGACTGGAAGAGGAGCAACCGGGACTAGAACCGGTGCCCATATGGGATGCTGGCACTGCAGGTAGAGGATTAACCAAGTGAGCCATGGCGCTGGCCCCGAAATTTTTTAAAAAATAGAAACTACATTGCTATTAAAAAAAAAAAAGAAGAAGAGGTAAGTGCCGTGGCTTAACAGGCTAATCCTCCGCCTTGCGGCGCCGGCACACCGGGTTCTAGTCCTGGTCGGGGTGCCAGATTCTGTCCCGGTTGCCCCTCTTCCAGGCCAGCTCTCTGCTATGGCCCGGGAAGGCAGTGGAGGATGGCCCAAGTGCTTGGGCCCTGCACCCCATGGGAGACCAGGAGAAGCACCTGGCTCCTGCCTTCAGATCAGCACGATGCGCTGGCCGCAGCGGCCATTGGAGGGTGAACCAATGGCAAAAGGAAGACCTTTCTCTCTGTCTCTCTCTCTCTCTCACTGTCCACTCTGCCTGTCAAAAAAAAAAAAAAAGAAGAAGAAGAAGAAGAAGAAAAATAAAAGCTATCTTTAAGATCCTCAGAGAAATAAAAGGAGGCATTGCATCCACAAAACAAGAACAGAATGCTATTTTAAATAAAAGGAATATTGAAGAGAACAAAGAACTTCTACATGTAAAAACATGGCAGGGGTGGGTTTCTGGCCTAGCAGTTAAAAAAGTGGCTAAGCTGGGCGTAGCGGCCATTTGGGGGGGGGGGTGGTGAACCAATGCAAGGAGGACCTTTCTCTGTCTCTCTCTCACTGTCTAGCTCTACCTGTCTAATATGTATTAAAAAAAAAGAGAAGTGGTTAAGACAACTATGTCCTTTTTTTTTTATGATTTATTTATTTGAAAGACAGAGTTACAGAGAGAGGTAGAGAGAGAGACAGAGAGAGGTCTTCCAGCCGCTGGTTCACTCTCCAAACAGCTGCAATGGCCGGAGCTGAGCCGATTAAAGCCAGGAGACAAGAGCTTTTTCCAGGTCTCCCAAGCACTTGAGTAGGAAGCTGGATTAAAAGTGGAGCAGCCAGGACTTGAATCGGCACCCATAGGAGACGTTGGTGCTACAGGCCGGGACTTTAACCTGCTGCGCCACAGTGCTGGCCCCAACACACCCATGTCC
Organism: Lepus europaeus; assembly: GCF_033115175.1. Lineage (NCBI taxonomy): Eukaryota > Metazoa > Chordata > Mammalia > Lagomorpha > Leporidae > Lepus > Lepus europaeus. The sequence continues at coordinate 4,576,891 of NC_084838.1, read as the reverse complement.
TTTTATCAAGTGCCTGGGCTCAAGTCCTGGTTCTCCCAATTCTAGCCTCTGGCTGATGCACACCCTCTGTGACACGGCATCACTCCAGAGAGAGGGAGACGCAGACTGCATTCTGTGCCCCTGACTTCCGGTTAGCCCAGCCCAGCCGCAGCGGTTGTGGGTATTTGGGCTAATGAGCCAGGAGATGGAGGGTCTCTGTCTGTCTCCGTCTTTCAAATAAATAAATAAATTTTAAAATGCAAGCAAATAAATAAGCAAGCAAATCAGTTCGTGGACTGCTGAAGAAATAACTAAACATTTAACAGAGGATTCCCACAGGACCCAGAGTCTGCGTGCATAATATTCACAACGCCCAGGACACAGTGTAACCTCCAGGCATACAAAGAACCAGGGAAAACGACCAATCCTCCAGGGAAAAGACAATCAACAGATGGCTGCCCTGACAGTCCCCATGTGAGGGGATTAAGAGAGGCTCTAAAGCAGCTATTCTAATGATGCTGCGTGGGTACAAGGAAGTTTGGATTAATGGAACGGGAAAATGTCTGAGCTAAAACTCACTGGATGGGCTGAATACGGAATGGGGAGCAGTGAACCTGAAGTCACAGCAACAGAAATCACACGCTCCAAATGACAGAGAGGAAAAAAGATTGGAGAAACTGAACATAGCCCGGGGCACTTCTGTGACACCATCACGGTGATGGAAAACTACATTTACATATCCAAGAAGGTCAGTGAGCCCCAAACCAGATACACTCAAAGAAAATCACACTTAGGACACCATAATCACGCTGCTGAACATCCAAGATGGAGCAAAAAATCTCGAGAGAAGTCAGAGAAAACCAGGGTACCGCAAAGGGAAGTGAGATTTCTCATCACGGGCCCCAGAGGCCAGGGGACGGTGGGACAGCAGCTTTAAAGGCCGAAAAGAAAAAAAACCCTCCCAGCGGAGAATTCTGCATCGAGCAGACACCTTCGCTTAGGAGTGAAGATGAAGTGAAGCCACGCTTGGTATGGGAAAGCTAGGAGAATTCAGCGGAAGCCGGCGTTGTGGCACCGCAGGTTAAGCCACCACTTGGAATGCCAGCATCCTACATCAGAGTGCCTGAGTCCCTGCTGCTCCACTTCAATCCAGTTCCCTACTAATGTGCCTGGGAAAGAAGAAGATGATGACCCAGGTGTGCCCCTGCCACCCAGATGGAGTTCCTGGCTCCTGGTTTGGACCTGGCCCAGCTCCAGCTGTTTTGGCCATATGTTTAGTAAACCAGCGGATGGAAGATTCCCTCTCTCCCTTCCCCTCTTTCTCTCTCTCTGTCACTCTGCCTTTCAAATAAATAAACGTATTTATTTATTTATCTATTTAACCCACTACTATGATTTAACCTACTGCTATTTAACCTATTGCTATTTATTTATTTAACCTACTGCTATGATGCAGTAGGTTAAACTACCCCTGCGGTGCTAGCATCCCTTAGGGGCACCAGTTCAAGTCCCAGCTGCTCCACTTCGAATCCAGGTGCCTGCTAATGTGCCTGGGAAAGCAGTGGAAGATGGCCCAAGTGCTTGGGCCCCTGAACCCATGTGGGAGATCTAGAAGCTCTTGGCTGCTGGCTTTGGATCAGCTCAGCTCTGACTGTTGCAGCCATTTGGGGAGTGAACCAGTGGATGGAAGACCTCTCTTTTTATTTATTTATTTATTTGACAGGTAGAGGTACAGACAGTGAGAGAGAGAGACAGAGAGAAAGGTCTTCCTTCCGTTGGTTTACTCCGCAAATGGCCGCTATGGTGGGCACTGCGCCAATCTGAAGCCAGGAGCCAGGAGCTTCTTCCCGGTCTCCCACGTGGGTGCAGGGGCCCAAGGACTTGGGCCATCCTCCACTGCCTTCCCGGGCCACAGCAGAGAGCTGGACTGGAAGAGGAGCAACTGGGACTAGAACCGGTGTCCATATGGGATGCTGGCACCGCAGGCGGAGGATTAACCAAGTGAGCCTCGGTGCCGGCCCTAAGACCTCTCTTTTTTTTTGAAAAAAAAAAATTATTTATTTGAGAGTCAAAGTTACAGACACACAGAGAGAGAGAGAGAGACAGAGAAAGAGAAAGAAAGAGAGAGAGAGAGATCTTCCAGCCACTGTTTCAACTCCCCAAATGGCTGCAACGGCCAGGGCTAGACCAGGCCAAAGCCAGGAGCCAGGAGCCTCATCCAGGTCTCCCACGTGGGTGCAGGGGTCATCTTCTTCTCCTTTTCCAGGTGCATTAGCAGGGAGCTGGATTGGAAGTGGAGCAGCCGGGACTTGAACTTGCGGCCATATGGGATGCTGGAGCTGCAGGCCACAGCTTTACCCACTATGCCACAGCACTGCCTGAAAGGAAAGGCCACCACAAAACATCAGAGTAAGGGAAAAGGTTTATTGTCGAGTGGGGAACCCGACAGGCTGCTCCCCGTGCACAGAGCGAACAGCAGCCTGCACTGGGAGACCAGGTCTCCAAATCCCGTTAGGGTGGGGTGGAGCCGACACCTGTGGTTGGGCTATTGGGTCCCCTGACTTCCAGAGAGCCAGGCTGGGCTTAGGGAGATAGCCCCATTTTACTAATACCGCCCCCAATAGACACACTTTAAAAAAAAAAAAAGATTTATTTACTTATTTGATAGTCACAGTTACACAGAAAGAGGAGAGGCAGAGAGAGAGAGAAAGAGAGAGAGAGAGAGAGAGAGAGGTCTTCCATCCTCTGGTTCACTCCCCAATTGGCCGCAACGGCTGGAGCTATGCCGATCCGAAGTCAGGAGCCAGGAGCTTCTTCCAGGTCTCCCACATGGGTGCAGAGGCCCAAGGACTTGGGCCATCTTCCACTGTTTTCCCAGGTCATAGCAGAGAGCTGGATCGGAAGCAGAGCGGCCAGGACTTGAACCTGAGCCCAACGGCTTTACCTGCTATGCCAGCGCCGGCCCCATAGACACATTTTTAAAATAAAGAATTCAGCGGCAGCAGATCTGCTCTACAAGAAAAGCTACCAGGAGTTCTTTAGAGGGAAAAGAAAACAACGCTGCCACATGGAAACCAGAAAGTCAGGCAGTAAAAGCAGGGACGTGTCACAGGGACGCCCGCGACCTGACTACGGCCACCTCGGGCCTGACTTCCATCTGTCCCAGGGGAGCCTGGAGGTCATTCCAAGCCCTGTGACACGGTAAACAGAATCATGACGATAACTGCTGGGCTTATCTGAAGTTCTTATCCAGCTCTACAACGCTCAGGCTTCTGGAAAAGGCCCAGGGGTTCCAGTTCGCCAAGGCTGCCTCTGTCTGTGAAAGCGTTGCCCGCCTGCCTCCCAGCACTGTGCACCGTCTAATCCTGGATTCGTCTGTCTCTCCCATTGGTCTGACAGTCAGTTTTCATAGACTGCATTTCTCAAAACAAATATAAAGACTATTATACTCCCCGTGAGTTCTTTAAAACATATATAACTGCTGAGTTTAGAAATCAGCATATTACCAGGTGAGATTTCCTGTGTACACACATGTAATACCTATGACAACCATGTGGGGTGGGTGTTCGGTGCAGGGGCTAAGATGCAGGGTGGGATGCCCGGGTTTGAGTCCCGGCTCTGCTCCCAGATCCAGCTTCCTGTTAATGTGCATCTCACAGACAGCAGGTGGTGGCTCAAGTGTTTGGGTCCCTGCCACCCACAGGGGACACCCAGATTGAGTTCCCCTGGCCATTGTGGGCAGCGGGGGGAATGATCCAGCAGATAGATCTCTTTCTGTCTCTCTGCCTTTTCAAATAAAATTGTTTTAATCCTTTACAAAGAAAAATAAGGTATGTATATTTTAATGCCTAGATTAACCACCAAAAACTCATAAAAGGAAAACACCCAGCAAGCCAATAGATAAATTAAAATGGAATTCTAAAAAAAAAAAAAAAATCAAATAACCCAGAAGAGAGGAACAGATGACCAAAACCAGAGAAAGACAAACAGATGCAAACGACAGATTGGTAGCACTACCTCAAACCAGCTCCAAATGGTCTAAACATGCCAAATAAAAGACAGGTGTGGTCAGACCAGGTTTTTTTTTTTAAAAGACTTGGTTACAGGCCATCTATAAGCAGCTCAGTTTCATTATAGAGACACGGACAGGCTACCGTACAGCCTGAATAAGGATATGCAAAGCATACAATAATAATTTTAAAAGCTGGAGGGACTACCTTAACTTTAGACACAAGAGCCCTCAAAGCAGTATCACTGGGGATAAAGAGGGATGTTAGAGCCAAGGAAAGGGTCGGCTTTGCCCCATCTCCTGCCGGGCCATGGTGGCCCTGGGTGCCCTGTCCTGCTCTCTGTTCCTAGAGAGCTGAGGATAACTTTCTCCCTTTATCACTGTCATTTCTATGTCTGTGTGTCTCACAATATGCAACTAAAATGAATTCTGGGCACCATTTTAGAATTCCTGAATAGTCTTATATTTACTAGAGAAACTGAATTGTTAAAACCTTCCAGCAACAACAAAAGAAACAACAAACGAACAATGACCCTGGAGGCCCAGAGACTCCACTAGAAAATACTGCAAAATGAGGCGGGTGCTGTGGCACAGTGGGTTAATGCCCTGGCCTGAGGCGCCGGCATCCCATATGGGCACTGGTTCGAGACCTGGCTGCTCTACTTCCAATCCAGCTCTCTGCTATGCCCTGGGACAGCAGTGGAGGATGGCCCAAGTCCTTGGGCCCCTGCACCGGCGTGGGAGACCCAGAGGAAGCTCCTGGCTCCTGGCTTTGGATCGGTGTAGCTCCAGTCATTGAGGCCAATTGGGGAGTGAAAGCAGATGGAAGACCTCTCTCTCTGTCTCTGCCTCTCTCTCTAACTCTTTCAAATAAATAAAATAAATCTAAAAAAAAAAAATACAGCAAAATACATGAGACAGACATGAAAGCAACGCCACAAACTCTTCCAGAATGTAGAAGAGGGAGTGCTACAAGGCCAGCACTGCCCTGACACCAGAAACACTGCACACAAAGCAGACTGTAGACCCACACCCCTGAGAACGCACAACTGCTCAACGTGACTTTAGCGAATCAGATGCAGCAGGAAGGACAGTCATCCTGACCCAGTGGGGTTTACCATGGAAAAGAAAGGCTGTGCAACGTGTGAGGATCAATCGATGCAACTCACCACAGGCTCAGACGAAAGAACGAAGATCGTCATCGTCTCAATAGAGACAGAAAAAGCATTTGGCAGATCTCAGCCTTCATTCTAGACAAAGACTCGTGGGTAACTTGGAAGGGAACATCTGTCACCTGACAAAGCTGACGTGGATCACTGAGTGGCCACAGCTAACAGCACACAGGGTAGGAGGAGACGGAATGCCTCCCCCCCAGGATCAGGACATCCCTGGCATGGCCCTCTCACCACTGCTATTTGCCATTGCCACAATCTCGGTCGGAGGCCTAGCCAGTGCAAGAGGCGAGAAAGAGAAGTAACAGTCGCACATGTTAGAGAGGAAGAGGTACTGTGCCTCCGCTTACTGATGACGTCATTGTCTACATAGGAAATCTCAGGAAACATACCCAGAAACTACTAGGACCAATAAGCGAGCCTGACAAGGTTTAGGGATAAAAGTTCAACACGAGGGGCCAGCATCGTGGCACAGCAGGTTAAGCCTCCACTTGCAACAGCGGCATCCCATATGGACACCAGTTCAAGTCCTGGCTGCTCTGCTTCCGATCCAACTCCCTGCTAATGCACCTAGGAAAGCAGCAGAAGACGGCCCAAATACTTGGGTCCCTGCACCCGCGTGGGAGACCAGGACGGAGTTCCAAGCACTTTTTTTTTTTTTTTTTTTGACAGGCAGAGTGGACAGTGAGAGAGAGAGACAGAGAGAAAGGTCTTCCTTTTTGCCGTTGGTTCACCCTCCAATGGCCGCCGCACCGCGCTGATCCGAAGCCAGGAGCCAGGTGCTTCTCCTGGTCTCCCATGGGGTGCAGGGCCCAAGCACTTGGGCCATCCTCCACTGCACTCCCTGGCCACAGCAGAGAGCTGGCCTGGAAGAGGGGCATCCGGGACAGGACCGGTGCCCCGACCGGGACTAGAACCCGGTGTGCCGGCGCCGCAAGGCAGAGGATTAGCCTAGTGAGCCGCGGCGCCGGCCACAAGCACTTGGTTTTGACCTGGCCCAGCCCTGCCAGTTGCAATCATTTGGGAAGTGAAAACAGTGGATGGAAGACTTGTTTCTCTGTCTCTCCCTCTCTGTCACTCTGCCTTTCAAATAAATAAACCTTTGCTTAAAATAAATTCTTTGCTCTCTTTTAAAAAATCTTTTCTGAAAATGGGGGCTGGTACTATGGCATAGCAGGTAAAGCCATTGCCTGTAATCCCATATGGGCACTGGTTTGAGACCCAGCTGCTCCACTTCCAATCCAGCTCTCTGCTAATGGCCTGGGAAAAGCAGTGGTAGACGGCCTGCATGTCGGGTCCCTGCTACCCACGTGGGAGACCCAGAAGAAGCTCCTGGCCCAGCCATCTGAGGAGTGAACCAGCAGATGGAAGATCTCCCTCTCTTTGTCTCTCCCTCTCTCTTTGTAACTATTTCAAATAAATAAATAAACCTTTAAAAAACTTTTTTTTTCTGATAACTTCCATTTCCAATAGTACTACAAACCATGGAAAATGCATACTATGGACCTTAAATAACGTTGTATCAAAATAAACTTGACTTTTTAGAATTAAAGATTTATTTTACTTATTTGAAAGGCAGAATGACAGAGAGAAAGGAAGAGACAGAAAGATTTTCCATCCACTGGTTTACTCCACAAATGGCCACGACAGCTGGGGCTGAGCCAGGGCTGAACCAGGCAGAAGCCAAGGGCTATGAGCTTCATCTGGGTCTCCCACATGGGTGTCAGGGGCCCAAGCACTTGGACCATCTTCCACTGTTTTTCCAGACCATGAGCAGGGAGCTGGGACACTAACTGGTACCCATATGGGATGCCAGTGTCACAGGTGGCACTTAACCTGCTACGTCACAATGCTGGCTTCCTATTCCCAGGTATTTACCCAAGAAAAATAATAGCCTATGTCCATGTAAAGATTTCTACTCATAGCAAGCAACTTTATTTAAAATAGCCAAAAACTGAAACTGACCAAAATAATATACACTAACAGGTAAAGGATAAACCAGCCGTGGTCTGTCCATTCAGTGGAATAGTACTAGGCAAGAAAGAGGGATTGATTGAAAGCACAACGTGGATGAATCTTAAAGAAATGACGCGTGTGAAAGAACCCAGACAGAGTATTACGGTGTGCTCCCATTTACAGAAAATTTGAGAAACAAACTGATCTAGGAAGAGAGCAGATGGGTGGTAGTCTACAAATGGAGGTGAATAAGAGAGGCTGGGGAGTTGGGGTGACGGGCAGGATGGAGGAGCTATCAGAGAGAGTCTCTGGAGGCCTGGGTCACTACCTGGACAGTAGTGACGACGTCATGGGTGTACAAGGGTACTCCAAGAAGTTAATGAAGGGAGCACTGTCAGGACTGGATCTCTATGCTCACAGCAGCCTGCGTACCTCCCTACATCGCTGTCTACTTCCCAGTTCCTGGGTGCTGCTGGCCAAGCAGGGCCAGAGCTGGATGGAGGAGGTGCTGACCACACAGGCCCGGCAGCAGGACTCACTCAAGGCCTTCTGTCTGTGCAGACAGCTCCCCAAGGTCAAGAGGAGACCCCACCCTGCCCCAGTCCAGTGCCATCCTCCGTCACCCGGCCTGCTGCTCCGGGCGGCCCTGCTGGCCACGGGAATGACAGCGTGGAGGACCTGGGCTACAAACACACGGCCCCCAACTGCTCCAAGGAGAGGCAGGCAAGGGCGCCCCCATGGAGGCGTTGCCTGGGCCCCAGAAGCCTGTTCAGCACCTGCTGTCCCAGAACCAGGGAAGCTACGCCCTGGTCTCAGGCAACCCGACCTTCACCGATGGCAACCTGCTGGGGCCTTGCCTCTAGCCTGCCAGATCCTGGCCTCCAGCCGCCCAGATGCCTTTTCATTACTCTCAGCCTCCATGCCTTGGTGCCCGGTTCAAGGTCAAGGCCTTCATGGCATTCCACAACTACAGGAAATGGCCCATCTACCACAACAGAGAACAGTGAGGGCTTGGGAGACCTGCAGGAGGAGGCAGGGGCTCCCCAGGAGCAACAGAATTTGAGAGAGAAAGAGAGAGAGAGGGAGAGAGAGAAGTTAAAGCTGAAAAAAATGAATTAAGAGATAATTTTATTTCAGTGTAAAAAAATTGAAAATCATGCAGTTTTTTCATAATACACATTTCCATGAACTTTCTGGAACTTCTTCAAAAAGGCTTTTCATGGATTTCAAAGTTTTTCCTATCAAAACATTTTTTAAAGATTTTTATTTGGCCGGCGCCGCGGCTCAATAGGCTAATCCTCCACCTACAGCACCAGCACACCGGGTTCTAGTCCTGGTCGGGGCGCTGGACTCTGTCCCGGTTGCCCCTCTTCCAGGCCAGCTCTCTGCTGTGGCCCGGGAGTGCAGTGGAGGATGGCCCAAGTGCTTGGGCCCTGCACCCCATGGGAGACCAGGAGAAGCACCTGGCTCCTGGCTTCAGATCCACGCGGTGTGCTGGCCGCAGCGCGCCGGCTGCAGTAGCCATTGGGGGATGAACCAACGGAAAAAGGAAGATCTTGTCTCTGTCTCTCTCTCTCACTGTCCACTCTGCCTGTCCAAAAAAAAAAAAAAAAAAAGAGTTATTTATTTGATATCAGAGTTACAGAAAGAGAGGGAGAGATAGAGCGAGCTCTTTCATTCACTCCCCAGATGGCCACAATGGCCAGGGCTGAGCCAGGACTTCCATCCAGATCTCCCATGTGTGTGCAGGGGGCCAAGCACTTGGGCCATCCTCCGTTGCTTTTCCCAGGCCATCAGCAGGGAGCTGGTTTGGAAGTGGAGCAGCCTGGACCCAAACTGCTGTCCAAATGGGATGCCAGCATCGCAGATGGTGGCTTTACCCACTGCGCCACAAACTTATCCTTTAATTCCACTTTCCATGAACTCTTTGAATCCCCATTGTGTCAGTGTGCACACACATGTGTGCCTGGAGTTTCAGAGTTTTCATACTTTCAATATGTGCGATTTACTGTACCTCAGTTTCCTCCACAAAGCATCCCCGAATACACTGGATGCTAGAAGACTATGGGTGAGGCCTTCAGTGCTGTCTTGTGGAATGATGTACGATCCAGGGTTCTACAAGCAGCTACATCATTAACCAAATGTGAGGACAGACGAGACAAGCGTGGTCCTGATACACCATGTTCCTTCCTGGGGACCTACGCATGTAGTGCGCCTCTGTGAAGTAGGGCAAGAGTGGAGTCAGGGGTTCTCTCTCCCTCTCTGTCTCTCTCTCTCTCACACACACAGACACACAGACACACAGACATAAGGGGACTCAAAAAGTTCATGAAAATGGAATTAAAACAATTTTATTTTGGTGTGAAAAATTTTGGAATCTATAATAATTTCAAAATCCTTTGTATCCATAATTTCAAAAATCTTTGCACCAGAATAAATATCTTTTTTTTTTTTTTTTTTTTTTTTGGACAGGCAGAGTTAGACAGTGAGAGAGAGAGAGAGAGACAAGAGAAAGATCTTCCTTTTTCCGTTGGTTCACCCCACAAGTGGCTGCTATGGCCGGCGCGCTGCACTGATCTGAAGCCAGGAGCCAGGTGCTTCCTCCTGGTCTCCCATGCTGGTGCAGGGCCCAAGGACCTGAGCCATCCTCCACTGCCTTCCTGGGCCACAGCAGAGAGCTGGACTGGAAGAGGAGCAACCAGGACAGAATCCGGTGCCCCAACCAAGACTAGAACCCGGTGTGCCAGCGCCTCAGTCGGAGGATTAGCCGAGTGAGCCGCAGCACCAGCCCCAGAATAAATATCTTTAAATTCCACTTTGCATGAACTTTTTGGGGTATCCACCTATATATACACATGCATATATACTCTATTAAGGTAGCTGCTAACTTATCACTCTCAGGGTAAGATTTTTTTTTTTTTTTTTTTTTTGGGTCCTACAGCTCTGAAAACAAGGCCTCAGCCCGGGGCGACCCTGACAGCAGGGCGAGCTGGGCCTGGCACTGGGTTGGGGACACACAGGCTCCGAGCTCCCGTGCAAAGGGTAAGATTTAAAATAGACATTTCAGGGACTGGCGCTGTGGCTCAGTGGGTTAAGCTGCTGTCTGAAGTGCCAGCATCCCAGTTCAAGTCCCGGCTGCTCCACTTCCAATCCAGCTCCCTGCTAATGGCCTGGGAAAGAAGCGGAAGATGACTCAAGTCCTCGGGCCCCTGCACCCACATGGGAGACCTGGAAGAAGCTCCTGCCGCCTGGCTTTGGCCTGACTCAACCCATTGAGGCCATTTGGGGAGTGAACCAGCAGATGGAAGATCGACCTCTCTCTTTCTTTCTCTCCCTCTCTGTTTCAAATAAATAAATACGTCTTACAAAATAAGATCACCATTTGATAATGATCACATCACTCCAATCCTCCAGGGAGTGTCTTTAGCACTTGGTCACACTGCAGATCCTTAATAAATCTCTACTTTTACACTTGGAGGTCGTATGCTGACCTGCTCTTTAGTCTGAAAAGGAGAGTCCAGCAGGCCCGACGTTGGGAAAGACTGGGAGTGGTGAGCTGCAAACATCTCGAAACGGAGAACAGGGGCGGGCATTCGGCACAGCCGGTCAGGCCACTTCTAGGGGCACCCACATCCCGTGTTAGAGCACCTGGGGTCACATGCTGCCTCCACTTCTGATCCGGCTTCCTGCTGACGGGCACCCTGGGAGGCAGCAGTGACGGCTCAAGTACTCGGGTCCTCGCCACCCACGTGGAGACCCAGGTGGCGTTCAGGGCTCCTGGCTTAGGCCTGGCCCAGCCCCAGCCCCAGCTGTGGAACACAGCTGGAAAATCTATCTTTCTTTCAATTGCTCTGCCTTTCAAATGAATAAAATTCAATTAAATGAACAGAATACTCCACTCACAAGGACTTGAGTGATGCAAGTCTTCCCCACTGTACAACATGCCCCATGTAGCCTCTTCGCTTCCCTGGGAAACTACGTGACTGTTCAACACCACTGGCTATGTCTCCAGGGAGGTGGGTTCCGTTTCTCTGCCCCCTGGGCGGTGCGTGGCCAGGGCTTACTTTGGCCAGGCAGACATAAGATGAGGCGCCACGGGTCATTTCCTTGCAATAGCTTCAAAAGCCACCGTGTGCTTCCTTCTTCTGCATTCTACAGACAGCAGGCGTGGCCATGCGACGTCCTGCGGCCAGGGAAAGTGAGCAGTGCCCATCACGGAGGCAGAAGCGCCACCAGCCAGTCCGCGCTTTGCCTCTCTCTCCTTGACGTCTGAGGTTCCGGACAGGACCAAGGTCAGCTCTGTCAGCCGGCGGTGAAGAGCAGAGACCACACGTGGCAGAGGCACAAAGCACCAGAGATGCTCCCGCAGCAGGAGACACAGCCTACACTGGAAGCTGCAGACTTAAGATCTGTTACTGCCGCGTGGTCTGGGCTGTCCGCACCGCTCTGCAGGCGGCTCCCAGCTGGCGACGTCTGAGAGGCATTTCAGCGTCACCAGTTCCCGTGATCCTCTCCAGCCTTCAGGCAGGCTATGGCTTCGTAAGTCATAACCACAGGATGTGGAATTTTCTTTTAGCCTCTGAAAGCCTCGCCTTATCCTCTCTGGGTAAAATCATTCTCATTCATTCATTTCACAAATATGGAGGCAAAAATCAGGCGTCAGGCGTTGTGCTAGGTGCTGAGCGGGCCACGAACAAGGTAAGCACGGCCCCGCCTCAGGGGAGGTTTGAGTCTTGAGGAAAAGCCAGAAAAAAGCAAATTCTTATACAGAGACTTACAGGCAATGGGGGGAGTGCAACAATGATGCCACCCAGGGTGTGCGAACACGTAACCGTGAACCTGACCAGGTCTGGCTCCTTGTCCAGGAAAAGATGGGGAAGCAGAACCCTATCTTCCCACTGAGCCGTACTCTGATCTCTGGACCAAACCTTGGAATGTACCCTGCATTTGGGCCAAGAACCCTGTTCACACTATTTACGTTCATGGGAAAACCAGCTGGAATATGGAAGAACCAACATCTTCCACTTCAAACTATAAAACAAACAAACAAACAAACAAACAAAACACTTGGGGCCGGCTGTGGTGCAGCAGGTTAAAGCCCTGGCCTGAGGCGCTGGCATCCCATATGGGCGCCAGTTTGAGACCTGGCTGCTTCACTTCCGATCCAGCTCTCTGCTGTAGGCTGGGAAAGCAGTGGAAGATGGCCCAAGTGCTTGGGCCCCTGCACCTGCATGGGAGACCAGGAGGAGGCGCCTGGCTCCTGGCTTTGGATCACTCAGCTCTGGCCGTCGTGGTCATCTGGGGAGTGAACCAGTGGATGGAAGACCTCTCCTCTCTCTCTGCTTCTCCTTCTCTGTGGAACTTTGACTTTCAAGTAAATAATAAATAAATCTTTAAAAAAAAAAAAACACTTAAAACAGAAATATCACTGATACTGGGTGATTATTACATCAGCATTCCTTGTTTGTGAAGGCTGATGTAATATTCCTGACATCGACAAAGCTAAAACACTCCACACGCCAGACCGGGCAACAAACATGTGTGTTGTTACGGTCCTGCCTCATAGAAGCGTGTTAACGACCACTCAGCCAACTGGGTGGGTTGAAACATTTGCCTGAAACTGATCATTTTCACTCTCACAGTTTTGCCAAATTCTTTTATTATGCCATAATCCAGAAATCATTCCAATTGGCATTTTTCTTGCTTTTTCTTTTTAAAAAGATTTATTTGTGAGAAAGATAGAGTGACAAAGACAGAGAGAGATCTCCCATCCACTGTCCTCCTCAAGGCCAGAATGACTGGGGCTGGGCCAGGCCAAGGCCAGGAGCCTGGAACTCCCTCTGGGTCCCCTACATGGGTGGCAGAGGTTCAAGGCCTTGGGCCATCTTTTTGGTGCCTTGCCCGGGCAAGCCAGGACCCGTGAACCATCATTCTGATACAGGATGCCAGCATTGCAAGAGGGGGCTTACCCCACTACGCCACAACACCTGTCCCAGCTGGGCACTTTTCAGTCCCAAGGAAGCATCTACGAGGTGTCCAACTCGAGGTTTTACAGAGGAAAATGAGAAAGTCTGCTCTAAAGGAACCCACAGTCCGAAAGTGAGGTCATTAATGAAAACCACCAAAAAGTGCACTTCGACGATCGGCCAGGAGCTTTCTCGGATTTCTTCCCCCGGCCCGGAGCTCCCCAGTGTCGGCGGGTGGGGGTCATCGAGAGAAGTCAATGGCTTCTCTTCCCTCATTTCCTCAGCCTGGCACCCGTCTTCCTTCCCAACTCAAGACGGGTAAAAAACGCTCAGCAACGCAGCCATCATAAAACCCAACCCCTTGGCACCAGAGGGCTTGGTACACATTAAACACGGGAGCAACTGTGTTAACCCAGACAGGCAGGCCAACTTGGACTTGCTGCCAACAAGCAGGGTGTCCAACTCAGGCCTTGCTACTTCTCTTGGGTTTTGTTTGCTTACTTAGAACAACTTTTAAAATATATATATATATATATTTATTTATTTATTTTATTTGAAAGGCAGAGTTAGAGAGGCAGAGAGAGAGATAGAGAGAGAGAGGTCTTCCATCCAGTGATTCACTCCCCAGATGACCACGACGGCCAGAGCTGCGCTGATCCAAAGCCAGGAGCCAGGAGCTTCCTCCAGGTCTCCCACGCAGGTGCAGGGGCTAAAGCACTCGGGCCATCTTCTACTGCTTTCCCAGGCCACAGCAGAGAGCTGGATCGGAAGTGGAGCAGCCGGGACCTGAACTGGTGCCCATATGAGATGCCGGCACTGCAGGTGGCCACTTTCCCTGCTATGCCACAGCGCCAGGCCCCAGAAGAACCATTTCCAAGGCTCAAGTGTAGTCCTGGACTTTGCTTTGCTTTGAAAAACCTGTACCTGTGCTGTGGCGTGGCGGGTTAATCCCCAGTCCTGCATCCAATATGGGCGCGGGTTCAAGTCTCAGCTGCTCCACTTCTGATCCAGCTCCCTGCTAACGCGCCTGGAAAAGCAGCAGGAGATGGCTCAAGTCCTTGGGCCCCTGCACCTGCGTGGGAGACCCGGAGGAAGCTCCTGGCTCCTGGCTTTGGGTCGGCTCAGCTCGGACCGTTGCAGCCATCTGGGGAGTGACCCAGCGGATGGAAGACCTCTGTCTTTCCTTTTCTGTCTCTGTAACCCTTTCAAATAGATAAAAGCAAACTATGTATCTAGTCACTCTTTTAAAAAAATTTACTGCTGCAACCCCGCAATGCGCTCCGACCCAGGGGGCGGGGGCACAGTGAGGTCCCGACCGCAGGGGCGTGTGTCGGAGGCCGTCGGCCGGCTCCCGGGGGTCCCCGGACACCCCCGGGCCGCCGTCGCGCGCCCGCCATACCTCACTCTGCGCTCACCCGGCCGGTGCCCAGCGCTCGGTGCCCACAGCTCGGACGCCCCAGGGGCCGGGTTTCCAGCGCAGCCCGCCTCCTGGGGGGGGGAGGCTTGCAGAGGAAAGCCTCGTCCCTCCTCCCTGAGCGTCTCCACGGCCACGTCCGAGCCGCGGGGGCCTGCGGCCACAGCGCCGTCCGCCCGGCACCAGCTCCCACCCGGGGCGGGGCGGGGTCGCGCCCCGGAGCCACGCCCCCCGCGCCGCGGCCACGCCCCCGCGCCGCCCGGGCCGCGGTCACGTGCTCTGCAGACCCCGCCCCGCAGACGCGGCTCCCCTCGCACCGGGCGTCCCGGCTTCCCTTCCGCCGGAAGTGGGGCGCTTTTCCCTTTCCGGCTACGGGTCCCCGAGCGGAGCGGGAGGCCGGACCGGGGAGCCGACAGGCGGCGGCGGCGGCGGCGGGGGCGGTCATGGCGGAGCTGGTGCAGGGGCAAGGTGCTCCGGTGGGGATGAAGGCCGAGGGCTTCGTGGACGCGCTGCACCGGGTCCGGCAGGTACGGGGGCGGCCGGCCGGCGGGAGCACGAGAGCCCGAGGCGGGGCCGGGCCGGGCGGGGAGGAGGGGGTCGGGCCTGGGGCGGGAGGCCGCCGGGGCCGACGCCTCAGCCGGGCCTGGCCTTGCAGTGGGGCGTCTGCGGCGGGGAGGAGCCAGGGGCCGAGGCGCCGCCGCGAGGCTCGGGCCCACCCTCGTCGGGCGGGTCTCCCAGGTGCCTGCAGCCGCCGGGAGAGGAGCTACCCGGGGCGCTCGGCCCGTGGCGCCCCCGCGGCCGGGCTGAGGGTCGTGGGGGCAGGGGGCTGGGGAGCTCCCGCCGAGGGTCCGGGCACGGACGCACGGCAGCCGTCTGCCGCCCGGGAGCTTGTTGAGGCTCGGAAGAGGCCGTCTTTTGACTTAACCATGCTTGGAGGGTGGAGTGCAAGAAACCGAGGGTGCTCTGGGGGCGGGGGGCCCCGGGCCCTGGCAGTCCCGCGTGTCAGCCGGCTTCCTCTGCCGGCGAGAACAGGACCGGGGCTCACCCTGACCGTGGGGCTTGGTCGTGCATTTTGACAGAGTTCTGCAAGCGGCTGCACGCTTCCCCGGAGAGCGAGCGTGGGCCCTGCCGCCGGCGGTTCCTTGTCTCCTGGCAGGCGTCTTCGTCTCGTGTCAGGCTTACCGACAAGGTAGCCGGGATACGGGAACTTGCTCTGTTGACTGGCGTCTGACTGTGTCTTGCTGTGTGGTTGTGCGTGCGCTGATGGTATTAAGGGTTGGGCTGTAACTACTGACTGCTGGATCCCGGACAGACAGCCGCAGGACTCGCTGTGTTAGAAGAAGGTCGCCTCAGGATGTGCACTTTCCATCTCTTCCCAGTGTCCGAGGGAGGGAGCCCTACCCGTTTCCCAGATACTCACTGTTGGTCCAAATACCCGTGCTCCTGGAGACGTTCTGTCGGATCTCTCCGAGCCTCTGGTCCCGCCTGGCATCTTACCTGATGAGTGGTCCTCACTGCCTAGGTGCCAAGCAGGGCGGTAGTGAGTGTCCAGAGCCGCCCGCAGGCTGTGATGGACAGACACGCCCTCCGGCGCCCCTCTGCTCCTCTTCGGGACAGGGCCCTGCACCTGTTCTCTGGCTGTAACACAAGTGTGCAATGCTGTGCTGATGTGTGGCAGTCACCGTGCTGGCCTGCTGTGTCCAGGAAGAAGCCTAGTCCCGCCCTACGGAGCCCGGGTCCTCGGGTTGCCGGGTCCTGTGGTTTGAACTATTGCGAAGACCGCGCTTCCAGAACTCGTGTTCTTGGACAGCCTGCTCGGGAGGGAGCCCCTCTGTCGTACGCTGGCCTCATGTGGGTTGTTGAAGCAGGGGTGTTTACTGTTAGCAGTGAAAACCTCCCCGGAATTGTGCTCGGCTCTGAGCTACGCCCTTGGCCGGAGCAGGAATCAGCCGGTGGAGACAGGGCCGCAGGTGGGTGCCTTCTGGTGTTAGCAGCCGGAGGTCCACACTTCTCCAAGGACTGGACGGCCTTTAAGGACCGAAGGAGAAGACAGGTCTGTGTGTAATTTTAGGTGCAGCCCACAGATTGGCGGTGGACAAGAGTGGAGTGTTAGAAATCCGTGATACTGTGTGCCTTATGGTAGGGCTGACCTCAGAGGCTCCCATGTCGTTTGGGCATCTTTAAGGAAACTCGGCTTCACCGCTGTGTGCACAGCGTGTTGCACAGATGTGATTTCCCCCACGTAAATAGAAGTAAAAGACTGCGTTTCTCTGTGTGAATGATTTCAAAGCTCTTTCTTCTCTTACGTGTCTTCATAAGCAGCAGCCAGTCTTTGAGCCCTTACAGGTTTGTTAGGGAGCAGTGAGGCGTCGGCGTGCTCAATGTGTCCAGCAGAGTCTGAGTGGTTGGAACCTGCAGTGTCTGTCCAGGCTGCCGCGTGGCGTCCAGCAGCTAATCCACGGAGCGTCCCTGTGGCACCCTGGAGCCTTTTTGCGTAGCCTTTGGCCTCTTTCCAACAAAGTGAATCAGTTGTTGCTGTGCGGTCCCTCTGATCAAAAGAGAATCTGAAGATGTTGTGTACGATTTAAATGTTTTCCCAGCAGTCTGGAGTCCAGCAAGTTCGTGTCGGGCACACATGGGTCATGGACGCCGTGCCGCAGGGAGCAGGATTGTGGTCCGACTCGGTCCCGTTGCTGAGGAGCTGCATCTGCGGCATGTTAAAAGCATGCAGGGAGGGGCCACTTGGAACACCCTCATCCCACGTCAACCCACCTGCATCCAAGTTCTAGCTCCGCTTCCCAGCCCAGCTTCCTGCTGCTGTGTGGCACGGGAGGCAGCAGACAGTGGCTCACTTGGTTGGGTCTCTGCTACCCATTGGGAGATTTGGTTGGAGTTCCCGGTTCCCAACTTCAGCCTGGCACAGCCCTGGCTGTTTTGGGCATTTGAGGAGTAAACCCCCAGATGGGGGGGTAGCTCGCTCTGTGTGTCTGCTTTCCACATAAAATGAAAACGAACAAACGTTAAGTAAAGACACGGCTAGTTCTGCAGAGTTACAGGCTTGGTAGCAAAACTAAAGTGTTTCTTCAACTTGTGCGGAGGGAACAGGGGCCTCCTAGTACTAGTGGGACGTGTGCCCAGGTTAGATAGGCCTCTGCACCTGTCTCCTGACTGTCTGGGTTGCAGGCTATCCCACTGCGATAATGGATGAGTAGGTGCAACTGTGGCTCGTTTTGTGTAGTTTTTCTAAAGGTATTTTTGCAAGTTCCCAGCAAGTCTGCTGCTCGTGTAGTTGTGTCTGTCACCAGGTACCAGCAGGCGCGTGGGAACAGGTCAGTGTGCCACCACAGAGCATTGCTGGTGCCCAGCGGCCTTTCACAAGCCGGTCAGCGGTCGCCAGGCCTCACCTCGAGAGGAGAGCATGCCAGCCCCCAGCTCTGTAGGACAGTAAGCTGCTGTGTCGGTCCAGGCCCAGCCAGCGCCTCTGCATTGCACAACGCCAGAGGATTCTGCTCATTTAGAATCAAGTAGGAATGGAGCTTCACGCAGTGGCTCAGGCCCTAACGGGTACGAGGAAGTCCTTGCCGAGTCAATAGGAAGTGGCCTTTTCACAGATTCTCCAGCCTGGAACCTGTCTACTGGCATTTGGGAGTGGGGGAGGGTGGGGGTTGGTGTGGAGCCTCCGCTGCTGCTGCTCTCGCTTTGAACCTGAGCACTTGGCATGTTTGTCGGATCCCCTGGGCCCGTGTGGGACTTCAGCAGTGCAAGATGCTTTGTCTACAGTGTTAGGAGAACACTGTGCGTCTGCCATTAACAGTGGGGGAGAAAAGCTGCGTTGACTGGCTACTGGCTACACCTGGAGAGATTTGTGCCTTTGCCCAGTTGTTAATGTTTTTTGACTCCTGCAAAGGTGAGCGTGCTGGTTGGTCTAGATGCTTAGTTTGCACTCACTGAGACTGCTGTGTACAAGCCGTGGTTGAGCAGGTGAGCGTCGCACAAGGGGCCGACGTGTGCCTGCAGGCTCATGCGAGCTTCCTCAGACACTTGAAGGCAGCCAGGGGCTGCAGGAGGCCCATGGGCCGCTCCCGGAGCTTTGCTGTGGGGGGACCCAGTACAGCGCCCTGCTCAGGGCGAGTCCTTGTTGAAGAGCGTTGGGTGTGCCACTGAGCCCACCTGGGGGACCACATGTTAATGCTGAACTTTGTGTTTGGTATTGAAGAGTAGATAGTAAACGAGCTGTGTATTCTGCTGGATGCCTCTGGCTTTCCCCGGCAGTAGCTGAGACTTCTCATCTTACCATCTGACAGCCCCTTGGTGCTAGCAAGCTTTGAAGTCTGTTTTGTCAGCTACCTCCACCACAGTTCCAGACTGGTAGCCCGTGGGCTGGAGCAGGTTACAGTGGGTCTGCAGGCGTCCTCTGTTTGACCCACTCGGTGCCAGCTCTCGGAGACTAGAGTGGTTGGCAGAAAAACTGAGACTCCAGCTTTTCTAGGAAAGGTGTGGCCACACTGCTTCCACTTCCTGTGTGGCAGTGTCGGCAGGAGTAGCTGCTGCCCCACACAGGCGCCGTTGACTCTGGGCTGCCTTCACTGCCACTTCCTTGGTGTAGGTTGGGATGTCTAATGAGCAGCTTTGGTCCTGATTCTTTTCCAGTTGTGAGCCCATCATCTAATTTCTAGTGCAGAGAAGTCCGGGTGGAGAGTAGGAGGTCTGTGCCTCCTGCCGGTGGCCGGATGACCTTGGGCCAGGTTGGCCTTTGCTAGCTTCTGATCGCAAGCTGTGGTAGGTCCTCCATGAAGAAGAGCTCTTGGGCAAATAAGTTTCTAAGTGCAGGGTTCAGTAAGAGTGAGTTGGCTGAAGTTAGTGCCCTCTTTTCATGAAACTGAGCCTTGGCCGGCGCCGCGGCTCACTAGGCTAATCCTCCGCCTGCAGCGCCGGCACACCGGGTTCTAGTCCCTGTCGGGGCACCGGATTCTGTCCTGGTTGCTCCTCTTCCAGTCCAGCTCTCTACTGTGGCCCAGGTCCTTGGGTCCTGCACTCGCATGGGAGACCAGGAGAAGCACCTGGCTCCTCCCTTCGGATCAGCGCGGTGCGCCTGCCGCAGCGCACCTACTGCGGCAGCCATTGGAGGGTGAACCAACGGCAAAAGGAAGACCTTTCTCTCTGTCTCTCTCTCACTGTCCACTCTGCCTGTCAAAAAAAAACAAAAAACAAAAAAGAAACTGAATCTTATTCTATGGGCAAACTTGAGGAAGTGAACAGTCGCAACACTTTAAACCCATGAACATTCAGCATTTGCGTCTGACTAGATTTTTTTTTTTTTTTTTTTTTTTTTATTAAATAGAATTTTTGGATGCTGGCGCCGTGGCACAGTGGGTTAAAGACCCGGCCTGCAGTGCCGACATCCCATATGGGCGCTGGTTCAAGTCCTGGCTGTTCTTCTTCCGATCCAGCTCTCTGCTATGGCCTGGGAAAGCAGTAGAAGATGGCCCAGGTCCTTGGGCCCCTATACCCACGTGGGAGACCCAGAAGAAGCTCCTGGCTCCTAGCTTCAGATTGCTGCAGCTCTAGCCATTGCAGCCATCTGGGGAGTGAACCAGCGGATGGAAGACCTTTCTCTCTCTCTCTCTCTCTCTCTCTCTGCCTGTCTGTAATGCTTTCAAATAAATAAATAGTTTTAAAAAACATGGAATTTTTTAAGATATTATTCATTTAAGAGGTAGCGTTACAGAGAGAAAGGTCTTCCATCCGCTGGTTCACTCCCCAAATGGCCACAAACAACTGGAGCTGCGCTGATCCAAAGCCAGGAGCCAGGAGTTTTTTCCAGGTCTCTCATGTGGGTGCAGGGACCCATCTTCTACTGCTTTCTCAGGCCATAGCAGAGAGCTGGATCAGAATTGGAGCTGGCGGAACTTGAACTGGCACCCATATATGATGCCGGCACTACAGGCAGAGGCTTAGCTCACTACGCCACAGCACCAACCCCCTGACTAGAGCTTTAGAATTTTTTATTTGAGAGAGAGAGAGAGATCTTCCATCTGCCAGTTCTCTCCCCAAATGGCTGGGACTGGACCACGCTGGGACTTGGGAGCCAGAAGGCAGTCCAGGTCTCCCAGGTGGTGGCAGGAACCCACTCGCTTGAGCCATCCGTCACTGCTGCCTCCCGAGTCCACACCAGCGAGGCGTCAAGCCCAGGCTCCACGTGGGGTGCACGTGTCCTGAGTGCGAGGCTAGCCACCCGCCTCCGGAGCAGCTTGGTCATGTTGCTTCTGTCGCTTCCTGATCACATCTGGTTGCAGTGGACGTCCGGTCCAGCTCCCCTGCCCCTGCCGTTCTGGGCAGTCCTGTACCCTGTCACTCTACCTTGGGATGGTCCCAGCTGAAGATGTTCTGCATCTGGAGTTTTAATTATAGAGACACCTGGGAAAGATTGGCCAGGGCATCTTTCAGAGTTGTGAACTACACTTCTGTTTTAGTGCCAGATGCTTAGAAGTCATCTGCAAGGCCTGAGTGCTGCTGGTGGGAGTGGCGATGCCGTTCCGAGCGCTCCCATCACTGGAGGAACTGCTGCGTTCCCGTGGCCTTTGGTTTGGTGCTGGGCCCTGCACGGAGTAGCAGACTGGTTTGTGACTGGTTTTCACCTTGTTTCAGAATTAGATCCTCTCAGCCACCAGATGGGCTGTCATTCTCATTTCTTATTAAAATACCGAGCCAAAGGGGGTGTTTGCTGAGGGCCGTGCCTGGTTCATGTAGTAGTTGTCGAACCGACGGCTTCACATTTTGCAGACTTGGTTCCTTGTTCCCCCTCAGCGGGGGACAGCAGCAGAATTGTTGAACAACGTGTTGAAGAGACACTGGTGGGCTTCAGTGGACCGCAGGAGATAACGCCCACGGGCAGCTCGTAGGAGGGCCTGTGGTGGGGACCCGCCTGGACCGGCACTGCCGCCACGAGCCCAGCGGATCGCCGTAGCTTTGCCTGCAGATGGGCTTCTCTGCGCCCACTCTAGAGGCAGTGAGTGTGTAATGAGCACCGTCTGTATGCCAAGCATTGTGTGTGCATGAGGGGAATTTTTCTTCGACTTTTTGAAGACGACCGTGGGGCCGGCGCTGTGGTTCAGTAGGTTAAAGTCCCCACCTACGGTCAGCGCTATCCCATGAGTGACAGGCAAGTCCCAGCTGCTCGGCTTCTGAGCCAGCCCCCTGCTCACTGTACCGGGGAGCAGTGGAAGACGGCCCAAGTGCTTGGGAGACCTGAGTGAAGCCCCTGACTTTGACGTGGCTCAGCCCAGGGCATCGCAGCCTTCGAGGGAGTAAACCAGCAGATGGAAGATTCTCTCTCTGTGTGTGTGTGTGTGTACCTCTGCCTTTCAAATAAATAAATCTTTAAAAAAAATTACTTATTGGCCAGTGCCGCGGCTCACTAGGCTAATCCTCCGCCTGTGGCGCCGGCACACCGGGTTCTAGTCCCGGTTGGGGTGCCGGTTCTGTCCTGGTTGCTCCTCTTCCAGTCTAGCTCTCTGCTGTGGCCTAGGAAGGCGGTGGAGGATGGCCCAAGTGCTTGAGTCCCTGCACCTGCATGGGAGACCAGGAGGAAGCTCCTGGCTTCGGATCGGCGCAGCACGCTAGCCGTAGCGGCCATTTGGGGTGTGAACCAATGGAAAAAGGAAGACCTTTATCTCTCTCTCTCTCTCACTAACTGCCTGTCAAAAAAACAAAAACAAAAACATTACTTCTTAAGAAAATGGACCTCTTAAGGAATTTTTGTCTTAAAGGTACAGATTGCCCACCCACCCCTCAAGACTCTACGGGGGCCAGGGAGGTGGATGGTGCCCACGGGGACTTCCTCAGTGAGGTTATGCTGTTTCGAGGTGGTTTATAAAGTACTTTCCAACGAGAAACGGAGTACTTGGTTGTGCCCGAGCATGGGCAGAGTGAGGTTGTCAGCCTCTGAGGAGAGCTGGCGTCTTCCTCCATTGTCGTAGAATTCCTTGTTGTGGAGAAAGCCAGTAAATAGGGCAGAGTCGGCCAGGGCCTCCTCTCTGGTGACAATAGCTGTCATTCACTCAGCCCATGTTGTGCCGGGTGCCAGGCAAGGGTTCTCATTTGTGTTCTCTCTGTTGCTGGCCACAGAGTTCTCAGCAGGTGTTGCCGTCTGGTGGCAGTTACAGTTAACTCGAAGCCTCACCTTCATCTCATCGTCTGTGATGTGGAATATGTTGATGATGATAATTTTGCTAACAGTAGCGCGATATGAGACATTAGGGGGTTACGCTTGGGGGTGGGTGGTGCCTCGAGGAGGTACGAGGCAGATGTCCGGTGCTGGTTGTATAGGCATCGGAGTTGATGAAAATCCAGCAAGCTGTGAACGTATGGTCATGTACCTTCTTGTGTTGTTGTTATTCAATGAAAGGTTAAAATAGCAAGCACTTCTGCGTTCTTGCTGTGCCCCTGTCATCCTGGGTGTGTTACATTGTTACCTGTGGTAACCCTGTGGATACGGTTCTAGGCTCACCTGCTCCAGATCCGGCAGGAGTGAGGCTCAGGCCCTTCGGTGCCGTCAGATTGACAAAACACAGCCTCCTGCGCAGCGTCTAGGTAGCAGGCCAGGCCTGGGACTCGCTGCTCACTGCCGGGCTCTGCTCTCCTGGCCGCATGCCGTCCCCTCCTGCCATGGGGAGCCAACTTTCTGCCCCACTTGTGTATTCTCCCTGGCGGAGCCTCTCTGGTGGCTGCAGAGCAGACGTTCTGGGAAAGTTGGGCCCCTGCTGCCTGGGCGTGCGGGGGTGAGGGTTGAGATCCAGAGTGGCCACAGGTGGTATATGGTGTTCGGGTGGCTTTGCCTGCTTCTGCTTGGTGTGAAATTACAATAGGTGTGACCATGTCGGGGTGTCCTTAAATGGGACATTCTTGGATTTATGAAGTTAACTACTTCGATGGTAAAACCTGTTGTCAGAGAATTTTAGTCTTGAAAATGTACACTGAGGAAAATTCAGTTTCTAACTTGTATGGTTTGTGTACCAGCTCTATGATCTTTCCTTGCCATACCAGTAAACCCTCAGTTTACTATTTGCTTAACCTTATAAAATGTACATATGTTTAGAGTAATTTTTAAAAGGAAACTAAGCCACGGCCAGTGCTGTGGCTCACTAGGCTAATCCTCCGCCTTGCGGCGCCGGCACACCGGGTTCTAGTCCCAGTCGGGGCGCCAGATTCTGTCCCGGTTGCTCCTCTTCCAGGCCAGCTCTCTGCTGTGGCCCGGGAAGGCAGTGGAGGATGGCCCAAGTCCTTGGGCCCTGCACCTGCATGGGAGACCAGGAGGAAGCACCTGGCTCCTGGCTTCGGATCGGTGCAGCACACCGGCTGTAGTGGCCATCTGGGGGGTGAACCAACTGAAGGAAGACCTTCCTCTCTGTCTCTCTCTCTCACTGTCTAACTCTGCTTATCCAAAAAAAAAAAAAAAAGAAAAAAGAAAGAAAGAAAGAAAAGAAACTAAGCCAGGGTCCTAAGTGGAAAATTGCCGTACACAGGAGATGGCTGTGAGGGCAGCGGGCGGATGTGTAAGTTTACGTGCTCAGCCCCAGGCTGCCCGTGTGTTCTTCCTCGGCAGACACGGGGCTTGTCTGCCCTCGCGCTTCACTGGTGAAGACACCGAAGAGCAGGGTCCTTGAGGGTCTTGTCCAAGGTCACCCACTGGAAGAGCTGGCTGGAGACCAGGACTCCTGACTGATCCCTGGCCCAGTGCTCCCCTCCCCCTCCCCGTTTTTGCTAACTTCTGGCAGTGGAGGCTAAGTGTCTGTGGCGTGGATTTATTTTCCATCTATCACTGTGCTTAAAATAGCACAGGTAGTGAGATAACCCGTTTGCCTGCCCTCGGAAGGGAAGGGAGTGAGTCTTGTGGGGGAGAGTCTGCGCGGCGGTCCCCTCCAGGCCGTGCTGGGAGACGCGGGCTGCAGTGGCCCTGGCGCTGTTGGAGTGGCCTGGCCTCAGTGACGCTTGTCTGTGGCCCACGCCACTGGGGACTGAGGATAGTATCTTCCTTCCCATGAGCAGCTGCTGTTTGGGACACCGGGAATCACCCGCCATTAAGTTTAAGCCTTGGGAACTGAGATGTGGTTAAGAAAGCATCGGGGGAGGAAGGGGAGTTTGCTTAGTAGTTACGAGCATTTGCTCCAGTCAGGGGCCTCCGTTTATGTTTTGTTTGTTTATTTTTGTTTTTGTTTTTTGTAAGATTTATTTATTTATTGAAAAGCAGAGTTATACAGAGTCAGAGAGTGAGAAAGCTCTTCCATCTGCTGGTTTACTCCCTACATGGCCACAATGGCCAGAGGTGGGCCGTTCCAAAGCCAGGAGCTTCTTCCAGGCTTCCCATGCAGACACAGGGCCCCAAGGAGTTGGGCCATCATTTACTGCTTTCCCAGGTCATAGCAGAGAGCTGGATCAGAAGTAGAGCAGCTGGGACTCGAACAGGAACCCATTAGGGATACCAGCACTGTAGGCGGCAGTTTTACCCGCTTCGCCACAGCACCAGCCCAGGGGTGCCTAGGTGTTTCTGCCACTTGGAAAATGGGTGACTGGGGCCAGTGTTGTGGCACAGTGGGTTGAGCTGCCTCCCAACGTGCCAGCATCCCATATGGGTGCGTAAGAATCCTGGCTGCTCAGCTTCTAATCCAGCTCCCTCCTTTCTCTCCCCCTCTCCCCCTCTCCCCCTCCCTCCTTCCCTCTCTCCCTCCCTCCTTATCTCTATCACTCTCTGTAACTTTGCTTTTTAAATAAATAAGTCTTTAAAACAAACCAAAAAAGTGACTTTGGGCACAACAGGCTTCTCTGAGCCTGTTTTTCTTCTCTTAAAATGTAAATAGAGGGTTGGGGTCCCCAGTTAATCAGCCCCTGAGACACCTGCATCCAAAAGCAGTCCTGCTCCAGTCCAGATCCAGCTGTGATCCTGCTAATGAACATCTTGTGAGGTTGTCGGTGATGGCTCAAGTCCTTGCCACCCACATAGGGGCCCTGGTGGAGTTCCTGGCTTCTGGCTCAGCCTGGTTCAGCCTTCAGCCCCAGCCGTTGTGGGTATTTGGGTGCGGGGGGGGGGGGGGGGCAGAACGAATGTCTGGAAGTGTGCTCACTGGCTGTCTTTGCCTTTCAGATAAAAACAAACAAACTTGCAAGAAGTGTAGTTGGGTGGGTGTTTGGCCCAGCGGTTGAAGACACTGGTTGGGACGCCCGTATCCCATATCAGAATGCCTGTGTTGAGTCCCAGCAACGTCCCCGTTCTAGCTTCCTGATAACGCACAGCCTGGGAGACAGCAGTGATGGATCAAGTAGTTGGGTACCTGCCACCCACGTGGGAGACCTAGATTGAGTTCCTGACTCCCGGCCCTGGCTATTACAGGCATTTAACAAGTGAAGCAGCAGATGGGAGTGCATTCTCTGTTTCTTTGTCTGACTCTCTGCCTTGCAAATAAATAAGTAAATTTAAAAATATTAATGGAAATAATGCCACCCTCCTAGAGAATCATTGTAAGGAGTAACATAGCATATTTAAAATACACTTAGCACAGTGCCTAGCATGTGGGAAGCGCTCATTCAGTTTTAATTCTCAGATATTTAAAATGATTTCCTGGAACAAAGTTGCATTTGTAAGGGCAAAGGCATACAATTTTTTCTTAGAGTAGACTGTAGCATAATGTATCCTGTAGTGCCAGTACATGGTGTGCATGTGGTAAGGGTAACTTATTAACATTCTGTAGCCAGCCTTCCAGTGCAGTTGGCTGCCTGCAGTGCTACCCCTCCTGGAGATTTTTCCCAAATTAGAGATGACTGAAGTAAGCATGAATTAAGACCATCCCTGGGGGCCGACGCTGTGGCACAGCGGGTTAAATAAAGCCCTGGCCTCCCATGGGGTGCCAGTTTGAGTCCCGGTTCCACTTCCAATCCAGCTCCCTGCTATTGTGCCTGGGATATCAGCAGAGGACAGCCCAAGTCCTTGGGCCCCTGCACCCTCGTGAGAGACCTAGAAGAAGCTCCTGGCTGCTGGCTTTGGATCGGCACAGCTCTGACCACTGCAGCTATTTGGGGAGTGAACCAGCAGTTGGAAGAACTTTCTCTGTCTCTACCTCTCTCTGTAACTCTGTCTTTGAATTAAGGAAGAAAGGAAGTGAGAGAGAAAAGGAAAAGAACATTCCTGAAAACCTCAGTCTCATCTCAGGAATTCCTGTTGATTTCTTCAGGGCACGGAGGGGCTGTTCTAATACTTCCAGCACCTTGGCTTTGGGGAGAAAGTGACATCCCAGCAAGATAGGAAACTACCATATAAATTGTGAGGGAGGCCAAGGACTCAAGTGCATTTTAGCTCCTTTAGAAGGAAAGGGAAAAGTCTGGAAGGCCAGAAGCATCATCAGAAGGCGGAGGGGGGCAGGTCGTGCTTAGGAGCAGAGTTTGTGATAACAAGTGGTTGGAGACTCCACTGGGAATCATAAGCCCCTTTACCCCCTCTCTGTGCGTTGAGTCGTCTTCACTGTCTGCTAGGAGTGCTTGGGTCATCTTTAACTAAGCAGCTGGCCAGCGGTGCTGGAAGCCCTCGTGCTCTGTCTGCCGTGTGAGATGGAAGGGTCTGCCCCTTTACCGGCTGTGCCCTGCAGGGCAGCTTTGGCAAGTGAAGCAAGTAGCCAGCCCCACAGGCTCATTCCGAACAAACAGGCAGCATTGCAGGTCCTCGGGAGGAGGCTGTTGGGCAAGATGTGTGCTGTGTTCTGTTTTAGAGCAAATGAATCCTTGCCCTGGGCGTGCACAGCGGAGGTGGGTTTCTACAGCAGGCCAGCTTATAATTATTTACTAGAAGAATAAAACTGATTTCTGCAGCGCCCGTCCAGGCTGTGTCCTCTCTAGCCCAGTGAGGGGGTGGGCAGACTTTGTCTTTCACGGTCCATGCAGGAAGTGTTATAGGTAGGCCTTGGCATTGTGTCCGCCCTGGGTAGCTCCTCAGCTGTGCTGTTGACACGCACAGGCCACCACGGCCAGTTTGGTGATTTTCCAGCGGTGCCTTCATTACAAAAGCCAGTGGTCAGGACTGGCATTGTGACGTATTGTGGCTTCTTCCGGGTCTCCCACGGGCACAGGGGCCCAAGCACTTGGGCCATCTCCTGCTGCTTCCCCAGGCCGTTAGCAGGGAGCTGGAGCAGAACTGGAGCAGCCGGGACTCAACCAGCGCCCGTATGCGATACTGGCATCACAGGAGCAGCTTTGCCTGCTACGCCATAGCACCCCCCCGCCCCCCCCCCCGCCCCCCCGTGAAAATCAGCCTTTCCACAGGACCCCAGCCCCTTACTCTGACCTGTAAGCTCTCCAGGAACTGCGCGTGGTTCCGTCCATTCTAGCAGTGTTGACTTCTGTCTTCCAAGCTCAACCTACTGAGCTTGCTTCTGCCTCAGGGCCTTTCTGCTGAGCTGATCCGGTTATTGACGGCCTTGTTTGCCCTGTGACTCCAGGAGAGCAGGGCCTGCTTGTCTTGCCCAGAGCCCATGCAGTGGGTTCTTGGTGCTGGCTAGGGAGATCTCCGTGCTTTACCACCCTGGCATTGTGAAGTGCTCTCTGGTCTCAGTTCCTTTGCATTTGGGGTCTTTTATTATCCTGTCAAAAACTGAAGCCAGTGGTGTTACACCCGGGGGCTTCTGCAGAGAGAACAGACCTGCCCGCCATCGCAGAACTAGTAAATGGATTGACGCCTGTGTTTGGTTTGCTGTCATGATCTCCTTCGGTTGGTATTTGTTTAGGATGCTTTATTTTGGTCAAAAAGCCTCTGAAGTGTCCAGACACATTTGGATGGCCTCAGCCCCAGCACTGAGGACTTTGCTCTTGGGACAGCTGTGCTGGCTGCCCCCTTGACAACCCCTCCCCCTCCCCACGTACACTGTCTTTGACCGTAACTGGGGCCGTTTAGTTCCTGTGAGAAGAACAAAGTGATGGGTAAGTTAGGTCCTGCAGACCATCGGGCTTTTGGGGGAAGTTTGTTCAGAGCTATGTGCGGATCTTTGGTAGCAAAGACCAAAGGCTGAACTAGTTCCCAAGGGGTATTTCCCTTTCTCCAGTACAAGAGTCGGCTCTGCCGTGGTTTGGACACTCCTGTGACAAGCAGCCTGTCGTTCTCTGTATCTGTAGGTCACATCATCTGTGGACGTTAAAGTCACAAGGATGGGTATATCCCTAAAGAGTTGTCACTTTTGAGCAAGCAGAGCCTTTGCAGTGTTCTTGGGGGAATTTGTGGCTTAAGGGAATACTTTCAAAAGGAGCTGAGAGGCTGGCACTGTGGTGTAGCGGGTAAAGCCGCCACCATATGGGCACGGTTTGAGTCCCAGCTGCTCCACTTCCGATCCAGCTCCCTGCTATGGCCTGGGAAAGCAGTGGAAGATGGCCCGAGTCCTTGGGCCCCTGCACCTGCATGGGAGACCAGGAAGAAGCTCGTGGCCCTGGCTTCAGATGGGTGCAGCTCTGGCCGTTGCGGCCATTTGGGGAGTGAACGAGCGGATGGGAGACCTCTCTCTCTCTCTGCCTCTGCCTCTCTGTAACTCTGCCTTTCAAATAAATAAATAAATCATCTTTTTTTAAATGGAAAAAAAAAAAAAAAAAGGAGCTGACCCCTTGGACAGAGTTCCCCTGAAGCAGGCCTGCCCGTCCCTTCACTTTGACACAGCTGCCTGCAGTGTGCTCCTGAGAAACACTCCTGACCTGTACAAGGCGAGTCTTTGGGAGCATTGAGTTCTCTATTTTATTTTATTTTTTGACAGGCAGAGTGGACAGTGAGAGAGAGACAGAGAGAAAGGTCTTCCTTTGCCGTTGGTTCACCCTCCAATGGCCGCTGCGGCCGGCGCACTGCGCTGATCCGAAGGCAGGAGTCAGGTGCTTCTCCTGGTCTCCCATGGGGTGCAGGGCCCAAGCACTTGGGCCATCCTCCACTGCACTCCCGGGCCACAGCAGAGAGCTGGCCTGGAAGAGAAGCAACCGGGACAGAATCCGGCACCCCGACCGGGACTAGAACCCGGTGTGCCAACGCCGCAAGCTGGGGGATTAGTCTATTGAGCCGCGGCGCCGGCCCGGGAGTATTGAATTCTAAAGACGCAATTAGAAGGCCAAAGGAAGCCTCGCTGAGCACTGAGACGCGTTCATCTGGTGACGTCACCGTGCTGTGATGTAGGTCGGGAAAATGGGATCGCGCCCGTTAGCCAGGACAGTTGTCTTCCCCCGGAGACAGAGCTGTGATTTGTTACTGAGTGTTTGAATCTGATTCTCTCTGTAGATTGCTGCTAAAATTGACTCAATTCCTCACTTGAATAATTCCACACCTCTCGTCGACCCCTCAGTGTATGGCTATGGAGTGCAGAAAAGGCCCGTGGACGACGGAGGTAAGTTGCTGTAAATATCTTTGCCTTTCAGACGGTGCTGAACCTGCCAGTTAGCTTTGAGTCTGTCAGCCATTTCCTTAAGAGCCCTCTCAGACGTCGCGCAAGAGGAACAGTGAGGGGAACTATTAGAATGGTTTTTCTCAGCAGTTCTTCCTGATTGCTGTGGTAGTACAGGAGGCTCGTCACCTGGGCTGTTAGGTAAAGACTTGGCCCCCAAGCATCTGCTTGGAAGTCATCTGGCCTGTTGGAGAGCGCTGCTTGGCTCAGGCCTCAGTTCCCCAGTGCACGTGTGAGAGTGGGAGGGCCCGCCTTGTTCCCAGGCAGAGCTACGCGGGAGGGAAGGAGAACAGTGCTTTGCACAGCCTGTCCTGTCTGTGACAGGTTCTGGTTGTTCATTCGTTCATTGTTACGTTGGTTGCCTCGCACACACTGCTGCGTCCCGGAGAGTCTGAGTCCGCTAGAAGAGCTGGGACTGACTGTCGCGTGTCATCTCCTGCGAGCGTCACTGTGGCACGCGGTGACGTGCACGTGGCCAGCAGGCCGCTGTCCTCTCCCGTGCACCAGCATAGCACTCCGTCGTGTATGTAGGCACACATTTCTGTGGCATGCAGTGAGAAATTCAGCTGTAGAATTGTGTAACAAAAAACCCATGTTCTGTGCACATAGGAAAAACAGAATTTGCCATGACTGATTTCTCTGATTACTTTGGGAATTCTACAAGAGGAGCTGACTGTTGTTTTTAGATGTGGAAGCCTTTCTGGAGTAATTGTTTTAAGGGGATAGCACTCATTTAAATATTCTTTTCTGCTAGTAACTGTTCATTGATCCCGCGCCGAGGTAACCTTTAAAACTGCTGCTCCAAAACTGTGCTCTCGAAGCTTTTGACTGGTGTCCGTGGTTTCTTAGGCCAAACATGACTGACTGTGCTGTCTGTGTCTTCGCCTCATCAGAAAGCCGTAAAGCGAAGTAACCTTTTTACCTCTCAGGGCAGCCATGCTTTTGGTTCCTCCTGTGGGACCTCAATGTAAAAATGCAACTAAGTTGTCTGGCTCTGAGCACAGATCTTATTAATGGGCAGTGTCTCTGCGGCCCGGTGTTTCCAGAAATAGCGATCAATATGTTTCACAAGTCATTTAGGCTGCTTTCCCTTGCTGCGTGGAGTCGAAGTGCTGGAGTGTGTGTGTGCAGTGAGCGGGGGCTGCCCAGCCAGCGCCGCTCTGCGGGGGCTCTGCCATCACTGTTCCGCACGCCCCTCGTGGAAGAAATCAGTCCGGGGCTCCGAGCTCACGGCAGAGAACTGGGCAGCGGGCAGGTGGCCACCTCAGCCAGGCTCACCCACAAGTCTGTTGTCCACAAATCTGTTGTTTTCCTTTTTTTTTTTTTTTAAGATTTATTTATTTATTTATTTGAAAGTCAGAGTTACACAGAGAGAGAAGAAAAGGTAGAGAGAGAGAGATTTTCCATCCGCTGGGTCACTCCCCAGTTGGCCACAATGGCCAAAGCTGCGCCGATCCAAAGCCAGGGCCAGGAGCTTCTTCCAGGTCTCCCATGTGGGTGCAAGGGCCCAAGGACTTGGGCCATCTTCTGCTGCTTTCCCAGGCTGTAGCAGAGAGATGGATCAGAAGTGGAGCAGCTGGGACTCGAACTGGCTCCCATATGGGATGCCAGCACTGCAGGCGTCAGCTTTACCTGCTACACCACAGCACCAGCCCCAGGTCAGTTGTTTTCGATAACCACAGGTCTTTGCCTGTTTGCCCTTGGGGACTCACATCCGTAGAAACGGAAAATGAACATGGTTTCTCTTTTCTCCTACTCGCTCTGAGGCCTGACAGTAGGGAAATGCCAAACAGCTGCCTTGCGTGCTGTGCCCACGCTCGTGCCCCACAGCACGCCTGGTGTCTGAGGACAGCACGCAAGGCCTCCCCCAGCACGGCCACGTCCTCTCTCCTCGTGGGCCCTGTGCAACTATCAGAGTTGGGCAAGTCCTCCCTTTCTCTCGTGCCCGTGGAGTTCAGGGTTGAGCTCAGCACGATCCCCGGGTGGTTGGGGCTGCCACGGCCTTGCCTCATCGCCTGCCCCCTGCCAGGTTTGCTCTCTGCGGAGACGGTGAACACATGAATGAGCCAGCTTGTCGAGGGAGAGGTGCTCGCGGCTCCCTGACCGCCCTCCAGCGCTCACGGTCTGCTCGTGTGTGAGAACTTGGAGAAGCAGCTACAGAACGGGGGGCCCGAAGCCCGGCACCCCAGGGCGTGGCAGTGGGGTCTGTTTGGTTTGGCGTGGGTGGTTTGGGAGCCACTCACCAGATCACTTCTGCAGCAATGTGAACTTTCTAACTTTCCTGCGAAGCAGAGTTCTGTAACCTTTATGTGGTTAAAGTTCAGTCCCCTGGAAACTTTTTGGAGGTGTTTCTCTTAGGTCTCTTGAAAAATACTTCAACTCTGAAATGAAGTGGAAGACCCTGCACGGGGGTTTATCCAGAACACGGGGGCTTGCAGACGCGTGCGCGCGGGCGTTACACAGCGTGCTAAGTGCTGAGCCTAGGGGAGGTTGTTCCTGGCGCAGAAAGGCTTTGGTGGGTTGAGTGCCAGGGAGTGGCCACGTGGCTGGTGCCAGGGCCTGTGTGGAACCCGGCACGAGCCGGCTTTCACAGGCTGTCTGGTGCCTCTTCCTGGGAAGAGCAGCCATCCCACCGCCCTCCAGCTTCGGATCCGTCGTTAGCGTCTTCGGCGTGACTCCGTGCTTTCTGACAGTCTTTCCCCTTTCTGCTCTCAGCTGTGGCACCTTTTCCATCTGGTATGTCCCTCGTGCCACAGCTGGGGCCAGTCTGACCAGTTCTGTCCCTCTGCTCCAAGCCCAGTGACAGTTCTGGTGACCAGGAACTCCAGGTCTTCCCTGCCTGCTCTTCCGGAACTGCATCCCCCGTCGCAGCTGTGGACTTGGCCTTGAGGGCCAAGAGAGAACTGGCGGGGCTTCTCAGAGAGCCCTGTCTCAGCCCGTCTCTTCCCTCCCTGCGGTGTCCAGCTGCGGTGCCACCAGAGAGGCAGAGACAGAGATCTTCCCTCCCCCGGTTCATTCCCCAGAAGGCCACCACTGAAGCTAGGAGCAGGAGCTCCATCTGGGTCTCCCACAAGGGTGGCGGGGCGCAGACTTGGGCTGCAGCCTTCACAGGTGCGTCAGCAGGGAGCTGGATCAGAAGTGGAGCAGCCAGGACCTGAGCTGTGGCTTCTCTGTGGGATGCCAGCTTAGCCCCAGCGCCCGCCCCCCACTTCCCTTTGTCCTGCCTCCCTCTGCTCAGCTCCCTTGTCCTGCCCCCACCCCACCAGCGAAGGACGAATCACGCTCTGCTCTGAACCTCTCCAGTGGTTCGTTTGTCCCCTTTGTACAAGGGCAGTTCCCAGGCCTGCAAAGTCCCCTGTGCTGTGTGCAGGTCCCGGACCCACCGGCTGCCTTTCCTGCTAGTTGTGTGCTGTGTGCAGAGATGGCCTTCGTCCCCCTTTGGGCTTTCGGTACTGAATGCTCTCTTCAAGCAGAAGTCTCCTTTGTATCCTACAATTAGCATTTGATAACTTTTGTCAAGAATAAGCTTCAAGTTTAAGAGAATGAGAGAACCAGGTGCGGGCGGGGGAGGGGAGCTGTTTGACCTGGTGGTTAGGGGCCGCTTGGGACACCTGTGTCCTACATCACAGTGACTGATTTCAGGTCCTGCCTCTGCTCCCCATTTCGGCTTCCTGGCAGGCAGCAATGAATGCTCCTCTGCCACCCACACAGGAGACCTGGGGTCCCCAGTCCCAGCCACGCCTGGCTCCTTGGGAGTGAACTGCTCTCTCTCGCTGTCTCTCTCTCCCCCCTCCCTCATTCTCTCTCCTTCCCTTCACTCCCCCTTCTGTCTCTGTCTGCCTCTTTAAATAAATAAATACTTTTTAAAATAAAGTTTTTAACAAAAAATTAAAGAGAGGCATTAGTTGGATGGCTTAGAAGTGCACATTTAAATTTCATCTAAATCATGGGTTAGCAAGCTTGTCTTAAAGGGCCACACAGTAAATATTTCAGGCTTGCAGGGCCTGTGTTCCAGATGCTCAGCTGTGCCTTGGAGCGCAGAAGCAGGCAGGGACAGCGCGTGTGCAAGCGACTGGGCACGGCTGTGCTCCACCTCCAGAACCGGCGGCTGGCCCTCGGCGGAGTTCGTCAGCCCCTGGTCCCAAGTGAGCCGCCGCAGATGGCTGCTTCTGACACTGCCTTACTGTGCTTGCTCCGTTCCTTCAACACGCGTCCCGCTCCTGGCTGCCTGGGAACACGGGCCATTCCCCAAGGCTAGCCCAGAGCCGGCTGACACGTGCGGAAGCCACTTTGTCGCTTCCCCTCTGCCGACAGCTCGAGGAGCTCAGCCTTTCTGGGTTGCCACTGGGCAGAGTTATAGGAGTCGTGGACCCCTGTGCCGCTTCAGTTAAGCCAAGCTCCTCTGCTCTCTAAACAGTGGCCTGGGGCCAGAACTTGGAAGAGAGTGCAGTTGCTGCCCCTGGGGCGCAGGGCCGGCAGCCTTGCAGTGACCTGGAGGCTGCACCTGCCTCCCTACCAGACTTTGGTGTTTGTGTCGCGCCTTTGGATCCAGTGCCAGGCTTTCTAGCTTTAGTTTTAGATGGTTCCTTTGGAGAGAAGGGAGCGTTCTTGTGTGTTCATACCATCCAGTGAATCATTTACAGGGAGATGGCAGGAAGATGTGTTATGATCTTTTCCACGTTTTGTTTCTGCACTTGTGGCATGGGGCAAAGAAAAGGAGAAAAACAAGGAGGAAGGAAAGGGTTTTAATTGCAGACTTTAGGAAGGAGAGGCGAGGGGCACTGATGCTGGGTGCTGAGTGCCAAGGTTCTTCCTGCCGGGTAGCCTGGGTGGGCACCAGAGTGTGCCACTTGGTGAGAAGGGAAAACAGCTTTCCTGAATGGAGGATAGTGAGGAATGCTGGGGGTGAGAAGCCAAGACCAGACCAAATCCCCGAGAGTGGAGCGGCTGGAACGGGAGCTGCTCGCGGGGCAGTGGATGGAGTGAGCGGGGGTGTTGTCGGGCAGCAGGCTGCAGGAGTGAGTGGTGCTGGTGGATTGGAGCACTCCTTTCCCAGCTCTTTGATTCTCTCCAACTTCGTCCCTGAAGTGGACCTGAGAACTCCGTGTGTGCTGGGGGTGCCGTGCCCCTGCTGTGCCCTGCACATGGACTCCCCTCGTTTGCTCTCTCGTGGTACACCCTGGGCTGCTGACCCAGGAGCTCTGGGTGAGAGATCCTAAGGAAACAGCGTAGTGCTGGCAGGAAACACAGAAGGGGGCCGGTCTTGATTTTATCCAGGCAACAACTTATGTCCAAGGCTCTGCAACCTCCCACCTCCTCGCCGCCCATTCCTTTCTTCCTCACTCCCTCTCATCCATCTTTCCATTTCAGGATAATTCTAGAGTTTGGTGTCGTGGGGTAAGCCGCTCCTCAGGACACCGCGCCCCTTACAGAGGGCCTGGTTCAAGCCCTGCCTCCACTTGCTGTCCAACTCCCTGCTGATGTGCCTGGGTGGCAGCAGACGGTGGTCCACGTCCCGGAGTTCCTGCCGCCATGTGGGAGACCCAGATGGAGCTCCGGGCGTAGGCCTCACTCTGCTTCAGCCATTGCAGGCATTTAGGTGGTGAACCAGGAGGTGGAAGAGCTCTTCCCCATCTGTTGCTCAAACTTTCAAATAAATAAATCTTAGAAAAGAAGCGAAGCGGTAGTCGCGTGGCCACTCACGTATGTGTGAGTTGGAAAAAAGGGGCGAGAGTTTTCGTGGCTGGGCTGAGTGTGATCTGATGGGCCAGCTGGTAACGGCTTCACCTTGGTGGAAGAGTAGACATGTTCCCAGAAATGAATGCTCTGAATTTGCAGTGTCCGGGTTGTGACCCGACTCATATAGTCAGCACCTCTGTCATTCTTCACTACTGCTGACCTGGGGAAAAAATTGAGACGTCAAATGCTTTCCAAGTTCTTGTAAGGCACGTGCTAGCCAACATGGCTTGGCGCCCTGACGGGGCATCCAGGGTTCGCTCAGGGAGCTTTTCAGAGCTCATCTTGGCAGTGCAACCTCTCTGCAAAACAGCTGGGAGTCTTGTGGGGCCACCTGCACTTTCCTTGCAGCCCCAGCTGCTCTGCTGAACATCTGCTCCCGGAAGGCGAGAACCCCGTTCACACATCTTCACCTCTGTGAGCCCCAATTCAGAACAGCCTAGGTGCCCCTCCGCAGGTGGTGCTTGAGCAAACAGTGGCTCATCCATCCTGGGGAATATTACTCAGCAGTACAAAGGAACCACCTGCTTATACATGTAACCGTTGCGATAAAATTGCTGGAAAATTAGATAAAAAGTGGATTCCAAAAGATTACATACTGTGATCCCCTTTCTATATTGTTTTTGGAATGGAGAACAGATTAGTGGTTGCCAGGGCTTAGGGATTAAGTGCTGGGGGTGGGGAGTCCTGGATAGAACATGAGATCGCCGCTAGAAGGGAACTTGAAGTTTAAACTCCTTGTGTATAGATGAGGAAACTAATGTCAGAGTAGCTGGTGTCTGGAGAGCAGTGACAGGAGGGAGGCCTGAGCCTGGGACTCCCTTACGCCGTAACAGTGTTGTGCAGGAAATGTGGGCTCAGATCTGATCCAGGTGAGGATCCCAGCTCTGCCAGCTGTTGGCCATCTGACTCCGGGAAGGTTGCTCACCATCTCTCAGCCTCTGTTTTCTTCCCTGTGAAGTGGAACTAATAATGCCTACATTATGAGATTTTTGTTAAGAATTACATCATTTTCAAAGTTCAGAATATCACAGGGTCAGGCGTATGGCACAGCAGATAAAGCTGTCGTTGGGAACACACGCGTCTCATGTCAGAGTGCCCGAGATTGAGTCCTGCCTCCATTTCTGATCCAGCTTCCTGCTAGTGCATCTGGGAGGCGGCAAGCAATGGCCCAGGCACTTGGGTTCCTGCTACCCAGGAGGAGTTCCTGGCTCCTGGCTTCAACCTGGCCTAACCCTGGCTATTACAGGCATTTAGGGGATGAACCAGCAGATAGAAGATTTGATCTTGAGGCCAACACTGTGGCATAGTGGATAAAGCCATATGGGTACCGGTTCAAGTCCCAGCTGCTCCACTTCTCTACTGTGGCCTAGGAAAGAATAGAAGATGGTCTGAGCACGTGGGTCCCTGCACCGCATGGGAGACCCAGAAGAAGCTCCTGACTCTTGGCTTCAGACCACCACAGTTCCGGCCATTGCAGCCATCTGGGGAGTGAACCAGCGGATGGAAGACCTCTCTCTCTGCCTCTGCCTCTCTATAACTGCCTTTCAAACAAATAAATAAATCTTTTAAAAAAAAATAAGCGATTTGATCTTGTTCTCTGTCTCCCTCACTTCCCCTCCCTTCTTTTCACTCCCTCCCTGTTCAGCCTTTCAAATACATCAGTGAATACAGGGGCTGGCGCTGTGGCGCGGTGGATTAAGCCATCACCTGAGCATCAGCATCCCACATGGGCACCGGCTTACGTCCTGGCTGCTCCACTTCCCATCCAGCTCCCTGCCAATGCACCTGGGAAAGCAGCAGAGGACAGCCCAAGTGCTCAGGCCCCTGCACCCACGTGGGAGACCTGGATGAAGCTCCTGACTTTGATCTGGTCCAGCCCTGACCGTTGTGCCCATTTGGGAAATGAACCAGCAGGTAGAAGATCCCTCCCTCCCTTCCTCCCTCCCTCCCTCCCTCCCTCTCTCCCTCTCTCCCTGGCTGCCTCTGTCTCTCTATAACCCCACCTTTCACATAAATAAATCTTTAAAAAAAAAAAAAATTCACAGTATGAAAAATACTGATATTGCCTGGGTGCAGGCGTTTGGCTCAGCAGCTAGGTGGCTCTGGGATGCCTGCTTCCAAGTCCCAGCTACGCTACTTCCAGGCCAGTTTCCTGCTGCTGTGCATCTTGGGAGGTGCAGATGATGGTTCCAGTACTTAGATCCTGGGGCTGGCACTGTGGCATAGTGGATAAAGGCGCAGCCTGCAGTGCCGGCATCCCCTATGGGCGCCAGTTCGAGTCCTGGCTGATCCAGCTCTCTGCTCTGGCATGGGAAAGCAGTGGAAGATGGCCCAAGTCCTTGGGCCCCTGCACCCACATGGGAGACCCAAAAGAAGTTCCTGGCTCCTGGCTTCAGATCAGTGCAGCTCCGGCTGTTGTGGCCATCTGGGGAGTGAACCAGCAGATGGAAGACCTCCTTCCCTGTGTAACTCTGACTTTCAAGTAAATAAATAAATCTTTTTTTAAAAAAATACTTAGGTCCCTCCCCACCCATGCTGGTGACCATTTCAGTTTTTAATAAAGCTGATTGTGATGACCCCCACCATGGATTTTATGGCCACTGGCTTAAATGGAAATAAGGCACGATGCTGTGAACATAGTGCCTTAGAATTGCTTTTCTTTTAATGTCACTCTGTTGCTCCTTGGATCAGACTTTGGACAGGTACTTTGTGTGTTGGTGAGGCGCCAAGTCCTGATGAGCCCTCTACCCTGGGAGCCCAGGTCCAGTGTCCTGATCACCCAGTTCTTTGCTCTCTCCTCTAGACTCCAAGCTCTTTGAGGACAAAGCTTGTCTTGTTGGATTTTATCGCTAGAACTTAGCACAGCAACTTAGTACCTGACGAGCAGCGCTGGAGAGTGGAAGTGTTCAAACCCCAAGGCCAAGGGTGGGGAGGCAGAGTGGGTGTGGCACTCACTTGGGCGCAGCACAAACCCCTCACCTAGAGGGGACTGTGCCTTTCTCCTCCTCAGAGTGGGAATGGGGGTCTAGGTGCCCCCTCCCCGTTGGTCTCCTGTGGGACTGCATGAGTGAGCAGATGAGGTCCTAGTGTGGCTGCTGCCGCCGGGCTTTGCCACTCCCAAAACCATAGCAAGCCACAAGTCAGAGTGACATTTTGAAGATAAGTTTGAGTTTACTCTTACTTAAAAAAAATAACTTGCAAACTTGATAACAGATTACTTTCCAAGGGCCTCTGGGCTACAGGCAGCATATCAGTGTTCTGTGGCCCAGGGGCGAGCCTAGCTGCCTAGAACACAGGAAGCCTTTGTATTGACCCTGGGAGAAAAGCTTTTTAAAAATGCTGTGGATCTGCACAGCTAACTCTGTGTGTTACTGGCCTTAGGGGCTCGGAAAGAGTCGGAAGAGGCCGGATTCCAAAGGAGGATGGGGACGATTGTTTTCCTAATCTGAAGAGGAAGTTCCCGTTTGTTTGTTTGTTTCTGCCAGTCCTGTAAAAACTGAGGGCATGGTTCCCTCCCTGCCTCCCACTGCTGCCCGTGCGCCAGCCCAGGCTTCTCCAGGGCTCATTCGTGCTTCCTTGGGCTTTGGGGGGTGGGCGTGACTGTTAAAATGGATTCCTGTCAGGAAGACGGGCATGTTTCCCTGTGGTGTTTTGTTGGCATTTCTTTTGGGGGAGCAAAATGAAGACTTTTTCCTCCATGTTAATGGAAAAAAAAATCTATCTGGCCCCCTGATTTTTTTTAAGATGATTATTGCAATTGGCAGAGTGTTACCGGGCAGGAAGACTGTCTGTTATCGTGGGATGACTCGCCTTGTGGGAAGGTCATTTTTCCATCCGTGGCCCAGGCGGCTGTGTAGTAGAGTGTGCAGAGCCAATGAGACCCACACCTGTGTGTGCGCGTGCGCTAGAATTGAGCGGAGGGGAACTTAGGAAGCATTGCTGGCCAGTGTGCACCATTAACGGGAAATTGGACTGATTTTATTCAGCATTTTCCCTTTTTCGCAGTAAAATGACTGCAGTTACCATTACATTGAGCTTGATGGGTGTCCCCGTCTGCCGCCTCGGTAACCTCCTGGCCAGGAAGACGGAGCGGTCTCCCTCTCTGGAGTCGGACATAGTGGTTTGCTTCTGAGCGCCGTCTAACTGCTGGTTTTCATCTTCAGGTACCGAATGGGACTGTTTCCCAAGGGAATGAAACTTTAGGTCGTGCGTTACAGCCTTGGGCTGCAGCATTGGCATGGAGGAGGGAGACAGGTTGGCCTTCTTAAGGGTCCACCAGCTCAGAGTTGACACTGGATTTGAATTTGATTTCATTCCTCACAGCTCGGCTCCTCTGTGGGATGATGGTGTGAGCGCTTCCAGTGTGTGCCTGTGTGGGCACCTCCCCTTGTCAGCAAAGCGGCCTGCTGTCAGAAGTGGTGCTGTGTGCTTAGCGCCTGTGCCACACGCTCTGCCGTCACACGGGACTGTCCATGTTTCTGATGAGCAGGATCGTGAATGGCTTGGACAGAAGCCCTGTGACCATGCTTGCAAGTCCCATGGCGTCCTTTATGGTAGCATCATCCCTTTCCCTGTCTCACTGGCTCTCCTGGCTTAGACAGAAACACCGCAAGATCATCAGCCTGCCTTTTTTTTTTTTTTTCTTTTTTTTTTTTTTTAGTAGAAATTTTCTGGGAGGTTTTTGTGTTTTTTCCTTTTTCTTTTTCTTTTTTTTTTTTTGGTTTTTGTGTTTTTATAATTTTTTTTAATTATTTACTTTCTTTGTTATTTGAAAGGCAGAGAGACAGAAAAAAGATCTTCCATCCACTGGTTCACTCCCTAAATAACCACAGCAGCTGGGGCTGTGCCAGGCTGAAACCAAGAGTCTGATACTCAAGCTGGGTCCCCCGGGTGGCTGTCAGCGACCTGGGAACTTTAGCCATCGGGCTGCCTCCCCAAGTACGTGTGCAGGGGGCAGCGTTGGCATCAGAGGTGGGACTTGCTCTCAGCCACTCCCGAGCAGCAGCTTAGCCAGTGTGCCAAGCACTTTTCCCATCGTCAGCCTTTTGATGTCACTGGCCCAGCAGCACAGGGAGCCAGGTGCCGCAGCCCTGCCTCCTTGGTCTTTTGGGGAACAGCCTGTGTCCTCCGTGGTCACTGTAAGACAGTTCTGTCGCTCTGTCTCTAGTGGGGTCTGCACTCACTGAGAGAGGGATTCCCGTAGTTGCCTGGGAAGCCGAGCCCAGCCTGGAACGAGAATGGCTGCCCAGACTCGTGGGTGCTGCCTTGGCGATGAGCTCGTGCTCCTCCCCGCAGGCTTCCACCATGGACGTCCTCTTTGGGTCATCCAGGGCTGAGGCCTTCCCTAAGCTGCCCGACCCATACGAGAGCGTGTGTCACATTCCACAGTGGACGTCCTCTTTGGGTCATCCAGGGCTGAGCCCTTCCCTAAGCTGCCCGACCCATACGAGAGCGTGTGTCACATTCCACAGTGGACGTCCTCTTTGGGTCATCCAGGGCTGAGCCCTTCCCTAAGCTGCCCGACCCATACGAGAGCGCATGTCACATTCCAGCTAGACGTGCAGGAGGGACATTTTGAAGATTCAACACAAAACAACCTCTTACCCCAAGATGAGCAGGCTGATAGTCCAGTGTCAATACTGTGGCTGCAGACGTTGTCTTGCTATTGATCCAGAAGGAATAATACTTATTGACTCAGTAGCTCCACTCACTTTTACTTTTTGCTAGCATTGTTTCCCTGTGCGTTTTCTCTCCTTAGACTATCATGATCTGGTTTCCCTCCCTTGTCTCTCTATGACTAGCTGCTGTCGATAGAGGAAGGTGGGATTGAGTTTGAACAGAAAGAGATTGAAGCTGTGTGTTTCAGACGTCAGACCATGTCACTCTGGCCGAAAGTGGTGGAATCGATCCTTTCCCACTCATCTCTTATCTGTCCTTAGGATAAGTTTTGCCAGAGACGTGTTTCTGAGAGCGCTTTGTAGCGTCTTGTCACAGTCCTTCAGTCCGCCCTAATGTCTTTAGGGTTCACTCTCTCATTCGCTGTGCGATGCCACAGAATCATTTTGCTGAGGGCTGGTGAAAGAGATGCTCATCAGCGGCTAGGAGAGGAGAAGCTGGAGCGAAAAGCGTGGCTACCGTGGCCGTGTGGGGCTGTGACTGCGTGGTCAGTTCTGCTAAGAGGCTGGTGGGCCCCATTGTCTCTGCGGTACGAGCTTGAGAGGCAGTGACTCGCTCTCGTGTCCACGACAGGGCCCGGGCCGGAGGAGGCCGGAGGCGCTGGTGGAGATGCTGTGCTGCTGGGGGCGTCCCGGCTGCATCCAGCAGAACATATGTGCCCGTTCTTAGCGGCCGCAGCTGCCGCAGAGCCCCGGACAATGCTGCCGAGGGGGTTGGAGCTTCTCATTTGTTTTTAAAAGAGGGGGGGAGCTCTCATTGAGTTTGGGTCCAGAGCGGGAGGGAGGGAGGAAGTTAGAGGGATTTAGGCAAGCAGGATTTTCTCCCAGGCCTCTCAGCATGTGGACACACAGATCAATGTCTTATCCTGCGTTCAGCTGGACACTGGGTTAGAGACTGTTGATCAGGACGTCCCCTCCTGTTTCGTATCATGTAACGCATTCATGGCAGCCACTGAGCCTAAATTGCTGTTTGCTTTCTTTCTGCCTGCCTTTTCTTCCCCCGCAATGGTAAGAACTCGTGTAAAGATGAAGTTAGTTTATCCGTGCTAATGCTTTGATTTTTCTTTTCTCTTTCTCTTTGCCACAGTAGGTAACCAGTTAGGGGCCCTGGTACATCAAAGGTAAGCAGTGGGTTATGTTTTATTATTTATTGATCATTTCTAATTGTTTATTGATCCACCATCTGTACTAGAGTGTTAGAAAGTCAGAGGTTGGGAGTGTGGAAAACCACGGGCTAGATTTCTTTAAGACTCGAGGTTTTTGCTAGCCCTTTCCAAGACCGTGTACGCTCAAGGAATAAACCGACGCAAGGGATCAACGCCAGACAGACTAGTACATGAAGACTCGAGGGGAGCGCAGTCGGTCTTTCTTCTGACGTACGTTTAACTTAGAGGGAAAGAATGTGAAATGTTCCTCCTGGCTTAGGGGTCCTCAGTTTCTTAGGAATCCTTCGCCTCTTCTCTTGCGAAGATGTTCTGAAGCGCCAGGTGCCGGGCCCTGACCAGATGCTGTTGGGGGCAGGGCAGTGTGGGCCTGAGGGGACCTGCCAGAGAAGCTCACCGGGTGCCCCTGGGTTCTCTGCCTCTGCTTCCCTCGGGACCGTCCTCTGCATGTTGGGAATTCAGAGATAGCCAGTGCACCAGATCGGAGGTTTGTGATCCCGAGTCCTGTGCACTGGGAGTCCTGCGTACGGCTGGCCCCCGCGACACATTCCTCGCCTCACTCGCAGGGAGACAGCCCTGTGTAACCACCAGGCAGCCATGACCCGGAAGAGCTACCCTGGCTTCTCCTCTAGTTCTGTCCTTGTTTGTTAATGAAAATGGAAAGAAGCCGGTTTCTGGGTTTGCCTGCTGGTGGTTCCTGAGGCCACAGGTGCTGGGCTCTTGTCTCCAGGTGTCTGGGCTGTGTGCATGTGTGAGTCGCAGGCTTGTATTGAGAGCAGGGCCTTTCCTCCCGGGAGCCCGGAGCGCCTCCTGGCACCTTGCTGCTCGCAGAGGCCAGGGGCTGCTTGAGTCGCATGGTCGCGTGGGGTCCCAGGTCAGATTTTCCCAGAGCAGGAACGGCTGTGGGACACATGATGGGAGTAGCACCTCGTGGCTGCATGTCCAGAGCTACAGCTGCCCTCGCAGGGGACGGGAAGGCCAGCGAGCGTTGGCGTTAGATCGTCGTCTTGTGGGTAGGAGGCCAGGAAAGGCCTGGTTTGGGGGTGACCACGTATATCTCGAGAGACTGAGAATCCCTCCTGGTCCGTACGCTGAGGGTGTGAGCCCCCCGGGAAGACTGCTCCCATGAACACGATGCTGTGGCGAGTGCTGTTCACGCTGTTGCGTTTCTTTCAAGTGCTGCACTTCGCACTTGCCCTAAAAACGTGCTTTATTCAGTCCTTCCCACGGTGGGTAAAAGCCTGGCTGTGCTAAAGATGTTTAAAAATGCTTGCTTGGGTTTTTTTTTTTTTTTTTTTTTTTTTTTTTTTTTTGCATTTAGTTTCCTCCTAAGGTAAATGTTTAGATTTAATTGCTTTCTGGGGTGTTGGACAAATTGGATCTTGTCCACAATACACTATGGCAAATTCAAAGGCTTGAGAGAGCCAGTACAGTAGTTGTTTTAAAGAAAGGGACATGATGCGTGGGGCAGCGTTACCCAGAGCTGCCCTGCAGGCTCCCTGCGTCCGTCCCTGTGTCCTGCGTGGCGCTGATTAGGCCTTTGTGGGATGCTGGTGCCATTTGGGGCATCTTACCCTAATAGATAGGTAGGTAATTTGGAGACAGGCCAGAAGTCGCGGTAGTAGGATTGGGAAGCAAGGCATGTTGGAGAGCAGTTGCGAGTCTGCCTCGCCCCGAGAGGAGGCACTGAGATAGAAGTCTGAACGTCTCCCCAAGCCCCACAGCGTCCCCGTGGGTCCTGGGACTGAGGGCCCCGCCCGAGAGAGGACCGTGAGCTAGAAGGGAGGCTGGGAGGAGCCGCGTGAGGAAAGGCGCTGTGGGAGGGGTTGATGGTTTAGTGAAGATTGGCGGTTCTTCCTGTGGTGCAGGAGGGAGGAGGCTCGGATCTTTCCAGGGAGCGGGGGAGTGACACTGCAGGTGCGGGTGGATTTTTTTGGCCAGATTTTTGTGACTTCTTGCAAGCCTTGATCTTGGAACACTGGCAGGATGGGAAGTTTGGGAAATCCTGTATTCTATAATTTATCCAAAATGTTCTTTGTTTTTAGGGCAGTAATTACAGAAGAATTCAAAGTGCCTGATAAAATGGTAGGATTTAGTAAGTATCTGCCCGCTCCTGCCCTGGTTCCTGTCTGTCCTGTCTGTCGTGACCTCCGGCCGGGGCGGCCCTGGACCAGAGCGCTCTTCACGCGTGTCCTCGGCAGCCCAAGATGCTGCCTGCCCCTCTCCGGGCTGAGAGAGACCAGCGCGTTGGGCCAGGGCCCTACCCTTCTCGGCACCCCCCCCCCCCCCCCCAGCCAGAATGCCCTGTGCCTATCTGCTGTACTTAACACGCAGCTCCTGCTGCCGTGGTGCCCAGAGACTTGAGGGGGCCAGCTTGACT
This sequence comes from Lepus europaeus, assembly GCF_033115175.1. Lineage (NCBI taxonomy): Eukaryota > Metazoa > Chordata > Mammalia > Lagomorpha > Leporidae > Lepus > Lepus europaeus. Next base: position 4,531,989 of record NC_084838.1, on the reverse strand, counting down.
TGTGGTGCTGTGAGCCAAGTGTAATGTTTATGGAATTAATTAAGCCGTTCATGCATGGTTACGTGGGGAGCAGAAGGCAGATTCTGACCCATTTCAATCTGTTGCAGTTATCGGCAGGGGAGGTGAGCAGATCTCACGGATTCAGGCCGAATCTGGTTGCAAAATTCAGATTGCTTCAGGTAAGGATTTCCGTGGTGCACAGATCTGTTTGCTAGAAGTCAGTGTTTTGTAAGGGTCCTGGCTTCTGTCCCTTGGCTCGTTGCTTAGGTGTTTAGGGGTGTGGGTAAGTATATGCAATTGTTGTCGTCCTTGCACGTCTGGAGCTGGGCTCTCAGATGAACTCCAGAAAGACTGGAGCAGAAGCTGCCCAGAGTCGGAGACTCCGTCTGGCTTCCGGTGTGGACCCTCCCGCCGTCTGTGGCCAGGCGGGGCCCCTGCCCAACACCTGCCTCCCTAGGGCCTGTGTTTTCTGCACCAGAATGCTACGGCAGACAGAGCGGGGCCTGCAGGAGTCCCGTGGCTTCAGAGTGCTCCGGGGACCGCACAGCAGCTCCCTGGACAAGACCGGCCCGTCTCTCTGTGGGGTTCTGGCTGAGCTAGTGTGTAGGGAGCACGTTTCAAATGGGCCTCTCCCAGCGGGAGAGAGCGACTGAAGAGCGGTTTTGATTCGATTTACAGTTCGAGCATCTCACTGCAGCCGGACCTCCGTGTGTCGTGACAGCAGAGGTCTGGGGGACCCTGGACTAGCAAACACTTGTCATTGAAAGGGCGCTGAGTGGAGCGTCTCGAAGGCAGGAGCTGCTGTTGGCTCTCTCCCTCTCGCGGTTTTGGTTTTGGTTTTTTAAAGAAGGGCTTCAAGAAGCAGCTCTCTCAGGAACACAGTAAAGTGTGTTGTGTGGTGTTGGAAAGCAAGACTGTTTTCCTCCTGTCAAAAGGCCCAGAACCAGTTGCACATAGTTGTCACAGGTCTCTTGGGATGTTCCCACCGTCACTAGGTGAGGACCCTAAATTGCTTACTCGTGCACCACAGTGCTGGTTGCAGACATGACCGTCCAGTGCTCTGCAAACGTGGAACGGAGGACTGGCAGGATACGGCGACTCGGCAGTCACTGGCACGTGGATGGGTCCCAATGCAGCCAACTTACAAATGTCCGCTGCGTGCTCCAGCCTCCCCCCTGGGGCCTGTTTCCACTTGGAGAACCTAGGCAGAGCCCCTGCTCAGTGCTACACCGCAAGCAGGTGCAGGCGCAGGCCGTGTTCTGGGAGGCTGGCGGCTGTAAGGGACAGTCGGTGCACCGTCGCCTGGTGCCCACCAACACACCTCATCTTCTTGATTCTTCTTGTAGAGAGTTCTGGGATTCCAGAGAGGCCCTGTGTACTTACCGGAACCCCAGAAAGTATTGAGTAAGTTTATTTTATTTACTTTTTCCTTTCACTCTTCCTTCTTCCCCACGTGGGGAGAAATGGAAGGGCAGAACTGTCACTGGAACACTGGATCTGTGCAGTCTGGCACACGAGCAGATGCTAGGGGACAAGACAGGGGTGCCGTGCCAGGCAGTTTTTGTTCCTGTAATCCACGAGGTCCCGTCTTTTCTCCAAACCCTCCAGAGTATCTCACAGCTGTCATAACATCTGTCTCTGTCAGCCAGCCTTCGAGAGTGCCTTCACCCCCAGTGCTCTAATCACCCTACTTCTTCTGTTCACGCCGCCTCCTCCTGAGCAGGACTGGACTAGTAAGGCTGTCGCTCTGGGAACCGCTGAGTCCTGAGACCGTGCGTTTTGCCTGAGGCCGATCCCCTGTCCGTCTGGTCTTTGTGGACCAAGTGACTCCCCCTTCTCGGCCTGGCTGCACTCAGAAGGGGCAGGACGGACCGGCCAGAGGGGCCCTTGCGACAGCAGCCTTTGGACCGCGTTGTCACCCACCCCGCCACCCGTGTGCCCGGAGCCGTGGCCCGGACGCGCTGGAGCGGCTTGCTCTGCTCTTCTTTTCCAGTCTGCCCATGGCCTTGTGTCGGGCACAGGGCGCCAGGCTCTGGCCAGCTCAGGAGACAGGTGGGCGTTCTGTTTCCCTGTGTCAGGGAGCCTGGCCGAGCTCAGCCCCACGAGCAGTGGACCGGAACAGACGCTGCCGCCAGGTGTGCGGGACAGGGCCAGGGCCAGCGCGTGGCTTCGCTGGACTCGAGGCATTTTCCTCCCACAGAGGTCGATCTAGCACACAGGCAAAATGTTAAAAAGCTGGGGTAACCGAGAAGATACCCGGAGCCGAGTCTGTGCACAAAGGCGCAAACCGCACGAGGCGACATCTGTTTCCTGCCTTTCTTCTTCTCCTGTTCTTCTAACCATTCCTGCTTCGTGTCTGCCCGAAGAGCCAAGGCAGTGGGATTATAACTTGAGGAGGAAATTCGTGTTCCTCCGCGCAGTACAGCCAGCCTGTCGAGTGGCTAAATTCCTGTCTGTTAGGGGAACCGAAACATAGACTGCACACAGCGAGTGCACGCGGGAACGCGGCGGACGCAGGCAGGGGGATTCTGGTGCAGAAAAGGAAATCGGCCCGGCAGACGGCATTGGCGGCTGCCTTCCCCGCCACAGCCTCGCACTCTGCCTTCCCCACCCAAATAAATCAGCACGGACTGCTCAGCACGTGGCGTGCAGGGTCCTGCCCCGGCTGACGAGAGCAGCCCAGAGCAGGTAGGTGCCCGTGAGTGCGCGGGCACTGCCTCCCCCGGCCCCCTCCGGCCCCCAGGGGTCACTGGCAGCCTCACTTCAGAGTCAGAGCAGTTCGGTTGGTTGTGGAGAAGAAACCTGGAGTTTGGGAGTTGAAACGACGGCTACTAACCCGCGCTCGCTTTCTCCTCCTCCCTCTCACTGCTCTCTCCTGCTCTCCCCTCACAAGCCTGTGCTGCGTGTTCACCCTGTGAGTGGGCGGGGCTGCCTCCCGGCAGGCGGGAAGGGGCCGCACCCTGCAGCAGCCCCTCACTGAGGCTCCGTGTCGGGACGTGCCATGGCGTCTGTGTGTTGCTTTTAAATTCCAGCCCGTAGCTGGCAGGTGGCAGAAGGCCCCTCGGGTTGTGGGGGCAGGAGCTGGAACTGGATGGAGGGCTGCCTGGTTCCCCCCCTGCACCTGGAGTGGTCCTTTAACGCCGGCTCTCTGTGGTTCTTCTCCCCAAAGACAAGCCAAGCGGCTCCTGGGCCAGATCGTGGACCGCTGTCGGAATGGCCCCGGCTTTCATAACGACGTAGACGGCAACAGCACGATCCAGGAGGTTCTCATCCCTGCGTCGAAAGTGGGTCTGGTCATCGGCAAAGGAGGGGAGACCATAAAGCAGCTGCAGGTACGCGAGCTGCGGACCTCGGTCCCCGTGCTGGAACTTGGCCCAGAGCCAGCCTCCCCGCAGGCTCGGGCCTGTGCCCAGGTGCTTCCACCTTGTTCCTGAGGGGATGAGGCCAGGTGCCAGGGCAAGTGTGCAGCCACTGGTCGCTCACTGCGGGCGCTTTCACAGTGGACGGTGTGGTGTGCAGAGGCGGGGCCCTGCCTTCGCTGTGCAGTCTCGGTGTGCTCGCTCCCTTTCCCAAGAGTGAGAGGGAGAGTGTGCGCCTGTTGTCCTGACGGGAGCTAACGTCCCTCTCCGTGCTCCGTGAATGGTGCCCGCTGTTAGCTCCAGAATCCCTTGTCTGAGACACTTGGGGCCCCTGTAACACCCTCAGAAGCACCAGCTGCACCTGTCTTCCAGCGCATGTTTCCATAGGTGAATGTGGGAACGGCCACTCCCTGAGGACTGGGAATCCGCTCCCCCAGCTCAGCTCTGCTGCCAGAGGAGCTATGAACAGACCTGTAGTTCTGAGTGGGGGGCTTTTTATTTTATTTTATTTTTTATTTTTACAGCTGCAGGTGGGGTTGGGGCCTTTCATTCTCTCGCCTGACCTGGGCCTTGGATTGTAAGTGATGGCCTAGCATAGGATCCACTGCGGAATCTCACAGTTCAGGATTGGTGGTCCCGGGAGCCGCATTTCAGTGCATCTCTTGTTAGCTGTGGAACCGGGGCAGCCCAGCTGCTGGCAGAGTGCCCTTGGTCTGTGGAGTGGGAAGGTAGCGCTTCCCCTACAGTCGTGGGGGAGTTCTAATCAGATGTCTTAGAGCACTTGGATTGGTGGGTAGCATCCTGTAAAAACAGGTCGTTGATGTCCAGATGTCCTAGGACCAGAACAAGAGGACCGGGAGTGGCAGCTTCCTGCGCTGTGTGTAGACAGCGTCTGGCGTGACCCGTAGCTCTGCATTCCCAGAAGCCATCTGTGTGGTCCCGGTCAGAGCCGGTGCCGGGCCACAGTGGGATGTAGGCTCACTGTGGACATACCTGAGCCGTGCTGCTGCTTTCTCCTTTTTGAGAGAGAGAGTGAGAGTGCCCATCCTCTGGTTTACTCCCTCAAATGCCTATTACGCCTTCAATGGCCAGGGCTGGACCAGACCAAAGTAGAAGCCAGGGACTCAGCCCAGATCCTCTTCGTGGGTGACAGGGACCCAACTATGGGAGCCATACCTGCTGCTTTCTAGGGTGCAGGTTGGCAGGAAGCTGGCATTTGGAACCGAGCCAGAACTTGAACCCAGGGATTGCAGTATGGGATGCAGGCATCCCAAGTGGTGTGTTAACCACTAGGCCGAAGATCTGCGCCTCCATCCAGCTTCCTGGACCCGACCTCCTCCCTCGCCACACTGAGGGCTGTGCTGCTGTGTTCCCTCAGGAGCGGACTGGTGTGAAAATGGTCATGATCCAGGACGGCCCGCTGCCCACGGGGGCGGACAAGCCTCTTCGCATCACCGGAGACCCCTTTAAAGTGCAGGTAGGAAAGAGGATGTCAGGTGTCACGTGGTAACCCGGAACTTGCTGAAGGAACTCTGAGACTGGATGTTCCTTTCTTCAGGGGAGGCTGTTCTCCTACACCAGGGTTGGTGATGAACCTGCCTATATGAAGTTCATTCTGATTAAATGAGAAGTCGGCCCTCGTGTGCTGGCCGTGTCTCAGGTGCCCGGGAGCAGCGTCCTGGGCAGCACAGGGACTGCCTCCCCGGTGTGGGGGGTCTGTGGGGTGGCACTCAGCAGACACACTTTGGATTTGCTGACCTGTCGTCGGCTCGGTGCACGCTGTCTGGCTTGCATTGGCTGTTCTGCGTCTCGCTCTGTCAGCCGTTTTGCAAGCCCTTGGCTGGGGTTGGAGGAGAGCACAGGTTCCGGAGCCACGCAGGCTGGAGTGCCCTGAGCTTGCATCCTGCGTGTGGGCTGCCCGGGAGGAGGCCCCACATACTGGAAGCAGTGAGGGCTGAGTTTAGTCAGCGGGGGTGGCCCACCTCCTGCTGGTGCAGAGGGCACAGCGGCGTCTGTTCTCAGGGAGCTGCAGGCGCTGGACTTCCTGCCACGTCAGCTGCCTTCGCAGCGCCAGGGCCGTGCACCTTGGTGAGCCAGGTGCCATCCACAGCTGGTCCACTCAGGCAACATCGGACCCTTCCGCCGATGCTTCCCCTGCCGCACATTGGATGCTGGCGTGAGAGTCTGGGAGAGAGCCAGAGTGGGAGCGTGGCTCTGCCCTGAATCCATCAGCACACGTCTCCTAAGAATAACCGGGCCTGAGCGATCCCGCGGTAATCCGTCAGTGTCTGGTTGGACCCCTCCGGATGCCCGGTGACTGTCAGTGCTGTTTGGTGGTGGTTTTGTGTTCTTTCCACAGCCAGGATTTGGTCTTCGCACCCACGTTGCCTTGGGCTGTTAGGTGTAGTTGGCCCTGGTTGCAGACCCTGCCAGGAATGGGACAGGGGTGGCCTGGTGGGTGTGCGAGGTGGGCTTGTTACCAAGTGCGCGCTCATGGGAGAGGGTGGGTGAGGATGCACGAGGCAGTCCAGTGGAAACTGAAATATTTTAGCTAAGAAATAAGAATTCTGGGCGCTAGAAGCTGTTCTGTTCCCTTCTGGAGTGGCCGTGTGGAGCGAGGCCTTGGTGGAGGCGTCCGTCTTGTGCAGCTTTCTAACTGGAGCTCAGACAACCACCCTGCTGGAAGGGATGGCGACAGAAAGCACCTGAGGGCAGCGGGCACCACTGCTGACCTCCCCCGGGCGCGCTGACCGCGCTGTGCCTCAGGCGAGGCCGGCCCCACCCTGTGTGGTGCATTCTGGGCAGTGCAACGCGCACATTTCCGACTGGTGCGTGCCGCATGCCTGCTCTTCCAGCAGCCGGCCCAGCCCCTGCTGCCGAGCTGCCTGCCCCGCCGTGTGTAAGCCTCGCTGGGAGGCTTTCATCTTGAAATGTCACCAGTGTCCTCATCTCGTGTGTGTGTGTGTGTGTGTATTTCCCATAATGCCTTGTATTTGTGTTTATGCAGCAAGCGAGAGAAATGGTACTAGAGATCATCCGAGAAAAAGACCAAGCTGATTTTCGAGGCGTCCGCGGTGACTTCAGCTCGCGGCTAGGAGGCGGCAGCATGGAGGTACGCCTGCGCCCCCGGCTGGGGCAGACTGGGCTCAGCGAGGGTGCGGGTCATCCTTGTGTCTGCCTGCAGTCCTGAGCAAAATAGTCTTGTCTTGTCTGCAAAACCTTTCTTCTTCTTCTTCTTCTTCTTTTTTTTTTTTTTTTTTTTTTTTTTTTAGGTTTATTTATTTGTTTGAGAGGCAGAGAGAGAGAGGTCTTCCATCCACTGGTTCACTCCTCAGATGGCTGCAATGGTCAGAGCTGGGCCAGTCCGAAGCCAGGAGCTTCTTCCAGGTCTTCCGCACGGGTGCAGGGGCCTAAGGACCTGGGCCATTTTCCACTGCTTTCTCAGGCCCCAGCAGAGAGCTAGGACTTGAACCGGCACCCATATGGGTTGCAGGCACCACAGGTGGAGGCTTAACCCACTACGCCACAGCACTGGCCCTGTGGCTTATTCTTGACTTCATCTTTCACTATTTTGATCAAACTTCAGGCTTACTAGTTGCATTTAATAGTCAAGATTGTGCAGCTGTCAGGGCCAGCCTCGGGGCACAGCAGGGGAAGCCGCTGCCTGTGATGCCGACATCCCACGTGAGCGCTGCCTGTGATGCCGACATCCCACGTGAGCGCTGCTCTGCTTTCAATCCAGATCCCTGCTGTTGCGCCTAGGAAAGCAGCGGATGATGGCTCAGTGCTTGGGCCCCTGCACCCACATCCAGATGGAGGTGCAGGTTCCTGGCTTCAGCCTGGCCTAACAGAGTGAACAGCGGGATGAACGATGTCTCTCTTTCTCTGTCTCTCTAACTCTGACCTTCAAATAAAATAAACAAACATTAAATGACAACAACAACCACCATTGATCACACTATTGTTCCTAAGAGGAAGAACTATGCTGTGTTGTATCATTTGAGGAATGCACTGTAATGAAAACCGCACTGTCTTTTTTTTTTAATCTGACTTAAGCAGGTTCGTGGAAGCTCTGACGGGTCTGTCTGTCTGTGCCTAGGTGTCCGTGCCGAGGTTTGCTGTTGGGATTGTCATAGGGAGAAACGGAGAGATGATCAAGAAGATCCAGAGCGACGCTGGCGTGAGGATTCAGTTTAAACCAGGTTGGCTACCATGGGTCTCAGAAGCCCTTAGCCTTGCAAAGGGCACGGAGCCTCTGCCGGAGTCCAGGGCCTTCGTCACACCACGCACACCAGGGGCTGGGCATGGAATTAGCCGCTTATTTTGCTGCAACGTGTGTTTGGAGTCCACGTGTGACTTTCTCATGATCCGTGTCCAGGTGTCTCTGGCTCTTGTCTCTGAGTTGTGCTGCTTCGTAGCCTTTCTGTGGCCAGAATCCTTAGCCCAGGCGTCCCACGCTGTCTTTTCTGTCCTGGACTCTAGAAGTGGAGGGGAAGCAGCGTAGTTTCCCGCTTGTCACCCTGTTCAGTGTTAAAGGATGATTCTAGAAATACACCACCTGTTAATTCTGTGTCATGTAAGTAGAGGCCAGAAAGGACAAAGCGTTTTATAATTTTATGAATTTACCTTTAGTGTACAGTTCTCTGCATTGTGTTTTCCTCGTCTCTTTAAAGACAGGAGAGCATACCTTGGGCTAAGTTTTGGAAAATATCACCATAGCTAGACTCTTGTTCTTCACTTTTGTTTGATTTCTTTAATGGCATCTTTTTAAAGCTGGGTGTTTCTGTGAGAAGTGAGTATTGTCCGGGCATCGGGAGGATGTGTGTGTGTCAGCCCAGCCACGCCGAAGGCTCCCACGGGCTGGCGGCGTCCTCACCGCCTCATTGCACCCGGTGCAGACTGACCTGCATGTTAACTGGTCACAGCAGGGAGCGCAGTGCTGGAGCAAGTCTTGTGGGTTCTTTCCCTCAGCTTAGTATAGGAATAAAAAGCCAGGAAACACTTTGTAAAGAGGCAGAAACTTTTATTTGATTGGCAAGCAACAGAGAAAGCGTCTGATCAGAGAGGCGCCCAGGCGGAGTGACCGAGCGGACACTGGCTCTGAGGACGTGTCCCTGGTTTTTAAGGCTTTACTGTTTTTTCATTGGATCATTCTGTGGGGGCGTCCATCAGACAGGAGTTTCACAAACATGTGCAGGAGTTTCACATACGTGTATTAATTGGCTTGGGGCTCAAGGAGATAGCGGGGGTCTCCTGGAGACTGTCTCCCTGGGTGCTCGGCCCGCTCCTCTTCGAGCTCTGGGTGGAAGATTGCAGTTAACTTGAAGGTGTGGCTTCAGGCCGCAAGGTCACACGTGCAGCACCAGGAGCAGTTAGTGGGGGAGTGGCCGGTTGTCCTGGAGATGGGCGTTCCAGCCACGGCCGGCAGCCTGTTTGTGAGGGACGTTCTGCCTACGTGTGAGGCCCACAGACCCAGCCCCACTGGCCGGCCTCCCTGGGTCCCTCTGGCAAAGGCTTTGTCCTAATCCCTGCTCACCTGCTTCCACAGATGACGGCATCAGCCCAGAGAGGGCGGCGCAGGTGATGGGCCCTCCGGAGCGCTGTCAGCACGCGGCCCACGTCATCAGCGAGCTGGTTCTCACGGCACAGGTGGGTCTGGCGCTCGGCACTGCACAGGCTCCCCCAAGAATGGGAGCTCCAGGGGGCTCACTCTTTTTTTCGTAAGATAAGAGTTTCTTTAAAGTTAGAGAGAGATCTTCCATTCACTGGTTCGCTCACACAATGGTCAGAGTTGGGCCAGGCTGAAGCCAGGAGCCCGGAACTCCATCTGGGCCTCCCGCCTGGGTGGTATGGGCCCAAGGACTTGGGCCATCTTCCGTTGCTTTCCCAGGCTCGTTAGCAGGGAGCTGGATCAGAAGTGGAGTGGTCAGGACTTGAACCGGCACAGTGGAGCTAGCGAGGCTGCGGCAGCCACAGCGCTGGCCCCGAGCAGTCACTGTTAAACGTGATTCTGCTGCTTTTGGGGGCTGAACAAGCAGTTGTTCTTCACCTCCTTTTGTCCTCTGTTGGCCTGAGTGTGAGGGGTGCTGACACGCGCAGCGTCGACTGCACTGTTTCTCAGTGCAGTTAAGGTCCGCAGCCACACCTGGCCACGGCCGCTTGTGACACCTGATGAAGCGCGATGCGCGCTGGCCCAGAACCTTGGTGCAGCGTGTGTTAGCCACCGGGAGAAGTAGCCTGGCCCACACTCTAAGGCCCTAAAGAGAAAGGGGGGCCTGCGCTGTGGTGGGTAAAGCCGCTGCCTGAAGTGCCGGCATCCCATATGGGTGCCGGTTCTAGTCCCGGCTGCTCCTCTTTCGATCCTGCTCTCTGCTATGGCCTGGGAAAGCAGTAGAAGATGGCCAAGTCCTTGGGCCCCTGCGCCCACGTGGGAGACCCGGAAGAAGCTCCTGGCTCCTGGCTTCAGATCAGTGCAGCTCCAGCCATTGCAGCCATTTGGGCAGTGAACCAGCAGATGGAAGACCTCTCTCTGCCTCTGCCTTTTTGTAAATCTTTCTTTCAAATAAATAAATTTTTAAAAACAAAAAAGATTGGAGCACGAAGTTAAAAAAAAGAAAAGGTTGAGGGCCTCCACGTGGGGTTCCTGCCTGCCCACCCATCTCAGTGGGAATCTTGGACTGTTTGTGTAGATCCACATCCACACAGGGGATCCGCTCGTGCCCTCAGTGTAGATCCACATCCACACGGGGGATCCACTCCTGCTCTCCTCAGTGTAGATCCACATCCACGCGGGGGATCCGCTCCTGCTCTCCTCAGTGTAGATCCACATCCACGCGGTGGATCTGCTCCTCTCAGTGTAGATCCACATCCCCACGGGGGATCCGCTCATGCCCTCAGTGTAGATCCACATCCACACGGGGGATCTGCTCATGCCCTCAGTGTAGATCCACATCCACACGGGGGATCCGCTCATGCCCTCAGTGTAGATCCACATCCACACGGTGGATCTGCTCGTTCCCTCAGTGTAGATCCACATCCACGCGGTGGATCTGCTCATGCCCTCAGTGTAGATCCACATCCACGCGGGGGATCCACTCGTGCTCTCCTCAGTGTAGATCCACATCCACACGGGGGATCCACTCCTGCTCTCCTCAGTGTAGATCCACATCCACGCGGGGGATCCGCTCGTGCTCTCCTCAGTGTAGATCCACATCCACACGGGGGATCCGCTCCTGCTCTCCTCAGTGTAGATCCACATCCACACGGGGGATCTGCTCGTGCCCTCAGTGTAGATCCACATCCACACGGTGGATCTGCTCGTTCCCTCAGTGTAGATCCACATCCACACGGTGGATCTGCTCGTGCCCTCAGTGTAGATCCACATCCACGCGGGGGATCCACTCGTGCTCTCCTCAGTGTAGATCCACATCCACACGGGGGATCCACTCCTGCTCTCCTCAGTGTAGATCCACATCCACGCGGGGGATCCGCTCCTGCTCTCCTCAGTGTAGATCCACATCCCCGCGGGGGATCCGCTCCTGCTCTCCTCAGTGTAGATCCACATCCACGCGGTGGATCTGCTCGTGCCCTCAGTGTAGATCCACATCCACACGGTGGATCTGCTCGTTCCCTCAGTGTAGATCCACATCCACACGGTGGATCCGCTCATGCCCTCAGTGTAGATCCACATCCCCGCGGGGGATCCGCTCGTGCTCTCCTCAGTGTAGATCCACATCCACACGGGGGATCCGCTCCTGCTCTCCTCAGTGTAGATCCACATCCACGCGGGGGATCCGCTCCTGCTCTCCTCAGTGTAGATCCACATCCACGCGGGGGATCCGCTCGTGCTCTCCTCAGTGTAGATCCACATCCACACGGGGGATCCACTCCTGCTCTCCTCAGTGTAGATCCACATCCACGCGGGGGATCCGCTCGTGCTCTCCTCAGTGTAGATCCACATCCACGCGGGGGATCCATCACTCCTGCTCTCCTCAGTGTAGATCCACATCCACACGGGGGATCCACTCCTGCTCTCCTCAGTGTAGATCCACATCCACACGGGGGATCCATCGCTCCTGCTCTCCTCAGTGTAGATCCACATCCACACGGTGGATCCGCTCATGCCCTCAGTGTAGATCCACATCCACACGGGGGATCCGCTCCTGCTCTCCTCGGTGCACCTGTGATCGGCGTTAATCCTGGTGTGAAAGAGCGCTCCCGAGTTGGAAGCGTGGACGAGTGCTTGGCTCGAGTGTGTGGCAGCGATGACGTCTGCGAATCAGCGCCGGGGCAGTGCCAGTGCCAGTGGAGCCGTCCCCAGACTCACTGCTTCCTTCCCAGGAGAGAGATGGCTTTGGCGGCCTGGCGGTAGCCAGGGGAAGAGGCCGCGGCCGAGCAGACTGGAGCATGGGGACCCCGGGCAGCATCCAGGAGATAACGTACACGGTTCCGGCAGATAAGTGTGGGCTCGTCATAGGCAAAGGTAAGCGCGTCTGCCAGCGTGCAGCACCTCCCGCTGTCATAGCTGGGGCGGGTGGGGGGACGACAGGTCACGCCCACCCCCGCACAGCCCAGACCAAGGGGGCCTGTTGGCGCCTGGCTCTCCTCCCAGGTTGCCGCTCACCCTGCCGCCAGGATGAAGAGGCCATAAAGCAGGACCCGCTGGAGCAGCTCCGGCTGCTGGGCGTCCTGCGGGAGGCAGGCGGCCCGGCGGGCCCTGACAGACTCACAGGGGGCAGCTCTGGAAGCCTGCTTCCTCTCGGTCTTGCTGGCCTTGGTCCTGCGCACGTGCCCATGGTGGCGTCTGGGTTGAGGCCCTGGGCGGGAGCACTGCTTTCTGTCCTGCAGTGAGAAGGGCTCCCCCGGCCGCCACAGGCGACCCCACCAGAGCTGGGTTTTGTGCTGGCCTGCATTGCCTACCTGACAGCACCTGGAGGAAACACAGCCCGTCTTCTCTCCGCTGCTCGAGGGGTGCTCATACTACAGGGAACACGGTTTGGGGGTGTCCACGCAAGACGCGAGGTGGCCGCAGCCTGTCCTCGGCGGCCGGGGCAGTGTCCCTCCCCTTTGTGCCTCTCCTGGTGCCGTGTCCTCATCAAGGTGACCAGCTCGCCGCTGGCAGGAGCTAGGCAGGTTTGTTTCCTTCTCTGGTGGGCATCCGTTGCAAGCTGCTCGGGGCCACGCCACGCCACGCCACACCACGTGCCACTGGCCCTCCCCTGGACTGCCCGGAGACGGGATCCAGTCGGCACCTTCCCTGGTCTTTGGAAGCCGTTGGTGTTGAAGGTTTTCGCTTGAGAGCGTGGTTTCTGTAGAGGCTGCCGCGGCCTCACCAGCTCCACTGTGCCGCTTCCCAGGGGACCCCCGGTGCTCGCAGGCCAGCCCCTCCCAGCGTGTCCACCGTCATCCCACGTGGGGCCCAGAGGGCAGCAGCCGCTGACCTGTCCCTAGATGCTAATAGCGGCCTCAGAAGTCCGTGGGGACGACCTCCCCGGGGCTGCCGCACGCGCCCCAGGCTGTGAGGTCTTCGCTTTTCTTGGTAGAGTCTGTGGATGAAGGAGAGGCAGCCGCACACGGTCAGGCCCCTCTCTCCCGGCTCTGGCCTCGGACAGACACGCAGCCTGCCTGGGCCCCTGCTGGATTTCCATGATAAACACAGTAACATTGACAGATAGCGTGGCCAGCCCTGCTCTTGTCAGCCAGGCCTTTTAGCAGATTTGATTAATTGCTTTACGATTTCACGTCTAGCCGGGGGCCCCTGGTGGTCGCCTCTGCCCCCCGTCAGGGGGAAGAATGGAGCAGGCTGCTGAATGGTCTGTGGACAGCCACCATGTGCCAAGCTGGTGACCTCATTTGGAAGGAAGATGAACTTAAATTAACTCCTTCCGGCCCCATGCGGTTCTGTGGCGCCTCCTAGCCTTATTAGCATGCTCCCAAGGCCTCCAGGCGGAGGGCCCCGGGCTGCCAGTCCCTGTGCTGGAGGGGACGGGAGGCCGGTGCCCTCCTCTGCTCCTGCCTGCAGACAGGGTGGCATCTGAGGGCTGGGTGTGCCTGTGGCAGTGGCCAGGGGCGAAGCTGCTCGCTTGGCCTGGGGCAGGAATGGTGAAGCTGTGACATCTTAGTGAAGGGCCAGAGAGGTGCTGGGCGTGTGCTGTCCCCAAGACACGCCTGTCTGGCAGGGTGGGGGAGGCAGCCCGCTCTTCTGATTGGCCTTTAAATTGAAAACCTCACTGAACTAAAGCCAACACACCGCCCCAGCTGACCCTGAGCAGAGCCGTGTCCAGATGCTGTGTGTGCCCCCACCCCGGCCCACCCACTGGCTGGTGCTGCCTTCCGGCATGAGCAGACCGAGGCCGCGGCCCTTGTAGGGGGCTGTGTTGGTGCGGCTTTTCAGCCATGGGGGTGTGGCAGGGTTGAGAGGGTGTCCCCTGGGGTGCAGTTTCAGGCTGGCTGGACCCCGGCGTGCAGGGAGGGCCAGCCCCACACAGGCCCTCGCCCGGCACTCCTGCTGCCCTGTCCTAGGGTTCTGGTTCCGCACGTTTCCGGTGCTCTCCAGTTTTCCTCCGTCTGCCCCTGCCCAGTTGCGCAGGGCTGATCTGTAACTTGTGTGCATTTTCAAAAGAAGAGTCAGACCATTGTTACCCCAGGGAAGCTTTTGTGACACAAATTTCATTAAGAGACTGGGACTCTTGCAGGTTTTTCAAAGAGCCCAACTAAATTTTCGTTCGCCCGCCCCACCCAGGCCTCTGTCTAGAGCCAACCCTCGCCCCTCCACAGAGAGGACTCCAGGCACTGTTGGGGCCGGGCCGGTGGCTGTCTGACCATGCAGAGGGGCAGAGCGCCCTGGCCTGTGCCCAGTGAAGGCCTCCGTGGTGCCAGGGAGGGGCCGTCCGGTTGCCGTTCTTGTGCTGAGAAAGCTCCGGGCCCTGGCGCTGGGCACACAGCCTGTGGCTGCCACGTGGTGTCCCAGCGCAGCCTGGCTCTGGGCGAGGCCAGCGGCATGCCACACAGCTGCTCCTGGCGAGAGCCAGCTGAAGCCGGTGGCCGGTGCTGGCGGCCCCAGAGGACCCACCCAAGCTTCGGTGCCACTTACAGCTCCTCTCTTCTGCCTCCAGGGGGTGAGAACATCAAAGGCATCAACCAGCAGTCGGGGGCACACGTGGAGCTTCAGCGAAACCCCCCTCCCAACACGGACCCCACCCTGCGGGTCTTCACCATCCGGGGCGTCCCCCAGCAGATCGAGGCGGCCAGACACCTCATCGACGAGAAAGTGGGCGTACGTACAGGGCCCTCCCCAGCCGCCTTGACCGTCGCCGCGTTTCCTCTTACGTCCGAGGTGCCTGTGCTCCCCAGAGCCCTGTACTTCCGTGCCCTCCTGTGCTTCCTCGTGTTGCATGAGGGCCGCACACACACCCCTGCCCCGCCACGCTGTGGCAGGGGCAGGCAGGGGGCAGGCAGGAGACCCAGGGAAGGCCAGGCCCAGGCTCCGAAGCAGCCAGAGAAGCCTCTGGCAGGAGCCGTCGGGGCCCCGCCCGTGCCCCGCAGGCTTAGGTGAGCAGGGCAGAGCCTCCCCACGCTGCCCGCCCCCGCAGGCAGTGCTCACTGACTCTGGCTTTAGTTTCAGGCGCCTCAAAGCAGATAAAGAAAGGGAGTGTTGATGGAGGACAGATTGGCCACTGCTCACCTCAAGGGGGACGTAGAATGGCAGAAAGAGCCGTGGGCCAGCCTGAGTTGACGGACAGTCAGCAGGTTGGTCCCTCGCCCCAGGGTGGCGCGCCAGGGCCGCGGCGGGGTCGGTCACTCGAGGGGCGGAAGCCACCTCTGCAGACCTCCTCCGCCGTGGGAAGGAAGGCTAGCGCGAGTGCTGAGGCCTCTTCCCCAACTTGCCTTCGTCTCCCGGAAGCTGGAGTCGGCCTGGGGCGGGGCCGGGCAGAGGGCGGAGGTGCGTGCGTCCAGCAGGAGTGAGGGCCCTCTCTGTGCCCGTGCAGGGGACCAGTCTCGGAGCACCAGGAGCCTTCGGACAGAGCCCGTTCGGCCAGCCACCCACCGCACCCCACCAGAAGTGAGTCCTTTGCACCTGCGTGGAGGAGCTCACTCCTCCGGAGATCCTCCGCCTGCTCTCCAGCGATGGCCTGGGCACGGCAGCCACCCACGGCCTGCCGGCTCCAGCGGGCGGGACGCAGGGTCTCCCCTCGCCGGTGGCCTGCAGCGCGCTGACCCGGTGCCACCCGGGGTGGAGGGGCGTCCTGCGGCAGCCTGGGCCCTCCAGCTGACTCCGGTTTGCTTTTTGTCTCTCACAGCACCTTTCCTCCCAGGAGCTCTGGCTGCTTCCCAAACATTGCTGCTAAAGTGAACGGAAACCCCACAGCGCCCCCGTGAGGTAGGCGAGCCCTCTGCACCCGCAGGCAGGGCCGCTGGACGGGGGGGGGGGGGGGGGGGGGGGAGCAGTGAAGCGGCGGACCCGGGGGGGGGGGGGGCTTGTCCCACGCTGGAACGAGTGACTCTCTGTCGTCCACAGTGGTCCTCCGGCCTTCCTGACGCAGGGCTGGGGCAGCACCTACCAGGCGTGGCAGCAGCCCACACAGCAGGTCCCAAGTAAGTAACTCGGGAGGACGGGTGTGCACACCCTCCCGGGAGGCCTGGCCATTAGGAAGTGGCCCCCGCAGAGATGTCGGGGTGCTGTGGCCTCTTCCTGGCTGGAGCCGTGCCCCGCCGCGCCCTGCTCTCCCAGCGTCTCCTTCAAACAAGGCTCTTGCTGCTCCTGAACTTCCCAGAAAGCAGAGAATTAGCTCTGCCGAGCGGCACCGCCAGGAAAGCTGGGCTCACGCCCTCGCCCTGCTCCCCGTCCCCCGTCGAGCTTTGGGGGTCCTGGGAGGTCTCAGGCTGCGCTGTCAGTGAAGTGGAAGGCCCGGGAATCTGTCGGTCTGGGACGCCACCGCCCGTGCCTCTGGGCTTCTCCCACCCTCCTGAGCCTTCTCTCCTCTGCTGGGGTGGGGTGGGCTCAGGGTGGGTGTCCAGGATTCGCTGTGGACATCTCGCACGCCCCGGCCCTGCGCCGTTGAGTTCCCTCCGTCTCCACCTCACTCCTCGCTCCCCAAGGGTGGCGTGCTCAC
Organism: Lepus europaeus; assembly: GCF_033115175.1. NCBI lineage: Eukaryota > Metazoa > Chordata > Mammalia > Lagomorpha > Leporidae > Lepus > Lepus europaeus. The sequence goes on along the minus strand of NC_084838.1, from coordinate 4,515,518 downwards.
AGCGCAGGGTCAGTACCAGAGCGCTAGGTGCTGTCGGGATCGGAGGGCATTGGCAGGGATTGAGTCCAGAGTGGCCCGTTGAGCTGGGCGGCTGCCCCCGGGGCCAGGGCACGTGGGTGAGTGAAGGAGTCGGGACGCGCCTGCGCCTTGTGAGCGTTGCTCTGTGTACCCCGGGGGTCTCCTGCCCGCTGCCCGTGTCAGGCGGCAGAGTTGGTGCCGCCCCTTGGTCATCCTGGTCTTTCAGCCTACTCTGGTGCCGGCCCCTCCTCTTCGCGGCTTCTCTCTCCATGCTTCCTCCCTGGCCCCCGGCATGGGGGCTGACCACTCCTCCCCCCCACCATCCTGGGCCACCTGCCTCAGAGCCAGCCTCTGCCAGGAGCCCGTCCCGCCTCCTGCTGCCGACGGTGGCTCTAAGGGAAGCAGAGACATCGGAGGGTGTTTGTGGGCCAGCCGTGGCCTTGGCACAAGGAAGGGTCCTGGCCCCCGTGGGCTGCCGCCCGCCCCAGGTCTCTGCACTGGGCGGCCTGTCCCTGCCTGAGGGAGCCTGCAGCCGCTTGGGGGTCAGGTGCTGTCGGCCCCTGCTCTGGGGGGGCATCGCCTTCCCGCCGTGGCCCCCACCTTGGCTGCAGTGCGCACAGTCGCCCTGCGTGTTCCCTGCCATCCTGCTGGCACAGAGGCCCAGCCATCGCCGTGGATCCGAGGGCCAGGAACACCCTCTCCATTCGAAGGCCCATCCGAGGGGCCTGAGGCACCCAGCTGGCCTGCCGCTCGCATCTCTTTCTGAGGGGGACTGTGGTGCTCGGGCCAGCCTTGCCGCCTTCCCCGGCCGGGCCTGGGGAGCAGGCCCTGGGCTGCTGCAGGGTGCGGTCGCACGGGGCCCAGGCGGTGAGGAAGCCGGGGGCCTGACTGCCTTTGTATTCACACAGGCCAGCCGAGCCAGCCGCAGAGCAGCCAGCCCGACTACAGCAAGGCCTGGGAGGACTATTACAAAAAGCAGAGTGAGTGCCCGGCGCCAGCCTTGGCTCTCGGCTCTGCATCACCTTCCTGTGTGACCAAACCCGCTCACCTCCATCCCCTCCCCACTGCTGTGGTGGAGGCAGGCATGGCCCCGAGGGGCGTGGGCCGCGGTCCGGCTCCCGAGAGAAGCCGTGGCCCTCGGGGAGGGCACCCGAGGCCGCAGCAATGCCGGTGGCTTGCTTCCGGCCGGGCTGTCGGAGCTGAGCCAGCTTGCGGGGAGCTGGTGTGTGCAGGGCCTGTGTGCGTGCAGGGTGTGGGCAAAGGAGCAGAGGACCAGCCGGCTGCACGCGGGCCTGAGGAGGGAGCTGTCCGCGGACTTAGGCCGAGCGCTGGGAGCAGCGGGCCAGGCAGGCAGAAGCAGGGAAGGCGAGCGGAGGGGGTGTCTCCAGAGCAGAGGGCCCGGCCGCGCCGGCAGCTGCCCGTCGGGGGCCGCCGCTCCCGAGTAACGCGTGTTTCTCCTGTGTCACCAGGTCACGCAGCCAGCACCGCTCCACAGGCCAGCTCCCCGCCAGACTACACGATGGCCTGGGCCGAGTACTACAGACAGCAGGTCGCCTTCTACGGGCAGACGCTAGGGCAAGCTCAGGCCCACAGCCAGGTCTGTAGCCCGTCCCCAGCATGTGGCCGCCTCTCTGGACAGGCTAGTGCTGCCCCGGTCAGCAGGGGGCAGCGGGAGGGCGAGGCCGTGCCCTGCAGCTGGGCAGGGCAAGATGGAGTGGGGCGCCCTGTCCAGTGAGAGTCATTGAAGTGAGGAGAGCCCAGTGTCCCCGCAGGCATGTGTCAGGTGACGGGATGCCGGCCAGGTCCCCAGGGACAGCCGCTTCCTCTGCCCCTTGGTGGAAACTTCCGTGGGTCGGGCTGGCAGTGACCGGGACAAGTGCGGCTCACGCCCCTCCGCGTCCCCTGCCCAGTGTCCCCAGCAGGAAGAAAGGCCCCAGAGCTGCCCTCCAAGGGGTTTGGCCCAGGCAGATGCCGCGCCCCGGCTCACGGCTGCTCCCCTTCCTCCCGCAGGAGCAGTAGAGGGGCGCCCTGGCCTGGCTCCCCCCGGAATCAGTGTGAAAGCCTGTTTGTCACAGGGGTTTTCAGATTTGCAAACCTTTTGATGAAGAACCTTTGTTTTCTTCTGTGAAACACTATATTTAGATTAACAGAATTTTTCTAAAAATCGATAAAATTAGCTACTAAAAATTGCTGATAATTTCTGTTTCATCATTTTGTTTGCCGTCAAGCGTGTGAGCGCGGCTCCCGCGGGGCGGTGCCTGCGCCGGGCGCCCCGGGCCTCCATGGGACATTTCAGGATGGTGTTTTTTGTTTCGCTTCGGTTTTTTTCCCGTCTTTTTATTTACAGTTTTTTTTCTGTTGCAACAGAAAGTGGCTTGGAAGTCTTAGGTGGTATGTAACAAATTCTTTTTAGAAATTTTTAAACAGTATTTAAATATTCTTAAATGTGTAAATTCATTAAATGTTTTACTTCTAATTTCTTGTATCTTGACTGTCTGGTTTTATTGCATTTTTTAAAAACTGAACTATTATGTATTGTAATTAATTATGTGAACTCTGAATCGAGACAGATCATTGTGTCGCTGTCCAAGGGCGGGGCGTCTCTAGGTCTGTGGACTTCGCGGTCGCGAGGCGGTGGTGTCCGTGCGTCCCTGTGCCGCGCATGCGTTGTGTCCGTGTCTCCACTGCTGGGTGCAGTTGTGTCTAAGACCTCCAAGCTTGTGTTAGAAACAAAACCAACCTTTCTCTATTCTCTCAGAAATATAAATACTGTTATTTTTAATATTAAAAAGAAATTCAATATAACTTTTAACAGACACTGTGGAACCTTAAACCGTATAAAATGTAGTAACTATTTTTTAATTCCAAGGTGTTTCTTTGCTTCTTCCTTTTAAATATTTTCTTAATATTTGTCAGATTAACTAGATGAATAAATAAATCTAGTATTAACCACAGTATGAATTAAATAATTTTTGATTTAATAAAAGGGATATGATTTCCAGTGTTTACTGTAGTGCTCTTGTACAGATAACATGTATTTTTAAAGGAAAAAGCGGAACTGAAGCTATTTTTTCTTGGATTTTTCATTGACCTGAGGGAACAACATTCCGTTTGAAACGTACTGGGTTTTTCTCCTTATTTTCCTTATAATGCTTGAAATGTCTAACTATTAAAAATGGCAATTGGGAAAATGTTATGCATGTTGTTTTAAAAGTGTTCTTTTTATTTGACTGACAATTCATTTTACACTCTATATAATAAAATTCCCACAGCCGTCTGTGGGCCAAGTATTTCCCGTCTCTGCGTTTGCTCGTTCCCGCCGGCCTCTGGGCGTCTCTCGGCGGCCCGGCCCGCACTCCACGCTGGAGCAGAGGCGCTGGCATCAGGTGGAGCGGGAGGAGGGTTTGGAGGGAGCGCTGCCAGGCCGGCACCGTGCCTGGTGACAAGTCTGCGCTGTGTCCCTGACCCCTTCCCCGGCACCGGCCGCCTTCCCTGGCCCACGCAGGTGCATCCTCTCAGCCTGGCCCGTGTGCCCCTGGCTGGGCGCCCCCGATCCCGGCCCCAGCCCCAGCGCTCACCTGCGGCTGCCACGGTGGTGTGAATTTTCAGTCCCATGCCCACGACGGGGCACTGTGTCGCTAGGAGAGCTGGGCGGAGCCAGCCAGTGGTGGACGCGGGGTGTCTTGTCCACAGGCTCTAAGTTCGGGGAGTCCTGCGGTTTCGGGACACACACAACAGGGCCCAGGCCTGGGGAGGTGTGGAGGAGTAGAGGTCGGCCCCGACTTCTCTCTCCTCCCCCTCCAGCTCCCGAGCCTGGCCGGCCTTCCCCTTCGGCCTCGTGTGTGTGTGTGTGTGTGTGTGTATGTGAGCTGAGAGACAGCCCCGCCCGGGTCCCGACGCTGCAGGGAGGCAAAAACAGATCAGTGGCTCCTGGAGGCCCAAAAGGGGCAAGCAGGGCGGCCCAGCTGCGGCCGCCGCGGGCCTGTCGGGAGCCGGAAGACAGGCAGGAGATGTGGCATCTTTAACTACACCTCTAGAGAATCGAGTTTGACGTTGAGAAATTGAACAGTGAAAGCCATGGGTGGGGGCCGGGCCAGGCAGGCCGTGCTCGCTGATGGCGGTAATGGGAGCGGGGAGAGGGCATTACGGGGAGGACTTCCTTCTAATTCATCTTCCAAGCTCCGTGCCAAAACAGCATTTGGCATGGTTCACAGGGAGCGATTGTGTGATAATGAACCCTAAGGTGTCCCTTAATTGAAGACTGAGCTTTGCGGTTTGTGCCAAGAGTCATAAATGGCACACGGGCTTGCGGGAGGATGCATTTTCTTAAATGTATCGGTAAGTACAGATTAGCGCTGTCCCCAGTGAAATGCCCATACTATAAATTATGGAAATCTCGCTCGCTCGCTCTCTGATGCAGTCTTATGGGGGTGGGGGGGGTGCCGGCCAGGAGGCGGGGGAAAGTTTGCAAGCGTCTGAAATCTGGCCCCTCATCACCATGGCGCCTGCGGACAGGTTTTCCTGGGCAGTCTGATGTCCGGCAAGGTTGAAGTGCTTGGAAGGAGCCAGGCTTGGCGGTCACGTTCCATTAAGAAAGCTGCGTGGTCATCACCGAGAGGGCTGGCTGTGTGCGGGGCGGGGCCCGGCCAGGCCGGCCCCACCCTAAAGCTTGTCCCTGGCTTGGAGGCGTCTCTAACCAACCGGCCTCCGTCCATAACGCCAGCCTCGAGTCAGGCCAGAGGCCTGCCTGTCTCCCGTGTCCATCCCGAGTGGTACCATCCGGGACCCTGGGGGAGCCTGGTCCAAGCGGGCACTGGACACCACGGAGCCACAGCTTCGAGCCCGTGGGCCCAGCTGGGGTTTTTCAGATGGGCTAATGCAAATGGTCCTGATAGACTCTTGGAGATTAATGGCCAGAAAGTGGCTCGGCGCTCGATTCCGCAGGGGCTGCCGGCCTGGCCCGTGCGCTGCAGTGCAGGGGAAGTGGGCGAGCACGCTGGCTTCCGTCTCAGGACCTGCCTCGAGCAGCTGCCGCGGGCGGCCAGGCCCTAACCAGGCAGCTCTGCACCCTGGAGGGGGGGACGGCCCTCTTCTCCCCCTCGGAGTAGAGCCTGGGCACTGCCCTTTCGCACTCACGCAAGCGTGCAGGGCCGGTTCTGGGCCAAATTCCACGCTGCTCACTGAGGGTTCCACGCTGCTCTTTGGGGCTTCCGTGCAGTGGGGGGGGCACTGCCCACAGGGAGCTCGGTCTTCCGTGGCCACCCACACCGGGCCTGCAGGTGCACCGAAGTAGACCGTGCTCTCCAGTTCTGTACTTGGCAGTTCTCCTACTCACAGCAGCTTAGGGGTAACCCTGGAATTCACACGGCGGGGGGGGGGGGGGGTGTTTCATGGTCATCTAGGCCCCCAGTGCACACACTCCCGGCTGCAGCCAAGCAGGCGGCCCGCTCTGCCTGCCCGACTCGGCTTTCCTGCTGTAACCAAGGGTCCACGTGGCTACTCAGCGCCACATTTTCTGCAGTTCGGCGCGTGGCTGGTGAGAACTCAGGACCCTGGGCCTGGGGCACTCCTGAGTCCAGGCCGAAATCACAGAGCCACTGGACGTCAGCTTAAAGAGAATGAACCAAAAATATAGGGGACCTCGCGGTTCAGCTCCTGAGCGCCTGGGTTTGATCCGGAATCCAGCTTCGTGCAAATGCACACCCTGTGAGGCGGTGGTGACGGCTCCAGGGACTGGGTCCCTGCCACCCACGTGGGGGACTGGGACGGAGTTCCTGGCTCCTGGCTCGGTCCCATCTGTTGCAGGCACCTGGGGAGCAAACCAGCAGATGGAAGCGCTCTCTCTGTGTTTCTCTCCATTTGTCAAAGGACATTTAAAGACGAGTTTTTCTTTTTGTTTTACCAGAAGCGCACACCAAACATTCCATATGAACAGGCTGGCACTGCTCGGGCAGCCCCGGCTGCCAGGAGCCTGACCTCGGGTCTCGCTGCTCTGCTGGGTCCCTGCTGACCCCGGCTTGGAAGTCCAGTGCCACCGAGGTGGTGTTGGGGGGTGGGATGCTTAGGGGTGACTAGTTCAGGACGAGGGGTTCGTCCTCCTCAGGGAAGCTGCTTGTGATAAAGTATGACAGGCAGCTCCTCCCACTCCGTGTCTTCCCCACACCCCTGCTTGACCCCTCCATGAGACCCGGAGTCAGCGCCTTGTCCTTGGACTTCCCAGCCCCAGAACTGGGAGTCAAAATGAATTTTTAGTCTTTTTTCTTCTTCTTCTTCTTTTTTTTTTTTTTTTTGAAAGGCAGAGAGACAGACTGAGAGAGATCTCCCACTGCTGGCTCACTCCCCAACCACCCACAACACCCAGGGCTGGGCCAGACCAAGGCCAGGAGCCAGGAGCTCCACCCGGGTCTCCCACGAGGGTGGCAGGGACCCATGTCCTTGAGCCATCATCTGCTGTCTCCAGGGCGTGCATTAGCAGAGAGCTGGAACTGGAAGCAAAGCCGGGACTCAAACCCAGGCACTCGGACGTGGGCTGCGGGCATCCCGAGCGGCGACTTAACCTCTGTGCACCATCTTCTATTTTTTTTTTTTTTTTATTTACTTGAAAGGTGGAGTTGAGAGAGAGGGAGAGGGGGAGGGGAAGGGAGAGAGAGAGAGAGAGAGAGAGAGAGAGAGAATTCTTCCATCTGCTGGTTCACTCCCCGATGGCCGCAATAGCTGGAGCTGAGCCAATCCAAAGCCAGGAGCTGGGAGCTTCCTCTGGGTCTTCTACATAGTTGCAGGGCCCCAAGCACTTATGCCATCCTCTGCTGCTTTCCCAGGCGCATTAGCAAGGAGCTGGATCGGAAGTGGAGCAGCCAGGACTCAAACTGCTCCCGCCCATATGGGAAGCTGGCACTGCAGGCGGCAGTTTCACCTGCTGTGCCCCAGCACCAGCCCCCTGTCTTCTGTTCTTTGTAACTCATGCAGTGTCAGCTGCTGTGCTACAGCAACAGAAAACAGGCTGGACCTGCCTCAGGAGCAGAGAGTTCACAGAGTGTGTCTTCCCAGAGACTGTCCAAAGTCACCTCCACGAAGAGCCAGGGTCCCTGTCTCCTCCATCCCTTTGAGGACAGGGTTGTTCTCGTCTGTGGCAGAGATGAGGAAATTTGCTGAGCAGGCAGGTGCCCGGGACGCCCAGCAGGTTCAGCCCGGCAGGGGCAGCAGGAGACAAGGTGTGGATGTGTGGACAATCAGGCCTGGGTCTGAGCCTCTGCCTCGCAGAGCTCCCCCGTGAACGAAGGTGAGGTGTTCAATGCCCCAGGCCCCCCTGTACCTCCTGATCCCCGCCCCTACCCTCTGCCACAGGTGCGGGGATCATAACCCTGGCCGGTGCACGGCTGAAGGGCGCTCAACACCGAGATCCTGGGGGGGGGGGGGGGGGGACTCAGAGAGAGGCTGCTGGCAGCGGTGAGTGAGTCCGGACTTCCGACTGCTGTGTGGCTTCCTCTCCGCCGTGAGGCCAGGCTCTCCCCTGGAGTCACAGCAGCTGAGTCATCAGGAACAGCCCCAGCTGGCAGGTGAGGCAGCTCTGGGACCCCATGTGCTGCTGTGTGCGATAGACGTGTGGCCAGGGGCTGGGTGGGTCAAGGCTATGCAACTTTGGCCACCCAGGACACTGAGGGGTGTCCTACCTTGGGCACTTTGTAAAGGAGTCTGTGACCTTTGGGTCTCTCCCACCTTGCATCAGATTGTCTAATCTTGACTTCCCTGAGGAATCGGTGCCTTGGCCCTTGACCGGAGACCCAGAGCCTCCAACTGTCCAGCTGTCACTCACTGCCAGCCATTCTGCCGAGTCCACCATAAGCCCCAACTCCCATGGACCTTCTGTTCCCGGGGGTGGGGGGGGCACAGTCAGGAGCTCTGGGCTGCAGCTCTGGGTTTAAGAGAAAGAGAATAATAAAGACCGGGTGGTGGCAGGAAGGGAGGATGGCTTTGTTCTCAGCTCTGCCATCCTCCCACGGGGTCACCTGTCCACGTGCAGGTGTTCAACGGTTCTTCTCCAGTGCTGCCTCCTCTTGTGTCAGGGGCAGGGAACAAGACTGGGACAGCCGATTAGTGTGTGACTTGAGCAGGTCACATCTGTCAGTCTCACTCTCCCTTCCTTGAGACTACTCTACACACACAGGTGCATTTCCAAGCCGTGTTAGGCTGGAGCCAAGGGTTCCCAGTTATTTGATTCAAATTTCAATAAAGTATATTTAAATGGTTTCATTATAGTTTTTAACACATACACTCAAGGACATTATATGAGGCATGACCATGTCACCAATCCTTGTCCTTGTCCATGTGCCAACCCAATGCTGTGTCAATGACCGGACAGTCAGGGCAAGCCCTGCAGCTTTGTTATATCTCAAAGTTGGCTTGGCTCTGCCCAGTCCCTTGTGGTTCTATGTAAATTTTAGAATCAGATTGTTGCTCCTCTATCCCCCATCAGAAATACTTTATAACTTGCTGGAATTTGGATTGGCATTGCATTAAGTCAACAGATCAACTTGGGAATACTGAGTCTCCAATCCATGAACATGGTATGTCCCTTCTTTGGTTTAGTTCTTTGCCTTTTCTCTGTTTTGAGTGTTTATCAGTGTAGAGGGCATACACATGTTTTCTTCCATTTGTTCCTGCACTTGACTGCATTTTTCATTTATTCCTTGCCAGTTACAGAAATATAATTTATTTTCATATGTTAACCTTGATTCCAATGACTTTGCTTACATTCACTTATTAGCTCTTTTCAAAAAAAAAAAGATTTATTTATTTGAATGTCAGAGTTACACAAAGAGAGAAGGAGAGGCAGAGAGAGAGAGGTCTTCCATCCACTGGTTCACTCCCCAGTTGGCTGCAACGGCCAGAGCTGCGCCTATCGAAAGCCAGAGCCAGGAGCCAGGAGCCAGGAGCTTCTTCCGGGTCTCTCACATGGGTGCAGGGGCCCAAGGACTTGAGCCATCCTCCACTGCTTTCTGAGGTGCATTAGCAGGCAGCTGGATAGGAAGTGGAGCAGCCGGGACTCAAGCCAGCGACCCTGTTTTCTCACTTATTTACCCAGCACACCACAGCACCAGCCCCGTCTATCGCCATCTCTGTTCCGTGTCTTTGACTCTGAGTATTTCCCCTGATTTTTTCTCAGACCTTCCGTCTCCACTTCCATCACACAGCTCTTCTTGTATGTTGTCCGCGTTCTCCGCCAGAGCCCTTAGCCTGCACCATCACTGCCCTGCGTTCCAGCCCTGGTGTCACATCTGAGCTGGTTCACGTCACTGTGTTGCCTCTTCCAGGTCTGCTAACCCTTGCCCTTTGGCATGATTTGCAATTCTTTGTTGAAAACTAGATGTGCTGGGGCTGGTGCTGTGACGTAGTGGGTTAAGCTGCCGCTTGCAACTCCAGCATCCCATACGGGCATTGGTTCGAGTCCCTGCTGCTCCACTTCTGATCCAGCTCCCTGCTAATGTGCCCGAGAAAGCAGTGGAGGATGGCCCAAGTGCTTGGACTCCTGTCGCCCACAGGGGAGACTCGGATCGAGTTCTATGCTCCAGCCTTCAGTGCAAGGCTGTGCCTCCCGCTCTCAGTGGCTGGAGGGGCCAGCAGTGTCCGGTTCTCTCCTGAACCTGCTTGTGTCTCCATGGTGGCTTTGGACTTTTCTAAGCCTGTCCTCCCTGGAGCTGTGATCCTGTGACTGCTACAACTCTGTTCCTACAGCTGAGGTGTGGAGGGTGTGGAGCCACTGGCATTTTAAAAAATCAGTCAATTAACACTTTTGAAAGGCAAAGAGACAGAGCTCTCCCACCTGCTGGTTCACTCCCCCGGTGCTTGTAGCAGTAGAAGCTGGGCCAGGCCAAAGCCAGGTACCAAGAACTCCAACTGGGTCTCCCACCTGGGTGGCACCTGCTACCTCCCACGATCTGCATTGCAGGAAGCTGGAATGGGAGCAGAGCCGAGACTCAAACCCAGACACTCAGATGTGGGATGCCTACACCAAACCCCCCCACTCTGCCATCTCCTGGTGAAGAGTCAGTCTCCCTGCAGGCCCAGGTGTCAGGGCTATGACCTGCACTAGGGACCCTGTGAGGCGGCCCTTTGTCCCCTGCCTCCTCCTCCCTTCTCTCCCCCTCCCCTGCTGGAGAGCCCTGGACTGTGGTCCCCAAGACTTTCTCCCTCTGGTGCCAGGTCAAGGTCAGCCTCCGGAAGCTGCCCTTGAGGTGCCCCCACCACCAGCCTGCGGCTCCACTCACATTCCCAAATGCCCACCATAACTAGGGCTGGACCAGGCTGAAGCCAAGAGCTCAGAACTCCATCCAGGAGCCCAATTGCTTGAGTCATTCCTGCTGCCTCCCGGGGCCACCCTGGCAGGAAGCTGGAGCAGGAGCCACAGCTGAGAATCGAACCCAGGACCTCAGATGTGCGACACAGGTGTCTCAGCTGCTACACACCTGCTCCTGGGCAGCTTCCTCTTGTAAGGAGGAGAGCGATGACTTCCGAGGCCTTTCGTGGCAGAGCTGACCCTGGAAGCACTGGGTCTGTTTTCCAAGTTAGACGCCTTCTTCCGGTGGGAGGAGGTGTTTCGCCACTCCACACGTATTTGAGTTTCCGTGGACCTACAGATATGAATGTGCGGGGTCGCTCACGGCACCTTTTCCCAGGACGCTGTGGGGCACAGGGGGGGCTGCGTCCCAGTTGGAGGACAAAGCCTTTCTCCTGGAAATCCATGGCGGGTTCCAAGGCCCCAGCTAGCATCCCTCAGCGTGGCCTGGGCTCCGTGCACCTGCACAGCTTGCTCGGGGAATATCAGTGCCTCCCAGACAGAGCCCAGCCAGGTCCTCCCTGGGCTCTCCCTGCTTGGACCGGACCGGCACAGTGCAAGCTCGCAGTTGGTGCCGGGAATCCTCCTGTCACGAAAGTCTCCTGGAACGTACAGCAGCCAGGCTGGGCCCTTGCTCAGTGCCCCTAGCTCCAGGTCTGGCCTGGCATATTGTGGACATGCACTTTGCATACCCGGGGGTGGATCCCACGTCAGAGTGCCTGCTTCCAGTGTTCTCAGTGTTGAGAGCACTGGCCTTGCTGGGGGTAGGGGAGGTAGGCGGTACGGTGCCATGAAGACACCCCCACCCCAGGGGTTTCATTCTCTGGGTGGAAGCAATGCTGTGCCTCAGTGGCTGCCTCTGTGAAATGGGCCTTAGCCCACCGGTTGCTCCAGGCACTGGGTAAAAGGAGCAAGGAACTCTCATAGGACCAGGGCCCTTGTTGCCTTTTCCTCGGAGCAGGGACCAGCTTTGGAGGCAGGGCAGTGACGATGAGAGGGGACTGGCAGCATGGCTGGGACAGAGGCAGGAGCAGAGGGCCAGGAGCAGGCGCTGCGTCCAGTCCCTCCATGCTGGCTCCGGGGCCTTGGGGCACTTGCGCTGGGCTCAGCAGCTCCTCTCATGTCCCAGCGAGACCGTGGGTTCTGAGGGTCTCGCTGCCTGGCTTCCAGCAGTGCTAGTGGAACCATACTTTCTAGAACAATGCAATCCCCAGAGATGGGAGACAGAGCCAGAGGCCCCACTCTGGACCAGGCCCTGGATACTAAGGACCCTAAGTAGCTCTATCCTGGGATAGATCGGAAGGGGCTGTGGGGCTCCCCTCTGCAAGCTGTGTGCCAGGTCCCACAGCAGTCCGTGGGAGCCGCACGGGAGCAGCCTCGAAGGGCCGGCAGGTCACGCATGGATTCCTGACCCAGGTAACCCTGACTTGAGCATCCGTAGCCCCGAGGCTGGAGTGCAAAGGCAGGGCTCGGGCAGCCCTCCTGGGACCCCGAGAACAGAGGGAATCTCACACCTGTCACCCCAGGGCTGCTGAGCCAAGGCCCCGGTCTGTGAGAAAAGCAACTCCTTGCGATGCAGGAGTCTTTGAGGTCAGGTTCACTGTGGTTCGGGGTGTTCCGGCTGAGACATTTCAACACCCCCCACCGGGCCCGGCTTCCCCCTCCGGGAGCTGGCGTGAGGACGGATCCAGGCGCTGCAGGTGGAGGAACAGCAGCTGGGACTCAGCGCCGAGCCAACGGCAACGATGCTGCTTCACTCCAGCCGCTCTTACAGAGCAGGACCACGGACGTCCTGGCATCCTGTCCACGTCCACGGCACGTGGCTTTGCCCTCAGTGCCTCTTTGTGGGTAATATTTGTGACCCACCTCTGTGCCACCGTGTTTCTGCACACTTACAGCATGAGTGTGCATTATTTTGTTTAATGGCATTGTGGATACTTTTGCACACATCAAATAGGATTTCCATACATAGTCTTGGATCCTCCTCGACAGCGTGGGGTGGGTTGTTCTCCACAGTTTGCAGGTGAAGAAACTGACACTCAGAGAGGGGGGGTCTGGGCACCAGCTGGAGCCAGCCGTGCGGCTGCATTTGCAGCCTGGTGGGCCCACAGGACCCAGGACTTGCACACATGGGGGCCGAGTGGGCTGTGGCGGGGGCAGCGGCAGGGTGACAGCCTCACTTGGTGCTCTCTGCGGCTGAACAGCAGCTCGGGCACCTGCCACGGCAGCTGTGTAAGCCAGGCACCGTTCTCCACTTTACAGGTGACCTTGAGCTTCTTGAGCCCTCATGGAGCCACAGGCTAGCCTAGGTGCCCCCAGCCCAAGAGGGCAAGGACAGGGTCTGCCCTGGTCACCATGGTGCCCCCAGGCACCTGAATGGGACCTAGCACCCAGCAAGGGCTCAATAAACATTTACTGCACGCGGGAGCCTCCAGGTGCCCGGAGAGGCAGCGGACCCTCTGCATGGGAGCAGGTGCAGTCCAGGAGTCTCAGCTCAAGCCGCTGCCGCCACTCTCTCTGCTCTGGGGCGCGGGTGGGCAGGTGCAGGAGCCAGAAAGCAGGAAGCTGTGGCTCCCAGGAAAGCTGGGGAGGGGGAGGAAGGGAGTAAGAGTGGGTGGGGGTGGGCTCCTTCTGGCCATCCCGAGACCCTGAGATGTGGCAGGCAGCTGGTGAGGGTGAGGGATGGAGGCCAGAGGGGCTAGCTAGGGAAGGCCGGACAGGGGGCAGCAGCACCCCCACCCAGCCCCCGGCTGTCTTCATCCCGCCTCCTGCTTTTGCTTGCCACCCCCCCCCCCCCCGCACGCCCCGTCTTCCTCCTTGCTGCCCTCTCCCAGCCCTGGGCGCTGGTGCCCCATCGCCCCGCTCCATCTCTCTGGCACGATATCCCTAGGTCTGGGCTCTGACTTTGCATCCCTCCCCACCAGCCTCTCTCTGCCTCAGTTTCCCTCCATCTCCATCCCCTCTGCATCCAGAAGACTGGCCTCTGTCTCTCCTGAGGTCGGAGGCTCTCCCACGCAGCCGCTGCCCTCGGTCCCGCCACCTTGATGCCCGGAGGCCCTGTCACTGGCAGCCGCCAGCTCGGGGGCGGCAGCCTGGGCGATGGGTGGGTGGGGGCGTCTGGGAGGCTCGGGGGAGGGGAGGGAGGGTCCACCCCGGCCTGAGCAGCCTTCGTCCCTCGCCGGCCTCAGAGGCTAAGATTGGGCAGGGGATGTCCGAAAGGGGTGTCCGCCGTCCTGGTTCACCACGCCGCGGCCGCTTCTCTGCCCGCCAGCCTGGCACAGGTGCGCCCGGAGTCCCGTCGGTGGACCCTGCCCGTGCGGTGAGCGCCCGCCACTCTGCTTCCGCCGCACGCGTCGCGGGGGCGCCCTGGAGCTCTGAACCTCCCTTCTGACCGGGTGTGGAGCTCGGGGTGGGGGGCGGTACAGGACCACCACCCCGGCCCCTGCGAGGAAGGAGCCGCCTGGGCTCGGGCGCGTTGCGGGGGACGAGAAAGATGGAGACTGAGAGAGCGAGCCAGCGAGCGGGCGAGGGGCCGGGAGGAGGAAATAGGGAGGGTGGGAGGCAACCGGAGAGGGGGCCGAGCGCCGCGAGGAGCGCGACGGGGACCGGAGCGAGCGCAGCGGCCGCGGGGCGGGGACAGCGCGGGACGCGGCTGTGCGGGGCGGCGCAGCGCGGGGCCCCGCTCCCGCCACGGCCCGGGCGCAGGGGTTGGGGCTCGCCGGGGCCATCGTCTCCTTTTCTTCCTCGGGCCCATGCCGGCCGATCGATACCTGCGCGGGACCTGCCCCCGACGCTAATATCTTTTTAATGAGTTCGCGGGGCTTAAAGCCGGCGCGGCCTGCCCTCCAGGGCGGATTCTCCCCGGCAGATGTTTCGGGAGGAGGCGGCGCGCGGGGGCCCCGGGAGGGAGACGAATCCACCGCCGGGGGCAGGGACTGGGACGAAAGTTCACAAGAAAGGCAGGCTTTCACTCGGCGCCCAAAAAATGTATTTCTTGGCGGACAATGGGCTTCTTTCTGTGCCGCCGAGGGCCGGCGAGGCGGGAGGGTGGGGACCCGTGCGCTCCGGCCCCGCCTGAGCGGCTCCCCGACGCCTGCGCGGGGGCTGGGGCCGCCGGGCTTCCCACCCAAAAGCCGGCTGCAGTGCACCGTCGGGGCCCGGGGCCGAGCCGCGCCGCGGCCCCGGCAACGAAAGGGGTCTGCGGGCCGGGCCGTGGGGCCTGGGGCGCCCTGGGCTACTCCTCGCGCCCCAGGTCTTGCGGGTGCGGCCGCCGGGTCCGACGCGGGGGGAAAGCAGGACAGTTCTCTGGGCTCGGACCGAAGCCCCCGGCCCCTCGGCGCTCCGCCCAGCGCCCGCACAAAATCGGAACCGGGGCCTGAGCCCCACCCGGGCCGCCCTGCCTTCGCCCTGGCCCTCCACGACGCCGAAGCTCCCGCGCCCGTGGATCCGAACATCCGACGGCGCCGCCGTCTCCCGCTCTCCACGCCCGTGGGCTCGGCGCAAGGAGGGACCCGGGGCGGCGAGGGTGACCTCCGAGGAGCCGCGGCCGATTGATTCGTTCCGCCCGGAGCCGGGCCGCGCGAAAGGGGCCCGGGCGGCGGCGGCGGCGGCGGCGGCGGCGGCGGCGGGGATAAAGATGTTCTCCCTGAAAGGGGGAGGGAGCGCGGAGCGGGAAGCGGGGCCATTCACTCCTGGCCCGGCCCCTCGGAGGAAGAAAGGGGGCCAGGGCCTATTCAAGCCCTACGAGCCGCCCACAATGGGCCGATATACTGGGGGCCTCTCTATTAACGCCCATGAATATTAAAGACAGAGCCGAGCAGCGGCCCTCGGGCGCGAGGGAGGGGCGGTGCCCGTGAGCTGGGCCC
This sequence comes from Lepus europaeus, assembly GCF_033115175.1. Lineage (NCBI taxonomy): Eukaryota > Metazoa > Chordata > Mammalia > Lagomorpha > Leporidae > Lepus > Lepus europaeus. The sequence continues at coordinate 4,500,302 of NC_084838.1, read as the reverse complement.
TGCCGGGCCCAGGGGAGGGGACTCCAGCGCCCCGGGCCCCACGAAAACCGCCGCGGTTGGTCGGCCAGGAAACTTGCTCCCCAATTCCAAGGGCCCGAGACTGAGCGCTCCCCAAGAGCCCCCTCTTCCTGGGGCGGGTGCGTCAGGGTGGGTCTTGGCTGGGCCCGAGGCGCAGGACACCGGCGATCGGTGGAGACGCCCCGGGTCCTCGGGCACCCAGCTTGGGGGCTGTTTTGGGCTCCCCAAGTCCCCTGCGCCCAACACCGATCTGCAGCTTTGCGGTTCTGAGAAAGGAGTGTAGCTCCGTGGCCGCTGTCCCAGCCCTGGGGTCCTGTATCTTCTGACTCCAAGCTTGGGGTTCGGGACCCGGATGCTGCACCCTGCAATGGAGGGACACACAGACTCCAGGGCTTTTCTCCATGGAATGCGACCCGGGAGTTGGTAGAACCCTTGGGGGCCTGGGTGGGGGGGAGTGACCCAAAGAGAAATCAGAACGAGAGCTCAGGTCACAAAACCTAACTGGAGCCATTGGGCAGGCAGGCACACCGAGGCCCAGCGGGAATAAGGGAGGCACTGCCGTCCCGTGGCCCTGTGGTCTCCTAGGGCGCTCAGGGTGGCCCTGTGGTCTCCTAGGGCGCTCAGGTAGGTGTCCCTGCGGGGGAACTGCGGGTCTGAGCCTCCTCTGCCTGGGCGCACTCTTCTCTCCACCTGCTCTCGGCAGAAGCCAAGGCCCTGGAGCCCCCACACCGGACATCGGACGCCCCCTCCCTCAGGAAGTCCCAGGCGGAGCGGGTGTGGCTGGCCACCGCATCCAGAATCCGATGGAGGTTCCCGCACCCTCTGGCTCCTCGGCGGCGCTGCCCTCTGCTGGCGCGGTGCCCCCACGGTCCTGCAGGCTGCCCCACTCCAGCCTGGGGCAGATCTGGGCTCCGGGTCTCAGGGAGGGCTGGCTCCCTTCCCGTACAACCCAGTGCCAGCAGGGATGCCCTGGACCATTGGCCCGAAGTGGGGGAGCAAGGGTCTGGGGCCAGGTGGGAGGCCCAGCAGCCGAGGGGGCTCTTTGCCAAGGGGCGATCAAGTGGAGTTTCGCTTAAGGTCTCTAAGTCGCTGCCCCTCCACCTCTCCACGGCAAGACTGTCGAAGTCCGAGTCCAGCAGAGAGGTGGCCCTGGAGCCCAACGCTCAGGGCCCTGGAACACCTCTCCCGGCTGCCACCTGCCTCGAAGCCCCCGTAGGGTGGGGTGGAGTAAGGCAGGTGTGTCTGGGGCTGCGGTCGGGGGCTTAGGCTACCCCGGGAGGCGGCAGCAGCCGCAGACAGCGCCGGGCTGGCAGCCCTGGCTCCCGATCAGCGGCTCCGCGGGCGTCTGGAGAGGGACCGCGCAAGGTGCCTCGGGAGCGCGGGGCGAAAGTCTGTTGGGAGAGGAGCCGAGAGCAAGGCAGAGCGAGGCCAGGAGAGAAAGGGCAGGAGGCCGGGAGGGACCCAGGAGCCCGGAGGGCCGAGCCGCGCCGCGGCCTGGCGGGGGCTGCCCGCACTTCCCGAGGCGGACCGCTCCCACGCAGGTCCAGGCTCCCTTCATCCCCGCCGTGGCCCGCGGGAAAGCCAGCGCGGATTTCGGGCCGCCCTTCGACCGACCCCCGACCTAGCGCCCCTAGCACCCGGAACCCGGCTGTCCGCGAAGCCGGCTCAGGCCCGCCCGGCCCCGACGGCGGCCGCGGCCCGGCCCCGGCAGCCGCCTCTGCGCCACCGCATGAGCTTCGCACCCGGTGGCTGCGCGAAGCGAGCAGGGCGGCCGGCGCGGCCCGCTTGAAGCGAAGCGCCGGCTTCGGCAGCGCCGTCTGCTCCGGAGAGATGAGTGCGGCGGGAGCTGGGGCTGCAGGCGGCCGGCTTCGGGGCGAGCTCCGCCGCCTGGGGCGTGGAGCCCCGTGGAGCCCCGTGGAGCGCAGGGCGCGGGAGGGCCGGGGCGCGGTCGGCCGGGCGGTGCGGGGGATGGGAAAGCCCTGCCGAGGGGCGGTGGCGAGCGCGGATTCTTGCCTGGGACAGGAGGTGAGCTGGGGCCCGCGGGGGCCGAAGGCCAGGAGTCCCCTCCTGCCTGACAGGGTCCCTGGAGTCCGGGCCTCGCCGCGCCCCCTCCCCTGTTCCATCCCCTCCTCTTCCCGCCGCCGGCTGAGCGTCCCTCCCTGCCCGGCGCTTCCCACGGGGAGAGGAGGAGGAAGAGGAGGAGGGGGGAGGAAGAGCCGGGAGCGGAGGGAGGAGCGGAGGGGGCTGTTCCGAGCGGTCCGCGCGCCCCCGCCCCTCGCGCTCCGGCGGCGAGAGCTGCTCCAGCCGGGCCGGGTACAACAAGTCTCCTCCGACGTCAGGGGGGTCATTAATAACCAATTAGGAGGGTCACTGCGGCTCCTATAAAGGCGCTGAGGTTTTTTGCCAAGGGGAAGACGGTCCCGGCCGGGTGTGCGAGAGGCCTGCGCGCGTCCGAGAGCCCCCAGCAGCCGCCGTTTCTCCGCAGCCGCCCGCCCCCCGCCCGCCCCGCAGCCCCCGCACCGCCTCTGCCTCCACCGGCGCCTCCAGCTCCTCGCGCCGCCTCTGCCGCCTCTGCAGACTCTCCCCTCCGCGCCCGCCGGCCTCTCCCCAGGCTCACTCGCCGCCCAGCCACCCCCTCGCCTCCCGCTCCCTCCCGCGCCCTCCGCCGCCGCGGCCTCGCTTCCCTCTCCTCCTCCATCGCAGCCGTCTCCTCTCCCTCCGCGGCTCCCCTCCTCGCCCGCGCGCCTCCCCCGCGTGGCCAGGCCGTCCGTCCGTCCGTCCGTCCGTCCGTCCTTCCCCGGCGCCGGCGAGCCCCGGGCCGCCCATGATGGGCTCCGTGCTCCCGGCGGAGGCCCTGGTGCTCAAGACGGGGCTGAAGGCGCCGGGGCTGACGCTGGCGGAGGTCATCACCTCCGACATCCTGCACAGCTTCCTGTACGGCCGCTGGCGCAACGTGCTGGGCGAGCAGCTCTTCGAGGACAAGGGCCACCACGCCAGCCCCAAGACGGCCTTCACCGCCGAGGTCCTGGCGCAGTCCTTCTCCGGCGGTGAGTCGCGCCGTCGGGGCTCGTCGCGTCCCCTGCGCCCGCAGACCGCGGTGCGCCCCGGCTTCCTCGCGTGGCAGAGCCGCGGCTTCGGCAGCCACGCCAGGGCGCGGCGCGCGGGGGTCGGAGGCGGGCGGTGGCAGCCCCGCACCGGGCGCGGCTCCAGTCCCGGCTCCCGGCTCCGGGCGCCCGCCGCCCCCTCCCCACCTCCAGCCACACACACCCTTTGAGTCGGCGGGTCCCCGGCATTTAAAGCCTTACTAGGCGTGTAATAGCAGTTGACTCAAAAAGAAGGGGTTTTAAATTCATTTAGTTAACTCGGGCTTGACCCGCGAAAGTTCCCACTTAAACCAAGGACTTTAAAAGGCGGCGGGGGCTGGGGAGGGGGCGGAGGGCGGACGGCCCGGAGAGAAAGCCGCGGGGAGAGCGAGGGAGAGCGAGAAGTTTCTTTTCTTTAAGGTGTCTCAAGTTCTCACTCCTCATTCATCAACCGGCAAACAATATCTGCCGGGCGCTGGCATCGCTGGGCCGGGCCGCTCTCTCCCCCTGGAAGATCTCTGTTCCTCCCCTAATTTACCGTGACGCCTAATTCCAGCCCCATTCACGCTATGTCAACCATCTAATCCCCCCTTTTTGTAAAAGAGGATTCCTCGGCCCCTTTTAAACAAGTCTGCTCCGCATGGAGTTACAATTTACTGCTACAGCATTCTTGCAGGGCTAATGAATTTAGAATTAGCCATTTCTTTCGAATGGAGCCCAGTGAATGCGACCGCTTTAACAGCGTGACAAATTGCCGGCCGCGCCGCGGTGGACGCCGTGTGACCCCCCTTCCCTCCGGCCCGCTCGCCGGGGACTTTCCCAGGTAGCTTAGACCGAAACCTTGTAAGACCAGGAGGCTGCCCCCACTCCGGCCGAGGGGGACCTCCGCGCGCCTCGGGGGCCGCCCGGGATCCGCCTCGCCGGGACTGCAAGGGGCCCCGGAGCCCGCGAGCGGAGAAGGCCCGGGGCGCGCTCGGGGTCGCACAGCGAACGCGGGGCCGGCGCGCCACCGGCCGCGTCTCTCCTGCACCTCCGCCGCCTGGCGCGGCCCCGGGCACTGTCCCCCCACCCCGCGCTGACTGCCCCCGGGGCAGCGCCCCGAGTCCCGACGGCAGGGGGGGCGCCTGGGCGAGAGTCTTGGGTTAGCCGTCACCCCCTCGGAGGACCTGCGCCCCGTTTCTCCGCCTGCTCGACGCCCTGGGTCCCGAACTTTTCCCCGGGCGGAGGGCGGAGGAGGGTATGGGAGCTTTGCGGGGAGACTGAAAACTCGCTCCTGGAAGCAGCCCCGGTTACCCTGGGCTTCGGGGGTCTGGAGCACAGGGGCCCCCTTGACGCACGGAGGAAGCTGCCCTCCGAGCCTCCGCCCGGCTCCGCTCCCCTCCACGGCGAGTCGGGGTCGGGCCCTGGCGGGGCGGGGCCCTGAGCGCGCTCGCCCCCCCACTTCCACAGAGGTGCAGAAGCTGTCCAGTCTGGTGCTGCCGGCCGAAGTGATCATCGCGCAGAGCTCCATCCCCGGCGAGGGCCTCGGCATCTTCTCCAAGACGTGGATCAAGGCGGGCACGGAGATGGGCCCCTTCACCGGGCGCGTGCTGGCTCCCGAGCACGTGGACATCTGCAAAAACAACAACCTCATGTGGGAGGTAGGCGCCCGCGAGAGGCTCTGGCGAGGAGCTCGCCGCCGCCGCCGCCGCCGCCACCGGCCGGGCGCTTTGCCTTCTTCCCCGTCGGCGCCCGGCTGCCCTGCCCCAGGCTGGACCCGAGGGGACATAGACCGCTGGATGTCTGCCCTCCCACTGCCGGGAGGCAGCTGTTCCGAAAGTCTGATGCCTCCTCCTCTTTCCTCCAGGGCTGAGACCTGTAGTCTCCCATCCAGGGTGCGGGAGCCATCCCCAGGGCCACCTCCTGCCCCCAGCTTTCTTTCCCTAGCAGCAGAAGACCCTCAGGGCCGGCCCTGACCTGGGGTGGGGACAGCTGGAATAAAGAGGGGGCGGAGGGAGCCACGCATCCCCCCCCCCCAACCCGGGGGATAAAACAGTTGCCGGTCGCTGGGGTGGCATTGCTGTCCCCACCCCAGTCCCCCACCTGCAGTCCCTGGGATTTCTCAGCCCAATTTTCCGAAGGACAGGCACTCAGGCTTCCACCCTGCCCCCACAGTGCCCCATGCCAGGGAGGGTCACCCTCCGCACAAAGCCACTCCTGCAGGCCCCCTCCTCCGCCTGGGACCCTGGCCTTGCAGAAACCCAGCCCTCTTCCTAGTCCCTTCCTGTCCCCGGCTGCTCCCGCTGACTGTCTCCCGGGAGCTCAACGTGACAAACCCAGCAGCTGGTCCCAGGAGCAGGAGGACGGAACAGGGCAGTGGCCCGGAGGTCTCTCCTAACTGCTTCATCCTCCCTTGAATGCCTGGCCCAGTGGTTACCTTCTCCAGTTGTTGCTGGGTCAGGAAGTTGAGGTCTAGTTTGACCTCTGAGTGCCCTTGGCAGCTCCCACACAGGGGCTCGGGCCGAGCCTTCCCTCTCCAGGCTCTGAGTTCCTGGCGGGTGCTCCCCACTGCTCTGGGAAGCATCGCTGCATCGCCCCGAGAGGCTGCTGGTCGCGATCCTGGGAGGCCCTTTGTGTCGCGGGGTGGGAAAGACACGGCAGCCGTGGAGCCCTGCGCACTGACTCCCTGTGAGCCCCTTCCCGCGGGGTGGGCCCCGACAGTCACTGTAGCACCTTTTTCTCAGCCAGAAACTGGAGCTGCAGCCCACCGTGGCCTTACCCATTTCTGGGCACTGTTGTGAGGACAGAGTGTGTGTGTGTGTGTGTGTGTACGCGCGCATCCACACACCCAGCACGGGGCCTGGCCCTGGCCGGGGCCACAGCCACCCCAGCCTCAGCCAGGCCCCTTGGTACCTACCCCAGGTGTTCAATGAGGATGGCACCGTGCGCTACTTCATTGACGCAAGCCAGGAGGACCACCGGAGCTGGATGACCTACATCAAGTGCGCCCGGAATGAGCAGGAACAGAACCTAGAGGTGGTCCAGATTGGCACCAGCATCTTCTACAAGGCCATTGAGGTGTGTGTGGCGGGGGGGAGGCACCCAGTATGAGGCATCTGTGACCAGGGATCACCATGGGCTCAGGGGCATTGGTGGTGGTCCAGCTGGCCCTGCCTAGGCTGTGGGGCTGAGGCCCAGGCACCGTGGTCTCCAGGGCCAGGCCTTTCCGTGGGAGTCTTTTGGCTGCAGATCAGGCTGAATGGAACTCCCCTACCCTTTTTTTTTTTTAAATACATCTATTTATTCATTTATTTTGAAAGAGTTGGGGGGGGGGAGGGAGACTTCTGTGATTGACCAGGGCACTCCCCCAGATGGCCATGACAGCCAGCGATGGGCCAGGCCAAAGCCAGGAGCTTCTTCCGGGTCTCCCATGTGGGTGGCGGGGGTCCAAGCCCTTGGGCCATCCTCTGCTGCTTTCCCAAGCCATTAGCAGGGAGCTGGACTGGAAGTGGAGCACCCACATGGGATGCCGGCATCCCAAGTGGCAGCTTTGCCCGCTACGCCACAACGCCGGCCCCTTTGTGCCATGGCGGACGTCATGAGCATTTCACTGGCGAGGTCCCTGGGTATCAGCGGAACGTGGAGGTCAGAGGGACACAGGGGAGCAGCTGGGGAAGACGGCGCAGGCAGTGCACTCAGGGTGGGAGAGAGGGCGTGGGCCTGTCCCTCCTGGCGCACAGCTGGGGCACCGAGGACATGCGGATCCGCCCTCCTGGCTCTGCAGTAGCTCGCTGCGTGCAGGCTCCTCCCGACGCTGCCTGGGCACTGCCATATTTAATCCTCACCCCCCAACATGGGAGAAGTCTGCGATTATGCGGATTATTTACAGTGGGCAGGGCAGGGGGCGTGTTAGGAAATACCGCTTCCTGCTGTGATAAGGTGTTCAGGGGGCTTTGGATGGGGGGAGGGCTGAGCCAGGGTGAGCCTGGGAGGGTGTAAGAGGAGCGTGGGCAAAGCAGGTGCTCCCGGTAGCAAACGCACGGGCAGCTGCAGCAAAACTCAGGATGCACGAGAAGCCAGGGCGCAGAGCAAGTGTGGGGCGCACGCTCAGGAGTGGGGAAGCTGCCCCAGGCCGGCGCTGGGCTCTATGGGGACTCTGGGGTCGGGGAGGGAGGTGACTGGGGTGGAGCAGAGTTGTTTGGGGGAACGATTTCCCGCTGGTGCTCCTCTGTTGTCTCCCTGGGATTCAGGGCTTCAGGCTCTAAGCCCCAAGGGGCACCCTGGCCTAGGAGCTTCCGGGCCTGGGGTCTGTCTGCTCCCCAGTAACCAGGCCCCAGGGACTCTCCCCGGGGCTGGCAGCAGGAAGCCACTGCCTGGGCTTGGTGCAGCCAGGAAGTGGAGCCCAGCTGAGCAGTGGTGGGTAAGGAAAAGTGAGCAGCTCCCAGACAGGGGTTCAAGAGAGGTGGGACAGCCATGGGGTGCCGTGAGGGTCAGATTGGGCTGCCTACCTCCTAGCGTCAGCTTCAGGAGCAGGTGAACCCCTCAGGCACTCCCCTGCCCCACTCACACCCTCATTCTCACACACTCCTCGCTGGTTGTCCTGACACAGCCGTGACAGAGGGCGCACCCCTACCCCACCCCTCCCGCACACACACACACACACACGTGCTCCTGGCCCCGGGCAGACACAGGGAATTGAGTGCCCTGTCATGGGGCAGTCCCGCCCTCCTGCCTGGAAGCTGGACAGAGCCGGGAAATGCTAACAAACAAAATGAAGTGTCAGGGGACGAGCTGGCGGGAGGGCCTCTCCAGGGAGAGGAATCTGAGTGGATAGGATTGGGAAAACAAGATCACCCGCATCCGAACATGATCTCAGTGCATACTGGGGACCAGGATCTGGTCACAGACAGGAAAATCTGTAACTGAGGGCCATGGCAAACACAGGACGAAAACACTATGCATTTTTGCCCCGAAATAAACACCTCTTTTAGTTCCATTTTCCATGAACTTGTTGAAGTCCCCCGTACGTGCTGTCATCTGTGTTATATTGTACAGGATCCAGGTAGACACTCACCAGATTGGCTGTGTGGGCTCGTACAGAATTAGCAAGCCTGCCGAATTTAGGGGACCATCAGATATCCCCATTTTGCTTTCCGTAGTTGAACGTGGGCACATTCTTCATGGTGGCCATTTTCTCTGACTGTTTTGTCTCACTGTCAGTTCCTGGGTAAATTGTGCCCAGAGTCCGAGTGACCCCCTCACAGCAGGGCCAGGGTCCAGAGCTCCTGTGGGGGCCCGCACCAGGCATCCTATGGCTCCCCCGGCCCACATCCTGCTCATCTCTGGAGTAAATCTATTGTCTGTTCTGAGTGTGAGTGTGAGTGAGCCAAGGAGAGGGACCGTTGATGTGATTTCTCTTCTTTTTCTAAGATTTATTTAGTTATTTGAAAGGCAGAGTGACAAGGAGAGAGGGAGAGAAAAAGCATGATCTTCCATGTACCTGTATCTCTCCCCCGAACAGCTGCATGGCTAGGGCTGGGCCAAACCAAAACCAGAAGCCTGGAACTCTGTTGGGGTCTCCATGTGAGTGGCAGGGGCCCGAGCGGTTGGGCCATCCTCTGCTGCTTTCCCAGGTGCCTTAGCAGGGAGCTGGATCAGAGGTGGAGCAGCCGGGACTCAAAACAGCGCTTGATAAGCGATGCCGGCACTGGGGAGCTGGCACTGCACCACAACACTGGCCCTCGAACTGTGTTCTTAATCTTCCTGCTACTTACGTTCATAACAGTAACCCATTACCTGCCAAAAACCAATGGGAAGAAAATACTTAGTAGGCAGAATCTACTGTAGCTGCTCTAGGTGTGGCCACAAACACAAACCCGGCTCTGAAGACAGAGACCAGGGCAAGGACTTCCCGGCCCAGGCAGCAGCCAGAGCGGCTGTGCAGGTTTTGCCTCTGGCCGGACCAGCTCACACCTTATCTGCAGGGCAGCCACCTGGCTTGCTTCAGTCCCGGAAGAATTGGCCATCGTCTCAGCTGCCCGCAATGCCGTTTCTAGAAAGAGCCCCGCACACAGCAGAGCGGGCGTTGAAGGAAGAGGTGTCCCTGCAGGTGATGGGGGCCGGGTGGAGACAGGGGGGCACCCCGGGGCCCAGTGCTTCCGGGAAGACAAAACTGGCTGCCCAGAGGCAGGGCTTCGCCTCCGAAGGTCAGTGCCGGGAAAGGACTCGGCAGCTGGGAGGAAGATGCCCCGTTTGCCCTCATTTGGGGGCCAACTCTTGAGCCCGGAAATGTTGAGTTTTTCTTTCTGCTACTTCCCTTCTCATTTCAGGCTGCTAAGCGTTTTTTTTTCCCCCTCCTAGAACCCGAGAGCCCTCTTATTTCTTAATTTTTTTTTTGTATTTATTTTTGTTTTTGTTTTTCCTTCTTTCCTTGATACTAAGAGAACAAGTGCCCTTTGCCTTTTCCCCTTGCTCATTGGTGGGGGCTCGGGTTACTAGTGATAAGCCTGATTAATAATGATGTGTGATAATGATTAGTGATAAGCCTGATTAATAATTATCAGTAATAAGCCTGATCAGTAATGTTGGCTTTTAGTGACCAGCTGGATTGATAATGTTGGACTGTTAGGAATCAGCCAGACTGACAGTGTCGCTATGCAGAGAGCGCTTTCCCCGTGCTGACCCCGTCCTAGGGATCTCAATGACTTTAAACACAGCATTCCGTGAGGCATGCTCACCTACTGTCCCATTTAACCAGCGGTGACAGTGAGGTCCAGGAGATTCCCGAGCCCTGTCTGGCCCCGGGGCTGGAGCGCTGGCTCACCGGTGCCCCGTGGCCTCGCTGGCCCAGAGCCGTTGCTGGGGCTCTGTCGATGGCTGTGTTGGGACATCTGCGAACAGTTCTGAAGGAACTAATGCTTGTGCAGCTGACATGGAGACCCTCTGCGCCCCCTGGGGAGGGGGGAGAGTGACAGAGGCTGTCGTCTGTGGCAGAGACCTCGGGCACGGTGTTCCCAGAGCTTTGAGGACCAGGGTTTTCTACGGGCCCGGTTCCCTTGCAATTGCTTTGTCTGTCGTGTGTCCTGAGCCTTTGCCTGCTCCCGGACACATGCAGAGGCCACTGACGCTAGGTCTCCGAGCCCCGGAGGAGGGTCCCAGCTGGGTCAGGCTGGAGTGGCCGGAGTCCAGCGCTTCCAGGGGCTGCAGAGGACCGTGTGTGGCCACTCTGTGCATTTAGGCGGTCAGCTGCACCGCCTGTAGGCTGAAGCCGCCGCCGCTGCCAGTAGCGCCGGGGTCTTGGGGGAAGAAGCTGCAGGTCCCTGAGTCTCCTGGGCTGGATCAGAGTTTGTGGATGAAGGGTGCTGGCAGCAGGACCAGGAGCTCCGAGGGGCCAGAGACCCCAGCCCCGGCCTCCCCCGCTGCTGGTGGCTTCCAATAGGTTTTTCCTTAATGGGTCTTCTTTCTTTTTTGTTAAATGTGCTGTTTGGATTTGCATGTGTGCGGAATAAGAAGTGCTCATTAATTTTTTAAGGATCAGAAGGGTCAGGTAGAAAATGCAAGTCATTCTGCCGCTTCTTGCCGCTTTGCTCGAACCCTCGAGTCAGCCTGTTCTGTCACCTGGTCTCAGAGTGGCAGACGCGTCTCAGGAAAGACACACAGAGCCGGCGACAGCCACGGTAGCGGGGGCGTGGCTGTCCATCACTTACCCTGTGACACGGCTGTCTGTCCACTTGTGTCCATGTGTCTGCGTCACTGTTTTCATGTTCACATTAATGAGATCTATACCAGCACATTTTAAAAAGTTGCTAGTAAGCAAATCAGCTTTATCCTGACACACCCACCGAAGGGCTTGTTTAAAAGTAACATTCCGAATAATCACTTTGAATAAGAATGTTCCAGAGTTGTGGCTCCAATCCACACTGGCCATCACCACCATTCTCATTTCTGTGGCTATCACATTTATTTTATTTTTCATAAAAATTGTGCTTTTCAGTTAAAATTAAGAGGCCAGGTTTGACTTTGTCTTGGAGTCATAGACGTTGGCTCTGGCAATGGCTCAGCTGTGCCCATGGTGGTGCCAGGTGGGGAGGCAGCTGTCCTTGGGGGCATTTGGCAAAGCCCAGGTGGGCTGGGGCTGCCACCGTGCCCGTGGCCCTGTGGGCACTCGCTGTGCCAGAGGCGGCTGCCAGCTCGGCCGGCTCAAAGAGAGAGCAGCCAGGGCTCCCGAGTCTCCGCTCCCAAAGAGCTTTGTGCCTGCTGCCCTGCTGAGCCCCAAGACCGCTTGGTAGGGCCAGGGCAGGTGACTGGCTGCATTGTACACTTGAGGCAGCCTGCGCAAGGTCACTGGCTCAGCAGGCGGGGAGCCCAGGTGGCCCCTGGCTTGTGTGACTCAGAGGCTGAGCCAGACCCACGGGTTCCGGGGCTCTGCTGCCAGGGCGTGAGCAGGGCGGTCTGAGCGGCGCTGGCTGCTTTAGGAGAGAGAACCGTGAGCAGAATTGTGCAGTTCTGCGGGAGGCTTGAGCCAGGGTTGGGCAGTGTTGGAAGTGACTTAATCGCCAGCAGAGTGATGGGGGACCCTCAGGGGCCGTGTTCCCACGCCCCTGCCTTGCAGGAACAAGATTAGGGAGGCAGTGGCTTGCCGGAGGTCACACAACTCGGCAGCACCCCTCGTAGAGCCGCTCCCTTCACAACAAATGCATCTTATTTATTTTTTAAAAAAAGGCTATAGGGTTCAGGATCTTCACTTCTTGGTTTTTTCGAAGATTTATTTTGCTATGGCTGGGCCAGGCGGAAGCCAGGAGCCCAGAACGCTGCCCGGGTCTCCCATGTGGGTGGCAGGGGTCCAACGACTTGGGCCATCATCTGCTGCCTCCCAGGATGCATTAGCGGGAAGCTGGATGCAAAGCCGAGTAGGCGGGACTTGAACCTGCTGCACTCAGATGTGGGCGTCCCACCATGTGGCGGCTCAAGCCTCCACATCATGCCGCCGCCTGCCCCTGTCTGAAATAGTCTAGCCCCATCATCTGCTCTCCTGAGAGGTTCACAGAACCTTTCTCTCCTGCACCCCATTTGCAGCAGGGGCCTCCTGCTCTGTCCTGGACAGTCGCCGTGGCTGGGAATGACCAGAGACATCATAGGGACTTTGGCTGTGGTGCCAGACTCCAGTCTGCCTAATTCTCCCTGGGTTTCAGGATCGCACTTGGTTTTTTCCGACCCAAAGCCCATCAGTCTTCGCTGGCCCTGAGGCTGCCCTCGTGTCCCTGGATCATGGGGTTGAGTGGGACAGGGCTTGGTGGCCACAGGCTGTCTTAGGAGGATGCCAGCTGCCAAGCCCCCCACCCCACCCCTTCCTGCTTCCTCTTCTTCAGCACTTTTCAGGGTCAGTGTTTGCTGCAATGGTCTGAGGGCCCCCCAGGCTCTGATCAGGTGCTGTGTGCGGCAGGGCTCTGCAGGTCGGAGCCCTCTCTGACCGCCCCTGCTCTGGGTCCCCGGATGGAATCGCACATGATGCTGCTCCAACTCAAAAGGACTCACTGGGAAAAGAAAGCAGCCATGGCCTGGGGTATCCAGGCTTCTCTGGGTACACCAGGGGCAGGTGCAGAAGCCAGGCCCCTGGGGAGAGTGAGGGGCTGTCCTTTCTCTCATTGGCTCTACTTGGTGATGGTTCCCCACCTTTCAGCCAAGGCTTGGCAGGCCCCTTGGGATGTCCTGGAGAATGTGGGCTCCCCAGCCGGCTTTCCACGCCTCTGTGGGCGGTCGCCTTCACCCCCTCCCTGGGCTGGCACCCCCGCTGGGAGCAGCAAAGCTCCCTGACACTGAAGCAGGCGGACACAGGTTCAAGGCCAGGTGCCCCGGCTGCATGGCGGCAGTGTTCACGGATCTGATGCTTCTCTCTTAGCTTCTGCCAGGCACATATTCACACAGGGCCCTGCGCTGGGCAGGGAGGTCCGTGCGACGTGGGGCTGCCTGCAGGGGCTCAGGATGAGAGGCGTTTCTAGAACATTACCAGGCGGGCTACAGCAGCCCCACGGCTCCATTCCTCGGAAACACCCGTGCCAGCCCTGCGGCCCCGAGGGATCTGGTCGCTCGTTACTCCTGCTTGCCCAGGGTCTTCCGGAGCTGGGCTAGAGACAGCGAGAAGGCCTGGGCAGGGTGGGGGGGGGCCAAGGGGCTGATGCCGGACACCTCCCACGCTCGTGTAGCTGGCTGGAGACAGCGGGGTGGACATGGACCTGGGCGTGGCTTTCTCAGGGTTGGGTCTGCATCTCGCGGCTATGTGTGTGTGTGTGGGAGGGGCGCAGGGCCCCCGCCCCCGCCTCTGACCCCGTGCTGCCTCCCTCCGCCCTTGTAGATGATCCCCCCGGACCAGGAGCTGCTGGTGTGGTATGGGAACTCCCACAACACCTTCCTGGGCATCCCCGGGGTGCCCGGGCTGGAGGAGGAGCAGAAGAAGAACAAGCACGGTAGGTGCAGGTGCTCCCTGGGCCCCAGGAGAGCCCCAGGGTGGGGGTGGGGCCTCCAGGGACCCTGCTTCAGCCCCTGGTCCAAGGAGGCCGATGCTCTTCCCGGGGCAGCCACCAGAGTCCGCGAATGCGTGGAAGAGGCCTCCTGCCCGCTGGCTAGGACAGGCTGACCGGGGAGCAGTGGGCGCGGGACTGAACCCCGGCTGTGCTGTGCGGTCTTGGGAATGGCCCTACACCTGCCTCTCCATCGGGTGAGGTGCTGCCGCCTACGGGCCGGCTGCAGGAAGGCGGGCAGCCGTGCAGGCATTTGCTCGAGGCCTGGCACGCAAAATCAGGATGAGTCTTCGGCAGGTGTCTCCTGCCGGGTCCTCCTGTTGGCTGATCTTTATTGGCAGAGGAGGACCTGAGGCTGGCTCGCAGGTTACTGTTTGCTGGGCCCGTGCCCTGCAGCTGCAGACCTGCGTTTCTCAGATCCTTCCAGCTGGCCTGCGGGTGCGGGGCCGTGCGTGGCACACGGGAGCCACTCGGGGCCTCTCTGCGAGGGGAGAAAACGAAAGGGCGGGGTGCTTTTCGGAGGGGGTCCCAGTCCCTCTCCTGGCAGGGGTGCGCCCGGCCCGCCTCTGACGCGGCCCCCGACAGGTTGGCGTCACCTGGCCCAGCCAGGGTCCCACTACACAGATGAGGGCGCTAAGGTTTAGGGAGGCTCAGCCCTCCCCAAGGCTGCACAGGCCGCGACCCCGCGGGCGGGGGGCCGCGGCGCCGGTCCTAACGCGGCCGCTTTCTCCGTCCCCGCCCGCCCCGCACGGCCAGAGGACTTCCACCCGGCGGACTCCGCAGCCGGCACCGCGGGCCGCATGCGCTGCGTCATTTGCCACCGCGGCTTCAACTCCCGCAGCAACCTGCGCTCGCACATGCGCATCCACACGCTGGACAAGCCCTTCGTGTGCCGCTTCTGCAACCGCCGCTTCAGCCAGTCGTCCACGCTGCGCAACCACGTGCGCCTGCACACGGGCGAGCGCCCCTACAAGTGCCAGGTGTGCCAGAGCGCCTACTCGCAGCTGGCCGGCCTGCGCGCGCACCAGAAGAGCGCGCGCCACCGGCCGCCCAGCGCCGCGCTGCAGGCGCACTCGCCCGCGCTGCCCGCGCCGCACGCGCACGCACCCGCCCTGGCCGCCGCCGCCGCCGCAGCCGCCGCCGCCGCCGCCGCGCACCACCTGCCGGCCATGGTGCTGTGACCGGCGCGCGCTCCGGGGCGCGGGGGCCCGGGCCCGCACGGGGAGCTCCGCGCTTGGGAATGCCCGGGGCGCGGCAGCCCCGGGGCGGGAGTTTGGGGGAGCGTCCGTCTCCCGTCTCCAGCGGCCCCCGGGGACCGTGGTCCTGAAGGGTCGGAGGTCAAGGACACGACCTGGAGAGCCTGGGGCCGGCGAGACAGAACCGCGGCCCTGGGCTTGGACGAGGTGCCGCAGCTGGGCGACGCTGTGGGGACCAGGGGAGGAGGCCGCTTCCCTTCTTCGGGCCTCAGTTTCTCCTCCCGAGGGAACTGGACCCCTGCCCCGCCCCTTCGGCTCCGACGTCGCGCGTGGGACGGGGAAGGCCCGCCCACGCCCAGCGCACACTCCAGCCGCGGAGGGCCCGAGGGGCACCGCTGCCCGCCCGCCCGCGCGTCCCCACTGCGGCCGCGCGCGCCCTCTGCTGTCGGCTCTCGCACCTCGCAGTCGTTGGCAGGAGGTGCCCGGGGCGTTTGTGAAGAGAAAGAAGCTATAATATTCGCGGAGAGTATACCATGTATAGAGTGTTCAAGAAACTGTGTGCTACTTCCAGAAAACGGTCACTTTAAGTCTGTAAATATTTATCTAAAAGGATATTTACAAAACCGGGATATATATTATTTGATTGTATATGTACAACTGTAAATACATTTGTACCTCTCTTGTATTCTAAAATAAAAAGTACTGGAACGTTTAGCGTCTGCGTGGGTGCGCGCGTCTGCGTGGGAGGCCACTGTGGAAGGCGCCCAGAGGTTGGAGAGGGGTGGTGAGAGTCTGCCCCCCCCCCACTTCTGGGGATTGGAATCCACTGTGGGCCTCCTGGGAGGCAGGGCTGTGTGTGGTGGTGGGCACAGAGCCCAGACAGGTGCACCACAGTGCAAGACAACCAGAAACTGGGAAGGCAGATGGACTGCACCGTCAGCCACTGTTATTTCCCTGATATCTACTCTTTTCTTTTTTCATTTCATGGCCAAATCGAAGGGTTCTAGAAGCCACTGGGGTGGACAAAGAAAACCAGCATTTTCAAAGGTTCTGGGCAACCATGTCACGACCCCCGGAAGACCACCAAGGAGCAGGGAGAGCATCCCGGTAGGCCAAGGGCCTTCACAGCTGCCTAGGGCCAAGTCCAGCTGTGGCCAGCCCCAGGGCCTCATGGCTGCCCGGGCACATGCCAGACGTGGAGGTCATCTTTCCACTTGCTGGGCAGGCAATGCTTCCTGGGATCCCACCAGGAACCTCCAGTGCAGCCTTGGCCAGAAGTGCACACAAAGAACACACACACAGCCTGCAGGGGCTCGGCTCACACACACAGACACACACACACACACAGCCTGCAGGGGCTCAGCTCACACACACACACACACACAGCCTGCGGGGGCTCAGCTCACACACACACACACACAGCCTGCAGGGGGCTCAGCTCACACACACACACACAGCCTGCGGGGGCTCAGCTCACACACACACACACACACACAGCCTGCAGGGGGGGCTCAGCTCACACACACACACACACACAGCCTGCGGGGGCTCAGCTCACACACACACACACACAGCCTGCGGGGGCTCAGCTCACACACACACACACACACACAGCCTGTAGAGGGGCTCAGCTCACACACACACACACACACACAGCCTGCAGGGGCTCAGCTCACACACACACACACACACAGCCTGTAGAGGGGCTCAGCTCACACACACACACACACACACAGCCTGCAGGGGCTCAGCTCACACACACACACACACAGCCTGCGGGGGCTCAGCTCACACACACACACACACAGCCTGTAGAGGGGCTCAGCTCACACACACACACACACACACAGCCTGCAGGGGCTCAGCTCACACACACACACACACACACACAGCCTGCGGGGGCTCAGCTCACACACACACACACACACACAGCCTGCGGGGGCTCAGCTCACACACACACACACACACAGCCTGCGGGGGCTCAGCTCACACACACACACACACAGCCTGTAGAGGGGCTCAGCTCACACACACACACACACAGCCTGTAGAGGGGCTCGGCTCACACACACAGACACACACACACACAGCCTGCAGGGGCTCAGCTCACACACACACACACACACACAGCCTGCGGGGGCTCAGCTCACACACACACACACACACACAGCCTGCGGGGGCTCAGCTCACACACACACACACACAGCCTGCGGGGGCTCAGCTCACACACACACACACACAGCCTGTAGAGGGGCTCAGCTCACACACACACACACACAGCCTGCGGGGGCTCAGCTCACACACACACACACACACAGCCTGCAGGGGCTCAGCTCACACACACACACACACAGCCTGCGGGGGCTCAGCTCACACACACACACACACAGCCTGCAGGGGCTCAGCTCACACACACACACACACACAGCCTGCGGGGGCTCAGCTCACACACACACACACACAGCCTGCGGGGGCTCAGCTCACACACACACACACACACAGCCTGCAGGGGCTCTGCTCACACACACACACACACACACAGCCTGCAGGGGCTCGGCTCACACACACACACACAGCCTGCAGGGTGGGCTCAGCTCACACACACACACACACAGCCTGCAGGGGCTCAGCTCACACACACACACACACACAGCCTGCGGAGGCTCAGCTCACACACACACACACACAGCCTGCAGGGGCTCAGCTCACACACACACACACACAGCCTGCGGGGGGCTCAGCTCACACACACACACACACACACAGCCTGCAGGGGCTCAGCTCACACACACACACACACAGCCTGCAGGGGCTCAGCTCACACACACACACACACACACAGCCTGCAGGGGCTCAGCTCACACACACACACACAGCCTGCAGGGGCTCAGCTCACACACACACACACACACACAGCCTGCGGGGGCTCAGCTCACACACACACACACACAGCCTGCAGGGGCTCAGCTCACACACACACACACACAGCCTGCAGGGGCTCAGCTCACACACACACACACACAGCCTGCGGGGGCTCAGCTCACACACACACACACACACAGCCTGCAGGGGCTCAGCTCACACACACACACACACACACAGCCTGCAGGGGCTCAGCTCACACACACACACACACAGCCTGCAGGGGCTCAGCTCACACACACACACACACACAGCCTGCAGGGGCTCAGCTCACACACACACACACAGCCTGCAGGGGCTCAGCTCACACACACACACACACACACAGCCTGCGGGGGCTCAGCTCACACACACACACACACAGCCTGCAGGGGCTCAGCTCACACACACACACACACACATAGCCTGCGGGGGCTCAGCTCACACACACACACACACACAGCCTGCGGGGGCTCAGCTCACACACACACACACACACACAGCCTGCGGGGGCTCAGCTCACACACACACACACACACACAGCCTGCGGGGGCTCAGCTCACACACACACACACACACAGCCTGCCGGGGGCTCAGCTCACACACACACACACACACAGCCTGCAGGGGCTCAGCTCACACACACACACACACAGCCTGCGGGGGGCTCAGCTCACACACACACACACACACACACAGCCTGCAGGGGCTCAGCTCACACACACACACACACAGCCTGCGGGGGCTCAGCTCACACACACACACACACACACACAGCCTGCAGGGGCTCAGCTCACACACACACACACACACAGCCTGCAGGGGGGGCTCAGCTCACACACACACACACACAGCCTGCAGGGGCTCAGCTCACACACACACACACACAGCCTGCGGGGGGCTCAGCTCACACACACACACACACACAGCCTGCAGGGGCTCAGCTCACACACACACACACAGCCTGCGGGGGGCTCAGCTCACACACACACACACACACAGCCTGCGGAGGCTCAGCTCACACACACACACACAGCCTGCAGGGGCTCAGCTCACACACACACACACACACAGCCTGCGGGGGCTCAGCTCACACACACACACACAGCCTGCAGGGTGGGCTCAGCTTGCACACACAGGTCACCCCCACTGGGATTTTCCTTGTGAACCCCTGAGGACGCTCATGCCTTGGGGCCCTGCTCTTGTGCCCTGGCCGTTGGGAGCTCGAGCAGGCGTGCACTGCCCAGGCAGCAGATGGAGTTACCCAACTCTCCTCTTCGCTCCCAAACCTTGCTGCCGCTGTTTCAATTCACATTTACTGATTTTATTTATTTGAGAAGCAGGGAGACAGACGTGGAGAGAGAGATTGCATCCACTGCTTCACCAGACACTTGCAACAGCCAGGCCTAGGCCAGGCCAGAGCTAGAACCCAACCAGGGTCCCCCACACTGGAGCCTACACGGGCGGCCCTCCTGGGTACACTTTAGAGGGAGCTGGAATCAGGGGTGGAGACGGGACTCGAACCCTGCACTCCGATAGGGGGTGCGGCTGTCCCACACTGGTCTTAACCCCTACGCCATCAATGTGCCCCAGCCTCGCTTCTTTGGTGCCCGACCCCCAGGACCCCAGTGTCTCCAGCGGCCCTGCACGGGGGCTCCTGCATTACCCTCCTGCTGTGGCCACAGCCCAGGCCAGAGCCTCCTCTGTCCTGAGTTCCCCTCCCTCTCCATGCCAACAGGGGTGATGCTGGCTTCCCGAAGAAAGCCTTGCGGGATTCGAACTCCAGACCTCAGTGGGAGCCTAGAACAGAGATTAGGTTCTTACTTCCTTCGGCCAAGTCTTAGCCAACAGCCCTGCGGGCCACGACCAGCTCAAGAACCCGCCTGGTGGCAATATGCTGTAACTGCAGACTTTTTATTTTATTTTATTTTTTTTTTTCCTTTTTTTTTTTTTTTTTTTTTTAGTTTTTGAGAGGCAGAGTGGACAGTGAGAGAGAGAGTTAGAGAGAAAGGTCTTCCTTGGCCGTTGGTTCACCCTCCAACGGCCGCCGCGGTAGGCGCGCTGCAGCCGACACACCGCGCTGATCCGATGGCAGGAGCCAGGTGTTTCTCCTGGTCTCCCATGGGGTGCAGGGCCCAAGGGCTTGGGCCATCCTCCACTGCACTCCCTGGCCACAGCAGAGAGCTGGCCTGGAAGAGGGGCAACCGGGACAGGATCGGTGCCCCGACCGGGACTAGAACCCGGTGTGCCGGCGCCGCAAGGCAGAGGATTAGCCTATTGAGCCGCGGCGCCGGCCTTATTTTATTTTTTTAAGAGTGCACCAGGGCCTGTGCTAAGCCCTAAGACACAGACGGGTTGTGCACTGTGGACCTGTGCACTGGGCACATTGGAGACAGAGCTGCCACTGAAAATCCCAACCTCTCACTTTGCTTGCAGTTCCACAGCCTCAGGGCCCCAGACAAAGGCTGTGTACACACCCAGCAACTTCTGTGTGCCAGCCTGGGCATCGGCATTTAAACACACACAGCACCCCGGAAATCCTCCCCCTAAGTCTCTGAGGCCGTGTCCTTTCTCTGCCCTTGTCCCCTGGTGGTCTTTCAGTCACTGTCCATTCCAAGTACGTGCAAACCGAGAAACACGGAGAGAGGCTTGCAGCCACGTCACTCTGCCGGCGAGTGGCTCCCGCGGGCCCTTCTGGTCAGCCTGCCGGTTCTGAGCAGCCAGGGGCTTCTGCACGGCCCACAGGGACGCAGACCGTGTGTCTCCAACCTGGCGCAGCTCATTTACCTGTTCACTTCCTGTTTACGTCCCTTGGGACTTCCACGCACTTCCCACCGGGCTGTCTTCCTCCTCGCTGATGGCATGGTCCAGGGCCTCCAGGCACAGGGAGTCCTGTGGCCCACACTGCAGGCTGCGGCTGAACCCACTACACCACGGCACCGGCCCCTGCCAGCGGTATTTTAAGCAGGGAACTGATTTGACCTGATCCTTTTTTTGGGAAGATCCATTTATTGATTTGAAAGCAAAGGCTTTCAAAAGCCTCCCTGGTTTGCTCCCCAAATGCCCACAACAGATAGGGCTGGGCCAGGCTGAACCAGGAGCCAGGAGCTCCATCAGGACCTCCTCTGCTGCCTTCCCAGGCGCATTAGCAGGGAGCTGGATGGGAAACGGAGCAGCCGGGACTTGAACCAGCGCTCCAACATAGGCTGCCAGTGCCGCACCCAAGGGGCGCCTCACCTGGCCACACCACAATGCGGCCGCCCTAATCTGACGGAGACCTAGGGACATGGCGGGAGTTATTACAGTCACCCTGGAGAGAGATGACGCTGACGGACCTGGGGCAGTGGCCGTGGAGGTGCTCGGGCGCCCGAGGCACGGGTCCGTGTCAGGCCTGGCTGGGCGCTGAAATCATGGAGCTGCAGACGCTCCCTCCCAGAATTCGGACCCTGCCTTCGCAGAGCCGCCTGGGGCTCAGGCGTGCACGTGTCTAGCATGCCCCCGGGCCGTGCAGCATTTCTGGGTGTCTGCCCCTCCACGTGGTCGGTGGTAAAGAGGCTGACGGGAAGCCGAGGGAGACTGGGGCGGGGGGAGTCTGCAGCTGGACTCCAGTCCCGGCCGCAGGTTTGATCCCTGCTATGCTGTGTGGAAAGCACTGAGCCCAGGCCTCGGGAAACGGGGGAGGGGGGTTAAAGCAGGTGCCTCGGGACAGCGCGGGCCTTGCCACTGTGTGCCGTGTGAGTTCCGGCGTATCCACACGCCGATCTGGGACGGCGCTGCGAACGTGAGCGTGCGAGCCTACGCCCAGCCCACCTGGGGTGGCACGGAGTGACGGCCACACTGCGGCCGGCGCCCTGTGGCTGTGCGCCTGGCTGCCTGGGCCAAGCTGGCTCAAAGGACAACACCGCCCTCTTGTGGCCGCGGCCGGGCTCTACGTTCTAGGCTCTGCAGGCTCTCGGCAGGCGGGGACCAGGCCAGCACCTGCTGGTGCCCTCGGAGAGACGCGCAGGGCACTTTTCTGGACTAACTGCCGCTCTCTGGCCTGGCAGAGCTCTGGAGGCAGCGTGCGTGGTCCTCCGGAGAGGCCCTGTGCACGGAGGATGACCGCCCGGTTCCCGAGGCCAAAATTCAGCAGGGCCAGGGGAGGGAGGGGGCAGAGGGATGTGGGGGGGGAGGGGAGGAGAGAGAGGGAGGATGGGAGGAGGGAGAGCGAGGGAGGAGGAGAGGAGGGGGAGGTGGAGGGGGAGGGGGAAGAGGGAGGGAGGAGAAGGGAGAGGAGAGGAGGAGGAGGGAGAGGGAGGGAGGGATAGAGCGAGGAGGGGAGGAGGATAGGGAGGGAGGCGGGAAGTAGGGAGGAGGGGGGAGAGGGAGGGAGGGAGGGGTAGAGGAAGGTGGGGGAGGGGGAGGGGACGAGGAGGAGGGGAGGCACAGCTCCCATTAAGCAGGAGCGGCAGATAAGGCCACACGGGACAGGCATCGCTCCCCCCACCCCACCCCGGGCAGGGACTCCTGTGACCGGTGACAGGCAGTGCCCGGCACACAGAGGCTGCTGTGGGCACAGACGCAGGTGCAGGCCTTGGTTGTGTGTGTGTGTTTGCCCTCCCCACCACACACACCTGCCTCGCGGGGTGTGGCTTGCTTCGCTTCACTTCTCCTTCTTCTCTTTCTCTTTTTTCAAGAGAAATCAGCTCGCTCAGGAGTGTCCCGGGTGCCATCTGTGGGTATTTGTGCTGGCTGGTGTTCTGACCCAGACTGGGGCTACTGGGGACAGTGTGAAGCGGGGCGCTTGGGGCTGGCGCTGGGGCACAATGGTTTAAGCCATCGTCTTCCATTCTGGCATCTCATGTGGGTGCAGGTTCAAGTCCCGGCTGCTCCACTTCCGATCCAGCTCCCTGCTAATGCTCCTGGGAAAGCAGCAGAGGAGGGCCCAAGTGCTTGGGCCCCTGCGCCGGCGTGGGAGACCTGGGGGGAGTTCCTGGCTCCTAGTTTCTGGCCACTAGGGGAGTCAACCATCAGATGGGAGATCTTTCGCTGTCTCTCCCTGTGGCTTTGCCCTTCAAATAAATAAATAAATCTTTTTCCCCTAAACTTGGAACACTGCTTTAGAAATTGCTTTGCTCCTTAAACACTGTGTTTTTAAAAGCATTTATTTATTTGAAAGGCAGTTACAGAGAGAGAGAGACAGAGAAAGAGAGAGACAGAGACGAGAGAGACAAAGAGAAAGAGGGTCTTCCATCCACTGCTTCACTCCTCAAACGGCTGCAACGGCCAGAGCTGGGCCAGGCCGAAGCCAAGAGCTTCTTCCGGGTCTCCCACGAGGGTGCAGGGGCCCAAGCACTTGGGCCATCCTCCACTGCTTTCCCAGGCGCACCAGCAGGGAGCTGGGTCGGAAGTGGAGCAGCTGGGCGCCCAGTGGGAAACCAGCGCTGCAGGCAGCGGCTTACCCCACTGCGTCCCAGCGCCAGCCCCAATAATATTTTGAAAAAAAGAAAGTATGGCTGTGCTTTCTGTTGAAATCGCGTCCTCCTGGGCGCTGTCATACAAAAATCAGATTTTAGCGGCTTAGCGCTGGACGGAAACTCAGAGGCCCATTCCTCAATTACGTCTAACCCTGGTAAACAATAAGTAGGGTGACGAGTACCAGACAGCTTCGATAAAAAATCGCTCCACAGGTGCACCCTTGCCAGTAATAAACGTGGCAACTCCGCATTCCTTCCCTTCAGGTTAACATAACGGTTGCCAGTAGTCAACATGGCTGCCACACCGTGCGCTCCCATTGGCGGCTGCCCTGAGGCCCCGCCCCAGACCGCCCCTCTCGGAGTTGCCGGGCTGAATTCCGCGGCTCCGGGCCGAGCTGCGCCTGCGCAGGTTATTGGCGCCAAGATGGCGATGGAGATGCGCCTTCCGGTGGCGAGGAAGCTTCCCAGCGAGAGCCTGGGGCGTGATACCAAGAAGCACTTGGTGGTGCCGGGGGACACGATCACTACGGACACGGGCTTCATGCGGTACGTGGGGCCCCGGGGTGCAGGGGCGGCCGCAGGGCTCCGCACGTGGTCTGCGGGCCCGAAACGGGGGCGTCCGACCGGGGGCCCAGGGCAGCCCCCTCGGCGTCGTCCGCGAGACGAGGCCCGGCCCCCGCCTCGGCTGCACTCTGGTGGCCCCGACTTTGCGGTCTGAGGCTCCGATCTTTGGGCGTTCCTTGCTGGGGGAAGACGGGGCGGGGGGCTGGAGGGAGGGGGCTCCGCGGGTCCCGGCCGTGTCCGGGGGCGGGGGGCGGAGGGGAGGGGGCTCCGCGGGTCCCGGCCGGGGGCGGGGGGCGGAGGGAGGGAGGGGGCTCCGCGGGTCCCGGCCGTGTCCGGGGGACGGGGGGGAGGGGGCTTCGCGGGTCCCGGCTGTGTCCGGGGGCGGGGGGCGGGAGGGAGGGGGCTCCGCGGGTCCCGGCCGTGTCCGGGGGCGGGGGGCGGAGGGGAGGGGGCTCCGCGGGTCCCGGCCGTGTCCGGGGGGCGGGGGGGAGGGGGCTCTGCGGGTCCCGGCCGTGTCCGGGGGCGGGGGGCGGAGGGGAGGGGGCTCCGCGGGTCCCGGCCGTGTCCGGGGGCGGGGGGCGGAGGGGAGGGGGCTCCGCGGGTCCCGGCCGTGTCCGGGGGGCGGAGGGGAGGGGGCTCCGCGGGTCCCGGCCGTGTCCGGGGGCGGGGGGCGGAGGGGAGGGGGCTCCGCGGGTCCCGGCCGTGTCCGGGGGCGGGGGGAGGGAGGGATGGGGCTCCGCAGGTCCCGGCCGTGTGCGGGGGGGAGGGGGCTTCGCGGGTCCCGGCCGTGTCCGGGGGGCGGGAGGAAGGGGGCTTCGCGGGTCCCGGCCGTGTCCGGGGGCGGGGGGGGGGTGTAGACTCGGCTTCCCTCCTCCTCCCTGAGCCCCCCCCCCCCCAGCTTGGGGCTCGGGGTAGGGGTCGTTCCTGTGCGGGCTTAGGCAGACTCAAGGTTGCAGGAACTACCTTGCATGAGTACACGCTCTGCCGCAGGGCAGTGCAGGGCCTTGTAGTTGGGGGGACAGACGGGGTTCCCCGCCTGCCAGTCACCTTATCAGGCGCGGTATTGCCGGTCAGAGGTCCGGTCCTGATCCGTACGACAGTTCTAACGGAGTTACTGAAGGGTTAGGGAGACTAGGGAAGATGCTAGACTCACCGTTGGATCGCCGGCAGATACGCGTGCCAGTATTTCAGCCTCTGTTTGTAGAGATGCACGTTTGCCGGGTGCACAGCGTCTTCAGCATCGCTGTTTGCTTATTTATTTATTTGACAGGCAGAGTGGACAGTGAGAGAGAGACAGAAAGGTCTTCCTTCCGTTGGTTCAGCCCCCAAATGGCCGCCATTGCCAGAACTACGCCGATCTGAAGCCAGGAGCTAAGAACTTCTTCCTTGGTCTCCCATGGGGTGCAGGGCCCAAGCACTTGGGCCATCCTACATTGCCCTCCCGGGCCACAGCAGAGAGCTGGACTGGAAAAGGAGCAACCGGGACTAGAACCCGGTGCCCATATGGGATGCCGGTGCCACAGGTGGAGGATTAGCTAAGTGAGCCACGGCGCTGGCCCCTGCTTATTTATTTTTAAGAGAGAGAGTGAGAGAGAGTGTTGTGAGTGTTGTTTCACTTCTCAAATGCCTGCAACCCTCTGGCTGGAGCCAGGAGCGCAATGTGGGCCTCCCACATGGGTGGCAGAGAGCCAAGTTGTCACTGCTGTTCCCTAGGTCTGTGTTCGCAGGAAGCTGGAGCCAGCTGTCAGACCCAGGCACCGGATGTGGGAGGCCAGCTTCTTAGCTCCAGGCTGAACACCTGCACACCCACCACCACTGTCCATAACTTCTCCCGGGGCTCCTAGGCAGGTGCAGGGGCCCAAGCACGGGGCCATCCTCTGCTGCTGTCCCAGGCCATAGCAGGGAGCTGGATGGGAAGTGGAGCAGTTGGGGACTCGAACCGGCGCCCATGTGGGATGCCGGCACTGCAGGCGGAGGCCTAACCTGCTGGCCCCACCCCAAGTTTGAGGTTTTTGGAGTCTCCGAAATGTTAAAATTCATTCCTGCATTCGTACTTTCACCATATATTTGTATTCCGTGTGGTCGGGGTGTAGCAGTGAACAAAATGAAATTCTGTCCTGGCGGAGTTGGCATCTGGGGAGACACAGATAGGAATACATTAGCACAACAGACAAACAAGGGTAGGGGTCAGTGTTGCGGCACCCGGGGTTAGGCCATAGCTTGAGGCGCCAGCATCCCGAATCCCAGTGCAGGTTCGAGTCCCAGCTGCTCCTCTTCCCATCCAGCTCTCTGCTGTGGCCTGGGAAAGCAGCAGAAGATGACCCAAGTGCTTGGGCCCCTGCACCCACGTGGGAGAGCTGATGGAGTTCAGGGCTCCTGGCCTGGCTTGACCCAGCCCCAGCCCCAGCAGCCATATGGGGAGTGAGCTAGCGGATGGAAGATATGTCTGTCTCTCTCCCTGTCACTCTGCCTTTGAAATAAATAAATTTAAACAGCAACAAATAAGGCATCAATGGAGAGCGTGCTTGGGGATGTGGTGGGAGTGGCGGCAGTGGGGTGGACGCTGTTTGCTTTGTCTAATTGCAAAGGCAAGGGAGAGATCCTCCATCTGGTGTTTCACTCCCGCAAACGCCCGCAAGAGCCAGGGCTAGGCCAGGCCAAAGGCAGGACTCGTCACTCAGTCTGGGTCTCCCACATGTGTGCCAGGGACCGGGATATGCTGCCGCCTAGGCTCTGCCTAGCAGGGAACTGGATCAGAAGTGGGGTAGCTGGGGCCGGCGCCTGCAGTGCCAGCATCCCACATGGGTGCTGGTTCCAGTCCCGGCTGCTCCATTTTCTATCCAGCTCTCTGCTATGGCCTAGGAAAGCAGTAGAGGATGGCCCAAGCCGTTGGGCCCCTGCACCCACGTGGGAGACCTGGAGGAAGCTCCTGGCTCCTGGCTTCAGATCGGTGCAGCTCCGGCCATTGCAGCCATTTGGGGAGTGAACCAGCCGATTGAAGACCTCTCTCTCTCTCTTTTCTTCTCTCTCTCTCTTCCTCTCCCTCTGCCTCTACTTTCTGTGTAACTCTGACTTTCAAGTAAAATAAATCTTTTTTTTAAAAAAGTGGGGTAACCGAGACTCACAGCAAGCACCCCGGTGTGGGCCGTGGGGGTCCCACGCGGTGACTTGGTCGCTGTGCCCCTGCCCGCCCCTGGGATGGGCCAGGCAGGCCTGCTGGAGGCGGTGACGTCGGAGCGACTTCTCCGGAGAAGGGGTATGGCCCGCAGGGAGGGCAGCAGGAGTGGGCTGGGCTGGAGGAGCTCATTGTGTAGTACAGGAGGGCACCCGGTGCCCGGTCCCAGCGTCTCTTCCTCTTGCGACAGGGGCCACGGGACCTACATGGGGGAGGAGAAGCTCATCGCCTCCGTGGCCGGCTGTGTGGAGCGAGTGAACAAGCTGATCTGTGTGAAAGCGCTGAAAACCAGGTGAGAGCAGGTGCGCACTCCCGTCCTGGCCCGTCAGGCCTTTCCCACCCCGCCTGCCGCGGCCTGAGCCTCAGCCTGACCCTGCTGTGGGCGGCAGAGGCGTCCCCCATCACCTGGGCGCTCCGAGCCAGGCTGCCTCCTAGCCTCGGTGGCGTTCAGCCAGGCGGCACTTGGAAAGTCCTGGAGCCGTGCAATAAGGGGGAGCCCCAGGAAAGAAGCCAGGGAGTGGGGGGAGTGCGTGCCGGCAGAGAGCAGAGGCAGGGGCAGAGAGCGGAGGCAGGCACACGGCGGCCTGCTGGGGGCGGGAGCAGAGGGTGCACCCGGCTGCCTCTGTGTGGGGAAGTCGCTGGCCGTGGGGCTGTTGGGGGCGGGGGCGGGGGCGGTGGCTGGCCGTTTCAGTTTCTGAGATGCACCAGCATCGCGGTGTCCAGAAGCCGTTGGAGGCCAGGGTGGGCCTGAAGGCAAAGTGGCCTCTGCTGAGCCTCCAGTGGTGGAGCTGGGAGCGAGGGAACAGCACTGGGGCGCAGGCCACAGGCCGCGGGTGGGAGCCGGCCGGCAGCATGGCACAGGTGGCATCGGCGTCCCTCTGCCTGGCGTCCTTGCTCCCTTTTCCTTTGTCGGGCACAGAACGCACCCGTGTTCTGCAGGGAGATAGCCCATGCTTTTCCTTGTCCTGTGATGTGACGGGATAGGGGTCTTAGGCTCAGCACAGTGCTTGCAGGAAGTGACTTGTTGAAGGTAGGCTGGTGCGGGCTGTGCCCCAGGACGTCTGAAGTTTCCATCCCGAGAGCGGAGCCGTGGGGTTTGCCGAGAAGTCCGCTCTCGCCAGCCGGGCCGGGTCCCCCGACGGCACCGGGCCTAGAGGAGTCTGGGCGCTGAGGGGTGCCTGTTTGTTTTTTCTTCCAGATACAACGGTGAAGTCGGAGACATTGTGGTGGGGAGGATCACAGAGGTGCGTTGGGCGCCGGCGTCTCGCTGAGGCGAGCTGGGGTCTTTCCCTGAGTGGGATGGTCACTCGCGGTTAGCCGCGCTGACACGCTTAGCTGCCTTAGGCCGCCGTGTGACAGTGACGGAGCCATTTGGCTCATCATGTCCGGGGTTACTGTCAGCTGCGATGAGCGCGCTGGCCCCCGGAGCGTGTGTCCAGGTGTGTCCAGACGTGCGGGGTCTGTGTGCAGGTCCAGCAGAAGCGGTGGAAGGTGGAGACCAACTCCAGGCTCGACTCAGTCCTGCTGCTGTCGTCCATGAACCTCCCTGGAGGAGAGCTGGTAAGGGCCCCGGCAGGCTCCTGGGGCTTCCCGGGGGCCAGCAGAGGCGGGGGCTTTGCCCTGCGCTCGGGGCGTCCCTGTGTGCTGCCCAGGTAGCTGTGCAGGCTGGTCACCTGGCCCAGGTGCCCCAGCGCAGGCGGAGGTGCGGGGTGGGGTCAGAGCGGCAGGGCCGAGCTCCCAGGCACGGGTGACCCTCGGGAAGCCGTCTGCAGAGGGCTCTCTCAGCAGCTGAATGGCATTTGCTCACTCAGAGGTTCCAGACGGCCACAGTGACCAAGCCGCGGCCTCCTGTAAGATGCCACGGGTCACCTTTCTCACGGGGCGCTCGCTGCGCGGGGTCCTGAGCCGACTGCCAAGATAAAGGAGGCGCGGCTGAGTTCCTTAGAGAGCTTCCAGCCGGCTGGAGCCGAGAGATAACTGACAACAAACACCTGGCAGCTGCCGGGGGACAAAGGAGTGATTAATTTCAGCGAGAGCCGCTCCTAGGAAGGGCTGGCATCGGAATTGATCCTTGAAGGCTGGAGAGAATTTAAATGAGCTCAGGCAGTCGGAGATAAAGGGAAATACGTGAGCAGAGACACAGGCGTTGGGATCAGCAGGTGGTGTGTCCCGTGGGAGCAGCTGAGGGTGGGCGGCTCAGGTGAACTCCTCGGGCCTTCGTTCTTAGTGTGCGGCCATCCTAGTGTGTGGCCGTCCCAGCGCGTGGCCGTTCTAGTGTGTCCAAGTGCGTGGCCGTCCCAGCGCGTGGCCATCCCAGCACATGGCCGTCCTAGCGTGTGGCCGTCCCAGCGCGTGGCCATCCTAGCGTGTGGCCGTCCCAGTGCGTGGCCGTCCCAGCGCGTGGCCGTCCTAGCGTGTGGTTGTCCCAGTGCGTGGCCTTCCTACCGTGTGGCCATCCCAGCACGTGGCCATCCTAGCGTGTGGCCGTCCCAGCGCGTGGCCTTCCTACCGTGTGGCCATCCCAGCACATGGCCGTCCTAGCGTGTGGCCGTTCCAGCACGTGGCCATCCTAGCGTGTGGCCGTCCCAGTGCGTGGCCGTCCCAGCGCGTGGCCGTCCTAGCGTGTGGTTGTCCCAGTGCGTGGCCGTCCCAGCGCGTGGCCGTCCTAGCGTGTGGCTGTTCTAGTGTGTGGCCGTCCTAGCGTGTGGCCACTGTGGTTGGCTTCCAAGATCTCTGGGGGGGGGGGTGTGAGCGCGGCCGCGGGCAGAGCGCTGTGCCGGCTGACGGGCGTGCCGTGTGTGTTTCAGAGAAGGAGGTCTGCAGAGGACGAGCTGGCCATGAGGGGCTTCCTGCAGGAAGGGGACCTCATCAGTGTATCCTGCACCCTGGACGCCTCCCCGGTGGTGGGGTCCCTGCCGTGGTGCACGTGGCATCCTGGCCGAGATGGGAGGCCTGGGGCACGCCACCTGCCCACGGCGCGGTCCAGAGTCGGGCTCTTGGGGCGGAGCGGGAGGAGGAGCTGATGGAGGTGTGGGGCGGGGCCACTCGAGGCCGCTGTTTGCTCCTTCATCACCCTGGCCAGGCTGAGGTCCAGGCCGTGTTCTCGGACGGAGCTGTCTCTCTGCACACGAGGAGCCTGAAATACGGCAAAGTAAGTGGGGCTGCTGCTCTCGCTGTTGCTGTGATAGGCGCCCGCCTGCATCTGACTTGCCCTAGAGCTGGAAGGCTGGTTTAGGGAACCCCGGGACGAGGCGCCGCGGGCGGGCATCCCCCACACTGATCGCTCCCTGAATTGGGTGGTCGTGGGTGGGAAGCTTTGTAAGCCACAATAAGGACACTGCGGTTTTTCTCCTGAGACTTTGGGCCTGACAGCTGTATTCTCTGCTCCCTCCAGGGGGCGCTGCAGCCCGAGACAAAGCCCCACTGACAACAGGGATATTGTTAGCCGCAGACTGGTTTGTCATCTGAGCCTGCAGGTGGCACTCCTTGGCTGTTCCTGTGTGAGGCGACATTATCGGGCTGTTTGTTTGTTTTTAAGACAGCCTATCTCTTAACACATGATGAGTTATTAACCTTGGATCTGAGTGGGTGTAGCGCTGTATTTCCTGAGTGGAACGGAAACCTCAGCGAGGGGCTACAGCCAAGCGCGTGCACACGCCCGGGTGACATGCGACTCCACGGGCCGGGGCAGCGGACTGGCCCAGCAGCATACGGACTTGGGGCTGGCCCAGCTCGTGGCCAGGAGCACCCGTCTCGCCGGCAAGACAGGCATTTGGGGTTAAGGTGCAGGCGCTGGGGTCATTGCTTCCTGGCTGACAGGAAGCTGGCGTTCAGGTCCTCACCGGCGCCAGCTCCCCAGCGCACCAGCCGTGCCTCAGCGTGTCACGGCCACTGCGGAGGGGAATGACAGCAGGGAGTGCCATCGGGCGTCGTGAGCCCAGACACGTGCTCCACAGGAGTGCACGCCGGCGACAGCGAGTGTTAGTGGAGGGCCGCTGACCCGTGGGCACCGCGTCTGCGTGGCGGTCCCGCTCACTGTGTGTTTCTTCAGCTAGGCCAAGGTGTCCTGGTGCAGGTGTCGCCCTCGCTGGTGAAGCGGCAGAAGACCCACTTCCACGACCTGCCCTGCGGCGCCTCCGTGATCCTTGGCAACAATGGCTTCATCTGGATCTACCCGACCCCCGAGTACAAGGAAGAGGGTGCGGGGGGCTTCATCGCAAACCTGGAGGTGAGGGAGCCACGCTGCCCGGTGCCACCGAGGCCGGTGGCCGGTGCTGTGTGTTGCTTTGGTCCGCACAGCCCCGCGTCGCTAGGCAGTGTCGTTGTTCCATTAGCATCACCGTGTCCTTCCGTGAGCTCAGGCGGCCCCGATGTCACTGCGCGATGTGACCCTGGGTGGGGGGCCCGGCCCTGAGTGGAGCCTCGCCACCCTGTGCCGTCTGAGTTTGCATTTCCTGCCGGGAGGTTTGCTCGCGGACACGGCCCTGCCTTCTGCCTTCTCCCCGATGACCGGTCTCTCTCGGTGGGCGGAGAAGGCAGAGCTGCGGAAGCCCTGCTGTCACCCTCCCTCGCAGCCAGCCGTCTGGTTGGAGTCCCAGGGTGACACTGTCGGTGTCAGGAAAGCGTTCCCTGCCGCGAGTCCCGGGGACCAGTCACTCACCCCACTCTGCTCTGTGGCCCTTCCCTGGGCGCCCCCGCAGCCCGTGTCCCTCGCCGACCGAGAGGTGATATCCCGGCTCCGGAACTGCGTCGTGGCGCTGGCCACCCAGAGGATGATGCTGTATGACACCAGCATCCTGTACTGCTACGAGGCGTCCCTGCCGCATCAGGTACCCCGGGCTGCCCCCTTCCTCTGGGACCCCCGATCCAGGGCCAGTCCAGCACGCCCACAGCTCCACGTGCCTCTGCTGTGGCCGTCAGGATGAGCCGACAGCCGCCCCGGGAGTTTGCTGGGTCCTCCCCCAGACACCGGCGGCGTTCTCAGTGTGGTCTTGGGCGGGCGGGCTGGGGCTTCCAGAGGGGCCTGCTTTGGGATATTAACCCTGGACTTCATCCTGCGCAGCCTAGATTTCAGCTTGCTTGCTTGCTGTCTTATTTTAAAATCATTATTACTTGAAAGGCAGAGTTACCGAGAGACAGAGAGGTCTTCTGTCCGCTGGTTCACTCCCCAAAAGGCTGTACCAGCTGGGGCTGGGCCAGGCCGAAGCCAGGAGCTTTATCTGGGTCTCGCACACGGGTGCAGGGGCCCAAGTTTTTGAGCCATCTTCCACTGCCTTCCCAGGCACATTAGCAGGGAGCTGGGTCAGAAGTGGAGCAGCCGACTTGAACCGGAGCCCATGAGGGATGCCAGGGTCACTGCTTGACCTGCTGCACCACAGGGCTGGCCCCCAGCTCCTTTGTTTGGTGGATGGCAGGATAAGAGCCATTCTCAGCGTCACCGTACACCGGCGGGTCCTGCTGACCGCGCAGGCCGGGGCGGCAGATCCTGTCCTGCTGCGCCCGCCGAGTGTGACGAGGGAGCAGAACGGGCTCTGTGGGCTGGGCCGGCTGGCTGTGCTCGCCTGGGCACGGCGCACGGCGGCTCTGCGGATGGTGGGTTTCTTTACCAACAAACACCTTGTTTCCTTTTCATTTTTTTTCAGATCAAAGACATCTTAAAGCCAGAAATAACGGAGGAGATTGTGTTGGAAACGCGCCAGAGACTTCTGGAACAGGAAGGCTGAGCGGCTTCCGAGGGCCGGCCCAGCGTACCTTGCTGGAGCAGCTCTCCCTACGAGGTCCCACGGGCAGCTCAGAGGAGTGCTGAGAGACGCTCACTTTGCCTGCGTCACAGCCGCGTGGCCGCCTCCAGCCCTGTGGCCTGCCTTCTGTCCCAAGACAGCCTGGGGCAGTGAGCAGCGCTTCTGGCCTGGGGTTTGCCGCACTGGTGGGTGGTTTTGGGTTTTACAGTGCCGCGTCCAGGACCCCCACACCCCAGAACAATGGGGAGACTCACTCGTCTCCCACTCTGTCATTCACAAGGGCCACTGCCCTGTGCACCTGCGCCCAGTAGTACGGTGACAGCCCTCACCCCACACACCGTGCGCCGGCCTCCGTCCCCACCGCCTCGGAGGACACAGCTGGCAAGGGCAGCCAGCAGTGAGAGGGGAGAATAAAGGTGGCCGGGCGGCCTCCCGCGTGCTTGGAAGCTTGTTTCCCAGCGTGTTCCTTCCAGAGACGGCCACGCCAGGCAGCCTGCGCGTGCTGGCCCGGCAGCGCGAGCTGGGAGAAGCCGGTGGTTGTCCTAAGAGAGGATGAATGTCCTGGCCCGTGTGCATAAAGGAAACAAATAAGAAAAATGGAGACGGGAAAGCAAAGCTGTTTTCTTCTGATAATTGAAATAGTAACACATTAACTTCTGAATCATTCAAGGTTAAAAGATTAAAACAGGAAGTTGAAGCTCTCAGTGAGAAGTGTTAGAATTCCCATTTGTTCTGATAATAACCAAAAAATGATACCCTGGGGCCAGCGCGGTGGCATGGCAGGTAAAGCTGCACTATATACCGGCATCCCATATGGGCTCCAGTTTGAGACCCGGCTGCTCCTCTTCTGATGCAGCTCTCTGCTGTGGCCTGGGAAAGCAGTGGAAGATGGCCCAGGACCTTGGGCCCCTGCACCCACGTGGGAAACCGGGAGGAGGCTCCTGGCTTCGGATTGGCCCCGCTCTAGCTGTTGTGGCCATCTGGAGAGTGAACCAGTGAATGGAAGAACCTCTCTCTCTCTCTCTCTCTCTCTCTCTCTCTCTCTCTCTCTGCCTCTGCCTCTGCCTCTGCCTCTGCCTCTCTGTAACTCTGCCAGTCAAATAAATAAATACATCTTTTTAAAAATTAAAAAAAAATGATGCCCTGGTAGTTTTATTTATTTGAAAGGCAGAGTGACAGAGAAATCTTTATCTGCTGGTTCACACCCCAAATGTCTGCAATGGCCAGGGCTGGGCCCAGCTGAACCCGGGAGCCAAGAACTCCATCCATGTTTTCCCTGGGTGCCAGGGGCCCAGGGGCTTGGGCCATCCTCCACTGCTTTCCCAGGCGCATTGGCAGGGAGCTGGATGGGAAGTGGAACAGCTGGGACTGCAACTGTGGTCCGGTTTGGGAGGCACCGCCTGCTGCTTCCTGGGTCAGCATTAGCCGGAAGCTGGAGTCACCGGAGCTGACTTCAGTCGGGAGCATCGTCCCGGTGAGCATGTTGGTCACTGGGCCAAGTGCCCACCCGTTTTGGGAAAATCTCAAGGTGTCTTATGCAAGTGTGGTTTATTGCACATATGTGAACTGTTTTTTTAAAGTCATTGATCTGAAAGACAGTACTAGGACCCTCTGTCCACTGGTTCACGCCCCAAATGGCTGCACCAGCCAGGGCTGGACCAGGCGGGAGCCAGGAGCTCCATCTGGCCCTCCCATGTAGGTGGCAGAAACTGAAGTACTCACCATCATCCATTGCTGTCCCCTGTATGTCATGGGGAGCTGGGTCAGAGTGGAGAAGTTGGGTTCAAACCAGCACTCAGGGGGACACAGGCTTCCAAGCGGTAGCTTAACCCACTGCTCTGTGCACCTGGCTGGAGCTATTTTGTGACACTTGGAAATGCATTGGTGTCACTGGTTTCTCATCTAAGGTTGTGGTCATTCGGAGCTGCGTGCGGCTGGAGGAAGGAGTGGATGACGCCCCGGTGGACACCTCACCACTGCTGGGTCACCGTGGAATGCGAACCCGAGAGCTTCAGGGGTAGTGACTGAACCTTGCCTTTGACGGCTTTGAAATACAGCTTGGCTCTTTCATTAAAAAACATGCTGCTTTGTCACATTACTCCATAGACAGTTTTATTTCATTCTTATTTTTCTCAAGTTGCATCACTTGTTTTGTTGAATTTTTAAGAAAGATCCATTTATCTGAAAGTTACGGGGTGGGGGGAACGTCCATCCGCTGGTTCACTCCCTAAGTGGCCACAAATGCTGGGGCTCAGCCAGGCTGAAGCTGGGAACTTGGAAGTTTATGCAGGTCTCCCACATGGGTGCAGGGACCCAATGACTGGCCGTCCTCTGCTGCTTTCCCAGGTGTAGTAGCAGGGAGCTGGGTCAGAAGCCGAGCAGCTGGGACTTGTCCATATGGGAAGCTGGTGTTGCAGACGGTTCCTTACCCCACTGCATTACAACACTGGCTTCTGTTTTTTTGGTTTTTGTTTTTAATTTATTTATTTGAAAGAGTTATAGAGACAGAGAGGTCTTTCATCTGCTGGCTTACTCCCCAAATGGCGGCAACGGCCAGAGCTGTGCCGATCCAGAGCCAGGAGCCGCCTCCTGGTTTCCCATGTGGGTGCAGGGGCCCAAGGACCTGGGCCATCTTCTACAGCTTTCCCAGGCCACAGCAGAGAGCTGGATGGGAAGTGGAGCAGCCGGGACCCAAACTGGCGCCCATATGGGAAGCCGGCACTGCAGGCCAGGGCTTTAACCCGCTGCGCCACAGTGCCATCCCGTTTTTCATTGTATGGTCGCTGCTTTTTTCTAAGAGCCGTCCTCCCCCCTTTTTGTAACTTTATTTGAAAGGCAGGCAGAGATCTTCCTTCAAGCGGTTCGGTTCCCAGATGTCTGCAACAGCCAGGGCTGGGCCAGGCCAAAGCCAGGAGCCCAACTCAGTTCCGGTCTCCTCCGGAGGTGAGGGAGCCGAGTCCTCCAGCCGGCACCTGCTGCCTCCCAGCTGTGAGGAGCAGAAAGCCGGGTTGCAAGGGTGGGGACGGGCGCTCTGACGGGATGTGGGCCTTGCAGACAGCGCCTCCACATCCTTGGAAGCATCCCAGCACCTCGGAAACGCACAGCCGAAAGCGTGGTCCGGGTCCCTGTCGCTGGTGTTTAGACATCTCTCCCTTCCCGTTGTCTCGGCCTGCACTAGCATCTCGGGCCCATGTAACACGCGTGTGTGCTCTAACGTCTGCACACGTTTACCCAGACACATCACATAGTTTTTACAAAAGTGGAGTCACGCGGTGTCCCGCAACTTAACCTGTTCTCTGAAGGACGCCCCGGAGCGCCTGTCACAGGTCACCTGTCCCCTGGTGTTTGTGGCGTCACCTGCTTTGAGCTGTGTGCAGACAATGTTCCATAGACCATGGTGCGACTTTAGATGGGCCGGCTGCCCTGTTTTTTCAGAGAAAGGCCCACGCTGGATGCCTTTGAGAGAGGGGGTTGGGACACTCGGACTTGACCAGGGCTGTACATATAAGCGCCTTTACCCTGCTCCTGGGGTCTGTCCCAGACTGCCAGCCCGGCTGGTCCGTCAGTATCTGCCGAGGATGGACCCCGACATTGAACTACGCCGGCCAGGACCTTCCCATGCCTGCATTCCTTCTCTGTCTCAGTAGAGGGCGCCCTTGTTAAATGTAATTCCAGCGGGTGTTTTTTAAAAAATGGAATAAACTGAGATTTTTTTTCTTCACACTGGTGTAACCTGGTGAGCTGCTTTGTCTAAACTGAACTTTTAATGGGAAGGCGTGAGCCTACAGGGTCTGACTCAGCCTTTGGCAACATTTAGTTACTTGTGACAGTCACATTTGCTCGGCTCTGGGTTCTAGGTACAAGCCCTCAAAGACATCATTCTGTGGTGTTATGGGGGGAGGGGGGGTTATAAAGCAGAGTGCATCTCCAGGGAGAGAGGTCCGGTCAGGGCGCGGGCTCTCCTGGCCCTGGGAATGGAGACCAGGACAAGTCTTCAGGTCAGGTGCAGCGGGCAGTGACGTCCCTCTCCGTCGCCGTGGAGACCCACGCCGGGTCTCATTTGGACCTCATGATGACCTCATGAGCAGCCCGAGCCCCGCGAGCAGATGAAGGAGCAGGTGGTTTCCTGGGAAGGTGTCGGCGGGCAGGTGGGGGCGGCTGGCAAAGGTGCCGGGTCCAGAAATGAGGCTCCCAGCGTCCAGATGGCCGCCGCCCCTCCCAACACGCGAGGGCAGCGTGTCCACCGCGGCACCCAGCACCCAGCACCCCGCCGGCCGCCTGCCGGGTGCGTCGTTGCTTCGAGAAACGCCTGTTCGATTGCCCGGATTTTAGCCAAACTGGAGGACGAAGACGTGGAGGAGTGAGTGAAGCGTGTATGGGCGCAAAGGAAAAGCAAACGCCCCCCACCCACTGAAGGAAAGTGAGGGCGCTGAGCAGGGTCAGTGATGGGAGGGACCGAGGCCGCCGGTCAGGGCCGCCCGCGCAAAGCCCAAGCGATCAGCCCCGAAGACCCTCGGGGCTCCACCTGCTGCGCGTCCAGGGGCCCCAGGGGCCTCTCCTCGCGAAGCCGGTGCCGGTCCCCAGCCCAGCGGAAGCCCCTGCGAGACCCCTGACGCCCCCGCGTCGGGGCAGCGTCCAGAGGCCTGGGGCGCACGGCAGGGAGGAGCAGCGCGGTCCGCGTGGGAGGAAATCCCAGCCGGCGTCCGCACCCGGGGGCCGGCCCCGGGGCGCGCGGGGCGGCGGGCACCGGGCGGGGGCCGGCCTGGGGCGCCGGGCACTGGACGGGGGCCGGCCCCGGGGCGCGCGGGGCGGCGGCGCACTGCACGGGGGCCGGCCCCGGGGCGCGCGAGGCGACGGGCACCGGGCGGGGGCCGGCCCTGGGGCGCCGGGCACTGGACGGGGGCCGGCCCGGGGGCGCGCGGGGCGACGGGCACCGGGCGGGGGCCGGCCCCGGGGCGCGCGGGGCGGCGGGCACTGGGCGGGGGCCGGCCTGGGGCCCCGAGCGAACGCTGCTCCTGCCCGGTGCAGCCCCTGCGGCCCTGTCTTCTCCAGCGCAGGGGCGAAGCGCACCAAATTCCCCGGTTGCCAGGAAGGAATCCGACTCCGGTTCTCGGAGAATCCGATCCACAGCTTGGCCCCTGCTTTGGCGCCCCGCCGGCCAGCCCGACGCGAGGCCGGCGAGAGCACCGGCTCCCGAGAGCGACGGCCTGAGGCGCTTCAGCCGGGAGCAGCGCGCAGGACGCCTCGGCGCCGCGGGACTACAACTCCCGGCACGCCTCGCGGGCTGCGCCGACTGCCATTGGCCGAAGCCTCCAGCCTTCCAGCCCGCGTCGACCAATGGGATGGAGGAGAGAGGACTGGCCAGGATCCTCGGAGGCCAATCGCAGTACAGAGGAGGCGGGCGCTTCCTTACCACTCACCTTGCGCTCTGAAAAGTCGCCGTTAAAAGGTCGTCCCGGGCCGGGCTCCTGCGAGGCACTGAGGCCAGAGCCGGAAGGTGCGACGGGGTCCCAGGAAAGCGGCGCCGGGGGCACCCCAGTCCACGCGAGGCAGGCTCCGGACGGCGCCGGGGGGCGGGGCCGGGGGCGGGGCCTGGCCTCGTTGTGGAGCGGCCCGTAATCCATCATGGCGGCCGCGGGGGTCGGCGTCTGTCCCTGAGCAGCGCCGAGGTCGGAGCCGGCTCCTGGGTGCTGCGGTTGAGGAGCCCCTTCGTGGCCCACGGCCGCTGTCGGCGGGGGGCAGGCGGGGTCCCTCGGCGGAGTTCGGGGGATGTGACTGCTTGGCGGCGGCGTCCGGGGCCGCGGGACGGGGGCGTCTCGGGCAGAGACCCCCGGGCTGGGGGCAGCTGAGGCGGCCGGGCCTCCTCTCTGCTCGGCCCGCCTGCCGCCTTTCCTCCTGTCTTTCGTCTCTGGCGGCCCCGCCGCGGCTGTGGGACCCCCCCCCCCCCCCGGGGTGGTCTGCTCGCTCCGGACGTGGGACGCCCCGTTTCCTGAGGCGTGGAGAAGCGTCGCCCCCGAGTAAGCCGCCCGTGCCCGCCCCGGAGCCGCCCCGCGCCCCCGGCCCCGGAGACCCCCCTCAGACCCGCTGCGCGCCGTCAGGTGGCCTCCCATGGCCCGCCGGGGTGCCCCCGCCAGCCTCTGAGGCCCTGACCCCCCAATGTCACCTCCGGCCGCCTGGGTCTCAGCCCAGCCAGAAACCTTAATGCAAAGGAAAAGCCTGGATTGGTTCCACAGGCCTTTTAAAAAGCGGACTTAAAAGTTGCTGGCCATGCATTCCGCGCCGAGATCCGGCTGACCCGCGTCCTGTTCCGGAGGGCCGGGCAGAGCGAGGGGCCGGAGCGGCAGCCGGCCCGGCGGGAGCTTGGCTGGGGGCAGGCGGGCACCCCGGGGCCCGCGACGCTGCCGGAAGGACTAAGCGGCTGTCGCCCCGCGCCCCACCGCTCCGGGCATAGTTCTGCTTAGGTTTGTCTTCCCAAAAAGGAAAAGGCGTGGTTCATTCAGTGAAATAGCCTTAAAGACGGCGAAACCTTTGGGGAGCGTGGGAATCACCTTACTCCCCAAAGCCCTCGGCTGGGAGCAGTCCACGCGTGGACCCCCCGGCAGGTGCCTGCCCGTGACCGGCCGCGCGGGCCGCCGTGGCGCGGCGGGCATGCGCTGAGTGTGGAAGGCCGCCTGCGAGGCCCCCGAGCGTTCCCGAAGCTCCTGGACCCTCTTCTGGGAGGGGGAGCCCCGCGCCAACTTTATGGGGCAGCAGCCTGGAAAAGTTCTGGGGGACCAGAGGAGGCCAAGCCTGCCCGCCCTGCACTTCATCAAGGGAGCCGGGAAGAAGGACTCGGCGCGCCATGGGGGCCCGCACTGCAACGTCTTCGTGGAGCACGGTGAGTGTCGCGGGCGGTTCCGGGCGGCTCCGCGGTGCCCGTCCCTTCCGGGTCCGCTAGGCGCTCGCGGTGGTCCCGGAGCCTCGCGTGGCTCCTGCACACCGAGCCGTGCGCCGCGTCCCCTGGACTGGTGGCCTCGGGCGAGCCGTTGTGCTGACCCGGGGCCTCCGTTTCCGACCAGTGGCAGTTAGGTGGCTTCTTCGCGGCTGCTCCCCGACTCGCGTGGGCCCTTAGCGAGCCCGCGTCTGTTCTCACGGTGCTGGCACCTCAGGTCTCAGTTGACACGGATGCCCCTGGCAGTGGGGCTCGCAGACGCTCCGCGGCTCTGTGGGAGAAGGCAGCGTTCCGGCGGGCCGGCTGGTCCCCGCGGCCGGTCCGCGCCCGCTTCTCTCCCGGTGCAGGGTGACATGGGGCGCTCCGACGTTTCTGTGGGCATGGAGCCAGGGGTCGCCTGGCCGCCGTCCGGAACAGAGATCAGACCTTCGAATCGGCTTGGTTCAGGCCGTGTCCTTTCCCTTAAATATTATCCTGGGCGGGAGGGGCGCCACCTGGGACGCCAGCATCCCCTGTGGGTGCAGCATGGGTTCCTGGCTGCTCCGCTTCTCATCCAACTCCCTGCTAATGGCCTGGGAAAAGCAGCAGAGGACGACCCCCAGGGCCCCTGCCACCCGTGTGGAAGACCCGGATGAAGCTCCCGGCTCCTGGCTTCAGCCTGGCCCAGTGCTGGCCTTGTGGCCATCTGGGGAGTGAGCCAACAGCTGGAAGCTCCCTCTCTCTGTTACTCTTTCAAAATAAAGAAATCTTTAAAAAAAAAAATACATTAACTGGGGGCAGGTGTTGTGGCCCAGTGAGTTAAGCGCCACTTGGGATGCCCACATCTGTATTGGAATACTCAGGTTTGAGTCCCAGCTCTGTCTCCAGGTTCCAGGTTTTTGCTGCTGATGGGTGTATCCTGGGAGACGACGGCCCAGGTGCTTGGGCACCTGCACCCATTTGGGAGATCCAGATGCAGTCCCAGCTCCTGGCTTTGGCCTGGCCCAGCCTGGGACTGTTGCCTGTGGCGGGCATTTGGGGAATGAACCAGAGGGTGGAAGATTCTTTCTATCTCTCTGTTGTTCTGCCCGTCAAGTAAAATAAATATATTTTTAAAAATAGCAGTTGAGCCTGTTGGCCCAGTGAGCAGGTGTAAGGTGTGTGTGGGCGGCACGGATCTTGAATTTCACTCACAAAAGATCTAACAGCATGTGACTGCAGTGAACAAGCGGCTCTGTCGCATGGACTTGCGCTGGCAGTTGAGATTTTACCGCCCTTTTTTTTTTTTTTTAAGATTTATTTGAAAGAAAGAGCTACAGGGACAGGTAGAGACAGAGAGAGAGGTCTTCCATCCTCTGGTTCACTCCCCAGATGGCCACAACAGCCGAAACTGCGCTGATCAGAAGCCAGGAGCCAGGAGCCTCTTTCGGGTCTCCCACGTGGGTG
This sequence comes from Lepus europaeus, assembly GCF_033115175.1. Lineage (NCBI taxonomy): Eukaryota > Metazoa > Chordata > Mammalia > Lagomorpha > Leporidae > Lepus > Lepus europaeus. Next base: position 4,459,316 of record NC_084838.1, on the reverse strand, counting down.
CAGGGCCCAAGGACCTGGGCCATCTTCTGCTTTCCCAGGCCACAGCAGAGAGCTGGACCGGAAGAGGAGCCGGTGCCCGTATGGGACGCCGGTGCCACAGGCAAAGGCTGCAGCAGCGCCATCCCTTGCACTTTTTTTTTTTTTTAAGATTTATTCATTTTTATTTGAAAGTCAGAGTTACACAGAAGAGAGAGAGAGAAGGAGAGAGAAAGAGAGGTCTTCCATCTGCTGGTTCACTCCACAAAGGGCTGTGACCGCTGCAGCTGCGCTGATCCGAAGCCAGGAGCCAGGAGCTTCGTCCAGGTCTCTCCCACATTGGTGCAGGAATCCAAGGACTTGAGCCATCTTTTTTTTTTTTTTTTTTTTTTTTTAATTTTTGACAGGCAGAGTGGACAGTGAGAGAGAGAGACAGAGAGAAAGGTCTTCCTTTGCTGTTGGTTCACCCTCCAATGGCCGCTGCGGCCGGCGCACCGCGCTGATCCGAAGGCAGGAGCCAGGTGCTTCTCCTGGTCTCCCATGCGGGTGCAGGGCCCAAGCACTTGGGCCATCCTCCACTGCACTCCCTGGCCACAGCAGAGAGCTGGCCTGGAAGAGGGGCAACCGGGACAGAATCCGGTGCCCCGACTGGGACTAGAACTCGGGGTGCCGGCGCTGCAAGGCAGAGGATTAGCCTGTTGAGCCATGGTGCCGGTGAGCCATCTTCTACTGCTTTCCCAGCCCATAGCAGAGAGCTGGATCAGAAGTGGAGCAGCTGGGTCTCGAACCAGCACCCATATGGGATGCTGGCGCTGCAGGCCAGGGCGTTAACCCGCTTCACCACAGCGTGGGTCCTGCTGCAGCGCCGTCCCCTACACTTTTAAATAATGACGATCACGCAGCCTTAGAAGAAGTTGATAGAGAGCGTTCTGGCTGAACTGAAAGCCTGGGATCCAGGAATCTCGCTAGTTTCCTAGAACTAGAACAGGTGGTTTCCTAGGGGCCAGTGCTGCCTCAGGGGGTGGGAGGTTAAGATCTTTGGTGTTGATAGAGTCCTGAGCTCTTTCTGGCCTCTTGCCTTGTGTTGGCCTCTGCAGAAGTAACGCAGGCGTCCCCGTGGACGCTCACGGCTCTTAGGTTTTCTTGACACGTACTTGCCTCGAAACAAAACAACCCCCACAACAGTTTTCACTGAAGAATGCCCTTGATGAAGCGGCAGATGTTAATTTTATGAAATCTTTTGTGTGTTTTAATACTTTGCGGGATAAAAGTAGGCGTAATGGGCTGGCGCTGTGACGTAGCAGGTAAAGCTGCTGTCTACAGTGCCAGCATCCCATATGGGTACGAGTTCGTGTCCTGGCTGTTCTGATCCAGCTCTCTGCTGTGGCCTGGGAAGGCAGTAGAAGATGGCCCGAGTGCTTGGGCCCTGCACCCATGTGGGAGACCCAGAAGAAGCTCCTGGCTCCTGGCTTTGGATCATTGCAACTCTGGCCATTGCAGCCAACTGGGAAGTGAACCAGCAGATGGACGACCTCTCTCTCTCTCTCTCTGCCTCCTTCTCTCTCTGTGTTACTCTGACTTTCAAATAAGTAAATAAATCTTAGAGAAAAAAAAAAGCATGCATAAAACACTTATGCTGTATCCTGGGGTCTGATGATTATCTCGGAACAGCACCTTGGGCGGTTGTTTGAGTTGTAGACTGAGCTAACTGCTTTGTTCACGGACAACCATTTTTTACTTGAAACTGCTGCTGACAAACTCGTTATTCAGACTTAAGAATGTCTGAAAGAGTCCTTTCAAGGAAAATACTGGCGGTATTTTTTGCCAATAATAAAATTTTAGTTTTCTGGTGAAAATTAGGATTTTGGAAATTTGTATCTGCTGTTGTGATACAGAGATTGGTGATAATATTTACAAATGTTTTCTTGATTATCTTACAAGGAAATGTGTGATTTAAAACATCTTCATAAATATGTGAACCGGTACTTTTAAAATTGTATTTGAAACGCAGAGGGAGAGAGAGCTTTGTCCACTGGCTCACTCCCCCAGTGATCCATACACTTGCATTCAGGGCTGGGCCAAGCCAAAAGCAGGTGCCTGGAATTCCATCCGAATCTCCTTTGAGGAGGGACCCACGCATGTGAGCCACCGTCTGCTGAGGCCCAAGGTGTGCATCAGCAGGAGGCCGGGTCAGCAGAGCAGCTGGGGACGAACCAGGCGATCTGAGGCGGACGCCAGCGTCCCAGCCGGTGACTGAGCAGCTGCACCAAGCAGCCGTCCCAGAACCAGTGTCTTGAAGGATCAGTGTGTGATGTAAAACCATGCACAAGGAAAAGATCCATTCCTAGTGGAAGGTGGAACGATAGATTTTAATACAACAGAGTTAGTGAGAGAGACAGAGAGAAAGGTCTTCCTTTTCCGTTGGTTCACCCCCCAAATGGCTGCTGCAGCAGGTGCACTGTGCTGATCCGAAGCCAGGAGCCAGGTGCTTCCTCCTGGTCTTCCATGAGGGTGTGTAGGGCCCAAGCACTTGGGCCATCCTCCACTGCCTTCCTGGGCCATAGCAGAGAGCTGGCCTGGAGGAGGAGCAACCCGGACAGAATCCGGCACCCCAACCAGGACTAGAACCCGGGGTGCTGGCGACGCAGGTGGAGGATTAGCCTAGTGAGCTGCGGCGCTGGCCAATACCACAGAGTGTAGGAGTTCATTGCTAGGGGACCACATTCTCAGTGGTAGCCAGCCTCTCAGAAGTTACTGCTCACTGAGTTTTGGTGTAGCATGAAAGAACACTGTTATCCACACAGTCTGCTTTTTGGGGGAAAACAGTAATGTTCATTTTTAGAAGGATGAATAAATGTTTCTCTCTCTCTTTTTTTTTTTTTTCCCAAGATTTATTTATTTGAAAGGCAGAGTTACAGAGAGAGGAGAAGAGACAGAGAGAGAGACGTCTTCCATCTGCTGGTTCACTCCCCAAAGGGCTGTGACCGCTGCAGCTGCGCCTGGCTGCAGCCAGGAGCCAGGCGCTTCTTCCGGGTCTCCCACGTGGGTGCAGGGGCCCAAGCACGTGGGCCATCTTCTGCTGCTTTCCCAGGCCACAGCAGAGAGCTGGATCGGAAGTGGAGCAGCCGGGACCCAAACTGGCACCCATATGGGATGCCGGCACTGCAGACTGTGGCTTAACCAGCGGCACCACAGTGCCAACTCTTCTCTCTTTTTTTTTTTTTTTTTAAAGATTTATTTATTTTTAAAAGAGTTACAGAGAGAGAAAGAGTGAGAGATGGAGCTCTTCCATCTGCTGGTTCACTCCCCTAATGACTGCATAAGCCAGGCCGAAGCCAAGAGCCAGGATCTCCATCCGGGTTCCTACATTGGTGGCAGGGCCCAAGCACTTGGACCATCTTCTGATACTTTTCCCAGGCTGTTAGCAGAGAGCCAGATGGGAAGTGGAGCAGCCAGGACTCGAACTGGTGCCTATATGGGATGCAGGTATTGCAGGTGGCGGCTTTACTCCCTATGCCACAGCACCAGCCCCATGAGTGTTTCTTAAACTCTGAGTTTAATTTCTAGTACGGTGAATATTGAGGAGATGGTGCACATAAATCACAGCTGTTGGGACCCTCCGTGGGTCTCCAGGGTGTGCAGAGGGCCTGGACCCAGCACTGCACAAAGTCAGCAGACAGCACAGGGCGCTGGGGTGTCCCTTGTCAGTGGAGGACAAAAGTGATGAGCCCACTTTTTAAAACTTTTTTTTAATTTTAATTTTTAATTTCTTTAATTTTTTGACAGGCAGAGTGGATAGTGAGAGAGAGAGACAGAGAGAAAGGTCTTCCTTTGCTGTTGGTTCACCCTCCAATGGCCGCTGCGGCTGGCGCACCACGCTGATCCGAAGGCAGGAGCCAGGTGCTTCTCCTGGTCTCCCATGCAAGTGCAGGGCCCAAGCACTTGGGCCATCCTCCACTGCCTTCCCTGGCCACAGCAGAGAGCTGGCCTGGAAGAGGAGCAACCGGGACAGAATCCGGTGCCCCGACTGGGACTAGAACCCGGTGTGCCAGCGCTGCATGCTGGAGGATTAGCCTGTTAAGCCACGGCGCCGGCCAGTTCATAGATACAATTCTAAGAATATAATGATATTTCCCTTCCTCCCTCTTTGACTCCCCTCCCTTCTCCCTCCTTTTTCTTTTCTTTTTGAGAAAACATGTTTAGCCTGCTTGATAGTCCAAGGCTTAATGCTCCATCAAGTAAAGAATTCAACAAGTAAAAGTGAAAAGACCATAGTTCAACAGGAGCATAGGCAAGGGCTTGAAGCAGTAGTCAAATGCAAAGGTGTCAGTTTGGGAATGTAGTCTTGTTTTATCTGATAAATTGTTCTTTCCTAGGCTGATCTTTGTAGAGTTGACTAATATGCTTGTGGGTTCGACTCATACACTTGAAGTCAGAAGCATACACTCTTGGACCAGACGTGAACCTGGAAGCCAAGAATAACACTGGCTGGTGCTGGTGCTGGTGCTGTGGTGGTGCTGGTGGTGGTGAGCTGAGAGGGGTGGGCAGATGGTAGCTTCTTGCCCAGGTCGGAAGGTCCGGCCGTATGCAGAGGGAACGAGGGAGCTAGGATGTCATTTATGCGCCATGCGTTCCTTTTGGGTTTCGCTGGCTTGACTCGCAGAGTCACTTGGTAAAAACAAAATTGAAAGCATTCCCTGGTAAGTGCGTTTTTCTTAGAGTTTCCTTTTTTATTTAGCAGCCACTGAGCACACGCCATGTGGCGGGTTGTGTTTTAGGCGGTGGTAGTACGTTAGCAAACAGCCACAGTGGATAGCGCTGCCACGCCAGAACTCACGCCCTAGGAGGGCGACAGACCACCCGCCATCCGGTGATGCAGTACAGATGTGTCTCGTGCTGCTGAGCGCTGAGGAGAAGGGCACTAGGGATGTCGGTGTGAGGAAGGTGGCTTTGGGACAAGACCCTGAGTGTGGGGGCATAGGTGTGGAAGGTTGGGGTACAGTATTTCACGCAGAAGCCCCAGCAGAGCTTAGCAGGCCCAGGAACTCCCAGAGGCCAGGCAGCTCGGACAGAGAGAGCAGGAGAGTTGGGGGAGGCAACGGGGGTGGGGGGGTAGGGAGGGAGTGGCTGGAGAAGAGCCCTGTTGACTGGTTCAGGTATTTGGGCTTTTACTCACGTGGTTCGGAAAGTTCTTGGAGAATTTGGGAGGGGAGTAATGGCACCTGATTCATGTTTGAGTAGAACCTCTCTGCTGTGGTCAGGAGAGCAAGGGAGGAAGTGGGATTCCATGTGGGCACGGATTGCTTGGCTCTAATGAGCGTGATGGTGCCGGGGCCAGGGCCGTGGCAGCAGACGAGGGTCCAGGTCTGTAAGTTCAGGGCCGTGGCAGCAGACGAGGGTCCAGTTCTTAAGAATCTGAAGGCAGAGCCGACTGGATTTCCTCTTGATTAGATGTGGGATGTGGGGCATGGGAGAAATCAGCCGTGACTCCCAGGCTTCAGGACTGAGGAACTGGAAGAATGGAGCTGCCTTTCATTCATTCATTCATTCATTCATTCAAAAGGCAGTGACAGAATATCTTCCGTCCACTGGTTCACTCCCTGAATGGCTGTAACAGCCAGGCCTGGGCCAGAATGAATCGGGAACCAGGTACTCCATTCTGGTCTCACACATGGTAGCAGGGGCCCAGGTACTTGGGCCATTCTCTGCTGCCCTCCCGGGCACATTATTAGCAGAAAGCTGGATCAGAAACGGAGTAGCTGGGACTCAGTCCTGCCCCCTGATGCGGGATGCCGGCATTGCAGGCAGCAGTTTAACCCGCTGCACCGTAACACTGGCCCCTGGAGGTGCCTCTTAATGAAATGTAGACTAGAGGAGCAGGCTGTTGGGGGCTTCTTTTGAGCGTGAGTCTGATATACTTGTTAAGTGTGTATGTCAGATAGGTAGTCGGGTCTGTGAACTTGAATTCAGGAAAGCGGTCCAGGCTGGAGAGAGAAACTGGGAGTCATCAGGTTTGGGATGACCTTTAAGGTTGTACTGTTGTGTGCTGGCCAAGGGAGGCCTCTTCACACATGTGCCGTTCATGTGTGTAAAGTGACATTCAGTAGGTCACAAATTAAGACTTATATATTTTTTAAGATTTTTATTTATTGGGGTTGGCACTGTGGTATAGCTGGTTAAGCTGCCATCTGCAGTGGTGACATCCATATGGGCGCTGGTTAGAGTCCTTGCTGTTCCACTTCTGATCCAGTTCCCTGCTAATGCACTTGGGAAAGCAGTGGAAGATGGTCCAAGTGCTTGGGTCCCTGCACCCATGTGGGAGACCCAGACGGAGTTCCTGGCTTCCACCTGACCCAGCCCCAACCATTGTGGCCATTTGAGGAGTGAACCAGCAGGTGTAAAATTCTCTCTCCCCATCTCCATCTCCATCATCTCCATCATCCATCATCTCCATCATCTCCATCATCTCCATCATCTCCATCATCTCCATCTCCATCTCCTTTCTTCCTCCTTCCCCTCCTCCTCTAATCCTTCAACACGTACTCAGGCCGTCATCCATTGCCTTCCCATGTACATTAGCAGGGATCGGGGTCAGAAGCCAAGCGGCTGGGATGTGAACCAGCACTCCAGTATGAGATGGGAGTATTTTAAGCGCTGGCTCAACTCAGCATGCCACAACACTGGCTTATTCTTCTTTCACTTGGAACTGGTGTTCCCTGCTGTGTAGACCAGGTGCCCGTCCGTTGTGCTTGGTCTGTTGGCGAACTCCTCACTCTGTTCAGCTGTTGCATTTGTCCGTCCTTGCTGCCAGCATTGTAACCTTGAAATCTTGAAATCTGGTAGCGTAAGACTTCGGTTTTGTTCTTCAAGATTGTCTTAGCTCACTCCTTTGTGTTTCTATTACATAATTTACAATCTGTTTTATAGATTTCCCTAGCCAAACAAAAATACTCATGAGGATTTTCTTCTAAGATTGCACTAAATCTATAGACTAGTTTGATCCTAGGGATAAGTAATGGAATACAAAGAATTCTTAGTGATGAAAGCAGGCTATTCCAGAAGACTCTTTTTCCCTGTTAGTGATAAAAGTGAAATGATTCTTGTAAATTTTTCAATTTTTATAATATACATTGTTTCTTATGGATTCATCTTTCTGTGTTTTTTCTTCAAGTTTTTTTTTTTTTTTTTTTTTTTTTTTTGACAGGCAGAGTGGATAGTGAGAGAGAGAGACAGAGAGAAAGGTCTTCCTTTGCCGTTGGTTCACCCTCCAATGGCCGCTGCGGCCGGCGCATCGCGCTGATCCAAAGCCAGGAGCCAGGTGCTTCTCCTGGTCTCCCATGCGGGTGCAGGGCCCAAGAACTTGGGCCATCCTCCACTGCCTTCCCGGGCCACAGCAGAGAGCTGGCCTGGAAGAGGGGCAACCGGGATAGAATCCGGTGCCCCGACCGGGACTAGAACCCGGTGTGCCGGCGCCGCAAGGCAGAGGATTAGCCTGTTAAGCCACGGCGCCGGCCTCAAGATTTTATTTATTTATTTGAGAGGTAGAGTTAGAAACAGAGACAGAGAGACAAAGTTCTTCCATCTGCTGGTTCACCCCAAATGGCCTCAATGGCCAAAGCTGAGCTGATTCAAAACCAAGAATCAGAAGAGGGGCAGGGGGCCAGCACTGTGGCATAGTGGGTAAAGTCTCCACCTGTGGCACTCTGTATGGGCACTGATTGGAGTCCCAGCTGCTCTATATCCGATGCAGCTCTCTACTGTCGCCTGGGAAAGCAGTGGAAGATGGCCCAAGTGCTTGGGCCCCTGCACCATGGGGGAGACCCAGAGAAGCTCCTGGCTCCTGGCTTCAGCTCAGCTCAGCTTCAGCTGTTGCAGTTATTTGGGGAGTGAACCAGCGAATGGAAGACATCTCTCTCTCTCTGCCTCTGCCTTTCTGTAACTCTGCCTTTCAAATAAATAAATAAATCTTTAAAAAAAAAAAGGGGGGCCAGCGCTGCGGCTCACTAGGCTAGTCCTCTGCCTGCAGCGCCGGCACCCCCGGTTCTAGTCTCAGTTAGGGCGCTGGATTCTGTCCCGGTTGCTCCTCTTCCAGTCCAGCTCTCTGCTGTGGCCTGGGAAGGCAGTGGAGGATGGCTCAAGTGCTTGGGCCCTGCACCCACGTGGGAGACCAGGAGAAGCACCTGTCTCCTGGCTTTGGATTGGCGCGGTGCACCGGCCGCAGCTTGCTGGCCATAACGGCCATTTGGGGGTGAACCAACGAAAGGAAGACCTTGCTCTCTGTCTCTCACTGTCTAACTCTGCCTGTCAAAAAAAAAAAAAAGAGGGACAGCCAGGGCAGGAACTGGCACCCTTATGGGATGCTGGCGCTGCAGGTGGAGGCTTAACCTGCTGTGCCACCACGCCAGCCCCCTTCTGTGGTTTTCTTTCTTTCTTTCTTTCTTTCTTTCTTTCTTTCTTTCTTTCTTTCTTTCTTTCTTTCTTTCTTTCTTTCTTTCTTTCTCTTTCTTTCTTTCTCTTTCTTTCTTTCTTTCTTTCTTTCTTTCTTTCTTTCTTTCTTTCTTTTCTTTTCTTTTCTTTTCTTTTCTTTTCTTTCTTTTTGACAGGCAGAGTGGACAGTGAGAGAGAGAGACAGAGAGAAAGGTCTTCCTTTTCCGTTGGTTCACCCTCCAATGGCCGCCGCGGCCGGCTGCGGCCGGTGCACCGCGCTGATCCGAAGGCAGGAGCCAGGTGCTTCTCCTGGTCTCCCATGCGGGTGCAGGGCCCAAGCACTTGGGCCATCCTCCACTGCCTTCCCGGGCCACAGCAGAGAGCTGGCCTGGAAGAGGGGCAACCGGGACAGAATCCGGTGTCCCAACCAGGACTAGAACCTGATGTGCTGGCGCTGCAAGGCGGAGGATTAGCCTAGTGAGCCACGGCGCCGGCTCTTTTTTTTTTTTTTTAATATTTTAAAAATTTATTTATTTGAACAGTCGAGTTACAGATAGTGAGAGGGAGAGACAGAGAGAAAGGTCTTCCATTTGCTGGTTCATTCCCAAATGGCCGCAACGGCTGGAGTTGCGCCGAAGCCAGGAGCCAGGAGCTTCTTCCAGATCTCCCACGCGGGTGCAGGTTTTACCCGCTACACCACAATGCCGGCCCTTAGTGTCTTTGAGGAAGGACCGTCTGCTAAGAGGATTGTCCCAATGCAAAGATTCTTACGGCCCATTGAGACGATCAGAACATGGCTGAAGTGGAGAATGTCACAGGATAGTGTTTGTATTTTGGTTACCTTTCCTGACTTACCTGATCATAACAGGTGACTTTTGTTGAGGCTTACTGTATTCAGGTGCCAGTCTAATCACTTTGCATATTAAGTTATGTAAGGTTCATAACAGCAAGGAGATAAAACTAAGAATCTCTCATTGTTAGCACATCCAGAGAATGTTTTTCTTGGGGCCGGCGCTGTGGCATGGCAGGTGCTGGCAGGTGGGGCCACCGTCTGCAGTGCCGGCATCCCATGTGGGAGACGCCGTGTGGGACGCAGGTGCCTGAGCTACCAGGCCAGATGCCCACCCTGTAAAAGTATTGTTCAGTGGATGTAAGGGAAGAAATGTTTTTCCTTGGATAAATGTCTTTTTTGTGTGTGATATGTGATTGTGATATGTGGCAGTGAAGTTAGTGCTATTGAAATGCAGTGCAACGTTTTGTTTGTGTTACCTGTTAGTGGTAAGCAGCTGGCATAGTTCTGCTCTGGCTGGGACAGGACAGGTGACAGTAGCATTCCCCCTGGCCTTGTCTTCTCAGGATCAGGTCATTGTTAAATAATGCATCCTGTTTCCCGAGTTTTGAGGATTTTTCTTTGTAAATTTAATTTACATGGGTACAGTAGAGAAAAGCCTTTGGGAAATATAAATACACAGAAAGGTTTTTTTTTTTTTAATAACTATTATTCACTGCAAAAGCAACATACCTATTTGTGAATCTGGTCAAGGAAGATTTGATTCAGAAAGTCATTTGAGGCTCGATCGGCATGATTGTTAGTACTTTAACTGGTGTTCCCAGGAAAATTATTTCTTTCGTCGTCCTCGGGGGGAGAATAGAGGCCTCCTAAGAGCCTTTCTCAGGGCATTTGGGTTCCGCTCTTCCGAATCAGGAAGCCATGGTCTCTGGGCGGGCTGTGGAGTTAGTCAAGCCCCGGCATGGCTTTGGTTTTCTGAGCGCGAGTGTGATCTCACGTTGCTCTGTGAGAGTGTGTAGTTAGGTTAACGCTGCGTCAGGAGGGTTGGTAAAGTATGATCCCTTAGTTGAAATGAGATTTTGTAATTGAAATTGATGTGGGAAGGGGCTATCAGTAAGTTTTAGGAGTAGCATGCTTGCACCTGGGGATGTTTTTGACCTGCAGGGCTATCATGTGTGTCTGATTGCCCCAGGTTTGGCTGAGCTGGGAGGATGGCGAGGAGAGGAGCGCTGGTCCTCTGCCCCTTCCTCTGTGTGCTGACTGCTGTGACGTCATTTTGAGGGTGTGTGCTCAGCCGTGAGTCAGAGGAGAGGCCACCTAGCACTTTGGTTACTGACCCCATCCAGCACTTTGCTGACTACCCTGAAACCTTCGCTGCTGGCTGGGAGCTGCGGCCGGTTCTGACAAAGTATTTCCACCCCTCGTGTGGCGTGAGGAAAACCAGAGGCCACTGCTTACCTCCGGTTCCTGGGTTGTGGGACAGTGAGCCACCCTGATGGACGGCAGGGGTCATCACACGCGCTGTACGCTGACATATGCCTCAGAGTGCTTTCTCTGTGCTGGACAGCTGCAGGGCTCTTGATATATTTTAACAGGCACCAGATAACGCCAGAGCATACTCTAAAGTGCAAATCTTAAGTCTGGGCTTTAAAATCGATCTTAGAATAAGCCCCTCTGGTGCTTCTTAGAGCACCTGACTTTTTTTTTTAATCGTGGACTCTTAACCTTAGAATTTTTTAAAAGAAAGACCTGCTCATTTTTAAAAAAAGATTTATTTTATTTATTTGAGAGGCAGAGATCCAGAGAGGGAGGAGAGAGAGAGAGAGAGAGAGAGATTCTCCATCTGCTGGTTCACTCCCCAGATGGCCGCAACAGCCAGGGCTGGGCCAGGCCGAATCCAGGAGCTGCTTCTGGGTCTCCCATGTGGGTGGCAGGGGCCCAAGGACAAGGGCCATCCTCCACTGCCTTCCCAGGCTCATTAGCCGGGAGCTGGATGGGAAATGCAGCAGCCAGGACTTGAAATGGCTCCAATATGGGATGCCAGCCCTGCAGGCGGCAACTTAGCCTTCTATGCCACAGCACCGGCCTGAAAAGACTTGCTCATTAAAAAAGTGTATTTATTTATTAATTCAAGAGACAGAGCAAGCTCTCCCCTGCTGTTTGATCCTCAGATGCCTGCAGTGGTGGAGACTGAGCCTGACTGAAGCTGGGCGCTCGGGATTCAGCCTGGGCCTCCCGCACCGCACGAGCGGGGACTCTGACGTCACCTGCTGCCTCCTGTATCTGCGTTAGCAAGAAGCTGGAAGGAGGAGCCAGAGCCAGGCGTCCTAACCAGCGTCTTAACCGCCAGGCCAAGCGCTTACTCCTGTGGGGGTTGAGCAAGCAAATCTCAATATATATGGACCGTGTATGTGTATATATAGTTATTATCATATGCTATTAAGGTACTTTGTATATTATGAAACATTCATAAAATACAAATAGTACATTTTAAATATTTAAACTTTATGATTTATAGTACAAAACTTGCTTTTGAAAAGCTGTTAATAATGAGAGCAATATTCCTGAATATTATTCTCTTTTTTGTAAAAGATTTATTTATTTATTTGAAAAGCAAAATGTCAGAGAAAGAGAAATCATTCATCAGCTGATTCACTCCCTGAATGGCCACCACAGCCAGGGCGTAGCATGCCAAGCCAGGAGCCTGGAGCTTCACCCAGCCGGCCGCAGCACGCCGGCCGCAGCGGCCATTGGAGGGTGAACCAACGGCAAAAAGGAAGACCTTTCTCTCTCTCTCTCGCTGTCCACTCTGCCTGTCCAAAAAAAAAAAAAATTTTTTTTTAAAAGTTTAATTTTCCTATTTGAAAGACACAGGAAAACAGATCTTCCATCTTTTGGTTCACTCCAAATGCCCACGGAAACCTGGAATTCCATCCAGGCGTTCCACAGGGGTGGTAAGAACCCAAGTATTTAAGCCACCATCTGCTGCTTCCTGGAGTGTACATAAGCAGGAAACTGGATAGGAAATAGAGTCTGGGCTCGAACCAGGCACTCTGATACGGACACAGGCATCCTGAGCAGGGGCTTACCCTGCTGCGCCACAGCGCCCCCCTCCCCTCCCCTCCCCTCCACTTCAGGGTTTTTTTTGTTTTGTTTTTTTTTCATTTTTCTTTTCCCACTTTAATTTTTTAAAAAAGATTTATTTTGGCCGGTGCTGTGGCTCACTAGGCTAATCCTCCTCCTGCAGCGCCAGCACCCCGGGTTCTAGTCCCGGTCGGGGCACCTTATTCTGTCCTGGTTGCTCCTCTTCCAATCCAGCTCTCTGCTGTGGCAGAAAGGCAGTGGAGAATGGCCTAAGTACTTGGGCCCTGCACCCTCATGGAAGACCAGGAGGAAGCACCTGGCTCCTGGCTTCAGATCGGTGCAGCACCAATCTCTCTCTCACTGTCTAGCTCTGCCTGTCAAAAAAAAAGATTTATTTTTATTTATTTGGAAGACAGTTACCGAGAGAGGTAGACACAGAGAGAGAGAGAGGTCTTCCATCTGTTGGCCCGCTCCCCAAATGGCTACAACGGCTGGAGCTGAGCCGATCCAAGGTCAGGAGTCAGGAGCTTCTTCTGGGTCTCCCACGTGGGTGCAGGGGCCTAAGGGCGTGGGCCATCTTCTGCTGCTTTCCCAGGCCACAGCAGAGAGCTGGATGGGAAGAGGAACAGCTGGGACTAGAACCGGTGCCCATACGGGATGCTGGCACTGCAGGCGGCAGCTCCACCTGCTGCGCCACAGCACTGGCCCCGCTTTAATTTTAGCGGTGCTTGAGGTAGGTGTCCTGGACACCAGTGATTCCTGCCTCCTGGTGTCCTGGGTTGTTTTGAGAACTTTCTCTTTCCTGTTTGGTCTTTTCTATTTATTTTTTAAAATATTTATTTATTTATTTGAAAGGCAGAGTTACAGAGAGGCAGAGAGGGAGATCTTCCATCTGCTAGTTCACTCCCCAAATGGCTGCAACAGTCAGGGCTGGGCCAGGCCAAAGCCAGGAGCCAGGAGCTTCCTCCGGGTTTCCCACAGGGGTGCAGGCGCCCAGTGACTTGGGCCATCTTCTACTGTTTTCCCCAGGCCATAGCAGAGAGCTGGATCAGAAGTGGAGCAGCCTGGACTTGACCTGGCGCCCACCTGGACGCCAGCACTGCAGGCGGCGGCTTTACCCGCTGTGCCGCAGCACTGGCCTTTCCTGTTTGGTCTTGACATGTCTCTTGGGAATGGCTGTGACTTCCACCTCTGACGTGTCTGTCAGGTGAGATACCGCAGGGCGCACAAAGAATCAGCACAGGGGAGGAAAGGGGGAGTCGCTTGGGACGGTGGCGAGAGACCCCTGAGCCAGAAAGCCTTGGTGGGGTTGAGGGCCTTCTGCAGCCAGAGCAAGCAGACCTAGGTTCTGGGGGGTCGTGTGACTGAGCGGTGGTCATTACAGCATGTCCATGCAAGCCCTGCGGGTGTGGGGAACAAGAGGTTGTAACAGCTGACCCCTAGAGGTGGGAGCGGTCCCTGCGAGGTGGTGGTGTCAGGCAGACAGTCTGACCGCACGGAAGGATGACAGGGAAGATGGGGAGATGTGTGTTCTGTGCCCCCTTGAATTGCGGTGAGTTTATTTTTAGGAACAGCCTGCTTGCTGCATGCTATTATGATGCATTTAAATTATATGGGAAAGTTTTGTACTCCAAGCCAGTGTTGGTAACTTGTATTAACATTTTCCCCCTGTTCTCTTATTTGCCAGCTTTTCATCAAAGTTGCTATCACAACTCTTCCTGTTTGTGTAGCTTGTCTCACCAAACGATGAATGACTTTTGCCCCGGGGGAGACCAAGACTTTGAGTAATAGTTTGCTTTCATGAAGCAGAGTTCCCAGCAGACAGAAAGGTGCAGCTGGCTCTTCTCCCTGTCCCTCTGCTGTTCCCTTCAAGAGCAACACTACCGTCAGGTGGAGGCGGCCTAGTGTTAGAGCTGTCAGGTGGAGGCGGCCTAGTGTTAGAGCTGCCACAGGTGGAGGCGGCCTAGTGTTAGAGCTGCCACAGGTGGGGCTGAATCTTTTCCACCTGTTTGCTTTCACCTGCGACAAAGTGGGCAACGGAAGCAGGGTGTATGAAGGGCCCAGTGGCTTCCTCGGAACCTGTTCATTGTCTGGCTGGTGTGTGGATGGCTGTATGCCGGCCCTGCTGCTTGGCTTTGCAGTTTTCTGTGGAAGGCAAAAATACCAACAGCAGTAACAGAGCACTCGATACCTCCTTGTCTCTCTTCCTCCCTTCTGCTACGTATTCTGGCCTGTGATAGGAAACAGAGACTGCTGGAGCCAGGGGACAATGACGTTGTATTTACGGACTCATTTTGAAGTTCGGTCCTCCGGATTTCAGCACAATTTCTTTTGATAACAGCCCTCAGGGCTTGTGCTTCAAAATGCATGTGGACTTAAAAGGAAACCTGTAGGAGGGAAACCGACACTGTGAGAAACAATGACTTGATCAGCCCTTGTCCTGACTGTCTACTATTTTATTCCTTTTAGCATTTTTTTTTGTTCTACTTAATACCACTGGTTGAACTCTTTAATTAACACACAGTTATTCTTAGGTGTTTAAATTTAACTGAAAAAGTGATCCCTGTTAAATATAAGAGTGGGAATAAGAGAGAGAATAGGTGTATAGTTTGGCACATGCTCACTCGGACTTATCCCTAATGGTAGAGCTGGGATTCCAAATCAATCCCATCGAGGTGGCATGTACCAATGCCATCTTACAAGTCAGAGTGATCGGGGCTGGCGCTGTGGTGCAGCGGGTTAATACCCTGGCCTGAAGCACCAGCATCCCAAATGGGCACCAGTTTAAGACCCAGCTGTTCCACTTCCAAACTAGCTCTCTGCTATGGCCTGGGAAAGCAGTGGAGGATGGCCAAAGTCCTGGGGCCCCTGCACTCGCGTGGAAGACCCAAAAGAAGCTCCTGGCTCCTGGCTTCAGATCGGCACAGCCTGGCCATTGTGGCCAACTGGGGAGTGAACCATCGGATGGAAGACTTTCTCTCTCTCTCTCTCTCTTTCTCTTTCTCTGCCTCTCCTCTCTCTGTAACTCTGACTTTCAAATAAATAAATAAATCTTAAAAAAAAAAAAAAAGGCCGGTGCAGTGGCTCAACAGGCTAATCCTCTGCCTTGCGGCACCTGCACACCGGGTTCTAGTCCCGGTCGGGGCGCCGGATTCTGTCCCGGTTGCCCCTCTTCCAGGCCAGCTCTCTGCTGTGGCCCTGGAGTGCAGTGGAGGATGGCCCAAGTGCTTGGGCCCTGCACCCGCATGGGAGACCAGGAGAAGCACCTGGCTCCTGCCTTCGGATCAGCGCGGTGCGCCGGCCACAGCGCGCCAGGCGCAGAGGCCATTGAGGGGTGAACCAACGGCAAAAAGGAAGACCTTTCTCTCTGTCTCTCTCTCACTATCCACTCTGCCTGTAAAAAAAAAAAAAAAAAAAAAAAAGCTCTTCCTAGGGTGACTGGAGCGGGTGAGCCGCTGGGACCTCCCTGCTGCAGGTGTGGCTTCTGGTCTCCCTGGGGGTTTCCTCCAGGTCTGCTCTTCCTCCTGCCCTCCAGGACTTCAATGCTTTTCAGGACAGTTCTCTAATCCCTAAACCTGTTGTGTCTGGTTTAGCACCTGCTCTCTCTGAGTCCTTGTAGGTTTTCTGGAAGGAGAGGGTTCCTGAGGCACGGTTTGGTGGTCACAGGCATGGTTGGCTTGATGGAGGCGAGTCCCGAGGTGTGTGATCTGTGTGGCCGTCTGCCCAGCCTCCAAAGCAGACTTACTCTTCCCTGGTCAGATTGATTTTATGACCCAGAGGCTGCCAGAGTCATTTGTGTTTTCTCTCTATTCGGTGCTTGGGTGGGGTTCTGCTGAGGGTGCGGTGTGTGCCTGGTGCGTGCCTGGCTTCACCGAGACCTCCTAGTGGGAGCTGGAGTTTGTTTCTGATGAGTGTCCCCTGAGGCAGAGTCCCAGTCCTTCTGGTAGATTTCTGGTCAGGATAAATTCTTTCTTCCTCATAGATTAAAAGCTTCAAAACCTTTTTGTCCTTTATTTTTCTGGTATGTTTTCCTAATTTAGCTTTTTTCCTTCCCTGAAATATTTTAAATTATAAATAGTAAAATTGGCTTTTTTGCTGTGCAGTTTTATGGATTTTTAGAAAAAGATTTGTTTATTTTATTTGAAAGGTAGAGTGACAGCTCTTCCATCTACTGGTTCATTCCCCAGATGGCCACAACAGCCAGGTTGGGCCGGGACTTAGTTTGGGTCTCCCCCGTGGATAGTTGGGCTCCGGGGTGTGCACCAGCAGGAAGCTTTACTGGACGTGAACCTGAAATGTGGGCGTCCACAACGCCTGCCCAGGGGGATTTTGTGGAGTACGGTAGAGCTCCCATTAGTGGGTGCTGCAAAGGCAGACTCCAGGGACAGGCACTCGTGGTGCGCCCGTCCCATGTCGGAATGCCGGCTCGGGTCCCAGCTACTCAGGCTCTGATGCAGCTCCTGCCGATGCACCTGACGGGCAGTGTCTCACTTTCTAGCCTCTGCCACCCGACAAGAGCGTGAGGAAGAGGGAGTGTGTGCTGAGCTCCCGTCCGCCATATTCACCCCAAGTTCTTAACCTGGCAGGAAGACGTGGGTAGACCTGGGGGAGTCGGACCCCTGGGATTCCTTGTACACTTTCGTGAATGTACACAAGAGCATTTTTCTTTGAAAGGAGACTATACTTTCATTAGATTCTCAAGGAAACATAACTCAACAAACGGTAAGTACCATTAACCAGATAGGTGATTAAGCACCCAAATGCTTAAAAAACCTTAATTAAAAAAGGGAGGGAGGCTGGTGTTGTGGCGTACCGGATAAAGCTGCTGCATGCAATGCTGGCATACCGTACAGGCACCGATTCGTGTCCCATCTGCTCCATATCTGACCCAGCTCCCTGCTAACGGCCTGGGCATGGCAGCAGAGCATGGCCTGCGTGTTCGGGCCCCTGCCACCCACCTGGGAGACCTGCATGAATCTCCTAGCTCCTGACTTCCACCTGGCTCAAGCCGCTTGGAGAGTGACTAGCAGATGGAAGACCCCCCTCTCTGTGTGTCACTTCTGCTGTTTCAGTAATCCTTTTAAATAAATAAATAAAATCTTATTTTTTTTTTTTTAAAGGCAGGGAAGGAGCTTGTGGCCATTTGGGGAATGAACTAGCAGATGGAAGACCTCTCTCTCTCTGCCTCTCCTTCTCTGTGTAACTCTTTCAAATAAATAAATCTTTTAAAAAATTTATTTATGCTTATTTACTTGAAAGGTAGAGTGACAGAGAGAAAGAAAGATAGAAAAGGAGAGAAAGGTCTTCCATCTGCTGGTTCACTCCCCAATACGCACCACAGCTGGGGCTGGGACAGACTAAAGCCAGGAGCCAGGAACTCCATCCAGGTCTCCAGCAAGGGGGCGGGAACCCAGAGTGAGCCATTGCCTGCTGACTCCCCGGTGCACCGGCAGGGAGCTGACCAGAAGCAGAGGCAGTACTTAGTCCCAGGCACTCGGCATGCCATGAGGGGTCCCAAGCAGTGGCCTAATCCACTGTGCCACAATGCCTGCCCCTTCCCTGCCCTTTTTTAGGAAAAAAAAAAAAAAAGATTTTATTTATTTGAGAGGCAGAGTTACAGACAGTGAAAGGGAGAGACAGAGAGGAAGGTCTTCCATCCGTTGGTTCACAGCCCAAATGGCTGCAATGGCTGAGCTGTACCGATCCGAAGCCAGGAGCCAGGAGCCTCTTCCAAGTCTCCTAGATGGGTGCAGGGCCCCAAGCACTTGGGTCATCTTCTACTGCTTTCCAAGGCCATAGCGGAGAGCTGAATGGGAAGAGGAGCAGCCGGGACTAGAACTGGCGCCCATATGGGATGCCGGCGCCATAGGTGGAGGCTTAGCCCACTATGCCACAGCGCTGGCCCCAAAAAATAAATTTTTAAAAAATGCCTTCTTTAAAAAAAAAAAAAAGCACTCAGATGTTGAAGTCAGATAGGGCTTGAGTACTATCTGTGATCCTTATTTGATGTGAGCCACAAAACAGAATGAGGTGGGGCTGGCACTGTGGTGTAGCTGGTAACCCGCCTGCAGTGCAGGATCCCATATGGGCGCCGATTCAAGTCCTGGCTGCTCCGCTTCTAACCCAGCTCTCTGCTAATGGCCTGGGAAAACAGTGGAAAATGGCCCAAGTGCTTGAACCCCTGCACCCATGTGGGAGACCTGGAAGAAACTCCCAGCTCCTGGCTTTGGTCTGGCTCAGCCTTGGCTCATGTAACCATGTGGGGAATGAACCAGCAGATGGAGTATCTCTCTCTTTCTCTCCTCTCTGTATCTCTGCTTTCAAATAAATAAATAAATAAATATTAAAAAAGGAAAAGAAAACAGTTTTCAGACCAGAGTGCAGTCAAGCAATAGGATAGTGCCGTGATTCACTTATTCCAGGTTTTCAAAGAGACAGGAGGTGGGAGGTGAGATTGGAACTCTGCAGGGCTTCTTCATTCTTCTAAAACTTTGCCCTGGGGGAGGTTCTTATCTGATCAGGAACAGAAGACCTGCTGGCTTGGAAGGCAGTGGTTAGCCTGGGAAAGTCAGAGGACTAGTGGGATAGGGTTGCAAGGGCTCCATCAGGGTGACCGTGAGGTATTTTGCAGACAGTGGGAGTTAGCGATAGGAGGACCTATCTATAGCTCCAAAAAGTGTTCTCAGCCACTGGAACAGTGTTGGCACACTAGGTAAGATGTTCAATAAATGTTTAGTGAGTACATTTGTTAAAAGATCGGAGCTTTGAGTTAGCAGTTAATCTGTGGAGCCAGCACTGTGGCAAAGCGGGCAAAGCTTCCGCCTGCAGTGCTGGCATCCCATATGGGTGTCAGTTCGAGTGTCGGTTGCTCCACTTCTTCTTTTTTTTTTTTTTTTTGACAGGCAGAGTGGATAGTGAGAGAGAGAGACAGACAGAAAGGTCTTCCTTTTTTGCCATTGGTTCACCCTCCAATGGCCACTGTGGCCAGTGCATCACGCTGATCCGAAGCCAGGAGCCAGGTGCCTCTCCTGGTCCCCCATGCGGGTGCAGGGCCCAAGGACTTGGGCCATCCTCCACTGCCTTCCCGGGCCATAGCAGAGAGCTGGCAACCGGGACAGAATCCGGCGCCCCAACCGGGACTAGAACCCAGTCTGCCGGCGCCGCAAGGCAGAGGATTAGCCTGTTAAGCCAGGGCGCCAGCCGAACTTCTTCTTCTTCTTTTTTTTTTTTTTTGACAGGCAGAGTTAGTGAGAGAGAGAGACAGAGAGAAAGGTCTTCCTTTCCGTTGGTTTACCCCCAAAATGGCCGCTATGGCCGGCGCTCTGCGCCGATCTGAAGCCAGGAGCCAGGTGCTTCCTCCTGGTCTCCCATGCGGGTGCAGGGCCCAAGCACTTGGGCCACAGCAGAGAGCCGGACTGGAAGAGGAGCAACCGGGACTAGAACCCGGGGTGCCAGCGCTGCAGGCAGAGGATTAGCCAAGTGAGCCGTGGTGCCGGCCCTGCTCCACTTCTGATCCAGCTCTCTGCTATGGCCTGGGAAAGCAGTAGAAGATGGCCCAAGTCCTTGGGCCCCTGCACCCATGTGGGAGACCTGGAAGAAGCTCCTGACTCCTGGCTTCGGATTGGCGCAGTTCCGGCCCTTGCAGCCGGTTGGGGAATGAACCAGCAGATGGAAGCCCTCTCCCTCTCTCTGCCTTACCTTCTCTCTGTATGTAACTCTGGCTTTCAAATAAATAAATTAATTAAAAAATAAAAAAAGAATCTGCACCCTGAGTTTAGGTTGGGAATGGGTGGGAGGACGCTTAAGTACAGAGTAAACGCCTGCAGAAGAGGCGATGACAGCCCGAGCCATCTTGGGTGTGGGATTGATTTGGCTGGTTAAATGGGAGAAGGTCAAGGTGCTTCTGTGATTTCACTCGGTTGCCTAGAAATGGGAGTGGCAGAGTCGGCTGTCCTCTGTGTGCACTCCTTCCTCCAGCGGTTTGTGCAGGTGTGTTGCTCACTCACCGCTCATCTGTGCATGGTCTGTGGTTCTCACCATCACTTAAGGGCTTGGTCTCTTGGGAGAATCATCTGTAGTGCTCAGAGTAATTCCTGGTAGCACTTGGGCTCACAAGGCACACCCCTTCACAGGTGAGCCTTCGGTTCAGAAGGTGTAGCAGTGTGTGAATAAGGAGACCCGTGACCAGCTCTGTGTTTTCCATCTTGGAAACCAAAACTCTGTTTCCTTCAGAAAATGACTTTGTTGTCGGTCCTGCAGCTCCTTTTCCTGGTTGGGGGTTGTAGGAATAATGGCATCTGCTCTCCTTGGACCCCCGAGACGGGGTGTGCTGTCTTCGCTCTGCGGGAGCCAGTTCTGCTGTAAGGGTGCTGCCCGAGAACACTCAGCCCAGGACCTGTGTGTTCACCGTGCCACAAGAGCTTCCCCGCGTGGCTGTCGCACTCTTTAGAATTGTGGATGGGTTTTTGTTAGAACAAAGAAAGGAGTTGATTATACTTCCCATTTATCAAAAAACAACTTGTGGTACTGGCCTTGTCATGTAGCCAGCGAGCTAAGCCACTGCCTATGACTCTGGCATCCCATATGGGCACTGGTTTGAGTCCTGGCTGCTCCACTTCCAGTCCAGCTCCCTGCTAATGAGCCTGCAGTAGAGGATGGCACAAGTGCTTGGGCCCCTGCACCCATGTGAGAGACCCAAAAGAATCTCTTGGCTTCGGCTTGGTCCAGCACTGGCCATTGTGGCCATTTGGGGAGTGAAGCAGTGGATGGAAGATATCTCCCTCCCTCCCTCCCTCTCCCTCTCTCTCTCTCTTTCTCTCTCTCTGTAACTTTGACTTTCAAATAAATAAATCAATCAATATTTTAAAAAACCAACTTATAAACATAGTATATGGCCCATTGTATAAGCCACTTGGTATTATTTCAGAGGAAGCCAGTCTCTGAGAAAAGGGGCAAGCCACTGTTAGTACAAAGAGCAGGATTGAAAGTGCGAGGATCCACAAGTCGGTTCCTGGTGCAGCCTCCTCGAGGCTGTCCCATTCCCGTCTGGAGAGCTGTCTCCTACTGTCTGCACTGGCTGGAGGTCTGATGAGTGTTCCCTTGCGGTGAGATAGCCCTCACTCTCTCGGAGCCATCGTCACGTGTCAGGTGAGCTAGGTCAGTGGCCACTTTATTCTTCACAACTTTTAAAACATGTTCCATCTTTCTGCACAACATAGTTGGGGCCTTTTTTAGCATTGTTGGTCCCAGCCATTGAAATACACTTCACCCAGGAGTTTTCTCTTCACCCTCAAAATTATCCCAACAGTGTTTTAAGTAGTGTTTTGCCAAAAAAGAGAAGTTAGGGCTGTGGGGTTGAGGGGAAGGGGATGTTTCACTGGCTGCTACTTGCAGAATTACCTTGGGATGTCCAAGAGGAATTTGTACGGTGGTGCCAGCCTGCTGCTAGCCTTTGCCGTCAGCACGCAGGCTGCATTCCAACAGGGGCTAACCCATCTGTCCGCTTTGACTTGTCTGTAAGAAGCTCCTGGAGTGCGTGCGTCGGGTGGTTTAAAACGAAAACAAGGCACCTTTGGCCTAGCACTTGGGGTTGTGGAATTAGGGTGTCTGGAATCCTCGAGTCCTAACGGGCAGAGCAGGCCTCCTCTTCCAGGCTGCTGCTGTCTCCGCTCCCCCGTGGTGCTGCAGGGAGGGGCCCGTCCACTCTGCAGACTCGGCTTTTGGTCCTCGGAGAGAAGGCAGTGGGGGCCCCTTTGGGAAGCAGTCACATCCTCAGAGCTGAGACCAGCGAGGTCAGCGCCCCCCACCCCCTCCTGCTGTACACCTAAATTTCATACGCAAGACTGGAGGAGCTTGGGAAGGTTTTGAGAAAGCCGTGGCCTCTCTGGCACCGCAGGGACATCCATTCTGCCACGGTTTTACCTGTCTCTGCAGCTACACGCTGGGCTAAGAAGACTTGCCTTGGAAGGGTGTTACTGGAACTTAGATGGTTTGCTAATTTATATTAAGCATTGGGGTAGGCCCTGTACTGGGGGCTCCATCTGGTTTTGCAGGGTGTTAAGAGTTTGAGGCCATGAGTTAGACCCGGGATGGGGTTCTGACTCCTTTTTTTTTTTTTTTCCCCCAAGATTTATTTATCTGAAAGTCAGAGTTACACAGAGAGAGAGGAGAGGCAGAGAGAGAGGAGAGGCAGAGAGAGAGAGAGGGGGAGAGAGAGAGAGAGAGAGAGAGAGAGAGAGAGGTCTTCCATCTGCTGGTTTACTCCCCAGATGACCGCGACCGCTAAAGCTGTGCCAATCTGAAGCCAGAAGCTTCTTCTGGGTCTCCCACACGGGTGCAGGGGCCCAAGGACTTGGGCCGTCTTCTACTGCTTTCCCAGGCCATAGCAGAGAGCTGGATTAGAAGTGGAGCAGCCGGGACTCGAACTGGCGCCCATATGGGATGCTGGCACTGCAGGCGGCGGCTTTACCTGCTATGCCACCGTGCCGGTCCCGGTTCTGACTCTTTATCAGCTGTAAGATTGGGCTGGTTATTTCAGCCAAAGTCACGCTGAGTTTAGTAGGTTTGGGGGCTTAACTAACAGCGTGCATCGTCCCATTCGCCAGATTCAGAGAGACCAGGCACGATGCCTCTGAGGGTTCTGTGGGCCCTGGCAGCCACCACAGGCTGTAGACTCCAGTGGAGCACGGTGAGAGCGTCTCACAGGGTAGTTCGATGCTGTGTCGTGTGTCTGGGATTCTCCTGGGATTTGCACGCAGTCTCTGCTAATGGTACAACGGCCCATGGGGCCAGTGCTACACTCCTCATCTCCTGTCCTGCTGGTGGGGTGAGCTTAGAGCCCGGGCTCCTGTCTCACAGGGTGCCTCCTGTTCCTTCGCCCAGGACACACTGTGCTTGTTTGCTTTTAAACACTTACCCTGGTCGATGTGCAGACCAGCGCCTTGTGCTTGGGCCGTGGGCTGTTGGGATATCATGTTGCGGTACAGCAGTGGGGCTGGTCCTTTACTTTCACCTTGACTCAGTCCTTTAGTGCAAGGCTTAGCTACTTTTTAAAAATATTTTATTTATTTGAGAGACAGCGTTCTCATCCAGTGGTTCACTCCTCAAATGCCTGCAGCAGCGGCGGCTGGGCTGGAGCTGGCCAGGAGCCAAGAACTCCATCTAGGTGTCCTCCGTGGGGAGCAGGAGCTCAGTCACTCGGGAGGTCACCGCTGCCTCCCCAGGTGCACAGCAGCAGGAAGCTGGAGTGAGGAGAACTGGACTCAGACCCAGGCCCTGCAGTGTGGATCTTGGCCATCCTAACCACCAGGCTGAACAGCCACTCCCGGGACAGACCAAGCTCTGGAACAGGCTTATCAACTATGATTCCTATCTGTCTTGCTAATTACTTGTGGCCACAAAGTTGTTCCTGGACTGTTTCTTCTTAATGTAGACCCTTCCAAGTCACAAACATCAGGGACTCTTTTTGTTGTTGTTTTTTGTTTTTTAAAGCTTTATTCTATTTGAAAGGCAGAGTTACAGTGAGAGAGGGAGAGTCAGAGAGAGGAGAGAGATCCTCCAACCACTGGTTCACTCCCCAGTTGGCTACAACAGCAAAGGCTAGATTGAAGCCAGGAGCCAAGAGCTTCTTCCAGGTCTCCCATGTGGGTGCAGGGCTCAAGGACCTGGACCATCCCACATTAGCAGGGAGCTGGGATAGAAATGGAACAGGTGGGAGCCAAACCAATGCCCACATCACCCATATAGGATGCCTGCATTGCAGGTGGCAGCTTAACCCGCTACGCCACAAGACCTGCCCCAAAATCAGGGATTCTATTCTTTTTTTTTTTTTTAAAGATTTATTTATTTATTATTTGAAAGAGTTACAGAGAGGCAGAAGCAGAGGGAGAGGGAGAGGGAGAGAGAGAGAGAGAGAGAGAGAGAGATCTTCCATCTGCTGGTTCACTTCCCAAAAGGCTGCAATGACTGGAGATGGGCCAATCTGAAGCCAGCAGCCAGGAGTTTTTTCTGGGTCTCCCATGCAGGTGCAGGGGTCCAAGGACTTGGGCTATCTTTCACTGCTTTCCCAGGCTGTAGCAGAGAGTTGGATGGGAGGTGGAGCAGCCAGGATTCAAACCAGTGCTCATATGGGATGCCAGCACTTCAGGTGGCGCCTTTACCCACTGTGCCACAGCGCCGGCCCCAAGGGATTCTTGCCTTTTTGAAGTGGCTGTGTAACAGTTCTCACAAGAAGACCTGAGAGTCTT
The DNA here is from genome assembly GCF_033115175.1 of Lepus europaeus. NCBI lineage: Eukaryota > Metazoa > Chordata > Mammalia > Lagomorpha > Leporidae > Lepus > Lepus europaeus. The sequence continues at coordinate 4,434,794 of NC_084838.1, read as the reverse complement.
AGCCGATGACTTCTCTGCTTAAATGTTAGGGTAGTAAATCCTTAGCAGAATGCTTCCCTCGTTCTTAAGAAAGTTTCTCTTGGAAATTTTTTGTAGGGGCTTGGTTTAGGTTCTGCCCTTTTTGGTGGCCATTCACGATCTGGCACACCATGAATGCCTCATCGTTGACTTCTGGTTGGGAAGCGTCTGTCCTGGTCAGAGTTAAGACAGCTTGTGAACCTGTCCGTCCTCCCCTGCCCCAGAGCCGCCCACAGCCTTGCCTCCAGGTGTGAAAGGTTTGTTCTGGAGCATTATTAGGGCAAGAAGCAGAGTACGAGCGAGGAACTCTGAAATACCTGCTTTCATTAACTCTCCTTTTATGTTTTTTTTTTTTTAAGATTTTATTTATTTATTTGAGAGAGATGAGTTACAGACAGTGAGAGGGACAGACAGAAAGGTCTTCTGTCCATTTGGGGGTTCACTCCCCAAATGGCCGCAACGGCTGGAGCTGCGCCAGTCTGAAGCCAGGAGTCAGGAGCTTCCTCCTGTCTCCCACACGGGCGCAGGGGCCCAAGGATCCCAGCCATCTTCCACCGCTTTCCCAGGCCATAGCAGAGAGCTGGATTGGAAGAGGAGCAGCTGGGACTAGAACCAGCGCCCATATGGGATCCCGGCGCCGCAGGCAGAGGATTAACCTATTGCACCACAGTGCTGGCCCCTTTATGTTTGTTTTTTTAAAGATTGATTGATTGATTGATTGATTTGAAAGGTAGAGTTACACAGAGAGACAGAGAGAGAAAGAGATCATCAATCCACTGGTTCACTCCCCAAATGGCCGCAGGGACCCAGGGACATGGGCCATCTGCTGCTTTCCCAGGAGCAGCTGGAACTCAAACCGCCGCCTATATAGTATGCCACCACTACAGGCCGTGGTTTAACCTGCTGCACCATAGCACCGGCCCCCTTTTTATGTTTTTTAAAAGTGAAATGTTGCCGGCGTCGCGGCTCAATAGGCTAATCCTCCGCCTTGTGGCGCCGGCACACCAGGTTCTAGTCCCGGTCGGGGCACTGGATTCTGTCCCGGTTGCCCCTCTTCCAGGCCAGCTCTCTGCTGTGGCCAGGGAGTACAGTGGAGGATGGCCCAGGTGCTTGGGCCCTGCACCCGCATGGGAGACCAGGAGAAGCACCTGGCTGCTGCCATTGGGTCAGCGCGGTGTGCCGGCTGCAGTGCGCCGGCCGCGGCGGCCATTGGAGGGTGAACCAACGGCAAAAGGAAGACCTTTCTCTCTGTCTCTCTCTCTCACTGTCCACTCTGCCTGTCTAAAAAAATAAATAAAAATAAATAAAAATTAAAAAGTGAAATGTTATGGGGCTGGCGCCATGGCTCACTTGGGCATCCCATATGGGCACCGGATTCTGTCCCGATTGCTCCTCTTCCAGTCCAGCTCTCTATTGTGGCCAGGGAGTGCAGTGGAGGATGGCCCAAGTGCTTGGGCCCTGCACCTGCATGGGAGGCCAGGAAGAAGCACCTGGCTCCTGGCTTCGGATCAGCACAGCGCCAGCTGTGGCAGCCATTTGGGGGGTGAACCAGCGGAAGGAAGACCTTTCTCTCTGTCTCTCCCTCTCACTGTCTATAACTCTACCTGTCAAATAAAAAAAAAAAAAGAAAAAGAAAAAGAAAAAGTGAAACATTACCAAGCCAGAAGCCTTGCACCATGATTGAGCTCAGAGAGCCACATCTCTGCCCCAGCGTCGGTGCGCTTGTGCGGTGGTCACAGACTCGTTGTTAGTGAGTGGAGTTCCTTTCAGAAACCGCTTTCATCCTGACGCAGTGGACTAGCTGGCCATTTCTTCAAATTTTTTTCATTAAATATTTATTTATTATTTGGAAGTCAGAGTTAGAGAGAGGGAGAGACAGAGAGCAAGAGATACCTTCCATCCTTTGGTTTACTACCCAGGTGGCCACAATGACCAGAGCTGGTCCAGGCCAAAGCTAGAAGCCAGGAACTTCTTCTGTGTCTCCCCTGTGGGTGGCAGGGGCCCAGGGACTTGGGCCATCCTCCCTCCTTTCCCAGGCTGTTAGAAGGGAGCTGGATTGGAAGTGGAGCAGCCAGGACTTGAGCTGCCACCCATGTGGGATGCCAGTGGCTATACCCACTATACCACAATGCTGGCCCCCAGATTTTGTTCTTTAATATATAGAATTATTATTTTTTCTATTGTTTTCCACAAATGAACGTGCTTTTATGTGTATCTCATAGCTGCCAGGAGTTTGGTGCAGTGGTTAAGACACTGCATGGGATGCCTGCATTCCATGTCAGAGTGCCTAGGTTCAAGTCCCAGCTCTGCTTCCAGTGTACAAGTACTTGGATCCCTGCCACCCATGAAGGAGACCTGGATGGAGTTCCTGGCTTCTGGCTGTGGCAGGCATTTGGGGAGCGAGTTGGTGGATGGAGGATCTGTTTCTTTTTCTCTCTCTCTCTCTCTCTCTGTCTGTCTGTCTTTGTGTTTGTGTCTCTGTTTCAAATAAAATGAAAAAAAAAAAAAAATTGGGGTTGGCATGGTATAGGGGGTTTAGCTGCCACTTGTGATACCAGCATCGCAAATTAGAGCTCCAGTTCCAGCCCCTTCCACTTCTGGTCTAGCAGCAGAAGGTGGCTCAAGTACTTGGGCCTCTGCGCCCATGTGAGAGACCAGGATGGAATTCCGGGCTCCTGCTGTGGCCTGGCCCATCCCTGGCTATTGGGACTATTTGGGGAGTAAACCAGGTGATAGTCAGTCTCTCTCTCTTTCTGTCCCTCCTCCCTCTGTTACTCTGCCTTTCAAATAAATACTCTTTTTTAAGAAAGAAAAAAATGCTCTCATTAGTAAAAAGAAAATTCAGAAGTAGAGAAAGGGCTGATGGAGGAAGTACACGCCACCTGGGCCCAGCCCCCAGCAGTGGCTCAAAAAAAATTTTTTTAAGATTATTTTATTTATTTGAAAGAATTACAGACAGAGAGAGGGAGAGACAGAAAGAGATATCTTACACCCACTGGTTCAGTCCCCAAATGGCTACAATAGTTGGGGCTGGACCAGGCTGAAGCCAGAAGTTTCATCTGGGTCTCCCACATGGGTGCAGGGGCCCAAACACTTGGGCCACCCTCCGCTGCTTTCCCAGGTGCATCAGGAGGGAGCTGGGTTGGAAGTGCAGCAGCCGGGACCTGAGCCAGCAATCGTGTGGGATGCCAGCACTGCAGGCGGCAGCTTTACCCACTGTGCCATAGCACTGGACCCAGATTTCTGTTTTCACCCACACTTCTCTTACACGGATGGTTCCTAGTAAATTTACTGTTGCTCATTTTTCTCCTTAAATTTTTTTTTTTTATTTCTTTTCATCTGCTTGAAAGGCAGTGACAGGGAGAGTGAGAGAGAGAAAGGGGAAGACGTTCCGTCCGCTGGTTTACTCCCCAGTTGCCCATAGCAGCCAGGGCTGAGCCAGGTTGAAGCCAGGATCCCCGAACTCCATTTGGATCTCCCATGTGGGTGGCTGGGATCCAGGTACTTGAGCCGTCATCTGCTGCCTCCCAGGATGCATTAGCAGGAGCTGGATCAGAAGTGGCGTAGCTGGGATGTGTGTGTCCCTGGCAGCGGCCTAATCTGCTGTGTCACAACACCTGCCCCCATTTGTCTTTTTAAAAACACTTAAGAATACATCGAAAATTTCTTCCATGACAATAAATATAAATTTGGGTAATTTTGAAATTTGCCGTGGTGTGCATGAATGTGCAATTTGGGAAAATTTGTTTGTAGTGATTTTCAAACAGCGTTTACAGAGGAGCAGCAGCAGCTGTGGGCGCATCCAGTTGGGCACTTTGCAGGGTGCGCTGATCGCATCCATCCTTCCTCCGCACTTGCGCAATTTCCTCCCTGCCGATGCTTCCTCTGATTTTTCATACAGAAAGACGAATAAGCTTTCAGGAATGCAAATGAGATCATTTTGCTCCTCAGCTTAAAACCCTTCAGTAGCGGCTCATCCCACGGCCGCCGAAAGCCAAATGCCTAGCCGAGCTCTGGCATGTGTGCGAGCGTCACTGCACAGCCACACCGACCCGTCTTTCCCTTCCACCCCATACAGGGAACGCTCGTTTCAGCCTCAGGACCTTCTTTCCAGTTCCCCTGCCCTGGACATTGCGATGACTAAATTTCTTTTCACTCAGGTCCCAATTCAAATAGAATTCAAGTGACACAAACCCTTTAATACATGTATATTATTGGGAAATGCAAATTTAGTAAAATGTAGATCATGTCACCATAACTTTAAATTCTTTAAAAAAAAAAAAAGAATTAATTTTATTTATTTGAAAGAGTTACAGAAAGTGATAGAGCCAGAGAGAGAGAGGGAGAGGGAGAGAGAGGTCTTCCATCCGCTGGTTCACTCCCCAGATGACCATAGCGGCCCGAGCTGAGCTGATCTGAAGCCAAGGAGCTTCTTACAGGTCTCCCACGCAGGTGTATCCACTGCTTTCCCAGGCCACAGTGGCGATCTGGATTGGAAGAGGAGCAGCCGGGACTTGAACTGCACCCATGTGGGATGCTGGTGCTGCAGGCTGGCCCTTTAACCCACTCCACCACAGCGCCGACTCCTGTGATTCTTTTCATTCACTCCATTTATTCATTCTTTGACATAATGCCTGCAGGAGGCCAGGTATATGGTGCTGGTGTTTCAGGTGGGTGCAGCTTTAGACAGCCATGATGCTTGCCCTTGTGAGGTCTCTTGGGCATTTTCCTTCTTTGGAGGAGCCTGCATGGTGTGATGGTGGCAAGCTCAGGCTGTAGAATAAGACCAGTAGGATTCAAAAGTCCTATTTCTTGGAGTAGGCATTTGGGACACCTGCATCCCGTGTTGGAGTGCCTGGGTTCAGGTCTCAGCGCTGCCTCTCCTCCACTCCCAGCTTTCTGGTAGTGCATCCCTGGGAGGTGGCAATGATAGTGGCTCAAGCAGTTGAGTCCCTGCCACTCATGGGAGCGCTGGATGGTGCTACCATTATCAAGTTGTATGATTACAGCTCCTTATTCATACTCTGAGTCCCATAACAAATCACTCAGTAGAGTGGCTTAAAGCAAGAAGCCTGCATTACTTCACAGTGTCTGAATCAGGGATTCAGAAGTGGATTGGCTGGGTGGCTCCAGCTTGTGATCTTCCGTGAGGTTATAGTCAAGAGGTCAGTCTTCCATTTGCCAGTTCATTCCCCAAATGCCCACAACAGCCAGGACTGGGCCAGGCTGATGCCAGGAGCCAGGAACCCCGTCCAGATCTCCCACATGGGTGGCAGGGACCCACGTACTTGGGCCATCTTCTGCTTTCCCAGGTTGCACTAGTAGGAAGCTGAATCCAAAGTAGAGCTGGGACTGCGTCCCAGGCACTCTGGTAGGGCAGCTTAAGCCACTGTGCCACACACAGGCCCCAGAAGAACAGATACTTCTAAAGGCATTTGATCCATCGTGCTAACTGCGCCTTGGAGGGTATAGTGTTAAGTGTATGTTTGTACCTGTCTAGTAACAATGACAGATCAGTATATATTTCTCTTCCTAGGGAGAAGTGAGAGTCATTTGGTGATACAGAGCCACATTGGACCTGACAGCACCTGTGTTTCTAGTCTGTTCCTTAGACCCCCTGCCCCCCAAGGTGCATCTCTGCTTTCTTCCTTGTGCCACAGAATGCTTATAACATGGGGCCGGCGCTGTGGCATGGTGGGTACGGTTGCTGCCTGCAGTGCCAGCATCCCATATGGGTGCCAGTTCAAGTCCCAGCTGTTCCACTTCTGATCCAGCTCTCTGCTATGGCCTGGGAAAGCAGTAGAAGATGGCTCTAGTCCTTGGGTCCCTGCACCTGCGTGGGAGACCTGGAAGAAGCCCCTGGCTTCTGGCTTTGGATCGGTGCAGCTCTGGCTATTGTGGCCATCTGGGGAGTGAACCAGGGGATGGAAGACCTCGCTTTCTGTCTCTGCCTCTCTCTCTCTCTCTCTCTGCCTCTGCATCTCTGTAACTCTTTCAAATAAATAAATAAACCTTTTTAAATTTTTTTTTATTTTTATTTTTGACAGAGTGGACAGTGAGAGAGAGAGACAGAGACAGAGAGAAAGGTCTTCCTTTACCATTGGTTAACCCTCCAATGGCCGCTGTGGCCAGCATGCTGTGGCCGGCGCTGCACCAATCCGAAGCCAGGAGCCAGGTGCTTCCTCCTGGTCTCCCATGCGGGTGCAGGGCCCAAGGACTTGGGCCATCCTCCACTGCACTCCCGGGCCGCAGCAGAGAGCTGGACTGGAAGAGGGGCAACCGGGACAGAATCTGGTGCCCCAACCGGGACTAGAACCAGGGGTGCCGGCACCGCAGGCGGAAGATTAGCCTATTGAGCTGCGGTGCCGGCTACTTTTTTTTTTTTTTTTTTAAATGCTTTTCACGGATGAAGGCATTTTGGGCAGGTGCAGCCAATGGATGGGGCATGATCGTCTGGCAGGTTTTCGTGGTCCTGGCATGGAGCACACTAACCACCTGTCTGGTGGCTTTGTAGACAAACTGCTCGTCAGCAGGATTCGGAAAGGAAGCCCCCACGAGGGCAGGGTGTTGGTCTCTTCTTGAGAGCTTTCCTGAGGAGAGAAAAGATAAAGCAAAGAACTGGGAGAACTCATCAGCTTGTGTTTGGCAGAAGGGGCTCCAGGTGGGTGCAGGTCACGGCCCACGGCCAGGGTCACACAGGAATGGCCGCTCGGACACTTTGTGTCAGGGCTGTGGACGTGACGGGCTTTGGTGGGCTCTGAAGAATGTGGCCGTGCCCCCGCCCTGCTGGCGAGCTCAGCTCATGCAGAATGACCGCTGCAGGGTGCCCAGCAGCCTTGGGGGCAGCTTAGGTCCCTCCGTGTTGGCTCAGGGAGAGACTGACCCAGTCATTGCAGACAGACTTCTGAGCAGCACCCTGAGGAGGGAATGGGCAGCATGCAGTGAGGGGTGGCCCGGCCGAGGGTGGCCTGTGACCGGGAGTTAGAAGCTGGTTGGGATGTGGGTGAAAGTGCACCCTGTGGTTGTGCGGGGCCAGGTTACTGGGTCCTCCCCAAAGCTCTCTTCACATCCTGGTCCTGGGCTGGTTTTGATGGCTGAGGGCCTGGGGAGAGGGAAGTGGCTGGAGACCCTGGCATCATCTCCCCGGTGCTGTCCTTGTCCTTCCTTCCTCTCACTCCCACACCCAGTGCAGCAGCCAGCAACTGCTGAATAAGCCCCACAGCCACCCGCCCTGCAGGCGCTGCCACTGCCCTGGCCCACCCTGCCACCGCCTGTCTCCTGTCCCCAGCGGGTCTGCTCTCCTTCGGCCTGCAGGGAGACCTTCCCCCAGAAACATACATCGCGTCTCTCCACTCTCCGGTCTTCTGTGTCCTAATGCGTTCTCATCGTGAGTGGAGTGGGATTCCAGCCTTTTCCGCAGCCCGTGGGCCCCACACAGCTGGGCCGGTTTCCCTCTGGTCACCGTGGGCGCTTTTCCCCATTAGTGCCATCCTGGGCTCTGCCTTTCACTCTGCTGGTCATGCCCACCAGATCTGGTGCCTGGGTTTTCAAACCCCACAGGTCCCAGCCCAGTGGCACCCTTGGCTGCGTCAGCTCTCCGTCTCTGTGTGCACCATATGCCGTCTGAAATCACCCTCTTTCGGTTATTGCTACTGGGTTTTGTCTCCCCTCCTAGAACGTGAAGATGCCTTCCTTCAGAGGCTTTTAAGGCCTCGGAATGCTGTGGATCGACCTTGGATTTGATACTAACTTTTAGTTCTAAAAGAGCCACAGCTTGTATGAGAAAGACGCACGTTTGATTCCTAGTCCTCACACCAGCCACAGCCCAACTCTCCAGAAGCAAAGTACACATGTGTGTGCCTGTGCTCACTCACACAGGGCTGGGCCAGGCTGAAGCCAGGAGCTCCATCCAGGTCTCTCGTGTGTGACAAGGACACAGACACACATACTGTACCATCACCCAGAGTGTACATTAGCAGAAGGAGGTGAGACTCAATCCCAGGCATCCTGTGCTGCAATGCCCACCCCAGGACATCCTTTTGAAACAGAAACACCCACCTGCATTTGAGCAAGGAAAATTTTCACACAGAAGAAAACATTAAAATGCAGCTCCTGGCGTGTTAAACTCAGTCATCAGGAAAACGGATGAAGTGGAGCCTGAAGACCTGATAATTCTTTCTCAGAGCGCTTACGTGCCAAGGCCTGCGTGTGTACCTGGCAGCTGTCTTTTGGAGCCCAGCAGCCGCTGTTCTCCTGAGCTGCATCTCCTCAAACAGGAGCCCCCGCCCTGCGCCCCACCTGTGTGCGGCCGCCTGGCCTCACCTGCCTTGGAGCTGCAGCCTCTTCTGTCTCCTTCCCGATGGAGACACTGGTGGCAGGACTGACTGGGCGGCTACATTTGTGAACACCTGAAATAGTTCACGCTTTGCTGAGTGTGAACAGCACTTGGTGTGCGCTGGCATTTAAGAGCTGCTGGGAGGTTCTCACTGCGAGAGCCGAGTCCTGTGTGTCCTCAGTCTGATGGAGGTGGAAGGAGGCAGCGCGAGGGAGCAGAAACTTCCATCACGGACCACCCCGCCCCTAGCCTGGGCTGAGCACCCTGGGCTGTGCAGCCCGCAGAGCCTGACTTGCACTGGTCGAAGGGCTTTGAGTGCCAGTGAAGACAGGTAGTGAGTGACACGAGCCTCTGCAGCCCGTGGCCTGCAGGGCTCCCGCTGGGAGCAGTCCTTGTTGAAGGAATAAGTTAGTACGTGCTTGTGAACCTTGGGGACTTATCTATAATAGCGCTACTTCTAGGGTCTTTGTGAGAATTAAATTAGAACCTACAACTGCAAATAACTTAAGTAGTCATTAATTAGGATAGCTCCATAAATTGTGCCATCATTCTGTGCCACACTACGTGGCGTTGACGTGGAAAGGTGTCCAAGTGTTCAGTGAAAAAGCGAGGTACTGTAGTCCTGTTAGTAGCCTGGAGGGAGCTGGCTGAGAGGTGCGGGGAAGGTCTGCTGCCCGTGGTTATCTCCTGGGAGTGGCGTGGCTGGGGTGGGAGCGGGAGCGGAGGGGGGTGAGGCATCCTTCCCTCTGTGTTACGTACTTTGGCCTGGAGATCAAGCCATAAATCTAAAGAAACAGAATAGTGCTTGTTACCCGGTTAGGTCAACGCTGTGTAACTGATATAAGTGAGTGAAGGCCAAAGGTCTAAGTAGGTGGAGTGGGCGGGTTCCACAGGAAGCCATCTAATGAGCTGTTGTTTAACTTGTGCAGGGCACCATCCTTAGTTTCTGAAAGCATCAGCAGTCTCTAATTTGGCAGCCAGGCTGTGGTCCTTAGTGTTTTTTTTGTGTGTGTGTTTTGTTTTATTAATATTTTATTAACAGGCTTATCCAGGTATAATTTACATATAGTAAAACTCAGGCTCTTTAGTGTATGGATCTGTGAACTTGCTGCCCCGGGCAGGACACCAGCAGTTCCACCCCCACCCTGTGCCGTGCGGCTCCTTCGTGGGCTTCCCTTCCCTCACACCAGCTCTTGGCGGCCACTGGCTTGCTCCCATCCTGTAGCTTTTGCCTTTTCCAGCCCGTGCTATCTGTGGACTCGTACGGTGTGTGGCCTTTTGAGTCTGGCTTGTTTTGCTCAGCACGCTGGATTGAGGGTCATCCGTGTCTCCTGTTGTCAGCGGTTCCTGCCTTTCTTCCCTGTGTTGAGCTGGTTCTCCTTGCAGAGACACGCCATGGTGAAGGACCTCGCTCTGGCTTTCAGAGCACGGCCGGGCTCTTGGCTTTGCCCCTACCTTTATTTCTGCCAGTTGTGCTGCTTTATCTTTTTAAGCCCTGGATGATTCAGATTGTAAATGTGGTTTATTATTTCAGAATCCTCATGTGAAAGAAGCTGTATTAGTTATAAATTATTTGCAAGTTTTAAATTTTTATTTATTTGATGCATACAGTGCTCTGAAAGGCAATGACAGAGATCTTTTTTTTTTCTTGTTTTTCTTTTTGAGATTGTTATTCTTTTAAAGATTTATTTTTTTACTTGAAAGACATAGTTAGAGAGGGAGAAAAGGAGAGATAGAGATCTTCCATCCACTGGTTCACTTCCCAGATGGCTGCAACAGCTGGGGCTGGGCCAAGCCAAAGCCAGGAGGCAGTAGCTTCTGGGTTTCCCACATGAGTTCAGGGGCCCAAGCACTTGGGCCATCTTCCATTGCCTTCCTAGGCACATTAGCAGGGTGCTGGATCAGAATTGGAGCAACTGGGACATGAACCAGCACCCATATAGGATGCTGGCATTGCAGACAGTGGTTCAACCCAGTATGCCACAATGCCAGCCCCAAGAGAGATCTTCTGTCTGCTGTTCACTCTCCAAATGGCCAGGGCAGGGCCAGGTTGAAACCAAGACCCAGGAACTCCATCTGGGTCTCCCATGTTGGTTGCAAGGGCTCAGATACTTGGGCCATCTTCCACTGCTTCCCCAGGCACATTAGCAGGAAGCTGGATCAGAAGTGGAGCAGCAGGGACTTGAGCTGGAGTTCTGATATGGGATGCCAGGTTCATGAGCAGTGGCTTAACCCACTGTACTGCAACACCGGCCCCGAGCACTGTGCCAAGTGTTGCTCTACAGACACAATGTGCTTGAACATAGGCTCACAGTAGTTGTTAAATGAATACAGTGTTAGTCTCCAGGTCCTCTGTACAAGGGCTCATGGGGAGAGAGGAGCTGCAGTGCTGATGGCGCTGCTTCCTCACCTACCCTGCCCCAGCCGCAGGCCGCCGCCCCTTGGAGGGTCAGTCAGCTCTTTCCGGAGCTCAGCGCTGGCGTGAGATAGTTCACAACCTGGACCCCCCTGGAGAGGACAGCCGTCAGCTCTAATGTGTGCACGTTAGACTCCGATCACTACAACAGTAATGTCTAGAATATTCTATTCAGTGTGGCTATATGTATTTGGCTTATATCATATTGGGTCTGAATACTTTTTCCTTCCCTGGTTTTCAAGCATAACACGTCCTATTGGTATGTGTACTAATAAGTGTGCTAAAAAGATTGACCACATGGTGGCAGTGCCGAGAACACAGACTTGAAAAGGCTAGCATTGAGTATCAGGCGTGGAATGACTAGGGAAGCTGGATGGCCAGTGTGTGTTCTCTACTTTGGGCTTCAAGTTTTTTGGGGAAATTGGGAAATAGGGGCTCATCATTTAATTGGCCCAATTAGATATGCAGATGTCAGAATATAGGGACATTTGTTCTTTCTTAGTCACTGTGGCATGTCCATGTGCCCAAGACGGACGACCGGTGCTGTTGTGCTTTCTCGTGACCCAGATCGCTTCCTGCAGTCTGTGAAGACGTCCTGGCCATCTTTCCTTTAAAAGTTTTTGTTTGTTTGTTTGTTTGTTTGTTTTTAATGCTGCCTTTTAACTGCTATAGGGAGACCAGTTCTAACATTTCACTGGGGCTTCCCTGCAGCAAGGTCTGCTTGTGTTTTAGATTTGGAGTGGATCCTTCCGAGACCCGCGGTGTTTCAGTCATGGACATCAGAACGCTGCGCTGAGCGGCCCTGCTACGTCGTGGGAGAGGGAGGTCTCCCACTCATGGGAACCCCCTGAGGGACTCTCCTCCCTCTCCCCTTCCCCTTCCTCCTCTCCAGTCCTCTCCTCCCTGCCTTCCTTTCTCTCCTCCTCCTGCTCCTACACCTCTCTTTCCTTTCTCTCTTCTTCATTTGACAGTCAGACAAAGAGAGCACTGTGTAGTTCGCTCCCCAGGTGCCATCACGTGCTGCTGCTGGGCCAAGCCAGGGTCGGGAGTCTGGAACTCAATTCAGGTCCCCACCGTGGGCGGCAGGGATGGAACCGGAGCACCTGCTGTCTCCCTGGGTGGTGTTCATCAACAGGAAACCAAAATCGAGTCAGAGCTGGGACTCAGACCCAGGCACTCTCTGGGGCTGACGCCTCCCCGTCACTTGCCAGGCGTCTATCTGAGTACTGAAGCCACCAGTCATTCACAGGTGGTCTGGTGTCCAGGAACTGAGTGGAGGAGGTGAACGAATTCAAATGCCAGGCATTGTGGGATTTCCATTGGCAGTCTGGGCAGGAAGAATGACAGTGGCTACGAGGAAGGTGCACCAGGGCATGCGGCTGAGGTGGGCTTTCAGCTGTAGCCCATGACTGCAGTGACGAAGGCCCAGGCAGGAGGCAGGCTCAAGACAGGGGGCGTCCTGGGCAAGGCTGGAGGGGAGAGCGCCAGGGCCTGGGATCTGGTTAGGGTCCGACTCAGTGCTCGCCTGAGCGGCTGTCTTGGCAAGGTGTTTTGAGGGATGGGGCAACATGGTAGATGGACTTTCAGAAAATTTAGCATCATCCTCAAACACAGGAGGCAGGCTTGCAGGTGATAGGACACATTTGCTACTCTAAAAATCCACCTGATAAACACTAGACACAATCCCTAAAATATTAGCATGCATGGGATTCTAGTATTTTTTTGTGTGCTGAAATAAGCTTATCTCTTAATACTATTTCCTATGAATTTTTTGAAATGCCTTCAGGTAACAAGAATCTTTTTTAAATTTATTTTTAAAAGTTTTATTTGTGGGGGCTGGCCCTGTGGCGTAGCTGGGAAAGCCGCCGCCTGTAGTGCTAACATCCCATATGGGCGCCAGTTCGAGTCTCGGCTGCTCCACTTCCAATCCAGCTCTCTGCTGTGGCCTGGGAAAGCAGTGGAGGATGGCCCAAGTCCTTGGGCCCCTGCACCCACGTGGGAGACCCAGAAGAATCTCCTGGCTCCTGGCCCGAGATCGGCACAGCTCCAGCCATTGTGGCCAACTGGGGAGTGAACCAGCGGATGGAAGACCTCTCTCTCTGCCTCTCCTTTTCTCTCTGTGTAACTCTGACTTTCAAATAAATAAATAAATCTTAAAAAAAAATTTTTTTTCCTTGTGGAGCCAGGATTGTGGCGTGATGCATTAAGCTGCTGCCTGCAGTGCTGGTCCCACATGGGCACCATTTTGAGTCCCGGCTGCTCTGCTTCTGATCCAGTACCTGCTAATGCACCTGGGAAGGCAGTGGAAGACGGAAGTCCTTGGGCTGCTACAACCATACAGGAGACCCGGATGGAGTTTCTGGCTCCTGGCTTTGGCTTGGCGCAGCCCTGGCTGTTGTGGCCATTTGAGGAGAGACCAGCAGATGGAAGATCGATCTCTCTCTCTCTCTCTCTCTCTCTCCCTTTATCTCTCTGTAACTCTGCCTTTCAAATAAATAAATCTTTTTTTTTTAAATGTTTTATTTATTTGAAAGGCAGAATGGCAAAGAACGGGAGACACAGAAAGAGAGAGAACTTCCATCTCCTGATTCACTCCCCAAATCCTGAAGCCAGCCAGGGGCCTGAAACTCCATCCAGATCTCCCACGTGGGTGGCAGGGACCTGAGCACCTGGGCCCTGATCTGTTGCCTCCCAGCACATTAGCAGGAAGCTGGATTGGAAGTGTGGAGTAGCCAGGACTGGAACCAGGCACTCCAACGTGAGATGCAGGTGTCCCAATCCATGGCTTAACCCACTGTGCCACAATGTAGCCCCTACAAACATCTTCTAATGTTTTAAAAAATGTATTTATTTGAAAGGTAGAGTGACACAAAGTGAGGGACAGGCAGATATATCTTTCATCTGTTTGTTCACTCCCTCAGATGCCTGCAACAGCCAGGGCTAGGCCAGGCCAAAGCCAGGAGCTACAAACTCATCATCTCCCACACGGGTGGCAGGAGTGGAAGTACTCAGGCCATCTTCCACTGTCTGCCCAGGTACATTAGCAGGAAGCTCGGTTGGAGGTAGAGGAGCTGGGATTCAGACTGGCGCTCCAGTATGATGTGTGGGCATCCCAAGTGGTAGCTTAGCCCACTGCCTCACAGCACCTGCCCCTCAGCAGACACCATTTTCATGAGCTTGCAAGAAAAGAGGACAGTCCTCAAGCTCTAGAGAGGAGCTGAAACTAAGCGGGACAGCGAAAACCGCAGCCGTCTGAGGATCATCGACTGATTGCAGGCGTACAGGTCGCTGAATTATTCGTGTTTGTAGCCACGGCGCCGTCCTCACAGTCAAGGTGTTAAAGACCACCATGGTCTTCAGAAGTGTCTTACGCCCCTGCGCGATTCTTCCTGGTCACCTCTCCCAGCTCCCAGTTCCCAGTCCACTGCTGTTTTCTGTTCACTATGGGTTATTTTCATTCATATAAAAATTCTAGAAAATACGTCTTTGCCTGACATAACTTAATTTGAAATTCAGCCCTGTTGTTGTCTGTCTCAGTCATTTGCTAATTCCTTCTCACTGCTAAGTGCCAGTCCTGGTATGGATGGACTGTGTTTATGCACCTGGTGATGGGCGTTTGGCTTGTTCCGCTTTTTGGACTGTTACAGATAATGCCGCTGGGACATTTATAAGCAAACCTTTGTGCGGACATGTACTTTTATTTCCTTTGGGTAATTTGTTAGGCATGGAATGACTGGATTATAAGGTGGGTGTCTATAAGATGGGTTTAAGGCTATTCGGGAGCAGAAGGAAAAACAAGACTACCATGTAAAGCTGGGGTCAGTGAAAGGCTATACCTCTAGCAAAATGGCAGACTATAAAAAACTAAGCCCATTGGCAGAATATTAAAAACAGAAATCTGCCTGACTTGTCCTGTGCTTTGGGAGGAAACAGAAATACCCCCTGGATAATTTTATTCTGGGTCTGCTGCCCTTTGACCTTTGTTTGAATTTACCCGACCTGTTTTGGTAGGGAGATCCCAGGTTGCTGGGGTCTCCCGTCAGCCACCAGCAGTCCGGGAGTCCTCTGGGACCACAGCCACCTTTATCCCAGCGTGAGCATGTGATTCCCAAGGGTGGAGCCTCCCTACACTCAGCTCACAGTCGGAAGCTGTCAGAGGGCAGTTGCAGGTGGACTCTCAGGGAAATGAGTTTTGACTTAACCTGAGTGGAGAGGCTGCCCATTGGTGGACGCGTTGGTGTGCAACAGATGGCCTGGGGGAGCTGCAAGGAGCGGGGGCGGCACAGGCTGTCACAGAGTGACCAGACCGGGCCAGTCCTTAGGAAGGACTCTTCATTCTTATCAGTGTTGCCTCCTGAGCTTTGTCTTAATTCTAGGTCTGGGGAGCTTTCCTTTACTATTTTTCATTTCTTCTTTTTTTAATTAATTTTAAATTATGGCAGTCATAATTTTTAGCTACCAAAGGTTTTTAATTTTATTTTTTATTTTTATTTGACAGATAGAGTTAGACAGTGAGAGAGAGAGAGAGAAATGTCTTCCTTCCGTTGGTTCACTCCCGAATGGCTGCCACGGCCGGCGCTGTGCCAATCCAAAGCCAGGAGCCAAGAGCTTCTTCCTGGTCTCCCATGCAGGTGCAGGGCCCAAGCACTTGGGCCATCCTCCACTGACTTCCTGGACCACAGCAGAGAGCTGGACTGAAAGAGGAGCAACCAGGACTAGAACCTGGCGCCCATATGGGATGCTGGTGCTGCAGGCAGAGGATTAACCAAGTGAGCCACAGCGCTGGCCCCTACCAAAGGTTTTTAAAAAACCTTTTCCAGCATATCATATTCTTGATTTCTGGGCATATAATCTTTTTTTAAAAAATAGATTTATTGGGGCCAGCACTATGGCATAGCTGGTAAAGCCACTGCCTGCAGTGCCAGCATTGCATATGGGAGCCGAGTCACGTCCCAGCTGCTCCACTTCTGATCCAGCTCTCTGCTGTGGCATGGGAAAGCAGCAGAAGATGGCCCAAGTCTTTGGGCTCCTGCACACGTGTGGGAGACCTGGAAAAATCTCCTGGTTTCGGCGCAGCTCCGGCCATTGCAGCCATTTGGGGAGTGAACCAGCTGATGGACAACCTCTCACTCTCTTTCTACCTCTCTGTAACTGCCTTTCAGACAAATAAACATCTTTTTTAAAGCAGATTTATTTATTTATCTGCAAAACAGAATTACTGAGATAGAGGAGGAGATGCAGAGAGAGAAAGGCATCTTCTATTGGCTGATTCACTCCCCAGGTGGCTACAACAACTGACCAGGGCTGGGCCAGGCCAAAACCAGAGCTGGGACTCCATCTGGGTCTCTCAGATGGTGATAGGGGCCCAAGGACTTGGCTGTCTTCGGCTGCTTTCCCGGTGCGGTAGCAGGGAGCTGGCCCAGAAGTGGAGCAGCTGGGACTTGAACTGGTGCTCTAATATAGGACGCCAGCGTTACTAGTGGTGACTTAACCCCACTGCTTCACAGCACTGGCCCTGGGCATATAATCTTTATGAGTCAGTCTGTTGAGATTATGAATTAGAGAAGAACTGTAGGGTTTTTATTTGTTTATTGGATTCTCTCCAGTTTCCAGAATTGTCTGTGTTTCTTTCAGGTTAATCTGTTTGTCTCAGTCTTGTTCTGTGGGCTCCAGGCTTTCCATAGTGACCCTGGTTGTCCATTCATAGGCAGGGACTTCAAAAAAATTCATGAAAATGGAATTAAAAGTTCAGTTTATTTTAGCGCAAAATATATTGAAATCCATGCATGTGAGAAGTCTTCCAGAACCCTCTGAAGGTGATGTGTTATATGTTATGAACAAATGATGTGTAGATATTAAATTTTTTTGCACAAATATTTTCCACATTTTTGAACTGCTCTTCTATTTAGGAACAGGGCACATGAAGGTGGCTTGGGAGTCCGGTGTGGGAGTGGGATGGCTGCTTACATCGTTGGCGTTAATGACCCAGCGAATTCAGGAGCCCCGGAGGGCTTTGCCTCAGAGCCCTGTCTGCCCTGTAACTTGCCAGAGGTCCCTGCGGTGTCTTCAGAGGAGGTTCCTTCTTACCGGGGGTTATGTCCAGGTGTCGTGCTGTCTTCAGGTCAGGCAAAGCTTTGTGGTCCCCAGGTTGACTCCCGTGTCTGACCTCCATCCTCCACCCCCACCCCGACCTCATGCCTGGGTTCTTGGGGACAGGTGGTCTCCCTGTGTCTGCCCCCTCAGGTTACCCTCTGCTGCTGTGCTGAGTAGCGCTCCCAGCCGTTTTCAGAGCCTCAGGTTGGAGGAACTTTCTTGGGCAACGACAACCCCATTCTGCTGCCGTTGTGTGGTGAATGCCCTCTGTGTTCCTCACTGACACCGGCGTCACAGACAGGAAGGGACGAGTTCGTGTGCTCAGGACCAGAGTGCTTGACAGTTGTGGATTACTGCAGATGGGAGAACACAGCCGCTGAGCAGGTGACCGTGACCTCCAGAGGACAGTCAGGAGCTCGTTTACAGTTGCTTTAAAAGTTCCTTGTATTTGGAAAATTTGTCATTTTATCCTTAAAGTGTTTTTTAAATGTTTGTGGTAAATTTGGGAGAAGAAAACCCTTTCTAGTAAATTAAGAATTTATGACTGGGGCCGGTGCTGTGGCATAGTGGGCCAAGCCTCAGCCTGCGGCACCAGCATCCCATATGGGCGCTAATCCAGCTCCCTGCTATGGCCTGGGAAAGCAGTGGGAGATGGCCCAAGTCCTTGGGCCCCTGCACCCGCGTGGGAGACCCGGAAGAAGCTCCTGGCTCCTGGCTTTAGATTGGCTCAGCTCCAGCCATTGCAGCCATTTGGGGAGAGAACCAAGGAAGACCTTTCTCTCTTTCTTTCCCTCTCTGTCTGTAACTCTACCTCTCAAATAAATAAATAAAATCTTTTAACATAAAGAATTGTGACTGGGGCCAGCGCTGTGGCGCAATGGGTTAACACCTTGGCCTGAAGCACTGGCATCCCACATGGGCGCGCCGGTTCGAGACCCAGCTGCTGCTCTTCCAATCCAGCTCTCTGCTATGGCCTGAGAGAGCAGTGGAAGATGGCCCAAGTCCTTGGGCCCCTGCACCCGCGTAGGAGACCTGGAAGAAGCCCCTGGCTCCTGGCTTCGGATTGGCACAGCTCTGGCCATTGCGGCCAATTGGAGAGTGAAACGGCGGATGGAAAACTTCTCTCTCTCTCTCTCTCTCTCTGCCCTCTCTCCTCTCTGTATAACTCTGACTTTCAGATAAATAAATAAATCTTAAAAAAAAAATTATGACTGATATTTAAATACCAGAGACTGATGAGAATGATGACTAATTTTTAAAAATTTCATCTTAGAGTGTATTTTTTTTTGAGATTTATTTATTTATTTGAAAGGCAGAGTTATAGAGAGAAAGGAAGAGAAAAAGACAGATCTTCCATATACTGGTTCACTCCCCAGATGGCTGCAGTAGCTGAGGCTAGGCCGGGCCAAAGCCAGGAACCATGAGCTTCTCCCAGGTTTCTCATGTGGGTGCAGGGGCCAAAGCTCTTGGCCATCTCCCACTACCTTCCCTGGAGCATTAGCAGGGAGCTGGATTGGAAGTGGAGCAGCCAAAACATGAACCGGTGCCCAAACGGGATGCCGGCGCTTCAGGCAGCGGCTTTACACATTACGCCACAGCACAGGCCCCAGAATGGATTCTGACTGTGTGTTTGTGAAGCTCCTGTTGTCATGAGGTGTGACAGCCGCTCACCCAGCGCGGCAGTGACTGGCCCGGAGATGTGTGTGCAGCATGTTGAGATGATTCAAACGGTAGTTACGGCAACCGGGATCAACACAAGGAGCCAGAGGGCCTGGAATAGCAGCAGCGTGTTGTCCACAGCGGCCAAGCTCACTGTCAAGGCCTCTTTGCTGCCCTCTGTTACCTTTATGTGGTGGGGGCTTGCTGAGCTATGGGATGAGGCCTGAAGCCTTGAGATGTGTGATGGACTTGAGTTCCCAGCAGTGAGCCGCGAAAGGCCCCTATGCTGTTAGCCCTTTGTGCTCTTAGCCTGGTGCTTGGAGAGGGAGAGCATATACATCTGTAGAGAAGTTGATTAGCCGTGGCGCGTTGGACTGTTATATGCCTTCCTTGACCAAACAAACAAGGTCACTGGAGCAACCAGGCCAAATGTGTAGACCATGCAGGGAGCCTGTTAGGTGGGGAATTACTTTGAGTTCAAAACGATGTCGCACTCTTGATGCCCTGAGGTGGCCAGTGTCTTGGTAAGGATGAACCCAGACCCCGCGTGGTTTCATTATCTGGAGGGGTACTGCTGGCCGGGCCTGGCACCCAGCTTGAATGCTGGAGGGGTCGCTGACAGCTGCCCTGCCCTTGTGTGGGTAGAGCCACTCTGCCTCGTGGCTGCCACAGGTGCCTTTTCTCGGGAGGAGCATCCTGAGAAAGGGGCCAACCCTAAAGGCGAATCACTTTTCCAAAAGCAAACACATCTTATGTTGGCTCACCCTCTGGCTTTGGGTTGTCCATGGTAGGAAGGTGGGGCGCTGAACTGGCCGAGGCTGGAGGTAGCTGAGCCCAGGCGTGCGGGTGCAGCCTCGTTCACTTCCTTCACGGTGGTGGTGACCGGGGGGCCGGCCCATCTGACCACTCCCCACATGAAACCTTTCTTGGGTTCCCTCTCCTCTGGACTCGCACCTGCTGTTTCTAGGTGAGTTGTGTCCTCCTTCCCCCACTGCCCTCACCCCGCCCCTTCTTCTTCCTGGCTGACACAGGCAGGGATTTTCTTTATTTAGGTAAGACAGAATGTAGAGGGAACTCCAGCACCGGCAACATTTGGGCTGGATTTCTTGTCTCTGTTCTTTTCTTACCACATGGCCATACCAGCAGATTTGACGCTGAGTGGGCCATGAAGGTGGAGATGAGGTCAGCAATAGAATCAGCAAGTTAGGAAAAGGTTTTTTCCTAGAACGATCAAGTGTTTTACCTGTCGAAGAAGACCAGGGCATTCTCCTCACCTGGTGCTCATGGCTCCGCAGCCAGCCCTGGCCGTGCCATGGTGCCTGACTGATCTGGCTCCACAGCCAGCCCTGGCTGTGCCATGGGTGCCCGACTGGCTCCACAGCCAGCCCTGGCCGTGCCATGGTGCCTGACTGGCTCCGCAGCCAGCCCTGGCCGTGCCGTGGGTGCCCGACTGATCTGGCTCCGCAGCCAGCCCTGGCCGTGCCACGGGTGCCCGACTGATCTGGCTCCGCAGCCAGCCCTGGCCGTGCCACGGGTGCCCGACTGATCTGGCTCCGCAGCCAGCCCTGGCCGTGCCACGGGTGCCCGACTGATCTGGCTCCGCAGCCAGCCCTGGCCGTGCCACGGGTGCCCGACTGATCTGGCTCCGCAGCCAGCCCTGGCCGTGCCACGGGTGCCCGACTGATCTGGCTCCGCAGCCAGCCCTGGCCGTGCCGTGGGTGCCCGACTGATCTGGCTCCGCAGCCAGCCCTGGCCGTGCCGTGGGTGCCCGACTGATCTGGCTCCGCAGCCAGCCCTGGCCGTGCCATGGGTGCCTGACTGGCTCCACAGCCAGCCTTTGCACGGATTCACGGTCTGTTTTGAAGTTGTGCAGAGAGCCTCACTTGCGTCATTCCGAAGATGCAGTGAGTCAACACAGTCCCAAGGGAGCAGTAATGGCCTCACACAGAAACTTGGAATGAAAAATAGCCGTGGATTTAAAGATATAGCACTTTCTTCCTATGACTTCATCTGGTAATGGTAAGATTAATTCACAGGAACCCGCTTTAACGGCAGACCTCAGACGCGGGGACTGATCTTCTTCCTTCACTTTCCACACGTGACGTTTAAAAACAGGACATCCAGTTGGGTTTTGGAGGTCACTGTTAAGATAATCCTCCACCTCGCGGGTGCACGGTCCTCCCTTGCACTTGCACTTTGTAGCTGCCTTTGGACTTTCCCTGGGCCACACCTGACCCTCAGTCATGTTGACATACATTTGGATTTTCAGTGGAGAAGAATTGCCAGCAAAGAGTCTTTTCATCTAATTTTAACCACTGACCATATTTATATATACTTTTTCAGCCTGAATTTTAACTTCGTCTTTTAATAGAAGTGCAGATAACATCTTACTATACCAAACACCAAGGGGATTATCCAGATTCCTACTTTGAAAACAACATTTTATATTAGCAGATTTGCCAGCTGCATTATCATCCATTCGAGTTACTAAAACTATATATTATTTTGGCTTATTTTGAGATTAGAGAGTCCCAATGGAATTTTTCCTGTAACCGTTTAACTCTGTATTGCTTTTTTTTTTTTTTTTTTTTTTTTTTTAAACTCTGTACTCTCCTAAGCAGTGATTCTTCTTTTGAGCAGGAAAAGAAAGAAGAGTAATGCTGTGGCTCGCAGTCCTGGTGCTCTGTGTGAGGAATTCATACTCTGTTTCTGTACCCACACATGAGAATCCTGTACACCTACCCTCCCCCCCACATATCCAAAGAATTGATACTTTTCCTTACCATGGAGCACAGTGATTTTTCTATTTTTCTTTCACTTTGAAAAATGCTGGCTGTGACTCATGAGTGGATTTCATGAAGGAGCCTGGGTCCTGACCCACGTTTGAAGAGTCTGGTGGTGGTGAGGTGTGTGTCTGCCCAGTGTTAAACCCTGACTCTCCCTTAACTCAGGGCGGTTCATCGGTTACCGTGTTATCTACCCCCCTGAAGCCCGACGGCCGCACCTGCGAGATGCACAGACCAGTAACACACACCCGCAGAGTAGGGAAAGAGATGGGCTGGCATTGTGTAGCAGGTAAAGCCACCACCTGTGATGCCTGCATCCCATATGGGCACTGGTTCTCGTCCCAGCTGCTCCACTTCTGATCCCCTTCCCTGCTGATGGCCTGGGAACAGTAGCCAAAGATTGCCCAAGTATTTGGGCCCCTGCCACCCATGTGGGAGACCCAGATAAAGCTCCTGGCTCGGGGCTGGCACTGTGATGTAGCAGGTAAAGCCGCCACCTGCAGTGCCAGCATCCCATATGGGTGCCAATTGGTGTCCCAGCTGCTCCACTTCTGATCCAGCTCTCTGCTATGGCCTGGGAAAGCAGTAGAAGGTGGCCCAAGTCCTTGCACCTGTGTGGGAGACCCGGCGGAGACTCCTGACTCCTGGCTTCAGATCTGTGCAGCTCCAGCTGTTGCGGCCTGTTGGGGAGTGAACCAGTGGATGGAGGACCTCTCTTTCTGCCTCTTCTTCTTGCTGTGTAACTCTGACTTTCAAGTAAATAAATAGATATTTCAAAAAAAAAAAAAAAAAAAAAAGCTCCTGGCTCCTGGCTTTAGCCTGGCCCAGCCCTGACCATGCAGCCATCTGAGGAGTGAACCAACAGATGGAAGATCTGTCTCTTGGCATCTCTCCCTCTCTCTCTTTAACTCCAACTTTCAAATAAAGAAAGAAATAAAGAATCTGTCTTTAAAAATCAGGGAACACAGACCGCCTTTTAGAGGTTAGCACTGTCTGTCAGTAACAGCTCTGTGTGTTAAATCCCTGTGGAAACTGTTTCTGCCTCCTGCAGCCCCGCCTCCCGGGAACGTGCAGGAAGAGGCCGCAGTGAGACGTGTGTTCTACTCTGCTGCCTCTTCCATGCCGACTGGAGGGCAGGGACCCTCTGCTTCTGTGTCATTTCTTCCTTCTTCCCTGCGCAGGAAAAGTCTCTCAGCTCATCCTAGGAGGGCATTTAACTCATTTCACCAACGCAGACAGTGCTGCAATGCAATTGCCGTGTTTTTGAAATTAATCATTAGCTTTAAAAGCTTGTTATCCTGTGATAATTTAATAAGCCAGTATGCTACTTGGACCAATAGGGATGAAAGTAAACCGAAGAAATGACTAGTCAGAATCAAAAGACTGAATTACTACTTTTTTTGCATTCTTTGAAAATCTATGCCAGTCCCGTCCACTCCCTCTGGTCAGGCTTGCACAGTGAGTTTCTGGGCATCCCTAGAGGTTCAGCTTGCTAAGAGCATTGTCCTCGTCGTGAGCGGCTGTTGCCCTTACTTGCAGCCGCTCCTGGGAGGGACAAGGACTTTCTTGTCCTTACTCAGTCCTGTGTGCCTGGCTACACAGGTGAGGCTGTGTCAGTGAGCGTCATGCACTTTGACCCTCCGTGGCACATAAACTCCACCTTCTGTGTGTGTTGGGGTGGGGTCGGGTGGACTAGGATTTCTCCTGCCTCCCTCCTGCCCCAGAGTAGCTGACTTGTGCTGTGTCATCACAGGAGCCGACAGATGACTTTTGCTGCTGTCCCACCTCAGAAGTGCTGAATCTTTGCCAGGGGCCCAGGGGACAGGGAGAGTCTGGTCATTTTCCCATGGAGTGAGGCTTTTGTATTTGAGAACAGTCCAGGAAGTGGGCAATATATTATCACTGTCCAGTCCTAAGGGGAGTTCTCTGCAGTTTCCTGTTCTTTTCCCATTTCTCATGAGTACCTGGTAATGGCCCAGTGGAACAGAGCTTGCAAATGAGCTGGGATTGCCTCATGTCTGGAGCTCCAGGACTTCAGTAGTGTTATACAAGCCCACACTCACCTGTGTAAGGATTCATTGAAATGTAACCTGTTTGCCTCTCGCGTGTTTTTATGGCAGCCACCGCTTCCTCCTGTGCTCTGTGGAAGGTCACATTGTTTGAAAGCCTGGTCTCTCCTTGGAGGGATTTGCCATTCATTCAAATTCAGTTCATCTGGTCGCCTTCTGACTCCAGCTCTCTGATTAGCTCAAGTTAAGTTAAGATGGCGACCAGTGCTGTGGCATAGTAGGCTAAGCCTACTGTGGGTGCTGCTGCGGTGTCAGCTCAAGCCCCAGCTGCTTCTCTTCCAATCCAGCTCTCTGGTATGACCTGAGAAAGCAGTAGAAGATGGCCTGAGTGCTTGGGCCTCTGTACTCACGTGGAAGAATTGGAAGAAGTTCCTGCCTCCTGGCTTTGGATTGGCTCAGCTCCGGCAATTGTGGCCATTTGAGGAGTGAACCAGAGGATGGATGACCTCTCTCTCTGGCTCTGCCTCTTTCTGTCTGTAAGTCTACCTCTCAAATAAAATAAAATAAAATAAAATAAAAAAAGAAAGAATGAAAGAGCACGTTACAGATGATCTGGCTTTTTCTTGTTGTCAGGGTGGGGGTGATGTTTTCTTACTGCTTCCTACATATTAAGCAGATAGAACTCTCTATTATCTGTCCCTCATCAGCAACAGATCTTCCATCCACTGGTTCACTCCCCAAGTGTCCAGCCCGGGCTGGACCACACCAAAGCCAGAAGTCCGGAACTCAGTGTGGGTCTCTCCTGTGGCTGGCAGGGACTTATGTACTTGAGCCATCTGTCACCTGCTGCCTCCAAGGTGCACATTAGCAGGAAGCTGGAGGTGGGAACAAAGACAGGAGCAGAACGTAGGCATTCTGATGTGGGATGTGGGAGTCCCAAGTAACATCTTAACCCCTGAGTCAGATGCCTGCCTCACATTTATGACTTTTACGTGTCTAGACGTGAGGTTTGTGGGCCTCCCTGTGGACTGTTGCGCTAGCCTGTACAAAAATCACATGAAAACTTGTGGCCACTGACCAGCTCCTACATAGGTTTGGAAGCTGATTTGTACTATTTGTGTGATCCTCAACAGCAACAAACAGGGAATGTTGATTTCAAGTGGACTTAGGTTGTTCGAATCCTGGGTAGCCAACAGAAACAAACTGAAGTCTTCTGTAGACTAGAGCTCCTGTAGATCTTTCTAACAACGTAAACACACACACACACACACACATACACGTACACGTACACACATACAGAAGCAAGGCATCATGAGTAAGAGAAGAAGCAGTAGTAAACCCTGACCTCTGGATATTTCAGTTATTGGAAATGTAGATTATAAAATAATTTAGAACTTTGGGGGAGACAAAGGAGAAACTGAAAATATAAGCAAGGAAAGGTACCATCAAAAATAACTGAGTGGTGAGTGGGCATTTAACCTAGCAGTAAGATGCGGCCCCCCCCCCCCCCCCCCCGGACTCTGGCTCCTGACCCAGTTTCTTGCCATTGCAGATCCTGGGAGGCAGCAATGATGGCTCAAGTGATTGAGTCCTCGCCACCCATGTGAAAGACCTGGATTGAGTTCTTGGCTTTGCCCCTGCTTGTCATGGGCATTTAGGGACTGAACCACAGGAGGGAGCTTCCTTTGTCCTTTCAACTCTCAAATAAATTTTTAAAAGAATTTAAAATTCCCCAGAATAACTAGGGAAATAAAAAAAAACCAAACAGATGTAGGGGCTGGCATTGTGGTGTAGTGAATTAAGCCACAGCCTGCAATACTGGCATTCCATATGGACACAGGTTCTAATCCTGGCTGCGCAACTTCACATCCAGCTCCCTGCTAATGCACGTGGCAGAGAAACAGAAGATGGCCCGAGTGCCTGGGCCCCTGTACCCACATGGGAGACTCAATTGGAGCTCCAGGTTGCTGGCTTTAGCCTAGCCATTGTGGCCATTTGGAGAGTAAACCAATGGATGGAAGAACTCTCTCTCTGTACCTCTCTCTATACATAACTCTGCCTTTCAAAAAAACATCTTTTAAAAAAGAACAGGTACACCTCCGCCTTGCGGCGCCGGCACACCGGGTTGTAGTCCCGGTCGGGGCACCGATCCTGTCCCGGTTGCCCCTCTTCCAGGCCAGCTCTCTGCTGTGGCCAGGGAGTGCAGTGGAGGATGGCCCAAGTGCTTGGGCCCTGCACCCCATGGGAGACCAGGAGAAGCACCTGGCTCCTGCCATCGGAACAGCGCGGTGCGCCGGCCGCAGCGCGCTACCGCGGCGGCCATTGGAGGGTGAACCAACGGCAAAAGGAAGACCTTTCTCTCTGTCTCTCTCTCACTGTCCACTCTGCCTGTCAAAAATTAAAAAAAAAAAAAAAAAAAAAAAAAAAAAAAGGTACAATGCCTGGAAATTAAAAACAGCCGAGTAATTGAAATAAAAAATTCAAGGAGGGGTTAAATATGAGACTAGATAGAGCAGAAGGAAGAATTAGTGAATTGGAAGTTAAGTCTGAAGAAATAACATAAGCTTCAGTTTAGAGAGAGAAAATGATGGGAAATAGGGAAGGTAAGAGACAGAATATATACTAAATACATGTTTCTATGTATTAATATATATAATATAAATAGAAGGTTGCTACAGGGAATGGTAAAGACAATATTGAAATAGATAATGGATAACAATCTTCATAGGGGCTGGCGCTGTGTCATAGTGGGTAAAGCCGCAGCCTGCAGTGCCGGCATCCCAGATGGGCGCGGTTCTAGTCCAAGCTGCTCCTCTTCCAATCCAGCTCTCTGCTATGGCCTGGGAAAGCAGTGGAAGATGGCCCAAGTGCTTGGGCCCCTGCACCCACATGGGAGACCTGGAGGAGGATCCTGGCTCCTGCTTCAGATTGGCTCAGCTCTGGCCATTGCAGCCAATTGGGAAGTGAACCAGAGGATGGAAGATACCTCTCCCTCTCCCTCCCCCTCCCCCTCTCCCTCTTCCTCCCCTCCCCCTCCCCCTCCCCCTCTTCTCCTCTCTCTGTTTAACTCTTTCAAATAAATAAATCTTTTTTTTTTTTTTTTTTTGACAGGCAGAGTGGACAGTGAGAGAGAGAGAGAGAAAGGTCTTCCTTTGCCGTTGGTTCACCCTCCAATGGCCGCTGCAGCTGGCGCACCGCGCTGATCCGAAGGCAGGAGCCAGGTGCTTCTCCTGGTCTCCCATGAGGGTGCAGGGCCCAAGCACTTGGGCCATCCTCCACTGCACTCCCTGGCCACAGCAGAGAGCTGGCCTGGAAGAGGGGCAACCGGGACAGAATCCGGCGCCCCGACCGGGACTAGAACCTGGTGTGCCGGCGCCGCAAGCAGAGGATTAGCCTATTGAGCCACGGTGCCGGCCTCAAGTAAATAAATCTTTTAAAAAAATCTTCATAATTTATGAACAACACGCTTCTCCTAGTCATTTGTGGAGGCCAGCCCAACAGTCCACAGGGAGGCCCACAAACCCTATGTGCAAATATTTAAAGTCACAAGTGTGGGGTAGGCATTTGCCCCAGTGGTTCAGATGCTACTTGGGGTGCCTACATGCCCCATCAGAGTGCCTGGTTCAGGTCCTGTCACTATTCTGATTCCATCTTCCTGCCAATGCACACCTGGGGAGGCAGCAGGGGTGGCTGAAGTGCTTGGGCCCTGCCACCTGCAGGGGAGACCTGGATGGAGCTCCAGGCTCCAGGCTTTGGCCTGGCCCGGCCCTGGCTGCTGCAGGCCTTTGAGGAGTGAATCTGCAAGTGGAGGATTTCTTTGTCTCTCTCTCTCTGCCTTTGAAATAAAATAACTTCTAAAAAATAAATTAAAAATTGGAAACAAAAGTTACAAATGTAATAACCTGTGATGTAAAATGAGTCTATCCATATTCTTTTTTTTTTTTTTAAAGAATTATTTTATTTATTTGAAAATCAGAGTTACACAGAAAGAGAGAGAGGTCTTCCATTCCACTGGTTCACTCCCCAAATGACCGCAATGGCTGGAGCTACACCGATCCGAAGCCAGGAGCCAGGAGCTTCTTCTGGGTCTTCTGCTGCTTTCCCAGTCCCTAGCAGAGCAGAGAGCTGGATCAGAAGAGGAGCAGCCGGGACTCAAACCGGCGCCCATATGGGATGCCGGTGCTGCAGGGTGGGCTTTAACCTGCTGCACCACAGCGCTGGCCCCATGTCTATCCTCCTACCTTGGTAAATTTACCCTCATAATAACCCAGAAGACCAGGTATAAATTTAGAGTTCTTGAACCCCCATGGAGAGTAGCTCAGAGCCAGACCCTGGCTCACTGTCCAGCTCTCCTATCTTTTCTCCCTGAGTGACCCACGCACATGTGTGGACACTGCAGCCTGCTCACGGCCCTCACGAGCATGCCTCCAGGTGACACCTGTGGCTTGAGCCCACGCTATTGACACATTGCACTGTGTAACAGACCTGGGGAGGAGGACCGTGCAACCCGGATGTGGGCTTGGGTCTGAGAAGCAGGGAGTTCCAGGGGTCCCTAGAATGCAGCAGTGAGGCTCTGGGTGGGCACTTCTCCTTGGGCCTTCGGAACCCTGTCATGTGGAGTCTTTCCAATTAGGGTCCCTAGGGCAGGGCCTGATCTTGGCCCAGGTCTTAAGGGTGTTAGTGAGAAACAGAGATTCTGAGTTCAAAGAGCCCATCCAATTCCAAAACATTAAAAAAAAAAAATCTATGTTGAAATATAGTATTCTGAACATTCTTTAAAATAGCTAGAGAGAAAAACATATTACCTGCAAAGGAACAACAGTGAGAAGGATGGCTGGCTTTTCTGCAGCCAGACGGAGGCTCCGAAACACTAGACTGATAGTTTCAGAGTAGGCAGAGAAGATAACCGTTAACCTAAAATTGTACCTGTCAAGAGCGAGAATGAAATAAAGACGTTAGCAATAAAATAAAGGAATTCACCACTGAGAACTCAGCACTAAAGGATATTTCCAAAGTTCTTTGTATTTCAAGAAAGGCGATGACCCAAGAAGGAAGGCCTAAAATGTAAGAAGGCATGAAGTAGATCCAGAGAGATGCATTAATTTGCCTGAAGATCACACGTGGTTCAGAACCGAGCCCGGACTTAAAGCCCAGTCGTCTCTTCGTGCCAGACTGCAGGGCTGCGTGCTTGCAGGACCACCGCCACCCCTGAGCTGCTAAGGTGTCGGTTTTCCTTTCTGCTTAGACCAGCACTTGACCTTCTGCCCTCAGGACGCCGCGCTCCGCCTTCCTGGCAGCCTCCCCAGTGCTGCCAGGGACAGGCTTCTGGCCAGCTCACACCTCTAGTTCTGCCATAGCACACCAGGAGCCCTGGCAGGGCAGTGCCAACCTGCTTTTCACCTGCCTTTATTTATTGATTTAAGAGAGAGAATGCTCCTGTTTCCTGCTTCACTCCACTTCACCCGCAGCACCTCAGGGTAGGGTGGAAAAGCCAGGAGCCAGGAACTCCAGTCTGCTACAGGCATGGCCAGAACACAGCTGCCTCCGGCGTTCCCACTGCCTCCCAGGGTCTGCAGGAAGCCAGAGGTGGGCATCCAACCCAGGCACCCTGACTGGGTCGCAGGTGTCCTAATCAGTGGTTCTCCCTGCAGGCCAAAAGCTGGTCCCTGTCGATTCGCATGCTGCCAGCTGTAAGGTCTGTAATTGCTCACAGATCCAAGTTCCTCAACCTGTGAGCTCACCTCCCTAGAGCTGGCAGAGTATGTTGTGGACGAGACTGGTGCCTGATGAGCTGGCTGTTCACATATTCTGCTCACAGGCTTGGGTAGAATCGTTTCCCCAAAGCCGAGTAAAGACACCTTAGACTGTAGAAATATGTGTATTTCCTGGCCAGTTCTATCATTCGAAGGCCAGATTTCATCAAAACAAATGAATCACTGTTTTTTCTTCCTTCATCATCCCCTAATTGGTTTCCAAAATGAAGTGATTAATGGCTGCGTTTCTCCACTGCGTTGTTTTGATTACAGTCGTACCCGCTGTCCTGGGCGACCGTGGGGAAATCCTGTCATAGCTGGTGATCTCTGCTAACCGGGTCAGCCAGCCTCAGGACGGGCGACATAGATGCCTTGCTACCAGGATGTCTTCAGAGCAGTGGGCTCTCCCTCGTGCCTTTGTCACCGAGTTGAGGAAAATGACTAGAAGTACTGCAACTAGTTAGGATCTGGACTCCGCCTTCCTTGGGATGTGTGCTGGTTTGCGATGTGGAAAAGCTCTTCCCTTGGAGCGGAGTTCTTGGCCACAGCGGTGTGAAAGGCCTGCCTGCTGACCTCCAGGCAGCGTGTATGTGACTCCTGCCTGCGGGCGCAGGTGAACAGCCCTCTCCGTGTGGGCTCCCCTGCTTTCTCCAGCGCTTTGGCAGGTGGGGTGTGGAAGCAGAGCTTGGCCTGCATGGTTTCCCGTATGCATGGGTCTCTTGTCCTGGGGAACTGCTCCTTGCCCTGCAGGCCTGTCGCTGGTCGCCACTTTTCCTTTATAGCACCAGCAAGGAATCCTTACCCTGACAGCGTGAAGTGGCTGTTTTCAGAGTTCCCCTTCAGACGGCACTGACCCTTCATACAGCTGCTTTCACTTAATACGTTTTGTTTAAACAAACCCTGTTCCTGGAAGTGGTTTCAGAATAGTCTGTTCCTTGTAGCTGTTCCTTTGCTCTTATTTTTGAAAGTGTTTGCCCAGCGATATCATAAGCGCCTGAGCACAGCAGATCAAAAAATTCTGCTTCAAGTTACTGTGCTTGAGAATTGAACTGTGCCCAGGTGCGTATATGTGCTGGTTGTCATGTTCAGTAGCTTGAAGATCTAAGTGAAGAGCCAGTGTTTTGGTGCAGTGGGTTAAGTCGCCTCTAGTGACGCCGGCCTCTCAGAGTGATGATGCTAGTCCTGGCTGCTCTGCTTCCGATCCGGCTTCCAGCTAATGTGCCTTGGAAGGCAACAGATGATGGCACAGGTGCTTGGGCCCATGCTACCCATGTAGAGTACAAGGATGGAGTCCTGGTTCCTGGCTTCAGCCTGGCCCAGACATGGCTGTTGTGGCCATTTGTGAAGTGAACCAATGGATGAAAGATCTGTGTGTGTCTCTCTCTCTATTGTTCTGCCTTTCAAATAAATAACTAATCTTTAAAAGAAAACATTCAAGTGGTACCTATATTTAGCAAGACTAACCAAGGTCTTTTCTTGTCTAGATATATCACGCTTTAAGGGACTCTGATGTGTAGAAGCTTGTTAGTGGACAAAACAGATAAATTAAAGAATGAGTATTTTTCTTTCTTTTTTCTTGTTTTATTTTAAAGGCAGAGTTGCAGAGAGAGAGAGAGAGAGAGAGAGAACGGTCTTCCATCCGCTGGTTCACTCCCCACAGTGACTGGAGTTGCACCGATCCAAAGCCAGGAGCCTGGAGCTTCTTCCAGGTCTCCCACGCAGGTGCAGGGACCCAAGGACTTGAGCCATCTTCTACGCTTTCCCAGGCTATAGCAGAGGGTTGGATCGGAAGTGGAGCCTGTACTCAAACCAGCACCCATATGGGATCCCAGCGCCGCTGGCAACAGCTTTACCGGCTATGCCACAGTTCCAGCCCCAGAATGAGGATTTTTCACTTTGTAAACATGAAAATTTCTTAACAAAAATGCCAGGGCTGGACTACTTAAGTATTTTTAAGGTGCTATATGAATTTCTATTTAAGTATAGTATCAGAATAAAATAAATCTCAAGACTGGAAAGGGGCTAGTGTTATGGTTCTACAGGTTAAGCCACCACCCGTGACATTGGCATCCTATATCAGAGTGCAGGTTCGAGTCCTGGCTGCTCCACTTATGATCCAGCTCCCTGCTAATGCACCTGGGAAAGCAGCAGAAGGGGGCCCAGGTACTTGGGCCTCTGCCACCCTCATAGAAGACCCAGATGGAGTTCCTGACTTCATCTTCAGCCCTGGCCATCATGGACATTTGGGGAGTGAACCAGAGTATGGAAGATCAATCTCTCTGTCTCTCTCACTGCCTTTCAAATAATAAATAAATAAATAAATAAATCTATCTTTTTTAAAAAAAGACTAGATAGAAATATAAAATATTCTAACTTTTCTTTCTTTGTTTTTTAAAGATTTACTTATTTGAAGACAGAGTTACAGAGAAACGGAGGGAGATTCAGAAACAGAGCAGTCTTCCGTCCAACAGGTTCACTCCCCAGATGACTGCAGTAGCCAGGTCAAAGCCGGAGCCAGGAGCTTCTTCCAGGTCTCCCACTTGGGAGGTCTTCCTCTGCCTTCAGGCACATCAGCAGGGAGCAGGATCAGAAGTGGAGCAGCCAGGACTTGAACTGGTGCTCCTATGGGATGCCAACGCCACAGGTGGTGGCTTTACCCACTACACCATGGCACCAGCCGCCCTGACTTTTCTTAAACAAACTTGTATTATTAAAAATATTTATCCCAGTTGCCCCTCTTCCAGCCCAGCTCTCTGCTGTGGCCAGGGAGTGCAGTGGAGGATGGCCCAAGTGCTTGGGCCCTGCACCCCATGGGAGACCAGGAGAAGCACCTGGTTCCTGGCTTCGGATCAGCGCGGTGCGCCTGCCGCAGCACGCTCACAGCACGCTGGCCGCGGTGGCCATTGGAGGGTGAACCAATGGCAAAGGAAGACCTTTCTCTCTGTCTCTCTCTCACTGTCCACTCTGCCTGTCAAAAAAAATATATATATTTATGACAGTACTTTATATTAAAGTTGGCATTTATAATACATACATGCAACTCACTGAGAACTTTTTGTATAACCATTTATTCTGGTGTATTCTCTCACAGAGTCTGTGGTTGTGGTTGGAGAACTTACCTGTTTATGATTAACTAATGTGATGACTTGTTCACCACCTCTTGCCTCTTTGGTTTCTCTACGCTCCCTCAGGGCAGGGACCGTGCTCCCTCTGTGCTCTGTCAGGTGTCAGTACACAGTCACAGTTCCTGGCGCAGGGGACCAGTGAAACCTTGAGTGAGCACAGGGAATGTTCACCTTCGGGCTGATGATAAACTCGTAGCCTCTTACAGGACGCTTGTGAGTGCCTTACACATGTTAACTCCATGTTTGCTAAGTCGGGTTGTGACTGCCGTAAACCATCAACAACTTGCCCTTGACCCTCAAATCTGTGTTGCCAAGATCATCATTGTCTGCGTTTGACAGGTAGCCAGGCATTTTCCATATAAGAATATTTTGTCAAATACATGAACACAAGATACTTTTCTTTTTTCTTCCTCCCTCCCTCCCTCCCTCCCTCCCTTTCTCCATTTATTTATTTGAAAGTCAGAGTTATACAGAGAGAGAAGGAAAGGCAGAGAGAAAGAGGTCTTCCATCCACTGGTTCACTCCCCAGTTTTCCATAATGGCCAGAGTTGTGCCGATCTGAAGCCAGGAGCTTCTTCTGGGTCTCTGACGCAGGTGCAGGGACCCAAGGACTTGGGCCATCCTCCACTGCCTTCCCAGGCCATAGCAAAGAGCTGGATCAGAAGTGAAGCAGCCGGGACTCGAACCGGCGCCCATATGAGATGCTAGCACTGCAGGCCCAGGTGGCTTTACCTACTATGCCACAGTGCCACCCCAAGATATTTTTCTCCCAGGGTTAGTGCGTGCGTGATTCCAGCGCCAGGAACGTGAACCTGTTCTCAGGCTCAGACTGCAGCAAGAGACCGTGCCCGTGCCTTTTCCTCTCTGCCTCCTTCCCCTCCTGACCGTGCCCGTGCCTTTTCCTCTCTGCCTCCTTCCCCTCCTGACCGTGCCCGTGCCTTCTCCTCTCTGCCTCCTTCCCCTCCTGACTGTGTTCAGCAGGTCAGCTTTGATACCACTGCCAGAAGAAACAGTGATAGTAGCAGATGGTTAGGTGTTACTTCTTGTTCCGATGAGACTGTTTTTATGACAAAGATAGTAGTTGCTTATTGAAAAACAAAATAAGTAAAAGCCACTTTGTTTTGATGACTCATCTTACCCATAGCAACTAAGTTGCTGAGTAAGTTCTCTTACTCTTTTTGTGTCTTGGCTTTTTGAATGAGACAGTTCTTTCTAGATTGCGTTTTGGCAACATACTATCCTATGTCCTTATATAAATTTATTTATGTATTTTATTTGAAAGGCAGAGAGAGTAAGAGATCGTCATCAGCTGGCTCATGCCCCGAATGCCCACAATAGCTGGGCTGTGCCAGGCTGAAGTCGGAGCCAGGGGCTCTTTCTAGGACTCCTGTGTGGCTAGCAGGAACCCAAGTACTTGAACCGTTACCTTCTGCCTCCCCGGATGTGAGTTAGCGGAAAGCTGGAATTGAGATCAGTGGTGACTAACTGCCGTGCCGAATGCCCACTCCTGTGCCTTCACAGAAGAGTCAGGTTCTGCTGAGTTGACTTCGTGGGGATTGCTAATGAGATGGCGTTGGGACATACTCATATAGTACTGCGCTCACCAAAGACGTAGTATTGATTGTTAGTAACTTCTTGCCTGCAGTGGGATCTGTAACACATTCCCTTGGAGTTAGTCTACAGCTGCTCAGTACAGAACAGGAATCAGTAGGTCAGGTAGATAAGTGACATGGAGCAGGCACTTGTGCCCAAGTTAAAAATAAACTTGGACTTAGGATATCTAAGAATCTTGGAAAATTCAGAGTGGTCGCCGCATTGCTGAGAACAGTGCTGTGAGGTTGAGTGGTGTTACCCAGCTTGCTTTTTCCATTTCTTAAACTTCATCAACACTTTGCCCTGGTTTGTCACCTGCCTGAGAACAGGCGCCTGTGCCTTTAGTGTTTCCTCCCAGTTTTCTTGGCTTTGTTCTCCAGGGCCTCTTCTCACAGGAACAATTAATCCTTTTTTTGTTTGTTTTTTTTTTTTTTTTTTTTTGACAGGCAGAGTGGATAGTGAGAGAGAGAGAGACAGAGAGAAAGGTCTTCCTTTTTGCCGTTGGTTCACCCTTCAATGGCCGCTGCGGCCGGCGCATCTCGCTGATCCGAAGCCAGGAGCCAGGTGCTTCTCCTGGTCTCCCATAGGGTGCAGGGCCCAGGGACTTGGGCCATCCTCCACTGCCTTCCTGGGCCATAGCAGAGAGCTGGCCTGGAAGAGGGGCAACCGGGATAGAATCTGGCGCCCCAACCGGGACTAGAACCCAGTGTGCCGGCACCGCAAGGAGGAGGATTAGCCTGTTAAGCCACGGCGCCAGCCAATTAATCCTTTAAGAATAGGAGGAGGGGGGCTGGCACTGTGTCGCAGTGGGTTAACGCCCAGGCCTGAGGCACTGGCATCCCATATGGGCACAATTGGGACCCGGCTGCTCCACTTCCGATCCAGCTCTCTGCTATGGCCCGGGAAAGCAGTAGAAGATGGCCCAAGTCCTTTGGCATCTGTACCTGTGTGGGAGACCATGAAGAAGCTCCTTGCTCCTGGCTTCGATTCGGCGCAGGTCCAGCTGTTGCAGCCAGTTGGGGAGTGAACCATCGGATGGAAGACCTCTCTCTCTCTCTCTCTGCCTCTCCTCTCTCTGTGTAACTCTTTCAAATAAATAAATATATCTTCAAAAAAAAAAAAAAAAGAATAGGAGGAGGTGGAAGAGGCAAGATGGCAGAACAAAAATTGCCTGTGCCACCCCACTCGGTGAAGTACTTGAACAGCTGCCCAGCCGTCACCCTGGAGTCTGGGAGTCTGGGAGTCGGAACACTGTGGGCTGCTGGTGCCTCGAGGGAGGAGGCTTTGCATCCCAGAGGCGTTCACACCCGTGGGCCGTGCTCTGTCATGAGCTTCCAGCCGGGTGCAGTGCAGGGGTCAGCTCTGCTTTTTTTTTTTTTTTTGACAGGCAGAGTGGATAGTGAGAGAGAGACAGAGAGAAAGGTCTTCCTTTGCCGTTGGCTCACCCTCCAATGGCCGCTGCGGCCGGCGCATCTCGCTGATCCGAAGGCAGGAGCCAGGTGCTTCTCCTGGTCTCCCATGTGGGTGCAGGGCCCAAGCACTTGGGCCATCCTCCACTGCCTTCCCGGGCCACAGCAGAGAGCTGGCCTGGAAGAGGGGCAACCGGGACAGAATCCGGGGCCCCAACCAGGACTAGAACCCGGTGTGCTGGCGCCACTAGGCGGAGGATTAGCCTGTTGAGCCACGGCGCCGGCCTCAGCTCTGCTTTTGTAAAGGGCACAAAGACTGACCCTGAGAGGGCAGAGCAGGTGCGTCGTCTCGGGCAGACTGGCTATAAGAAGGAGCACACGGGGCTGGAAGTTTGGAAATAAATTCCCTTAAAGTAGGGGTGGGGAGCCTTCCTCACTGCCAAGGGCCATACAAAATGATCAGCTTAAAAATCAGCGTGCTGTCGGTTTATGGAATTTCAAGTCCTGCCTGTGGTTGCCTTGGCAGGCAGATGGTTTTGGGGGCCTTATGTGGGCCATGTCAGGCTGCTCCCCACTCCTGCCGTAACGTAATCCACGTCCTGTAACCCACGGAAGGCGTTGCTGTGCTTCCGGGGAGGGGGGCGCTCAGCCAGGCGAGGCCCTCCCCCGTGTCAGCTGTGACCCTGGATGCCTGACTTGACTCTGTGGCCTCAGTTCCCTCTTTCGGGCGGCAATGGCGCCTCCGGCACAGATCTGAGGGTACTCAGTGGCACATGCAGAGAAATGCCTGGCCATCACTGGCGTCCTGGTGGTACAGCGGGTGGCTGGGTGTGTCTCTGTCAGCACTGTCTCCTCCAAGGCTTTCAGGAAACTGTCAACGCTGAATGTCCTCAGGGGAGGGCATTTATGGGATTTTAGGACTTGGGGTTGGGTAGTTATTTTTTAAGTACTTTTTAAAAAATTAAAATAAAATAATTTTTATACATTATAAAATCCATCCCTCTCTTTTCTTTTCCCTATTTATTCACCACGTGAGAATCAGAGTTACACACACACACACACACACAGATCATCCATGTGCTGGCTCACTCCCCAAATGGCCACAATGGCTGGGGCTGGGCCAGGCTGAAGCCAGGAGCCAGGAGCTTCTTCAGGGCTCCCACATGGGTGCAGGGGCCCAAGCGCTCCAACCATCTTCTACTGCTTTCCTAGGGGCAGTTGCAGGGAGCTGGATCAGAAGTGGAGCAGCCAGGACAAGGAACCAGCACACATATGGGATGCCAGCACTATAGGTGGCAGCTTTATCCACTATGCCACAGTGCCAGACCCCAAATCCACCCATTTCTAAATGTGCACTTTGGTGTGCCTTCATGGTCAAGATTATAAAGCAGTTTCCTGACCATTAAAAGTTCACTCATGGCCGGCACCACGGCTCACTAGGCTAATCCTCAGCCTTGCGGCGCCGGCACACCGGGTTCTTTTTTTTTTTTTTTTTTTTTTTTTTTTGACAGGCAGAGTGGACAGTGAGAGAGAGACAGAGAGAAAGGTCTTCCCTTTGCCGTTGGTTCACCCTCCAATGGCTGCCGCGGTAGGCGCGCTGTGGCCGGCGCACCGTGTTGATTCGATGGCAGGAGCCAGGTGCTAATCCTGGTCTCCCATGGGGTGCAGGGCCCAAGTACTTGGGCCATCCTCCACTGCACTCCCTGGCCACAGCAGAGAGCTGGCCTGGAAGAGGGGCAACCGGGACAGAATCCGGCGCCCCGACCGGGACTAGAACCCGGTGTGCCGGCGCCGCTAGGCAGAGGATTAGCCTGTGAGCCGCGGCGCCGGCCTGAGGGTCTTTATTTCTACCCGTTCTCTCCTGTTCTTTTGGTGTTCTTGTCCCCCAAGCTGGACTTCCTGATACCATCTCATCGGTGTCTGAGTCTGTTCGTTTTCTCCTTTCAGACGTTTTCTCTCTGTTCTTCACCTCGGTCTGTGTTAGTCATCTCGAAATTCACATACTCTTCCCTCGTTCTCGTCTGTTAAACTGTTAAGTATGTTAAGTATATCCCCTAACCTTTTTTTTTTTTTTTTTGAAAGACAGAGTTAAGGAGAGAGAGAGAGAGAGATGGAGAGAGAGAGAGAGAGAGAGATCTTCCATTCGCTGGTTTACTCCCCAAAAGCCCACAGCAGCTGGGGCCGGAGCTGCTCTCCCATGTGAGTACTGGGGCCCAAGCACTTGGGCCATCTGGTGCTGCTTTCCCAGGTGCACTAGCAGGGAGCTGCATCAGAAGCGGAGCACCAGGTCTCTAACTGGTGCCTATATGGAATGCCAGCATCACAGGAAACCCAACTTGCTTTGTCACAATGCTGACCCCTCTCTTGAACTTTTCATTTCAGAAATTTTATTTTGGGGCCTGTGTTGTGGCACAGCAGGTTAAGCTACTGCCTACAATGCTGGCATCCCATATGAGTGCCAGTTTGAGTCCTGACCACTCCATTTCCAATCCAGCTCCCTGCTAATGCACCTGGGAAGTAGTGGAAGATGGCCCAAGTGTTGGATACTTACTACCCACGTGGGAGATGCACAT
This sequence comes from Lepus europaeus, assembly GCF_033115175.1. Lineage (NCBI taxonomy): Eukaryota > Metazoa > Chordata > Mammalia > Lagomorpha > Leporidae > Lepus > Lepus europaeus. Next base: position 4,397,025 of record NC_084838.1, on the reverse strand, counting down.
GGAGTTCCTGGCTCAGCCCTGGCCGCTGCAGCCATCTGGGGAGTGAACCAACAGATGGAAGATTCTTGTCTGTCTGTCTCTTTCTCTCTCCCTCCCTCCCTCTCTCTCTTCCTCTTCCTCTTCCCTCTCCCTCTCTGTAACCCTGCTTTTCAAATAAATGAAATAAATATTTTAAAAATTTTATTTATAAATTTTGTTTCTTAGGGAATCACCTATCTTTAACGTTAATTTATTTGAAAGAGTGACACACAGAAACAGAGAGAACGAGCTTCCATCTGCTGGTTCACTCTCCAAATGCCCACAGCAGCCAGAGCTGGGCCAGGCCAAAGGCAGGAGCCTGGAGCTCCATCTGGGTCTCGTGCGTGGATGTCAGGGGCCTCGGCACGCGAGCCATCCTCTGCTGCCTCTCAGGGGGCCTTAGCAGGAGGCTGGGTCACATGTGGAAGAAGGAAGAGTCACAGCACGGGGACAGGAGCCCCAGGGATCCCCTGGCAGTGTCAGCCTGCGGCAGCACAGCGCCTGCGTCTGTCTGCTTTGTGGTTTCTGTTCCCCTGTTAAAGATGTCCTGTCTCCTTGCTGAGCTGTTCATTCATCCAAAGGGTGTGTTGTTGCACTTCGTTGAGATTGTTGAATGGGTGATTTAACATCTTCATCTGCTACCTTTGATTCATCAGCGGGTTAGACTTTTGGTTGAACTAAAATGTGTCCCATTTTCTGGATTCTTTGTATGATGGGTAATTCTGGGATGCCTTGAATGTTAAACTATATAAATTCTAGATTCTGGGGCCAGCACTGTGGCACAGCAGGTTGACACCCTGGCCTGAAGCGCCGGCATCCCATATGGGTGCCGGTTTGAGACCTGGCTGCCCCACTTCCGATCCAGCTCTCTGCTATGGCCTGGGAAAGCAGTAGAAGATGGCCCAAGTCCTTAGGCTCCTGCACCCACGTGGGAGACCCAGAATAGACTCCTGGCTCCTGGCTTCAGATTGGCACAGCTCTGGCCATTGTGGCCAATTGGGGAGTGAACCATCGGGTGGAAGACTCTCTCTCTCTCTCTCTCTCTCTCTCTCTGCCTCTCCTCTCTCTGTGTAACTCTGACTTTCAAATAAATAAATAAATCTTTAAAAAATAAGTAAATTCTAGATTCCCTCGTTTTTCTCTGACATACTTTCTTCATTTACCAGGTAAATTTCTTGGCTGAGTTCGAGCCGCGAACTTGTTTCTGGAGGGCAGCTCCCGTGTCTTAGAGCGTTTGTCCTTGGCTGAGCTGCGCGATGGTTCAGTAGTCGATGGGAGGTGACTGCAGAATCGAGGAGTCCTTCACCCTCTCAGGCATTCATGGTTTCCTGGCTTTACTTTCCCCTCCTCCAAGCCAGAATTGCTGACTTTTTCTGTCACTTCTTGCCACGTCTGTGCATGATATAAATCGCAGTATCCAAAGACACAAACTGTTAAAGGCAATTGGAAACATGGCAATCAATAAAATTACTATGGGGATTTAACCTTTAAAAATATAGAGCCTTTTGTGAAAATGATTCCTGAACACACTAGAAAATTCAGAGTTAACAAAATGTTTTGATGACGAAAAGGAAAGGAATCTGTTATCTGGGAGTGGAATAATTTGGTCATTTTACAAAAAGGAAACTCAAATTCTAATTTTAATTTTTGTTTATCAACCTTTTAACAATTTGAAATAAAAGGTTTCTATGTCCTTTTCGTCATGGATACATTTATTAACATTAAGCCAACCTTCTCAGAATTTCCAGACAGCGTGCACTGTTTTCTTCAAATGCTGTGTCATCTGCAGACGTTATAAATCCAGGGAGGCAGAGTTCCTTTTCCTCCGAACTGCTCATTTGCCGTTAGTAGTTTACCTACTATCATTTATAGATTTTTGTTTTAACCTATGTGCTTAGATATATAAAAATATATAATTCTGTGAACAGATAAGAGTCACACTTTTAAGTAGTTTTAAAGTAGAATCAATTATATTAGCATATTAGATAAAACACTATGTATTATATTCATTTAATTATCTCAAATTTTCCTTAAGGAAAAAAGCAGACAAGCCACATTTGTGGCTTATTTTATTTGAAAGACAGTGACAGAGAGAGAGAGAGGGAGAGAGGTCTTCCACCTATTGGTTCACTCGCCAGATGCCCTCAACAGCCAGGGCTGGGCCAGGCCAAGGCCTGGAGCTCAGACATCCGGGTCCCCTGTGAGGCTGACAGAGACCCAAGAGCCTGCGCCTCTCAGCTGTGTCAGCAGGAAGCTGGGTTGGCAGCAGAGTGGGCCCTTGAACCCATGCACTGGGATGTGGGACGCAGGTGTCAACCCCTGAGCCAGATGGCTGCCCCCGTATTTGTTATCTTAAATATGTATTCCTATTCTTCTGTAACCATTTATGTCACTCAACTAACTTTAAAGTTTCTAACTACAAGATAAAACCAAGGATTATCTAGCAGTTTTTTTCCATGAGTGTATATTTTATGTTAAAAGCATGAATGTAACATCATTTAGAGAAATTTGCACATTGGTAATCTATAGGTATTCTATGTAAACCTAAGGAGGGAAAATAATTTAAACTTATTTATAGTGGCCAGATTCAGAATCAGAAAGATCTGAAGCAAGAAGTGTGTGTGTGTGTGTGTGTGTGTGAAGGCTCGTTGTGAGGAGTAGGCTCATGTGATTATGGAGGCTGACAGCTCCCAGGATCTGCAGGGGGAGGCAGCGAGATGGAGACCCTGCAGGGGGAGGCAGCGAGATGAAGACCCTGCAGGGGGAGGCAGCGAGATGGAGACCCAGCAGGGGGAGGCCACGAGATGGAGACCCTGCAGGGGGAGGCAGCGAGATGGAGACCCAGCAGGGGGAGGCCACGAGATGGAGACCCAGCAGGGGGAGGCAGCGAGATGGAGACCCTGCAGGGGGAGGCAGCGAGATGGAGACCCAGCAGGGGGAGGCAGCGAGATGGAGACCCTGCAGGGGGAGGCAGCGAGATGGAGACCCTGCAGGGGGAGGCAGCGAGATGGAGACCCAGCAGGGGGAGGCCACGAGATGGAGACCCTGCAGGGGGAGGCAGCGAGATGGAGACCCAGCAGGGGGAGGCAGCGAGATGGAGACCCAGCAGAGCCATCGGTAGGTTCCAGTCTGAGGGCAGCTGATGTCCCAGTGTGAAGACTCAGGCAGAAAATGTTTCCTCCACTTGGGGAACGGCCAGACCTTCGCTCCGTTCAAGTCTTGAACCCATATCTGGGGGAGGAAGCGGATGTACTTCAGATCGACCAGTGTTAATCTCATCCAAAAATACCCTCACAGAAACTCCCACAATAACGTCTGACCAAATAGCTGAGCACCTCATGGCCCAGTCAAGTTGACCCATGAAATTAATCATCACAGGGGGTGAATAATCCCAGCAGATGCTCCGGCCCTGCAAGGCCCAAGAGGCATACAGCGTCTCCAGTTGTGTCTCCGAACAAAAGCTGAAGGACATTGTTAGCAATGCAGGGAGACCGAGGACCCAGCCTGTAGCTTCACAGTGTGAACAACCATATCACAAAGAAACTGTAAGGCACAACAACTGACCGCCCTTCACACAGACGACAAAACCAGCAATTACATCCAAATGTGAGTAGTTATTTTAATTGTGTCCCGTGTATTCAGGAAGTATGGTGTGTGTCAGAAAAGAAAAACCAACTTGCAGAGCTGAAGAGACTGCATTGGGTGAGACTGATGTCAGAATTAACATTGCAGGAGTGAAGATTAGTTACTCTGAAGACGTAACAGTAGAAACGATCCAAAATGAAACAGACGGGGAAAAGACTGACAACAGCACAGGGGGTCAGCAGGGGATGGGGCAACCGTACGTGGCCAGTTGTTGTGTGTTTGGAGTCCCTGAGGGGAGGCAGGGAGTGCAGAGGATCATAAATGAATAACTACAAAGAAGTGGCTGAAAATGTTCCACGTGTCATGAAAGCAATGAATTCACAGATCCAAGAATCTAAGAAACTCCAAGCATAGGAAGCATGAAGAATAATGATATTAAGTGCTTTGCAATCAAATTGCTTAAAATCAGTGCTTAAAGCCAGAGAGGGGAGGGCATTTGGCTTAGCATTTAAGGTGCCCGTCATCACACGTCAGAGTGCGTGGGTTCAGTATCCTCCAGTTCCTGCCTCCAGCTTCCTGCTAATTCTGATTCTTGGAGGCGACGATGGTGACTCAGGAGTTCCTGCCACTCAGATGGGAGACCAAGGTTGAGTTCCCAGCTCCTGGCGTTGGTCCTGCCCAGCCCCACCACTGCGGCGTAAGCCAGTGGAGCAGAGAGCTAGCTCTTGCTCTGCATCCCTGCCTACCCCTCTCTGCTTCTCAGATACAGTCACAATTTTTAAGGGAGGCAGGCAGAAAATGATGTTAACATTAATAATAGTAATACTAAAAACCTTAGTGTATCAAAGTTTATTTTGAAACAAAATGTGTTGGCAAGGATACAGAGTGATTTCCTAATGACGAAGCAGTGAGCTCCTCAGGAGGACAGACGAGTACAATGCCAAGTTCACAGCACACAAAGGAATGCTGGTAACTTCAGGAAGAAAACGACTCTGAGATAGCTGGAGACCGACAGCTGCTGTCAGTCATCGATAGGACAGGTAGACCAAAAAACCCAGTAAGGTCATAGAAGATTTGGACACTATGGCCGGCGCCGCGGCTCACTAGGCTAATCCTCCGCCTTGCGGCGCCGGCACACCAGGTTCTAGTCCCAGTCGGGGCACCGATCCTGTCCCGGTTGCCCCTCTTCCAGGCCAGCTCTCTGCTGTGGCCCGGGAAGGCAGTGGAGGATGGCCCAAGTGCTTGGGCCCTGTACCCCATGGGAGACCAGGAGAAGCACCTGGTTCCTGGCTTCGGATCAGCGCGGTGCGCCGGCCACAGCACGCCTACCGCGGCGGCCATTGGAGGGTGAACCAACGGCAAAAGGAAGACCTTTCTCTCTGTCTCTCTCTCACTGTCCACTCTGCCTGTCAAAAAAAAAAAAAAAGATTTGGACACTATGGTCAACAGACTTGACTTCATGTTTATAGAATATTATGCAAAAACAACAGAATACACAATCTTTTTGAGTGCATATGGAACTATTCCCAAGATAAATAATTTTCTGGGTCATTAAAAAAGCCTCAGTAAGTGTAAACCTATTCAGTTCCTAGGAAGTATGATGTCTGACTACAATGGAATTAAAGAGGAATCAGAAAATCTAATATTTAAAAAATAAACAGCACACTTTTAAATAAGCCATGGGTCAAAGAGAAAAACCAAAAGTGAACTTAGTATTTAGAACTGAATGAAGGTGAACATGCAACATAAAATTTGTGGGATGGACTTAAAGGGAGATTTCTATAGTGTTAAATGCCTATACAACTGTGAGTAAAGGTCCCAAATCAGTTAAAAATAGAAAAAACTGAGGGCCAGTAAAACCCCAGTTAAGCAGGAGAGAAAGCCAATGTGAAAGTCTATAAATAGAAAACAGAAAATATAGAAGTCATCAAACTCATAGAGAAGAGCAAGGAGAGCAACTGATGAACCACCAGCCAAACTCCTAGGGGAAACACAAAAAGTGGAGTATCAGGAACGAAGGGATGGCACCACACAGATTCTGCAATATTGAAAATGTGGCAAGTGGGGGCTGGCGCTGTGGCTTAGCGGGTCAAGCCGCTGCCTGCGATGCCAGCGTGCCATATGTGCACCGTTTGCACTTCCGATCTGGCTGCCTGTTAATGCACCTGGGAAAGCAGCAGAAGACAGCCCAAGCCGTTGGGCCCCGCCATCTACGCGGGAGACCCAGATAGAGTTCCAGGCTCCTGGTCCAACCCTGGCTATTGTAGCCATTTGGAGAGTGAACCAGAGGATGGAAGATGTCTCTCTGTCTCTCTCTCTTTCTCTCTCTCTATAACTCTGGCTTTCAAATAAATAAGTCTTTTTTTAAAAAATGCAGGGGCTGGCGCTGTAGTGTAATGGGTAAAGCCGCCGCCTGCAGTGCCAACATCTCATATAGATGCTGGTTCGGGTCCTGGATGCTCCACTTTGGTTCCAGCTGTCTGCTATGGCCTGGGAAAGCAGTGGAAGATGGCCCAAGTGCTTGGGCCCCTGCACCCACATGGGAGACCCAGAAAAAGCTCTTGGCTCCTGGCTTCAGATCAGCGCAGCTCAGCTGTTGCAGCCAATTGGGGAGTGAACCAGTGGGTAGAAGACCTCTCTCTCTGTCTCTCTTTGCCTCTCCTCTCTCTGTGTAACTCTGACTTTCAAATAAATAAATCTTTAAAAAATGCAGTAAATGAATATTAATCAACAAGTTAGACCAAGAACCAGAATCTATTAATAGCCCAAATCTATTAAGGAAGTTGAGTTTGCAGTCAAACCTTCCCAAAAGAAAATGTGAGGGCCGGATTGCTTCACTGGCGAGTTCTACCAAGTCTGTGTGGAAGACGTAATCTAACTCTCTACAGCCTTTCCAGAAGATAGAACGGCAGGACCTGAGCACTCAGCTTATTCCGTGAAGTCAGCACTGCCACCATCCCCGCCTAGGGCAGACATCACAAGGAACAAGGAGAAAACCTAGAGTGACATCCTGCATAGTCCTACCAAAGTCTTTCTGAATCAAAGAAATCAGTAACAGATCCCTGTAATTATCTCAATATATGCAAAAAAAGCATTTGGAAAATTCAGAATCCGTTTTTGAGAGACAGTAAGAGTGGAAGGGAACTTTCTCAGCCTGATCGGGGTGCCCATGGAAAACCCTCCTAGGTCACCCTCGATGATAAAAGACTGAGCACCTCCACCCAGATCAGAAGCAAGACAAAGATGTCGCTCTTGCCGGGTCTGTACAGCATTGCATTGGAGGCCCAGGGACCCAGGAGGGCTGCACAAAAGAACAGAGACATCAAGCTGGAAAGCGGAGAAGCTGGTGTGGCGCCACAGGTCAAGCCTGCGCTGGCATATCGTTGGAAGGCCAGTTCAGGTTCTGGTTGCTCCCTTTCTGGTGCAGCTTCCAGCTGATGCCTGAGAAGGCACACAAGGCGGCTCAGGGAACTGGTTCCCTGCCTCCTGTGTGAGAGGCCAGAATGGAGGTACTGGCTGCCAGCTTCATCCTCACCCAGACCTGGCCACCTGGAGGAGTGAACCAGTGAGTGGAGGGCTCCCTCTCCATCCCCCCTTCCCCTTCCCCCTCCCCCCCCCCTCTCCCTCTCCCTGTCTTTCAAATACATTTTTTAAAAAGATTTATTTATTTGCTTGAGAGCTAGAGTTACAGACAGGGAGAGACAGAGAGCGGTCTTCCATCTGCTGGTTCACTCCCCAAATGGCTACAGTGGCCAGAGCTGAGTCATTCTGAAGCCAGGAGCTTCTTCTGGGTCTCCCACGTGGGTGCAGGGGCCCAAGCACTCGGGCCATCTTCCACTGCTTTCCCAGGCCATAGCAGAGAGCTGGATCAGAAGAGGAGCAGCCAGGACATGAACCGGCACCCATGAAAAGAAGAGACATGGCTGGCAAGGATGAGTGGGGAAGCAGGCTCACCGCCATTGCCCTCAGCGAGACGTTAGAACGTGCCGAGTCAGAGGACTGACCCTGTCGGGTATTGGTGAGGATGTGGGGCACTGCTGGTCAGGACATAAGCTCCCAGGACTGCTCTGAGAACAGGGCGTAGGTCACTGAGAGGTCGACCTGTCGTCACCTGAGACCAGCCTTCTCTTCCTGGGTGTGTGCCAAAGAAGGGAAGCGTACGTTTCCTTACCAGCGTTTGTAGCAGCTTTATTCATATGAGCCCAAGTCTGGCAACCATCTCAGTGAGTGGATGAAGCACACTGAACCTGCTCTATGATGGAGTGCTTAGTGTTCAGCGAGCGGAAGCTCTGAGCCACCGACACATTGAACCAGGGTCCCGATGAGTTTATGGAGAAAAGGACACTGGGCAGTGAGAGGACAGACTGCGTGATCCCATTTGCCTTCCTCCTGCTGATTCACTCCCCAAATGGCCACAACGACCTAGGCTGGGCCAGGCCCGAGCCAGGAGCCAGGAGCTTCTAGGTCTCCCATGTAGGTGGCGGGGGCCCAGGGACTTGGGCCGTCTTCTGTTGCTTCCTGGGCCACTAGCAGGGAGCAGGATCAGAAGAGCAGCTGAGACTCACACCGGCACCATATGGGGTGCCAGCAGGACGGACGAAGGCCCAGCCCACTGCGCCACATTCCTTCACGACAGTTTCACTGTGTTTCCCACAAACATGACTTTCCCTCTGAAGTGCTGTCTTCCCAGCCGCTTGGAGCTTAAGCCGAGGGGATGAGGGAGAGGCTCTCTCCCCTTTGTGTGCGGGAGAGGATGACACAGAGCAGCATCAGGAAAGAACTGGCTGGGACAGCCTCAGGTTGGGCAGTTCTAGATGAAACGGAGTATCTGCAAGTTGTTTGTCCATCTACTCCTGGGGAAGCCTCCCGTGCCACTGGGTGGTCGTAAGTGGACCCCCGCTTTGAAGGCTGACTCAGAGGTGAACTTAATGATGGAGACTTGTGCTACTTAGACAGCGCTGCAGTGAAAACCCAGACACGTGTGTGTGAGATACACGTCTAAATGGGGGTAATCCAGAAGGTTTGTGGAAAATAGAATGAAAACACATTTATTTTTATGCCGAAAAGCTTTGAAGTCTGTGCATACTCCCTTATCATTTGTGTGCACGTTGATAAGCTTGTAGAGTGAGACTGCACAAGTACAGTTGCTGGGTCAAAGGGCAAATGCATTTGCGATTCTGATAGATACTGAGTGTTGCCACATCCCCCAGGGGCTTTTTGAAAGCAGGAAAGCAGAAATGCAAGCAGGGGCGGCACTTGCCGATCCTTTGGTGATGCACAGCCACAGGGCAGATGAAAGATGATTTTGTCGTTGTACATCCTGGAGGAATTCATTACAGCGCGCGTCCAGTCCTTGGGAGCCCCTGCAGAGCTTGCCGGCCCCACCCCTTCTCCGCGCAGCTCCGAGGGACAAGGAGTCCCCAGCGCTCTGGACACTGTTTTTCATGCGGCTCTGGAAGGAGTGAGATCTGAGACAGGGCGCCTGTCACAGCCAGCCAGTGTCTTCGTGCGGCTCGTGGGGACCTGCCTGTCGTCCACCGCGGCCCCCGGCCTCCTGAGTCCTTTGTGCAGTGTTGCGTGGCTGTGGGTTCAGATTTGACGCGGGCACAGTGCTGGCGGGCACTGGCATCTTTTTACTCAAGACAACGGCAGTGCTCCACTTTTGTAAAAGCCTTTGACAAGAAGAAACTGAGGAAAATTTACCTTTGGCCATTCCTTCAGGCCACAGAGAGAAATCCAGGAGAGAGGACGACAGCCGTGTGTTCACCTTCTGTGTGCAGGGAGGCCCAGGGGAGGAAGTGCCTCACCTGCCTCACAGAGCCAACCTGGGCAAATGTGGCGCAGCTGGGCAAGCCGCCACTTGGCATGCCTGCATCCCACATCAGAGCGCTGGGTCGCGTCCTGGCTCCTCCGCCCTGATCCTGTCCCGGTTCTCTACTGATATGACTCGGGAGCAGCAGGTGATGGCTCCGTTACTGAGTCCCTGTCACCTACGTGGGAGAAGCAAATGAAGTTTCCGGCTCCAGCCTGGCTCACTCTGCTGTTGTAGCCATTTGGAGACTGAACCACCAGATGGAAGATCTCTCTCCATCACTCTGCCTTTCAGAAAACAAGCAAAAACCAAAAAAGCCTCTCCTGGACCCAGGGCCCTGCTCTTCTAGCATAGCTATCTGTTGTCCATAGCCATCAGTGCCCCCTGCCAACAGGAGGGCAGTTTGTATCTCGCCTGGTGTGAGAGTGGGTAGGGCTACTGCGTACTTGTGGTCTGTATCCCCGTTTGGGTCTTGTAGGGCAGCAAGAATATGGGACATAGACCCGGAGCCCTCTTTAGGACCATCGATGTCCTTCCCCATGAGCCAAGTCACTCAGAGTCCAGCAATGCTGTCCCTTCTCCCAGCTCCCACAGGGGCATTCCCAGGGCAGGACCAGGGCCGGCCCTAGCAATGGATTTTCCCAAGGAATGGGGCCATGAGGAAGGAAAATAAGGGTGTCATTTCCCCGCAGTTTTGAAAAAGGCACAATTTACATATAAATTTACCCTCTTAGCCGTTTTGGGGACGGTCTAGCTGGTTACATACATTCCTGCTGGAGCGGCCATCACCATTCTCTCTGGGACGTCACTCATCTCGTGCCATTGAATCTCTGTACCCTTGAAGCAGTAACTCTCCGTTCCCCTCCCTGACAAGCACTGTCTTTTTGTTGTTGTTGTTCTTGTTAACGATTTTATTTATTTATTTTTTATTTATTTATTTATAGAGTTACAGACAGAGAAAAAGTTCTTTCATCTGTTGGTTCACTCCCCAAATGGCCACAACAGCCAGAGCTGGGCCAATTCAAAGCCAGGAGCCAGGAGCTTCTTCTGAGTCTCTCACACAGGTGCAAGGGGCCAAGCACTTGGGCCATCCTGTGCTGCTTTCTCAGGCCATAGCTGAGAGCCTGGATCAGAAGAGCAGCATCCGGGACTTGAACCAGCGCCCATACCTCAGGCGGAGGCTTAGCCCACTCTGCCACAGCGCCGGCCTTCAGTTTGTCTCTGACTTTGACTGTGCTGAGTACCTCCTGAAAGTGCAATCAGGCAGCATTTGTCTGTTTATGATTTGCTGATTTCACTTGGCACAGGGGCCTGCGGGTTAGTCCACGCTGTGCACAGAATTTAAGGCCGACTGACAAGGACGGACTTAGTTTCTGTTCCTTTGCTGTCTGTTTGCTACACGCCTTACATCTTGGTTCCTTACTTTCTCAGTGTTGACCTCTTGTGTCCCATTTGCTTTTTTTGCAATGATGCACTTCCGTTCCGTTCTCATTTGTTGGGTCCTGCCATGTAGCTGTTTTCTTTGTGATGACCATGGTGCTGTGGTTTGGGTGCGGCCCCCAAGTGCATATGTTGGGAATTTTGTCCCAGTATGGCCATGTTGGGAGGTGTGCATCACGGGGGCACCTATGTGAATGGATGAGTGCCGGTACTGTGGGGTAGGGTTGTTCGTGGGGGAGTGGGTCCCTTGTCAAACACCAGGTTTGGTCCCCTTTTCTGAGTCTCGCCCTCTCTCTGCCTGTGTGCCATGGATGACTAGGGAGAAGGCCCTTGCCAGATGCCAGCCCAAGTGTCTTAGACTTACCAGCCTCCAGAGCTGTGAGAAATCCCTGTCTGGGTATTATAAATCGCCCGGTCTGTAGTATGCAGTTCTAGTAGCACAGAATGAGCTAAGACAGAGTCAGTAACAGAGGTTGCTGTTACAGATACCTTCAGATCCCTGGGAGGGTTTGGAGGAGCAGGTGGAAAGAGGGCCTGTGCTGCTGTGAACGGAGCACACAGGGCTCTGTGGGGCTCGCGAGACAGAAAGAACCCTGAGGACATGTGGACCTTGCGAGGTAATGTACGTGGTCACAACCAGGATGTTGGTAGAAATATGGACAGTAGACGTCATTACCAAAAACTGGAATGAAGGCTATCCTTGTTAAAAAGCTGCAAAGAACTTGGCTGAATTGTGTCTGTGCCTGAGGGCTTCAGTGGAAGAAATTTCTTTTCTTTTCTTTTCTTTTCTTTTCTTTTCTTTTCTTTTCTTTTCTTTTCTTTTCTTTTTTTTTAAATGATTTATTTATTTGAGAGGCAGAAGTACAGACAGTGAAAGGGAGAGAGAGTGTTCTTCCATCTGCTGGTTTACTCCCGCCATGGCCACAACAGCTGGAGCTGGGCCAATCCGAAGCCAGGAGCAAGGAGCTTCTTCCGGGTCTCCCATGCAGGTACAGGGGCCCAAGGACTTGGACCATTTTCCACTGCTTTCCCAGGCCACAGCAGAAAGCTGGATGAGAAGAGGAGCAGCCGGGACTCCAACCGGCACCCATAGGGGAGGGTGGAGGCTTAGTTCACTATGCCACAGCACCGGCCCCTAGTAGAAGAAATTTCTAACCAAAATATTGAAGGAGTGGCATGGCTTCTTTAAAAAAAAAAAAAAAAAAGGTTGATTTATTTGAAAGGATGGATGGATAGATAGATAAACAGATAGATAGATCTTCCATCTACTGGCTCACTGCCCAAATGCCCTCCATGGCTGAGACTGGACCAGACCAAAGCCAGGAGCCCGGAACTCCATCCAGGTCTCCCATGGGAGTGGCAGGGGCCCAGGCCATCTTCCGTTGCTTTCCCAGGTGCATTAACAGGGAACTGGATTGGAAGCAGAGCAGCCAGGACTCAAGCCTGTGTTCCCCAGTGTTGGATACACACAATGGTAACTGGTGTCTCAAGCTGCTGCCTCTTTGAACTGCATACAGTAACAGAGAGGAGAGAAATGATTTGAAGGTATAATTTATAATTAACTAATAGAATTAATTTATAATTAAAAAAGAAGCAGAGATGTGAAGATTTGGAACATCCTCAGCTTGTCCAGGTAAAGAATGAAAAAGCATGTGAGGGACAGCCCAGCGTCCCCTGGAGAAAGGGACCGGCATGGACAGATGGGAACAGGGTGGTCTTCATCAGCACTGTGGGAGAATGACCCCAGAGCATCTCAGGTACCTCTGAGGCCAAGGACTTGGGTCATCTGCCACTGTTTTCTTAGGTGCATTAGCAGGAGGCTAGATTGGAAGCAAAGCAACCAGGGCTCCAGTCGTTACTCTGATATGGGATGCAGGCGTTGCACCTGGAGTTTTAACCCTGTGGCGCAATGCTGGTCCCAAGGAAGTAGTTTTGTTTGTTCGTTTGTTTGTTTGTTTAGATCGAGTGATTTATTTGAAAGGCAGAGTTACAGAGTGGCGGAAGCAGAGGGGTCTTCCATCTGCTGGTTCACTCCCCAGATGACTGCAATGGCTGGAGCTGGGCCAATCTGAAGCCAGGAGCCTCTTTCGGGTCTCCCACACGGGTGCAGGGACGCACGCACTTGGGCCATCTTCTACTGCTTTCCCAGGCCACAGCAGAGAGCTGGATTGGAAGTGGAGCAGCTGGGACTAGAACTGATGCCCATATGGGATGCCAGCACTGTAGGCTGCGGCTTTACCCACTGTGCCACAGCGCTGGCCCCCAAGAAAGTAGTTTTATAAAGTCTTTGTTATTTTCTCATCGAGTCTTTGTCAGAGACACTATATGTTGGTTTATATTTTTCATTTGAAGGGGCCATACTTGCCTGTTACTTATTTATTTATTTATTTATTTTTTGCCTCGTGACTTCTTGCTGAGTACTGGCCGTTTGAATCTAATAGTCTGGTATTATACGTGTGTTTTGTTGTTCAGGCTGTGTCTAAGGCAAGGATCAGACTGAAGTGTAAACGGTAGATCTTCTTCCGTCTTTTCTGGGTCTTGACCTTGTCCTGAACACGCATAGTGACTCTCTGATTTCCCTGTACCTGGGTCACAAAAGGGGAAAAGAGACATAGAGGGGGTGGGAGGGAATGAGCGCCAGCCCTTTACGTGTCCTGGAAGTCACTCGGGGTGGAGGGGAAGGGTTTACAGCAGTGGGGAGGAGGTGGCAAGGATGGTCACCGTCCCTGTGTGACCAGAAGTCACGTCCAGAGCACAGGTTCCCAGGAGGGGAGGCTACTGACTGACATGAACCCCCATTTCCCATCCAGGCCTTCCCCAAAAACCCTCAGCCAACTAGAATTCCACCAGGTTGCATCTGATCCTGCGGTGCCATTGTCGACTTGGTGCACCCTGTCTGCCCTCTTCCCAGAGTCCTGTCCCCTTGGGAAGTCGTGTTTCTGTTGAGGGGCGATCTTACACAGTGAACGCGCACACTCTGAGGACAGCCCTGTCTCCGTAGAGCACACAGTCCGGTGTCCACCACTGCTCCGTGGTCTCCCCATTCCCCTCGTTCTTCTGTTGACACCCTGTCCTCCCAGCCCTCACACCTGCTGCCCGGTTACTGTCCTTAGAATTTTGCCTGTTACAGAATATCCTGTAAAGAGAAGTGTGTGATGCGCTGAGGAGACACCGGGCTGTTGCCTGGGGTCAGTGGCTCTTCCCTTGTCAGAGCTGAGCCGGGCACCCTTGTGTCGCTGTCCTCCTTGTCCGCTGACAGACAAGCTGAGCTGCTTCTACCTTCTGTGATCACGAGTGAGCTGTAACGTTCACGGTGGGCTTTGCTGTGCACATGTTTCCATTTCTTTTGGAGGAATAATTAGGAATGGATTGCCAGGTCACATGGTAAGTGACCACACTGTTTTATAAACTGAGTGTACCGCTTGCCATTCCCGCCAGCACTTCGCACCGGCTTGTCTCCATGCCAGTCACCCCTCCCACTTACACACATGTGCGCTTCTCTCCCGTTTTGTGATTCGTGCCCCCATTCTCTCAACAGTATCCTTAGAGGAGCAGAAGTGTTTAACTTTGATGAAGTCTAGTTTACTCATTATTTTTTTTCAAGGCTATTTTTTTTTTTTTAAGTTTTAAGGATTTTATTCAGTGAGAGAAATGCATAGGAGAGTGAGGGCTCTATCTAAAGGAGAAAGAAAAGTGTAGAAATTAAGTAGGGATCCATATCAAGCAGAGAGCAGGCCAGGGTCCACATGCAGCAAGTGTTTGGTTAGGAACAGCTTATCACAGGTAGGAGAGCAGGCGGCCCAAAGGCCACATGCCCCGAAGGTGTGGGGCAGCAAGGGCAACAAAGGGCAGTAGTGGCGAGAAATGGGGAAAAGGGCCGGGCCCTCCATGTCCCAGGCCTTTTATCCACTTCCAAAGGGGAGTGGTCACATAGCCTGCTTGGCAGGTGGGCATACAGGTGGGGTCAGGTAAGGGTTTGCGATCCCACAGAGGGCATGGTGAAGGTATGGTCTTCCAGCTCACAAACCTGATCAGTTTGATCCCATCTGCCTGCCTGCTGCACTCCCCCCTCAGAGAAATTCCAGCCCTTAATCCTAAGGGATGCTGATGGATGTAGAAACATCATGTCCTCTGTACCAGCTTCCTGCTTATGAGGGCCGCAGTGTGGGCCCTGCCTGTCCTGGGTCCGGAAGTCTCCGCCTGTCTCATCTAACATGTTCACTTTATGAGCTGCAGCAATTTCAGTCACCGTCAATGGTCAGTAATTCCCAGAAGTTATTGAATTCTGAAACATAATTTTGTTAATTAGCATAAGCAAAACTGGAATCAAACCAGTTGTTAAGTGGTAGGCCCCTAAGGCTGTGTTTTTAAATAAGATGTAATTATTTATTTACGTATTTATTTGAAAGGACAGAGTGACAAAGAGGGAGAGAGAGAGAAATCTTTCATTGACTGGTTCTCTCCTCAGGTTGTTGCAACGCTCCAGGCCGAAGCCAGGAGCCAGGAACTCCATCCAGGTCTCCCACTTGGGTGACTGGGGCCCAAGGACTTGGGCCATCTTCAGCTGCTTTCCCACGTGCGTTCTCAGAGAGCTGGATCAGAAGGGAGCAGCCAGGAGTGGATGTGGAATGGCGGTGCCGGTGCCGGTGTCGCAAGCAGCAGCCTCACCCTCTGCACCACAGCGCTGGCCCCGAGGCTTAGGCTTTTGATATTGTACCTAAGAATTCTTTGCCCAACCGAAAATCACCCAGATTTTTTTTTTAACTTTTATTTAATGAATATAAATTTCCAATGTACAGCTTATGGATTACAATGGCTTCCCCCTCCCATAACTTCCCTCCCACCCGCAACCCTCCCCTCTCCCACCCCTTCTCCCTTTCCATTCACATCAAGATTCATTTTCAATTCTCTTTATATACAGAAGATCAATTTAGTATACATTAAGTAAAGATTTCAACAGTTTGCACCCACATAGAAACGCAAAGTGAAACATACTGTTTGAGTACTAGTTATAGCATTAAATCAAAATGTACAGCACATTAAGGACAGAGATCCCACATGAGGAGCAAGTGCACAGTGACTCCTGTTGTTGACCCAACAAATTGACACTCTAGTTTATGGCACCAGTAACCACCCTAGGCTGTCGTCATGAGTTGCCAAGGCTATGGAAGCCTTCCAAGTTCGCCGACTCTGATCATATTTAGACAAGGTCATAAAAGGGTGAGGATAGTAACCAGTGATCCTAAGAGTGGCATTAACCAGGTCTGAACAATTATACAGCATTAAGTGGGGAAGAGGACCAGCAGTACACACAGGTTGGGAGTAGAGCCATTGGTGGTAGAGTAGAGGTTATGATTACGAAGGAATGAGGCCCAAGTGCGCTAGACAGGGTCTAGAACAAAGGACAGAGTCATTATTAGAGGAGCTAAGAAAGGTGCTGTCTAAGCTACAATTAAGTTTTCTGATTGAGAGGCAAATAGAACCTAACAGAAGGGGCTTGATAATAATCTGTTGGGCTTTAGGCCTTGTAAGTTAAGAGGCCCAGACCTATCTATCTCTCCACATGGGGTACATCCTAAGGGAGGTATGAACCTCCTAGGGGAAGGCACTCTGTTGACTTTCATTACTTAGCTGGCCTGGGAGGAGAGCTGCCCAGGTAAAGGCAGGTGGCATCTCTAACAAGAAATTTACAGTTCTGCCTGCAATGTTGCTGACCCTACTTGGCCGTCCCCTCAGCTGCAGTGGTCACTTTGGAAGTTGGGCTGAGTGAAGGGCTTTTCAGCTTAGAACCAATAAGATCTGTGGCTCTGACCTGGGCATCCTTCGACTCCAGGGCAGGTCCATTTCCAGTGATCCAACTCTTGGCATAGCTGCCAGGGCTCTTCACAAGTTGACTTCTGCTGAAGCCCAGGCTTACCACATTGAAAGCCACTGCAGTGGACTGGCCTGTTGGGTCTCCTTGAGGGCAGATCACTGTACAGATCAGCCATTAATAGGTCTGCCACCCATTGCTTCTGATGCCTAGCTTTCTTTTCCTCCTGGTTTGTGTTAAAGCAGACCAGAGGATGCAAGTCAAGGGAGTGCCCAAGTCCCATCTCTAATCTTCGGTGGCTTGAACTACAAGTCTATAGTCACAGGCATGTTCTGTAGTAGTTTTTCTAAGGTAGACAATGCCCATGAGGAAAATTATATTCTCACTTTAAAACTTTCTTTCCCTTTGGTCTGAAAGGGAGGTTTTTTCTACTTACTGTATACGTCGCTGATGGCGAAGTAAATCTAGCTATGAGATTATTATGTAAGCTCTTATTTTGGCTATGCTATTACAGAAAAATGTTAGCCATCTCTTTTATAAGGTCTAAAGATTAAATTGTGCGTCCTACAGATCACACAGATTTTCTTCTAGAAGTTTTATAAGTTAAAATTTTATTATGTTTTGTATGTATTGCAAGGTACTGGTCCAGAGTCATTATTTTGCACCCAGATGTCTGATGTTCCAATGCGAAAATCAGGTCAGCACGTATGCGTGGGTCACCTGCGTGCCTTCAATTGATTTCTAATTTCGGAGAAGAAATCAGTGAGAAGAACGGTTCTTCCATATTTGTGCATCACTGGGTTGTCCCCGCAGGAGGCCTCTTCTGTCGTGTGCAGTCAGAACTGGCCTTTTCTGGGCTGGGGTTGGGGTGCAGAGTGAAGCCAGCTTGTGCTACCCCAGCATTCCAGCTGCTCCACTTCTGATCCCACTTTCTTTCTTTCTTTTTTCTTTCTTTCTTTTTTTCTTTTTTTAATTTTTTTGACAGGCAGAGTGGACAGTGAGAGAGAGAGAGAGAGAGAAAGGTCTTCCTTTGCCATTGGTTCACCCTCCAATGGCTGCCGTGGCCGGCACGCTGCAGCCGGCACATCGTGCTGATCCGAAGCCAGGAGCCAGGTGCTTCTCCTGGTCTCCCATGTGGGTGCAGGGCCCAAGGACTTGGGCCATCCTCCACTGCACTCCCTGGCCACAGCAGAGAGCTGGCCTGGAAGAGGGGCAACCGGGACAGAATCTGGTGCCCTGACCAGGACTAGAACCTGGTGTGCCGGCGCCGCAAGGCGAGGATTAGCCTAGTGAGCCGCGGCGCCGGCCTGATCCCACTTTCTACTAACGGTCTGGCAAAAGCAGTGGAAGATGGCCCACATGTTTGGGCCCCTGCCACTCAGGGGGAAGACCTGGGTGAAGCTCCTGGCTCTTAGCTTTGGCCTGGCTAAGTGGCCATCTGGGGAATGAACCAGTGGATGGAAGACCTCTCTCCGTATCACTTTGACTTCAAATACAGAAATACATCTTAAAGCCACTGATGGCTCCTGGAACTCTGCCACATACATTCATCACAGAGTGTCTCACCTTGGTGACTCTCTTGGTGTCTGCTCTCCCTCCCCGTTTCTCTCAGGACTGCACAGGAAGTGAGTGTCTTTCCTTTTCACCGTCATCTTGGTCACGCGGGCCCTCAGGTGCCTGTTGAATGAATGGAGCTGTCCGAGGCCGACGCCAGGCGAGGGTTTCTGGAGAGCTGTGTTCTCCTTGGAGCTCCCACCTCTCTGTGAAGCAGGAACTGTCCCCACGTGTGCTTTGTGGTGTGATTTGTGCGCCGGGATCCTGGGCACATCGGGCCCTGGGTGGGTGCCTGGCTTCCCAGGCCCTGTCTCTTGTGACTCCTTCTTGCTGGCCTCAGTCCCTGCAGCTTTGCTGGGGAGAGGAGTCGTTCCTCCCTGCTTCTCTGGGTTGCTTTGGAGATCAGATGAGAAAACAGAAGGGAAAAGACCGGACAGCATTAAGAATTATTGGTTGATTATGCAATTCCTTTATTATCACAAGCCCCGGACTCATGAAATATTTATTGTTCATGAATCCCAATATTTAATTGATTGCTTCTCCTTCCCAACACTTTGGAAACGAACATGGGTGAGTATTTACTATGTAGAAAATTTCCTATAGTAGATCTTAAACTCTTGTTAGCATTTTGCTCTCAACTAATTCTCCCTGACACTTGGTTCCCGTTGGAGGTTTAACTGCTGGGCTGTGCTCTCCTGAGATGCAGGTGAGGCCACAGTGTGTCTTTGGGACTCAGAGTGGCAGCACTTTGTACGTCCGTGAAGGCCACAGGTGCTTAGTGTGGATTCACGTGTTTCCTGTGATGGAGAGATGCATTTCTGTACCTTTCGGTCTTCTCTGTGCCAAACTGCTGACTTTCTCAGAAGTGTTTATTTTCATCAGTCGGGGCTCCGTCTCCCCTCTCCCGTTTCCTGCCCTCATGCGACACCTGTCATGTCAGGTGAGTGGGTGGTTTCCTGCTGGCCCTGGGAATGTGGTGTTGTTAGAAGCATCTCTACAGCTGAGCGCAGCCACACACACAGCACAGCCTTTCCACACGCACTGCAGGGAGCCAGGCAGCCACAGGAAGTGCGTCCCTGACCCTCCCCTCCTGTGCACAATGGCCAACTGGACGAAGGGGTCAGAATCACAGAATTCGTTGCTCATGTCCCTTTCTCATTAGCAGTTTTACTGAGGCATAATTTACGTGCTATAACATTTCCATTTGCAGTGTACACCTTACGCACACACAACAGCGTGTGCCGTAACCACGATCCAGTTCTAGAATACTTCCTGCACCTTTAGAAGAACCCTCTGCCCCTTTGCAGTGAGCTCTGCTCCCAGCCCCAGGCAGCCATTGATTGGCTTTCTGTCCCTATAGATTTGTCTGTGTACACATTTCAGATAAATGGAGCTTCTAGACAGTATCTGGTCTTCCGTGGCTGGCTCCTTTCTCTTAGCATGTTGTTGGGCTCTCTGTTGCAGCGCATTGTCAGTGCTCTGTTCCTTCTTGAATGGCCCATTGTTCAGCTGAACGCTTCGTGAATTCATTCACAGTTGGGGCCATTGTGTGTGATGCTGCTGTGAGCGGCACATGCAGGTCTTGTGTGGATGTGTCTTCACTTCGGCAGGGTAGAACTGCTGGGTCTTACAGTGAGTTTTTCCTTACCTTTTTAATAAACTATTAGAATATCTCTTAAAGTGGCTATGCAGTTTTGCATTCCCACCCGCAAAGTGTGAGTGCTCCAGTTTCTCCACATTCTTGCCAACACTTGGTTTTGTCTTTTTTATTATAGGCTCTGGAGTGCTGTGAAGTGGTGTCTCATTGGTTTTAGTTTCCATTTTTCTCTTTCAAGATTCATTTGCTTGAAAGACAGAACCGTCATTTTCATCTGCTGGTTCCCTCCCCAAGTAGCTGTGCCAGCCGGGTCTGGGCGAGGCTGAAGCCAGAGCCAGGAACTCCGTCCTGGTCTCCCACATGGGTGGCAGGGTCTCAACTGCTCTGCTGCCTCTTGGGTACATTAGCAGGAAGCTGAGGTGAAGCCGAGCAGCCGCACTTGAACCGGCACTCGGATGCGGGGCGAGCGTTGTGAGTGGCAGCTCACCCTGGGCGCCACAGCGCTGGCCCTGGCTCTCATTTCTTGAATGACGAATAGTGCTGGACATCATTTCACTTGCTTACTAGCCGCTCCTGTTTCCCCTTGGTGACGTGGCAGTTAAGATCTTTTGCCTGTTTATTTATTATGATTAGTTATTACTTTAACTTGAGAGGCAGAGGCAAAGAAACAGAGACAGACAGAAACCTGTGATCCTCTGCTCACTCCCCAGATGGTGCAGCAGTCAGGGCTGAGCCAGGCCCACGCCCGGAGCTTGCAGCTCAGTCTGCGGGGCCCATGTGAATGGCAGGGACCCACATACTTGCGCCATTGCCTGCTGCCTCTCAGGGAGTACATCAGCTGAAAGGTAGAACTGGAGCAGAACCAGGACAGAACACAGGCACCCGATGCAGAACGCAGGCACCCCAACCAGCAGCTTGGCACTGCAACACGTCCTCAGCCTTTAGCTGTGTGTGTGTGTGTGCGTGCATCATCTTATTATTCTGTATTCTGGGTATAATTTTCTTATTACTCTTGGAGATACAGCTTCTGTCTAAGGGTCTGGAATGATTGCTGTAGCTGTCAGGGCCCTCACAGGCTGTGAGACTTGGAAAGAAGACCAGGAGCATGGGCTATTCCTTTAAGAACCTGACCTAGAAGGTATGTGCACCACGTGTCCTCAGTGCCTCTGGCTAGTCAGGCGGTGGTGCCAAGCTGGGCCACGTAGTCTTTATTCTGAGTGATGTGTTGAGGCCTACAATGTAGGAGTTGAAGGCAAGAGAGGAGAACAGATGGTAAGGGCATTGTTGAACTAGGGGTCCCTGTAGCTACTCTGTGTGGGATTCCAGCCATTTTCATCAGAGCAAGTCTACAGGATGTGTAATTCTTGCTCAAAACCTCATTGAGGAATTAATTTAACTGTTGTTATAGAATTGTATCACAGGGGCCAGCGTTGTGGCATAGTAGGTTAAGCCTCCGCCTGCAGTGCCAGAATCTCATATGGGCGCCAGTTCAAGTCCCGGCTGCTCCTCTTCCCATTCAGCTCTCTGCTATGGCCTTGGGAAGCAGTAGAAGATGGCCCAAGTGCTTGGGGCCCTGCACCCACATGGGAGACCTGGAAGAAGCTCCTGGCTCCTGGTTTCAGATCAGCACAGCTCTAGCCGTTGTAGCCAACTAGGGAGTGAACTAGTGGATGGAAGACCTCTCTCTGCCTCTCCTCTCTCTATGTAACTCTGACTTTCAAATCTTAAAAAAAAAAAAAAAAAAAAGAATTGGGCCGGCGCCGCGCCTCACTAGGCTAATCCTCCACCTGCAGCACCGGCACCCCAGGTTCTAGTCCCTATTGGGGCTCCAGATTCTGTCCCAGTTGCTCCTCTTCCAGTCCAGCTCTCTGCTGTGGCCCGGGAAGGCAGTGGAGGATGGCCTAAGTGTTTGGGCCCTGCACCCACATGGGAGACCAGGAGAAGCACCTGGCTCCTGGCTTCGGAACGGTGCTGTGTCCTGGCCATAGCAGCCATTTGGGGGGTGAACCAACCGAAGGAAGACCGTCCTGTCTCTCTCATTGTCTAACTCTGCCTGCCAAAAAAAAAAAAAAAGGAAAGAGAAAAGAATTGTATCACAATGTTCCTCAATTGAAAGTATCACAAATATGAGTTCGTATTTCTTAGTGTATTAGAATTTGCCAGAGAAGCAGAACCAAGAGGCTCTAATATAAGCTATAAATACATGTTCCATGCAGAGACGTATTATAAAGTATTAGATTACAAGACTGTGGAGGCTGGGGTAGGCATTTAGCCAAGCAGTTAAGACCCCACATTAGAGTACCTGGGTTCCATTCCTCTATCCAATCCAGCCTCGGATTCCAGTTTCCCAGTACACAGACCCTGGGAGGAAGCGGTGCCCGCTCAACTAGTTGGGTTCCTGCCACCCATGTGGGAGATCTGGATTCTATTCCCAGTTCCCATCTTCAGCCTCGGCCCAGCCCCTTCTGTTGCTGCATTTGAGGAGTGAACCAGCAGATAAAATTTCTTTGTCTCTTTTTCCCTCTCCCTCCCTCTCAAATAAACAGGGAAAAGAAGAAAGAAAAAAAAATAATAAAGGATTGGAGGCCCAGGCATCCCACAGTCTGCAAGTTAGAGACCCAGGCAGGCCAGCAGTGTTAGTGGAGCTTGGAGACCTGATCGCTGAGGGCCAGTGGTGTGGAGCCTGGTCAGTCTGAAGGCCTGAGCGCCAGGTGCACCGAGGCAGGAGGTGGGTGTCCCAGTGCAAGCAAATCTAACCTCCCCTCCTCTGCCTTCAGAGTGGAAGCTAGGGAGGACTGCTGTCTTCCAGACACACCCAGGCGTGACAGTTGACAGATGTCTGGGCACCTCTGTCCAGTCGACACATAAGATTAACCACCACACTTAGGGAATGTGAAAATAACTCAGAGAGGAAGTTGGAATTTGGAGCTGCCGGGTGGGATAGAGAGCCTTGTCTGCCGGCTGGTGGGAGGTGGCACAGGAGCAGTTTTTGCCAGGTTGACTTTGAAAGCATGGTGTGGTTTTGTTGTTTTCTTTTCAAGTGGCTGCGTGGCCGCTGACCCGGTCCTTTTCTTCCTTGCCCTGCCCGTGGAGCCTCTCAGCCAGCAGTCCCTCCAAGGTTAACCAAGCTGTTCTTTTCCAGCTAACATGTAATTCTGGATTAACGTGTGATCTGTCGCTTTAAGGAAGTAAAAGAGCAGGATGCTTCATCTAGGGGTGCCCGTGCTTCTCTGAGGACAGCATGATTTCTAACAAGTGGAGGGAGGGAGCTTCCGGTCCGTTTGTCCCTTGTGTGTGTTTAAAGCCTTGACAACAAAACAAATTGGGACTGAACTCTGAAGAAGCAAACATGAACTCTCCTTTAGTGTTTGTTTCATTTCTAGGACTGCAAGCCTTGGTATCAGTTACCAAGAACTTTGCTTTCTTGGGGGGCAGCCTGTCCTTCCCAGTCCACTGAGTGTCCCCAGAGATAAGTGGGGGCTCCCTCTGCCAGCCTCCTAGGCCCTGCTGGGTTTCGCACCCTGGGGAGTTTGGACAACTTGTTTTCTTTCTTTCCAGTCCTCTCTGCACTCCCCTCCAGCTGCCGTCTTCCCCACCCCCAAACGTAATGTGATCTCTTAGGCCTGCTCTGCTGCTCTCGCAGATTCTTTTAGTCTGAGAGAAAGAGGGGAAAAAAATTAACCATTGGTTTACCAACTAAAAGCCAGCAAAACTTTAAAAGCCAAATGCAGTGTTGCTTTCTGTACTGCTTGTTAATAGCCAGTGAGCGGGCTTCTCTTATCTGCTTCTAGTATACTTGAGTTTATCTTTTTATAAGTCTTATCACACAGATTAATAGTTTGAAGCAATTGGGATTTTTTTTTTTAAGATTTGTTTATTTATTTGAAAGGCAGAGTTACCGAGAAAGAGAGAGAGGGAGAGACAAAGAGAGAAAGAGAGAGAGACCTGCCATCCACTGGTTCACTCCCCATATGGCCTCAACAGCCAGCACTGAGCCAGGCCAGAGCCAGAAGCTTCTTCCAGTTCTCCCACATAGATGCAGGGGTCCAAGCACTCAGGCCATCTTCTGCTGCTTTCCCAGGAGCGTTAGTAAGGCGCTGGATTAGAAGTGGACCAGTGCCCATATGGGCCATGCTTTTAATTTGCTGAGCCACAGTGCCAGCCCCAGCCATTGGGATTTTTGCAATACTGTATTTATTGCAACCAGGTTATTTGGTTTGTAGATATGTTAATCTTCCTTCAATATTCACATGAAAAGCAAACAAACATTTCAGTGGTTTAAAATAAAATTCTTCAGCATTTATTTCAAAAGTAAACCAAAGTAAAAGGACACATTTCATAAAAACATGTAAAATCTCTTTAAGTTGAATAAGAGCACTGAGTTTAGTAAAAATATCCCCCCCAAAATTTTTTTTTGACAGGCAGAGTGGACAGTGAGAGAGAGAGAGAGACAAAGGTCTTCCTTTTCCATTAGTTCACCCCCCAATGGCCGCTGCGGCTGGTGCGCTGTGGCCGGCGCACGAGCTGATCCAAAGCCAGGAGCCAGGTGCTTCTCCTGGTCTCCCATGTGGGTGCAGGGCCCAAGCAGTTGGGCCATCCTCCACTGTACTCTCGGGCCACGGCAGAGAACTGGACTGGAAGAGGAGCAATTGGGACAGAATCTGGCGCCCCAATAGGGACTAGAAGCTGGGGTGCCAGTGACACAGGTGGAGGATTAGCCTATTGAGCCGCGGCACCGGCCCTCAAAAAAATTTTTTAAGATGCATTTATTTATTTATTTGAAAAGCAGAGTGACAGAACAGAGTTCACTCCCCAAATGGCCACAGCATCTGGGGCTGGGCCAGACGGAAGCCAGTAGCAAGGACCTCCATCTGGGTCTCCCATGTAGATGGCAGGGGTCAAAGCACTTGGGCCATCTTCCACTGCCTTCCAAGAACATTAGCAGGGCGCTGGATTGGGAGCATAGCAGCCAAGACTCGAATCCACACTCTGACAGGGGATCCAGGCGTCACAAACAGTGGCTTAACTCACAATACCAGCCCCTGTACTATTTTTGTTAATAATGTTTCAGTTTATACTCATAATTAAACTTTAAGGTTCAGTTATACTGTACATAAAACTTGGGGTGTGGTTCTTTGTTTCTTCTCTACCAGCAAAAGTAAGATTTGAGGCCTATAGTTTGCAACTCGTTTTGAATAGTTTTCCAGCCTGCTGGCATAGCACTGGTCTGTCAGCCCTGTGATGGGGAACCGCTGTAACCAGGAAGTCTGGAGGCCTGGAGTCCTTTCCTGCTTCTTCCGCTGACTCACTTTATGGCCTGGTACTGCCACGACCGTCTCATCTGGAAAATGGGCCACATAAATGTTGATTCAAGAGAGAACACCTGTCATTATCTCTGTTCTTTCTCCAAGCCCCACTGAAATGACAACAAACAGACTTTTGTTTTTTAAGGGAACCTGCACAAAGACAGACGGAGACGGTGGTGGACAAGAGAGTAGTGGGAAATGGAGGGCAGTCAGAGGCGTGTTGATGGACAGAGAGCAGCGGTGCTGCAGCCTCGGCTCTTCTGGGAGAGAAACGGTGATCAAAAGCCCTTTGCTTGTGAGGACTTGAGGAGAACTCCAGAATCACTGGCCCCATACCATGGTGCCACAGGAAGCGGGGCTGTGGGTGAGGGCACAGGAGCTGCAATAAGGGGTATTCGTTCAGAGTCTGTGAGAGCAGGAATATAGGTTCTTCAAACTCTCCCCAGCCCTGTGCAGCCAGCCAGCCGCCCCTGCTCCCTACCTATAGGGGACCAGAGGTGTCACACAGAGAACGTCCTCCCCAGCCTGGGCCCAGGTAAATCATTGGCTGAAAATACAGGGGTGGGCAAAGAGGCCACGTTTTAAGATGTGTTCCATTGGAAAAGCAGAGTGAAGGCAGTGGTGGATCTTCCATCTGCTGGTTCGCTTCTCAGTTGGCTGCACAGCTGGGGTTGGGCCAGGCCAAAGCCAGGAGACAGGAACTCCATCCAGGTCTCCCACATGGGTGGCAGGGACCCAGGCACGTGGGCCATCAGCTGCTGCCTCCCAGGAGCATTAGCAGGGAGCTGGATTCAAAGAAGCCAAACAGCTGGGGACTCAGACCAGCACTCAGATATGGGATGCGGGCCTTCCAGGGGGGCTTAACCTGGTACACCACAGCGCCCTCCCCAAGAGCAGACTTGTTTTAGACACTGTATGCCTAATATCGAGGTTCTCAACACTCTTCAGATACTTGGAAGCCAGGGCGCACAGGAGATGGAGCAGATGGAAATATGTTTTCCAGAAAAAAACTGAATGGCCCTAGAGAAAAGCCCTATAAACCACAACATTTGGAGATCCTCTTGATGAAGAAGTGAGCTCACGGTCTCCTTCGTTGAAGGCCAGAGTCATCATGTTCCTGTCTACAGAACCAAGGCAGCTCTAGTTCCTCTCTCATAAGTAAGGACTGGAAAGCCAGTTTTCCTGGACATTAGGGAAGTCTGACGTGGTAGACAGAGCACGAACTTGGTGGAAATAGACAGTGGGGAAACTGAAGAGGAGTTTCAAAGAA
The DNA here is from genome assembly GCF_033115175.1 of Lepus europaeus. Lineage (NCBI taxonomy): Eukaryota > Metazoa > Chordata > Mammalia > Lagomorpha > Leporidae > Lepus > Lepus europaeus. The sequence goes on along the minus strand of NC_084838.1, from coordinate 4,370,631 downwards.
CTGTTCTATAATATCCTTGTAGAGATTGTAAACATCAAACAACACGGTGCTATTGAAAACAGTAGCAGAGGGGCCAGCGCTGTGGCACAGTTGGGCTAAGCCTCTGCCAGCTAAGCCAGCTGCTCCACTTCCGATCCAGCTCTCTTTTGTGGCCTGGGAAAGCAGTGGTGGACGGCCCAAGTGCTTGGACCCTAGTACCCATGTGGGAGACCAGAAGGGGCTATGAACAATAAGAGAGAACAGGTAAGAAATTAGAAGCCCAATCCTAGAGTTTCAATATCTATCTGGTAGGATTTCTCAAAAGAACTTAAAATTTTTTTTAAAAGAGGAGATGTTAAGAGACAGGAAATGTAAGAGAAATGTTTAAGTTTGGTGTTTTCCTAAGCAAAATGCCTTAAATCTCTGAGTTAGAAGGCTCCCTGAACACCAGCCTGATTTATGACTAAGACTCACTCCAAGTCTTATCATTGTGACATTCTAGAACACTAAGAATATTAGAAGATCCTAGAATTTTCCAAAGAGAAAAACCATTTTTTTAAAAATGAGGGATCAAAATGTAGAATGGAACTAAATTTATTTTTCTTTTTAAAAATATTTATTTATTTGCAAGTCAGAATTACACAGGGAGAGAAGCAGAGGCAGAGAGAAAGAGAGGTCTTCCATCCACCGGTTCACTCCCCCAGTTGGCCACAACAGCTGGAGCTGTGCCGATCAGAAGCCAGGAGCTTCTTCTCCCACGCAGATGCAGGTGCCCAAGGACTTGGGCCTTCTACTGATTTCCCAAGCCATAGCAGAGAGCTGGATCAGAAGTGGAGCAGCTGGGACTTGAACTGGTGCTCATATGGGGTGCTGGTACTGCAGGGGGTGGTGGCAACTTTACCCACTATGCCATAGCACCGGGTCCAGGGACTGTATTTCTAAGCAACAGTACTGAAAACTAGAAACTGATAGAGACAGCCTTCAAAATGCAATTGAGGAAATTATTTTCAATCTAGAATTCTATACCCAGCTAAACTGTGCAGGTAGAAGAGTAGCATTTTTTTAGATCCATGCCTTTCTGCCCCCAGGAAGTCCAACCAGATGAAGAATTAAGTCAATAAGTGGAACTGAAAATATTTGAAGTGTTTCAGTATTAGGAAAAATATCTCTACGTGTTTGACATCTTTCAGGTATTAGGGAGAAAATCAATATAATCAAAGGAAAAAAAACAAAAGGCAGAACAAACAGTTGTGTAATAAAGGAATCATCCATAGTGTGTGATGACTGAGTAATGAACAACCTCTGCATAGTCGCAGTAGTATAACACTGACTACCAAATGGAGCAAAAGCTGTGATGGTACTGATTTGGGAGGTGGGGGTGATGGCAGCATAACACTGTTGTAATAAGCTGGCAGCTAATGAGTCCAGAGACAGTGAGATGGGCATCGCAGCCAGAGATCTGAAGGAAGCCGCCTGGGGGAAGTAGGGGGCTCTTACAAGACTATTTTTAGTCTTTTTACAAGATGCCTGTGTGACTTTTAGTACTGTTTAATTGTTAACCGTATGTGGATATTACTTGAATTAAAAGTTAAAATGGTCATAGGAAAACTCAGTTTTTCTTTGCAGAGAAAAATACTGTTTAACAGCTACATCTAGATTTGTTAATTACAAAAACACAGTGAAGTCTTAATAAATGCAGTTTTCCAGAAAGGCAGTTCCGATGAGGCCCGCAGCCGAGAATGATCACCTGGTGGCTTAGCGAGGACCAGCAGAAAAAGCAGTGTGGCCCAGAAGACAGGCACAGACGCAGCCTGCACACCGCGCCCTGGGCCTGAAATCGGCCCTCCTTAAAGACCTGGAGCTGGGCAGCTGGAGTGTCACCACAACGCCTCCGTGGCAAACCCTGATTTTAGAAATAAAGGTGGGGCCAGCGCTGTGGCACAGTGGGTTAACGCCCTGGTCTGAAGCGCCGGCATCCCATATCGGCGCCTGTGTGAGACCCGGCTGCTCTACTTCCGATCCAGGTCTCTGCTATGGCCTGGGAAGGCAGTGGAAGATGGCCTAATTCCTTGGGCCCCTGCATCTGCATGGGAGACCTAGAAAAATCTGGCTCCTGGCTTTGAATCAGCACAGCTCCGGCCACTGCAGCCAACTGGGGAGTGACCCAGCGGATAGAAGACCTCTCTCTCTGACTCTCCTCTTTCTCTGTAACTCTGACTTTCAAATAAATAAATCTTTTTTTTTTTTTTTTTTTTTTAAAGAAAGGTAGGGGACTCTCTCTGACATCTGACTCATACTGCTACTCCTACTCCATAGCTAGTGTTTCTTTCCCTTGAGAAAACACATGGATTTTCTTGTCCCTTGGGAAACCTCCAGACTGCTTCTGCTCCCTCACTGTGACGTTCACACATCATGTGTGTTCATTTGAGCTCTTGACTTAGTCCAACAAGACCCCGGCAGGAACACGGGCCACGGTGAATTCTGGAAGTAACAGCGGCTGCGCTGAACGGAGCCCCTGCTGTGCGCGTGCTCTTTCTTGTCCGTCTCACAGGACTTACCACTGCACAGAGGAGAAAACCGGGGCTCTGAGAGGCAAAGACTTGCCCAAGCCGTGACAGCAAGTGGCAGATCTGAGGTGCCAAGGCAAGTGTCGGTGATGCCGCAGCTGTTAGCCTCTGCTGCCTGACCTCCCCTAGTCGCCTGGTTTGCCAGGCCAGAATCACACCCACCTATCGAATGTTTGAAAAACCGTACGACTCAGAGGGATGTATTCGTGTCCTGTGGTGGCAAGAGCAGGTGTGACCGCTGTGCTCTTTTAAGCTGGACACGCACAGTATGAGGTTACAGTGAGGCTCAAGAGTGAGTTCACAGGAGGTGGCGCTGTGGCATAGCGGGCAAAGCCACCACTTACAGTGCCAGCATCCCATATGGGCACCGGTTCGAATCCCGGCTGCTCCACTTCCAATCCAGCTCTGTGCTGTGGCCTGGGAAAGCAGTGGAAGATGGCACAAGTGCTTGGGCCCCTGCACCTGTGTGGGAGACCTGGAAGAAGCTCCTGGCTCCTGGCTTCAGATCAGCCTAGCTCTGGCCATTGTGGCCATTTGGGGAGTGAACCAGTGGATGGAAGACCTCTGTTTCTCTCTACCTCTACTTCTCTCTTTTTTTTTTTTTAAGATTGATTTATTTTATTTGAAAGGCAGAGTTACAGAGAGGCAGAGGCAGGAAGAGAGTGAGAGAGAGAAAGAAAGGTCTTCCATCTGCTGGTTCACTCACCAAATGGCCACAATAGTTGGAGTTGCACAGATCCAAAGCCAGGAGCCAGGAGCTTCTTCCGGGTCTCCCACGTGGGTGCAGGGACCCAAGCACTCGGGCCATCTTCCACTGCTTTCCCAGGCCATAGCAGAGAGCTGGATCAGAAGTGGAGCAGCTGAAGTGGATTTGAACCGGCATCCATATGGGATGCCAGCAACTGCAGGTGGCAGCTTTACCTGCTATGCCACAGCGCTGGCCCCTAAATAAATCTTTAAAAGAAATTAAAAAGAGTTCACAGTGTTTTTAATTTCTCTCTTTTTCTTTTATCCTGGGAAGTCGCTGGCTTTCAGGTTTGAGGGCCTTTCTCCCGGCAGTGAGAGCTGGGCTGTCTTCTGTTCCCTTGCAGTGGGTGCCTTGCCTTCCTCCGAGTGCACTGGGAAGGACAGCCCAGGTTTGATAGGGCCGTGTACAGTCTGGCAGTTTCCAGTACTCATTGCCATTAATTCAGAGTGTTTTGCCAGCCCTGTGGATGCATGGTTTTATAACTAAATTTTAAAAACATTTGGGCAGTTTATAAGCATTACTCATTTTAAGAGGATTTAAAAGGATAAGGTCATTTTAGGCTCAAAAGCAGAATATTAGTAATGGCCATTAGCTTTTTAAAATAAACTTATATCCTAGCATAAAGATCAGCACATGTGAACACATATCTGGGCCCATATTAATGGGTAGTATTCAAGGATGTGGTTAGAATTTCAGAAATGCCTATTAATGTGTAATTCTTGGCATTAAGCTAACAGCCTGAATATAACCCTTTAATCTGAAATGCTATATAATGACAGACTTTCTTACAGCCTGATCCAAGGTCCTTGAACTTTCCAAATGGCAGCGACACAGAGGCTGTATTTTCTAGCTGGTCTGTATTGGTGGCGCCCTTTTGAATGCTGTTTTTGGCGTTCCACACGGAGGTTGAAAGGTTCGCGACAGCACTCCGCGAGGCAGCGGTCACTGAACTCGGGCTCTGCAGCAGAATGAGGAGCACCCAGCGTCGCCGCACCCTCATCTGGCGGCCCTGGACCCGGGGCTCCAGGTGCCGGGAGCTGGGGCCTTCCCGGGCAGTGCCTTCCTGCCCGCCCGTGAGGCCTGCTTCGCGGCCACCATCCCAGCAGCAGGTCCACTGGCTGCTGTTAACAACACCTTGTTATGTATTGGTCAGAGTCTGGCAAGGACGCCTCCACAGTGAGTGGCGTCCTGGCTGAGATTCTGTGACATGCGGTGGTCACAGCCAGGCCAGTCCTGATGGCAAAGCTGAGTGAGGTCCTGATGCCCCTCCCAGCTGTGTGCCCACGCAGGGTTTCACCACTACAGGACGGACTGCAGGGCAGCCAGGGCCTTCCTCACCCATGACCACTTAGCCATCTGGCCAGGGACAGATGCCCCGCGCTTCCATCCACGTGTGATTTAGTCTTGGTGTGAAGGAGCGGCTTGGTCCTTGAAGCCAGTCAGCCCCGGGCCGAGTCTGTCTGCCCGATTCCAGCTGTGGGACCTTGGACGAGGTGATTTCTCTGAGCATGTTTTCCACCTGAAGACCCAGGGCAGCAATTCAGCTCTCCCAGGCTCACTGGGCAGCTGCCCTAGCAGTACTGAGCGTGACACGCGTCTCAGCAGAGGCCCTCGGGCCAGCACAGGCTGCGGACTGGGTTTTTCTCCCCCGGCCATGTAATTCTCTGGCACCATTTGTTAAATAAATTCTTGTCCTGTTGTTACTGGAACTTGTCTGATTCCTATGAAATCAGTTGCTGAGACTGGGTCCTTGGGGTTGTGCATCACCCACCATGAGCGTTGCTGCTGCCTTCTGACAGGTTGTAATACTGTCCAGGGCCGTCCATCCCGCCCAGCGGCAGCCCATCGGAGCTGCACACTGCAGTGGTGCCCCAGGGCACCCTGGCACTGGGCCTTTTCTACAGAAGAGGAGGCAGAGAAGGGGCGCCCCCTGCCCCTGAAGAGGTCTCCTGGTGGCGACCACGCTGCCTCCCTTGCCTGTGGCCACCCGCGCCCGGTCTGGACTGGATGGGCCTTGACCCGTGTGTGTTTGTCCTCTGTGGGTTCCAGCTTGCTGGGTTTTCTGTCCGCAGGCTGCCTGAGCCTTACAGTCTCGCAGGCGCACCGCTCCGCGGGACTCTGCGTTTTGGCCAGCCCTCTCGGGACTCGGCGGTGCGGTCCGGGGAGTCCCAGGCCTCCGTGGAAATGCGCACGTTTTCTGGCCGGGACGAGCGGGCCTGCGCTGCCCCGGCGGGCGCCAGGTGTGAGGACTGCGCTTGCACTTGCCCGCTTACGCACCAACGGACCCCATAGGTGTCTGCGAGCCGCGACAGCTGAGGCCCGGGCTGGGGCTCGGGCACGTCGGGGACCTCGGGGTGCGCACGAGCGCGGCCAGGAGGGGGTTAAAGCGGCGGCGGGGCGGGACGGGGCGGGTCTGGCGGGCGCCGGCCGGGGCCCTTTGTTAACTGGCGCGTCCCGGCGAGCGCAGACGCGGCCGCGGCCATGGGCGAGCGGCCTGGCGGCGCTGGGGGCCCGGGGACGCGCGGGCCGAGCCGGGCCTGAGCCGGGTCGCGGACCGAGGCGGGAGGGGGGCGCCGGGCCCGCCGCCGCGGCGCAGAAAGATGTTGGAGATCTGCCTAAAGTTGGTGGGATGCAAGTCCAAGAAGGGGCTGTCCTCGTCCTCCAGCTGTTACCTGGAAGGTAAGTTGGCGGCGGCGCGCGCAGCGGGCCCGGGGCGGCGGCGCGGCCGCCCTCCAGGGGCCCTTCCTGGGCCTCGCCCGCGGGCCGCGCGCGCGCCCGCCCTCCTCCCCAACTCCGCCTTCCCGCCCCTCGCCCTCCCTATTTCTTTCTTCCCGCCGCGGGGGGCGAGTGCAGGCCCCCAGCCAGAGCGCGCCAGCCCGGGACGCCCCCCGTCTCGGTGACACGGGCCGCCCCAGAGCTCTGCTCGAGAAAGTTTGGGAACGCGCGCCCCGCAGGCTCCTGCGTCCTGTGAGCCCGCGTCGTGGACTTGCACCGTTAGCTGGGAATTGTGTGTCCCGAAGGTCGCCTGTTTTGTGAAGGCGCGATTTCCGTTGAGGACCGTACAAAGGGAGTGCGGCTCTGCCATTTATGGATACGGAGTTCCAAGCGAAGCCCTACCCCCCCCCCCCCCCCCCATCTTATCTGTAGGCAGGCCGTAGGAATCCGCCCTCCTTCCCGAGGAGGAAGGAGCAGTTCCGCCGGATTTCGGGAGGCGCTGGCGCTTGGGGACCTCGTGCGCGCTAGGCCCTCGGGAAGGCTCGGAGCCGCAGCCGAGTGCTTCTCCCGCCTCCTCTGCCCTGGTTCCATTGGAGGGTTCTTTTTTCTTTCCCATTATCTGCCTTTAGTTTTCTGTCGTAGTGAGATGACGGCAGGGAAGAGGGGAGCTGAGGCTGAAGCGCGGCCTTTTCTGCCGCCTGGTCGATGGCCGAGAGGCTGGCCTGCCTGGGCCTGGTCGTCCCACCGGGCTCTTAGCAGAGGCGCGCTCGTCGCACTGGGGCTTTCCGCCGCCTTCATGTGCAACTTAGCCCATTCTAGAACAAGTCGGATTCCTGCTGTTGTGCCAGGAGCTCTGAGTTCTTCTTTTTAGAAATGAAGGAGAAATAAACGGGCCTGCCCCCACCTCCTTGTCAGCCCTAGACTCGAGGGCCTGTCTGGAGTCACACACCAGGGCCCCACGGGAAGCCCACTCCTCCTCCTCCCCACTTTGCCTTTCTGGGCCTTGCAGGAGCTCCCTGTGTCCTAGGGTCCTGCCTGTGCAGTGAGCTCGTGCAGTCTGCGTTGGGAGGCGGGAGATGGCCTGTTTGTTGCCGCATGCTGGCGTCTGAGCCGCCCAGATCATCCTCAGGCGGTGCGTGGCTTATTTTTTCCAAATTGCTCAGAATTCCGAGCACATTGCCATTCCCATCTGTGCGCGTCTGCGGCGTCTGCACTTCGCACACGAGTGCCGGCGGCCAGCGTGGAGGGGCTTCTGGGGCCCCAAACTAGGGGAGATTAGGGCACGGCTCTCCCTGGGCATTGTTTTGTTTGGCCGAGACTCAGTACGGACCTGGCTGGATTGATTATTTGGGGGAAAGGGGAAAAAAAAAAAACGAAACTAATCTAAAGAGTCTTACTCCACTGTGTCTTCAGATGGACTATAATGGTGACTCAAAAAATAGAAGGTCTGATCCAGGCTGCCGTGGGCGAGGGCTTCATCCAGGAACTCCTCTTACTGCATTGTTAGATTTAATTAGCGAGGATAAAGAATGATTTTCTGTAGGTGAGATTGAACAGACCTGGTGATTGCTACTTATAGGCTGGAAGTGCTGTTTGGCTCTTGCTAGCGTCTGGAGAAGGGATCCGGGCTTTCTGTCTTTCCTGACGCCCTAGCAATCAGTGTTTATTGACATCCACCCTGAGGCCCAGGCATCCTGGGGCGGGGAGCATTGAGTAAAATCAGGTTTTAACATTGTTCTCTCAAACAAGGCCCAGCCATGCGTGCTCCCTGCTACTCAGGCCTAGCTTTCAAAGTAACGGTGGTAAATGGGTGGCTAGCAATTATTAAATGCCTACTGTATGTCTGCTGATTTCAGCCCTGTGTAATGTAACCTGCTTACATCTCACAGCAGCCCTGTGCGGATTCGCACTTCGCCAGAGAGGAAGTAGCTGGCACACGGTGCTGCTGGGTACAGACTCGAGCCCACTCCCACACGGGCTCGCCTGTGCCCTGTAGAGACCCGTCTCCTAGGATCCCCCGAGGGTTTTTATACTGTGTCTTCAGAAACTCCCTGGCTGATGCCTGAAATGCGGGTGGCCTGCTCCTCTAGAGACCTAGTGCTGGTGAGATGATTGCTTATCGACAGAGTTTTTGTTTTTAAGATTTAGAGAGAGCTCCCATCCGCTGGTTCACTCCCCAGATGGCAGTAATGGCCGGGGCCAGGCCAGGCAAGGCCAGAGCCAGGAGCTTCTTCTGGCTCTCCCATGTGGGTGCAAGGGCCCAGGGGCTTGGATCATTTTCCGCTGCTTTCCCAGGCATGTTAGCAGGGAGCTGGATCAGAAGTGGAGCAGCTGGGACTCGAACTGTCATCCGTCTGGGGTGCCGTCGCTGCAGGCTACGGCTTAACCTGCTGCACCACAGTTTAAATGAATATAAAAATTCCTGTACATAAAAAAAGCCTAAAAGGATACTTTAGAGAAAACCCTCTCTCCGTGCCACTTCCCCACCCAGAGGCGGTCGCTCAGGAACGTCTGTGTCTTCCTGGAAGTATTTTGTGTGGAGATAAACAGCCGTGGCGTTCGAGTCTTGCTCTCCTGCTTTGTGAAGACGTGTGTTTACAGCAGGAATGTCCGCCACGTTTAGCCCACGCCGAGCCCCGAATTGTCTGATTATTCCTTCTCCCCAGACATGTGAACAAAAGCAGGTTCTTCCATTTTGCTTCTGTTTGTCCGTGTGTTGGATTTCCGTGCACTGTGCCCGAGGGTCGTGCATGGACGCGATCGTTCCGTGCCGTGCAATCAACAACTAACGCCTGTGAAGTGAACTCGCCTTGACCTCTCAGAATGTACTTTAAGGGCCTCCTTGGAGAGGCTTCTTCGCAGCGAGTGGCCCCGCCATGCCAGCCTCGCAGCTTGCACTTTGGGGATGCATGAGCCCTTTTTCCCAGTGTGCACCCCGGAGCCGTCGCACAACGCCCTTGTTCAGTCATGGAGGAGGTCTGAGGCTCTGTCACCGAACAGGCCAGACCTCGTCGTTGTCGTTGGGGCCGTGTCAGAGCTGCTGTTGAGTTTCTGGGACGTGACAGGCCTTGGCCCTAAGCGCACGGGGCACACATCTCCGGTGAATTCTCAGACCCTCGCTCTGAAGTTCCCAGAGGAGGGGGAAGAAGGGCCCCAGACCCTTTGAATTCGGAGTAGGGAGGTCACCCCCCCTCTGTGCCTCACCTTCAAGGACTGTCCTGAGGAGTCATCTGCACAGGTTCAAGGGAAGCTTGGGAGCCACGGGAGCCTCCCAGGTTTGTTCCAGCTCCTATAGAGGGCCCTCGTGCCGGCTCGGTGGCTGCTGGCTGGCTAGAGCCCCCTTCTCCTGTGCTGGTCACAGCTCCGGCGCCAGCTACCTGGGCCCCGCAGCCCCTGATGCTCCAAGGTGGTCTCGAGCACGGCATCTCTGAGCCTCGGCGTCCTCACTTCCAAACTCAGACTCGCTGGAGTCCCTGCCTCACTGAGTTGTTGAGAGATTTCCTGTAAACTGTTTAGCGCAGAGCCTGGCACCAGCAAGAGCCCAGCCTGTGTAAGCTGTTGTTACTTTAAACAAGCACTTAGCAGTCTCCCTGGGGGCCCTGCCCATCCCTGGAATGGCTGAAGTGCTGATGGAGTGGAGCTGAACCTACCCCTGGGTCGTTGTTGTTGTTGTTGTTGTTGTTAATGAAGCAGTTTGTTCCCAAGCTTGTTTTGATGAACACAACTAACACTTTTCTGTCCTTTGTTTTAAGCTGAAACATATCTTCCCTTCCCCTGACCTGGTGAATATTTTAATTTTGCAAGAAAAAGTCCCATGGGTTCATGGTTGGCATTTTGTTTCTCCTCTCTAGAGGCCCTGTTTCCAGAGCCCCAGACATGTGGAAACCGAAAATCTCACGCACTCCTCGTTACCTTGTGATAAAACCAAGCGAATGTCATGTTGGCAGTGTAATTACCGGTCTAAAGTAGAAACAGGAAAAAGCATCACAAGGTTTTTAAAATATATTATTAAAAAGAACTAAAAATCAAATGGGATATTTGAAAGAGTTAACTTTTTCTCACATTGGATCATAACTCAGAACAATTTACACAGTAAGTTCTTAGAGTCCCTCTTTTTTAATGGAAATGTTTAAAAGCAGGCCCGGTAATGGCTTCCCCTACCCAGCTGTAACAGTGCCCGGTTTAGGGTCAGTCTTGTTTCCAGCTTAGTGAGGCTTCTCTTTCAAAGCCCTCAGGAAGAAGAGCTGCTTCTTCCCTCCTTTGAAGAGCACAGCTTTGTCCTCAGATGAGGAGAGTGGTTAACTCGCTCTGAAATTGGTTTTCAAATCCTTCCTTCTTATTCCCCACGGATACTTTGTTATACTCGCCATGAATACTTTGTTACACTGTATATAGCAGGGTGGTGATAGGGAAGACAGATAGGGAGAGACAGAAACACCTGCACAGAGGAAGAAGGCTAGACGATGCTGGGAGGAGATGCAGACAGTCAGGGAGAGGATGGGACTGGAACAGGAAAACAGGTGGGAGGGGCCAAGGCCGGATGGAGGCCCAGGGGAGAGAGCGAGCGAGACCATCTGACTGATGGCTGGGTCACTGGTGGGAGAGATGTCCGAGACGCCGCGGCTCTGCGGCCATCCTCTTTCTCCAGGTGCAGTAGTAACACTCTTCCTGCAGGGTCCTGGGCACCCAGTGTGGACGGAGTGCTGGCGCTTGGTGAGGGAGCAACAGGAACCATCTATTTTTCCATCACACTGAATTGCATAAATGCTAACCTCATTTCTCTTACTATTGACTAATCCTCAAATTTGCCTAATAACATTGTACATTGAATGCCTAATAATGATATTTAAAGCCAGGCCATAAATAGACTGAAGCATTGCTTTTTGGAGGCAGAATGCCTTAATTTTTTTTTTTTTTTTTTTGCTTGGGCATGGGGTGAGAGGTGTTTACATTCAGATACCCAGATTAGCAATAAAAATGTTGATGACCGAGGAGACATTCTGGGGAAATTGCCTGCCATCGGGCAGTCCAGTTAGGCCTGTAACTGTGGTTTAAACTGACCTGGCAGGCAGTTTAGATAGAGGAGGAAATGCGAAATGAGCACTTTGAAACCATCCTGTGGCCGGCAGCAGAAGGGGAGGCTTTTCCGTCTGTTGCAAATGGCCTGTGACAGAATAAAAATGCTGTGTGGTTAGCAGGCTCACTGCAGATGGTTCGGAGCTGTGGCCAGGGCAGGGATCCCTGGAGCCCCAGAGGTGCTGCACCGGGGCTCTCACGCCCAGTGTTGTGTCCTGGCAGGAGTCTGCAGCAATTCTTGTTCCTTTGGAAAGTACTGAGAAGTGTGTTTTTAAGTTGCACCTTTTAGGATCTTGGCCATGGTTTGTGTTTCCTTCGGAATGCATCGTTGCAGCCCCAGGCGTCTCTGAAGGCTTTGCTGGTCAGGGTGCGTTTGCTGTCTTTCTGCTCTTCTGACAGGTTGGGAGATGATTCGAGTGCGCTTTTTCAGTCATGACAGCGTTTTACCTCTTTTCTGACGACAGCCGAGTGCAGGGCCTGTGCACCTGAGTCCACCCTGTGTGCTGCCCTGCGCTGAGCAGGTGCTGAGCTCTGGGACAGGCAGAGCTTGCTCTGAGCCCCACGGGCGCTCTGTTACCGTGCTGCCAGCGGCCTGGCAGTGCAGGGCCTCGGCGCCGGGTGCTTCCGCAGGTGCACACACCAGCACTCTCTGCATCGCACCCTCAGCACAGCCTGGCTCGCTGGGCACACTGTTGATCAGACCATGTAGTGCTGAGATCTGCACAAGGCCTGTCCACCCTGGAGCCAGGCTTACACGTGATACAAGGGCTAGGTGACCAGATTCCTTACTGTGTGATGGCAGGGTGCTGACAGTTACCAAGCCTCCAGGTGGGGGGAGGAAGCAGTCCGCTGGGGAGGCCATGAGGCTGCAGAGCAGTGGACCAGGGCGGGCATGCAGGGCACTTGTCAAGGTGTGGGCAGTAAGGCTGCAGTGGGGCTGGTGGGGGGAGGGAAGCTACAAGCGTCTTGGGGAGCCTGGGGTAGAGAGCGAACGCCCCCAAACCAGACCCTGAAGGGCTTCGTGTGCTGCTTTCAAGGTGTGGGCTTCTCCTGCAGGTGGCATAACAGAGCCGTTTTCGGAGGGCTTGTGCGTGGTTAGGAGTCAGCTGCCCTGCCAGGCCCATCACAGCCCAAATGAACATCGCCCCAGGCAGCTCTGCGCGTGAGTGGTGCTGGCCAGGGACTAGCAGGGCTGCCTCCCACACCAGCACTGCTCTGCCTCTCGGCCTGCCATGGTCGTGTCAGTAGGATGCTTTTTTTTTTTTTTTTTTTTTTTTTTTTTTTATTTTAGTTATTTGGAAAGCAGAAATTCAGAGAGAGAAGGAGGGAAAGAGAGAGGTATCTTCCATCCACTGGTTCACTCCCCAAATGATCGCAATGACCAGGGCTGGACCAGATCGAAGCCAGGAGCTTCTTCTGGGCCTTCCACATGGTTGCAGGGGCCCAAGCATTGGGCCATCCTCCTCTGCTTTCCCAGACACATCAGCAGGAAGCTGGATTGGAAGTGAAGTAACCGGCACTTGAATGGGCGCCCATGTGGGATGCCAGCACTGCAGGTGGAGGATTAACCTACTACACCACAGCGCCAGTCCCATGTCAGTGGGATTCTAAACAGGGGAGTAAGCTGGTCCGATTTGCATTTTAGAAATGTCCCCTCTGAGATAGGCGAGTGGGTGGACTGGCCAGGGGCAGCAGGCGGCCAGGGGCGTGGCAGGGCATGGAGGGGACAGGAACAGCGAGAGCAGTGGAGGAAAAGTGCCAAGAGGTGGGGTGCGGGCCGCTGGCCAGGACTCCCCGCCCGCAGTGGCCTGGGAGTCAGAGGGCGGTGGTGTGTCTGTGGGGCCCTCACACTCCCGCTCCCAGATAGCGTACAGGGGTTTTGCTTGGGGTTTTGGCTGAGGGAGGGAGGTGGAGGTTGTGTCTCATCAAGAAAGTTAGTGTTTGGACAGGAGCACGAGTTAGGACAGATGATTCTGTTTCTTGAAATTGACTGGCTGAAGAATTATGTAAAAGATTCCTGGGGAAATATTTGAAGCTTAAGCCTATTTCAATAACTGTTTTTAAAAGAGTGTTTCTCTAGAAGCCAATTTAATTTGCTGCCTATGATGCCCATGAGTAGAAAGTAATAAAGCTGTATTTTAAAAGCAAATTGGGTAATTTGGGCTCCTCACTAATTTCTCTTAGATTCCTTTTTAGGCTCCTGTCCCCGTTAGACTGCGGGGGTTTTACAGAACCAGTTCCTTAGTGCAGGACTTGCAGATAACCTAGAAGACGTTTGGAGTCTGCAATAGAATCCAGGAACTCCACGTCCTACTCCTAGTTAGAATTTGGCATTTTACTTTTTCTCAACACACGTAACAAACCACAGTATCATTAGTAGTACTTGTGATTGTTTCGGATGGAATCAGATATTTTTATATCCCATAACAGCTATGATTATTACTGATACTCATCACAGCTTGGAAATGACAGTAGTTACCACTGCATCGTGTTGTTTAATATATTCATGAACAAACAGATTTTTTTTTTTTTTTTTAGCAAGTGAAAGAGCCCGAGAGAGACTAAGAGAGCTCCCGTTGGCAGGTGCACTCCCCAGATGCCACACCAGACAGGCTGAAGCCTGGCGTTGGGATCTCAGCCCAGGTCCCCCGGGTCGCTGGCAGGGACTCGGCACTGAAGCCGTCGTCACTGCCTCTCAGGGGCTGCAGGAGCAGGAGCTGGAGCCGGCCGTGTACAGGTCAGGGCTGCTTCTCCCAACGTGGAGGCCTGATGGTTCTGCACCCTGGGAGCCGCCCTGCCGTCGCCCTGCTCCCGGCATTCCAGTGTGGGATACGGGTGCTTCACTGCCAGGCCAGATGCCTGCCCCAAAGCAGCACGTGTTTAAGGGTCAATAAAGAAGCACTCTCACAGATTCATTGCTAAAAATATTTTGAGGACAATTTCAGTGTAATTGCTTTCCTTTGCAATCCTCTGCGTGGTGTTTATGCATCATAAGTTTTGTCCTGAGGCGTCCCTGGGCATTACCTGCCTGGAGGGGTCCCTGTGCAGTCCAGGGAAGCCCACCTCCGTGTGTCCTCAGTGTGTCCGGTCGGCCTTAGGTCCCTGGTTAGACCTCTTCTCTCGTGTGGACTGTCCTGCCAGGGTCCCTCCCTTCCTCACCCCGGGGAGCTACCCCTCAGTCTCTGGGGTCCTAACACGTCCACCCATCCACAGACCACGTAGTGTTGTAACTGTGTCTCCCATAAGGCTCTCTGCTTGTTACCGCCCTGCTCCCCAGGGCGCTGGGGAAATCTTGGTCCTCATGGGAAACTAACACAAAGGCTGTGTTTAGGGAAGCTTTTTTTTTTTTTTTAATAATAATCATTGTAACCACTGTGTCTAAAGGTGTAAATGACAAAATAAAGGACTGTGTAGGATATAGATAAAAAAGTTTCATTAAGTTCAAGTTGTGGGAAATAATACTTTTCCTCCAAGCTCATATTGTAAAAAGCTGTGTGGAACTGTAATAAATGTCTTGAGAGTGGTCCCAGTGTGACCTCATCAGCTGGAGCCCTTCCTCTGTGTAGAGGAATCTGTTTTGTAGATTTTTAAATGGCAGAGATTCCTTAACTGGGAGGGCAGTGGAGAAGGAGCCACCAAGGAAGTAAGCGGAAAGCGACCGCGAGCTGGGCAGGAGTGCTGTCCCCATGCTCCCTGCCCCTCCCCCACCCTGAAATGTCTGAGAACTCTCCAGAGAGCCCCCAGTGCACTCCAGTGCTGCCTGGCTGGGCCCCGTGCACTCTGCCTTGGGCCCAGGTGCCGGCAGGCGGCAGGCGAAGTCTCCCCGCCCCTGGGGGCTGTGCGGTGCCGGCCCCCGGGGTTGAGCCTGTCTGTCCTCGCTGTCTGTCTGTGTGCAGTGCAGCCGCAGCCCTGGAGATCGACCAGGTCGGCTGTTATCAGAGGATCTTGCATAAACATTTTTGCTCACTGACTCACAACTTTGAGAAGCGATATTTTTATATAAAACGATCTTTAAATTGTGTTTTGAAGACCCAAACTGTTCCTAGAGTACTATCCAAACAAGTTAATCACACTCAGACCCGGTGAATTCTGTGGCATGGTTCTTGTCGAATTTTCATACAATCTGATCCTCCTGTAGCTGGGGCCGAGGCCTTCTAGGAGTGTGGACGGTATTTTTCAGGTGTCACTGTGGTTGGAGCTCAGCTGGTGCCCGACTGGCTACTCACAGGCTGTCCCTGAGTTTGGCTGGTGGGTAGAAGCCTTTTTGTTAGCATGATGGAGGAGTAACAAACTGGATTAAAGGGAAGCAAGAGGCTCTTCTGAAGATCCAAACCTTAAATATGTTCAAAATATAATTCAGAAGGGGATGCTGCAGGAAACACTCCTTAGAAAATGTGAGTGTGGTAGCAGCCTCAAGTCTGTTTCCCATGACCCAACAGAAAGGAAGCTGTATTGGGTGTTCTTTCTGGAAAAAGCCTCTGGGTCTCCGTGGGGGTCCAACTTCCTGACGGTGGGACGTCGACAAGGAAGGTGTCCGCGCACTCTGAAGCTCTGGCCCTGTGTGCTGGGGCCGCTTCTAAGGCTGACGAGCACAGTTCACTATGAAGTGAAGCAAGTCACTTGGCGTCTGCGTCGTGAGTCAGCTTTGACATCAGCCTGGACTGGGAATTGACTGGGAGGTTTTGGGTTGGATGTGGCTGCATTTCAGTGTCTCGATCCAGAGGCCCGCATGAGCAATACTTCCCTTTGGGCTTTGGCCATTAATTTGTGCAACAGAGCAAGAACTGGGGAGGAAAATCCAGAGAGTGCCTTGGATGGCCCCACGTCCTGTTGAATCAGAAAGCAGTGGGAGGCCCTTTCCTTCCCGACAAAGGCCTATCCCCTTGCATAAAATTCCCACCATCTGTCCGGTGGTGTTAGGGACAGCCCCAACTTTAACCCACACTTCCAACGGATAGTCACCTCTGGGCGGGTAGCCGCGCTCTGCCTACTCCAGGTGTTTGCCAGGCCACTTCCCCGGATTATGTAACTTTGATCAAATCCAGATGCTGCAGAATGTTTGATAGAAGAGGTCAAAGGGCATTTGAGAAGAAAAGCTTTTCTGTATTCATGCCTTGAGTTTAATTTCCTGTGTGCCCCTGGTCTGCCAAGTTATATACTCACAGCCGTGAGGTTGAGACGCAGAGGGAAGTGCACAGATAGCTTTGCAAATACCCCCTGCCCCACCCAGTATACTTTTGCATGTTAAATGATCAATTATGTAAGCATCAGGAGCCGGTGGGTATTGTGGCACAGTGGGTAAGGCACCGTCTTCCACACAGGTGTCCCACATCAGAGTGCCAAGGTCCAGAGTCCTGACTGTTCTGCTTCTCGTCCAGCTCCCTGCAAATGCACCCAGGAAGGCAGTGGTAGATGCCCCAAGTGCTTGGACCCCCATCGCCCACATGGGAGACCCAGGCAGAGTTCCTGGCTGTTGCCTTTGGCCTTGTCCAGACCTCACTGTTACAGCCATTTGGGGAGTGAACTAACAGATGGAAGATCTGTCTCTCTTGCTCGCTCTCTGTTGATCTGCTAAATAAGGAACCTTTTTTTAAAAAGTATGAGGACTGGTATTGTGGCATAGTACTTATGCTACTGCCTTCGACACTGGCATCCCGTATGGGCATGGGTTCAAGTCCTGGCTGCTCCATGTCCGATCCAGCTCCCTGCCAAAGCAGCAGAAGATGGTCAGAGTGTTTGGGTGCCTGCCACCCAAGTAGGGGAGCTGGTGGAGTTCCAGGCTCCTGGCTTTGGCCTGGCCCAGCCCTGCTGCTGTGGCCGGCTGGGGAGTGAGCCAGTGGATGAAAGATATCTGTCTCTCCCCCACTCTCAAATAAATAAATATTTATTTATATGTAATACAATATATAATATTTATCAGCCTCTCAAATAAATAAATTTTGTTAAAAAAAATTATGTCAGTATCAGTTGGCTTCTATTTATGATGTCTTTCTATTTTTGTGATGGTGTTCTGATTTTAAAAATATTCCACGGTCTTTTAAAATTTTTATTATTTATTTTATTTACTTGAAAGATAGAGATAGACAGATCTCCTGTTGACTGATTCACTCCCATATGCCCACAATGGCCAGGGCTGGATCAGGCTGAGCTGGGAGCCGGAGCCATCACCTGCTGCCTCCTGAGGTCTGCATTAGCCTGGAACTGGAATTAGGAACAGGGCGTGAATGTTCTAATCTGCGTCTGGGCTAAGTGTTGGGCCTCATATTTCATAATTATTGTGAGGGAGTCTAGAAAAGTGTAAAGAAGACTAAAAATGCTTATAATCCAACCGCCCCGAGTTAACTGTTGTTCAGTTTGGTATAGTTCCTTCTGGTCTTTTTTTCAACTTTTATAAAATTGGATTCATGCTGTGTATATTGGATTGTAATATATCATGAATACAACCCTAAGTCATTGAATATTTTGTCCAAAAGTATTTTAAATAGCTTTTTAAATGTATTCTATTTTATGTAGTGAGCGTAAACTTACTTATCATGTATTGATGGGTGCTTTGCGCTTTTCCTTTTCTCTGCTGTCATTTAAAATCGGTGTATACAAATCAGTATGTTGCTGTCTTAGAATAAATTCCTAGAGGTAAATCATAGATTATGAAATTCTTTCAAGAGTGCTGATTCGTATTCCAGATGTACCCCCGTCAGCATTGTCGGTTCCATTAAAGTCTGATCTACTCTGGCTGTCAGTGTCAAGAACGGGTGTCTGCCAGTTTGACAAAGAATTTGCATTTGATTACTAGCAAGGGTTCACACACTGTCCACATCTAATGCCAGCTTTTACTCTCTGTGGATTGCTTGTTTGTGTTTTTGTCCGTTTTCCTCCTAGTGGAGGGATTTACCTTTTTCTTACTGGTGCAGGAGAGCCCTTTATGTTAAGAACCCTTTGCCAGAAGTGTCATGGGATGTGACCGGCTTCCAGCCAACAACCTGCCCCCCTGGCAGAGGCACAGGAGACAAGACAGCTTCCACTGCCCACCAAGGGCCAGTTGTGTTGGTTTCCAAGCCTGTTTGTCACAGATATTCATCGATTTTAATTACTTGGTTACTACGAAGCTAGTGAAATACAAGTGTGAAGACAGAATTGTGTCTGTGACAGTGCCACTGAATTAGATGTAAAACAACCATAAACAATCGGAGTTGGACTGTAGAAAGCTAGAAATGCCCCCAGTGGGATTGCATGGCGAATGGCTCCGGTTTCTCCCTTTGCCCTCAGGAGATTGAAGCTGGAAGCGAGATGATTCGTTATAGGTAGGACTTAGAGAAGACGTCACTCACGTGCTCACACCGAGCAGGGCAGTCCTTGACCCTGCATTCAAGAGTCGCAGACCAGCGTCTCCTAGCTAGGGGTGGCCATCACATAGGTTTTTAAAAAATAAATAATTCCCTATTTCACCAGCTTTTATGTTTTTAACTTGGTGGGTCAGTCCTGATCATGATGGTGCTAAGTGTACTTCTGTCTCTTTCTGTCTCTTTCTCTCTCTCTCTCTCTCCCCCCTTGCCCCTTCCCCCCTCCCCCTCCTTTACTCCCTCTCCCTCTTCTCTCTCTCTTGGTTCACCTCCTGAATGCCCTCAGTGGCTGGGGCTGGAAGGGACCTGAGATAGGAACCTGGCATGAAATCCAGGTTTCCCTCGTGTGGACCAGGACCCAGTTACTTGGGCCGTCATGGCTGTCCTCAGGATCCGCATTAGTAGGAAGAGGAGTAAGGAACCGGATCCCACAGTCAGACCCAGGTTCTCCTCACCTGCTCCGCGGCGCTGAGCCCTGCCCACACCAGTGTGGAGGTGGCCACCTCACCTGCTCCATGGTGCTGAGCCCTGCCCACACCAGTGTGGAGGTGGGCGCCTCACCTGCTCCACGGCGCTGAGCCTGCCCACACCAGTGTGGAGGTGGGCGCCTCACCTGCTCCACGCAGCGCTGAGCCTGCCCACACCAGTGTGGAGGTGGCCGCCTCACCTGCTCCACGCAGCGCTGAGCCTGCCCACACCAGTGTGGAGGTGGGCGCCTCACCTGCTCCGCGGCGCTGAGCCCTGCCCACACCAGTGTGGAGGTGGCCGCCTCACCTGCTCCACACGGCGCTGAGCCTGCCCACACCAGTGTGGAGGTGGGCGCCTCACCTGCTCCACGGCGCTGAGCCCTGCCCACACCAGTGTGGAGGTGGCCGCCTCACCTGCTCCACACGGCGCTGAGCCTGCCCACACCAGTGTGGAGGTGGCCGCCTCACCTGCTCCGCGGTGCTGAGCCCTGCCCACACCAGTGTGGAGGTGGCCGCCTCACCTGCTCCACGGCGCTGAGCCTGCCCACACCAGTGTGGAGGTGGGCGCCGCACCTGCTCCACACGGCGCTGAGCCTGCCCACACCAGTGTGGAGGTGGGCGCCTCACCTGCTCCACACGGCGCTGAGCCCTGCCCACACCAGTGTGGAGGTGGGCGCCTCACCTGCTCCACGGTGCTGAGCCCTGCCCACAGGAGGAGATAACTGTGCTGCAAGACCCTTTTCCTGAGGTCATCTTTGCCCTCACCCATTCCTAAGGTGAAATTAATTAAATAATGTAATTTGAGATTTACTTTTTTAGCAAAACAACTCCTGAAATGTATGCAGTTAGTAATAAAAGAGCAGCACTGGCAGACCTTTGTTGACATTCTGTTGGCTGGGTCCAGAGATCTTTAGTGAAGGCCTGTTGCTGAAAGTCCTGGTTGCTCGTGTCTCTGGAGTTCACAGCCCGCCCCATGTCTTAGGTGTCTCTGGAGTTCTCTTGAATGTAGAATCAGGCCCTGAGTCGGGTGTCATTGCCCAACAGAGGAAGTTTGGGGTCTATGAATCCATAGAAAGGGAAATTTAAAACATGGTTGTCCTTTTCTTTCTTTTTTTCTTGAGATTATGTTTATTTGAAAGAATGAGAGGCTAGCGCTATGGCGTGGCAGGAAAAGCTGCTGCCTGCAGTGCCAGCATCCTGTATGGGTGCCGGTTCACATCCTGGCTGATCCACTTCTAATCCACCTCCCTGCTAATGCACCTGGGAAAGCAGTGGAAGATGGCCCAAGTGCTTGGGCCCCTGCACCCACGTGGGAGACCTGGAAGAAGCTCCTGGCTCCTGGAAACAGATCAGATCAGCCCAGCTTCAGCCACTGTGGGCATTTGGGGAATGAACCAGCAGATGGAAGACTTCTCTCTGTCTCTCCCTCACTCTAACTGTGCCTTTCAAATAAATAAATAAATCTTTATTAATAAAAAGAAAGAATGAGAGAGAGGGAGACAGAAAGAAAGAGATTCCCATCCTCTGGTTCACTCCCCAAATGGCCACAACAGCCAGGTTTGGGGCCAGGCCAAAGCCAGGAGCTCCGAACTCCATCGAGGTCTCCCACGTGGGTGACAGGTGACAAGTGCTTGGGCCATCTTCTGCTCCCTTTCCAGGCACAGCAGCAGGGAGCTGGATTGGAAGCTGAGCACCTGAGACTCTGACCAGCACTCCAGTTTGGGATGCCACAACACCAGTCTCAAAACATGGTTTTCTTTTGTTGTCATTTGCATTCAGCTCAAGCGAATGGGAGGGCTGTCTTTTCAAGTTAAGGTCTCCACCCCACCCCACCCCCTTTTTGTGTGAATTTGGTCTGTCAGTTTTCCTGGGTGAGTATTGGACACATCAACTGCAAGGGCTACTTGGAGGAGCCGTGCTGGTTGGGAAGAAGCCGCTGCATCTTGTCATTATCACAGAGAAGCTCTAGAAAGGTGGGGCACAGTTTCCGAAAAGCAGGAAGACAAGAAGCGATGAGTGAACCCTGTAGTGAAGAGCATCGCACAGTCCTGAAATCAGCTGTTGATTGACTCCCAGCTCTCCCAGTCTGTTATAGACAAAACACGGAAGACCCCGTTATTTCAGAATAGAAGAGCCTCTTACAATGTTCACACGGTGAAAAGAAAAATGTGAAGATGGCTGTGTCTGAGTGGGCCTAGGAGGAAAGCTGGAAGGAAGGGTAGGGCGTTCGTTGTCCTGGAAGTCTCGGGGAGACGCTGTCTCTTGCTGGGTAGAGAACAGCACCCAAGGGAGACAGCTGAGGCACGTCAGTGATGCAGCGTTTGCTTAGCCAGGTA
Source organism: Lepus europaeus (assembly GCF_033115175.1). Lineage (NCBI taxonomy): Eukaryota > Metazoa > Chordata > Mammalia > Lagomorpha > Leporidae > Lepus > Lepus europaeus. The sequence continues at coordinate 4,349,403 of NC_084838.1, read as the reverse complement.
CAGGCCGTCAAAACACAGCTGTTGGGACAAGTGTTCAGCCTCGCAGCTAGGAGGCCCGTGTCGCGTATCCCAGGGCCTGAGTTCAGCGGAGTGCTCGGCTCCGCTCCTACTCCGGCCTCCTGCTAATGCAGACCTTAGGAAGCAGTGGTGATGGCTCAAGTCAATGCATGCCCACCCACCTATGTGGGAGACTTGGAGTTGAGTTCCCCCAGTTCTTGGCTTTGGCCTGGCCCTGCCCCCAGCCATTGTGGGTATCTGGGGGGTGAACCAGTGAATGGAGCCTGTTCCCTCTCTCTCTCTGTCCCTGCCTCTCAAATAAAAACCTTTTTAAAAGAAAACTACAACTGCCAAGATCCTTAAAAAAAAAAAAAAAAAAAAGCTAAACCAGCTGTTGTCTCTGGGGATGGAAAAAAGGGGGACAGCAGATGTCTCTTCTGAGCCCTTCTGCACTGTTAAATGATGTGCGTGCATTGACGCTGATAGTCTTAAAAACAGTTTAAACAGGAAACTTTCACTCTGTGTTTTGAGCAGTAGCAAAGACCATCTGAGGATGGTGTGATGAAACCCATGTTGATGAATGTAAAAAGCTGAAACTGTTTGGGAACAACAGTTACCACCTTGGGATGAAAATACCTGGTGTTGGCTGGCGCCGCGGCTCACTAGGCTAATCCTCCGCCTGCAGCGCCGGCACCCCGGGTTTTAGTCCCGGATGCTCCTCTTCCAGGCCAGCTCTCTGCTGTGGCCCGGGAAGGCAGTGGAGGATGGCCCAAGTGCTTGGGTCCTGCACCCGCATGGGTGACCAGGAGAAGCACCTGGCTCCTGGCTTTGGATCAGCGCAGTGCCAGCCGTAGCGGCCATTTGGGGGTTGAACCGACGGAAGGAAGACCTTTCTCTCTGTCTCTCTCTCTCACTGTCTAACTCTGCCTGTCAAAAAATAAATAAATAAATACCTAGTGTTGTTCACAAGATTTGGTAGAGAGTTCTTTCCTTTAAAAAAAAAAAAAAAGGTTTCTTGCTAATTCATAGTGCGTGCACTTGTTAAAAAAATGAAATAAATTGGCCGGCGCCGTGGCTCAATAGGCTAATCCTCCGCCTTGCGGCGCCGGCACACCGGGTTCTAGTCCCGGTCAGGGCACCGATCCTGTCCCGGTTGCCCCTCTTCCAGGCCAGCTCTCTGCTGTGGCCCGGGAGTGCAGTGGAGGATGGCCCAAGTCCTTGGGCCCTGCACCCCATGGGAGACCAGGAGAAGCACCTGGCTCCTGCCATCAGAACAGCGCGGTGCGCCGGCCGCAGCGCGCTACCGCGGCGGCCATTGGAGGGTGAACCAACGGCAAAAGGAAGACCTTTCTCTCTGTCTCTCTCTCTCTCACTGTCCACTCTGCCTGTCAAAAATAAAAAATAAATAAATAAATAAATAAATAAAAAATAAAAAAAATGAAATAAATTAGGAATGTACAGTGTGGGAGGCACAGACATTTCTTTTTGCTCCTAAGAACAGAACTAACGTTCTTCCTCTTGCTGTCTGTCTGCTGCTCCCGTTTCGCTTCCAGAAGCCCTTCAGAGGCCAGTAGCGTCTGACTTCGAGCCCCCGGGGCTGAGTGAGGCTGCTCGCTGGAACTCCAAGGAAAACCTCCTCGCCGGGCCCAGTGAAAATGACCCCAACCTGTTTGTTGCACTGTATGATTTTGTGGCCAGTGGAGATAACACTCTAAGCATAACTAAAGGTAACGCAGCGGGGGTGCTGGGGCCACGTCCACCTGTGTGTGAACGTGTGCTCTCACACACCTGGAAGTGCCTGGGTGCACATAGGTGCCCGGGTGTGTCGGGAGGAGGCGGGGACTAGATCTGCGAGTGGAGGTGTTCTTTAGGGTGGGTTTGTCTGACGCGCTTCTTTTCTCCTAAGGTGAAAAGCTCCGGGTCTTAGGCTACAATCACAATGGGGAGTGGTGTGAAGCCCAAACCAAAAATGGCCAAGGCTGGGTCCCGAGCAACTACATCACGCCGGTCAACAGCCTGGAGAAGCACTCCTGGTACCACGGGCCCGTGTCCCGCAACGCCGCTGAGTACCTGCTGAGCAGCGGGATCAACGGCAGCTTCCTGGTGCGGGAGAGCGAGAGCAGTCCTGGCCAGAGGTCCATCTCGCTGAGATATGAAGGCAGGGTGTACCACTACAGGATCAACACCGCTTCTGACGGCAAGGTAGGGATGCCGGCTTCGTGGGGTGGAGGGGTGCAGCTGGGGAGGGACCCCGGCTTCGTGGGGTGGAGGGGTGCAGCTGGGATTTGTCCTGGGCTGAGAGCCCAGGGTCCTGCTTTGGGGTGGACCCACGACGAGGCTCAACCAAGATGCTTGAGGATTCCTTCAAGTACACAGCAGAAATCATTCCATCTGCCTTAGGCAAGGCCCTCCGCTGAAGCCGGCTCACGTGAGGGTGCAAGGTCCTGGGCTGCTGTGGTTCCCCCACTGTCCTGCTTGAGGTCTATCGTTAGCAGTTTCTTTTTTTTTCTTCTTCTTCTTTTTTTTTTTTTTTTTTTTTGACAGGCAGAGTGGACAGTGAGAGAGAGAGACAGAGAGAAAGGTCTTCCTTTTGCCGTTGGTTCACCCTCCAATGGCTGCCGCGGCCGGTGCACCGCGCTGATCCGATGGCAGGAGCCAGGTGCTTCTCCTGGTCTCCCATGGGGTGCAGGGCCCAAGCACTTGGGCCATCCTCCACTGCACTCCCGGGCCATAGCAGAGAGCTGGCCTGGAAGAGGGGCAACCGGGACAGGATCGGTGCCCCAACTGGGACTAGAACCCGGTGTGCCGGCGCCGCAAGGCGGAGGATTAGCCTATTGAGCCACAGTGCCAGCCAGCAGTTTCTTAAGATTGTTGGGCTTTGGACCTGCCTCTTAGATTAAGACTCTTCCTTTAAAACAAAATAAAACAAAAAACCTCTTCACAATAATATTCACTGAGAAAAATCCAAATGGTATTTTTAAAGCAAAAGACACCTTTAACAGCGCTCCTTCCAGATAAGGCTGGCACGTGGCCCTCTTCCCATGGATGACCTCACCTTTGTGGCTACATACAGGTGTGCGCGCGCACAGTAGGCTCAGGTTGTGGTCTTGTAAAGGAGTGGGCAAGAGCGATTTTGTGGTCTTCATGGAAACAGCTGGGAGTCCTTGAAGGGAAGGGAGCAGTTAACATTTGCTGAGTCCCTACTTGTGCTGGGACGCCCGGCAGTTGCCATCTCATTGAAACCCTACCTCAGTCCTCTGGGCGGGTCCTGACACAGGTGCATTTGGGCATTGAAGAAAGGGAGGCTTAGAAGGAGGACGGTCTTGCTAGCGCCTTGTGGTGAGTAACTGACGGAGCCAGGTCCAGCTCCCACCATCCGATCCTCTGCACCAGCCTGTGGATTGCGGGGGGTGGTCAGGTGGTGTAATTTTTAGTACAGAAGGTATGCACATGGTTTCAAAAATTGACAGAACAAAATGAATTACAGTGGAAAGTAATTATGTGTCCTAAGTAGTTCACTGCCCAGAGACTCCCACTATTAGAGTATCTTGTAGAGTGACCCGGAGTGTGTGTGTCTCTAAGGACACATAGCCGATGCCAGCCCTCCCCTGTCCTGATGGCCGCACATCTGGAGCTGCCTCCCTCTTGCTGATGGCCCTTGTAGCACAGAAAGCCCTTCGTTTGTGTACACGCCCCCTGCTGGCTGGCTTTTGAGTTGTTTCCAATCTTTGGTTAAGAGGTGGCTTCCAGAGCCAGTCGTGGCTCAATAGGCTAATCCTCCACCTTGCAGTGCCGGCACACCGGGTTCTAGTCCCGGTCGGGGTGCCGGATTCTGTCCCGGTTGCCCCTCTTCCAGGCCAGCTCTCTGCTATGGCCCGGGAAGTACAGTGGAGGATGGCCCGAGTGCTTGGGCCCTGCACCCCATGGGAGACCAGGAGAAGCACCTGGGTCCTGCCTTCGGATCAGCGTGGTGTGGCGGCCATTGGAGGGTGAACCAACGGCAAAGGAAGACCTTACTCTCTTTCTCTCTCACTGTCCACTCTGCCTGTCAAAAATAAATAATTAATTAATTTAAAAAAAGAGGTGGCTTCCAAATCATTTTTAAATCTGGGCTCACATCACCACCCAGTACTCACACTGGTAACAAAAGTTTCATGAAACTTTCCCTACCCCAACTCTTTGTGACACATTCTGATATTTTGCGTCCGTTTTGTTCTACTTGATATTTTAAAAACTTCTGGTTGTAATCTAAATATTTCATAGGACCATTAATGACTGGTGCCCTGCAGTTTGAAAATATACTGCATATTCGCATATAGTAACTGTATGCAAAACAAATTGCTAGAACTGATGAATGTTAAAATTTGTATAGGGGCGGGGCTGGCACTGTGGTGTAGCAGGTAGAGCTGTCTCCTGCAGCATTGGTATCCCATATGGGTACCGGTTCGAGTCCTGGTTGCTCTACTTCTAATCCACCTCCCTGCTAATGCACCTGGGAAAGCAGTGGAAGATGGCCCAAGTGCTTGGGCCCCTGCACCCACGCAGAAGACCCAGATGGAGCTCCTGGCTCCTGGCTTTGGATCGGCACATCTCCCGCTGGTGTGGCCATCTGGGGAGCGAAGCGGCAGATGAAAGGCCTTTCTCTGCTTCTCCCCCCTCTCTGTCTATAACTCTACCTCTCCAATAAATCTTTTAAAAAAGAAGAGAAAAGAAATACACCAGATTTATGTTTGTATCTGCGCTGCTGCCCTCTCTCCTCCTTGGCCTGTCCATTGCCAGCGCCAGGCTGGTCGTTACTCTAACCGTATGCTGTATTTTAACATCGGGTAGCACTGTTCTGCTCTTCTGACTTGGTAGCATTTTCCTGGCTGTCTTTACAAATTTGTACCCTATGAACATACTCTTTTTTTTTTTTAGTGTTCTGGCTAAATCCTGTCGTCAGTGTCGCTCTCTGTCATGCGGGTATCCTTGGTGGCAGCACCGTGGTTGGTGGGACAGAGCGTAGTCTCCTGCTGTGTGGTCTCCTCGGCTTGCTGTTAGTTGTTTTCTCATCACAGATGTGGAGCTGGGTACTTGTGTCCCATAGGAGCTGCTCCAGGGCCCTGGGCCCTTGCAAGCCTCAGACCTCGAGGGTGCCTTTTGAGTGAGTCAGGACCCCAGGGTGCGCTCCCTGGGGGAGGCGATTCTCTGGAGCCGACAGCTCGCTCCCCTGGCACTGCTAATCCAGGGTAGGCCCCGTTGCCCCTGATCCTCACGTGAAGTTCGTGCTGAGCAGGGTAATGGTGTCTCCTCCCCAGAGCTGTTCCATCGGCAGCCTGTACCAGATGCAGGCAGGCGTGATCTCATTTGACAGCTCATCAGCTGGGGTTGGGCTGAAACACTGTGCATAGGGAAGAAAGGCCTGCTGTGGCCTACCTGGCTGGCAGGATTTGAGAGCATCCGAAGCAGCCGCCGCCCCTATCCGAGTGCCTGCCTCTCGGGTTCCTTTCCTTCCAGGGAGAGCGCGGGGGTGGGATGGGGGGGACTCGCTTGCAGCAGCTCCCACTGTGGGGCAGATCCTCAGCAGCCCCCGCCTGCCGGAGACCTCCCTTCCCAGCCCACAGGGCCACCTCTCTGTGAGGGTGGGACCACGTCCCTGGAGTGCGTGGGCAGCGTCAGAGTGGGACAGTTTCGTGTGGGACACCGTGGCTGGTGGGAAGATGCATCTCACATAGTAGAACTTTTGTGTTTTATGTTTGGTTACTTGTTTTTATTCATTTGGAAGAGTAAGAGAGAGAAAAAGATCTTCCACCTGCCACACAGCAGAACTTGGCTGTAATCCTTTTTGGATTTCTAAAGGGAAAATGTAAGGTTGGTGGAAGGACAGGCTAGGATTGAATAAGTTCAATTCTTACTTTCAAATTAGCTGATCTTCAGAAAAAAACTGAATTTAGAAGATCCTCTCTAAGCCCCCTCCTCCTGGCTCCTCTTCCCTGTCGGGCTGATCAGTTAGCCCCAGGGCCGCAGGACTTTGGAGCTGGGCCGGTACCGACCCGAGCCTCCTGCCGGTCTTGACGCCTTGGGAGCCTTCAGATGCCTGAGACCCGGCTGTTGTTGTTCTACCACGGAGAGCGGCTCGGCTCCTCCAGGGCTGATCCTTCGTTACTGCAGCAGAGAATGATCGATTCCTCCACCACCACCACGCCCCCTTCCTAAACCGTTCTCAGTTCTGCTGATCTGTGTCCACACCTCGGTCCTCCTGGGTGGAGTGCGCTGGTCGTGTTCCCCAGTACCGCAGAGCCCTGGACAGAGTCTGCCCTGTTCTCTAGAGATGCCCAGCCGACGTTCGGGCCCTGGTCTGCTGAAGGGCACGGGAGTGGAGGGTGGGCTTGAGCCGGAAGCTTCGGAAGCCCCTCCCTCGTCGCCCAGTGACTCCGCCAGTGCAGGTGTCCTGGGCACAGCCAGGCTTCCTGGTGTGCGAGCGGCTCTCGGGGGATGCTCACTCCCTGGCCAGCAGCCTGCAGCAGCATCGAGCACAACCCCTGCCTGTGCGTGTGCCTGTCAGCAGGAGGACGCGTGTGGGGAGCGGCTGTGACCTGCCCTGGCTGGGGGCCTGTGCATGCTGGCGTCCAGGGCGTGGCGTGATGGCACAGCACTCGTGGCCTAACCTCGCTGCCTTCTCTGAACAAGCCGCACACTGCTGATGAGCTCCCAGTTCACTGGCAAAACGCCGCTCAAAGCCGGAACTGGTCGAGAGGCGGCAGCCAGGCCGCGAGCGAGAGAAGCGCGACGCGCGTTTAGGGGCCGGGGTGTCAGAGCTCCCGGGGCTGGCACGTCCGTTTTACCCTGAAGAGATGGAGCACGTCACAGCGTCTGTCAATTTAGTTATCAGAAAGGGTAAAGTTGGTGCATTTGGTCAGACCTCCCGTAGCACTCAGGTCTCTGGCAGAGTGGACCGGGAGTGCATCCTGCATGACCTGGGGCTGGGGCCACTAGCATTCCGTGTGTGCATGGTTGGAGGAACTTGACCTTCGGGTTGGGGAGCCCACCTCCGTGCTGCCTGCCCTGGCAGGAGGAATGGGCCGTGAGCCTTGCTCCCAGGAGCCCAGAGCAGCCTCTTCTGCCCTGTACCGCCCCGTGGTGTCCGAGGTAGGGATTCCGGGAACGTCTTTTTGGAATGCTTCTTCTCACTCTGCTCCCGTCCGGCTGGGGGGTAGAGGGAGCACAGGTCAGGGCTGGGAACAGTTCTGTCTGTGACTAAGGCTGAGGAGCGTGCCGTGGCCGTGGCCGTGGCCGTGGCTGTGTGAGTCTTCAGGGCAGGCGCAGTGGCTCCCTCACAGGCTCGTGTGCACACATCCCTGGGTGTGGGTGTGCCCCATGCGGCCCCAGGGCTTCTCCTTGGTGCTGTGGCAGACGAAGCAGGCCTCCCGGAAGGCCCCATCTTGCAGGGGGATGAGCCAGGCTCCAGGAGCCGCCTTCACGGGAGGAGCAGGCCCGGAGCAGGGGAGTCCCGGACAGATCCTGGACTTCTCGGAATTCTGTTTCAGCAAGGTTGATGCCGACAGACTTCTATAAGCCCAGAGTTTTAAAAATTCACTTGTGTCCCCTCTCCCAGCAAAAAGAGAGAGAAGGGGTGGGGGGCAGCGAGCGAGGCAACGAGGTCTCTGTTGCTGAATCCTGTGACTGTCTTGAGGGTTTACAGGTGGGTGGGCCTATGTGCTGGGTCACTCCCTGCTTTACCCAGTGTCGCCAACTTCAGGGAGCAGTGGTGCCTGAACCGCCTTGACCCTGCCCTGCGTCTCGGTCTCATTCTCTTCCCAGGCCATAAGACGTTACAGCGGCAGCAGAAGCCTGGGCCTTTTTCTGGTCATCATGCCAGTGTCACTGCTGTCCTCGCTGTCCTCCTTCTCCTTGGGTCTTTGCACTTGGGGCAGGTGCCCCAACACCTTGTTGTGATACAAGTCCTCCCCCGGCCTCCCCAGTCTCCGCTGTGGTCAGCTGTCCCCAGCATGCCAGCAGGCTCAGGTCCAGGCCGGAGCCCAGGCGTTCTGTGTGGGTTGCCGTGCGCGGGTGTTTTGGGGAAGGAGGCATTCCCTCACCAGTCACTGAGCAAACAAGAAGAGAGGTGGCCGGCACCGCCCACGCCGTTGCTCGGGGGGCCTGCTCCTTCTCCCCCCCCCCCCCCCCGCCCTGTCTTTGCTGCTCTAGATCTCACACAGAGACAGGCGTGTGCGTGTGTCTGAAATCCTTGTCCCTCCCCGTGCCGGAAATTGTCGTGCAGCCTCCTGTGCGGCCGTCACGCCCCCATTGTGCTCCTGGGGAGTGCTGATGGAGGCAGCCCACTGGGGCGTGCCACGGGAACTTGCACGTCTTGGCCTCAGTCTGTGTTCTTATTCTGTGGGACAGAGACGAAGCAGTGAGCAGGAGGTGACCAGCTAGTGTCAGGTACCTGCAGAGGAGTAAGACTTGAGGTGGGCGGAGACTTCAGCCTGGGTGGTCAGGGAAGACCACTGACAGCTCAGGTGGTCTCAGAATGGTAAGCCAGACCTGGGCATGTGCGGTTTAACGGGGAGTTTAGGCAGAGGGTGCAGCAGGTGCGAAGGCCCTGAGGCCTTCTGTTGTCTGGTTCTGCTTCTGTGAGTAAGGGGTCGCCCTGTAGAGGAAGACGCTACACGTGATTCTCTAAACGCTGTCCTGAGTGCGGAGCTGCTTACTTGACATCCTTGCTGTTCATTAAAGTGGGACGACAGCTCAGGCGGCTTTATTTGGGTTGAGATTGCGTCTTCGGTGTGGACTGAAGGCTGTCCGCTGTCTTCCTCAGCTCTACGTCTCCTCGGAGAGCCGCTTCAACACCCTGGCCGAGCTGGTCCATCATCACTGCACCGTGGCCGATGGCCTCATCACCACCCTGCACTACCCGGCCCCCAAGCGCAACAAGCCCACGGTGTACGGCGTGTCCCCCAGCTACGACAAGTGGGAGATGGAGCGCACCGACATCGCCATGCGGCACCGGCTGGGCGGCGGCCAGTACGGGGAGGTGTACGAGGGCGTGTGGAAGAAGTACAGCCTCACAGTGGCCGTGAAGACCTTGAAGGTGGGCGGAGCTCTCTGCACGGGGGACCCTCTGCGTGCTCTCGGTGTGTTTCCCAGGGGGCGAGGACGGCCGCATCCCCACAGGCCGTGGGGGCAGCTTTCTCTTTCTATGGCGAGACTCTTCCTGCCGCGGGGCGTGGCGGCCGCGTCCTCCTGAGAGTCAGACGGCGGGGGAAAGGCCCCGGTTTGGAAAGAGCAGTAGGCAGAACGCCCTTGCCTCTTCTGCTGGCAGGTGCCCGCCTGGGCCTCTGCCCTCGGGTCAGGGCCCGGCCTTCTGCGAGCAGAGGGCCAAGCACTCCCTGCCGACGCACGCCGCCTGTGCGCACTCCCTGACAAGGGGACACTGTGGTTCCAAGCACATTTTTTTCTCCTCAAATATTTGAAATCCTTAGGACGCTGGGCAGGGGGGTGATTTCCGTGTTCAGACCGCTGCCTTCTTCAGGTGCGGCCTGAGCTCTTCCCTGTGGTGAGTGTCCCCTAGCGTTAGCCCGCGTCACTCACTGGTTTTCAGTGAATTCTGATTATGTCGGCCCCTGCACAGACACGCTGGGGGAGCCCCTTGTAGCCGTTAGACAAGGAGCAGCTGGCGCTGTGGCGCAGAACAGGAAGAGCAAAACAGCCCCGCCCCGCACCTCCAGGCCTGCGAGTGCAAGGAACACCCCTCTGCTCCCCGTGGTTGGACGCAGGGTGGAAGCACAGGCCCAGAGGAGCAGGCCTTGCCCAGCGTGCTCGACCGGGGAGGGCCCGGGCCTTCCCCACTCGTCTGGGCCAGGGTGTGTAAAGATGCGGTACACCGGATTTCAGCCAGTAAAGGCTTGTTTGAAAACTCCGAAGGATGAGAGCCTGCGGAGTTTGTAACTGAGGCAAGGCCACCTCTGTGGTTGATGCCACAACGTCTCACGTCGGCCGTCGGAGGAGATGCCAGGGAGGGCGCTGGTGGGGTGGAGCTTATTTCTACACCAGCGAATCAGAATTGTTTGGGAACGGGTGCCTTTAGGATCTGCTTACTATCGACGGGTTATTGGACTCCAGGGGCTTTGCCCGAGTTGGATTCACTCAGGGTCCCACAACTGATAAAGACACAGGATCTGGGGCGGCCGTTTGACCTCACGTGGCCTGGGCCCCACATCCGAGTGCCTGGGGTTGGTTCCCAGCTCTGGCTCCTGACTCCAGCTTCCCCCAGTGCAGACCCTAGGAGGCAGCGCTGACAGCTCCAGTGGTTGGGTCCCAACCACCCGACGTGGGTGGCCTGGATGGAGTTCCCTGCTTCAGCTCGGCCCAGCCCTGGCTATTACGGGATTTGAGGAGTGAACCAGAAGATGGGAGTTCTCTGGGGCGGTGTGTCTCTCTCAACTTTAACAAACAGGAAGAGAACAGGGTCTAGTTGCATGGTTCCTGTGGGTAGTCACCCAGGTGGGATCTAATCAGAGGGGAGGTGCATCCCTTTTCCTCGGTCAACTCCAAGTGTGGCACCAGACTACCAAATGAGCTGTTCCTCCTTCCGCCCCGCCCTGCGGAAACAGTCTTGCGACATGTTGCCTCTCTGTCAAGTAAGATTGGTATCAGCATTTCGGATGGTTATCTCCACAATAGAGACCCAGCTCGTAGATTCTGAATCAGTCTTGGCTAACGTTTATGGAGCGCTTGCAGTGCCTGGTGGAGTTCAGTGCTTGTTGCGTACAAAGTCCTGCTCAACGCCTGCAGCCGTCGGACGAGGAGTGAGCGGAGCTGAGGCCTGCCCTGCGATGTGAACCCAGGGGTCCAGCTCCTCTTGGTCGGTTGATCAGTTCCTCAAACTCCGTGAGCACCACCTTAGCCAACTGAAAAGCCTGCCTTCCCCTCCTTCCCACTTACCTCCCTCAGAGGCCATGGCCACTTTTCTCTTCAAAACCTGAAAATCTCTTGCCGCTGCAGCCCAAGCTGCTTTTGCTGCACAGGTCTTGCTATGCCTCTGCACCGAGCCCCACCTCCTGTCCGCGGGGTCTGAGGACAGCCACACTCAGAGCTCTGCCGTCTCTGGTTCACTCCCCGAATGGCCTCAACAGTTGCCTGGGCCGGGCCAAGGCCAGGAGCCCGGAGCTCAGCCCAGGCTCCCGTAGGCGTGGCAGGGACCCAGCTCTTTGCCTCCCAGGATGCACATTAGCAAGAAGCAGCTGCAGGACTGGCACGGGTACCCCGACAGGGGATGTGGGTGTCCCGGGCAGCACATTTGTGTTCTTTCAACTTTTAAAAAATGTTGATTTATTTTCATCTACTCAAAAGGGGGAGAGAGAGAGGCAGAGAGAAACATCCATTTGCTGGTTCACTCCCCAAATGCCTGCAACAGCCGAGAGCCAGGAACTCCATCCAGGTTCCCACATGGGTGGCAGGGGCCCAAGTTACATGGGCCATCATCTGCTGCCTCCAGGGAGCACTAGGAGGGAGCTGGGTTGCAAGTGCAGAGTAGCTGGGACTCGAACCAGGCAACCCAATGTAGGATGCAGGTGTCCAAGCAGCGGCTTAACCCCCTGCACCACAGTGCCCACCCCAATTTCAAATGAGTTGTATCCCAAAAGTTAGTTTTTACATCAAGACTGACTCATGAACTAACTGATAAATTTCCTTTATTTTTTTAAAGATTTATTTATTTGAAAGAGTTAGAGAGAAAGAGAGAGAGAGAGGTCTTCCATCCGCTGCTGGTTCACTCTCCAATGGCTACAACAGCCAGGGCCATTCCAAAGCCAAGAGCCAGGAACTTCTTCCCAGTCTCCCACGTGGGTACAAGGGCCCAAGGACTTGGGCCATCTTCTGCTGCTTTCCCAGGTGCACTAGCAGGGTGCTGGATCAGAAGCAGAGCACCCAGGACTCAAATCAGTACCCATGTGGGATGCCGACGCTGCAGCCTGGGCCTTAACCCGCTGTGCCACAGCACCGGCCCAAATTTGCTTTTCAAACAGGAAAACAACCTTATGTGCTTTTCACATGGGTAATGTGTGCTCGTACCTGCCTCTCCCCCGCCGTGTTCACATCTTTGCTGAGTCCGTGTGTGTGACTGAGCCGTGTGGCAGCATGTTGTGGGCACTGCTCTGTACCTCTGTTGCCCCCCTGCTGTGTCTCGGGACACGTGAGGCCGGCCGGCTGGCTGTGCGGTGGGCCTGCTGTGACGTGGCCCAGCCCTCCGTGGGTCTCTGGTTACCTCCAGTATTTTGCTGTCACAACGCTGCAGGATCGCCCTCGTTGGCCACATGGGGGGGAGCGTTCTGCCGGGTTAGCTCCTCAGGACTGCGGGGTCAGGGATGCCGAGCCTCCCACCTGGTGCCTTCCTAAGGCCTCCGGCCCATTCACCCTCCTTCCCGGGGGCACAGGAAGTGCTGAGTCGCCTTTACAACGGTGTGTGTTTTGCTTTTAGATTTTTTCTCCCAGGGAATTGGTCTCACTGGGAGCTCAGAAATAGCCAGAGACAGACAGCACAGGTGCGGGCAGCCGTCTGTCTTGGCCTCAGAGCGAGGGCGACCGTTCCTTGCCGTGGGCTGTCTGGCTGTGGAGCTGCAAGCTCTTGGGCCATTTGGGGACTGGAGCTCCAGGGGTTCCTTGGTGAACTTGTTTCCCCCGGGCTTTCCCGTGAGTTTCCAGTCCCACGCCTGGTTTAGCCGCCTTCCTGGGTCAGCCCCAGAAACGCCGCCGGCCCCCGCGGCGCGTTCATTATGTCCGTCACTGTGCGCGTCGCCTTGCCCACCGAGCGGTTGATTAGAAACCGGACGTAGATGTGGCGAGCCCCGCTGCAGGCCAGTGGCCACTGCGGAGGCGTTGTTCAGGAACGCGGGGAGGCCCAGTACTGCTTACCACACTGCAGTGCCTGCATTGGGGGGTGCGCGCCGAGCAGGAGGGCACAGGTGAGGGGACGCATCTGGGAGAAGTCCCAGTGTTCCTCAGAGAGCACCCTTCTGTTCTGTGAGCGCACATGCCGTCCACATCCCGGGGACAGCAGCCGTGAGAGGCAGCGTGGCTGGCCACCGCCCAGGCCCTGCGCCCGGCGTTCCCAGCCTGAGCTGGGTCCTGGTGTTCAGAGAGGCCGCGGGGCAGCAGCAGTAGGCTCGTAACAGCGGTCAGTCATCCTCTTCCCACTGCTGCCCCGCCAGATGCCCACCCGCGTCTGGACCCCTCCCCAGCAGGCACGGACGAGACCGGCTGAAAATTACCGGCTTACACTTGCGTCTGAGTTACTTTATTTCACTGTGCAATGCAAAGTTCTCTTCAAAAGCATAATGGATTTTTTTTTTAATTTTAAGTTTTTTAAAATTTTAAATAAAAGTAAATGTGCAGTACAGGATCTCATCATGGGAATGAGAGTTCACGCGAGCACAGATCTGTGCTCCCAGCAGGGGGAGACAAACTCACACTGATTTTTCTGAGAAAAAAAACAAGGACTGAGGCTGGCAGGGATGGGGGAGAAACACAGGTGAGGAGAGGGTGCCCCGAAGCCCTCTTGTTTGCCTGTTCACGCCTGCCAGGTTCTAGAACATGCATCTTCAGAGGAGGGTCCGCAGCTGTGACATCTGAAATGACGTCCCTGTGTGTGACTGACTGTGCAGTGCTTTGAGAAAGAAAAGCTCCGCTTGCCCAGGAAGGCTGATTCCAGAGTTAGTTTGGAGCATGTTACTGGTCAAGCAGCACTGACCCCGGTTCTGGCAGCATTCACGCCTCAGCGTTGGCGTGAGCGTGTCACCTGGTTGGTCAGAGCGCTCTGAGAAGCAGGGGGCTCCAGAGGATTAAACTGCCCGTGGGGGACCGTGTTGTGGCGCAGCGGGTAAAGCTCCGCCGTGGCGCTTGTTCGAGTCCCGGCTGCTCCCCTTCCCGTCCAGCTCTGTGCTAATGGCCTGGGAAAGCAGCAGAGGATGGCCCATGTGCTTGGCCCCTGCCAACCATGTGGGAGACCCAGGTGAAGCTCCTGACTCCTGGCTTCAGCCTGGAGTAGCCTCTGGAGGAGTAGCCTCTGTGAGCCGACTTTGACCTTTGGCCTCGGGTGAGAATTCCCAAGTTCAGCACCAGAGGGAAAGGCGCCTCCGGAGCCCCGTGCAGTCAGGCGAGGGCCCCGGGCGTGTGAGCCCTCCGCGCGCGCCCCTGCTCGGCGTGCGGGGTGCCCAGCCCTGTGTCCGCCCGCAGGAGGACACCATGGAGGTGGAAGAGTTCCTGAAGGAAGCTGCAGTGATGAAGGAGATCAAGCACCCCAACCTGGTGCAGCTGCTCGGTACGTGGGGCTCCCGGGGGCCCGGGTTCCACGCCTGCTCTCTGCCGGCGTCAGCTCTCGGGGGAAGAGGGCTGCGGTGGGAGGGGGGGTGAGGGGACGAGAACGGCGCTGCTCTAAACAGCGCTTTGCTGGAAGCGGTCACGTGTGGGTCTCAGGCTGCCTTCTGAAGCTGGCTGCGGGGCTCTCACGAAGGTGGTTCTGCAGCAGACGTCACTGTCGGGCTCGGTCCTGGGGGCTGGGTCTCTGCTGGGGGGCAGCCTCTGCCTGCGTGGGTTCTGGTCCACTGGCCTGGGAGGAAGCAGAGAGCAGGCTGTGCTCTCACAGGGGCAGAGTCTCAAGCCACTGCTGCCTGGAACCATGGTAGAAGTTGGGCCCAGGGGCCAGTGCTGTGGCATAGCAAGTAAAGCCACAGCCCATGGTGCTGGCATCCCATAGGGGTGCCAGTTTGAGTCCTGGCTGCTCCACTTCCGATCCAGCTCCCTGCTATGGCCTGGGAAAGCAGTAGTAGATGACCCAAGTGCTTGGGCCCCTGACCCACATGGGAGACCTGGAGGAGGCTCCTGGCTCCTGGCTTTGGACCAGCCCAGCCAGCTCCTGCCATTGCAGCCATTTGGGGATTGAACCAGTGGATAAGTTGATCTCTGTTTCTCTCTCTCTGCCTTTCAAATAAATAAATAAATAAATCTTTTTTTTTTTTTTTTTTAAAGAAGTTCGGCCGGCGCCGTGGCTTAACAGGCTAATCCTCTGCCTTGCGGCGCCGGCACACCGGGTTCTAGTCCCGGTTGGGGCGCCGGATTCTATCCCGGTTGCCCCTCTTCCAGGCCAGCTCTCTGCTGTGGCCCGGGAAGGCAGTGGAGGATGGCCCAAGTGCTTGGGCCCTGCACCTGCATGGGAAACCAGGAGAAACACCTGGCTCCTGGCTTCGGATCAGCACGATGCGCTGGCCGCAGCAGCCATTGGAGGGTGAACCAACGGCAAAAAGGAAGACTTCTCTCTGTCTCTCTCTCTCACTATCTACTCTGCCTGTCCCAAAATAAATAAATAAAAGTTGGGCCCAGGACATTGGTGCAGAGTTTATGTTTCAGGAGCTTCTCTCTCTCTCTCTCTCTCTCTCTCTTTTTTATGATTTTATTTATTTACCTGAGAGGTAGAGTTACAGACAGAGAGGATGAGACAGAGAGGCCTTCCATCTGCTGGTTCACTCCCCAGATGGCCACAATGGCTGGAGCTGAGCCACTCTAAAGCCAGGAGCAGGAGCTTCTTCCAGGTCTCCCACACGGGTGCAGGGACCCAAGCACTTGGGCCATCTTCTGCTTTCCAGGGCATAGTAGAGAGCTGGATCAGAAGTGGAGCAGCCGGGACTAGAACCGGCGCCCATATGGGATGCCGGCGCCATAGGTACAGAATTAACCTACTGCGCCCCGGCACTGGCCCCAGGAGCATCTCTGTAGCAGCCCCCTTCAGTGCCCACTCGCTGTGTGGTTGGCAGGGGTCTGTACCCGGGAGCCCCCGTTCTACATAATCACTGAGTTCATGACCTATGGGAACCTGCTGGACTACTTGCGAGAGTGTAATCGGCAGGAGGTGAACGCTGTGGTGCTGCTCTACATGGCCACGCAGATCTCGTCAGCCATGGAGTACCTGGAGAAGAAGAACTTCATCCACAGGTAGGGGGCGGCCGGGCAGCCTGGCTCAGGTGCCGGCCTCAGGGCCCGCAGCACGCTGGACCTCAGAGCAAAGATGGGCGCCAGGTTCCTGGTGTAGCAGCATTGGGCATGCGCCCAGGACTAACTCCAGCCAGGCCTGGACCCTGGACTGGCGGAGCAGTCAGTCCCTGGGGTAAGGAGCCTTTCGCTTGTGAGCCATTTTGGACTGAGCAGAACAGTAAATGAAGGTCGTGAAAGGCGTCCCTCCTCGCCTCGCAGCTCCTCTGCACCCAGTGTTCCTGTCCCCGGGGCCGGCCTTCCTCAGCCCCTGGGGGCAGTGGGCACTGCTTTTCTGCAGGCTCGCCGTAACAGCGCTGCAGAGGTCTCGTGATGTGTGTGCTTGTGTGCACACGTGTGTGTGTGCGTGCATGTGTGTACACTGTGTGCATGCACGTGTGTGTACACACAGTATGTGTGCGTGTGTGTGCATGTGTGTATGCACTGTGTGTGCATGTGTGTACACACTGTGTGCGTGCGTGTGTGTACACATGGTGTGTGCGTGTGTACATGTGTGTATGCACTGCGCGTGTGTACGTGTGTGTACGCACTGCGTGTGCATGTGTGCACTGTGTACATGTGTGTGCACTGCGCATGTGTGTGTGCACACTGCGCATGTCTGTGTACGCAATGTGTGTGTGTTTGCGTGTGCGTGTGTGTGCATGTGTGTTTCCTCCCGTGTCTTTATTATCTTGGTCTCCACTTGACTTGCTGTCAGCTGGTTCGCGGGTGTTTCCACGATTGTCAGAACGTAGGTCTGAGGCCTGAATTAAGCGTCTTGCTGGCTCTGCAGCCTGGAGTGCTTTGACCTTCAAGTGCGCCAGTTGCCCCCGTCTTTGCATGCTTTGCTGGTGGAAATGGCTTCCTAGCAAAGTGACGGCCCGTGCAGGGCGCAGCCTGATGGGCTTCGCCCGCGTCTCAGACGAGTGTTTGCCGTGCCGCCGCGTGGCCTTTCCTACCCAATTAACTCGAGTGTGAAGCCTCTACACGAGGTTGCCGCACAGAGAAGCAGAGCGGCGCGCGGGAGATGCTGGCAGCCCCTCGTCCGCAGATTTTCCGTGCCCCGCAGGAGCCTGATCCAGATGCTCCCGTCACTCGGGACGGTGAACCTCTGATGCTGCACATTGAGATGTCCTGACTCCTGGTTTGCCATGCACGGCCGGGTCTGCTCCCTCCTCATTCAGGCACTTAAAATGCTTTGCCGAAATCCCATTAGGCACAGCTCTCCGTGTTTAATGCCTCTCTCCTTGCTGATGCCCAGGCTCTCGCGCAGCCGTCGCTGTACGCGGCTGCCTCCTCACACTCCTGCACCCCGGTGTGCCTTGTGCATTTGTGGTTAACCTCCATGGAGCAGAGATTAAACGGCTCCCTCCCCGGGAGGCTCAGGAGGCGGGAGGAAGAGGGTTGTGAGTTGGCATTTGGGTGAGCATCAGGAAGAAAAAGAAAGGGAGGAGGCAGAATCTAGGTGGAGGCGCCCGGGCTTTATTTTACTCCGTCCTGGTCATGCCTGCCTGGGTAGGACAACTGTTGTACCTAAGTTCCTTGTGACGGAGGATCGGGCTGAGTGCTGGTTGCCGTGCCTGGCGTGCAGTAGCAGTAACGGCGCCCTTACATAACTCGCCGCTGTTCTCAAGGCATCGCTGGAAGCACCTGACACGTTCATTCATTGCGCTCGCAGCCCCAGGGTGTAGGTGCCTTTATCATCATCCTCACGGGTGAAGTAACCGAGTCCCAGGGTAACTAACCTGCTGCAGGTCCCAGTGCCTCCCGGGCTGCCCCTGTCGCCGTGAATGCCTGCAGGGGCCGACGCCATTTGCCTCGCCAGTTCTGCACCTTCACTTGCTGGCGGTGGATTTGGGCAGCCGAAACCTGGGAGTCTCACGGTGACCTTCCCTTCCCAGGGACCTTGCTGCCCGGAACTGCCTGGTAGGGGAAAACCACTTGGTGAAGGTGGCTGACTTTGGCCTGAGCAGGCTAATGACGGGGGACACCTACACGGCCCACGCCGGAGCCAAGTTTCCCATCAAGTGGACCGCGCCGGAGAGCCTGGCCTACAACAAATTCTCCATCAAGTCCGACGTGTGGGGTAAGGGCCGCCGGCCGGCGCAGTCCACTCCCAGGGGGCTTTGCTCCTTTCTTCTCTACTCGCACACCAGCTCTTTCCCTTCCAGTCCCTGGTCTCCGTTACTTCTCCTCCTTTCTCATTTTATTTCTCTATTTTTGATTCGTTTTGTTTATTTGAAAGGCAGCGGAAGAGAGAGAGAAAGAGCCGTTTGTGTTTGTTCAAACCAGGGACCCCTCACGTGTTAGGCAAGCGTAATAGCCACTACACCACAGGAACCACATGCTTCTTTGTCATTTAAAATCCTTTCCCCTTTGTTTTCTTTTCAAGATAGAGTGAGAGTGAGCTTTTTCTCCCTCAGTTATCCAGAATAACTTGCGGTAACTTAGCGTCTTCATGTCTTCGTCGTGAGCTGGCTGTTTGGGTTTGCTCGGACAGCTGGCTGACCCTACAGGTACCCAGGATCTTCCACCAAGCAACGGATGCTGTGGAGTTTGGTCTGGGCTTTCAATAGGATACGACCCTGCAAAGTCTCGTGGGACAGTTTCGGGAGGGGACTTTTTATTGTGACAAACTGTAAGCACATGGAAAGAAGTGAGAGCCATAGATGAGCCCCTGTGTGGCCGTCTCCCCTGTGCTTCTTGTGGGCTCCGCCCACTCCCCAACCCTCATTTTGTTTTTAAAGATTTATTTTATTTATTTGAAAGACAGAGTTAGAGAAGTAGAGCCAGAGAGAAAGGTCTTCCATCCTCTTATTCACTCTCCAAATGACCACAACAGCCAGATCTGAGCTGATCTGAAGCCAGGAGCTTCCTCTGGGTCTCCCACATGGGTGCAGGGACCCAAGGACTTGGGCCATCTTCCACTGCTATCCCAGGCCATAGCAGAGAGCTGGATTGGAAGAGGAGCAGCCGGGGCTCGAACCGCTGCCCATATGGAATACCAGCACTGCAGGTTTTAACCCGCTGTGCCACAGTGCTGGCCCCCAACCCTCATGTTTTTAAAAGCGAATCCCAGGCCCCGTGTTATTTTGTGTCTGGTGTTCGGCTCCCAGCTAGCTGGACCGTGAAGTTCGGGCTGTTTCTCACAGTTTGCACGGAGATCCAGGTGTGGTTCCCACAGTGCTTGGCTGGTCTTTGCCGAAGCCGCCTCCAGCCACGGCTCCCTCTCCATGTCCTCACTTCCCTTGGTTTCCTCTTACTGAAGAAGCTCCGTCGCTTGTCCTTGAGTTTCCCACGTGGTGGGTTTTCTCTGTGCCACCGCTGCTTCCGGGGTCGCAGTCACTGGGTCGCTGAGTCAGGCAGCTTCACCACATCCGGGCCTGCCCTGGGCCTCTTCCACCAGGACTCAGGAGGTGGTGTGCTCTTTCCTCGGCAGTGCGTCCTGTCCGCGTGTGCCGACACCCAGCGCCTGGACGCGCTGTTTGACAAGGGATGCCAGGTGGAGGTTCCCTGGACCCATCTTTCCTCACTCGCTCATTAGCAGGCTGCTCTGAAAAGCAGCTCCCCTTGTCTGCCCGGGCCCTCGGTGTTAGTCCTAGCGTAGGAGAGGCAGGGTGAGTGCCTGCTCCTCTGCCTTTATTTACCAGTGTTTGAGATAAGCTGGTCTGTTGATGCCCTTCCGTGGTGCCCGCGACGTTTTGTTGTTTGTCACTGCTGATGTCATTATGAACCGGGGAGCTTTATCTGACACATAGAGAGGGGGAGACAAGCACACACACACACGGAGCAAGGTATATCTTCCGTCTGCGGGTTCTCTCCCCAAATGCCTGGGACAGCCGGAGCTCAGCCCGGAGCCAGGAGCTGTCCCAGCCTCTGGCGTGGACGGCAGGGGCCCAGGTCGCTGGGCCGTCATCTGCGCTGTGCTGGGTGCATTACTGAAAGCTGGATCAGAAGCATGGAGCGTTTGGGGCTGGAACCAGGCGCTCCTGTGTGGGCGAGGGGATCCCAGGAGCTGCTTAGCCCGCTGTATCTCATCGTCAGCCAGCGGGAGCTTCAGGGTAACTCCTGGTCCTCTTGGTGTTGCCCTTGGAGTCTTCCATGATGCCCATGCTGTCTGGAATGGCAGGATGCACAAGGTCCACTCACACCTGAGTCCCCTGCTTCTCGGCGGAGCCCCGGTTCCTTCAACAGGGAAGGAAGTTTCAAGGCCATAAGCTGGGGTTGCAAAACTTTCAGAGATTCCATGAAATTTGTTTGGCAGTTTTTTAGAGTTGGCAGAGGAGACAATTCTGTACGCCTAGAAATGAGTGGCGGCCTGTGCTGGGCGCACAGCAAGCCGGCCACAGAGCCGTGCGTACGCTGTGGCTGCCTGTTTGCCGGCCCAGGCTCCTGGCACCCCACATCCCAGCGAGGTGGTCACATTGGCTGAAAGGCTCCGGGGGCTGACGACTTCCGTCTTCCCTCCCGCAGTGTTTTCTGTC
Organism: Lepus europaeus; assembly: GCF_033115175.1. Taxonomy (NCBI): domain Eukaryota; kingdom Metazoa; phylum Chordata; class Mammalia; order Lagomorpha; family Leporidae; genus Lepus; species Lepus europaeus. The sequence continues at coordinate 4,328,920 of NC_084838.1, read as the reverse complement.
CGCGTCAGGCACTCTCCTTCTGTCCTGCGCTGCCCAGGGTGCAGGTGGTTCGTGCGGGGCCAGTGGGGCTGCCTCTGCGGGTGCCCCTTGCGTGTCTGCTGCGCAGTGGCGTGAGCCTTCCAGCCTCCCTCTCCTTCCTTTCAGCGTTTGGAGTGCTGCTTTGGGAGATTGCCACCTACGGCATGTCGCCTTACCCGGGGATCGACCTGTCCCAGGTCTATGAGCTGCTGGAGAAGGACTACCGCATGGAGCGCCCGGAAGGCTGCCCGGAGAAGGTCTACGAACTCATGCGAGCATGTGAGCCCCGGCGCTGGTCTGGGGGGCGGTGTGAGGGACGCACAGAGGCCGCGGGGAGCGCCCACGTGCCCCGTCTGCTTGCTTCCTTCCATCTTCACGCGCACGCATGTGTGTCTATGTGTGTGTACGTGTGTGTGTGTGTGTGTGTACGTGTGTCTGTGTATTCAAAAGATTGATTTGTTTATTTAAAAGGCAGAGGCAGAGAGAGAGAGGTCTTCCATTCGCTATTTTACTCCCCAGATGGCTGCAACAGCCGGAGCTGGGTTGATCCAAAGCCAGGAGCTCTATCCAGGTCTCCCACGTGGGTGCAGGGGCCCAAGCACTTGGGCCATCTTCTACTGCTTTCCCAGGCCATAGCAGAGAGCTGGATTGGAAGTGGAGCAGCCAGGACTTGAACCCGCACCCGTATAGGATGCAGGCAGTGGCTTTCCCGCTGTGCCACAGCGCCGGCTCCTGGACGTGTATCTTTTTCACTTTCTTTAATGCTTGTGTATTTGTTCATACATTGCACACATACACTGCATACCCAAACCTGGGTTTCTCCTCAGTTCCCGGACTGAAGCCCTGAGTGCTGGCTCGGAGGACCACCCCTCTGGGCGGTGGGTGACTGCCCCCTCACTTCCGTGCCGTGGCGTCACTCGTGCTCGTGTGGGTGTGTGTGCGCGTGCCTGTGTGTTTGCAGCAGGCGTGGGCTCTCCATGCCTGGGTTTTCAAGTCCCCTTCACCCTCCTTCTGTTTCGTTCCATTAAGCAGTCCAGTTCATCCATCCAGTTCTCTCTTGATGAGCCACTGGTTGTTTTCTACATGTGTTTGGTTTTTCCATTGTAAGACAGGAGTGGACAGGCTCTTAGACCTGTCTCTCTGCTCTCTTACTCTGGTACTTTTGAAAGTGCAACTGTTGATTCGGATAACTGCAGGCATTTTAACTTCTTTAAAAAAGATTTATTTTATTTATTTGAAAGGCAGAGTTACAGAGAGAGGGGAAGAGACAGAGAGAGAGGTCTTGCATCCATTGGTTCTCTCCCCAAATGACCGCAACAGCTGGGGCTGGGCCTGGCTTCTCCCAGGTCTCCCACGTGGGTGCAGGGGCCAAGCACGTGGGCCGTCTTCCTCTGCCTTCCCAGGCACAAATGATCAGGAAGCTGCATTGGGAGCAGAGCAGCCAGGATCCCGGCGCTTGTTCTGGGTCAACCACACGAGTGGCAGTGGCCCGAGTGCTTGAGCCTCCACCTGTGCCTCCCAGGAAACTGGATCAGAAGCAGAACCAGGACTCGAACCCTGGCCCTGTGATGTGGGCCGTGGGCATCCCATGTTGCGTCCTAACCACTGCACCGACTTCCTGCCCGTCTGTCATTCGTGTGAATGACCCAGGGCCGGCTTGTTTTAATTAGCATTCTTTACTGATGCGGGTGTCCGACTTGGACAATCAGGAAGTGTAGTCGTTAGCTGCACCTCCCAGAGCGCAGGGGGAGAATGTGTTTGGGTGCTGCTCCGCCTGTCAGCGTCTCTGGGGCTTGGAGTCCCCGTTCCTGCCAGCATCTGGCGCCATCAGTGTCTTCACGTCTCTGATGGGACACAGTGGCGATCGTCTGTTTCAGCTTGTCACAGAAAACGATGTTAGCAGGGCTTGAGTGCTGCTTCGGTCTCCAGACTGTTCCTGAGGGTTGCCGGCCCCGGCCCCGGCCCCCCGTGCTTGCTGGCGCGGCCTCACGGTGGCCTGACCTGGTCTCATCTGTCTAGGTTGGCAGTGGAGTCCCTCAGACCGGCCCTCCTTTGCTGAAATCCACCAAGCTTTTGAAACGATGTTCCAAGAATCCAGTATCTCAGATGGTAAAATGTCCATCCCCACGGGGCCTGTGGGTGGGGGCACCGGTGCGGGGGGAGGTTGGCTTGGGGGCGCCCGTGTGGGACTGCAGCCCAGGGCCTCCGGCTTGCAGCGGGGCAGAGGCGTTGGCGTCGGGCGTCTGAACACTGCCAGGAGCTGTTTCCTGCGCACCTGTGCCTTTGCTGTAGCTCTGCGTAGATGACCACTCTCCTCTTAAAAAGTGGAAGAGCTGGCCCGGGACTGACGCTGCTGGGTTTTTGTGTTGTGTGTGTGATCTTAGAAGTGGAAAAGGAGCTGGGGAGACGGGGCGCACGGGGAGCTGCGAGCACCTTGCTGCAGGCCCCAGAACTGCCCACCAAGACCAGAACCTCCAGGAGAGCCGCCGAGCACAGAGACGCTGCCGACGCCGCCGATGTGCCCCACTCCAAGGGCCAGGGCGAGAGCGGTACGTCCCCACCCACCCCCGCCCCTTCCCTCTTCTGCTCCCGCGGGAGGCCCAGGGAGAGTCCACTCCTGGATGGGAGGCTGTGGATGGGCCAGGCACGGAGGGCAGCGGCCAGCCTTGGAAAGGGGAGAGCTCTCCCCGGGAGTCGCCGAGGAGCCGTTGGCCTTGGCTTCGGCAGATGGTGGGTGCCTGTCATGTGTGGCAGAGGTGCCGCCTGTCACGTGTGGCCCTCGGCACATGTGGCTGCTCTTCCCAGGCACTCAGGACAGGGAGCATTGCTGACCCAGCAGAGAGAGCTTCTCTGGGGAGGCGCTGGCAGGAGAAGCGCACGGCCGCCGCGACCTCCTGCTTCCTCAGGGTTCCTCTCGGCCTCCTGTGTGCAGGCTCTGCCCTGAGTTAGTGGTTGCCCCGAACCAGCAGTCCTGGGTGGGCCAGGCAGCGGGGTCTGCACAGCCTGAGAGAGAGAGAGTGTATGTGTGTGTGTGTGCTATACGTGGCTGTGCGAATGTGTGTACATTGCACTGTGCACCCCAAAATACGCATGACATGAGAAATAAATCCAAATTGTAAGACTTTCACTCCACAGCCAGCTAGGCCTTCTTTCCAACCTGTTGTGGAAGCCGTGGCCTGTGGATGCCCTAGACCTTTGCCCCTCACCCCTGTGTTGGTGGGTCCAGGTGGTTGAGCTGTGGGGAGAGGGGCAGCCCCCATGGGAACGTGTACCTGGTGAAAGCCCAGTGGTGAACTGTCCTGCCCACCTGTGCCCGCCAGAGCCCCTCTGTGGGGCCTTCGGAGGCACGTTCTCACCCAGGCCAGGAAGGTCGCGGGCTGAGTTGCCGGAATTCCACTCTGCTCGCCCCCTTCCAGCAGATTACGGTGGGGGTCCTCGGCTTCTCTGACTCCCCGCACCGTGCTGCCTCGAGTTCTGGGGCTGACACAGAGTCCCTCGCAGCCACCACGCAGGGCGAATCCAGCTCCAGGAAGATCCCTTACCCACCACTCCCGGTGGGTAAGAACCATTCAGAAATGGTCAGAGGGCATTGCCGTGTTGGCTGCCCGCGGGGTTACTCCCTGCAAGCAGCGCGGCCAGCTGTCCGGGAGCCAGCGTTCCGACGCGCCGTGTGGCCTTGTCCTCGCTGTGAGGGCTCTGCAGGGACGGGCCCGGGCCCACGCCAGCTCCTGTCTTCACTGAGGCACCGGGGCCCTTGCTGGACAGTGCCGCAGCCGCTGGCGGTGAGAGGTTCCGGGCCAGCGGCCGACCCTCGGCTCCACAGCCCCACGCGTCTTTCCTCCTGCAGCGCGGCCCGAGCTTTGGCTGTGCTCCGTTTGAGCCGGCAGCAGCAGGCGGCCGAGCTGGCGGTGCCCCGGGAGAGCGCAGGGGCCGCTGCGGCTCGGGGTCACTCACCTCTCCCGTGCCTTGCAGATGCCCCGGACCATGAGCCTGCCGTGTCTCCACTGCTCCCTCGGAAAGAGCGAGGCCCCCCGGATGGCGGCCTGAATGAGGACGAGCGCCTGCTCCCCAAAGATAAGAAGACTAACCTGTTCAGCGCCCTGATCAAGAAGAAGAAGAAGACGGCTCCGACGCCCCCGAAGCGCAGCAGCTCCTTCCGGGAGATGGACGGCCCGCAGGAGCGCAGGGGTCCCGGCGAGGACGAGGGCCGGGACGTCAGCAACGGGGCGCCGCCCCTCACCCCCTCGGACGCAGCCGAGCCAGCCAAGGCTCCCAAGGCCAGCAACGGCGCCGGTGTTCCCAACGGGGCCTGCCGGGAGGCCGGGGGCTCGGGCTTCCGGTCCCCACACCTGTGGCAGAAGTCCAGCACGATGACCAGCAGCCGCTTAGCAGCCGGCGAAGAGGAGAGCGGTGGCGGCTCCAGCAAGCGCTTCCTGCGCTCCTGCTCCGCCTCCTGCGTGCCGCACGGGGCCAAGGACGCAGAGTGGAGGTCGGTCACGCTGCCGCGGGACCTGCAGTCCACCGGGAGGCAGTTCGACTCGTCCACGTTTGGAGGGCACAAAAGTGAGAAGCCAGCTTTGCCTCGGAAGCGGGCCAGCGAGAACAGGTGCGACCAGGTGACCAGAGGCACCGTGACCCCCCCGCCCAGGCTGGCGAAAAAGAGCGAGGAAGCCGGGGACGAGGTCTTCAGAGACGCCGCGGCCGACGGCAGCCCGGGCTCCAGCCCTCCCGGCCTGACTCCGAAGCTCCAGCGGCGGCAGGTCTCGATGGCTGCTGCCTCTGCAGCCCCCCACAAGGACGAGGCCGGGAAGGGCGGTGCCCTGGGGACTGCTGCTGCCGCTGAGCCAGGGCCCCCTCCCAGCAGGGCAGCGTCAGGCGCACCTGGGGGCCCCGGCAAGGGCCCCAGCGAGGAGCCCCGAGTAAGGAGGCACAAGCACGCCTCCGAGTCACCGGGGAGAGACAAGGGGAAGTTGTCCAAGCTCAAACCCGCCCCACCGCCTCCCCCAGCCCCCGTGGGGAAAGCCGGGAAACCCTCTCAGAGCCCGAGCCAGGAGGCAGCTGGGGAGGCAGCCGCTGGCGCGAAGACAAAATCCACAAGCCTGGCTGTGGACGCAGCGAGCTGTGAGGCCGCCAAGCCTGGCCAGCCAGGGGACAGCCTCAAAAGGCCTGTGCTCCCGTCCGTACCAAAGCCACAGTCGGGCCCCAAGCCCTCGGGGACCCCCGCCAGCTCGGCCCCCACCCCTGCCTCGCTGCCATCGGCGGCCGACCAGCCGTCTTCCACCGCCTTTATCCCGCTCATATCCACGCGCGTGTCTCTTAGGAAAACCCGCCAGCCCCCAGAGCGCATCGCCAGCGGCACCATCACCAAGGGCGTGGTTCTGGACAGCACCGAGGCCCTGTGCCTGGCCATCTCCAGGAACTCAGAGCGGATGGCCGGCCACAGCGCCGTGCTGGAGGCCGGCAAAAACCTCTACACGTTCTGCGTGAGCTACGTGGATTCCATCCAGCAGATGAGGAACAAGTTCGCCTTCCGAGAGGCCATCAACAAACTGGAGAGCAACCTGCGGGAGCTGCAGATCTGCCCGGCGGCGGCGGGCGGCGGCCCGGCGGCCACGCAGGACTTCAGCAAGCTGCTCAGCTCCGTGAGGGAGATCAGCGACATCGTGCAGAGGTAGCAGGAGCCAGGCCTGCAGCCCGCGAGGGCTCGCCCACGCCTGCTCCCACGCCAGCAGCTGGCTCTGGCTGCCCAGGTTGTGCACCAGCTGCCCTGCGCCAGCCCCGCCACCCCCGCCCTTGGGGAGGGCCTCCGTGGACTGCGGCTGGCACGCCGGGGTGGCTTCAGATCGCGCTGAGCCCTCGGCCAGCTGGGGAGGTCGCTCCACTCGGTGCCTTCACTGCCGTTTCCCTCACGAACAGGAGCCTTGTCACCTCCAGGCCCACCGGCCTCGCAGCTCCCGGGTGAAGCCCGCGACAGACGACCCCCGGGCAGGCTGCGCGCTGTTGCCGGTCCCGCTCTGCATTGGGGGCGCACAGGGCCAGAGCCAGCCAACCTGCGGGCCCCGGGCAGGCGGGGGCTGGGGGGTGAAGGCGGGGGTATCCCCGCCATCTGTCCACGCCGCGTCCCCAGGCCCAGTTCCTGTTCTCATGTGACGTGCACTGTGAATCCTGGGTAGCAAGCTTGAGTCTGGAGGGTGACAGGGTCGCTGTCCTGAGGCAGTGGCTCGCTGGGTGACCGGCTGGGGCAGGCCTGGCCCCGTGCCGTGGAAGGATCTGCATTGCTGACCAACCTCCCTCCCCCTCCTCATCCAACACGAAGTGGATCTTTGTGGGGCCCCTTTCTACTTCTCCCGGGAAGGAGCTGCCACTGCGCACCAGCACACGGGGGTGGGGGGTGGGGGGCTCTGAGCAGAGCTGGCGCACCCCTGACCGGGGCGGGTGTCTCTTCTTTAATTACCGTGAGCGACACTTGGCCTGACGTTTCTGTGGGGTCATCTGGGAGCCTTAGGAAAACCGCAAACCAAACCCCAGGGGGTGCTTTAAAGAGCCGGCCTTGGTGTCTTCCCAGAGCTGCTTAAAGCCTGAGCTGAGGTGTGGAGACCCTGACTCCTCCTTGACCTTGACCCAGAGCAGCCGGTGCGGGGAGTGGGCCCCTGGATCCAGTGGCCCTGCACAGCCCCTGTTTGCACAGTGACCACCTGAACCTGTGTCTTAGCTCCCTGGGGTCGCAGTGTGCCCAGGGGGCGCCCCAACACCGACAGCGGCCTTGCAGACCCAGAACAGGCCGCGTGGCGCGAGGTCCTGGCGTCGCCTTCTGTTAACATGTGCCACTATATTTTGCATTTATACCTTGGTATTACACTCTTTTATAAATAGTTTCCCACTGTCCTCCGTCTGGAATGCCTATGGTGCCCCCCTCCTCTCTCGGTCCAGTTACATTTTGTTTCTGTATATGACTCTGTTGTGTTTTTTAAATAAAGAACTGTTTACAACATTGGGCTCCCGGGCGGATTGCTCCAGTCCGCGGTGCCTCTCTGGTGTGCGGAGCTGCCCAGTGCTTTGGGACTGAAGTCCCGCACGGGTAGGGTGGCCGTGGGTCCCCTGCCGCCCGCCGCCGCCCAGGCTCATCCCCGGCTGTTTGCCAGGCCCTGGCTGCCCTGCACCCGGGCCCTGTGTGCCCTCGGCACGTATCTGCCAGCTGCCCAGCTCATGGCAGCCTCGCTGTCCACCCCCACATCCTTAAAGTGCGCGGGGGGGGGGGGGCGTGTCCCGGGTTCCTTGCCCCTCCCACCCACGTGTGCCTTTGCACCCACTTTCCATCCCCGCCTGCAGCCCTGGGTGCCCCTGGCTTGTGCTGCACACTGCAGCCCGCAGGGGACTGTCAGGTGCAGCGTCCCCAGTGGGGGGGAGCCAGCAGCGCCTCTGATAATGATGCTGATGCAGCCGGCACACGTGTCAGGGCGCGCGTCCTGCTCAGCAAAGCGTGCCGGAGAGCACGGGTCAGCGCAGCCTCGTCCCCGGGCCGCGAGATGTGCTGGTGGCAGGCACGGGGGCTGGAAGCAGCTGCTGGGACCAGGACTGTGGGGTCGCGTGGTGTGGATTCGGAGGCGCTGCACCCCACCCCAGGCCCCGGAGCCTCCTGGTCTGGTTTCACGGGGACAGAGCCAAGGCCAGGCCTATGTCCCCTCAGTGGTGGAGCCATCACTGGACCAGGGCTTTTCTCCCCTTGAGTGGCTGCTCCCAGGTCTGGAGGGACACGCAGAGCGATCCTGGTGACAGCCACGGTCACCAGATGGCCACTGCGTCCAGGGCCTGATGGGGAGCCTTCAGCCTCGGCTGTGGCCGTGGCCACTTCGTTCCCGACACTGAGCCGGGTGACTTGTCCGGTGTCTGCTCTCACAGGTGACCGCCCACGAGCGAGTGAACTCAGGGTGGCCTGGCCGTGGCTGGCTCGTGGGAAACGGTGGTTTCTTCGCCTCTAGAGAGAGTAATGCAGTCGGTCCCAGCTCCAGAGTGCGCGTGTGATGTGAGCACGCATGGCAGGGTTCGTCGAGTCTGGGACCAAGCCACTGGAGGAGCTGGGATCACGGAACACCAGCCTAACATGTTAAGTTGCAGGAAGTCGGGAGACAGCAGGATAAGCCGCAGCTTGTGAGGCTGGCATCCCATATTGGAGTACCTGCTAGGGTCCCCGCTGCTGATGCACTAGGGAGCCAGTGAGTCCCTGGGCCCCTGCCACCCATGTGGACACCAGGGTAGAGGTCCTGGCTCCTGGCTCCCGCCACGTCCGGTCCCAACTGCGGGCCACTTGGGGGTGAGCCAGTGCATGGAGTATTGATCGATCTCTTGTTGCTTCTACCTTTCAAATTAAAAAAAAAAAATTCTTTTTTGAAAGACATCAAAAACCTGGAAACAACTCAGATGTGCATGGCCAGAAGAAAGGCCGGCGGGGTGTCCTGTGTCGGCGTGGGGGACAGACGGGGAGGGACCGGGGTCCTGTGTTGGCGTGGGGGACGATACAGACGGGGAGGGGCCGGGGTCCTGTGTCGGCGTGGGGGACGATAGAGACGGGGAGGGGCCGGGGTCCTGTGTCGGCGTGGGGGACGATAGAGACGGGGAGGGGCCGGGGTCCTGTGTCGGCGTGGGGGATGATAGAGACGGGGAGAGCTGCCACAGCTCAGGGGCCTCCGTCCCTGGGGTGCTCCTGGGAGTCAAGCTCTCAGTTTTCTTGGTGCGGAAGCAGTCGGGGGCGGGGGGGACAAGACGGCCCAGGGTCCCACTGTCAGCCCCTGCCCTCACCTCTGGTGGCCACCTGACCTGTCCAGGTCATGCTGCTGTAACAGGTGTGGCTCTGAGATAGTGCACCCTCCCGGGGGCTGCGGGTGGCCATGCCAGGGTCTCCGATGCTGTTGGTGCAGAGGCATGGCCCTGGAGCAGGTGGCTGCTTCCTGTTCACAGGGGAAGCATGGGATTCCTTGTTTTATTTTTTTAAAGATCTTATATATTTGAGAGGTAGAGTCACAGATGGAGGGAGAGAGACAGAAAGGTCTTCCATCTGCTGGTTCACTCCCCAGATGGCTGCAACGGCCTGAGCTGAGCCGATCCAGAGCCAGGAGTTTCTTCCGGGTCTCCCACGTGGGTGCAGGGGCCCAAGTGGGCCATCTTCTACTGCTTTCCCAGGCCACAGCAGAGGGCTGGATTGGAAGAGGAGCAGCTGGGACTCGAACCTGCACCCATATGGGTTGCCAGCATTGCAGGCCGGGGCTTAGCCCACTGCGCCACAGCACTGGCCCCTCGTTTTACTCTCATTTCAAACATACAGAATGGTCCATCTGTCCTCGTGGTAACAGCCTTCAGTGCGCACAGCGTGATGAGGGATTGCTTGTGTCTTGGGCGCTCTGGGCCCGAGGGCTGCGTATGCACCCGGCCTGCTCAGAGCAGCAGAAAACAGGGGTGGGGAGGAGGCTCCAGAGACTCCGCCCAGGGCAGCGGGCTGGCAGTGGGGCAGGCGTGGGAGCAAGTCAGTGCCCTAGCACCACGGGTGTTCCGAGGTTCCGGGTTACTGAGCTCGGGTGTACAGTGAACTGGGAAGAACAGCTTTCTCGATTGTCAAGGGTGACAGCAGGAACAGTGTACCCACTGCTGTGAAGGCCTCCCCAGCCTGCCTTGTCCTTACCCAGGTTCCTCCATCAAGGCTAACCTAATGCTGCCAGATTGAAAAACAGCCAGGTCAGGACCCAGTGCCATGGCATAGCAGGTAAAGCTGCTGCCTGCAGTGCCGGCATTCCATATGGGTGCCAGTTCGGGTCCCAGCTGCTCCACTTCCGATCCAACTCCCTGCTATGGCCTGGGAAAGCAGTGGGAGAGTCCCTGCACCCACATGGGAGACCCAGAGGAAGCTCCTGGATCCTGGCTTCAGATCAACTCAGCTCCAGCCATTGTGGCCATCTGGGGAGTGAACCAGCAGATGGAAGACTTCTCTCTCTGTCTCTCTCTTTCTGTAATTCTTTCAAAAAATAAATCTTTAAAAAAAAAAAAAAAAAGCCAGTTCAGGGACTGGCCTTGGGGCTCAGCGGGCTAAACCTCCGCCTGTGACGCCCACGTCCCGTATCGGAGTGCCGCTGTGAGCCCTGGCTGCTCCGCTTTATCCAGGTCCCTGCTGATGTGTCTGGGAGGCAGCAGAGTGATGGCTTCAGTGCGTGGCCCGCTGCTGCCCCGGTGGGAGCCCCAGGCTCTCCTGGCTTCAGCTTAACCGAGCCCTGGCTGTTGCAGGCATTTGGGGAGTGAGCCAGCAGATAGAGATTGTGTCTGTCTGTCCATCTGTCTGTCATTTAAACAGACATTTAAAAAAAAAAAAAAAAAAACACAGCAGTGCATATGCAGGCAGCACAGCCTGGGTGTCCGGAGCTCCTGGAACTGTGTTCCTCTTTCAAAGAACACGAAGTCGGCAGGCGGGGGTGGGCCAGGGCCCAGGCTCCAGGGCCTCCCTGTGCCTTCTGCCTTCCGTCTGCACCTGCTCCGGCCTTGATGAGCAAATGAGCTAAGGCTGATCTAGGTTACCCTCCCTTCCCCCTACCCCCGGTGCTCTGAGCAGACCCCAGGGTGAGCGAGCACCTGGAGAGCCTTGGTGCCCCTGGGGCCCATGGGTGTGTCACCCCAGGGTAGCCGATGGGCAGACAGCCCTTGGCAGCGGGCATCCTGAGTGCCATTGTCTTGTCCCTGCCACGGCAGCCCCAGGGCACAGGGACCCGGGCCCAGGGGAGCCTCAGGAGAAGGCGCAGACAACAACCTGACTCCCCTGCGCCTTTGCAGCCTCCTCTCTGCTCCCCAGTCAGCCTGGCTCTGCTTGGCTCAGATCTGTCACCCCTTAATGAAGTGGCTTCCTGGCAGCTGAGAAGTGAGAGCTAGGGCTCAGGAATGTGAGAGGCACTAACAGGACGGGGGACACTGTGAAATACTCCGCGGCGCCAAGCTGGGCCCGGCCCAGTGTGGGTCTAAAAGGCTAATAAAAATCCACCAATTACTGTGACAGCTCAAGGGAAAATTATTCAGTTGTGAACAGGAGCAAGCTGCGGCTTGAAGGGAGGAGGGGAGATGTTACCATAGTAACATCAATATACGTTCTCCTCTCCACCGTCGGAGCAGGCACGGGAGTGAGCGACAGGAGACACAGGGCGGGGCGGATGCCGGGGACAGGGAGCCCTGTGGGAAGGGACGCTCCTCCCCGGCCCAGGCCGCTGCGCTGGAGCCGCTCCTGCCGAAGCTGTTTTCCAAATCCTCCCGTTCTGAGGAAACCAGCGAGGCAGCCGCAGCGGCCGGTGAGCCTGGATTGTGTTTTCCTGTGCCTTTGAGCGACTGCCAATTACCGGGCTTCGGGCACAGCAGTGCAGGTGCGCGGCCGCCACCGCCGCCGCCGCCGCAATTTCCATCTCCCCCAGGCGAAGGCGCCTGCACTCAGGAAAACTGCCTGCCTGGGGCCCAGAGGACCCGGAGGCGAGGGGCCGGCATCCCATTATGGTTCTGCGGTTGTTACAACTTTTATTTCAAAAGACACACACAGCACATTCATATGGTGAACGTTTGGAATGCGGCCGCCCGCCTTCCCAATGGCTTCCCCCGAGACTCGGGACTGGGCGGGGCAAGACCCCGCACTGCACGCAGGACGGGGGCGGGGGCTCTGCGGGGGCCCTGCTGCTGCCGGGGGTGGGGGGCTGCGAGCTAATGGTGTGGAGGAGACTGCTGTTTCTGGGGCTATTTCTCATTTTCGGAGCTGGGCTCTGCACACAGCGCAGCCTGCGCATTCTCCAGACGTCCCCGTGGAGACCATCCAAGCTCGGGGTACCCCACTGTGGTCACCCAGGCAGCCCACGCACACGCACAGCCCTGGGGCCGGGGGCTGTCGGCGAGGGAGTGGAGGTCTGGCGGCCAGGACACGGTTTGCTCTTGCAGCCTTTTTCATGCCGTCTGGATATGTGTTTTGGCAAAGTCGGAAATCAAAAGCCAGGATGCCCCCTCCCCAGCCCACCGCCAGCAGGCCGGGGCGCCGGCCCTCACCGCCGGCCGAAGCGGAAGCTGAAGCCGCCCTTCTTCCTGCTGTAGCCGCCCAGCTCCTCCGCCAGGCTCCCCAGCAGTCCAGCAGCCTTGTCGCCGCCGTCGGCGTCGGTGCCCTCGACCTCCCGCCCGAAGCGGAAGTGGAAGCCGGTGTGCTCCTGGCCCCACGTCTGCAGCTGCCTGGCTAGGACAAGCAGGGCCGGTGGCGCTGGCGCCCTCGGCCCCCGGGGGGTGCCCCGGGCCAAGTGGGAGCGGGGCCCCTCGGCAAGGTGGGCCCAGCTCCTCCCGGCTCCGCCGCCGCCCCCCGTGTCCAGGGGAGCCCTTCTGTCCAGCAGGGGAAAGCAGGCGCCCAGCGGCAGCAGGAGGAGGTAGGGCAGCGAGCGAGGGCTTCTCATCTGACCAAGGAGAGAGAGGGGGGAGTTAGAGGCCACACTTCCCCTGGCCCGAGCCGTCCCCTGGTGCTGCCCCGTGCCCAGCAGCCTCGCCTGCACATCCTTAGCAGGCTCTGGAGCCGCTGACACCAATTAGGCCGGTTCTCGCTGTCCCCTGCTGTCCCTGGGACCCCAGCGCCTGGCAGCTCAGCACCTGCAGGATGGCTGATTGTCCTGGAGCCCCCGGGGATGGAAGTCCGAACACATCCCTCTCTGCTTTCAACTTGATAAGAACAGGGCTTTGGCTAAGCCAGGGTGCTGGGAGGCCCCAGCAGCGTCTCTAGAGTGAGTTGGTCCCAGCTGAACGGGAGCGCTTGCCAGCTGTGAGCTGCACAGGCGAGCGGGCGGACAGACGGCACAGGGCACGGGGTCTCAGGACAGCAGCAGCAGAGCAGGTGGCTGCGGCCGGCCGCCGCTGCTGCTCTGGCTGTCAGCAAGACGAGGCCTCCCCTGCCCCCGTGTGTCCCCGCGCCAGCCCCTCCGAGCACGGGCGCCCACCCGGGGCAGCGCCTTACTCACCGTGCGGCTGGCCTGCGCGGAGCTGTGTGGAGCTGCGGGCGGGCGCCTGGGTCCTCCACGCTATAAGTAGGCCCAGGCTGACCGCCGCACATTCCTTACCCTGGGATTCCATTGGGGACCCGGTGGGGAAGGCGGGGGCCGTGCAGGCTCGGACCGGATGTGGCCGGGCGAGGGGGCGGGTGCTGCCCTTTGGAGGAGAGCGTTCCCAGCGAGGCGCCGGTGCCCACCTTCCTGGTCTAATGGGCCTGCCTCAGCCCCGGGGGGAGGGAGCACGGGGCTGGCAGGTGGGTGTCCATCCGGGCCTTCCACACCTGCTGCCCAGAGACCTGCAGAGCCCGGGGCCCCGCCCCCACCGGTCCCCTCTCACCGCAGGTGAGCCGGTGTTGTGGTGCTGGGAGGGTGGGGGGAGTGCGGGGGTCTTGGGCCTTTAGGAGAAGCCGAGCCGGGCAGGGGGCAGCCCTGCTTCCTCAGAGGATGTGCAGAGGGACAACGCAATGTGGCCCGGCAGGACCCCTGGTACCGTGGTGTCAGACCCCCCAGTAGCTCTGTGCCTTAGACACACCGGCCGCAGCCCTGCCTGGCCCGGTGCCGGCTGCTGCCCCTCCATGCCCTGGGTCCCCACAGCAAGCACGGAGGCGACTCTTGGGGCCCTGGCTGCCCGGGTGTCACTGCTGCCCACGCAGACCATTGCGACTCCCCAGGGCAGCTCGACTCCCCGCTGCTGAGCGCCCCGGGCCTGCTCCAGGCGGGGGCTGTGCGGCCAGGCCAGCTGTGTCTGGGCCTCTGGGGCGGGGAAGGCCCGCTCCGTCTCAGGAGCACACAGGGCCTGGCACAAGGCCAGGGGTGCCGCAGCCTGGGGGAGCGGCTCAGAGCAGGGGTCCCGCCGGCCTGTCCCCTGCCCCTGGGGGGCACCAGGGCCGTGTTCACCTCCCCAGCGGCCTGAGGAAGGGGCTGGAATCTTTACCAGCTCAGGGCACAGAGGGTCTGTACCACCCAGAGCCCATGCCAGCCCTGTAGCTGGGGCTACACAAGGGCCGCCGTGCCCACCGCCTGGTGTCTGTGTGCTGTGAGGCCCACGGCCCAGTGCTTGCCCTCTCTGTGCCTCTGTCTGCTCGGGGGACCCCCGTGTCCCCCGTGGCCCAGCAGGATCCGTCACAGCAGGCAGGGGAGCTGGCTCCTCGAAGCTCCAGGGCTCTCCTCACCTGTGAGCAGGCAGGGGTGACAACTGCGCCCGTTGCCGCTGCTACTGGTGGAGACGTGGGGGAGGGTGGGCTGCAGGCAGGGTCTGGGCTGCCTGGAGCTCCCACCGCTGAGATCCACTTGGGGCAGCTTCCGGCAAAGGGTTCCCATGCTGCTGGCCACGTGTGCAGGCAGCAGTCGGGGGGGAGGGGTGCCAGGCCCCCTTCTCGGGCCCCAAAGTGGGTCAGGGCCATGTCTGGCATTTCCAGGGTGGGGAGCCCAGGGCTCGGCACAGGCAGGGCTCGTCAGGGACCAGGGCCCGGCTGCCACCATCCAGGCCCCTCCCTCTGTGGTCCACGCTGGGCACAGACTCAGGCGCCTGGGAGGTTGGGCAGCCATGTCCCTCTGAACCTCGGATTCTGCGCCTGACTGAGGATCACAGCGGTGCCAGGGCTGGGGTGGGGGTGAGAGCAGCCGGGGAGGTGCCCCTTGGGGGTGTGGGTGCCACTGCTATTCCTAAGGCTGGGCTGGGGTCTCCCACAACCGCCTGTCCCTCTCCCAGCTCTGGGTGTGCTGGCTGCGCCCCTCCTGCCGTGGGGACCCCTCTCCTGCTCCGTCATGGTTCGCAGCTGGAATAAACTAGGACGCTGTGGGAGTGCGCGCCCCAGGCCTTTCCCACTGGCCCTGCAAGCTAGAGCCACAGCAGGGCAGGGCTGAAGTGGGTGAGGCCCCCACCTGTGGCAGGTGGCCCGGATGGCCTGTCACTTCCGTGGCCTGGGCTCAGGGCTCCTGTCCCCAGGGGTCCCCACCTCTGTCCCCTGCAGCCCGATTTGACCAGCCCGAGCAGGCAGAACACTTTGTGGAGGGGAAGGGCAGCGGGGCTGGTGTTCGGTGAACTTGGACTGGCAAAGGCCCACTGCTCAGGGCCTCTCCCGCCACCCCTCCCCGCATCAGCCCAGAGCCCAGCCTCACTGGCCCTGGGCGACGGCCCGCGCAGGCGCCCACCAACGCGTCAGCCCAGGGCACTGGGTCACCCCTAAGCCTCAAGTGGCCTCATGAATAAACAGGCACCAGGGACACTTTGTTCTTAGTGAGGTCCCGGCCCCTCAGCGCTCCAGCTGCAGCTTCCCGAGACCTGTCCTGCGTTCCCACCCTGGCGGCCCAGGGGGAGGCCCGGAGGGAGCCGCTACAGGTCCACGCGTGATGCTTCCCCGACCACAGCAGGCGGCCCCGGCTGCCACCCAGCTCCCGACGCCTCTGCCAAGGGTCTCCGGCAGCCGCAGGGTGCAGAGCCATGTGGGAGGCGCCCACGTAGGAGGATGGGGCGGAGCTAGTGTCTGCTCCACCCAAGACTCCCACAGGGACGTCCAGTGGGGTGAGAGGCGAGGCCAGAGCTGGGTCACCACGAGACTTTATTGGGGACAGGGATGCTCAGACACCGAGTGCACACGGCCCCCCGACCAGCAATGTCCCCCGCCTTGCTTCGTCCATGGGGGGCGGCGCCAGCCCTCAGAGCCGCCGCCTCAGCCCTGTGTGGCCCCCAGGCACACCTGTGAGCCAGTATCCCGTCCTGGGCATGCAGGGCCTTAGGGACAAGCTTCCCTCTGTGAGCAGATGGACAAACAGGCCCTGGTCCTGGGCCACGGGGCAGTGTCCCGCCTCCTTGTTCCGATCCGGGTACTGGGAGTCCGATGCCGGGGCCTCCTGCCTGCCCCTTGCCCCTCAAACCTCAGCTCTGCCCGTGTCCTCCCCCACTGCCGGGGCCAGGCTGGCCACTCCCGCAGACTGGACTCGGGCTGCACCTGCAGATCCCCGCCTGCCCAGAGATGCGCCCCCCTGGCCTCTGCTGCTTTGGCTCCTGGCTCTGGGCTCCAGCTGAAGCCAGGCCAGCCGGAGGCCCGTGTGGACACAGGCAGGAGGTAGTGAGGTGCAGGGAGCTGAGAGGTGGGCACTGGCGATGGGTGCTCTCCCAGCATCCCCTTCTGCCTGTGGCCACTTCCGTCTCAGGTGGCAGCCATTTGAATGACATCAGACCTGGAGTTCCTCCAGCCCAGAGCAGGTGCACAGGAACCGCTTGTACTCGGTGCAGCTGTTGAAGGCTCCTGTCAGGAAGGCGGGGCCGGGCTGCAGCAGGTGCTTCCCCACCGTGATGGGCCCTGTTGCCATTTGGTGCTGGGGAGGGCCCTGTCCCCTAGGGGTGCCTGCCCTGGCCGGGGAGAGCCCCTGCTGCTCGGGGTGGTGACTAGAGCTCTGAAGGGGACAGGCGTCTCCAGCAAGGCTGGCCTGCACCTGTCCCCTTTCCCCTAGTAGGCACAAGCCCCAGCATGTCCGTTCTGTAGCCAAGTCCTGGCGAGAGGGCGCCCGTGGTACCCACAGCCCACGTGCAACCACGAGCCTGTTACCATCACACTCACAGAGGCTGGCACCACGGGGCTGGCAGCAGAAGCCGACTCCAGCCAGGGTCCCCACTGAGAATCCAGGGTCCCACCTGGCGCCTGCCATGGGACAGGCTGGCTCCGTGGCCTCTGAACACGGGGAGAGGAGCCCAATGGGACCCCCTTCATCACACATGGCCTCACCCCTTCCCCTGCACCTGGGCTGCCCCCGACACTGCCCTGGTCACCCTGGGCTGTTCACCTGCTCCCAGGTGCGTGCCCACGGGGCAGCGAGCCAGGCTTGTCCACACAGAGGCGCTGCCCATGTTGGCTGGACACCGATGGCCAGGTGGCACAGTCAGTCAGGCACGGAGGCTCTCTGCACATGCTTCGGTGGGAGGGGAAGGGGGCTGAACCCCACACCGCCCGGCTACCTGCCCGCAGACATCAGGCAGCCCCCCAGGCTGTTTCCAGGTCCCCACAGTGGGAGCCTGCAGGTCTCATTTTTGTCTGGGGCAGGGCGGGGGGGCCAGCAAGGAGAGATTCAGGGGCCCGGGGGGCCTGTGTGTCCAGTGAGGGCCTCTCCCTGCGACCACTCAGTCGGAGCTGGGCTCAGGTGGCAGTGCCCATAATCACCAGCAGGGGGCAGCCGCCCCCCAGAGACAACGCCTGGACAGAGCTGGGGTAATATCACAGGGGCCCTCAGGATCCCGGTGGCCCTGGAAGTTGGCTGTGGGGCTGAGAGAGGGTGGTACAAGGCCAGCCCTGGCCCCAGCCTAGAATACCAAGAGGTTCCCGCTGGCCTGGGCCAGGCAGGTGATACAGGGTCTGCTCCCCCCACAGAGACAGGAGAAGTGGGGTGCAGGCTCCCGCTGACCTCAGCAGAGACACACTGAGCAGGTGCCACCTCCAGGCCTGTGTGCAGCCAATGGGGAACTGGCGTCAGCCTTGGGGCATGGGTCCCTGCAAGAGCTGTGCCCCAGCCTGGCCTCGGGGCACGGGAGAGGGGAGGGGTCATCAGGCCCCTGGAGACTGGCGGAGGGGTGGGTGCTGGGAGGGCAAGAAGGGCCGGGCCAGACCTGGCCTCAGGAAGATGCACCGTGCCTGCTGCGTGGACCCAGGGCTGCCATCTGCCTGCTGTCCACACCCCCACAATGGCAGGGCACCCTGGTGGCGCTGGCCAGAGGCCAGCATCAGCGGAGTCTCCTGTCCTGGGCGGCAGGCACAGTCTGGGCAGGTGGAATCTTGGGGGTCAGGTTCGCCAGCCTCCATCAGCAGAGGCGAGAGATGATGGCAGCTGCCCAGGCAGGGTGGGCTGGCCTGGCCCATGCCCCCTCCCCAGGAGCGGGTGAGCCATGCACAGGAGCAGGGGGCAGGGAGGTGGGGGCAGGGCCGGGGGGTGAGCGGGCTGGACAGTGCGCCCGCCTAGCGGTCCTCCCGGACTGGCCGGATCTTCATCTCGGAGAACTTGAGCGAGTACTGCCAGCCGGTCCACGAGGACCACTCGACGCCGTCGGCATAGGAGGCGTGCGCGCCGCGCAGGTACTGCCCGTTGAGGTTGGAGGTGTGGCAGTTGCGGTACCACCAGGCGCCACGGTAGAAGGCGGCACAGTTGTTCTCCGAGTGGTCGCTGTCGCGGTCCTTGGTGGTGAACTTCATGCCGCTGTGCTTCAGGAGGGAGTCGCCTGCCCAGGGCACGCACACGCGTGGGCCCGTGTGTGTCACCCACACCGTGTGCGTCGCGACCACACCCATACACGTCGGCACGCACGGCTGGTGCCAGCCTGGGCTCGCTGCCCTGCCTCCTGAGGGGTGAGGACCAGGAGGGCCCTGGAGGTGGGGGCCAGCAGCCTCAACCTGGCAGCCCCCCCATCCCCACCCGTGCCGCGGCCCCAGAGCCCCACCTGCGGTGCCCGAGTAGCCGGCCACGGTGAGCGGGTACCCATCCTCCTCGGGGTCCACGGAGAACAGGCCCACGCCAAAGCTCCCGTAGTGGGCGTAGGCCGTGCCGTTGTCGAAGTCTTCCAGGTCCACGTGCAGCTCGTAGGCGGCCTGGGTGGTCAGGGCGTGGATCCTCTTGAGGCCTGAGTTGGGGACAGAGCGGTGGGAGAAGCCGCGGGGCTGAGGAGGGGGCCCGGCTAGAGAGACGGGAGGAGCGACCCGAGCTGAGCCCCTGTGGGGATGGCGGCCACCAAGTGCGTGCTGCCAGCAGGGCTACTTCCTCCTTCCTGCAGCCTGCGTCAGGCGGGGAACAGACGGTGGTTTTCCCCGTTGGGTCTTCTCTGCTCACTTTAGGTTGGGCCACGCTTCTGCACACACGGCTGACGGAAGGACTGGCGGGCCAGCAGGACCTGGCACGCACGCTTCCCTGAGTCTGCCCTTGAGCCCGTGCTGGTCCCTACAAGCTCCCTCTGTTCACGTTCAGCTCCCGCCTCCTGGGAAGGCGGCCCCGCCCCCGTCAGGGTGAGGATTCCCCTGCTGACCCTGGTGCCCCCCCACCCCAGGTTTTGATCGTTCTGAGCCCCCGCTGCCTCCTTGTGGGCCTCAGAGCCCCAGGAGAGCCGCGGTCTGTCATGGGCAGGGCCACCCCAGCCTCTGCATAGCAGGTGCTGGCTTGTGGAGAGGGAGGGGCGCAGCAGGCACTTCCTGCACCCCAGGGGTCCCCAGGGCCTGGCTCCATGCCCCCATGTGCCAGCCCCTGTGGTCCCGCGCAATCCTGTGCCCATCTGGGTCCCCCCCACACACACAAGGTGTCCCCTGCCTCTTGATTAAGAGGACATTTGATTCAACGCCTTACGAGTGATCAGCGGCAAGTGACTTTTCATCAGCTTGTCCCTGCTGCCTGCCCGGCCCCGGCTCCACGGTGCCCACGTGGCAGCGCGTGTGGCCTCCTGGACCACGAGGGCTGTGTGGCTCCTGCCTCTGGGGCATCTGCGGATGCTGGCAACAACCAGAGCACACTGGGCTCCTCCAGGCATCGGCCGCCTCTCCCCGGGGGCCCTGGGGACACAGGCCACCTCCCTGCATCTCCCCAGGCTGGAGCACCTGGCCCAGGGCACACAGCTGCAGGGGTGGAGCTGCGATTGGCACCCTGGCTCCCCAGGACCAGTCCTGGGATACGGGGACAGGGCAGGAGGAGACGCGCCCAGTGGGGCCGCCGGGAGTCTCCTTCCCACCTCTATGTGTCTGCTGGGGTTAACACACTCGGCTCTCCGGGCTGTGGAGCTGTCAGGGCTCTGGGCTCCTCTGGGGTGCCCCCCAACCCTGTCCTGCCTGCAGCCAGCGCCTCCTCCCTCCCTTCCTCACCCCCCCAGCTCCCCGGGCTCCTCCAGCCCCAGCCACGGTAGCTGCTCCTCCTAAGCCCCTGGGCACCCCTGCAGGGAGACCAGGATCCAGCCCTGCAGCCCCTCAGAGTTCAAGGCAGAAGGAGCTGGTGGAGAGGAAAAGCCCTGGACCCCGGAGCTCACGTGGTCACCCCAGTAAGCGACAGAGGGTTGCAAGATCTGAACCCAGCTCCCAACATTAAAGAAGCTTCGGAGACAACAGGGAGCCAGCTTGTGGAGACAACAGGGAGCTGCTCCGCTTCCGATCCAGCTCCCTGCTGATGCATCTGGGAAGGCAGCCGAAGGTGGCCCAAGTGCTCGGGCCCCCGCACCCGCGTGGGAGACCGGAGGGAGCTCCTGGCTTCGGATCGGCTCAGCTCCAGCCTTTGCGGCCAACTGGGGAGTGAACCAGCAGATAGAAGACCCCTCTGTCACTGCCCCTGCCTCTCGAATAAATAAATCTTTAACAAAAATTAAAACTACATAAACATTTACAGCTTGTAGGAAATGAGTGACACTGTGACCACAAAAGCCAGAGTGGTGGGGGCAGGGGGTGCGCGGAGGGAGCTGGAAGAGAGTCGGCTCACTGTTAATATCCGTCTCTCCTACGGACACAGGGTCGATAGCCTTCATATACAAAGAGCACCCATAACTCAACAGGAAAGGACAAAGCACTTAGGGAGCAGGTGGCCGGGAGAGCGGAGACGCACAGGGAGGTGTGGGCAGAGCGAGATGCTACCTCCTATACTCTCCACGCCGCCTAGTGTTGTTTGCAATGAAACCAAATACAGCACTCAAAAAGAGCCAAACACGAAGGAACTTACAGATGAACCCTAAGGAATGCTCATGTCCACGGAACCTTTCAAGCCTGCTCCTGTGCCCAGCAGGCAGGGGACCGCTCCCGGGAGGGTCCCAGCGTGGTGTCCCCAGCGAAGCCATCAGCTGTTGCTGACCCCAAGGGCAGGGCAGTGCCAGGGTCATCCTTGGTCCTCGTGGTGCCTGCTGATCCCGACAGGTCCCGGGCGTCCCCTGCTCTCTGCAGCCCTCCCCCTGCCCGGTGTCCCGGGAAGCAGGGGGTCCCGGACAGCCCCCGCCCCCAGCAGAGCAGCCACGTGGTCCTCACTCCCTCTGGCTCCATCCCCGTTCATTGCGACACCTTGGCCACCTCCACGAGTGACATCTGGGAGCTGGCTCCGGTGTGTTGCGGTCAGGGGAACTGTGTAGAGGGGGCTGGGGTCCCACCATGCCTGGCACCTCTCACCTAGCCAGTGCTCGCCCGTGAGCTTGCCGAAGCCGTCCCGGTATGCCTCCCAGCCCCGGAAGAAGTTCACGGAGCCGTCTTCCCGGCGCTGAAACACCTGTGAGGGAGACCAGGAGGGAGAGCCTCAGCCCGCGCCCAGCCTGCCCTGTGCGCTCCCTCCGGGTCAGGCAGGGCAGGGCTGGGCCTCCCCGGCCCCCCGAGGGCTTCTTCTGGCCCTAGCAGCTCAGGTGCGGTGGCCTGACCCCGCATTCACAGGCCCTGCGATGTCCCCGCGGACTGGGGCAGCCTGGAGGCAGCTTGGCGGCCTCCGGTGGGGAACCTGCGCTGGCCTTGTCCTTGCTCTGGGCCTCAGTTTCCCCACTGGCCACACAGAGCGTAGCGGTGGGCAAGGCCCTGCAATCTCTTTCCAGGTCAAAACTAAAACTGGGGGGCGGGCGCTGCAGTGCAGAGAGTTAAGCTGCCGCTTGGATCCCCAACTCCCATATCGGAGAACCTGGGTTCAAATTCTGCCTCTGCTGCTCGTCCAGCTTCCTGCTATCTGGGAGGCGGCAGAAGATGGCCCAAGGACTCCCTCATGGGAGACCAGGATGGAGCTCCTGGCTCCTGGCTTTGGCCTACCCAGCTCTAGCTGTCATGGGCGTTTGAGGGTGAACTGGTGGATGGAAGCGCCCTCTCCCTCTCTCTCTCTCTCTCTCTCTCTCTGCCTTTCAAAAACAAGAAACAGACAAACAAAAAAGATACTGATAACCCACTCTCTAGTTTTCAAAAACGAATCACCATCCCGCACGCACTGCCGGCTTGGCCTCCACAGCCCCATCCTCCGTAAGCCCCCTCCCCAAGTAACAGAAGCCCAGAAGCCTGGCCGCGGCGGGGATTGGCAGCGGCGGGGGGGGGGGGGGGATGGGATGGCGCCTCTGCTCCCCGCTTTAACAGCCGCGATCCGGGAGTCGGGAGCCCCTCGCTCACACCGCTCCCTGGGGAGCAGCACGCCGGCCGCCCGAGCCGCCCAGCCTCTCTGTCTCACAGCCTCTCCCTGCTCCGTCGCTGTCGCCGCAGTTGGCAAGGGGGAGCGCCCGCCTCCATCTGTGCCGGCGTCTGAGTTGTTGAGATTTGGCCACAGTGCCCGCCAGCCGCCGCTCTCATTACGGAGCCGCCCGAGCTCGTGGCTCAGAGCCGCCCGCGTGCCTGCCTGTGCCCGTGGGGACGCGTGGGTCCCGGCCTCGGGGCCATCGCTGACGTCAGGGAGCCCGAGCGAGAGGACGCGGCTCCCTTCTCCACCACAAGTTGAAAGTCTTCGCGGGAGGGAGGGGCTGGGGCGGGAGGAAATTCGATCCGGCTCGGGAGATCTGAGAGTCGTATTGATGGCTGAGGATTGGGACCCCGAGCACGTGCCCTTTGAAAGGCTTAATCCTGGAGAAATGCAGGCGCTCCCCAGAGGAGGCAGCGGGCAGCCGGGCCTGCACCTGCCAGCGGGAGGGGCCGGCCACTCGTGATGGCCTGGCCCAGCGGCGGGGGAGCCTGGCCCTGCAGCCCTGACTCCTCATCTGTAGAACGGGCACAGTAACAGCCTCTTCCTCGTGAGCTGTCAGTCCACTGAGAATAAGCTGGGTGGGGGGGAGGCTGGCTCACAGCAGGTGACCGCTGATAGCCCGGAGCCGCAGACCCGGCCTTGATGGGGTTCCATGTGCCCAGCACCCACGGGACATGCGCAGCAGAGTGAGCAGTCTGACCCTCAGCCTAACCATCTTGCATCTGAGACCATGGCCTGGGAAGTCTGTGTGTGCTGAGGTCCTGGTCGGGCGAGCCCGGCCGTGCCTCTGGCCTGATGACAGCCTGCGTGGCCCCGACTGGCTGGGGTCTTCCGTTTGGTCCGACAGATTTCTAGAAACGAGCTGGCCTTCAGTGACCGGGACGTGAGGATGTTGCCGAGCAGAGAGGCCTCTAATTACGGGACAAGGATGGGCAGGGGGCACCGGGAGGGACTTGGGGAGACGCAGCCCCCGGAACCCCCACTTAGGCCGAAAGGGAGGAGGAGCCAGTACTGGTGCACCTGCGGGCCAAGGGATTCGTGGCTCAGCTCCCCGGCGGCTTCCCCGCCAGGCTCAGACTGGGAGGCCGCTGCTGGGGAGACGCCGGCCGCCGCTGAGGCCTCTTGGGCCGGCGCCACGAGTGGGAAGGCAGACGGCGCGCTTTTGCTCCATGCCAGCGCCCGCCGCCGCCGCCGCCGCTTAGGGGCTCTGCCAAGGGAGCCCGGGCCCACGTGGTCGCGCAGATGGCACCGGGTGGTTTCAGAGGAAGGTGGCTGACGGTCCCGTGTCGCGGGGTCTGGGGGCCGAGGGCCAGAACTTCAGCCTCGCGTTCTGCACACGCGGGTCCAGTCCAGGCCCTGTCCAAGCGGCTCCTCCTTTGCCATGGTGCTGAGAGCAAAGAACGGCGTCCGGAGCATCAGGCCAGCCCCCCCTCCCCCCCCGCTGCCGCCCTGCATGGAGGCGGGGCGTGCGCCCCTTGGGCAGACGAGAAGACTGAGGCTGGGGAATGGGCGACCTCTGCAGAGCCCGGTGCCGCGGGCTGAGAGGGCCAGAGGAGGCAGTGACAGGGCACAGGACACAAAGGCTGAGGGCCTGTGTGTGACCTTTGACCCTTGGCTACACCCCCCAAAAAAAAAACCCACTAAGGCATGGCTGCGTGGGGCCCTGTGTGAGCTCAGCTCCGGCCCCAGGAGAGAGGGGCGCTCAAGCCACACGACAGCACTCCTTGTACTGAGGCCCGCTGGACGCTCAGGAGGAAAGAGTGCCCCTGCCTGGAGGGCTTCCTGGAGGAGGAGCCGCTCTGCCGGGCGCTGATTGGGCAAGGCCTTGCCAGGCGGGCAGAGGAGGAACTGAGACCCAAGGAATGGGAGATGAGTGAGTCCAGGCCAGATGCCACGGGCGGGTGGGGGGCTCTGCGCACAGTCCTGGGGGGCCACTGTCCCCAGTCCTTTCTAGTCACCTCTGGGCTGTACATGGGGAGGCCTCCGGGCTTGCTGGCCACAGCGCGGGCTGTGGCACAAGGCTGTGGCACTCACCAGCCCTGTGACGTCCAGAGCCTCAGTTTCCCTCTCTGTCTCCCCCTCCCCCCTGCAGGGCTGGGCGGGCTGGCCAACGTCACCGCTCCCCCTGCAGAGCCAGCTGCCGCGCCCAGAAGGAAACCGGGCCCACTCCTTGTTTTCGACTGGAAATGGCACCCCCGGGCTTGGCGCCCTGCCCTGCTTCCCAGCTGGCAGCCAGCGCCTGCCGGCTCCCGGCAAAGCACCCTGGGCGATGCCACTTCTCGCTGCGGAGCCGCCTCGGGCACCGCGCTGAGCGCTCCACGTGCGAGATGCCCGCTACACGCAAAGTTGGAGGAACCCCAACGGCTGTCCCCATCCAGAGCCGGAAGGGAGGCTCCCAGGGCACAGCGCCCAGGCCGGCCGCGGCGCGGGGACACTGGCCACGGTCACGGCAGCTCCCCGCCCCCACTGCCGCTGGGCGCACCCCGCGCGGTGGACCCCGCTGTCCTGCGGCCCGCGCAGGGGCCAGGCTGCGAGCTTTGCCCTCTCTCTGAGCCGGATCCACCAGCGGGATCCTTTGATGTTCCTCCCCGCTCAGGGAGGGACACGGGCGGCTTCTCTCGCCGCGGAGCCAATTAGAGGGATCGCGGACCCCGCGGACACGCGCGGGAAACGCTGGAGGCCCCCGGGGAAGCAGCCACGCCGGGGCTCCAGGTGCGCAGCGCGGGGCCGGTCAGTTCTGAGATGCCGCACCTGGGAGGCAGCACCGCCCGCTCTCAGCGGGGCACCCGCGGCCGGGGAGGCCGCAGGGGGCGAGGCCGTGCGGGGTGCAGCGCGAGCGAGCGAGCCCCTCCTTCCTCTCCTTCCTCCCACGCACACCCGCAGTGGGTTCCGGGCACGGCCACGCCTTCCGCAGCTGCGCCCCGCCTCCCGGCGTGGGGGTCTCCAGGCAGGGTCAGGGCTCAGTCCCACACAGCAGGGGCACCGGAGGTGAGCTGGGACCGCCAGCCCAGGTCCACGGATGTTGCCTTCCGCAAGAGGAACTTGGGCCTCGATTTTTATGAACTCCCTCCGCTCACAAATGCAGCTCAGCTCCCACGGGGCAGGACCGCCGCCTCTGTTCACCCGGAACCCCCTCCCCAAGAGCAGCCAGGAAGAATTCTGACTTCCCCCGCATCTGTGACAATGTGACAATAGCCCCACTCAGCAGGTGAGAAGAGCGAGGCGACCCTGCCCAAGGGCTTCAATGGCAAGCGCTCCGGGCGCGCGGGCTGTGTGTGGTCCCCGGCCCCGGAGCTCAGCCGGGCAGCGCGAGCCCAGCTGTGGCCCCTTGATGGGCGCGAGGAAGGCGCAGGATGACCAAGCAGGCGGGCGCAGCCGGGAGGGGCTCCTGGCCACGGCGCCAGTCGGTGGCTGGGGGGGGTACCCTTCCCTTTCCCGCCTTTCTCCTCCTCTTCTGGAGTATAGGTGGGAGCCTCAGGTGTGCGAGTGACCTTGACGTGACCTCTGGGCATGCTGGGGGGGGGGGACTTTGGCTCAGCGCCTGCGCAGCCGCCCCATACCTCAGCCAAGCATCCACCTGCCCGCTGGGGCCTCCCACCGCAGGGAGCCAAGGACCCAGGGCCAGGGGGCTTCTCACTTCCTGAGCAGCCCGCAGCCATGGCGGCCTGGGTCGCTGGGTCCCAGCGGTCATCCTGCGAGCGCGCAGTAGGAGCCCACTTGGCTCACCCCTTCCCGGGCCGCCCTTGGGGCCCTGCCCTGGACTCATCCCTCTCCGGGTGGGGCTAGGAGCCATCTTGCTTGTTGTGGACACCCCGTGCCTGGCGCCCGCTGAGGCTCGGCGTCTGAACCCGTGAGTGCCACGGCGTTGATCGTGGAGTCCACGATGTCCGGGCCTGCCCTGCTGGCCTCCAGTGCAGTAGGGGCCGTGGCCTCCACGCTGGGCAGCGGCCCTTCAGTGGGCAGGTGGCCAAGCCGTCACTGGCCGGAAGGCACCGCCCGCCGGGCTGCAGGTGCCCCGTCCTCCAGGGGTGGCCACTGGGGCCCGGTGCCCGAGGCCTGTGGTTTGGACGGGGGACCTAATGAGGATGGATGGCGTGGGGGCCTGCACAGGCGGCGGCCGGCTCCTTCTCAAACAACGATGGAGTTTCCACGAGATTCCGGGTGGCAGGGAGGTGATCCTGACAGATGTCCGCCGGCAGCCGGGCCAAGATTGCTTCTGACGGAAGCCCAAATGGATATTAACGGCTGTCGGCCGGGCGGGCACGTCCGAGACAGACCGGGCTCCCTTCCAGAGCCTCAGCGGCAGGTGCGGGCGCTCCTCCTGGAGGCCCCTCTCGTCGCCCAGGAGACCGGCTCAGGTCCTTGGCGAGCAAGGCACGAGAAGCCCCCGGAACTCCAATTCCTGGGCCCGCCTGGGGCGTCCCAGAGGCAGGGGCAATAACTCAGACTTCTCAGGGAAACAGCACTTTGCAGCCACAGACACACGGAGCCGGCGCACGGAAAAGCCCCCTCTGGAGCCGAGGCAGGTGCGCGGGGATGTCTGCCTTGGGGGTCCTCGGGGAGGGGGGATTCTCGCCTGCTCTCTGGCTGCCTCCTAATGGCTGCCTTGGGCCCACCACTGCCTCCCCTCACCGCTGCCCGCATCCTGTCTCTGCTGGGTAGGCTGACCCCTCTCCAAACTGACCCGGGAGCTCTCACCCTCGCATCCCACTCACGCTGGCTCTCAGAGCCTTGCCTCTCGCCTCCCTGCCTGGTCACTCGCTTTACCTGCTGGGACCCTTCTCTCTGGCGCGCTTGCCGGCCTGGACATCAACACACTGAAACAGTCTAGAGCCTGCCCTTTGATGAGAAACCAAGTCCAAGATCGGGGACCAGGGATGCTGCCAAGTGGGCACTCTGGAGACAGCTGATCCCCCCGCCCCCTGCCTCCACCAGATCCTGCTCTCTGGAGTGCCGGGACCTCCCTCCTGGGGTGGAGCTCCAGGATCTGGGGTCTCGGTGTGTCTGCCAGTGCCTTGCACAGAGTGGGGCCCCCACTGTCCTCAATGGGGGGTCACACAGCTCCCAGACACAGAGCAAAACACTTTGCAAACGCTGGCGGCGGAAGCTGAGGTCAATCCTGCGAAGCCCCAGTGTCCCCCGTGTCACCAGCTACCTACAGTAAGGGCTGCAGGCCCCACCCTCGGGGGCCCCGCGAATGGAGGGAGCAGCCAGGGGAGCCGAGGAGCAGCCACAGTTGCAAAGCAACCGCATGGCTGCACCCCAGGCCTGCACCCGACCTGGTGGGGCGTGTCCATGGCCCGGTCTAGCTGCATGGCCAACACCCCGTGGCCGTGGCCCTGGGGCATTGGGGTCCCCGCCCCAGCCTGGCCTGGGGGTTTTCTCGGCTGCGGGGGCCTGCACTGGTGTCTCCAGTCCCCCAGTCTCCCCGTGGCACACTCCTGTGAGGTTTGCTAGAGCTCCAAGTGGTGCAGGGTGGGGTGGGGTCTCCCCACTTCACAGCTAGGGAAACCCAGGCTCAGGGAACTTAGGTAATCGCCCACCATCACACAGACGGACCGAGAGCCACCTGCAGATCTGCGTGTGGATGACGGAGCTCAAGCGGGTGGTTCCCCTCTCGCCAGCAGAGGGCGCCCTCGCACACCTGCTGAGGATGCGGGAAACACCCCCCTCCCGCTCTCCCCTGTCCAACACCCTCGATGGCTCCCCAGCGCCTGTCCCAAACTCTGCAGCCTGGGATCCCGACAGGATGGCCCCTCACGTGCCGCACACCCCAGCCGATTGTCCCCCGAACATGCCGCGGGCCCTCTGACGCCCAGGCTCTACTTAGGGTGACCCCTCCTCCATGAGCCCCCGCCTCATCCCACATCCCGGGTTTGAGTCTCGGCTCCACTCCGGTTCCAGCCTCCCTGTGCACTCCGGAGGCAGCAGGTGATGGCGCAAGCAGCTGAGTCCCGACAGCCACAGGGGAGACCCTGATCGCCTCCCCGATTCCTGGCTTCGGCCCAGCTCTCAGTGGCATTTGGGGAGTGGACCAGCAGTGGGAGGTTCTCTTTCTGTCTCTGCCTCTCAAATCAAACGCAAAGATCCGCACAAAATCAAACAGCGGCCAGCTAAGCCCCAACATCGAGCCCGAGCCCCCAGAGGGTCAGAAGCCGTCCATTTTGGGGAGGGGGCGGTCAGCCCTTTCCCGCTGTCAGTCAGTAATCCCGGCTCCAGGATGCGGAATGCGGTCAGCACCGCACCGCCCACGGGACCATTGCTGCTGCTGTGTGCATAGCCCGGGAGCTAAGGATGGCTTGGACTGCTTAAGTGGCTAAAAAAGATAAAAAGAGGAATTCTTATTTATTTCTTTAAGTTTACTTATTCTTATTTGTTTCAAAGGCAGAGAGAGATCTCATTCACTCCCCAAATGCCCGAAACAGCCAGGGCTGGACCAGGCCAAAGCCAAGAGCCAGGAGCCCCACCCCGGTCTCCCAGGTGGGCGGCGGGGCCCAGGTACTGTCTGCTGCCTCCCAGCCGGAGCCTCAGCAGGCAGCTGGGTCAGAAGCAGAGCTGGGATTCGAACCCAGGCCCTCGCATATGGGCCGCGGGCACCACAGCAGTGGCTTCACCCACGGCGCCACAGCACCTGTTCCCGCAGACTTTTTTAAAATACGCTTTAAATAATACTCGAGGAAGAACTCCAACAAATTTCCTGCAACGCGAATTTCAGCGTCTACACGTAAAGCCTTGGAAGGAAGCCACGCCCGAGCCTCTGGCTCCTGTGTTTCATTTCCCTACAAAGCGGACGTGGGGCCCTGCCCAGAGACAGCCGAGTCCACACAGACCCACACAGACCGAAGCCCGCACGGCCTCCCACGCGCCCGCACACCCACCCTGCTCCAGGGTCTTCCAACTGGGGCCGCTGCCCCCCTCCCCCCACACCCCGCCCTTGGAGGGGCAGCTAGAACGTTCCACGGCCACTGTTTCCCAGCCGGGGCAGAAACTGGAAGACAGGAATGGGACGGCTCCTGGCCAGGAAGTCAGGGGGTCTCTGCCCTCACGGCCCCCGGGAGTCCCACCAGCAGCAGGCTGCACCCAGCGCCTCCCAGAGAACCACGGCCCAGGCAGCTCAGAGGCGGGCTAGCAGGTGCAGGCGCTGCTCCCTCGGGGCACAAAGCCCCAGCCACCGTTTTAGGCTGCCATGGGTGAGGGGCCACTCGGGCACCCACCCAGGGGCCTCCCCGCGCCGAGACTCACCGTCCAGCCTCCGCCGTCCGTGCGCATGTCGCAGTAGACCTGGAAGCCGGCGGGGTAGTGCGTGGGGAAGACGGAGTAGACGCCGTCGTCCTGCTGCCCGCTCAGGAGGACGTCCAGGCAGTCCCGGGGCCGAGAGCCTGAGGCAGGGCAGGGCGGTCAAGGCTGCAGTCCACGCCCCCACCCCGCCCCGCCCCGCCCCGCGCCGTCACGAGGGGTCACCTGGGCTAGAGCACTGGCTTTCACTCTGCCCTCACTGCACCAGTCACCCCGAGCCTCGCTTTCCCCGTCTGCAAAATGGGCACTCTGGCCGTCGCAGTGCAGGGTGAGGAGGCCCCGCTGTGTGCTGGTCGCGAGGGTGCAGGGACGGGGCACGGGCCCCACGGGAGCAGGGCTGGGCCCCAGCTCTCCCCGCTCCCCCTGCACGCCCAAGTCACCGGAGGAAGGAAGCCCCCGGCACACTCACCGCTGGCACAGCCCCGGGGCCGGGCGGCCCTGGCAGGTGCTCTCTGAAGATCGGCCTTGACGCGGGGCCGGCCCAGCCCCCGGTCCCTCTGCAGGGCGTCCAGGACATCGCTGACCGAGGTCACCAGGTGAGCCATGTGGCCTTGGCTCTCGGACAGAAGCTGCACAGAGCAGCAGGGGTCAGCAGGGGGCAGGCGGCCTCCACGCGGCCCCGCCTCGCCCCGGCCCTAGGTTGCTGTCCAGGCAATCTGAGGGGTCAGCTGGGCGGGGACCTCCAGGGCTCAGAGGGCGGGGGACTCCGCAGGCACTGCCGCCCCCAAGCCCTGGTCTGTGGACAGTCCTGGGCGTTCAGCCAGACGAGGGTGGCGGGGAGGAGGCCGTGCTAGGTTCCACCCTCGCTCGCCTGCCGGCCGGTTCTGTCTGGTGAGCGCCTTTCCCAGGCTCCACCTCATCTGAGAAACGGGGCTAGTGTCACCCCTCCCCCCAGCCAAGCCGCACAGGCCCGGCTGCCACCCTCCAAGCCACACAGTCCCCCGCTACTGTCCCCTGATCCTTAAGGAAGATTGTGAGCAAGGGGCCACTACTCAGGGGCACACGGGAGGCTTTGGGCAGCTCTGGGCAGTGGCTGAGCCCCAGGAACGAGGACCCCACCCCTGCCCCACCCCCAAACCCTCAGGGCTTTGAGTGTCTGTGGCTCTGGGACGTCCACCGCCTCACTGTCCCCCAATCCCCACCCCCACCCCGCCGAGAAGAGCTAGGACTGGAGTTGTCACTTCCCTGTTACAAACGGGGAAACTGAGGCCCAGCAGGAGCGGTCCCTGAGGGTGAACGGCCCCCTGTCCACTTCCCTAGGGCCAGGGTGGGGTGAGGCGGGGCAGCCGTGGGCACCCAGGCTGAGCTGGGACCCCAGCCCCTCTCTGC
This sequence comes from Lepus europaeus, assembly GCF_033115175.1. Classification (NCBI taxonomy): domain Eukaryota; kingdom Metazoa; phylum Chordata; class Mammalia; order Lagomorpha; family Leporidae; genus Lepus; species Lepus europaeus. Next base: position 4,298,111 of record NC_084838.1, on the reverse strand, counting down.
AGGAGCCCGCAAGAGCCACCCCTCCCGGTCTGCTTGCAGTGGGGAGCGCTGGGGTGCGGCTGGACACTGGAGGGGTCGGCTGTTCTGTCCACTGTTCACCCCCCTCCCCATCACAGGCCTGGGTCTGGAGCGCCCCAGGTCAGGGCCCCTGGGGGCCTCTTGGCTCTGGCCACTGCCCCAGTCGTCTAGGGCCTGTCCCCTCCCCACCCCGGGGCTCCGGGGAGAGGCAGGGTCAGGGCAGCCTGGGCCACCAGCCAGCACCAGGGTCTTCGTGGCCTGAGCCTGTCGCGTGGCAGACCAGCGCCCCCTGGAGGAAGAGAACTAGAAGCACACCTGGGAAACGACTCCCGCTCGGCCAGGCAGGGCCCCCACCCCGGCAAAGCTCTTGGTCCCCTTGGTTCAGGGAGGGCTGGGCCTGGGGTGAGGGGAGGGGGCGGGGCAGCCCCCAGCGGGCGCCGGGGGTGCGGGGGGTATGGTCAGTAAGACTCCAGGTTAAGTCTCCCCAGCTCGGCCCAGCCGTCTGAGACCTGGAGAAACCGGGGCCCAGCGCCCCCTGCCCTCTGCTCCCCGGCTTGGTCTTTAAAACGCCCACACAAACTTGCCACGAGCTAAGGTGCGTGGGGCCGCCTGCTGAGCGGTGCACTGCGCAATCAGGGCGGCTGCTTCTGCCACCAAGCCTCAGTCTGCCCCTCCACAGAATGGGGTCACAGACTCGCCCGACTCCTGGGGTTCCTGGGAGGTTGCCAGGTCAGCAAAGAGCTGGGCACACAGGGTGGCACAGGACCTCCCACGTGCCAGGAGCCGCAGGCCGAGGCCCCGGGTCAGCAGCCCCGGCCCGGGCTGTGTTGTCCTCTCTTGACAGGTGAGGGGGGGGCTCCTCCTGCCTGCCCAGGGTCCCCCAGCTGCTGCGGGCGGGGCCCGGCCAGGAGTCCGGGTCTCAGGGTAGCCTGGCTCAGCCTAGCCCAGCCTCAGACACGCCCCTGCCTCCCTGCACCGGGGTCAGCGGCCAGAGGCCCAGGACCCTGCCTCTCGTCCAGCGCCCCAGGGTGCTGTGGGCACTGCTCTGAGACCCCGGGCTGGCGGCTGGGGTCTGTGACGCTGGGAGAGGAATGAGGAGCCACGGCTGGCTGCCTCTGCTCGAGACACAGACACATGGGCTCTGGACTCTGTCTGTGGCACCTGTGTCAACTCCAACATGTTTGCAGGAGGAAATAGACCAGGCGAGCTGGCCGCTGCGCCCAGCAAATCTATTAGTCCCGGGGGCCCGGGGTGGGGGCGGGGCCACTGCCAGGGGCGGGGCCACGGGCGGAGTTGGGGGCCCCTGGTCACCCAGGAATCTAGAGACCCCCCGGGCCTGCTGGGGAGTCCGCAGGAAGCTGCAGCCGCTGTGGGCGGGCAGGGGCAGGAGCGCCTTTCCGGCAGTCACCAGCTGTAGCCTCCGGAGAGGGGAGAAGCCCCTGGCTCCCCAGCCGGGTCATCCTGGGTGTCTGGGGTGGGGGTGGGGGGCGGCAGGGCCTTGGCCCCTGCCCCTAAGGATCTGAGTCACTTGGGTGACGTGGCAGCGGCTGGAGACTGTGCAGGGATGGCCCTGGGACCCGGGACAAGTGACCTGGGCCACCACGTTCAGTTGGGCAAATGGTGGGGACAGATCCCTGCTCCCTGTCGCTGGGGTGTGGGGTGTGACTGCGGAGCCCACGGCAGAGACCCCTGGCCCAGACCCAGCAGCACCCTCGGGACTTCCCTGCGCCAGGCTTGGTTTGCTACTGATGTATATAGGGCCGCAGGTGCTACGTAAACACCCAGGGCCAGCAGCAGAGAGCGTGGGACGGACCCTGGGTTCGAATCCTGACTCCCCGGGGCTGTGTGGCCTGGGATGAGACGCTTCGCCTCTCTGAGCCTCACGGCTTTGCGGGTGAGAACAGCAGCGGCCCCTGAGCCCGGACCCTGGGCGGGGGTGGGGAGGGGCAGCCCCGGCAGCAGAGACCCCAGCCCTCTTACCTGGATGAGCCGGCCCTGCTCGTGCTGCAGGGCGCTGAGCCCCTGGCCCAGGGAGCCGTGGCCCTTGCGCAGCCCCGTGCACTCGGCCTGCAGCTCCGAGGCCCGGGCCAGCAGCCGGGGCAGCTGCTCGGCCAGCGTGTCCAGCAGCTCCTGCTCCTGCTCGCCGGCCCGCCGCGGCTGGGCCTGGTGCTGGCTCAGCGCCTGCAGCACGGAAGCCTGGGCGCCCTCCAGGCGGGCGAAGCCGTCGGCAAGGTCGGGGCAGCGCGGGTCGATGACGATGCTCAGGTGCGAGCTGTCCGGCCTCTCCACGGTGACCAGCGCGCTGTTGGCCCCGGCCGGCCCCGTGCTGACCACGGGCGGGGGCGCCGTGCCCGGCGCGTGGGCGTGGTTCAGGAAGAGGACGGTGCCGGTGACGGCCACGGCCAGCAGCACGGCCAGGGCCAGCAGCACGGTGCACAGGGCATAGCCGCAGCTCGGCCGCTGCGGGGCAGCCCAGGACAAACGGACACGGACACAGACACGGACAGGGAGAGAGGGGGCGAGCGTTAGAGGCAGGCAGTGTGAGGTTCAGAGGACCCCCTAGTGGGGGCGGGGAGAGGGCGCTGTACAGAGACAGAGAGGAGAAACCACAGGGCAGGGACATGGACACACAGACACAGTGCGAGGGGGAGAGCGAGAGGGATCCCAGGGGAGAGACACGGAGAGAACGGAAAGGAGAAACTGAGGCAGAGAGACCAGGAGACAGAAGGAGCGCCCTGCCCCCTGCCCCGTGCCCCGGGCCCTTTGCGTGTGCAGCCACGCAGCACCCCCCCCCCGCAGACCCCTCCCTGGGGGAGCCTCCTGCTGTGCCACCAGACGGGGCGGGGCTCTATCTGAATCTATCTGGGTCTGTTCACCTGTGAGATGGGTGTGCTAGCGACACTCACCTCTCTGCACCTGGGCACCTGCTGGGGGCCCTCGGGAAGAGAGGGCTCTGCTGGTGAGGACAATGGCCGTACAAAGGGGCGGGCTGTCCCCAGGACATGAGTGCCCCGAGGAACAGGCGCCTGGCACTCAAAGTCCCTGCCAACCTGGCGCATGCACAGCCCTGGAGTCCCGAGACTGCTCTGCCCGGGGCTGTTCTGTGGCCCTGGGCACACAGGGGCCACCCCCTCGCCCCTCTGCTCCCGCGTCACAGGGCAGACTGCTGGCAGGACACAGGGTCACGGCCGCCTGCGGCTCAGGCCACCGTGATGCCCCGGACCTGCGAGGTGGCCAAGGTGGGCAGCTCAGAGGCGGCACAGGCCTTGTACCTCGTGCAAGGACAGAGCCGGGAGGGGACAGCGCCAAGGGGCAGCTGAGTTCCAGGAGGAGCCGGGACTCTACGGCCGCAAAGGCTTTGGGGGCGCAGATCCTTGGACCAAAGCGCTCGGGGGGGGGGGGACGCACATCTGACACGGGGCGGGGAGCGGGGACTGAGGCCCGGGGGGTCCTCCCAGCGCTGCCCGCCTGTCTCTGCCTCGCATTGCAACAGTGCGGACCGGGGCAGGGGCGGCCCTGGCGTGACTGGCAGCCGCTGGCTCTCCCAGCGGGACACCGTGGCCCTGCCTCTCGCCTCACTGCAGCCCCAGGGCAGGCGGCTTCTTTCCCAGGAACTTAAATTCCAAGGAACGCCCGAGTCTCCACGTGGCACCCTGGGACGGGGTGGGCGCGAGCAGCAGCTGGACACCCAGAGCCCCGAGGAAGTGGTCTCTTCGTTCCCGGCAGCGGGCGAGAGCGCTCCCTGGCCTGTCCCTGGAGCCCTGGCATCACAGGGCTCAGAGCTGCACGCCTGCCCTGCTCTGTGTCTATTCCGGATCCACCCATCCAGCCGGATTCAAACCACAGCTCCACATGGGCTGCCCCAGCTCAGCGGAGAGCACCCCCTTGCACCAGCCCAGTTTATTCTCTTCCTCCGGGGTTCGGTGAGCTGTCACCTCCTCCAGGAAGCCCTCCTTGACTGTTTCCTCACCCCTCTCCCCAACCTGTAGGGGCTCCTTGTCCTCTGTGCCTCCCTTGGTTGGTGCTTACGGAGGCAGGTGGTCCTCACCTCTGCCCTCACTCGGTCACGGGAACACCCACTCAACACGCGCTGGGTCTCCCCAGGAGACAGGCTCTGGGTGTTGAGAGTGGGGAGAGTCCCTTTGGGGGTGGGCTGAAAGCTGGGGACACAGGGGCTGGGGCCTGCCAGCAGTCCTGACGGCTGGGTGCCGAGCAGATGGACGGACCGATGGATGGAAGGGAGAAGAAACGGACTGGGTCATGTCTCCAGGACGCGGCTGACCGGGGAGGAGGGGGCCGTGCTGGTGAGCTCTCTAGGACTTGCAATCAGAGGCCCGGGGACCTGCCTGCTGAGCCCCGGGCCGCGAGGAGGGGCCGCCCGGACCCCATCCCCACCTCTGACGACACAGCAGAGGGAGCCGTGTCAGCAGTAGGTCCCCGTGCGGGGCTCCCAGCCCATCCAGGGACACCTTGCCTGGAGCAGCTCGGCTCAGAGCCCTGCCTCGCACAGCCGCAGGAAGGCACCCCGGCCAGAGCCAGCACTCCCGCTGGGTGTCCGGGGGCCCCAGCCACGGTGGGAAGGCCGCGGCACCGGGGAGAGGCTGCAGGGGCCATGGGAGCCTGGCGATGCGCAGGGCGCTGGGCAGAGAATGAGTCTTCCACGAACGCGGCCGCCACCGTGCCCGAGATAATAACGGGGGCTTTGGGCCCGGCACCGTGGCTTAACAGGCTAATCCTCCGCCTTGCGGCGCCGGCACACCGGGTTCTAGTCCCGGTTGGGGCGCCGGATTCTGTCCCGGTTGCCCCTCTTCCAGGCCAGCTCTCTGCTATGGCCTGGGAAGGCAGTGGAGGATGACCCAAGTGCTTGGGCCCTGCACCCGCATGGGAGACCAGGAGAAGCACCTGGCTCCTGGCTTCGGATCAGCGCGGTGCACCGGCCACAGCGGCCATTGGAGGGTGAACCAATGGCAAAAAGGAAGACCTTTCTGTCTGTCTGTCTCTCTCTCTCACTATCCACTCTGCCTGTCAAAAAAAAAAAAAATCTCTAAAAAAAATAAATAAATAAATACCGGGGGCTTTGGGCCCTGCAGCCCGACCAGCGCCTCCGGCTGTGGCTTCTTAATCAGCCTTGGGGGGCGCCCCACCGAGAGCCCCCACCCTCAAGAAACTCGGTGCCCAGGCGATGGGCGTGGAGGAGCCAGGATCCTGGGTCAGGCAGCGGATGGGGCTCAAGGCTCCCCTTGCCACAAGCCCTCCCTCCCCGCTGGAGGATGTGGCCAGCCTGGGGTCAGGGGCTGCCTCTGAAAACGGGCTCATGCCAGGAGCCCCCAGTGTGCCTGGGGAGACAGCAGCTGGCTCCAGAGGTGGCCGCAGGGGGCATATGGGGGCAGGGCTCGGGTGCACGGGCTCATGGCCAAGTGCTCTGCAGAGCATCCTGCCCGCCCGGCCTCAGCTCTGCTCTCTGCAAACATGGGGAGACGCAGGCGGGGGGCGGCCCCAGGTGGGGGCAGGCGGGGGCGGCCCCAGGCGGGGGCTGCTCTTCGGGACCAAGCTCTCCCCAGAGTTCGGCGGGAGGGAGGGGCCCAGACCCCGTTCCAGGCCAGATCCCAGCTGCTCCTCCTCCCAGGGCCCCCAGGAGCCCACGGCTCTCACTGCTGCTCGGAGCTCTGAGCCGAGGGGCCGGTGCTCTGCTCACGGGGGTCGGGGGCTCCCTACGACCTAGGAGAGGCTGCTCTGGGTCCTGCGCAAAGCCCCCCTTGCTCCTGCACAGGCCCTGTCCAGGGGACCTCTTCCTGAAACCAGGGCCGGGGGAGGGGCTGCTGGGATCAAGGGGGCAGAAGGCGTGGGTGGTTTCCACGTAAGGGTCTCGGCTGCTCCCTGCCCCGGGCTCCTGGCTTCCCAGGTGGCCTAAACCCAGCTCTGTCCACCCCCAACCAGAGTCCTCCCAAGTGCCTCAATCCCACCAGCTGCCCCCTCCTCCCCAGGCTCCCCACGGTCACCTGGCCCTGTCCCCAGCAGCTGCTCTGGCCAAGGGCCTACCACGTGCCCCTAAACCACAGGGACCACCTGCCCACTGGCCTGCGTCACGCCCACCACGGTTGGTGACACACCTGACCTGTCGGCCCCCCTGCCTGAGGCCCAGGCCACGCCCCCTGCTGCACCTGCTCCAGCAGGTGGGGGCTCCATAAATAGCCCTCCAGTGAAGCGACCGCAGTAGGGATTCAGGTTAGACAACAGGAAAATCTTCCCGACAAGCATTTTGGCCCGCCTTCCTGGAATGTTTTTAGAAGTTTTGAAAATATCAAGAGAGCCCCTCGGGATGGGTAGGAGGTCGCCCTCCCCACGCGGCGGCCTGGGGACGGACTGCTGGGACACGGGAGGTGACTCGCTGGCCTCCGCTCCAGCCTGCAAGAATCAGGTCTATTTGTGGGTCCTTTCATCTGAGTAACTCCACACTCCTGCAAAACAGCCGCCGTCTCTGCCCGCCCCTCCCTGCCCCACGGGAGTGACAGCCCCTGCGTCGGTCAGGGGGAGAGAGGACGCGCTAATGAAGTCGCAGTCCACAGCTTGTCCAAGGTCACCCAGCAAACGAGGAGCTCAGGGTGCCTGGGGCTGGGTCAAAGCAGGACCCTGGCGTCCCCAGAAATGGCCACACGGGGACACGAGCCCCTCCCTGCAGGGGGAACGGAGCACCGGAGCTTTGTCCTTGGCGACGACAGAATTCGGCTAAGCCAGCGGAGCCAGGAGACGACAACCCTCACCGGCTGCCAGGGAGACCCAGGCCCTGGCTCCGCCTCTCTCAGCCCCTGCCAACCACCCTCGTGAAGTGAGGACCAAGTGGGCATCGCTGTCCCCACTGCACGGATGGCCAAGCCCGGGCCCAGAGAGCAGGAGGGGACTTGGCCACAGTCACACAGCAGGTCCACGGCCAAGCTGGGAGCGGGGAGAGAAGCCTGGGGGGCGGACTGTCTGCCCTGGACGGCAGGTGCAGGCAAGGTCTTCCTCTTGTCCGAAGCTTCCCACCGGCCTGGAACGGGCAGGGGGATCGCCCATTGTGGGGGCGGAGGGGGAGCCACGGGACAGCCAGCCCAGAGCTCCGGCTTCCCAGCAGCTTCCCCGGCGGCCTCCTCCCCTTTAGACAGCGGCGCCCGCACACAGCTCAGCTCAGCGAACACGGCTCGTTCTCAACGCTGCTGCCTGGATGGAAAGCAGCCCAAGCCTACAGAGAGACCGGAGACGGGGTGCGGGTGGGGGGCAGGAGGAGCACACGTCCACAGGGGCTCCCCAGAGAGGACAGCCTCGGGCTAAGGGGCAGAAGGCACTGAGCGGCACGGGCTAGAAACGCGGCCAGGACTTAGAGACACAGCCACCGGGCACCAGAGGGCTTCCTGGAGGAGGTGCGGCATGTGAGCCAGTCTGAAGTATACAGAGTGACTCTGAGTGAGGACTGGGGTACGTGCTGGGGGTTTGAGGATGGGTGCTCCGGGGTGGGCGGCCATAGCCCTCAGGACTGGCCTGAGTGGAGCTAGCAGAAGGGGAACAGGCCAGGCTGGGGATGGCTCAGCAGAGCAAGTCCAGCCGCGAGGGAGGGCCGCTCGCTGTGGGCGGAATTCCAGATCTCAGCAGCAGGGGCCTTTGCTTGGGGGTCACCCACCTGGGGGAGGCAGTGGAAGAGACGAGGCATTGTGTCAGAGTTGACACACGCACACACACACGTGTGCTCACACACACACTAACGTGCTGTGTGGCGCGGACCTGTTCCTCAGCCTCTCTGATCCCCAGCCTTTGCAGTGGGAGCACACACCCCTGACCAGCCCCCGGCCTGCTCGGGGAGGTGCCACTTCGTAAGGCAAACAAACACACAGGGGCTTTGCAAACAGAGAGGGCTGGGCCCCCGGGGGCCACGCGGTGCCACTCTGGAGAGAACAGGCAGGCACAGGCGGCAGCTCCTGAGATCCTGAGATCGAGGGGCCGCCCCCCCGCCCCCCCCCGCCCCCCCGCCGCTGCAAACACAAACTGTTCCTCCCCAATGACATCTGTCTGGGAGAAATTTGAAATTTAAAACGGGCAGCCCCATTATTTCCTGTCCTCGCCTGCCTGGTCGGTCCCTTGGCAGCCCAGCCCGGGGCAGCCCCGCGGCTGCCCCTTGCCTCTGCTCCCCTCGCTGGCCAGCCGGGGGCGCTGCCCTTGTCCCCCTCCAGCGCACAGCCCTGGGCGCCCTCCGAGGCCCCCTTGCAGGACCCCTGCCAAGACAGCAGGAAGGAGCCAGTCCTGGAGCTCACGGACCAGGGTTCGAATCCCCACGGAGCTGCGCTGCCGCAGGTCGGAGCTGGCCCTCTCTGAGGTCTGGGTTCCGAGGGACAAAGCCGGACGGCCGGTTACAGCGGCCAGGCTCTTCCAGGAGATGCACACGATCAATCTGCTGCTGCCGGCGAAGCCCTGGCTGCAGGGACAGCGTGCCTGCGAGATCCCCGGGGTTCAAGTCCGACTCTGGAAGCTCCCGCCGATGCGCCAGGTGCCCAGCACCGGGCGCGGGCAGAGCCGGGGGCTGCGTGGAAGGCTAAGCTGCCCATTGCAGAGGTGGGGAAACGGAGGCCCAGCAGGGGAGGTGATGTGTCGGTGGTCACACAGCCAATTACTGGTCCCCTCCTCCCTCTGCACGCGCCGGCACCGGGGCTCGGCCGCCAGCGCGCGGTGGGAGGCGGGGGGCCGCCCCATCCGAGCCCCGAGTTTGGGCCTCCGCTCAGAAGGAGGAGAGGACGGCGCGAGAGCCTCGCAGGGGTGCGCCCCAAACTCCAGCCCCCGCACTGGGTCCCCGCCCCGCCGGCCCCAGCGGGCGCCCCCCAGGTGCCCGAGCGCGCGTACCTGCGGCTTGTCGCGCGGCGGGGCCTCAAGTTGGGAAGCGCCGCCCGTGGTCTTCCACCGCTCCTTGACCATCTTCCCGCAGGACTGGCGGGGACGCCGGGCCGGGCGCGCCGCTGCCGAGCGCAAAGGCGGCGAGGTGGGCGCGGGCGTGCGCAGGGCGCGCGCTCTGCCCGCCCGGTCCCCCCTCGGTGCCGGGCGCCGGGGCGGCCGGGCGTGTGCGGGTGAGAGCGGGAGCGGGAGCCCGGAGCCGCCGGCCGCCCGCCCGCCCGTCGCTCGCGCTGCGCGCCGTCCCCGCTCCCGCGCCTCCCCTGCGCGCTCCTCTCCGCGCCCGCCCTCCTTCCCAGTCTCCGCGTCTTTTTGTCTCGGACTCTGCCTTTTCCTGCTGCCCTCCGCCTCCCCGCCGCACGCGCGCACACGCGCGCACACGCGCGCACAGCGGCGGACTTCGATGAGCAACTCCACCTCCCCAAAGGCCGAGAGAAACGAGGCGGAGCCGGCTCCCAGAGCCCTGGGGCGGGCCGGGGGGGCGGCGAACAGCCTGGGGGGCCCGGCCCTCGCAGGCTCCGGGCGGGGTCCGAGAACCCCGGGCGGGGCACAAACTTCCTCCCCGGCCCGACTCGCGCCAACTCACCGTGCGCGGGGGCGCGGCGCCGGGCGGGCCCCGGGAGCGCCCCCGCCGGGCCGTCTCCCTGGAGTGCCCCGCGCTCCCTCGGCTCCCTCTGGGCTCGGGGCGCTGGGTTTGTACGGAGAACTAGGCTGGGCAGGAGGTGGGGGCCGCGGGATGCACCCCCACACACACACACACGGGTCTCCGAGGTGTCGGTCGGGGTCCTGGGGCAAGTGCGCCCTGCCCGGGAGCCCGCAGCCGCCAGGGACCTACCAGCCCAGGCCACCCCGGCGGGCGTCCGCAGACAGGTGCCCGGGCGCCCCGGGGCGGGACGGGGATCCCGGCCACCGCGACAGCCGCGGGCGCTGCGGTGGCGAGGACCAGCCGCTCCGGCTCTGCCCGCGCTCGCGGCCGATCGCCCGCGCTCCCCAGGCGCGCCCCGCGCCGTCTCAGCGCCCGCCTCCGCCGCCTCCTCCTCCTCTGCCGCGAGAGGAGGGATGTAAGCCGGGAGGGGGCTTCCCAGTCGCCCCCTCCCACCGGCAGCACTTTTTAAAGCGTTTAATCCGCCCCGAGCAGCCTTCGGAGGTAATTGACAAAGTCCTTAATCTGCGCCGTTAACGAGCTGCTATTGTGGCTTCTGACCGGGAGGCGCCCCCGCCGCCGCCCCTCTGCGCGGCCGCCTGTCTCCAGCTCCCCGCCCCCCGCTTCTCCCCAAAGCTGTTTTCCGGCTCCCGGGGCGCCTGGGCCCGCCGTGCTGTGTTCCCCGGCGCCGTCTTCAGCTTCTCCCCCACCGGCTGCCTGTCTGTGCTCCATCTTCGACCCTGTCCCCGTGCCTCTCTGGTCAGGGGTGCCCTGTCCCCCGCCTGGCATGGGGACTGTCGCTCTGCCAGCTGTTGGTCCTTCCAGGTGGCTGCAGCCTCACCCCTGTAGCCTCACCCCAGCTGCCCAGGAGGCGGCTCTCCTGGGGGCTGGAACGGAGCCCCCTCCTGCTGGAGCTCTGGAGACCCGGGGTTCCAGTTCTGGCCCCTGGCTCTCTCCAAGTGGCACCTGTGCCCCTGACCCACTCTCCTGTCGATCAAGGGGATGGGCGGGTGACCTGGAGCCCTTCGGACTTGGGCAGAGGGAAGTGACAGCACACCTGGGACGAGCTACTGGGTCTCTCCAAGCCTGAGATTCCCTATGAACGCCACAGGGTACCAGCGCCCAGGTCAGGGGACTCGGGAGATCCTGAGATGTGGGGTAGGTCTCAGACCTCCCTGCGGCGGCGTTGGGCAGGTTCCCTGCGCTCTGCACGCCCACTTTCCCCCTTGAACAAGGACTGGCCCCTTGATGGGCAGTGTGAGGTCTGGGTGCCTGCAGGAAGCAGGCAGGTGGCAGCGACTGCAAGTCTGCACGGCCACCGATGGTCTGAAAGTGGCCCTGGGGAGGCCCAAGCTGAGAATCTGAGGGAGGAAGTCCCGTGGGTGTGCTCTGGGGTCTGGACAGGCGTCCCGAGATGGAGAGGCAGGAGCTGGCCCGGAGCGCCGGGACACGGCAGGAGAAGGCATTTGGGGGCTGCAGGAAGAGAAGCCGGGAGCAGGATCCTCCAGGGAGCCGGCAGGTGCACACGGGATGCCCCGACATCTGCTCCAGGCCTGCACTTGGGTGGTCGGACAGGTGAGCGGGAGCCACCTAGTGGCGCTGGAAGGTAGTGTTTGCGGTGAAGTGCCCATCTCCAGGGCGGGGCCTCTGCTCACCTCCCAGAAAGAATGTCAGGGAGCCCACCTGCTCCCTTGGGCCAGTGTCCCCAGAGAAGAGAGGACTGCTGTTTATTGGCCCCCGGTGGAGGGGGGAATGCAACGGAAATGGACCCCAGCGCTCTGGATCTCTGGGCAGCTGGCCCCACGGAGCTGACAGTCTCCCCCCAACTCTGGCCACTTTTGACAAGGGACAGCACACTGGCCAGGGGGGGCTCGGCCTTCCAGCCAGTCCAAGGCTGAGCATTCGGCTCATGTCAGGGACCCGGGACCCACAGGCTCATGAACTGGACGTGAGGCTGCCCGGGGCCCATGTCCATTCCTCTGTCCGGCGCGCCCATTCTGCAGGCTCCTCCATTTCCTGTCCGTGGACTGATGGAGACGACGGCCCACAGTCTGGCAGCTCCCATCTAGGCAGAGCAGGGTGGGAATCTGTCCCGTGCATCTGCCCTTGGCCGTGCCTACCCCAGCCGGTAGGAGAAGTGGCTGCTGGGGTCCCACAGGGCAGCTCCCCCAGCAGGGAGAGGGTGCGGGGCAGGGAGGGGGCAAGGGTGAGAGGCAGGGGACGCAGGGTGACAACTCTCGGGGCGGCCCCCGAGCCAGCTTGCTGCGCCCCTCGCACCTCCCAGCTACCCTCTGAGTGGGAACTGTCGCTACCCCGATTTTCCACACGAGGAAATGATCAGCGTGGTGTGACATCAGCCGTGCTACTGATACATGACAAGGTTCATACCGAATGTCCCTTCGGTAAACCGTGCTCACGTGTTGCCTAGCTTTCCTTAGCCATGCCGTCTCCCTGCCAAAGACCTGTGGATGTTCCTGATAATCCCACAGAAAATCTACAGACGAGGCCGCCGACGCTCAGAGAGGTTGATAACTTGACCGAGATGACACAGCCATCCAAGAGACCAGGATGGGAACCCTGGTTTGCACGCTGCAGGAACCCGTCTCCCCATCTCAAATGGCTGGGCACTCCGTGCTTTGCTGGCGCTGGCCAAATGTGGCGTGCCACTGTCCCTGGGGGCCTGGAGCGCTGGCCGGACAGCAGGTCGGGACCCCTGGGCCCCACCCCCACCCAGCTCCTGACCTGCACTGCCCCAGGGCAGCCAGCTCGCACCAGAAAGCTGTTTCAACTTCACTCTGACCGTCACATTTATCATTAAAAATAAATTTATCTTGGCTGCCCGTGGCACGGAAAGGCACTGTGCCGCGCGTCAATGGGCTTGTCACTCCTTGCAGTTAGGCGCGGGGGGCTGAACAACTGGATGGTCTCCAGCGCCAGCTCCTCACTCGCTGAGGCTGCAGCCAGAAATGTACAGTGGGCTGACATTTAATTTAGAATCCAGCATACCTTGACATAAACCCACAATACAAAGGCGGGGGCGGGGCGGGGGCTGCCGAGCCGGCAGGGTAGGGGGAGTCCGAGTGACAGGGTAGATTTCTTTCTTCCTTTTTAGTTTTTGTTTTGCTTTGTCAACACTGAGTGGTGATGACAGACTGGAGATGGCAATGGGCGGCGAGAATTAGCAGGGAGTGAGCGTGCGTGCGGGAGCCCGTGTGAGCCTTTGTCGGCTCGCTGTGCAGGGGCAGGGGGTCTGGGCCTCGGGTCCTCCAGGAGGCCGTGTGTGGCATCTGTCTGTGTGTCCATCACACGTAACCAGAAATACGTGCGAGGCCAAGCTGTCAGGGCTGTGGCCGTCAGGGGTGGGGGAAGGCACCTGCTTTTGGGGGGAAAACTGGTTTGTTATTCAGCAGAACATCCTGATGGGCCATTTGAGTGGGAAGGCGGATACACGAGGCCCGCAGGGTGGAGAGGGCAGGTGCAGAGAGAGCCGGGAGGCAGGGGCCACGCTCAGCCCGGCAGGTGGGGTCTGGGGAGAGGCTGGGCAGTGGGAGGAACAGCCTTGCCTTGAGAATGGATTTCAGGGCGCTGGGGAAAAGGCTGCCCCGGCTGGGTGCTTGGCCCGGCAGCTAAGAGACCCACATTCCGCTGGGTTCGAGACCCAGCTCCGCCTCCCGACTCCAGCTTCCCGCCTATGCAGACCCTGGGAGGCAGCCAGTGATGGCTCCAGTCATTGGATCCCTGCCACCCCTGTGGGAGACCTGGGCGGAGCTCCTGGCTCCTGGCTGCAGCCTGGCCCAGCCTCAGTGGCTGCTGCAGGCATCTGGGGAGTGAACCAGCAGGTCACAGCCTCCTGTCTGTCTATCTCTCTACCTCTCAAAAAGAAAAACAGCGGCCGGTGCTGTGGCGTAGCGGGTAAAACCGCTGCCTGCAGTGCCCACATCCCATATGGGCGCCAGTTCAAGTCCCGGCTGCTCCACTTCCGACCCAGCTCTCTGCTATGGCCTGGGAAAGCAGTAGAAGATGGCCCAAGTCCTTGGGCCCCTGCACCCACGTGGGAGACCTGGAAGAAGCTCCTGGCTCCTGGCTCCAGATTGGCGCAGCTCCGGCTGATGCAGCCAATTGGGGAGTGAATCGGTGGATGGAAGACCTCTCTCTCTCTCTCTCTCCCTCTCCTCTCCCTGTGTAATTCGACTTTCAAGTAAATAAATAAATCTTTAAATACAAAAGAGAAAAACAAACAGAAAACTCTGCCCTGTGTTCTTGATGCTTTGGAAAAGACAGCCAGGGAAAGCCTGAACCCGGGGTCCAGCCTCAGGAAGGGAGGGGCAGGCTTCTCTAGAGACCCGGAGAGAAATCTGACCACGAAGGAGATCCAGCCAGGAGACAAGCAGCGAGCTGGGACCCACGAGCCGGTGTCGCTTCCACCTGCTGTGGAGGCGTCGTGACATCTGCCTTTGCCCCGAGTGCTGAGCCGGTGCCAGGCGCCGGCCCCAACGATTATTTTTTGGTACTTTTTTTTTTTTTTAAGATTTATTTACTTATTTGAAAGAGTTACACAGAGAGAGAAGGAGAGACAGAGAGAGAAAGAGAGGTCTTCCGGCCGGCGCCGTGGCTCAATAGGCTAATCCTCCAACTTGCGGTGCCAGCACACCAGGTTCTAGTCCCGGTCGGGGCGTCAGATTCTGTCCCGGTTGCCCCTTTTCCAGGCCAGCTCTTTGCTGTGGCCAGGGAGTGCAGTGGAGGATGGCCCAAGTGCTTGGGCCCTGCATCCCATGGGAGACCAGGAGAAGCACCTGGCTCCTGCTTTCAGATCAGCGCAGTGCGTCGGCTGCAGCGGCCATTGGAGGGTGAACCAGCGGCAAAGGAAGACCTTTCTCTTGTCTCTCTCTCTCTCTCTCACTGTCCACTCTGCCTGTCAAAAAAAAGGAAGGAAAGAGAGGTCTTCCATCCGCTGGTTCACTCCCCAGTTGGCCACAATGGCCAGAGCTGTACTGATCTGAAGCCAGGAGCCAGGAGCTTCCTCTAGGTCTCCCACATGGGTACAGGGGCCCAAGGACTTGGACCATTTTTACTGCTTTCCCAGGCCATAGCAGAGAGTTGGGTCGGAAGTGGAGGAGCAGGGACTCGAACAGGTGCCCATAGGGGATGCGGGCACTGCAGGCAGCGGTTTTACCCGCTACACCACGGCGCTGGCCCCGGCCCCAACATTTCTTGAACTTCCCCACTGAAATCCTCACAGGAGCCCAAGGGGCAGGTGCTGTCATTTCTTTCCCTCATTTTGCAGGTGAATGTGGAGGACAAGCACCTTGTTCAAGGTCGCGCACGCATCACAAACATTGCTGCCTATGGTTGGGCTTTGAAGAGTGAGCCCAGAGCCCACCTTCTAACAAAACCCATGGCCGTGGGACCTGGGAAGCCCTGAGCAGCTAGCACTTGGGTTACAAATGTCTGTTGACAAATGAAAAGAGCCGGATGCGGAAAACAAAATTCTGGCTCAAAAGTTTGGATGGGACCGGCAGCCACATCCCAGCCTGCGGGGTGAACAGAAGAGCAGGATTTACTGACGTGAGTGCAGGCAACCGGCGGAGGGAGAATTGCCCCCCCAGCCTGGAGTCTCTTTCATACGGTGGGGATGGGGCTCGGGGCAGACCTAGAGGAGGCGGGGGAGTGGGGCTGCTGTGCACCTGCCGGTCTCCAGGGAGGTGTCATGGCGGCAGGTGTCTGATGGAGAGTGAGGCTGAACCGCACCGTGAGGAGGGCGTGTGCCGAGCCCTCAGCCCAGCTGAATCGGCGCGGGAGGGGGTGGGATTTGGGCCGTGGGCATCCTTGGCTCCCGGCTACCCCCACCTCCTCGGAAGGCCCTCGGATTTCTCCCAGCTCTTACCGTGGCAGCTGGTTTTCGCCTGAGCTTTGTGATTCTGGATTGCGAGCCCCGGCTTTGTTGATCCGTGGGAGTCGACGCGCTCTGGCCCGAGTCTGCCTTCCTCGGAGGCTGTGGTTTGGTTTTGCCGAGGCACCTGCGGATGCCCCCCAGCCGGCGGCGCTGCGCTGTGAGTCAGGCCCCAGCGTGCCTGTAGAAAAAACGCAGGTCCGAAATGCTCGCGGGAGCAGGCCTGTGGCTATTAGTGCGTGGGGAAGTTGTTCCCGGTCCTCTGCCTTTTCCATACACAGCAACTGTGTCATCCGCCCACTGGCTGGGGGTGTGGCCCTGGCTCCCCACCTGGCTAGAGTCCAAGGCCTGTGTCCTGGCCCATAAAAGCCCAGGGCACAGGTCCTGGGCTTGGGTGCCGAGGCTTCAGCCCACCTCCACCTCCAGGGATGTTTCCTGTTTCTGTTTCTGTTCCATCCCCTGTTGACTTCCCTCTTTTTGTGTGTGTGTGTGTGAGAGTTTAGCATTTAAAAGAATATTTGTCATTTCATACCCAAGTCTTGTAGGATTTCATATCTGAGTCTCTGTTGTGGGTATATCCAGTCACCAAATTGTTGAAAGCAAAGTCCCTTCTTCTCCCTTGCCAACTTTGCGTGTTTTCAAACTTTGCAAACAAAATCAGATTTGCATATTCTGAAGTGCAAAGATCTTACGGGTACAGTTTGGGGAGTTTTGACCACCACATCAATCAACTTACAGAACATTTCCACCGTTCTAGAATGTTCCCTCACGCCCCTTCCCAGTCACCCTCCCCTACAGAATTAACCACTGTTCTGACTCCTTCTTTCCTCCCTTTCCTTCTGTCAATCTATTTATTTGAAAGGGAGAGTGACAGGGAGGGAGAGACAGACAGACAGACAGACAGATCTTCCATCCACTGATTCACTCCCCACATGGCCACACTAGCCAGGGCTGGGCCAGGCTGAGCTGAACTCCATCCTGGTCTCCAAGCACTCAGGCCACCTCCCACTGCTCTCCAGGGAGCATTAGCAGGGCGCTGGGTTGGAGTGGAGCAGCAGGGACCCCTACTGGTGCTCATACGGGATGCTGGCTCGCAGGCGGCGGCCTGACCCACCGGGCCCCAACGCTGGCTCTGTTTCTGCGTTCTCCTAGACGTGGTGTAGATGGAACCCACGAGTGTATTCTTTCGAGCTAACGCTGTTCTCCCCACAGTGAGCTCATGCACACGGTGGGCTTCCTGGTCCCTCACCCCCTTTTGTGTCCCGGTACTCGGCCTTGGGGCTGGGCCACAATTTAAAGTTTTCTGTTCGGGGACACGGGAGTGTTTCCATTCAAGATGTCAAGAACAGTGTCTTCCCACAGACGTGAGCTGAGCACCTACGATTGTATGCTAAGAAAATAAAGCAGGGTGCTGGTGTAGAGTGTGGCCGGGGAGGCAGGTGGCTGGGGAGGTGGGATGGATTTGAAGGACAAGACCGAGCCCACCGTGGGAGGCCCACCAGGCACAGGGAAGCCCGGGGGAGAGTCCGTCTGGCCGCTGTGTTGGGGCTGCGCTCTGTGGGCGTCTGGGGGTGGAGGAGGCTGCAGCTGCCCTGGGGGAGGCGGAGGTGGAACCAGAGAGGAGCGGCCGGCTGGGGGACGTGCTGGGAGACGGAAAGGGCGGCCGGGCGGAGGGGGCAGAGGTGGGGAGCGAAGTGAAGAGGAAGCAGAAGGCCGGGGCCCGGGGCTGGGGCCTGAGACCCACAGGTAGGTGGTGACAACGGCAGGTAAGGACCAGGCGTGGGGGCGGGGCCGCCCCAGGGGTTCTGTCCCAGCGGAGTTGTCAGAGCTGGGCTTCCGGGAGAAGCAGGGAGTGGGCGTGGACTATGCCAGGCTGGAGTCAGCGCAGGTGGTGGGCTCTGGGGTGGATGGGATCCTTGTTCCCCCCTCCCTGTTGGAGACCCCACACATCCAAGCCCTTTACTTGGGGGTGGGGGGCATCCGGGGTGCACTTGGCCGTGTGACTCTGGCCCATTGAATGCGGCAGAAGCCAAGCGGTGTTCTGAGCACAGACCTGAGGAGGCCCCACCTGCACTGCTCGCTCGGCCCTGGGAGGCCACTGGACCCAGGAAGTTGAGATAAGAGCGTCACGGCCTGGTCCCAGCAGAGCCACAAGCCAGAGGAGTGGGTATTTGTCACCTGTGCTGAGTGTTGGCTTGGGATGCCACAGCGGCGGCGCAGTCCTGCTGACCAGGGCACAAGCAGAGGCAGGAGCGCCCAGGCCTCCAGGGACAGCAGGGAGGGGCAGAGTGCCCAGGCCTCCAGGGACAGCAGGGAGGGGCAGAGCGCCCAGGCCTCCAGGGACAGCAGGGAGGGGCAGAGCGCCCAGGCCTCCTGGGGCAGTGGGGGGGGGGGGGTGGAGCCAGGAGTGCCCAGGCCTCCAGGGACAGCGGGGAGGGCGGAGCCAGGAGCGCCCAGGCCTCCAGGGACAGCGGGGAGGGCGGAGCCAGGAGCGCCCAGGCCTCCAGGGACAGCGGGGAGGGGCGGAGCCAGGAGCGCCCAGGCCTCCAGGGACAGCGGGGAGGGGCGGAGCCAGGAGCGCCCAGGCCTCCAGGGACAGCGGGGAGGGGCGGAGCCAGGAGCGCCCAGGCCTCCAGGGACAGCAGGGAGGGGCGGAGCCAGGAGCACCCAGGCCTCCAGGGACAGCAGGGAGGGGCGGAGCCAGGAGTGCCCAGGCCTCCAGGGACAGCAGGGAGGGGCGGAGCCAGGAGCGCCCAGGCCTCCAGGGACAGCAGGGAGGGGTGGAGCCAGGAGTGCCCAGGCCTCTAGGGACAGTAGGGAGGGGCGGAGCACCCAGGCCTCCTGGGGCAGTGGGGAGGGGCGGAGCCAGGAGTGCCCAGGCCTCCAGGGACAGCAGGGAGGGGCGGAGCCAGGAGTGCCCAGGCCTCCAGGGACAGCAGGGAGGGGTGGAGCCAGGAGCGCCCAGGCCTCCTGGGGCAGTGGGGAGGGCGGAGGCCAGGAGCACCCGGCTGCAGTCTGCTAACAGCTGAGCTGTTCCAGATTTCGGAAGTTTTCCCCAATTATAAAAACCACCTGGTGTTGCCGGGCCCAGAACAGTAGTGGCTCCCACCCTGGGGTGCTTCTTCTCGCCGGTTTTTCCCGTCACGGCCAGGAACCGTGGGTGAGGGTGGGGGACAGGTGAATCCTTGGGAATTTGCTTGTCTCTATCGTCTGTTTCCCAGGCAACGCGCTGGGAAGGGGTCCTGGAAGTGTCTGTGGGAGGCACCTGGGGATGGGAGGCACTGGGTACCGTGTACCTGTGCAGTGCACTGTCAGATTGCTATCTGCGTGGCACTCAGCCTTCCAGAACAGTCCAACACCTGCAGTCCAATGACAGCCCTTGGCTAATGACAGACGGAAGTTGAGAGAGTTGGAGGACGCACACCCAGCTGTTTCACACCCTTTGTGGGTGGGGGGCCTACGCTGTTTCCAAGAACCCCCCCAAGGGTGCTGCAGGTGCCCAGAGCTGCCCTCCCTCCCCCGTGCCCTCCCCCACTCCTGGGCCACCTCCACGTCAGCCACTCGCGTTCACATCCCTGAGCTGGGCCTGGAGGCTTATGCCACCTCCTGCTCCTTCTCACAGCCCATCAGCAGACTCCCATCCCTGGTGCTTGGTGGCTTTGTTTGTTTGTTTAAGATGCAGTATTTGAAAGGCAGAGTTACAGAGAGGGAGAAAGAGGATCCTTCGTCCTCCGGTTCACTCTCCAGACGGCTGCAATGGCTGGGGCTGATCCATGAGCCTGGAACTCCATCCGGGTCTCCCACGTGGGTGCAGGGGCCGGAGCACTTGAGCCCTCTTCCCCTGATTTTCCATGCACGTTAGCAGGGAGCTGGGTTGGAAAGCGGGGCAGTGGGGACCGGAAGCAGCGCTCACGTGGGACGCTGGCCTTGCAGGCGGCAGCTTGCCTGCTACACGAAGCCTGCCCACGTCCGTGCTTTGTAGCACCTACTGATCAGTGGACGAGTGGCAAGGAAGCGAGCCTGCGGCCTGCCCCCCGCCCTCCCCAGATTTCTGGCAGGTGCTATGTTCACCAGACGGGGCACCTACGACACACACCTTTGCGTCGTCACTCGACCGTGGGGATGTCCCCAAGTCCTTAAACAAATCAGATACTTGGGGGGAGACAGCTGAGATGGCCGTCCCCCACATCAGAGCGCCTGAGCCCCACTCCCGGCTCTGGTCCTGACTCCAGCTTCCTGCGGATGCTGCTAGGGGGCAGCAGAGGGGCCCCGATAGCTGGGTTCCTGCCGCCCACACTGGAGGCCTGGACTGTGCTCCCTACTCCTGGCCCTGGCCCAGCCTTTAGGGGCATTTAGGGAGCGAATCAGCACAGGAGAGCTCTGTCTGTTTTCTCTCAAATAACAAAAAAGTTGACTTTTTTTTAATGGACTGGCATTGTGGCGTCGTGGGTAAAGCCACAGCCTGTGACCCCTGGCATCCCATATGAGTGCCAGCTGGACCCCGGTTGCTCCACTTCCGATCCAGCTCTCTGCTATGGCCTGGGAAAGCAGCAGAAGATGGCCCGAGTGCTTGAGCCCCTGACCCACGTAGGAGACCCAGAAGTTCCTGGCTCCTGGTTTTGGTCAGGCCCAGCACTGGCCAATTGTAGCCATCTGAGGAGTGAACCAGCAGATGGAAGGTCTCTCTGTCTCTCCCTCTCTCTCTTTCTCTCCTCTCCTTTCTATGTTACTCTGATTTTCAAATAAATAAATAAATAAATCTTTTTTTAAAAAAATAGAGAAACATCTTGAAGCACTAATACCCCTTTTCAACACGAGCCTATGTAATACAAGTGACAGAACCCGACAGTGTCTTCAGCAGGAGCTGGGCCGGGCTGCTGACCCGTCCAGTCCCTGCCGTGGTCCACAGCTCGGTCCCAGCGCTGGCCCAGGTTACAGGTGGGGAAACTGAGGGATGGAGCTACGTCTTTTTTTTTTTTTAAGACTTATTTATTTATTTGAAAGTCAGAGTTACACAGAGAGGAGAGGCAGAGAGAGAGAGGTCTTCCATTCGCTGGTTCACTCCCCAGATGACCGCAATGGCTGGAGCTGGGCTAATCTGAAGCCAGGAGCCAGGTGTTTCTTTCCAGTTTCCCATGTGGGTGCAGGGGCCCAAGCACCTGGGCCATCTTCCACTGCTTTCCCAGGCCACAGCAGAGAGCTGGATCGGAAGTGGAGCAGCCGGGACTCGAACCTGCCCCCTGGAGCTCCATCTGACTGCAGAGCTCCAGGGAGGGACACGGTGGTTATAAGCCTCCCTACTCTTGGATGTCTACTTCTCGTGTCTGGTTGCTGATGCACAGCGAGCAGCCTCACCCGGGTTCTGTTGGCCTCGCTAATTATTTCCTTAGAGTGGATTCCCAGAGAATTACGGGGTCGCAGGGCAGGACTGCCTTGCCCGGCTCCAGCCTTGCCACGATTCTCCCGCCTCCTTTCCCACACTGTCTGCAGCCCAGTGTCCATGGGAAGCAGGCGGCCTTGGCTCCCTCCGCCCTGCCCCCGCCTGCCCGTCTCTGCACCCAGTGTGTGGGAGGAGAGGTCACAGCAGCTCCTGTCCAGTCCCGAGTCCTGGCAGAGGGGGTCTGCTCCTGGACTGAGGCTGCGGGGCTGGGGGTTCTTCCTGGAGGGGTCTTGGTGGCTCCTGGCACCCAGAAGGACCTTGTTCGGGATGAATGAATGAGACTCCTGGCCTTCCCGTTGCAGAGTAGCCCCCTGGGTGCACAAGGCGGCCCCCCAAGCTGAGAGGAGAGCTCCCGGCTCTTGGAGCAGGAGAGGTGGACGCAGCCCCCGAGCCCTCTGTTGGGGACCGGTGCTCCAGCCAGGGCTCCTCTGCTGCCGCCGGGCCCCTGCCAGGAACGGCTCCCAGATCGGGTTTGCTGCACGGAACCCACGGGAGCATAGAGACAAAGGGGACGATTGCGACCGACGCCACGCCCCAAACCTAGCCAGTGAAACAGCAAATGCTTATTACGTCCGTTCTGCTCCATGGATGCCTCTCTAGGGTGGCTTGAGCATCCGAACAACTCGGCAGCTCCTGCCCCCCCGTGGGAGCGACCCCGAAGACAGCCAGCTGGGATCTCTTTGTTCAAAGGCAGAGTGAGCCAAACAGAAGAGAGAAAGACAGAGACAGAGAGAGAGCTTCCATCCGCTGGTCCACACCCCAAGTGGTTGAGACAACCGGGCCTGGGCCAGGTCGAAAGCAGGAGCCAGGAACTCCACGCGGGCGACAGGGGCCCAAGCACGTGGGCCAGCTTCCGTTGCTTTTCCAGGTGCGTTAGCAGGGAGCTGGATCGCAAGTGGAGCTGCTGAGACCCAAGCCATGCTCTGACATGGGACACCGGCACCCTGCACAATGGTTGAACCCGCTGCACCTGTTGGTCAGAATCGAGCCCAGATTCCAGGGCGGGGACCAAGACGCCCTAGCGAGAGTGGGTGTGGAGAGGACTCAAGGAGCGGCGAGGGACAAGCACAGAGCCTGGGGCTGGGCACCAGCAGGCGTCCATCAGTGGTGAGTGCTGTCGTTTTATTACAGGGACCCAGCACCCAGTCTCCCCCAGCAGCTGCCCACCTCCCGCTCTCTCGTTCAGCCCTGGCTCTCCGGCAGCCAGAGGGTCCCCACTGTCAACAGGATGGAACCCAAACCCCTCTGCTCGGCAGGCAAAGCCCTTCAGGGCCTGGCCTCCCACCAGACCCGTGCTGTGCAAAGCATACCTGTTGCTGTGCACCTGCTACTTGCCATGTCTCCCGTCCCTACCCAGGCTCTTACCCACAAGGCCTCCTCCCCAGGAGCCCTGCAGCCCCCCATGCCTCAGTGCCTTCCTCCATGTCTGGGTTCTTGCTGCAGCTGCCATGACCTGGGCCTGGTTCGCTATGCCCTTGCTCGCCCCTGGCCTCCTGCCCAAGGCTTCAACTCCTCTCATCCCCTGCTCCAAGAGGCTACTGTACTACTGCTATGATTTGGGGGGTTTTCAGAGATTCAGGGAGGGAGAGAGAGAGAGAGAGCGTGCGCGCACTTCCATCCATTGGCTCACTCCCCAGATGCCCTCAACAGTGAGGCCGGACCCCGGCGTGGGCAAAAACTCAATCATTTGTGCCATCACCACTAAGTGACGCCCTAAGTCCGCCCTAGCAGGAGGCTGGAGTCAGAACCTGGAGCCAGGAACCAAACCCAGGCTCTCCGACGTGGGACGCAGGCATCTTAACCATCAGGCCGAATGCCACTGCGCTGGCCTACTGTGTTTGAACCCGGGGATAAGCGGAGACGAGAGCCCAGCCTGTCCCCAGGCCACTGGCTGCTGTGCCCCTGAAGGAGCAGGCTTATTGCGGGCACTCCTGTGGCGCGGAGCTCTCAGTGGGTGCCCAGGAAGCCCCTGGGAGGGACACAGCCTCCCTTCCTCCCCATCCGCGGGCTGCAGGAGGGCCCGGATTTCGCTCGGGGGCACCACCTTCCCATGACAGTCTCCAGGCACAGGGCTCAGAGCACCTGCTCTGGACCCCTGCCCTGTGGTTCCCGTCTCCTCCCACAGCCCTGCACGGAGCTGCCCTGGGCAGGGCCCAGCTCCCACTGGCCTGTCCATCCAGACATAACACTACAGAGTCCCAGCTCCTGGCTCTCCCCTTGGGGGCTCACCACACCCCCTTGTCGAGTGTAAGGGTGTTGGGAGCCCCCGGGGATGCACCCTTAAGCCCAGTCCCCCTGCGAGTCCCCGCTGGCCCTCGTAAGTCACCCCCTGCACACCGCCATGCCCTGAGCAGCTGTCTGAGGCTGGAGAGGGACAGGAGTGTGGGCCCCAACAGCTGAGGACTGCGATGCCCCAGCCCGCAGCACCAGCTCGGTTCCGCCCCAAGCCCCAAATCCGAGCCTCAGCTCAGAGCAGACAGCCGTGCTAATCCTGTCCCGGGCTGGTGGCTGTGCCCGCTGGGGAGGGGGCAGAGAGCCACCCCGAAAGCTGGTTAGGAGTCCCCATTCGCTGCGGCTGGCACAGTGGTGCCACGGGGACATTCCGCAGCCAGCCCCAGCGCTGCGAAGGCGCTCACGGGAGGGGTGGGGTGAGGAGGGAGACCGGCCCAGCCGTCTTGGTAATTGTCCGAAGGTGCTGGCCTCACACACACACACACACACACACAAACACACACACACGACCACCCGCCTGCCTCTGCGGCTCGGCAGGACTTCCCCTGCTGGGACGGCACTAGCTAATGTTCTTTCAACATAACTCTATTTAAATTCACAGTTCCATCATCCCCAGAGGAGCCGGCGCGAGCTGAGCTGCGTGGTATAAGCCGGGAAAGGATTAGATGGGGTGGGTGTTATTTTTCCCTTTTATTTCCCCTTCCTGATGGAGATGGGCTGCCTAGCATCCTGCAGCACCAGGACCCAGAGAGCTGTTAGAGGCCTTCCAGCCCAACCCTCCCCGGGGCCCAGATGGGAAACTGAGGCCCACGGGGGCCCCCGCACATGTCCGGCGGGTGTCAAGGAAAGGCCTGCGGGGGCCGGGGACACCGGGGTCTCTGGGGTCTGGAGCCTGAGCCTTTGCACACCGCCCTCCTCCCCCGCAGCGCTGGTTGGCAGGTGCAGTGACTCTCCTCCCCGCCAATGCCCAGCCCTTCCCTGCTGTGCTGCGAGCCCCGTCATGAGTCACCTTCCCCAGAGCACAGCTGGGCCTCATTTCCTCTGGAGGAGGCCCCCAGGGGCTGGCAAAGGCCACGGCCTCTCGGAGGAGAGGGGGCCGTCGGCTGTGGGCCCCGGGAACTGGACCAGAGCCAGTGGCCAGGAGCATGGCTCCCTGGGGAGCCCGAGGCTGGGACTGCAGCCTGGGTCTTGGCCAGAGAATTGCAGCCGTGTGCAGCGGGCAGGTGGGGGTGATGGGCCACGGTCCAGGCTGGCCGATGGAGACCCCCACAGGGAGGGGGTACCTGCTGCGGGCAGTGGACGGCGGCAGAGCAGGAGCGGAAGTCGGCGCATTTGGAATGAAACTCCTCAGCTTTCGAGTGCCAGAAATGTTCCAAGAAGCATCTGGGTTTGTTTTTCTCGATTTCCCTCATTATCCACGGCTTGGGTGCTGGGGCGGGGCTGCAGCCCGGGCGGAATCCCCCTGCCCAGAGGCCTGGCCGCCACGTTGACGGCGGGGTCCGAGTGGGGGTCACTTTCTCCTCTGGGCAGCTGGGCTGGTCTGCAGCTCAGCCCCCGACTCCGAGGGTCCGGTCCCCGCCGGCACGGAGGGCAGAGCTGTGGTTGCTCCAAGGGGCTCGGGGAAGGGTGAGCAGCCTCCTCTCCTCCCAGACAGGGGCCTCCTTCCCCAACACCACGGGACTGCCTGGCCGTGGCTCAGAGAGGTTGAGGGGTCACGGTCAGGGAGGGTCTTCATCACCACGGTGCCACCCCTCTTCGCGATGCCCACTGCCACCAGCCTGCAGCACCACGGCCCCAGGCAGGTGGACGAGGACCAGGCTGGAAGTCGGGCACCCCAGACTCTCTGCCCAGGGCCCCTCACCTGCACTTGGTGACCTCTGTCACATCATGTCCCCTCTCTGCGTCTCAGGACCCCAAAGTAGAGAAGGGCCCTGAGGCCACTTCGCAAAGGTGAGGTGTCTCGGATGCTGGTGCTGACGGGCGGGGCAGGGGCGTGGGGTGGCCTGGGGGTCACCTCTGGGAGACTGGGGGGTGCCAGGCTCCTCATCACCAATGCCAACTGAAGTGGCCACTTGGCAGCCCTGCATCAGTGCCCAGAGGGGTTAACACAGTGCTGGCTGGGCGGGCGGCGTGGGTCCAGCCCCAGCCTGGTTGCTCACTAACTGACCCCAGGCACCTGGCTTCACCTTTCTGAGCTAGGGGGACAGTGACAGAGCCGGAAAGCAGGCCTCCTTGGGAGGCCATGAGCTGCAGCAAGATGAGGCCGTATCCCAGGGCCTGAGTGGTGCCGGGAGTTAAAACTCCCGGCCCAGCTCCCAAAGCCACCCGGCTCAGGCCCACCCTGTGGGGCCTGATTACGAAGCAGGTGCCTATTTTTGGCTCAGATTTGCGGCTGGCAGCCCCACCTGCCAATCTGCCCTCCCTACCTTCCCCATAAATTAGCAACGTCAGAGCCCAGAGGGCTCACAAAGGAGCTGGATAGAAAAAGCCGGCTAATGCCACCCCCAGGGCTCCAGGCAGCCAGGCAGGGGCCACCTGCTGGGACCCAAGGGGGGGGGTCTGGAGCCCCCCCACTCAGTCTTGCCCCAGAGCCTGGGCCCCCTGCCCCTTGAGCTCGGCAGGGGGCAGTGGGGGGGGGGGCTGGGGAGGGACACTGGTTCCAGGAGCAATGACAGTGCATGGGAGGGGAAGTGGGGCTTGGCTGTGTCCATTTTGGGGGGTTCTGGGGAGAGGACCATCAGGTTCCGAACAACAGACCTATGTGGCCAGAGTGGCCCACGAGCGGCTCACCTGTTAGCTTAGGTGCCCGGAAAGCAGAGTCCGTCCTTAGCCCAAGCTCAAGAGGAAGGGGTCTGAGAGAGAGGCCAGGGACCTTCAGCTTTGCCATCCTGCCGGGGGCCCAGCCAGGTCCTTCCAGGAGCAGGGGCTCCGAGACCAGGGGAGGAAGAGCGAGCTGTGGCAGCCACAGTGACCCTGCCCCCAGCAGAGTTCCCAGGCCCAGCATCCTGGGTGCCTTCGCTGGAGAAAGGGCAGTGGGGGCCCTCGGACCCCTCTCTGCAGAAGCCAGCGCTTGGGACCTGGCCCTGGACGCTTCTTCCAGCCCCCAGGACCCGTGGGAAGGCCCGGGGGAAGGTGGCTGAGGCTGGTGTGCCCAGGGCTGGATCCTGGGGCTGTCACCACCCGCAGAGGCGGGAAGGGACTCTCAGCTCTGAGAACCTCCAGCCACAGTCTGGGGCTCCGACATCGTGAGCACCCCAGGATGTGTGCGAGCTTGATTTTTTTTTTTTTTTTTTTTTTTTGAGAGAGAGATAACAAATGGCAAAGGAATTTGGAAACGCTTCCTTGTCTTATCTCCGGAGGGTGGGTGGGCGGCGTCTGGCAGGGGGCTGGGGAGTAGTCCAGGCTGCTGGGACACCTGCTGCTTCCTGGGCTGAGGCCAGGACGTGACACACTGCGCCCCTCCCCCGCCCACGGCGGGGTACCCCTAGCCTGGGGCGTGACCATGGATAAGGGGGCACGCACCACACCGCTGTCCCCATTGGTCAGAGGAGCTCTCACGACCAAGCCCCTCTGATGTCAGGGCCATTCTGGGTTGGGAGTGGTTAGGGAAGGGGGGGGTGGAGCCTGCTGGCCCCTCAGCTTTGAGTCTCTGGGCACATCCCTCACCCCAGACCCTCGGAGAAGCCCAGCTCCACACTGGAGACCCTGTGAGTCCCAGTGGGCGGGGCTCTTGCTGCCAGCAGGGGAAGAGGGTGTGGCTGCTCCAGGAGGGATCCCTGGGGCTGGGCTTTGGGTTCTTTGCAGAGGGAGCCCGGAAGCCACCAGCAGGGCTGGAGGTGACCAGGGACATGGGCAGCTCCCTTGGCTGGGGACAGCTGAGGGGCAGCTGGGACTGGCACAGGTGTCGTCTCCATGACCAGGCTTTGGGCACGTCCAAAGCCCCACACAGGGCACACTGGACTAGGAGGCCCGAGGGTAGTCAGGGGGCTGGGGAGAGGCAGGTGCATGGCCTGGCTGTAGGCACAGGTGTGTGTCACCTGTACACAGTAGGTGACTACAGTGAGCCATCCGGGGCCTGCAGAGCTTCCTCTGTGGGTGGCCCCTGGAGTGAGGAACCCCGGGGGAGACCCGGAAATACCTAGGGTGCCTGTGAGAATAGACAGTGGCCCCCCAAGATGACACGGCTGGGAGGAGCAGCCAGACGCGCCCCGTGTGGCTAATGTGACATTGTCAGCGCTCTCAGCTGGCAGGCCTGGGCCACTGGGACTCAGTGACAGCCCTTCCAAGTCGCCGGGATTCTAAGAATTTATGGGCTCTGGTTCTCAGACGCGGTCTTGGAGTCCGCGAGAGATAGGAGCCCAGCCCTCCCCCACGCCCCTCCATCCCTGGCCGACCCCAGCAGCGATCAGAGGGCTGGAGGGGGACCCAGGACTGGGGTCACCCTCCCCATGCCGTCCCACCAAGGGAGGGCTCCTCGCAGGGGGCCAGGCGGCCCCAACGACTCCCCCCGGCTCGTCAGACATTCCCGTCATATTAATAATGAAAGGGCAGCTCCCTCGGAGACCACAGGCCCGCGCTCGGCTCTGGCAGGAGCTTGGAATGCCAAGTTGTCCCAGGGATGCTGTGGCAGACAGATGGGGGCTGTGGCGGGCCTGCCCCCGCCCCCGGGGGCTGTCTGGGACATCTTTTAGGAGGCTTTGTTAAGCCCCATTAAATATGCATCGGCCACCATTAAACTTTAATGTCCCACTTGGAGGTGTCGTATTTTTCACCTCCTCCTGGGATGGGGAGGGCTGAGCCGCAGAGAGCCAACTCAGGGCACTGGGGACCATGGCAGGGGCTGGGGCTGGGGGCAGCCTGGCTGTGTGTCCCCCACCCCGTCCAGGCCCCCTGGACAAGGCACAGCTGGAACTCTGCCCCTGCACCCCCCGCCCCGCCCGCACCCATACCAAGCGGGGATCAGGGACCGGAGAGGCCAGACAGGAAGCATTTTAGACGTTGCAAACGCCCCTTGGATTTCTTTTCACAGTGCTTCCGTCCTGAACCGCACCAGGACCGTCTGGATCGAGGCGCAGCCTGCGGGCCGCGGTGGGCCACTGCTGGGCCACCGTGTCGTGCTGACAGAGGGCAGCAGAGAGCTCTGGAACCCGCAGACCTGGGCCAGGAGTGGTGACCTTGAGACACACCCGGGCACACCTGTGCACCTCTGGCCGCCACCCATGGGGAGCAGGTGACAGGTGAGAGGTGTCCACGGCCGGGAGGAGCAGTCTTACTGCCTGGGGGCCCTCTGGCTCTGCTGCTGGTGGCCGCCCTCGCTCCAGGCATCTGTTTTCTTTCTAAAACAGATACCAACAGGGCTTCAAAAGACAGCGTGAGAATTAAATGTTAGTCCCTTCACTTGGGGTGTCGCCAAATAGTCTCAAGTGGGAGTTGCTCAGAGGAGAGCTTGATTTATTTACTTGTCACAGGCAAAGGCGACAGCGAGCGGGGAGAATTCCCCAAAGACTGCTTCCCTGAGAAGCACATGGCCGGGGCTGTCCCCGCCAGGGCCGGGGGCGCGTCCTGGGCGCAGAAACGGGACCGGCCGTCCTGCCGAGCCACAGCCTCCTACACGGTACGTTCAACAACAGAGACTCAGGGGCCAGCTCTGGGCTGCAGCGGGCTAAGCTGCCGGCCCAGACACCTGCTCCCGTGTGGGCACCTGTTTGAGTCCCGGCTGCTCCGCTTCCCATCCAGCTCCCTGCTGACATGCCTGAGAAAGCAGCTGAAGATGGCCCAAGGGCGTGGGCCCCTGCCACACTGTGGGGGACCCGGATGGAACTCCTGCTCCTGGTTTCAGCCTGGCCCAGCCCTGGTCGTTACAGCTATTTGGGGAGTGAACCAGCAGATGAAAGATTTCTCTCTCTCTCTCTCTCTCTCTCTTTCCCTCTGCACTCCCAACCACTCCAAAATATATTTTGTGCTTTGCCTGGCACCCTCTGAGTACAATGTTGCAAGACAAGCTTTTCTGGAACATTCTCTGGAAAACCAGCTCAAGCGAGTAAAGTGCTCCTCGTCCTCTCCCATGTACCCAGACCCCCTCTCGCCCAAATTGCCTGACTCTTGTATCCTTGGTTACCTGGTGAGGGCGGGGTGGGGAGCCACCATCAGGGCAGCTGGGAGCGTCCACAGCTGTCCATCCAACCGTGCCGAGTCCTCAAGAATAAAAACTTCCCAGGAAATGGAATGAAAAGGTGTTTTTTGCCTCCATGAAGAGTTCTTCCTAATATGCATTTTTATGAACTTTTCAAAGACCCCTTGCGCTAGAGGTGAAAACCACAGAGGTGCCACCCACACCCAGAAGGATGGCGAAAACTAAACTGAAGAGAAGTAGGCGTGAGCAGTGGTTAAGATGCGTGCGACCCACGTCCGATGGCCCCGGTTTGATTCCCAGCTCAGGGTCCTGACTCCAGCTTCCTGCTAGCGTGCGCACCGGCGGGCAGTGGTGACGGCTCAAACAACTGGGTTCCTGCCACCTGGGTGGGAGGCTGGGATTGCGCTCCCACATGGGCGCCGGTTTGAGTCCCGGCTGCTCCACTTCCCATCCAGCTCCCTGCTGATGCGCCTGGGAAAGCAGCAGAGGACGGCCCAGTGCTTGGGCCCCTGCACCCACGTGGGAGACCCGGATGGAATCCCTGGCTCCTGGCTTCAGCCTGGCTCAGCCTTGGCCTTTGCAGCCATCTGGGGGCTGAACCAGCAGATGGAAGATTTGTCTCTCTCTCCCCACGACCACCCACCCTCGCCCCTGTAACTCCACCTTTCAAATAAATAAATAAATAATTTTTAAAAATGAAGTTGAAGCAATAGAAAAGGCCCACGTCCAAGCCCCATCTCAGAGGACAGTGGTGAGTGTGTGACCACGACTGTGGGCCGCTGTTTCCTGTTGAAGTGGGGACTGTGCCTGCCGCAGGCGTGGTCACGGGCTGCTGAGTGGACTGGGCACGTGGAAGCTTCTGGAAAGAGCAGCTGCTGCTGTCTCTTGTGTTTCAACCCTCCAGGCCACCTGCCCCCTCCCCCTTGCACACACTGCACAGAGGCCCCGCCCCAGGCTGCAGGAGGCTGGAGGGACCAGGTTGCAGGGGGTGCGGCCCCTCCCAGCATGTCTGGTTTTGGTGCTGCCGCCGGCCAGGCCTGCTCTTCTGGGTCCTGGGCACGAGGACGTGGCGGGGACCCCACGTATCCCTGACGGGCTGAGGCCCACGGCTCCCTGTGAGCTGGAATGAGGCGGCCCAGCATTCCTTGGATTCTGAATGGCTGGGGTTGCGCTTGGTCTGCCTCCCCACCGCGTGTCCGGAGGATGCACTTCCTGCCTCTGTGTCTGTCTTGCTCCTGCCCCTTCCTCTGTGTGTCTCTGCCTGCATCTCTCCGCTCCTCTCTCTGGGCTGTGCATCTCTCCGTGCGAGCGCCTCACTCCCAGTCTCTCTGTGCTGCTGTCTCTGCCCATCCCAGAGTCTCTCGGGGTCTCCCCGGCCTCTCTCCCCCTCCCCTTCCATGGGATATTGATCGCCTGGCTTAGCAAGCCCCGCTCTTTCTCAGAACATGTGCCTTTGAAATCTCAGCAGATGGGCTGGGGCCGTGGCCAGCGCCTCAGGCTGCCCGGGCCACACGGCCAGCTGGGGCCCAACCAGAGGGGCCTGCCCGGTCAGCACCCACACCTGCCTTGCCCACACACCAGACCTGCCTGCCCTGAGGCCCCGCTGCGGGCGTCCACGGCCTGTAAGAACAGCGGTGGGTGGAGGGGGTCTTGCCTTTGCTGCAGGAGGAGGTGGGAGGGGCCAGGGTCCTGGGTGCAATCGCTTGGGTCTGGACCCCCCCTCAGCTGTGCTGTATGCAAGAGGAGCTGTAACCTGCGTCTGTGTGCACCCGGGGGTAAACTGAAGCAACAGAGCTTCGGGTCCGTGGAGACGGACACGGCAAAGGGGGGGCCTTTATTTAGAGCCTGGCTGCCCACCCTCCTGGGAGGTCCTGCCCCCTGCAGCTTTCAACATCCCCTCACCACCCCGCTGCAGCCCCAGCAGGGGACCCCTGAGGGACTTGGGGGGGGGGCCACTCCTACCTTCTACAGCCCGGAACAGGGCGAGGAAAGACCTGGGCTGGGGGTCCTCAGTGAGGACCCGGCTGCCTCTCCTCCACCTCCAGGACACAGCCCGGGCTCTCCCCTGGGGGCCACTGTGCCTGACCCTCCCCTTCCCTGAACACAACATGTGTCTTGCCTTCCAGGCCTTTGCATGAGCCGCTTCCTGTGCCAGACCTCGCTCCCCTGCTCGCCCCAGCCAGGAACCCCGCGATCCCAGCTTCGCCACCGCCCGATCCAGCGCAGGTGCGTCTCTCCAGTTCCCAGGGGCTTCTCACCCTCGGCAGAAAAGGTGGCAAGAGTCCTGCAGGCACAGAAAGCCGCAGCAAGGGGCCGGCGCAGGGCTCAGTGGGTTAAAGCCCCGGCCTGCGGCACCAGCATCCCATAGGGGCGCCAGTTCAAGTCCCGGCTGCTCCTCTCCCGATCCAGCCCTCTGCTAATGCCGGGAAAGCAACTGAAGATGGCCCAAGTGCTTGGGCCCCTGCACCCAGTGAGTGAGCCAGCAGATGGAAGACCTCTCTCTTTGTCTTTACCTCTCTATGTAACTCTGCCTTTCAAATAAATAAAATAAATCCTTAAAAAAATGAAAATAAAAAATACAAAGAGGCAGCAAGGGTCTAGAAACACTCATTGATGGACTGGTCTTTGTACATATCTATATCTGTGCACACACATATACTTACATACATGTGAGCATGTATACATATATGTACACACAATACATACATATACATGCAAATACACACATGTACATATGTACACATATATGTACACATACACATACACAGACACATATGTGTACATATGTACACATGTACATGTACATATGTACGTATGTGTACACACACATATGAAAGATTTATTTATTTAAAGGCAGAGTTCCGAGAGAGAGAGATCTTGAAACTGCAGCTGCTTTCTGCAGAAAGATAAGACAGGTTTGGTTTTTTTTAAAGATTTTATTTATTTCTTTGAGAAGCAGAATTACAGGCAGAGAGAGACAGAGAGAAAGCTCTTCCATCCACTGGTTAACTTCTCAAATGGCTGCAATGGCCGGGGCTGGGCCCACCCAAAGCCAGGAGCTTCTTCTGGGTCTCCCACGTGGGTGCAGGGGTCCAAGCACTTGGACCATCTCCCACTGCTTTCCCAGGTGCATTAGCAGGGAGCTGGATCAGAAGTGGAGCAGCTGGGATTTGAACCGGTGTGCGTATGGAATGCCAGTGTCTCAGGCGAAGGCTTCGCCCAGCCCCTAGACTAGCTTTTTATGAAAGCTGATTGTCCCCGGGATAGCAGGGTGCCAGGGTGTGGAGCTGGGGAGGAGAGTGGACGCAAGTCTGTGGCCCAAGTGGGACGACTGCCAGGAGACGCCTCCAGGTCCCTGCCACCCCAATCCAAGCAGCGTGACCTTGGAAAGGTCACCGCCGGCCTGGCCTCCTCTCTGCCCGAGGCTGTTCCACCGCTGTGCGCTAAACCCGCAGACTCAGGTCACGAAGAGGGGTGGTTTCTGGGGATGGCTTCTTGCTGGTGGGGACTGCTGGGGAGGACGTCCGGACGAGACAGAGCAGGCCTGCTCACTCAGGTCTCTCTGTGGCTTCTTGAAGGGTCACTAGCACCATCCCCAGCCTCACGACCCTGTCTGGCCCTGTCCCCAGTCACCATGAGCACGTGACCTGGGATTAAGTTCCAACAGGAGCTTCAGAGGGGCTAAGGCTGCAGCGAGTCACGTGGCCATGCCTCCGGGAGTGACAGCCACCCGAGGGGCGCCAGGTGTCCCTGCCCCAGGGGTGTCCTGAGGGCTGCGGCCAGGGAGGGGCTGGAGGTAGAGCTGGTGCTCAGGGTAGGCATGACAGTGATTGACAGGCGCCCACTGCTGGACCCACATGCCCCTCCCTGCCCCTGAAGTGTGATCTGGGCCCTGGCCCACCCTCGTCACCTGCCACATCCCTGCCGACAGTAATGTCAGTTATGGGATCATTTTACTTATTTACCTAATAATTCAGTATTTTGTCTTGACAGGTGCTTTTTAAAAAAAAAAAAAAAGATTAATTTCATTTATTTGATAGGTAGAATGACAGAGAGAAAGAGAACTTCCGTCCTGTGGTTCACTCCCCAAATGGCCACAATGGCTGGGGCTCATCCAAGCCCAAGCCGGGAGCCTGGAACTCCAGCCGGGTCTCTCAGGTGGATGGCAGAGTGGGCCGTCCTCCTCTGTCCTCCCAGGCACATTAGCAGGGAGCTGGATTGGAAGCAGAGCAGCCGGGGCTTGAACCGGTGCCCTGATAGGGATCCGCCAGCGCTACGTGAAGGTGGCAGCTTAGCTCCCTGGGTCACGCTGGCCCTGGGATCGTTTTCCGTCTGCTCACTCGTTGGTTGTTGGTTTACTGTGCCTCCTGACTCAGGGGTTCCCTGTGCACACGGAAATCCTCTGGGTTTGCAGAACTCTGTGTGCACCTCGGGCTGCCCCCACGGCACCCAGCCACAAGCCCCATTGCATCACTACCGTGTGAGACACGCCGGACCGTATTTCTATGGTGAGACCACACATCAGAGCTTGAGAAGTGTGGCATCATGAAAGCACGCAGCGCACACATGTGTCCATCTGCCCCTAGCTTGTGCCTCTCAGCCTCCCGGTTGGGAGCAGGGATGGAGAAGAGCAGGCTCCCAGGTGTGAGAGCAGAGACCCGGCTTGGGCTTGGGAGAGGGTGGGGGAGAAGGGAGGGCTGGGTTCGAATCCTGGCTCCACCTCCTGCAAGGTGAATAACTCAGAGCAAGTATTGGGGAGACCTTGGTGTCCCCGGCTAGGTCCCCTTGAATCCCTTTCCAACCGTGGCAACCTCTCCACCAGCTTCTAAAGGCTTTGCAGCCAGCAGCGTGGGCAACGAAAGCCCAGCTTCTGGCCTTGGCATGGGACAGAGGCTGACGGCGCCATCACAGCCCCTCCCAGCTCACCTACCCACGCCTGCCTGTGGCTCTGGCCTTGCAACACGGTCCCCTCGACACTCAGGTCAGACTTTGGAGCCTTGGGGTTTGGGCTTTCACGTGGTCACTTTGGAGACGCGGGCCTGACCTACCACAAAGCCATCTCCAGGCTCGCGCCCACCAGGCAGCCCCGCGCCCACCCAGGGCTCCCACCTCTGCAAACGAGGAACGAGTTGAAGGAACCATAGATGGACTCGGGCGTGTGCTCAGGGCCGGGCCAGGGGAGAGGGCTGTGCAGTTCTGGGAGCAGGTTACAAAAAGCAGAGGAAACACGGAAGGAGGTTCCCCCTCTCCTCCCCGGCCTGGTGCTTTGGGGGTTCTCAGCTGAGCCATCCCACCCCACCCCCGGTCACAGGAGCACCGCCCCTTGGGGCTGTCAGTAAGTCTCAGAGAACCATCTAGAAGGTGCTCACCGTCTCCCTGCTCCTGACGGGGAAGAGGAGGTGACCACCCAGAGAGCAGAGGGGTCCCTGGAGAGGTGGACCACCGCGCTGCTATGCCCACCTCCCAGGAGCCTCCCCGGGCCCCCTGAGAGACGCAGTCAGGCGCTGGGTCCCTCCAGGCCTCTGCCCCTGCCTGGGATGGGGTTTGTCCCCTGAGGGCCATCCCTGGGGAGCGCAGGCCTGTGGGGGAGCCGCTGTTTAGCCGTGCGAGTCTCAGAGCCAGGGTTCCTGTGGACGCAGCGGCCTCACGGGAGGCGAGTGCTGGGGCCTCCCACTCCCCCTCTCGCTGCCTCTCCTTGGTGCACCTGTCACTCCCAGGAAAATGCTGCCTGCTGTGGCAGCTCAGCCCAGTTACTAAGGCAACGTCCCCTCCCTGCAGCGGCAGGAAAGGAGGGGACTGGGGGGAGACCCCAGCCCCCCGCCCTCCCTCGGGGCCAGGAGCACCTGTGGGCTGTCAGGAGAGGCCACCTTCCAGGTCAGTTCCATTCTCTCGGGCTCCTGATGTAAGGAAACTGCACGGGGGGTGACTCGGAGCTGGACGGGATCCCCTTCACTGTGGAAAAGTCGATCACACTGCCGCCTCTGCCTCTGGCTGCTTCTCTGGCCCAGGCCACGGTGGGGGCCCAGGGCCCTGGGAAGGGCGGCTCAGGGGCTGAGATGCCAGGCTGCAGCGTCCGATCAGCCCGGCGCAAATCCTGGAGCCGCTGTTTCTAAGCTGTGTGACTCTGGGTGAGTTACTCGGCTTCTCTGAGCCCCGATACTGAACGTGAGGTTGCTGTGGCCAGGGACAGCCCCTCTGGGGAGCCTGACAGGCAGGAAGCACTCAGCAAAGGAATGGCAGGGCTCCATCCCTGCCCCAGTGCTCACTGCACTTTTTCCGAGACTATTTATTTATTTGAAAGGCAGAGTGATGGAGAGAGAGAGAGAGAGATCTTCCATCCGCTGGTTCACTCCCCATAAGGCAGCAACAGCTGGGCTAATAGCAAATGCATCTGTGTCTCCCACGTGGGCACAGGGGCCCAAGCCCTTGGGCCATCTTCCACGGCTTTCCCAGGTGCATTAGCAGGGAGCTGGATGGGAAGTGGAGCAACCGGGACTCGAACCTGCGATCACATGGGATGCCTGCGGCGGCATAGCCTGCTGCACCACGGGTGGCCGTGAGGGGAGCGCTGAAGGCCGTGCTCTTGGTTGGTTTGTTCAGTGGGTGAGGCTCAGAGAGGGGAGCTTGGCGGGGGGGGGGGGGGGGGGGGGGACAGGGCATGCTCCTTCTGGGCCACATTTCCCTGCCCCCTCCTGTCCTTGGGCTGACCTCAGCACTGTCACCAAGCGCTGGGTGCCACACGGAATGCAATCACCTGTCATTAAGTGCCCTTCGGCGGCACTGCCCCCAGCGGAGCCAGAGCCGGGGAATATGAAACAGTGCGGGTAAACAGATTAGCTGGATCCAATGGGGGCGGGCCTGGTGCGGGGCTTCAGGCTGGTGTGAGCGGAGAGGAGAATGGGGGCTGCGGGCACGTCCTGGCCGCCCCGTGGGGCTGCACATCCCACGCAGGGGTGGGTGGGCAGGAGGAGGGGGTCCCACTCGGCCCGCCGCCAGGTGTGGCCAAGTCGCTTCTACGGGAAGTTTTCACCTCTCAGTTCCAGAATGTTTAGAATTAAGCATAGATTTGTGTGGGTTCGTTTTTAAAGACGTGTTTATCTGTCTCACTTATTTGAAAGGCTGGGGGGAGCGGGTGGAGAATTTCTCATGGGCCTGCAGCTGTCAGGACTGGGCCAGGCTGAGGACAGGAGCCTAGAACTCCATCCGGGTCACCTGCGTGGGTGGCAGGGACCCAGGTGCATGAGCCCTCACCTGCTGCCTCCCAGGGTGCCCAGGGGCAGGGAGCAGAGCCAGGACTAAACCCAGGGGCTCTGGTGAGGGCTCTGGGCGTCCCACCTGCTGTTTTAGCTGCTCTGTCTCATGCACACCCCAGGGAGATGTTTAAGAGAATCAGAACAACACTATTAATATTTTTGTCGCAAGTGTGTGCATTTTGGATGGCTTGAGCATTTGTAAAGTTTGGGGCCATTCTTTTTCAAAGATGTATTTATTTGTTTGAAAGGCAGTTACATAAAGAGAGCAGAGGAGAGGGAGATAGAGAGACAGAGGGATCTTTCACCTGCTAGTTCACTGCCCAGATGGCTGCAGGAGCTGTGGCTGGCCCAGGCCAGAGCCAGGAGCCAGGGACTCCATTTGGGTCTCCCATGTGGGTGCAGGGGCTCAAGCACTTGGGCCGTCTTCTGCTGCTGTCCTGGGCCATCAGCAGGGAGCTGGACGGAAAGTGGAGCAGCCGGGACACAAACTGGCACCCGTATAGGATGCTGGCACTGAGGCGATGGCTTAACCCACTGCACCACAAGGCCAGTCCTTTCTAAATGCCTGCAACAGGAGGGGCTGGGTTGGGGCGGGCTGAAGCCAGAAGCCAGGAACATGTGGGTAGCAGGAGCCCGGTTACCGGAGCCATCGCTGCCGCCTCCCAGGATCCGTATTGGCAGGAAGCTGGGGTCCGGAGCCCTGGGCGGGACTTGACCGCAGACATTCCGATATGGGGCGCGGGCAACCTACCCAGCCCGATTCCCACCCAGGACAGCATTTTTCTGGAAAGTGCAGCTTTCATGATTCAAATGTCAAGTTTAAAATCAGAATCACTGAGTAATTATTTTCCGTGCACCAGAGCCCACCCCAGAGAGCAGCAAATGAGCAGCCAGGTGACATCCCTGTCCCCACACCAAACTTGCACCTGCCACGCCCCTCCCCAGAGGTGAGCCTGCCACGGCACAGACTCGTGGCAGGCACAGGTTCACGGTTAACAGGCTGACGGCTGCTTCAGCGGGAAGCATCTGGGTCTTGGAAGAGGACTTTGGTCCGCAGGTCACTGAGCCCTCCCCGTGGACACGGAGGCCCAGCCCCTCCGGGAAGTGTCCAAGGTGCAGAGCAAGGCAGGACTGAGCTCCGCCGGCCACTTGCTGCACGCCGGGACGCCTGTGTCACCGTCCTGAAGACCCATTTCACAGATGTGGAAACTCCGAGCCGCAGGGCTGCCGGGGGCGGAGCTGGGGCCTGGCCCACAGAGGGTGTGGCTACTGAACCTGTGCACTTCACCGGGCTTCCCCCCATGCCCTCCCACCCCCTGGGGAGGGGGCCTCCACCTGCCTGTCCTGCTCCGCACATCCTGGGGCCTAGGGAGTCTGGGGCTTTGCGGGGTCACACGGCAGGCCTGGCCTGGTCTGGGGAGGCCTGGAGGTGGCCGCTGTCCACAGCGGGAGCACCCGTGTGCGTGCGTCTGGCAGGCGGGGGGTGAGGGCACAATGTGGCGACGGGAAAATGGCCCCGTGAAAGCAGAGGCAGGAGGGCTGGGGAGGGGCTGGGTGGGTGCCGTGGGGAGAGGCAGGTGTGGGCAGGCCAGGCTGGGAGGCGCCGTCCAGGTGTATCCTGACCTTGGACGTCATCCTAAGAACAACAGGAGGGGACCAAGGAGTCGGAGTGTGGAAGGGACATGGCGTGGTGTGCGTGGGCCGCTGGTCTCTGGGCGGCAACAGCGTGAGCCGGGGTGGTGGGGGGCAGAGCAGGGCCACGGGCGCCCAGGTGAGGGCCCTGGCACAGAGACTGAGTGAGGTGGCGTGGACAGGGGTGTGGAGGGGAGGCAGGAGGAGGCTTGGACATCGATCCCAGGGCCAGGCAGGGCTGTGGCCGCCGTCACAGTGTGAGGACGCCCTGGTGAGCCAGGGGCCTGGGTGTGTAGGGGGGTGGGAGGGTGGGGCCCAGGACCCCCGGCCTGGCCCCAGGTGCCCTGGCGGCGACCTGAGCCGCTTAACTCCTCCCCGCAGACTCTCCTAATGCAGTCTGTGTGTTTACTCCCGCGGAGCGCGCCCCTGAATCGTTCATCTTGACTGCTGACTGTATCAAAATTCCCGTGGTAATTGGATCAGGTGCAGTCTTCTCCATGAGGATATTAAATCAGGCCTCTGCCCGCGTCCAGAACGATCCGTTTCGGAATATAAAGACGCGGGAGATGGCATCACCCAAGGTAGAGTTCCTCCTTACCGCCCCCCCCCCCCCCAATCAGGGCAGCTCTTTCTTTGTTGCCAAATAAATTTGGGTCGTCTTCCCCTCCCCCAGTCTGGAGCCCAAGGAAGAGGAAGATTCTGGTGGGGGGGTGAGGGTGAGGCCGGGGACCACCAGGGGCTGAGGACAGGACCACCGCCAGGGGCCCTGTGGTGCGGGCAGAGCAGCGGCAGGGGGCAGACAGCCCGCCCAGCTAGCGCCCCGCTCCCAGCCCCCTGCTCCACTTCCATGTGGTCCCTTTGTCCTTAACGTCCTGCAGGAGAGAGGCCCAGGACACGGTGAGCCTGGGGCTGCACGGAAGGTGAAGGACTCTGAGATATTTCATTGTTAGAGAGAGAGGGAGAGAGAGAAGGAGAGAGGGAGAGAGAGACAGAGAGGGAGAGGGAGGGGGGAGAGAGAGACAGAGAGGGAGTGAGAGAGGGAGAGAGAGGAGAGAGGGAGAGGGAGAGAGGGAGAAGGAGAGAGGGAGAGACAGAGGGAGAGAGAGAGAGAGGGAGAGGGAGGGGGGAGATAGAGAGGGAGAGGGAGTGAGAGAGAGAGGGAGAGAGAGATAGAGAGGGAGGGAGAGAGGGAGAGGGAGAGAGGGAGAGGGAGAGAGGGAGAGAGAGGAGAGAGTGAGAGAGGGAGAGGGAGGGGGGAGAGAGAGAGAAAGGGAGAGCGAGAGGGAGAGGGAGAGGAAGAGAGTAGAAGGTCACACCAGAGGCTGATGAGGCCATGGCAAAATGCCTCTGTCACTGGGGACGCCGCGCGGTACTCAGGAAGTGGATGTCAGGCGCTCTGCTCTTTGAAACGGTTAATTTTATGTCATGTGAATTTCACCTCCGTTTAAAAGCTCAGCCCCTGTCAGCACAAGGTTGTTCTTTCAGCTGTGATGGAGCCTTGAGTCTGGTGCCCCAGCGATGCCACCACGGACACATCCAACCCCTGCGCTCGGGAGCTGATCCCAGGGACGGGAGCCAGGAGCCAGGCCCCGGGCGGTGGGCAGGGGTCGGGGTGAGCAGAGAGCAAGCCGCAGAGGCTGGAGCCTCTGGGGTGACAGACGGGCCAGCGGGGTCCCTCGGCTGCTGGGACAGGGACCAGGCGGGCAGCCCGTGCAGTCACTAGGTGAGAGCCGATGGCGGGATTGTAGATTACCCCCACAAAGAGGTCTCGGTGCACAGCCCCTGGCATGGCTGAAAGTACGAGATGGTGTCCCGTGTTGATGTGGACCGGGGGCAGCCAGCTTGGCGGAGGAGTGGCGGTTTCTGATGGAGTTAGACATCTGTCTAAACTCCACTCCCAGGTGTGCACTCAAGGGGAATGAGTGCCCATTGCCACGGAAATCCTCACCCAAGGCCGCTCACAGCAGCTCCGCCCACAACGGCCCGGATTAGAAACGGCCCCCACTTCCGTTCCCAGACAGGTTTACACATAGTGGTAACGGGCGCCCAGTGGAGTACTATGCAGCCATGAAAAAAGAGCCCAGCCTCAGGACATGGAGGGCACTTGCCCACGTGGACGCTGGACATGCGCAGAGCACACGGTGTCATTCACCTGAGTGAGCTATGGTCGTAGAAGGCAGCGAGGGACTGAGCCAGCTCCCGGGGTGGTGAGGTGCCCTCGCCTTGTTCTACGGGGCGTGTTTTCACACCTTTGTAACATGAACAATTTCACTGGGCTGCACACTTTCAAAGTGAACATTTTACTCAGTGTAAATTATACCTCCCCCCACCCTGTCCCAAAGTGGCAGAGAGAGAGAGAGAGAGAGAGAGAGAGAACGGGGCGGCTGAGTGTGGCTGGTGGGCAGGTGGGAGGCCAGCTGTCTTTGCCTGCCGGGGGCTCGACCCAGCGGCTGCTGCCTCGGTGGGGCAGGGGGCCCAAGGACGCCGTTGCTCACTTTGGGGACCCAGCCTGCTTGTCGGGTGGGGGAGGGGCTGGCAGCCAGCGCGGTGGGAGCGGACATTGGCTATCGGGAGGTGCTGATATTTATGGAATAAATACGGCGCGATTTATGGCCGTATCTCCCTCTGATGTCCCATCTGATATGCAATTCAATTTCTTTTATTGTTTTTGGGCCTTGGCCATAGAGGAGAATGCATAAATAAATAAATATATGGGCAAATGGCAGCCGGCGGGCCAGCCTGGGGCTGCCAGCCCGGCGTCTCCGGCCCCATATTAGCCCATCGATCACGCGTTCTGAAGCCCGAGCCTGGCCCCCGGCTGGGCCGAGCGGCAGACGGGCCGGTCACTTCCTGTTATTTAGGGCCTCTCTTGGCAGGCTGCCCTGGCCGCCCTCTGCCTGCCGCCGAGCTGGGGGGGTCGCCACTCGGGACCCGAGCCTGCGCCGGTCTGCCGCTCCCTGGCAGAGACCCGAAGCTTCCCTCTGCCCAAGGCCCAGGAGGGAGTCCCCACTCTGCCGTGGGCAACAGGCAGACCTGGCCGACAGCTGCCCGCCTGGCTCCCTGCCCAGCGGCAGGTGCAGTGGTTCTGCTTCCGGGTCGACTCACCTGGGACCGTGGGGAGCCATCCTCCCCTGGGCCTCACCCCTTCGCCTGGGAATGGGGGCGGCAGTCCTTCCCGGGGCTGCTTTGGAGATGGGAGGGGCCCGTGGGCACTGGTGGGCAGCCAGCTGCAGGAGACGCTGGCTGGCCCTCGCTGGGCGAGGCGCCGTGTGCCCCGGGAGCCAGTGGACAGCAGCCCTGCCCCCAGCGGGGCCCAATTCTGCGGGTGACCGGAAGGCTCGGTGGGCACCTGAGCTCATCACTGACCCCCGGCACCGGCCCCTGCGGGCAACAGGACTCTGGACTACGGGAGGACACAGCTGGACACCCCGGGCCCCCTCCCTGCACCCACGGGCCTGTCTCCTCCCACCTGGAGCCTCCCCCCGCCCATTCTGGGTTCCCCACCTGAGTGCGCTCTGCACCCTGCGTGTCCCTGTGGGGCCCCCGGCAAATGCACAGCTCTGCTCAGCGCGCCTCTGGGGACCCACACAGGAGGACAGCGCTTTTCCTTTAGGGCCACCCCTCCACGCCGAGGCCGCAGCCTCTGCCACACCCCCTGCAGGCTGGCGCGGGGTCTATGCCCAGCCCACTTGTGCATGGGCACACATGCCACACACATGCACCACATGCATGCACACACATGCCACACACATGCACCACATGCATGCACATGCATGCCACATACACATGCACGCCCCGCCACACGCACGCACGCACACTGTGTGCATGCACATGTCCCTTTATACCACGCACACATCACACGTATGTGCGCACACACCCCGACCGGCGTACACACACAGCCCGCACAGGTGGCAGCTCCGCGGCTTCCTTGAGCGAGACCTGGGGGAGGCAGTGACCCACAGAGCACGCCCCCACTGCAGACAATCGCTTCCCGTGGGCTGGAGACGATAGCTTAGCTGACGTCAGAGCTGGAAGATGGGGTGCAGTGGGAGGGGGCGCCAGGCAGCGGGAGCAGCGTGTGCGCATGCGGGCCACGGACGCGGGTGAGCTGCCGATCTGCTGGCCCAGGGAAGGCTCCCTGGTGCTGGCGCTGGGGACTGACCCAAGTGGGGTTTGTCCTGGGAACTGGGAGACGTGGGGAGGCAGGGCTCGGAGCTGGCTGAGACGCTCCAAGAGCTGGGTTCAGGTCCTGCCCGAGCCTCAGTTTCCCCATCTGTAGCAGGAAGCTAATGCCCCTCCCTGATGAGATTGTCTTGTGGATGCATCTGACCACCAGGGCCTGGCCGGAGGGGCACCAGGATGAAGGGTCTCCCGGCGTGATCACGGGGTGAACGAGATGGTTCTCCCCCGGCCACGCGTGGAGTCACAGGCGTCCACCTCCAGGTGCGTCCAGCAGGCCGGGCACCCTGGAGCAGCTCCCGCCTTCCGCACCGGCCCCAGCGGGTGGCATCAATTCCCCAGCTTGTGCAGAAGCCCATTAGCCTGGCTCGGGCATGCTAATCAGCTCCTGGCGGTCCCAGGCCGAGAATCCCGCCTCTCCCTGACATTTGCAAAGTTCACGTTTTCAAAACAAAGCCACGTGAAGGGCGAGGGGCTCACTGATCCTCCCTCCCCCAGGGGCTTGCGGCTCCTTCCTGCCCTTGGTCTTCTCCCCCTTGAAGGGGCAGCCTGGGGAGGCCCCTGCTTCCGTCCCCCACCCCCCCTGCACTCACTCACTTGCTCCTTCACCCTCCAGTACTCATTTAGCACCTAGTGTATACCTCGCCTGGGATATATGTTGGGGACACAGCAGGAAACGCCAGGATCCTTGTCCTCTGGAGCTGTCAGCCTGTGCCGTGGGGGATACGGCATTCAGGGAGGGCTTCCTGGAGGAAGTGACATTGTCCTGAGGCCCAGAGGAGGAACTGGAGTCAGCCTGGGGAGAGGAGGCAGCAGAGCACTTCGGGGACAGGGACGGGATCAGCAGGTGCACAGGT
Source organism: Lepus europaeus (assembly GCF_033115175.1). Taxonomy (NCBI): domain Eukaryota; kingdom Metazoa; phylum Chordata; class Mammalia; order Lagomorpha; family Leporidae; genus Lepus; species Lepus europaeus. Next base: position 4,254,924 of record NC_084838.1, on the reverse strand, counting down.
GCTGGGGTAGGAGGGGCGGGTCTCTGCAGGGGTGAGGCGGGTGGGGCCGGAGCGCCCCCCCCAGGCAGCTTGCAGTGCCTTGTTGCTTTTCTGTGCCTTCGTGGGGGGCTCTGCGGCGTGGGGGGCTCTGCGGTGACTTGTAAGTTGCTGTTGCCTTGTCCTCAGCCTAAAGACCTCAGACACAAAATTACTGCTTAAAGAAAGCTTTCCTGCAATTGAGTGCGGCCGGCAAAGGCCGGGTCTGCGAGAGCAGAGGCAGAGGGACCCAGCAGGCCAGCTCGGCCCCTCCCTCCAGGAGCTCGCAGTCTGAGGGCGGAGGCAGACCAGACGCCCAGGCGGGAGGACCTGGGGCCCTCGGTCGGACTGGGACGGGGGAGGAGCAGTGCACAGGGCCTAGGGTGAGGACGCACAGTGTGTTTGGGACGGAGGCTGAGTGGCTGGAGCCCACGGCATGGGCAAGGGGAGAGGGTGGCCGGCGTGGTCCGAGAAATGGGGCGGCGGGGATAAGCTATGGCCTCCCACTGGGAGAGCCCGGGGGGAGGGGCCCTCCCTTCATTTCTCGTTCATTCGAAATCCCATGCCTTCACCCACGGATCACCCATTCTTCATGCATTTGAGACCTGCCCAGGGGAGGGGTCGGACCTGCTCCTGCCTACCGTCAGAGACAGGGAAGCTGTGGGGGTGCTAACCTCCCCACAGGGTGGGGTATGTGACCCTGGAGCCCCCACTGGGTCTGAGGGACAGGGGCGTGGCCTGTCAGCCATGTGTGGGCAGTGCCTGGGCACCATGGGCCATGTCTGTGCACACCTGGCTCCTGGCATCTTCTTTCTTTCTCTCTCTCTCTCTCTCTCTCTCTCTCTCTCTCTTTCTTTTTAAATCTTTCTGGAGCCGGCACTCTGGCACACTAGGTTAATCCTCCGCCTGCAGTGCCGGCATCCCATATGGGCACCAGTTCTAGTCCCAGCTGCTCCTCTTCTGATCCAGCTCTCTGCTGTGGCCTGGGAAAGCAGTGGAGGATGGCCCAAGTCCTTGGGCCCCTGCACCCACGTGGGAGACCTGGAAGAAGCTCCTGGCTCCTGGCTTCTGCCTGGACCAGCCCTGGCCATTTTGGGAGTGAACCCACCGGATGGAAGATCTTGCTCTCTGTGTGTCTCTCTTTCAAATAAATAAATCTTTTTAAAAAGCTTTTAATTAAGTGATTTCATTTATTTGAAAATCAGAGAGAGAGAGAGAGAGAGAGAGAGAGAGAGAGACTATCTCTCGTCCACTTTTTCACTCCCTAATATTCACAACAGGCAGGGCTGGGCCCGGCTGATGCCAGGAGCCAGGAACCCATCCAGGTCTCCTGTGTGAGTGACAAGGACCCAGGCACTTGGGGCACGGCGCGTCAGCAGGAAGCTGGAGTCAGAAGTGGAGCCGGGACTGGCTTTCGCTCAACGCAGCTCCGGCCGTTGTGGCCATCTGGGGAGTGAACCAGCGGAGGGAAGACCTCTCTCTGTCTCTCTCACTGTCTGTAATTCTACCTGTCAAATAAAACAAATAAAATCTTTTAAAAACATCTTTTCTTTCTTTATTTGAAAGGCAGAGAGAGAGAGAGAGAGAGAGAGAGAGAGAGAGAGAGAGAGATCTTCCACCTGCTGGTTCACTGTCCAAATGGCTGCCGAGGCCAAGACTGGGCCAGGCCAAAGCCAAGAGCCAGGAGCTCCGCCTGGGTCTCCCAGGTGGGTGCAGGGGCCCAAGCCTTGGTCATCTTCCGCTGTTTCTCAGGCGCATTGGCAGGGCGCCGGCTCGGAAGCGGAGCAGCTGGGGTAGAACCAGGGCTCCTGGGGCACGCTGGCGTTGCCGGCAGCAGCTTCAACCACTGCACCTCGCAATTACTTGGACTGTGCCAGGCCCGCAGGGGACCCCACTCGGCCCGGGGGGCCCAGAGGAAGTGGCAGCAGGACTCAGCAGGGGCCGGGGCTGGGGCAGTCGGGGCCCCCAGGAGTGGCTCAGGGAAGAGAGGCCATCCTCTGCCGCCCTCCTCATGCCCAGGGGACTCCGTGGCCCAGAGAGGGAAAGGAACTCGGCCCTGGACACACAGCATGGGAGGGGGCAGCCAGGAGGAGAGTCCAGCTCCTGCAGTGCTCTGGGGCACACGCTTCTACCTGGTCAGCGCGGCTTCCACCTGCCCCAGCCACCTGCTCCACCTGTTCCACCTGCCCCGTCCCAGGATGCCGCCCCCAGCTGCCCCCAGCCCCCTGGAGATGTGGGCCCAGACCCCCACGCACCTCCTGGGCAGCCCAGCCCCGGCCCCTCCGACCCCTCCGACCCCCAGGCCAGCCGGGGCCAGGCTCGGGCTGGACACCTCTGCTGGGCCGGGCGGACATGCTGAGTCCGCTGTCGGAGCTCATCATTCTCAGGTGGGAGAGGCTCCCTGAGGGGACAGCAGAGGGCCCTGTCAGCTCCCATCAGCCTGAGCCCTCCCGCTCCCGCCGCTCCCACGCCGTCTCTCAGCTGTCACCTCCTCTGAGAGGCCGCCCGGGTGCCCCCTCCTCCCCCTGGTTCTGCTCGAACCCTGGCCTGTGGCTTCCGCTGCGGGGAGTCAGCACCCAGTCCGTCCACTGTCCGTCTCTCAGATTCTCCAGGGAGCCCCAGAAAGGCCAGCTCACGGCTTCCTGAGCCACCGTGGCCCTGGGGCGGGACAGAGGGGACGCCCCCTGGAGGGATGAGTGAATGCACGGGTGGGTGGGTGGGTGGGTGGAGAGTGAAGGGGGAAGCACAGATTCCGGACCCAGGCACCCGGGCTTTCAGTCCTGCTCTGTGTGGATCAGCAGGGCCGTCCGGGAGAGGGCCTAGCTCTGGCTGAGCCTCAGTTTGCCTACCTGTGGTATGGGGAGAACAGTAATGCTTACCTGTGCAGGTGTGCATCACACGGGCCACCTTGTCCCTGCTCAGGGTGGCAGGATGGTGCGCAGGGGCCTTGGGCCTGGCTGCAGGGTGATGGGGGGAGGGGCTGCCCCCCCACCCCTCCAGTCCTGTCTTTGAAGCCTGTCCCCAGGGCAGGCGACTTGTCCCTACTTCACAGAGGGGATGCCCGAGGCCACAGCTGGCCAGGGCACCATCAGAAACCCCCAGACCAGCACCCTCGCTATCCACAGGGGGAGCCGGGACAGCCCAGCCCACGGCTCCTCGGGGCTGCAGGGGCAGGGCCGGGGGCTTGGCCGGGGGCTGCTGCTCCCTCCCCTTGCACCATCCCCCACCCCCGCCCCCAGGCCAGAGCTGTCAGGAGGGATCAGCCGCCCCAGTCCGGATCTCCCCAGATTTAATTAATGGCCCTTTCATCTCTGTCCTGGAGGGATCGGCTATCTTCTGTCTCCTTAATTAACGTTCATTAAGCAAATCAGAACAACAGCCTTTTCCCCTCTCCTCCTGCCTGGAAGGATTTAACCCTCGGGAGGTGGGCTTCGGGGAGGGGGCTACTGCCCATACCCTCAATCCCCCCCCCCACCAGGTCCTCGGCGCAGACTCCCCCAGGGCCCCTCTGACCACACCCTGCCCATGGCCTGGGACTCCCAACCGCAGCTGCGAGGCCAGCAGATCCTGGCCTGGGACCCCGGCCCTGCTGCCCTCTCCAGCGCCCCCTGCTGGCGACCTCGGGCCTCGCCTGAGCCGACCCGTTGCTCCTCACTCGGGACACACCTGCTCCATGCCAGCCGAGCCGCACCCTTTCCACTCCCTCCGGAGCGAATGCCGTACCCCTCACTCGCACAGCCTGGAGCTCCGGGGTCGCTGCTCCTCCCCCTACCCGAAACCCGGGTGACGGTGTGCCTGGGCGAGGGCGCCGGACCCCCAGGAGAGGGTCCCGGCCAGCGCCCTCCTCATGGACTCCAGGAACAAGGGCATGTCGGGGGAGACGTCCGGGAGGGCTGCTGGGCACCCCACGTTGGGGTCTCATTCCCCGTGCTCACCGTCCCTTTGTCGCCCAGCTTTGGGGAGTTGTCTTTAGACTTTGTGGGTGCACAGACCTCGGCCAGCAGGGGGCGCAAGGAGCCAGTCCCCGTGTGGCGGCCAATGCCGCCACCTGGTGGTGGGTCGGGGGTGACGGCGCCCAGCTGGACGTGGAGTGCAGGTTGGAGAACCCCGATGGCCGACAGAAGAGGGGCCTGGGTGGAGACCTCTCTCGAGGGCTGCTCCCGCGCCGGGCGAGGCCGGCCGGCACCTAGCTGGTGCCTTTTGGAAGAGCCGTGCCTCCGCGCAGCCCTGGGACTCCTGCTCACTCCATAAACGTTCCCTAAACCCTGCTGGCCATGAGGACAGTTGGGCGAGGCTCACCGGGTCTCACCGGGTCCGTGTCCCCATCCCCAACCCTCACAGCCCCGCTACAGGAGGACAGACCCAAGTGCCTGAAACCCTGCACCCTCTGGCCCTGGCTGCACCCCCAGGACCAATCCCCCACCCAATGCCGCATGCACACACACACACACACACACAGCTCTGGGCCTGCACACAAGCTGTGCTCCTAAGTCTCCGGTTCCCCTGCTCACTCTGCCCAGTTCAGCCTGAACGTCCACAGCCCGTTTCCAGGTGGGCTCAGCCACCCGACCCTCCCCCCGCCCCATGCGCTGCGGCACCTCGTCAGCCTGCTCACTGGGGTCCGTGCACGCGGCGTCTCCCTCATTGACCCGGAGCCCCGGGAGGGCTGGGAGGGGGCGTCCCAGTAAGAACAAGACTTGTGACGCCCTCAGGCGGGCTTCTTTCTCTCTGCAGGCAGGCAGGACCTGTCTTAGCCACAGAGCACTCACTCCGCTCTGGGCTCCAGGCTGCGGGGCAGGGGGCTGCCACCCAGGACCCCACAGCACTGACCCGCAGGCAGCTGCCACCGCCCCCGAGCCAGCCACCCCTGCAGGCTCTGGGATGCCAGTGCCATGACTGCATCCCAGGACCAGAAAGGAGTCAGCGTCTGCTGGCCACCAGGCACAGTTCCCGCCAGCACCAAGGGCTGCACGGGGGATGGAGGGCGGCCTCTGCTCGCCTCCGCCAATCTCATGCGAGGACACTTGACTGGCAGGAGCGTATTCCCATCAGGACCCAGGCTGACGGAGGTGGGCGTGCCGGGCCTGGCCTGGTGGAGGACAGCTGTTGGGCCCTTGTTGGCTGCCCTGGCCACAGAGTCCTTTAAAGTTGGCACCTTTAGCCAGGCCTGTGCGTTTCTCTGGGGTGGAACTCACTCGCTCCTTCCGGCCACGTTGGATTAGCCCTTGTCAGTGCACCTCTGGCCAAAAGGGGAGGAGGGGGCAGATCCTAGGGGCAGCAGGTGGGGCCCAGGGCAGCAGGTGGGGTCCAGGGATAGCAGATGGGGTCCAGAGTAACAGGTGGGGCCCAGGGACAGCAGGTGGGGCCCAGGGACAGCATGTGGGCCCAGGGTAACAGGTGGGGCCCAGGGCAGCAGGTGGGGCCCAGGGGCAGCAGATGGGGCCCAGGGATAGCAGATGGGGCCCAGGGTAACAGGTGGGGGCCAGGACAGCAGGTGGGGCCCAGGGCAGCAGGTGGAGCCCAGGGTAACAGGTGGGGTCCAGGGTAACAGGTGGGGCCCAGGGCAGCAGGTGGGGCCCAGGGACAGCAGGAGGGGCCAGGACAGCAGGTGGTGCCCAGAGGCAGCAGGTGGGCCCAGAGCAGCAGGTGGGGCCCAGGGACAGCAGGTGGGCCCAGGGCAGCGGGTGGGGCCCAGGGGCAGCAGGTGGGGCCCAGGGATAGCAGGTGGGTGCCCAGAGGCAGCAGGTGGGCCCAGGGACAGCAGGTGGGTGCCCAGGGCAGCAGGTGGGCCCAGGGCAGCAGGTGGGGCCGAGATCAGCGGGTGGGGCCCGGGGACAGCAGGTGGGGCCCAGGGACAGCAGGTGGGGCCCAGGGTAACAGGTGGGACCCAGGGACATCAGGTGGGGCCCAGGGCAGCAGGTGGGGCCCAAGGACAGCAGGTGGGGCCCAGGGCAGTGGGTGTGGCCCAGGGCAGTGGGTGGGGCCCAGAGCAGCAGGTGGGGCCCAGGGCAGCAGGTGGGGCCCAGGGCAGTGGGTGTGGCCCAGGGCAGCAGGTGGGGCCCAGAGCAGCAGGTGGGGCCCAGGGCAGCAGGTGGGGCCCAGGGTAACAGGTGGGACCCAGGGCAGCAGGTGGAGCCCAGGGCAGCAGGTGGGGCCTAGGGCAGCAGGTGGGGCCCAGGGTAACAGGTGGGGCCCAGGGCAGCAGGTGGGGCCCAGGGACAGCAGGTGGGGCCCAGGGCAGCAGGTGGGGCCCAGGGTAACAGGTGGGGCCCAGGGACAGCAGGTGGGCCCAGGGACAGCAGGTGGGGCCCAGGGACAGCAGGTGGGGCCCAGGGCAGCAGGTGGGGCCCAGAGCAGCGGGTGTGGCCCAGGGGCAGCAGGTGGGGCCCAGGGACAGCAGGTGGGCCCAGAGCAGCAGGTGGGGCCCAGGGCAGCAGGTGGAGCCCAGGGTAACAGGTGGGGTCCAGGGTAACAGGTGGGGCCCAGGGCAGCAGGTGGGGCCCAGGGACAGCAGGAGGGGCCAGGACAGCAGGTGGTGCCCAGAGGCAGCAGGTGGGGCCCAGGGCAGCAGGTGGAGCCCAGGGCAGCAGGTGGGCCCAGAGCAGCAGGTGGGGCCCAGGGACAGCAGGTGGGCCCAGGGCAGCGGGTGGGGCCCAGGGGCAGCAGGTGGGGCCCAGGGATAGCAGGTGGGTGCCCAGAGGCAGCAGGTGGGCCCAGGGACAGCAGGTGGGTGCCCAGGGCAGCAGGTGGGCCCAGGGCAGCAGGTGGGGCCGAGATCAGCGGGTGGGGCCCGGGGACAGCAGGTGGGGCCCAGGGACAGCAGGTGGGGCCCAGGGTAACAGGTGGGACCCAGGGACATCAGGTGGGGCCCAGGGCAGCAGGTGGGGCCCAAGGACAGCAGGTGGGGCCCAGGGCAGTGGGTGTGGCCCAGGGCAGCGGGTGGGGCCCAGAGCAGCAGGTGGGGCCCAGGGCAGCAGGTGGGGCCCAGGGCAGTGGGTGTGGCCCAGGGCAGCAGGTGGGGCCCAGAGCAGCAGGTGGGGCCCAGGGCAGCAGGTGGGGCCCAGGGTAACAGGTGGGACCCAGGGCAGCAGGTGGAGCCCAGGGCAGCAGGTGGGGCCTAGGGCAGCAGGTGGGGCCCAGGGTAACAGGTGGGGCCCAGGGCAGCAGGTGGGGCCCAGGGACAGCAGGTGGGGCCCAGGGCAGCAGGTGGGGCCCAGGGTAACAGGTGGGGCCCAGGGACAGCAGGTGGGCCCAGGGACAGCAGGTGGGGCCCAGGGACAGCAGGTGGGGCCCAGGGCAGCAGGTGGGGCCCAGAGCAGCGGGTGTGGCCCAGGGGCAGCAGGTGGGGCCCAGGGACAGCAGGTGGGCCCAGAGCAGCAGGTGGGGCCCAGGGCAGCAGGTGGAGCCCAGGGTAACAGGTGGGGTCCAGGGTAACAGGTGGGGCCCAGGGCAGCAGGTGGGGCCCAGGGACAGCAGGAGGGGCCAGGACAGCAGGTGGTGCCCAGAGGCAGCAGGTGGGGCCCAGGGCAGCAGGTGGAGCCCAGGGCAGCAGGTGGGCCCAGAGCAGCAGGTGGGGCCCAGGGACAGCAGGTGGGCCCAGGGCAGCGGGTGGGGCCCAGGGGCAGCAGGTGGGGCCCAGGGATAGCAGGTGGGTGCCCAGAGGCAGCAGGTGGGCCCAGGGACAGCAGGTGGGTGCCCAGGGCAGCAGGTGGGCCCAGGGCAGCAGGTGGGGCCGAGATCAGCGGGTGGGGCCCGGGGACAGCAGGTGGGGCCCAGGGACAGCAGGTGGGGCCCAGGGTAACAGGTGGGACCCAGGGACATCAGGTGGGGCCCAGGGCAGCAGGTGGGGCCCAAGGACAGCAGGTGGGGCCCAGGGCAGTGGGTGTGGCCCAGGGCAGTGGGTGGGGCCCAGAGCAGCAGGTGGGGCCCAGGGCAGCAGGTGGGGCCCAGGGCAGTGGGTGTGGCCCAGGGCAGCAGGTGGGGCCCAGAGCAGCAGGTGGGGCCCAGGGCAGCAGGTGGGGCCCAGGGTAACAGGTGGGACCCAGGGCAGCAGGTGGAGCCCAGGGCAGCAGGTGGGGCCTAGGGCAGCAGGTGGGGCCCAGGGTAACAGGTGGGGCCCAGGGCAGCAGGTGGGGCCCAGGGACAGCAGGTGGGGCCCAGGGCAGCAGGTGGGGCCCAGGGTAACAGGTGGGGCCCAGGGACAGCAGGTGGGCCCAGGGACAGCAGGTGGGGCCCAGGGACAGCAGGTGGGGCCCAGGGCAGCAGGTGGGGCCCAGAGCAGCGGGTGTGGCCCAGGGGCAGCAGGTGGGGCCCAGGGCAGCAGGTGGGGCCCAGGACTGCAGGTGGGGCCCAGAGCAGCAGGTGGGGCCCAGGGACAGCAGGTGGGGCCCTTAGCAGTGGGTGTTGTCTGATTCGGGCCCTGCCCATCTGTGGCTTCCTCATACTTTTCCAGCACTGGTGGTGGGTTGGGCGGGGGGAGGACCCCTGGCTGCAGCCCTAGGGGTTTAAGGAATCGGGATTCAAAGTTGTCTGTACAGCCTTGCAGACGGCCACCCCTGCCCCACCTGGGCTCCTCCAAGGAGCATCTTCCTGGGTCCTGCTGCGCCGTCCATCAGATCCCCGTGGCTACAGGACCTGCAGGTGTCTCTCTCTGGACTTGGGCTTCGGCCTGGTGGCTGCTCACCCCGTGCTTTTCGTTTTCCGTCTTCGCAGCAGCAGGCGACTCAGCCACAGCCACCACGCACCACAGTCCCTGCTCTCAAACAGCCCCCCCACCCGGCCCCGGGCTGAGCTCACCGCAGGTGAAGGCGTCCTGGGAGGCACCTGCCCAGCTCCCGCCACACCAGCTGGCCCTGTCGAGCGCCGATGAGGAGCTCCCTGGAGCCCAGGCATTTTTCCCCTTAGTGGGCCCCTTTATTCATAAAAATACTAAAATCACATTTCACTGGGGGGAGTATGGAGAATGATGGCCTAGTGGGCACAGAACTTCAGTTTTGCAAGACAGAAAGGTCTTGGAGACCGATGGCGGTGAGGGTTGCCCAACAGCGTGAGTGTGGTGACTACTACTGGGCTGTAACTTAAAAATGGCAAAGACGGAACATTTTATGTCTCTTGCCACAACTAAAACTTTTAAATAATTATGTCGGACAAGGCACTGGCAAATATACAGCAAATAGATTGACGTCATATAGTGAGACATCTCCTCTCACCTAACAGTTCATTATTTTTCTTCTGACTTTAAAAATAAATTATGAGGGCTGGCGCCATAGTGCAGTGGGTTAACGCCCTGGCCTGAAGTGCCGGCATCCCATATGGGTGCCGGTTCTAGTCCCAGCTGCTCCACTTCCGATCTAGCTCTCTGCTGTGGCCTGGGAAAGCAGTAGAAGATGGCCCAAGTGCTTGGGCCCCAGCACCCGCGTGGGAGACCTGGAAGAAGCTCCTGGCTCCTGGCTTCGGATCAGCGCAGCTCCAGCCATTGTGGCCATATGAGGAGTGAACCAGCAGATGGAAGTCTCTCTCTCTATCTCTATCTCTTTCTGTAACTCTGTCTTTCAAATAAATAAAATGAATTTTTAAAAAAAATTTTAAAAAGTTACGGGCAGGTGTTTGGCTCCGTGATTGAGGAAACATCACTTGGGACCCAGCATCCGAGTCCTGGCTCCACTTCTCACTCCAGCTTCCTGCTGACGCGCCGTGCCCCAAGTGCCTGGGTCCCTGTCACTCACACAGGAGACCTGGATGGAGTTCCTGGCTCCTGGCTTCAGCCAGGCCCAGCCCTGCCTGTTGTGAATATTAGGGAGTGAAAAAGTGGACGAGAGATAGTCTCTCTCTCTCTCTCTCTCTGATTTTCAAATAAATGAAATCACTTAATTAAAAGCTTTTTAAAAAGATTTATTTATTTGAAAGAGAGACACACAGAGAGCAAGATCTTCCATCCGGTGGGTTCACTCCCAAAATGGCCAGGGCTGGTCCAGGCAGAAGCCAGGAGCCAGGAGCCAGGAGCTTTATCCAGATCTCCAACATGGGTGCAGGGACCCAAAGACTTGGCCATCCTCCACTGCTTTCCCAGGTGCATTAACAAGGAGCTGGATCAGAAGTGGAGCAGCCGGGACTCGAACCCTGTGACTACATGGATGCTGGTGTTGCAGGTGGCAGCTTCCCCTGCTGGGCCACGTCTCCAGCCCCCTGTAATTGTGTCCTTGATTGTAAAAGAAAACTGTGAGGAAGAAGCCCCAGGGGCCGCCTGGTGGTGCTCCGGGGGCGTCAGCGTCCCACCCATATCAGAGTGCCTGTCCCAGCCCTGGCCGCTCCCCAGCCCACCTGGCTCCCTGCAGAAGCTGCTGGGAGCAGGGCCGGTGTTTCCAGTGTTTGAGTCCCTGCCTCCCAGCCCAGCCTGGACCTAGCTGCTGTGGCCATTAGGAGTGAACCAGCAGACGGAAGATCTCCCTCTCCCTCTCCCTCTCCCCCTCCCCCTCCCCCTCCCCTCCCTCTCCCTCTCCCTCTCTCTCTCTCTCCCTCCCTCTCTCTCTTTCTCTCCCTCTATCTCTCCTCTCTCCCTCTCTCTCTCTCCCCCCTCCTTCTCTCTCTCTCTCTCCCTCTCTCTATCTCTCTCCTCTCTCTTGGTCACTCTACCTTTCTCATAAATAAATAAATCTTTTTTTAAAGCCTCCATAGCTGGCGGGCGCCGTGGCTTACTAGGCTAATCCTCCGCCTGCGGCGCCGGCACCCCGGGTTCTAGTCCTGGTTGGGGCTCCGGATTCTGTCCCGGTTGCTCCTCTTCCAGTCCAGCTCTCTGCTGTGGCCCGGGAGGGCAGTGGAGGATGGCCCAAGTGCTTGGGCCCTGCACCCCATGGGAGACCAGGAGGAAGCACCTGGCTCTTGGCTTCGGATCAGCGCGGTGCGCCAGCCGTAACAGCCATTTAGGGGTAAGCAACGGAAGGAAGACCCCTCTCTCTGTCTCTCTCTCACCGTCTAACTCTGCCTGTCAAAAAAAAAAAAAAAAAAAAAAAGCCTCTATAGCAGCACCATCAATGAATGACCTGGAGTCACATGAAGGTAGTAGTTTAATTTGCATATATTTGAATACTTAGAGTTCATGAATATCATGCTTATCTCTTCAGGTTTGTATGTCTTTTCATAGATTTTGGTAACTTCCTCCATTTCTATCTTGCATATTTCATTGTTTCCTATTACATTTACCAACAGGCCTTCCTTCATTTCTATCGCTGCTATGAATGGGATCCTGTTCTCTACTCCATTTTCTTTGGAAAATTACTTATGTTTGTTTGAAAGGCAGGGGCTCACAGAGAATCTCCCATCTGCTGGTTCACTCCCCAAATGCCTGCGACAGTCAGGGCCGGGCTGAAGCCAGGTCTCCCAGGTGGGTGGGAGGGGCCCAGCCACAGCCACCTCTCGGGATGCACAGCAGCAGGAAGCGGGACTCAGGATGGAGCCAGCACCGTAACCGCTGTGCAAACCCTGCCCCTACTTCCTTCTCTCTCTCCCTCTCTCTCTCTTTCTTTCTGCAGAGGCAGAGACAGAGAGAAAGGTCTTCCACCTGCTGGTTCGCTCCCCAAATGGCCACAACAGCCAGAGCTGCGACGATCCGAAGCCAGGAGCCAGGAGCTTCTTCCAGGTCTCCCACAGGGGTGCAGAGGCCCAAGCACTTGGGCCATCTTCTACTGCTTTCCCAGGCCATAGCAGAGAGCTGGATGGGAAGTGGAGCAGCTGGGACTTGAACTGGCACCCGTAAGGGATGCTGGCACTGCAGGCGGCAGCTTTCCCCGCTACGCCACAGCGCCGGCTCCTCTTTTTCTAAATTGTCGCTGGCGCTGGTTTTTGTGCTTTCTGCTGTAGTCAGCCATCTTACTACATTCTTATTAACTCTGGTGATCTTAGAATACAAAGAATGTCTAGATTTTCAAGACATGTATCTTTGGATAAGTATAAAGCAGAGATATTTATGTCTGCTAATTTTTCTTGCCTTATTGCATTAGCTGGAGTGACACCCAATACCAATGGTGATTTCTGGCACGAATCCTACCTGGATCTGCTTCTGGGATCTCCTCTCCGTTCCATGGACCCACCTGTCGTCCTTCCCAGAGTTGGGCTGTTTTAACCCCCTCCTGACACCTGGCAGGTAGACACCTCACTCCAGTTGAGCTCGAAGTTTCCTTGCCGGGGCGCTGGCCCCATTTGGTTCCTCCCCGGATGGAAACGCTTCAGCATTTCAGCGTTTAACGTGGAGTTTGGCGGAAAATAGTCCGTGCTACATAATGGCTGCCATGTGTCCCGGGGGGGGGGGGGGTGTCCCCAGCCCCTCCTAATGTAAGCCTGTGGCTCTCCTGTGAGAATCGGGGAAAGCGGCTTACACACGGGCGTTTCCTGGAGGGGGCAGGAAGGCCTCTCCCAGGGACATCTGTGACCAGACCACAGCAGTCAGGTTAGCATCTGTTCGCTTTGAGAGCAGGAGCAGGGGCTGGCATTGTGGCCCAGCAGGTTAAGTCCGTGTAAGCTCCTGTTTGAGTGCTGGCCACTCTGCTTCTCATCCGGCCCCTGCTAACCCACCAGGAAAAGCGGCCGAGGATGGCCCACGCGCCTGGGCCCCTGCCACCCACATGGGAGACCCGCACGGAGTTCTGGCTTCTGCGTGGCCCAGCCCCGGCTGCTGCGGCCATCTGGGGCGAACGCCAGAGGACGAGACATCTCCCTCTCTAACTCTGCCTTTCAAATAAACAAGTAAATAATAAAAACAACCAGAGAGACGGAGAGAGAGCAGAAAAGCCTGCAACGGGAGCACTTTCCGGGGCCCACAGAGACGTGGGAAAGTGCGGACCACCCCAGGTAACTGCCCAGGGCGCACTTCACCGCTGGGGGCCCGCAGGACAGCGCCCAGAGACTGACCTGAGGGCCCAGTTGCCTCGGGCTGGGTGAGCGGGTCGTGTGTAACTCGCTGCAACCTGGGGGCAGTGCATCAACGCCACCGAAACTTAAAAAAAATTTTTTTTTTTTTGAGAAGAAGGGGCCTGGGATGGAGCTCCCATCCACCTGTTCACTCCCCCAGGCCAGGAGCCTGGAACTCAACCTGCGCCTCCCACGTGGGTGGCAGGGACCCACCTGCTGCCTCCCAGGGTGCGCACAGGTCCGCAAGCGACGGAGCCAAGAACCAAAGCCAGGTTCTCGGTACGGGATGCGGGCAACCCAACCCACGTCTTCCCCACTAAGCCTAAGAGAAGGCAGCCAGGCACTCCCGGGCGCGTCCACCAGGTGGGGGTGAGCGCGAAGGGACGGCGCGGCCCGGGCGGAGGCTGGGGGCCCAGATGCCCTGTCCCGCCCCGGTCCCTCCCCGCCGGCCTCCAGCGCGCCCCACGGGAAGGCGGTCCGGTCCAGCCGCGCCAGCCGGCCGGGAGCGCACGGGCGTCGGGGCTGCGCGCCATGGCGGCGGCCGCGCTGCTGCTGGGCTTGGCGCTGGCGGCGCCGCGGGCGGTGGGCGCAGCCATGGGCGCGTGCTACGACGGCGCGGGGCGGCCGCAGCGCTGCCTGCCCGTGTTCGAGAACGCGGCGTTCGGCCGGCGCGCCGAGGCCTCGCACACGTGCGGGAGCCCGCCCGAGGACTTCTGCCCGCACGTGGGCGCGCCGGGCGCGGGGGCGCAGTGCCAGCGCTGCGACGCCGCCGACCCCCTGCGCCACCACAACGCCTCCTACCTCACCGACTTCCACAGCCCGGACGAGAGCACCTGGTGGCAGAGCCCGTCCATGGCCTTCGGCGTGCAGTACCCCACCTCGGTCAACCTCACGCTGCGCCTGGGTAAGCGCGGGGCCCGCGGGCGGAGGCTGGGGTCCCTGGGAGCTGGTCCCCGTTAGTGGCTGCAGGACAGAACGGGCGGGGGGGTGCCGCTTGGGGCTGGCGGGGGCAGGAGACCCCGGAGGGCAGTTAGCAGCCCGCTCCGGGGAGCGCAGCGCGGGTCCCATGCTTTGCTGTCCAGGCAAGGGGTCCTGACCTTGGCTGCGCTGCCGACTCCCTGCAGGGGCTCCGTGGGTCTCGGAGGCTGGGGCAGGCGGTGGGTGTGTTCGTGCTGAGAGGAGGGGGCACTGGAGACTTCGGGGCAGCAGGAGCCAGCTTGGTCCTGCCGTTGGGTAGCTGGGCGGGTTGCCAGGGCCTCTGCCTGCCCCCTCTCCCCATCCTCCCCGGAGCCCCACGCCCTGGGATCCCCACGAATGAGAGCTGGGAGTCTCCACCCAGCCCTTCCCTCTTGCCCTTCCCCCAGTGCAGGGACTTGGACCGCTGCCTGCCGGTCCTCCTCCTGTCCAGTCCAGTGTCCCCGGCAGGCCTCTGCCACGCACTGGGCACCTGTCCTGAGAGCTTTGGCAACTCGAAGGTTGGTTGGTTGGTTTGTTTTTTGAGAGGTAGAAAGAATGAGAGAGGGAGAGAGACAGCTTGCTCTTGTCCACTGGTTCACTCCCCAAATGCCGGCAACAGCTGGTCTGAGCCTCAGCTGAAGACACAGTGCCTGCCAGGCCTCCTACGTGGGTGGCTAGAAGCCACCGCCTGCCGCCTCCCGGGGTCTGCATGGGTGGGACGCTGGACCCAGAATCCCGAGCTGCTACAAGGTGGGGCGCGGGCATGTCAGCCGCACAGCTCCATGCCTGCTCTCTCCAAGTAGGCTTATAATTGTGCTGGCTGCTAAAGCTGACCGGGCTATGTCTAGGCCGTCTGTCCTACTGAGAGTGAAGATGCGTGCATTTTGCTGCCGAAGGCTCATCGGAGTCCAGCCTGCAGCCCCAGAGCCGCTGGGGGTGTTTACACGGCTTGGGATGTCCGTCTCGGCTCTGCGAAGTTCTGAATTCCAAGACGTCTGGGGCCCCAGAGTTTGGCTAAGGGATGGCAGAACCGCGTCCCGTCTTTCAGATGGGAGACTCAGGGAAGTTGCGTGTTTTGCCCGAAGGCAGGCAGCCTGGCCGTGGCCAGCCCTGTCAGCCATCAGAGCAGGAAGTCCTTGACGTGAGCTCTGGCACCCACAGCCCCCTTGGCTTCCCCTTGGCCTGGGTGACAGCGCCCTGGGGAGGGCTGGGGAATGACCTTGGAGCGGGAGCTGGTGGAGACCCCCCAGGGAGCTCAGGCCCCACCCTCGGCACCTTCTTTCAGCCTGTGTTCTGGATGGTCAGGGAAGACCGGAAGCCAGTGGGGAAGGAGGAGGCTGGGGACGCTGGCTCGAGGGGACAGGCAGGACCCCCGGCCACAGGGGAAGGAGTCTGGGATGGGCTGGGTGTTGTGGGGAAGGCACACTGCTCCTGGCAAAGGGTGTCACTTGTGTTGGTGGAACCAGCGGCAGAGGAGTTCAGGTCAGGACACACAGAGCAGGGGTGGGTGGGGGATGTCTCGGTCTTTGGATTTGGGGGCAGCTCCCGAGGACTGATGAGCGCTGACTGCAGGCCGGCCCGGGGTTCGAGCTCCGGGGACCTTCTGAATGCTGCCTGGAACCCTCAGAGGCAGGGTGGCCCTGACCCCATCACAGGCGAGGGGCCCGAGGCCCAGGGGGCCCCCCTACTGTAAGTGTGGCACGAGGTGGCGCGTAGACTCACGCACACACACACTTGTGCACACACATATGCGGGCACACACTTGCACACATGCACGCCTCCCAGTGTGGCTTTTCCCCAGGTTACTGTTTTTCCCACTGTGTTGTCCCGGACATATGGGAGGGGTCCAGAAATGCCTGCAAAATGCATGCAAAACAGAAATGAATGAAAAATGGGTGACTGATGGTGCCCCGCCCGCTTCCCCCACCCCGTGCTTCCGTGCAGGCCGGGTTCCCTGCCTGCTCCTGGAGACAATAGGGCGGACATTTCGAGAGGGGTTTTGGACTCAGGCCCAGCGCAGCCCCTCACTGTGCAAGCGACCCACCAGCTCTGCCCTGGTTTCCTCATCTATGCAGTGGTGACGAGACTCGCCAGCCCTCGGGGGGTCCATGAGCTTAGGTGGGAGCTGTGAGAGTCCCTGTGGGTGACCGGCTCCTGGCTGAGCATCCCCCGTGGGTGGGCTGTGCCGAGGGACAGAAATGCTCGCCCCAGCTTCCGAAAAGACGTGACCCTGGGCCCTGGTCGTGGGGCCCAGAGCAGCCCAGGCTTGGCGCGTTTTGCTTGCCTTTGCCTTAGATTTGCTCTGGGCTAGCTCTGGGTGGTGTCCCCTTAGGACAAGGGAGGTCTGGGCTTGCTGGGGTCCCTGGCAGAGGCCCTGAGCTAGGCGGGGAGGCTCTCTGCCCCTCTCTTGGTCCTCGGTCCACCTCCAGGGGCTCCATCCCCCACTCTCCCCGCTCCCACTCGTGGGAGGGGACGGCGGTGGGCCTGGGCTGGAGGTCGCTGCTTTCCCAGCCCCCTGTGGCTCCCAACATCTGTTCCAGATCCTGAGCAGAGCCTTCCTGTCTGGGATGAAAGGGCGCAGCGGGTCTGGCAGCTCCCAGCCCCTGGGCGGCCGGGGTGGGGGTGGGGGGGTGGGAGGAGGCGTGGCTGGGGGTGGAGGAGGTGCAGGCTACAGGCCCAGAACTCCTAGGTCGGCATGGCGACTTGGCGGAGTTGGTTCTAGAGATGGGGAAACCGAGGCTCGGAGGTCGCCTGTGGCCACATGGGTTGGTACGGGGTGGACCGTTGGCCCCCGACCACCTTCCCTGGCAAAGACAGGTGACCCTGTTAGCCTGGGCCAGGAGCTTCCACCTTGGTCCTGGGAGGAACCCGCATCTGAGTAGTGGCTTTTGGGGGAGGGGATGGAGGGTTGCGCCTCCTGCCTGCACCCTTGCTTGGCGTGCTGAGAGTTCGGGATCCACACGAGGGCCCCCTGCACAGGCGTGCTGGACCCCTGAGCAGGGCAGGAGGCAGCAGGAGGGGCTCCTGCCCTCCCCCCGGTCCTGGTCCTCACCGAGGACAGGAGCCACAAGGGCAGGTGGGGAACAAGGCCACCCCGCGGGGCTCGGGGGCCGCCGGGGATGGCTGGGATGGAGGACGCTCTGCCCTCTGAGGGCCCCGTGGTGCCTTAGCTGCATCAGGCCCCGCCCACACCTGTAGGAGTTGTTGAAAGGCGAGAGTCGGCTCCAGGCTGAGTGGACAGGTGGGGCAGGCAGAGGCTGTCCTGAGACCCGCAGGGCCTGCACAAGACAATGGGGCTTGCTCACCATGGGGAGGGTTGGGAGGGTTGACCCTGATCCGGGGCTGGACGTCACTGGGCGGCGGGGGGGACGTCACGGGGCGGCAGAACCTGGAGCCAGCTGGGTTGCCTGAGCTTTGGCTCCGTCGAGTCTT
Organism: Lepus europaeus; assembly: GCF_033115175.1. Classification (NCBI taxonomy): domain Eukaryota; kingdom Metazoa; phylum Chordata; class Mammalia; order Lagomorpha; family Leporidae; genus Lepus; species Lepus europaeus. The sequence goes on along the minus strand of NC_084838.1, from coordinate 4,237,617 downwards.
CCTGTCGAGTGGGCGGCCGTGTTTGCCTCTGCTGGGCCGGTGCTGGGGGCCAAGTCCCCCTTCCTTCTCCCTGGGGGTTCTGTCTGGAACGCGGGGGCCCGGGGCAGGTCGGGGCCAAGGCTGCAGCCTTGGGTAGCCTCCATCTCCCGCTCAGGGCCTCCTGGAGTGAAGCCAGGGGCTGCAGGAGTGGGACGTCCCAAAGCCGGGCGAGTGACTACAGCCCCATCGACCTCCCTCCACCAGACTGGCCCTGTCCACTTCGCTTCCAGCTCTGGCCGTGTCAGCTGCCTCCTTGCCCCGGCCTGGCCGCTGCCAGGCCCAAGGCTATCCGTTCCCTCCACGTCTGCCTAAGTTCTCGTAGCCCACATCTTCATAAACACAGCTATGGAGCCAGTGGGGTGAGCCCGCCCCGGGGACCCAGCAGCAGGCAGGCGGCCGGCCCCTCCTGGGTGTTCGGTGGCCCTGGCCCTTGCCTCCCGGCGGTCCCGGTCACAGTTGGGTGAGGCTAGGTTTGTTTGTGTCTGTGCTGGCTCTGAGCTGCCGGAGGGTCGCCTGTGTTCACAGCTGAACCCCCAAGCCCAGCCCAGGGCCCGCCGTGCTGGGTGCCGGGTAAGGGCCGGCCGGCCAGTGAACAGAGCAGCAGCCAGACCTGAGCCCGCCTGGCACTGACGGCGCCGAGCGCACCCCTGGCGTTTGCTCCTTTAGCCCTGTGGTTGTTAAACGGGGAAACTGAGGCATGTGTTCACGCCACTAGCCCAGATAACCGGGCCGCGGAGCCGCACACGTGGCCACGTGGGAAGGACGGGTGAAGACCGAATGACTCCTCCGCCTGGCAGTCGTGTCCCGGCCGTGGCGTTGGCAGTGGTGTGGCCTACCCTGGTGCTGCCCGTCGCTGCTCGCCCCTGGGCTCCATCCCCGTCAGCTCCTGCCCTCTGCCCCATGCCGCCCTCCCACCCGGGGTGCCCTCTCCCCGTCTCATGCCCCGGCTTTGCCTCTGGGTACCCAGAGCACATTCAGAACTCTGCCTGCGCCTCTGTCCCTGGCCCAGTCTGCCACCTGAGTCCTTGAGCGGCTTCCTGAGCATCTGCCGGCCCTGGAGGTCCCAAGAGGGCTCCGGGCTTAGGGTCCCAAAGTGAAGGCACCTGGGTGCATGGCAGCCACATCCGTGAGAGCCACAGTCCCCGCTGGTGGATGAGTGGATGGACACAAGGCCGTCCGGCCAGGCAGTGGGATAGTACGTGGCCTTGAAAAGGAAGGGATGGCGGTGCGTGGGCAGAGGCAGACCCAGCGGGGTGAATGCCGACCGTGTGCTCAGATGCACAGCACAGAAGGTGGACTGGTGGCTGCGGGGGCTGGGAGGAGGGAATGGGGGCAGCGTTTCAGGTGGGACGCCGGGCAGAGCCTGAGCTGGCTGGGGCGGTGGCCACACCCCAGCGCGCATGTGCTTAGCACTGCTGAACTCAGTGGTCAGATGGCACATTTTGTGTGATATGGTTTTCTTCTTAAGATGTATTTATTTGAGGGCCGGCACCGTGGCTCAACAGGCTAATCCTCCACCTTGTGGTGCCGGCACACCGGGTTCTAGTCCCGGTCGGGGCACCGGATTCTGTCCTGGTTGCCCCTCTTCCAGGCCAGCTCTCTGCTATTGCCCGGGAGTGCAGTGGAGGATGGCCCAAGTGCTTGGGCCCTGCACCCCATGGGAGACCAGGAGAAGCACCTGGCTCCTGCCTTGTGATCAGCGCGGTGCGCCAGCCGCAGCACGCCAGCCGCAGTGGCCATTGGAGGGTGAACCAACAGTAAAGGAAGACCTTTCTCTCTGTCTCTCTCTCTCACTGTCCACTCTGCCTGTCAAAAATAAAAAATAAAAATAAAAATAAAAATAAAATAAAAAGATGTATTTATTTGAAAGGCAGAGTTACGGAGAGAGGAGAGACACAGAGAGATCTTCGACCTGCTGGTTCACTCCCCACATGGCTGCAATAGCCAAGGCTGGGCTAGATGGAAGCCAGGAGCCTGGAGCTCCAGCTGGGTCTCCCATATGGCTGCAGGGGCTCAAGCACTTGGGCCATCTTCGGCTGCTTTCCCAGGAGCATTTGCAGGGAGTTGGATTGGAAGTGGAGCAGCTGGGACTAGAACCAGTGCCCACATGGGATTCTGGCGTTGCAGCTGGCAGCTTGACCTGCTGCTCCGTAATGCCAGCGCTGTGTTATATGTATTTTTATTGATATTTATTTATTTTGGGGCCAGCGCCATGGCACAGTGGGTAAAGCCGCCGCCTGCAGCGCCAGCATCCCATATGGGCGCCAGTTCAGGTCTGTTTACTCTCTTCAGGTTAACCAAGTAGACCCAGCCATCTCAGTTCATGTTTGGAGCTAGACCTGGCCCAGGGCTGGGGGAGCTGTGATGGGTATGGCCCGGTTCTGTTGGGCCCTTGTGTCTCGTGTGCCACACGGCTGCAGGGAGACCCTGATACCTTCTGAAGATTTGCGGTGCCCAGAGCTGCTGGGAGCCTGGGATGGGAGAGGCAGGACAGGAACAGTGGTGGCCAGAGAGTGGGGCCCAGGGACCCTGCTGTGGTCCCCCCCCTCGACAGGCAGGGAGCGGCTCTGGCACAGCCACCACCACCACCACCACCGGGGGCAGGGAGGCCTCGCCCAGGCGCTCCCAGCTCAGTTCCCCACCCTGCCCCCTCCCACCCCATCCCCCAAGCCCCTGATCCCCAGATGGCTCCAATTAAAGGGCTTTGTTTTGTTTCCATTTTCCCAAAATAAGCCTCTCCATTCCGAGATCATTCTGCTTGGTCAGTGCCGGATGTGGGCCGGCTTGGACCGTGACTGTGCTGGTGTCACTCCTGATGGCCTTTATGTCCCAGCTGCTTGGAGCCCACGGGGCTCGGCACTCTCTGTTCCTGTCCGGGCTGGGCCTCTGCTGTGCTGGAGGCTGGGACACTGTCCCCACGGGCACCAGCCCCTTCTTGCCAGAGACCCAGAGCCCCCCACGGGAGGGTGGCCTGGTTCCAGGTGGTGACTCTGGGAGCCGCAGTCAAGTGGGGACCCAGCTGTTGTCGCGGACGGGTCCTCTCTTCTCAGCTCCTCGTCGTGTACAGCGTCAGGTGTGCCATGTGCAAAAAGCGGGGTGCCCAGCACGTAGTAGGTGCGCACTAATCTGCTGAACAGACTCTGGGGACACTCCTGGCCACGTTGTCAGGCCCGCCCGCTGTCTCAGCTCTCACTGGATTACCAACCCCCTGGAGGCACAAATCACGCTTTGTCTTTATTGTGTGTCTAATGAGCATTTTAAAAAAAGATTTATTTTATTTATTTGAAAGAGTTATAGAGAGAGGTAGAGACAGAGAGAGAGGTCTTCCATCCGCTGGTTCACTCCCCAGATGGCCGCAACGGCCGGAGATGAACCAATCCGAAGCCAGGAGCCAGGAGCTTCTTCCAAGAATCCCATGTGGGTGCAGGGACCCAAGCACTTGGGCCATCTTCTACTGCTTTCCCAGGCCACAGCAGAGAGCTGGATCGGAAGTGGAGCAGCTGGGATTCAAACCGGCGCCCATATGGGATGCCAGTGCTGCAGGTGGAGGCTTAGCCTACTATGCCATGGCGCCGGCCCCTCTAGCAAGCATTTATTGGGCACCTACTGTGTGCGGGGTGCCGTGCTCAGCTCCGTGGGTGGAGAGGGATGACTGATCTTTCTAGAACGGAGTAAAAAAGCTGAGGGAGGTGCCCAGACCTATGTGTGGCTGTATGGGTGAGCAGCCATCGGCAGGGAAGGCAGGGAGAAGTTCATGCCGGGCTGGTTGTTGGCAGAGCTGTGAGTTCAGCCTGGCAGGTGGGTGGAGAGGGAGGAGGCACCGTGGTGAGGAGTGTGCCGGTGGGACAGCAGGGCTGCCTGAGGACCAGCCAGGTCAGCAGTGCAGGGAACAGCATTCCCAAGAGAGGGAACAGCCTGGGGCTGAAGGAGCCGTGGCGCGGCGTCACCCCCATCAGCAGGTGGGGCTGACGCTTCCCTGGTGGGGACACACCTGTCTCAGTTGCCCTGAAGCCTCACGGGCCCCTGGAGCTAGCAGGGATCTGGATCAGGCTGGTTCCCTTGCCCGGCCAGCAATGCCTCGGTCGCAGAGCGTTGATAAAGTTGCTTTCTTGGCCCTGCTAATGAACTTGTGTCACAAGAACATTCCTGCTGTGCCCATGCATGCGTGGTCGCTCACCTCCTGGCGTGGCCGGCGTGAAGCTCTGGCAACCGCCTTTTCCCATGGAGCTCTGGCTGCCGGCTACCTTTTAAGTGGTTCCTGCTCTCTTCCCTCGAGGCGCCTGGCTGTGAGCTGTTTACCGGGTGGTCCGCCCCCCGCACGGCATCCTTTGTCTGGCTCACGCTGGTAGCTGGTTGCGGGGCCCAGAACCCCCTGGAAACCTGAGCAGCCCCCCGGCCGGCCGGCCGGCCGCCCCCCTGGCGCCCGCCTCTGCCGGCTGCTCGTGCACCCCTTGCACGGGAGCCGGAGTGGCGGCACCAGGCTGCGCCGCGACAGAACTCTGAAAAACATCTTAAAACAGAACGCGCCAGGGCGGTGGTGGCTTTCGACAGATTTTTTTTTTTTTTGGTCAAAATGTGTTTTCTCCAGTTTTTAAATTAGAACAGGCTTCCTGAGCGAAAATTGGGAAAAATGTTGGAAGCAGGCGGCACACCGAGTCCTGGGCACAGACGTGCGTCTCGGGCGGATGGCACCCCTTCCCGCCTGCTCTCTCGGGAGTTTCCAGTCCAAGCTGGGTGATCCTGCACGTGTGCCCTCCTGTCTTGGTTTTCATTCGGCACCCCCAACCCCGCCCCGGCTTCCCCTGCGGCTCCCAGCATCGCAGGCTGTCTGCCCCCCTCCCCTGCCAGCTGTCCCGGGCGGCTCCCGCACTTTCCCAGGAGTGGAATTCCTCAGCCAAGCGGGAATGTTCCTGTGGCTCTTCCTCCATGCCACCAGCTGCTTTCCCAAGGGAACAACGCACACTGTCCCCAGCTTGTCTTTCCTTGTGAGCAAAGACACACAGCCTTTGCCATCACCACTCGGCTCAGCGAGCCGATGGTGTTCTGTGCATAGGTGTGCAGCCCTGCCCTGTCTGTTGCCAGAACTTTCTTCGTCTCCCCATTCCCCTCCCCCCCCCGGGCACCTCCACTCGCTCGCTCTCTCCTCTCTCTCTCCCTCTTTCCCTCTCCCTCTCTCTCTCTCCCTCTCTCTCTCTCTCTCTCTAAGATTTATTTATTTGAAAGGCAGAGTTGACAGAGAGACAGAGAGAGAGAGAGACATCTTCCTTCAACTGTTTGCTCCCCAAGTGGTCTCCACAGCCAGGGCTGGGCAGGAGCCTGGAGCCCCATCCAGGTCTCCCACGTAGGTGCAGAGGCCCAAGCACGTGGGTCAGCTTCCACTTCGTTTTCCTAAGCCATGAGCAGGGAGCTGCTGGGAAGTGGAGCAGCCGGGACTGGAACCGGCGCTCACGTGAGATTTTGCTATTGCAGGCGGCGGCGGCGGTGGCTTAACCCACTACGCCCCAGCGCTGGGCCCGTTTCTGTCCCTGTGGCTCTGGCCTCTCTGGGGACCTCGTGTCAGGGGGAGCCACACAGGATTTCGTCTTTCTGTGACGCTTCCTTCACATCACGTCCTCAAGTTCACGGCCGGTGCCGGGCTGTGCACCTGCCGCGTTCCGCTTGTGCCTTCTCTGACCCTCTGAGCTGTCGAGGGTCCGCCGCTGTGAACTCAGAGTGGATTTCAGAGCAGACACCTCTTCAGGGCCCCGTCTCGTGCTGCGGGCTCTGTACCCAGAGGCGGAAGCGCTGGGTCAGCCGCGCAGCCCGTTTTTAGTTTTGCGAGGTAGCGACAAACTCTTTCATGGCGACCAAGCCAGCGTGCGTTTCACCAACAGGTGCACAAGGGTTCTTAGCCTTGTCACCAACACTTGCCGTGTTCTGGCTTGTTAAAAGCCACTCTAAGGGCTGACGCTGTAGCGTAGTGGGTAGAGCCATCACCTGCGGTGCCAGCATCCCATATGGGCTCCTGTTTAAGTCCCGGCTGCTCCACTTCTGATCCAGCTCTCTGCTATGGCCTGGGAAAACAATAGAAGATGGCCCAAGTCCTTGGGCTTCTGCACCCGCGTGGGAGACTAGGAAGAAGCTTCTGGCTCCTGGCTTTGGATCAGCTCAGCTCCAGCCATTGCGGACAATTGGGGAGTGAACCAGCAGATGGAAGACCTCTCTCTCTCTCTCTCTCTCTCTCTCTCTCTGACTTTCAAATAAATAGATCTTTTTTTAAAGCCACTGGAGTGGATGTGAGGCCACAGGCGCAGGTGGACAGGTTGGCTTTGTTGGGGCGTAGTAAAGAAGCAGCAGTCTAACGGTAGAGCCTGGTGCTTCACAATGTGGCAGCATCGCCTTGGTGGGGATATTGGAGCAAAAAGAGACGGCTGTCGACTTGGGGTGTTACCCCGCGGATGCTGTAGGCGACCTGGGTAAGAGGTGGCAAACACCCGGGAAGCCTGCCAGCACCGCCCCTGCTGTACCCCAGCAGGTGGTACCGAGTGAGGGAGGCAGCCTGCAGCTGTCTGTCCCAGCCGGCTGTGCCGTGGGCTCCCTGCCGCCCTGTGAAACGGTCCCCCTCCTCCGGCCGCAGGCAAGGCCTACGAGATCACCTACGTGCGGCTCAAGTTCCACACCAGCCGCCCTGAGAGCTTCGCCATCTACAAGCGCAGCCGCGCCGGCGCCCCCTGGGAGCCCTACCAGTACTACAGCGCCTCGTGCCTCAAGACCTACGGCCGGCCCGAGGGCCACTACCTGCGCCCGGGCCAGGACGAGCGCGTGGCCTTCTGCACCTCCGAGTTCAGCGACATCTCCCCGCTGAGTGGCGGCAACGTGGCCTTCTCCACCCTGGAGGGCCGGCCCAGCGCCTACAACTTCGAGGACAGCCTGGCGCTGCAGGTGGGGGGGGCAGGAGTGGGGGTGGGCGGGGCAGGGCTGGGGGTGGCCACTGGGCAGCAGGTGGGCGGGGCAGAGCTGGGGTGGGCATTGGGCTGCAGGTGGGATGTTTGGGGGGAGGGACACAGGACACAGAAGACCCCTTGTTTTTTGTTTTGTGTGTGTTTTAAAGATTTATGTATTTGAAAGGCATAGTTACAGAGAGAGAGAGAGAGAGAGAAAGAGCTTCCTTCTACTGGTTCACCCTCCAAATGGCTGCAGTGGCTGGGGCTGGGCCAGGGTGAAGCCAGGAGCTTCTTCCAGGTCTCCCACGTGGGTGCAGGGGCCTAAGGACTTGGGCCGTCTTCCACTGCTTTCCCAGGCGCACTAGCAGGGAGCTGGATTGGAAGTGGAGCAGCCTTGGCTCGAAGCAGTGCCCACATGGGATGCCGGCGTCCCAGGCGGCAGCTCAGCCAGCTAAGGCCGGCCACAGTGCCGGCCCTGCCCCCTTGGTTTTCACACTTTATGCCCCAGAAGCCCTTGTTGTGTGTGAGTCTTCTGTGGATGGGAGAGGGCCTCCCCACAGCTCCCAGAGCACCAGCCCGAGGGAGACACTGCTCAGACAGGGCGATCCCGGGGTGTGGAGCACAGGGCCAGGCCTCTGCACAGGTGAATCCTGTCCCACATGCAGCCCAGCCTGTCCCTTTAAAAATGTACCATGACATCAGCAGGATTTTGTTTCTTCTCCTCGGGGAGTCCCCCCCACCCCGCTGCTGCTCCCCACTGTGGCCACGCCCCTACTCCCCGAAGAGGACCTTGGGCAGAGGCTCCCGGCAGGAGCCAAGGTCAGAGAAGGACAAAGAAAGGCAGGCACGCCTTGTCCCCTGTCCCGTCCCCTCCCGGTCCCCGTGGACACGGCAGCATCCAGGGTGGACGGCAGCACCTGGGGTGGGTGGAACAAAGGCTGTGGCCCCGACTTCGGGGTCTTGGGGCCTCTGTCCCCCAGGGAGGAGCCGCTGTCAGAAGTGAGTGGTGGTGTGAGCACCACCCGACCGCTGAGGCCGGAGCCGTCTGCCCTGGGGTCTGCCGGGGTCCACTTCCGAGCCCGCTGGGGGTTTTCGTCCAAGTTGCAAAGCCTGAAGGGCTTCCGTTTGCCCTCAAGGAACCTTCAAGGCACCAAGCAGTGCCCCCCACAACTGGGCTGAGGGACCCCAGCCCCCATCTTGAGAGTGTTTTTTTTTTTTTTGACAGGCAGAGTTAGAGAGAGAGAGAGAGAGAAAAAGGTCTTCCTTCCGTTGTTCACCCCCAAAATGGCCACTGAGGCTGGCACTGCGCCGATCCGAAGCCAGGAGCCAGGTGCTTCTCCTGGTCTCCCATGGGGTGCAGGGGCCCAAGCACTTGGGCCATCCTCCACTGCACTCCTGGGCCACAGCAGAGAGCTGGCCTGGAAGAGGAGCAACCGAGACTAGAACTGGCGCCCCAACTGGGACTAGGACCCAGGGTGCTGGCGCCACAGGCAGAGGATTAGCCTAGTGAGCCGCGGCGCCGGCCCTGAGAGGTTTTGACCTCACTCCTTTACTGCCAGCGTCTTTGCAGACTGATGGAGGAGGTCAGAGCTGGAAGGCGGAGGCAGGGAACCAGAGAGGGGGCCACCCACAGGCCCGAGACCTCAGGCAGTCCCCGCCTTGTCCGTGCCCCCCTGTGTGAGAGGATTAGTGGGGCGGGGGGAGATGCGGGAGGCAGGCTAGCCTGGTGGTTAGTCGGACCCCTGGGTCAGAATAGACCTGAATCCCAGCTCTGCCACGGGTGGCTGAGCCTCGGTCTTTTCATCTGCGAATGGGGATTCGCTGGTTGCTGAGGACCTGAGCCCTAATCACGCCCACTCAGCCACTGCTGCCCCTTCCGGCTAGGACAGCCACTTGGTTTGAATTCTCCGGGCGGCGCTTCTCCTGGGGGAATGAACGGAGTCACCCTGGACCATTCCCCACCCCTGGCCGTGGCTCCCGGCTCCTTGGCTGCTCCAGGGACCCCCGCAGCGTCAGGCTCGCCCTAGGATGACGTGGGTTAGAGATGCAGGCTCTGGGGCTGCACCCCGGCCTCTGCTTCGGAAGCCGCCTGTAACCAGATCTTTGGGGAAGCCTTGGCTGCCTCGGGCACTGACCCACTTGGATTTGCCGGTGCCAGCCCCTCTCCCCGGCGGGCTGCCCAGCGGGACGGGAAGACGCATTGCCAGGAACTCGTTTTCCATCCTGATTGCTAAGCCAGGGGCCCCTGCACGGAATTAAAATGCTGATTAATATTCAGCTGGAGCTGCCTCTGATTGTAACAGCAGGCAGAGGAAAATGTCAGACTGCACGTGGGCTCCCCACGCCCCCTCGCCCATGCACGGGGGAGCTGCTCGTCTGCCATCGGCAACAATTTATGGGGCAGAACCTGGCGGGACCCCCAGGCCCTGAGTCCCCGCTCTCCCGGGCCCCGTGTTCTGCTGGGAGAGAGGTCGCAGCCGGAGCCTGGAAGGTCGCTGGGACCTCCGCTGACCTCTGGAATGGGGCTCAGGGGCGGCTCGGACAAGCCAGCCAGTGCACACAGCAGGGCCTCAGAGGGGCTGCTCAGGGCCCTGCCTGCCTCGCCCCCCGCACCTGCACTGCCTCCCAGGCCCGGGCCAGGTCCTCCCCCAGACTCGTCCATTGCGGGGAAGTTGTTCCCACTTCACAGATGGGGAAGTGGAGGTGTCAAGACGTTGGGCAGCGTCCTCGAAGTCACACAGCCAGAGTGGCCAGGTGCCCGGGTGTGCACAACCCCAGAGCACGGCTCCAGGTTTCTGCAGACTTGTCAGGATTTGTCTGAGCTGGGCAGGCTGGGAGCCCAGGCCAGGACCCAGCTCTGCTGTCTCCACCTCCCCCAGGAGTGGGTCACCAGCACCGAGATCCTCATCTCTCTAGACCGGCTCAACACCTTTGGGGACGACATCTTCAAGGACCCCAAGGTGCTACAGTCCTACTACTACGCCGTGTCTGACTTCTCCGTAGGCGGCAGGTAGGCGGGGTGGGGTGCAGGAGGAGGCTGGTGGCGCTGGCTTGGTGGCGTGCCCCCAGGGTTGGGGGGAGCAGGCTCATCCCCCCTCCTGCTGCTCCTCCCACTCCATGCAGGGGGGCACTGCCCTCGGGACCCCCAGAGCCGAGGAGCGTGTGAGTGCCAGGAGGGGCGGGGAGGCAGACAGGCTGTGCCCGGGGGTCAGGGGGCCGCCCTGCAGGGGCCTGGGGCCTGGGAAAGGCAAGCGAGGCCTGGGCGGGCAGAGAGCAGGTGGGGGCAGCCGGACCCGGGACTGCAGGGCCCTGAGCCTGGGTTCTTCCCTTCCCACAGCCGGTGGGAAACTCTTGCAGGATTTGGCCTGGGGAGGCCCAGGGTCAGAGTTTCGTAACACTGCAGCCCTGGCCGGTGGGGCTGGGGTGGGGGAGGGGCGGAGGGAATCAGGGCAGCCTGGGCCAGGGAGGCGGAGCTGGGGTGGGAGCTGGCCCACCTGGGAGTGATGGGGCAGGAGAGGGGCCTGGGGCAGCGAGGATGGGGCCCAGCTGTTGGGCTTCCCTGGATCCTGGACACCTGGGTGTTGGTAGAGACTCTGGGGAGGTGCTGGGGGCCCCTCATCTGTGACTCAGGTGCCTGCTGTCTCCCAAGAAGGGGAGTAGGGGTGTCAGTGAGAATCCCCCCCATGTGCGCGTGAGTCAGGCCAGTCTACTCGGGAGGGGGCTCCGCTGGGATGGCCGTGGCCTTGAGCTCCGAGCCGGCAGTTGGGGCCGTGGGCCTGAAGACATCTGGGCCCCAGCTGCCGGAGCTGGACCACCCTCAGTCCTGCAGCTGGCTGGGGCAGGCTGCTCTGGGGTGGGGACAGGTGGGAACAAGTGTCACATCATGTCCTCACTCTCCTCCCGCGGCTCGGAGGCTTCACGCAGGGGGCAGGGATGCTCCCTGGTCACCTCCCTGGTGCCCGCTGCCTGGTGCCCGTGTCACCCCTGCCATTGCCTGCCTGCCCTGAGCCCGCATGAGGAAGTGTGCAGTGTGCCTTTCCCAGACTGGTGTCCCGGGAGCAGAGCCGGTGCGGGGGCCCCAGCAGTGATCAGCGGTTCCTCAGTGCCCCTGGGCAGAGCCTGCGGCTCGGGGTGGGGGTGGGGCACAGGGTGGCCACGCAGAGCTGTCCCAGAGCTCAGGGTCTGCGCCCAGCTACGGAGGACGGGCTTCAGCTCTCGTGGTCTGAGCCCCGGTTCTCTCCATGCAGCGGACGGAGTGTCTGTCCCTGCTACCTCCCTGGGGAGGCTCCGGCAGGAGACGAACTAAGCAAGGCTGGGAGCCGGAAGCCGCGCTCGTCCTCTGAGCAGCTGCCTCTGGTCACTCGGGGCAGGCTGGGGGTGATGGCCACGCGGGGTCCTCCCTGGCGAGTTCTCCACGTGGCTCGCTGGGCGCCTCTGTTCCCGTGTGATTCCTGCCTCCTGTACATGGTGTGGGGACACGGGCCAGGGCTGCTGTCGAGGACAGACTGGTGTGGGATTTAAGGGGGTCCAGGAGCTGTCCCCTTGCAGGTTGGGGGACTTCCTTCTGACCCTTCTAGGAGCAGTGCAAGGAGAGGGGATAAGGTGACCTCCCTGGCCCCCCACGCCACTTCCCTGGGACCTGCAGCCCACCCTCTGCCAGGGAGACCCTGACCTGTCCTGGGTCCCTCTTGCCCGTGGGTGGGCATTAGGCAGCCTCTCCCTGCCTCAGTTCCTCCATCTGTGGAATGGGCCCAGTGCGGTTGGCTCCCTGACACGTGCATAGCAGGTGTTCAGTGGAGGACTTGGGCCCACACCTGCACACAGGGCTGCCGCACCTGCCCCTCCCCCCACTGCAGTCTCCAGCTCTCCCTCATTTCTTTCCCAGGTGCAAATGCAACGGGCACGCCAGCGCGTGCGGCCCCGATGCCACTGGCCAGCTGGCCTGCCGCTGTCAGCACAACACCACCGGGCCGGACTGCGAGCGCTGCCTGCCTTTCTTCCAGGACCGCCCGTGGGCGCGGGGCACGGCCGAGGCCGCCCACGAGTGTCTGCGTGAGTGGCCTGGGGCATCGGGGACCAGAGGCTGCTGGCGCCAGTCCAGGGAACAAACCCCCCCAGACCTGGCAGGGGGGCTGCTCCTGGGTGGGCCTGGCGGGCAGCTGGGGGTCCCTGTGCTGCTGTGAGATGAAGAAGAGCCGAAGGGGGCCTGGAGTGGGGGGGGGGAGGCGTTTGGGCCTCAATCCTTCCCTCCCCTAGATGGCTCCCCAGCCCAAGTCTGCCCAGCGAGGCGCCCGCGGTGGGAGGATCGGGAAGGCCCCCATTGTGTTCACGGCTCCAGCCCCAACTGCTAATTGAAGCCAGGCTGCTGCGTGTCCACGGGGGTGCTGCCCTGCCCCCCCGCCTCGCCCGCAAGCCCCCCACAGCTCTTTGATGTCGCGGTCCCCTGTGGGATGTGGCCGTGACCGCCTAACCTCAGCAAGCAGGGAGCCAGGGACGGTGCCGCCATTCCCTCTCCAGGGACCGACGTGGGGCTGAGAGCGGGGATCCCCGCCGTCCCTCCCAGCTGCCCCCGTCCCGCCTGGGTCCCCCCAGACAGCCATATGCCTCGCGGCAGGCCCCGCACGCATAGCCACTGTCGCCGAGCACCAGGGCCGGCTGGCGCTGCCGCAGCTGGCAGGAACAGCATCTTCACACGCAAGCTTGGTCCCCGGGCCCTGCTGTCCCTTAGAGCCCGGGCGGGGCAGGGACAGCCTGTTCTGTGGGCCGGGGCTGCAGGAGCTGCCCCGGGGCCACCAGGCCCTAATGGGTTCCTGCTGCTCTGGCTGGCCCGCTCCTCCCGGGAGTGTCTGCTGGGCAGTGGAAGCCACGCTGGCTCGTGTGCCGGGGACCCGTGGCTGTCTCCGTGGACGGCCAGACTGCTTCTCGCGCCGTGTCATCTCTGTGACCTGTGGTCCCATCTGTGCCACAGCCTAGAAGCAGGGACTTCTCGTCTGACCACGCGGCTGAGCCCGGGCAGCCCCCAGCCCTGAGTCCCCCCTCAGCCAACTCCCTGCAGCCCCTGGATCTCAGGGCCTTGGTCCTGGCCCCATCACCCCTCCTGGGTGCCTGCAGGGCCCCTCTCCCAGCCCCTGCCTGCAGCCCAAGCACAGACTCCCTCGCCTCCACCCACCCATGCGGAGACCCTCCCCTCCCTCCGGGCTGAGGGTCATGGGGGCGCGGCCTCTGGCTCCACAGCTGCCCCCTGCACCGCACCTGCCGCTGCACTGCCCACCATGCTCCTCCCTGCTCTCGCTGGCCTCCGGCACACGCCAAGCCAGCCTGGGCATCCTGTCCTGCCTGCGACACCCTCCCTGCTCCTGTTCAGCCCCCAGGCCCCTCGCAGCCCCGACTCCCTGCAGTGCGCTGGCAGGGCCCCTCTGCTTATAGCCCCGCGCCCTGGGGTTGGCGCGAGCGGCCATCTGGCCTCTCACATGGAGGGCGGCACGAGGGCCGCAGCCAGGCCCATGCCTGCTTGGGCGCAGCCCTCCTGCCTGCTGGGCCGGGGTTTTGTGTGGATGGATGAGTGGCTTCATGACACGAGGCGGCCTGGCGTTCCCCGTGTGCCCGAGTGAACCCACGGTCACGGGCGAGCAGTCACTATGACCGTGACACGAGGGGTCCACATGTGTGGTTTTGGAGTGAGCCACACTGATGCTTCGGCCGCTCTGCCATCTGTGACCAGGTCACTGCTTGGACCGGTTTGCCTGCCGTGGTCCCGCCTGGGCCTGCTGGGCCTGTTTGTTTTATAACAAGGGTTAGTGACTGCTGTTTATTTTTAAGATTTATTTATGGGACTGGCACTGTGGCATAGTGGGCTAAGCCTCTGCCTGCAGTGCCAGCATCCCATATGGGAGCCAGTTCATGTCCCAGCTTCTCCTCTTCCAATCCAGCTCTCTGCTATGGCCTGGGAAAGCAGTGGAGGATGGCCCAGGTCCTTGGGCCCCTGCCCCTGCATGGGAGACCTGGAAGAAACTCCTGGCTCCTGGCTTTGGATTGGCCCAGCCCCGGCCATTGTGGTCATTTGGGGAGTGAACCAGTGGATGGAAGACCTTTCTCTGTCTCTCTGTAACACTACTTCTCAAATAAATAAATGCATCATTTTTAAAAACCCACTCAAAAAAAAAAAAAAAAAGATTTGTTTGGAAGGCAGAGTTACAGAGGGAGAGAGGTCTTCCATCCACTGGTTCACTCCCCAAATGGCCACAACAGCCGGAGCCGGGCCAGTCCAAAACCAGGAGCCAGGAGCATAGGTGCAGGGGCCCAAGCACTTGGGCCATCTTCCACTGCTTTCCCAGGCCACAGCAGAGAGCTGGATGGGAAGTGGAGCAGCCGGGACTCAAACCAGTGCCCATACGGATGCTGGCACTGCAGGTGGTGGCTTTACCCGCTTCACCACAGCGCCGGCTCCACCCACCTGCTGTTTTGGTCTCATTATTAACGGTCCTCCTCTTGCTCTTAAGAGTGTCCCGTTTTGGCCAGCACCACGGCTCACTAGGCTAATCCTCCGCCTTGCGGTGTCGGCACACCGGGTTCTAGTCCCAGTCGGGGCGCTGGATTCTGTCCCGGCTGCTCCTCTTCCAGGCCAGCTCTCTGCTGTGGCCAGGGAGTGCAGTGGAGGATGGCCCAAGTCCTTGGGCCCTGCACTCGCATGGGAGACCAGGAGAAGCACCTGGCTCCTGGCTTCGGATCAGCACGGTGCACCGATTGCAGCATACCGGCCGTGGCGGCCACTGGAGGGTGAACCAATGGTAAAGGAAGACCTTTCTCTCTGTCTCTCTCTCTCTCTGTCCACTCTGCCTGTCAAAAAAAAAAAAAATTAAAAAAAAAAGTGTCCCATTTTAGAAAATCAATCAGTTGGTCTCTGTAGCCTTGATCAAGCTTGGCCTGAACGCCACCTTGGACTGTGATCTCACCCTTCTTCCTGCTACCTGCTCACTCGGCACAGAGAGGCTGGCTGGCACAGCTTCCCCTCTTCACCACGGCCCTGAGCCACTCACGCATCCTCCCCGCCTCCCGCCCACAGCCTGTAACTGTAGCGGCCGCTCTGAGGAATGCACCTTCGACCGTGAGCTCTTCCGCAGCACGGGCCACGGCGGGCGCTGCCGCAACTGCCGTGGCCACACGGCCGGGCCACACTGCGAACACTGCCAGGAGAACTTCTACCGCTGGGACCAGCGGGCCCCGTGCCAGCCCTGTGACTGCCACCCGGCAGGTGAGCGGCCCCGCCCTGCCCTGTGACTGCCACCCGGCAGGTGAGTGGCCCCGCCCTGCCCTGTGACTGCCACCCGGCAGGTGAGCGGCCCCGCCCTGCCCTGTGACTGCCACCCAGTAGGTTAGCGGGGCCCCCTGTCCTGCCCTGCCCTGCCCTGTCCCAGCCTCCACAGCGCCGTCCCCTTGCCCCCGCAGGCTCCCTGAGCCTCCAGTGTGACGCCGAGGGCTCCTGCACCTGCAGACCCACCGTGACCGGCTGGAAGTGCGACCGCTGCCTGCCTGGGTTCCACTCGCTCAGCGAGGGAGGCTGCAGGTGAGGGCTGTGCAGGAGTGGGTGCGGGTGGCCAGTGCTGGGCTGGACCCCGGGAAGCAGGAGGGAGGGGACGGTGGCTGGTGCTCCCTCCTCCCCGTCTGCAGCTCCCGCACGCCATCCTGGTGAGGACCAGGCGCTCCCACGGCCTGCGGAAGGGAGAGGCATAAACACAATTATGAGATGGGGTGCCGAGTCCAGCGCAAGGCTAGTGGGTCTCAGGGTGGAGGGCAGGCTTCCTGGAGGAGGCACGGAGACCTGATGAGTGAGGCTGGCAGGAGAGAAGGGAGGAATGGAGGGAACAGTGTGGAAGTGGGGAAGGGTATGGCGAGGGCTCAGAGGCCAATGCAAGCTGAGGCTTGGCACCTGTGGGCAGGGCGGGTGGGTGTGCAGAGGGGGAGCCCGCCGTGACATAGGAGGGGGCTGCAGCAGGAGGAGGCCACGGAGGGGCGGGGGCCCAGGCAGACGCCAGGGCCCCGTGCAAGGCTGAGGAGCTGCCTTCGGGGTTCTGCTCCCGGCGTCTGGGCTGGGGGTGGGCAATGGGCTGGTGCCGGGGAGGCTGAGCAGGAAGGGCCCGAGTTGTGGACCCGAGTCTCTGGCTCCCGCTGGAGTGGCCAGGGTGAGAGAGCCGGGCAGGGCCGGACCGGACCAGGGCGTGGACCGTAGAGGCAGGGTCTAACACAGTTGCCCTCTCTTGCCAGGGAGGATACACAGCCATCCAAAAAATAAAGCTCTCACGAGTTCAGAGGAAGCGCTGTGAAACGAACTTGGCTTTGGTTAATAACAACAGCCTTGCATCTCAAGGCAGTGGGGTTGTGTCGGGGTGGGGTTGGAGTCTGGTTCCTTGCGAAACATTCAGTGGTTTTGGGCACAAAACTGACCGTTCCATGGGGAGCTGGCCGCCTCCCCAGGGCCGCCCTCACGGGTCAGCCGTCCAGCGAGGATGCACGGACACGCGGGCAGCTCCCTGGGGCCTCCCTGGCCTCTGGGCCTCTATACCTTCCATTCTTCCTAGTGGGAGCATCCCCCCACCCCCAGCCCGGTGTCTGGCAAGCTCCTCCTCTTCCTGCTGTCCTTGGCAGAGGTGCCCCCACCACAGGTCACCTGCACCCTGGCTTTGGCGGTGTCAGATGCCCCCCGGTGCCGCCGTAGCCTCTTGTGCATCTCCCATTGCACGTGCCGCAGCACAGCGCCGCCTGGGTGTCTGCCTCCTCACTGGACGGCGGGACCAGGGCTCATCAGACTGCTGAGTGGCTGGCGGAAGGGGCAGTGTGTGGAGGAGCCTGGGCCAGCAGAGGGCGCTCTGTGCCCGCGGTGGGCAGACAGCTCCCTGGGCAAGGTGGGAAGAGCGAGGTGAGGGCAGGCTCTCGGGTCAGCCTCCACCCAGGATGGCCGCCCCCACTCTGGAGTAATTTGTTGCTTGCGTTCCCTCTCGTCCTGTCTCTCCCCAGACCCTGCACCTGCGATGCAGCCGGCAGCCTGGGCACCTGTGACCCTCGCAGTGGGCGTTGCCCCTGCAAAGAGAATGTGGAAGGCAGCCTGTGTGACAGGTGGGTGAGCTGATGTGCCGGGGTGGAGCTGGGGGTATCGGGGCCACAGTCCCCTCCCCAGGACCCCACATGGATCCACTTCCAGGAAGCTGTGCCAGGGCTTCCGGCACTGTCTGTGGGTTCACCCCACCACGGATGGCTCCCAAATCAAGAAAATACATCTTTCTTAGCCAGAAAGGATGGGGGGACCATCTGACCTGGGGAGAGCAAAGACATGGTATGTGTACCACAGCTCTCCCCTTTCTCAGTAATGGGGCACTGTCACACCCCCACTTCACACCCATGCAGACATCACTAATGGAGCACTGTCACACCCCCACTTCACACCCTTGGCAAACATCGCTAATGGAGTGCTATCACACACACCCACTTCACACCCACCCACGGCAGACATCACTAGTGGAGTGCGATCACACACCCCACTTCACGCCCATGGCAGATATCACTAATGGAGTGCTATCACCCCTCCCACTTCACACGCATGGCAGACATCACTAATGGAGCAGTCACACCACCCCTACTTCACACCCATGGCAGACATTGCTAGTGGAGTGCGATCACACACCCCACTTGACACCCACAGCAGACATTGCAGGTGGAGTGCAATCACACCCCACACTTCACACCCATGGCAGACATCACTAATGGAGTGCTATCACCCTTCCCACTTCACGCCCATGCAGACATCGCTAGTGGAGTGCGATCACACTTGTCCCTCCCTGCTCGTGAGGAGGCAGAGCAGAGCCAGGGTCGAGCACCTGGGAGCCTTCCTCGTCTGGGGACCTGGGCAGATCCTTCTGTGGAGCCTCTGTGTGCCCACTTGGGCTCCAGGAGGGCTTGGTGTGGAGCTCTCGTCCGGAGTCGCTGGGCTTCTACAAACCAGACTGTGCACCGGGTCCCCGCAGTACCTGGGACTTGCCTTTGTCCCCCTGCGTCCCCGCAGCTGCCGGGAGGTCGGGCTGTTTCCAGGGCAGGGCAGGGGACGGACAAGCTGAGCCCGGAACATCCATGGCAGCCACGACAGACACAACCCCAGCAGGGCCGGGCTGGGCCACGAGGGCGCGGTGCTGACCCCGGCCCCACAGGGCTCCCCAAGCTGGAATGGTCCGAGCAGCGAAATCGGGGACAGCAGGACACAGTTACGACCCCGAGAATAAATACCCCCTCCCCCCACCCCCACAAGTCCGTCCTGCCATGAACAGAGCGAGGGGCGGGGCTGTCTGCCTGCAGGATCCTCACTGAGCCGGGCATGAGCCCGCAGACCCCTGCTTTGTGGGCAGGGTCTTAGGGAGGGGCGGGGTGTTTGCCTCCCCTCCCGGCTCCTGTTCTGTGAGGGGTTAAACACAGCTCTTAGGACCCCCGCCCCTCGCAGAGGGAGCATCGTTCCTGTCTTGTGTGGGGGCTGGATTTCGGAGCTCCCTTCTAGGGCCTTGAACCCGGTGACTACCCGGAGAGACCCCGGCAGACCACACCTTAACACGCCCACAGGCATCACCTGGGCTTTGGGGACCCCCGCCCTGCCCCCCGTGTGATTGATGAGAGGGGGACTTCACCACAGAGTGTTTCTCCCCTAAACCCCAACCCCAGCCTCCGCTCGCGAGAGCGTTCTAACAGATACCAGACCGGCTCCTGCAAAGTGCCCAGGGCGTCGGGGGCTGTGGGAGACAGACGTGGCCAAGTGTGGCACCACGTCCCGGTGGGCACTCGGGGACAGAGAGCAGGGCTCCCAGCGCAGCCTGGAGTTAGGTGCCGGGGACCGACGTCTGCTTTGTGTCCCGTGGGCATCGAGGGAACCTGAGGAGTGGATCCGGGCGCTCTCTACCGTCTCTGCAGCTCTCCTGTAACCCAGGATCTGGGCTCCCCGGGGGCCCCCTCCTGGTGGCTCCTGTGGCCCTCATGAGCGTGCCCCGCCTCCCTTGCAGATGCCGGCCCGGCACGTTTAACCTGCAGCCCCACAACCCCGCCGGCTGTAGCAGCTGCTTCTGCTACGGCCACTCCAAGGTGTGTGCGGCCAGCGCCGGGTTCCAGGTGCACCACATCCTGTCCGACTTCCGCCAGGGTAAGAGAGATGCCCCCGCAGCTGCCTCCGGGGGCCGCTGCTGGCCCTGACTAGGGAGATGGTGGGTGGGTGTTGGGGGGGGGGGGACTAGGTGTGACACTCCTGGAGCCTGGCATTTGCAGTCGTCCTGAGACCCGTCTCCCTCAGTGGCTCTGAAGGCTGTAGATCAGGGCTCAGTCTCATGGCCTGCATTTATCAACCACCTGCTGTGTACCAGGTGCTGTGCTGAGCTCCTCCCAGGCAGGGAAACTCACTGGGCAGGAACTCTCCCATTTTACAGATGAGGCAAGGGGCCCAGGCTAAGGAGGGGCCCTTGCTGGAAGGCACAGAACTCAGAGTGTGCCTTGCCTGTCCGCTTCCCAGCAGTGCGGGCCTCTGGCCTTGTCCTGGCAGCAGGTGGCACGGCCGCACCTGTGAGAGGGTGAGCAGCCGGGTGCTGAGCCCTGTGCTGAGTCAGAGCACCCCACGGTGCCGGCTGGGGAGCGCCCCCAGATGCGGGAGCAGCGCGCCCTCTGCTGGACGCCGTGCAGAACGCGGGATGGGAGGCGTGCGCGCTGGACGGATGGACGGCTGGACGGCTGGGCGGCTGGGCGGCCGCTTGCGAGGAGCCGGCTTGGCAGGGCCAGGCGGGCGCACGTTTCCAGCGCCCTGGCCTTGGCGCTTAGTGACGTCATCTCCCTTATCTCACAGCTGCCCTCGGCCCTCAGGCCTCTTAGTCTCTGCACCCCCTAATGCCCCTGGGAGGACCCCAGAGTGCTTTTATTTTGTGAGTTGTTTATGCAGACAGCTGCTGTGTCCGAGGTGGGAGCTGAGTGATCTGAGAATACTTGTTAGGCCGTTTTTAAGCCGCTGTCGTGAACCTATGACGTCATAAGTTCGTTCGGCAGCGCCTACTTTGTGAGATGCATGCCGTGGTTTCTCATGGTTGCAGGTGGCTCTCGGGTCTGGCTTGCAGGAAACCAGCCAATTCCCACACTGCACCTGAGAAAGAGAAAAATGCAGACGGCCCCTTAGTGTCTGCTGGAAGACAGGGTGGCCTTCCAGACCTGGGAGAGGGCCTGGGACGGGGCTCTAGGCCGACGTCGAGAGCCGCTCGCTGGGCCATAAGCACTTTGCTGCCCTCATTTTACATATGAGGAGCTGGCTTTGGAGAGCTTAGGCGACCTACCTGGGGTCTGGCAGGCCCCAGTTCCCACCCCGGCTCGGCCCCTTGCTGGCCTGTGGCTTGCCTGGGTGACACACGGACCTGGACGGTCAGGTCTGCTGGGCTCACAGATGGGAAGGTTCCCTGAGGCCCAGGTGGAGTCCAGTGTGGTTAGGGGTGGCCCTGCTGTCCCAAGCCCCCCGCCCTGTGTTGGGGGTCTCTGGGCTGTGTCCTCATGCTGGCCTCCCACGCCCACCGACAGGGCAGGTGGGCCCTGCAGCAGGGACCTGCTGGGAGCTTCCCTTTGCCGGGGCTCCCTGCTGGACCTGTCGCCCTGTGGCACCCCCGGAGCCTTCAGCTGACCGGTGCGTGTCTGTTCCCACTGTCCAGGAGCCAAGGGCTGGCGGAGCAGGCGTGTGGGAGGCCCAGAGCGCCCCCCGCGATGGAGCCCGCAGGGCGTCCTGCTGAGCCTGGAAGAGGAGGAGCTCATGGCACCAGGTACCTGCTGGCCCTGGCAGGGCGGACCCCGGGGGGCTCCCTGCAGCTGCTCCTGGGAATGGCCTGAAGTGAGCCTCGTGGGCTGAGGTCAAGGCGTAGGAGGGTCCTGTGCCCATGGAGGAGGCTCCAGGGACAGTTCCCATGCTGGCCTCTCGCTCCTTGGCGGATGAGTCTCTCCCGTCCCATCCCCCGGGTCCCGGCTTCCCAGGGCCCTTGTGGTTGTGGTGGGCGCAGCTGGCTGACCCTTGGTAACCTCCCCCAGCTGCCTTCCCCCTCATGTCCCCCTGCACCGTGATGTCCCAGGCTGCTGGGCTGGGACGAGGTTGGCTCTGGGGGCCTCTGCTCTGCCCTCACCCCTGGCCCTATGGGCAGGAGCAGGTGTCCCAGAGCCCATGGCCACTGTGAGGCCCCAGGTGGCCCCTGTGTGTTTCCCACCAGCCCCTGCCCAGGGCCCTGGGATTCCTGCAGAAGGAAGGATGTTCTCTGTTACCCTGAGCCCTCTCCCCAGTTAGGGGCACTCTGGTCTCCCAGACCCTGAGCTGGGAGCCTGGGGCCGTCCTTGGCTCTGCTGTGACCAGATTTGGGGAGCACTGACCAGCCTGTCTGGCTCCTCCCTGGGCAGCCGTGAGGTGAGGGCAGGCGGGGGAGTCGGGCTTCGCCCCTGCTGCTCACAGGAGGGGTGATGAGGGCTCCTGGAGTTAGAGGGGCTCACGCCCCCCCCACAGCAGGTGCACTGGCAGGATTCTGTGCGCAGGCTGCAAAGGCTTGTGGACCCCATGCTGGGGGAATGGGGGTGTCGGTGCCCCTGAGCGTTGTCGCAGGGGCACGGGGTGGGGGTGGGGGGTTCAGGTGCGGGAGGCTGTAGGAAATAACCCAGGGTCTGCCCAGTCGTCTCCGTGCCAGCGAGTGTGCGAAGGGGGACGGGCGTACGCTGGTGAGTACTCTGGGGGCACAGGCAGAGTGTGGGTGTCTTGTTTGAGTCCCTCCCCAAGCCCCAGTTTGAGTACAAGCTAGGCTTGGTGGTTTTTTTATTGATATTGATGTCATTCTAGGTAAGGAAAAATTAGAATTTTAAATGACTAGCACTTCGTTTTCATACCGAGGCACATATCGGAGCGTTTTGCTCGGATGGGAGGATCACAGAAATGACACAGTGGCTTTTGCCAGCTCGAACACAAATGTGCATTTTGTTCTCATCAGAACAGCGGCGGCACCGCGCAGCGCAGAGCGAGCGCAGGGGCTTGTTCACGGCTTCATCCGCACACCTCCTGCTCACGGGCCCACGTCCCACCCCTGCCCGCCTCTGGGCACACGGCCCGCGGGACAAGGGGGCCGTGGTGGCCTCGCCAGCCCCGATTTCCGGCCTGAATGGTCAGCGAACACAGGCCCGGTCACCCGTACCCAAAATGCTGGGGCAGAAGTGTTGGGGATCTGAATTTTTCTAGACTTGGGAATATTTGCCTGCTCCTTACGAGATGTCCTGGGGATCAGATCCAAGTCTAAACAGGAAATTCAGCTGTGTTTCGTAGGTTCCTCAGAAACATAGCCTGAAGGTAATTTTATTTAATTTGAACAGATTTAAATTTTTATTTATTGTTTGAGAGACATAAAAACACGCAGAGAGCTTCCATCCCCCTGGCTCCACTTCTCGGATGCCCGCCTCGGCCAGGGCTGGGCTGAGCCAAAGCCAGGAGCTGGGAACTCCTCCAGGTCTCCCACATGGGTGGCGGGGGCCCGGTCACTTGAGCCATGACCTCTGCCTTCCGGAAGCTGGGGTCAGGAGCCGGGGCCTGGCATCCCACCCTGGCACCCTGGTGTGGGGACGCAGACGCCACCTATAGGCAAGGGTGTGTAATAACTTTCTGCATGAAACCAAGTTGCAGGATGTGAATTTTTCCACTCCTGGTGTCTTGTCGGTAACTCAGAAAATTCAGATTTTGTAGCATTTCGAGTTCTGGGGTGTTCACCCCGGCCAGGGAAATGACAGGAGGAAGCAGGGCCGGAAGGGGCCCCTGGGTCATTCCCCTGTCTCAGGTCTCCGTGGCCTTCTCCCCACGTTGGAAGCAAGTTCTGATTTGCAGGAAAAGCCTGGCTGGGGCCGGCCAGCCGCTCTGCTCCCCCCGCCGTGGAAGTGGCTCCTGCACCTCCAGTTTGCCGTGGGTCTCGCTGAGCATCTGCACACGGCGGCCACGGGACTTCCGTGCCCTGTGGTCACACAAACCCCCTCCCCCCATGTGTTTCTTCCACTCACGTATGGACCCCACAACCTGGCACATGTCACCCACAAAATCCCAGCTCCAGGATGCAATAATGGAGAGCCTGAGACTGGGACGGCAGAGCATAAAGTCGAGAGCCAAGGGCCCCATGTGACCCCACGGGTCTCACGCCCATGACGCCAGGCCGGGCTGGGCCACCTGCGCTGTCTGGATGCCCCACGTGCTGTGGTTTTATCTCGCTTCGATGTCTGATTGCCAATAGAATCGAGCCCTGAGCAAGCCTTCTCTCCCCCGCAGGGCAGTTCCTGGGAGACCAGCGGCTCAGCTACGGGCAGCCCCTCACGCTGACCTTGCACGTGTCCTCCGGGGGTGCCCCCCCACCCGCCATGCAGCTGAGTCTGGAAGGGGCGGGCCTGGCCTTGTCTCTGAGGCCCTCCCTGGATGCTGGGCAGCCAGGGGAGGCACAGCTCAGGTTCCTGTGAGTGTCCGCCCCTGTCCTGAGCGGTGGGAGTCGGGGTGGTCCCCGAGGGCAGGGCACGGCCAGACCCCGCTCTGTGGTCTGGGGGCTGCGGTGGGGTCCCGGGCTCCGGCACCACTGTCCCGGCTCAGGTTTTTCTTGCGTCGCCCGCTTCTCCTCCTCTAGGTTACAGGAGTCTTCTGAGGACACGCACCCTCCGCTGCCCGCCTTCCACTTCCAGCGGCTCCTGGCCAACCTGACCGCTCTGCGCATCCAGGCCAACGTCACAGCTCCACGCCCCCAGCTCTCTGGTCAGTACTGGCACAGGCTGCCCCGGGCTGGCGCTGGGCTGGGCTCCTGGTGCAGTGCCTGGTGATAATCCACTCCACACAATTTTAAAATACGAAGGGGCTGGGGCTGTGGTACAGCAGGTAAAGCCATTGCCTGTAGCTCTGGCATCCTACTTGGGCACCAGTTCGAGACCCGGCTGCTCCACTTTTGCAAGCTGTGTGTTAACAACACAGGTCCCTTGATTTAACTTTAAAAAAAAAAAAAGATATTTAGGGCTGGCATTTTGGCAAAGCAGGTAGAACCACCGCCTGTGATGCCAGCATCCTATATGGGCGCCACATCCCGGCTGCTCCACTTCCGATCCAGCTCCCTGCTGGTGGCCTGGGGGAAGCAGTGGAGGATGGCCCAGGTGTTTGGTCCCCTGCCACCCACATGGGAGACCTGGATGGAGCTCCTGGCTCCTGATTTTGGCTTGGCCCAGCCCTGGCCATTAATTCCATTTGGGGAGCAAACCAGTGTGTGGAAGATCTCTCTCTGTCTCTCTCCCCCTCTGGAACAAATGAATTTTTTTTAAAGATACTTGGTCCTTACACTGCCACTGTCTCCCTCTCGTTCCCCCTGTGCAGGCCAGGTGCTCCTGGCTGAGGTCCGGCTCACGTCAGCCCAGCCCCAGCGCGGGCCCTTCCCCGCAGCCTCCTGGGTGGAGACTTGCACGTGTCCCCAGGGGTACACAGGCCAGTTCTGTGAATCCTGTGCCCCAGGCTACAAGAGGGAGACTCCACAAGGTGGTCCCTACGCCAGCTGTGTCCCCTGCACCTGTAACCGGCACGGCTCCTGTGACCCCGACACAGGTGAGTCTGCTGACGCCCCATCCTAAGGCCTGGCACAGGAAGCGGAGAGCCAGTCTGGCGCTGGGCACCTGGCCAGGCTGTGGGCGTGCAGGCGCCGGGCTGTCCTCACGCTGCTGCCTGGCCAGCTCGTACTCTAGTGAAAGCAGTAACGGGGACGTAGTTAAGCACGAGGCTCTGTGCCAGGGAGCTCAGCAGGCCGCCTGCCCAGGTGGCTTCCCGTCTGCACTGAGCCACCTCCTCCCAGTGAGGACCACGGAAAGATCGGAGGGGCTCCCTGCCGGGCAGGGATGCTGGAAAGACGGACGGAGGCGTAACCTGGCAGGAGGCGGCACGTGGGCTCTCGGGAGGGCCACACAGGTGACAGCGGCACGGAAGTGTCGACCCAGGCCACACGCCCGCCACCCTTCACCTCTCAGTGGCTCGTGGCTTCCGCAAGGTCACTTCCCTGCCTGAGCCCACGTCCTCCTCTAGATGAGAAAGGTGTGTGTCCCGAGAGGCCCAGGCAGCCTGCTGGGTGGGAGAGCCGAGCGGCTTCACCTGGGAGGTGCAGGTCACGACAGTGCCTCCTTTCCAGGAATGCTGGCAATGGGAAAACAGCGCCCTTGGGTTCTCCCATGGCTGAGCAGTTACGGACGCCCCCGGGGCCATGGCTGTCCCTTTTGAATGGCCGGGGAGCTAAGGTGCAGGGCACCAGCACAGCCAGTAGGTGGCAGAGCTGCACCTCCCACCAGTAGTCCTCACCTGTAGAGGGGCCTGGCTCAAGGTCACACAGCCGGGTGCTGGAGGGGGTGCTGGACAGAAGGCTCCCTCCACTCCCACGCCAGGAAGCCTGGAGCAGGTGGGATCTCTGGTTCATGCAATACGTGGGGTGTCCGTGGAAGCCATCACTGATCCAGCCCAGATAAGGCCTCGTCAACCTCCAGAAGTCCCCTAGTGAGGAAGGAGCCCAAGCTGTCATCCCCCTAGAGCCCCCGCCCCCCCGCCACTTCCGGTAAAGTCCTCATTGTACAGTGGGCCACCGTCTCGCAGACCCCAAGGAGTGATGAGCCCGCAGGGGCTGGGCCGAGGCAGGGGCGGTGCCTCTCGGCTGCCACTCCTGCCCTGCTTGTCCACCCCTGGCTTCCCACCCTTCCTCCCTGCTCACCTCAGCCCTGCTGGGTGCTGCTGGGGCCCCCGGAGTGCTGGTCTGGTTAACTCCTCCTTGGCCCGGCCTCACCCTCAGGCTCTGGTGCCGGGGTTTCCCTCCCAAGCACCACAGACTCTGAGCAGGGGGAGAGAAAAGCAGGTCGGGAGCATGAGCTGGCCATGTCACCTGGGGAAAGGAAACAACAGCAACGGCAGTAATAATAACTGAGCACCAGGATGTGTGCGAGGCGCCTTGAGTCCTGATGAGAGCCCTCACTGTCAGTTGTTACTCCCATCTTGCTGGTGAGCGCTCAAGGGTGGGAGTGGCAGGTGATTGGCCCAGGTTCACGCGGGTCCTCAGTGGAGGATGTGAGCCCAGTGTGGGCTGGCTCCAGGCCCAGACCCTTCATCTCCACCCCAAGGGCTTCCCAGTGCCCGGGCAGCTGGGATGTGCTCTGAGACTTCTCCGGCCAGTGTGCCTGCTGTCTCCCGGGTGGGGAGTCAGCTCGGCAGGTGGTAAGCAGGTGCTTGTCTCTCCCCCCTCCCCCAGGGATCTGCCTGTGTGGCCACCACACCGAGGGCCCGTCCTGTGAGCGCTGCTTGCTGGGTTTCTATGGCAACCCTTTCCGGGGCCAAGCCGACGACTGCCAGCCCTGTCCGTGCCCCGGCCAGTCGGCGTGCACGACCATCCCAGAGAGTGGGGAGGTGGTGTGTACCCACTGCCCCCCAGGCCAGAGAGGTGAGTGGCTAGGGCAGACCAGCGCCCAGCGCGCCCGCCTCTGCCCTGGCCTCCTGCGGGGGTGGGGCCTGTGTCTGTGGCAGATGGGCAAGAGCCCGGCTTAGAGGGCAACGTCCCAGAGTCGGGGCCGCCGGCTGCCATGGGTCACCTGCAGAACTTGAACACCGTGAGCTTCGAAAATGTCCCCGTGGGTCCTGGCCCATGGAGCCTGGTGCACGATGGAACCCAGGACCGCACACTCATGATAAGGTCACGGGAGAGTCTGACAGCGGCTGACGGGGAAGCCTCGCGCAAGGTGTCCGGCGCATAGCAAATCTTCCCAGGCAGACGGGTCAGTTAATCCACAGGCCGCCTCAGCTGCAGCTCGCAGCTTCTAAAGGTCAGGTGGAATGTGAGGCCGAAGTCAGGTGTGCATGTAGCACACACACCACACACACATTCCACACCGTATACACATATGCATGTACAGGTATACACCCACCATGCACACACATACACGCACACCATACACACCATACACACACCACACCATATACACATATGCATGTACAAGTATACACCCACCATAGACACACACATACATGCACACCATACACACCATACACACACCACACCGTATACACATATGCATGTACAGGTATACACCCACCATGCACACACATACACGCACACCATACACACCATACACACACCACACCATATACACATATGCATGTTCAGGTATACACCCACCATAGACACACATACACGCACACCATACACACCATACACACACCACACCGTATACACATATGCATGTACAGGTATACACCCACCATAGACACACATACACGCACACCATACACACCATACACACACCACACCGTATACACATATGCATGTACAGGTATACACCCACCATAGACACACATACACGCACACCATACACACCATACACATACCACACCATATACACATATGCATGTACAGGTATACACGCAGCATACACACTTATAGATACATACCACATGCACAATACACCTCACCATATACACATATGTACGCACACATATATACACACCATACATACCACATACACACATATACACACCACACGCCATACACCCACACATACACCACACCATATACACATATGCATGTACAGGTATACACCCACCATAGACACACATACATGCACACCATACACACCATACACACACCACACCGTATACACATATGCATGTACAGGTATACACCCACCATGCACACACATACATGCACACCATACACACTTACACATATATACCACATACACACATACACACACCACACACCATATACACATATGCATGTACATGTATACACACACCATACACACTTATACATACATACCACACACACATTATACACACATATACACACCACACCATATACACAAATGCATACATGCACACACATACACGCACACCATACACATTTATACATATATACCACATACACACATATACATACACACCACATACACCACACCATATACACATATGCATGCACACATATACACGCACTGTACACACTTATACATTTGTACCATATGCACACACCATATACACATATGTGTACATACACACACACCACACACCACCCACACCATATACACATATGCATGCACACATACATACACATCATACACAGTTATACGAACATACCACATACACACATACACACACCATACACACTTATACGTACATAGCACATACACACATATACACACATCATACATACTTAAATGTACATAGCACATACACACATATACATGCACCACACCATATACACAATGCATACACACCACACACTGTATACCACACACACCACCATACACACAACCCACATATACACTCCACACACCATATACAATTTATACATAGCACATACACACATATACACGCACACCACACACACCATACACCACACACACCACACCATAAACACACATGCATACACACACCATACACACCGTATACCACACATACCCCACACGTACACCACACACAGACTAACCACACCATATATGCATATACATACACACCACACACATCACCATACACACAACACACATGTATACCACACACACCATATACAATCCATACATACCATACCACATACAGACACCACACACGTACACACACATGTACACACAAACATACACCACACATACACACAGAGAGACACACACACACCCCACGTACACACATGCACCAGGCCTCTCCCCAGTCCTCACTCCTGCTTCCAGATCCGAGCCGTCCCAGACTTCGGGCTTTTTTTAGCAGCTTTTGGAGAAATTCACAAGCCCAGCATTTCATCATGGAAAATGTACAAACCAATGGCCTCCATTGTTGCATTATTAGTATCTTATTGTGATGTAGTGTACAACCTAAACCCGGCCATCGTAGCCACGCCAGCGCCAGGGTGCAGTTCACGCGGCCCTGTCAGCGTGTCAGTGTCGAGCGTTTCCCCAGTGTGCGGTTGTCACCCCCGTCCGCCCCCCGGACTTTGCCCCACCCCAAGCTCAGCACCCAGGAAGTCGGCGTGAACACAGCCCCCTTCCCTCTGGGTCTCGGTGACTGCTCGGTGCTCTCCGTCTCTCTGGGGCCGTGACAGGCGTCTCGCTCAGACACGCTGTTTGTCCGCTTGTGTCCGGGTCGTCTCCACGAGCTTGATGTCGTCAGGCTCCCCGACATTCCACCCTGGACTTGGCCCTCTGATCGGTTAACTGGCTCTCAGCTGGCACTGCTGGGTGTGACGGGCACAGGGGGCCCGCACCTGTTTTTTGTGATGATACAGGTGTTAAAATCCGCGAGTCCATGCCAGTACATGCCAGACAGTGGAGGCAGTGTCAGGACATCAGGAGAGCCGAGCAGGTGCAGGCGGGCAGGACACTCCCCAGAGGACACGGCTCCCCCCAGGGACCCGTTTCCTGGGTGTAGACGGAGGGAGATGGGTGTGCCTGCAGGGGTCGTGACCCTGTGTGGAGCACGCAGTACAGGCATGTTCTTCCGAGCCCCACGTGTGTCCAGAGCAGACCTCTGAGAGCCGCCGCGTCCACCTCCTCCTCCAAGGCTCGCTATGACCCGAGGGCCGGGAGGTGAGGGCAGCAGTCTGAGATGAGCGACCCAGAGCTGGGGGCGGGGCAGAGGAGGCAAAGGGGCCCCAGCGAGGAGGGAGGTGACGGGAGTGATGGGGCAGTGACCAAGACCGTGGTGGTGGCGGGAAGATGATCAAGGTGGGGGGGGTGTGTGTGGTCAAGATAGTGAGGATGATGACGACTGCCGAAGGTGGTGTGGTGATGAGGGTGACGCTGGTGGAGGTGGGGAGGGTGTGACCAGGTGCTGATGAGGATGGTGAAGCTGACAGTGATGAGGATGAAGGCTGATGACAGCCCCTCCCGTGCCCCATACCCCACCCACACCCACACCCCCACCCCGCACCAGGCCCTGTACTCAACGCAAATTTGTCCATGGACTGGCTACCGGTGTCTGGCTTACCAGCGAGGAGCCAGGGTTGAGAGAGGCACGGTGACTCACCTGAGACCGCACCATCCAGCCGAGGGCTGACCAGGGCCGGAGCCCGTGCTCTGCCCTGCTAGGGGACTGGGGGACGTCCCTTCGCCTTCCGCCCACGTGTTCTCTGCACACACAGGGCGGCGCTGTGAGATCTGTGCCGATGGCTTTTACGGGGACCCGCTGGGGCGCTCTGGCCAGGCCCAGCCCTGCCGCCGATGCCAGTGCAGCGGCAACGTGGACCCCAACGCCGTAGGAAACTGTGACCCGCTGTCAGGTCTCTGCCTGCGCTGCCTGTACAACACGACGGGCGACCGCTGTGAGCGCTGCCAGGCGGGCTTCTACGGGAACGCCCTGGCCCCCCGGCCCGCGGACAGATGCACGCGTGAGTACCCACCCCCCGAGCTGTGCGCCAGGTGCAGTGGCTCTGCTCTGGCTCAGGACCCAGCGGGGTGGCCCCTCTACTGGGCTGTGCAGCCTTGGGCGAGTTCCCTCCCTTCTCTGTCTCCTTGTCTGGAAAGTGCGAGGGTCTCCTCTCCTCCAGGCCCCCTTTCTCCTGCTCTGACCCTGTGATTCTCTCCCTGCTTTGGTCTCTGGGGCTCACCTCGCACTCTGCAGCTGCGCGTAGGCTGCCCCAGCATCGACCTGCTCCTGGTGACCCCCTTCCTGCTGCCCTCTGGCCCCGCTCAGGGGACCACGGTGCCCAGTAGCCCATGGAAGGCTCCCCAAGGCCCACAGGGGAGACAGTCAGACTTAGCACAAGAGGTTTTTTGTAGAATCTTTCCCACACAGCACCACGGCCACCCCACTCACCTCTAGCATTTTCCCCCAAGACGTATTTATTTGGAAGGCAGAGTGACGGGGAGAGAAGGAGAGACACAGAGAAAACTCTTCCTTTGGCTGGTTCGCTCCCCAAATGACTGCAACAGCTGGGCTGGGCCAGGCTAAAACCAGGAGCCAGGAGCTCCATCCTGGTCTCCCATGTGGGTGCAGGGGCCCAAGCACTTGGTGCGTCCTCTGCTGCCTTCCCGGGTGCGTTAGCAGGGAGCTGGACGGGAAGTAGAGCAGCCGGCCTCGAACCCGCCCCTGACAGGGGCTGCAGCGTTGCAGGCAGAGGCCTCCCCCTCCGCACCACCACACCAGCCCCCATCTCCTGCTGTACGCAGCCCCTTCGAGAACACAGCCCTGGCGGAGGGTGAGACTCCGCCCTCGTGACAGACAGGCGAGTGGGGTCATGTGACTGGGGCCCTGCCGGTGACCCCAGCAGTCTCTGACCTCTGCTGCCCCATGGTCCCGGGCTGCCTCTCCAGGGATGCCAAGAATGAGCTGAGGTTAGCTCGTCCCCGATCCTTTGGCCAGCCAGGGGTCAGGAATCTGGGCTGAAAACGATTCCTCTCTGGGGGCTGCCCCAGCAGCCCAGCCTCTACCGGGTACCTAGAGACTGAGTGGACGGTCTGCATGGCCGCCACCCCCCCACCCTTTCCTGCTCTCACCCCAGCCTGCAGCTGCAACCCCGGGGGCTCAGTCAGCAAGCAGACGCCCTGCGACCCCGTGACCGGCCAGTGCCCCTGCCTGCCTCACGTGTCTGGACGAAACTGCAGCCGCTGCCTCCCTGGCTTCTACGGCCTCCAGCCCGGGAGCGGCTGCCGGAGGTGGGTGGGGCAGGGCTGCGGGAGAGCCTCCAGGGAGGGGCCGGGTTTGGAGTGTGTCATCCCACGTCCTCTGTGCCCTTCACCAAGGGGGACAAACTTGGCGTCAGACTCAGGGCCCCGGCAGCCCGGGCCGCAGGCCAGGAACAGCCCGGAGGGAGGTGACGTGGACGCTGCTCCTCTCCCTGGGGCCGCCGGTCACTGGTGTCCGCTCTGGCCACAGCAGCCCCGTAGGCAGGCGTCTTTGGCAGACAGTGGAGACCCCAGGGGGAGCTGAGTAAGGCCAGGAGGCTTCTGCCTGCAGGGCTCATCAGAGGCTTTTTTTTTTTTTTTTTTGAAGATTTTATTGATTTGAGAGGCAGAATTACAGACAGAGAGGGAGAGACAGAGAGAGAGGTCTTCCATCCGTTGGTTCACCCCCTCAATGGCTGCAACGGCCAGTGCTGATCCGCTCCAAAGCCAGGAGCCAATAGCTTCTTCCAGGTCTCCCATGCAGATGCAGGGGCCCAAGCACTTGGGCCATCTTCTGCTGCTTTCCATAGCCATAGCAGAGAGCTGGATCGGAATAGGAGCAGCCGGGACTTGAACTGGTGCCCATATGGGATGCCGGCACTGCAGGTGGAGGATTAGCCCACTACACCACAGCGCCGGCCCCTCCTCGGAGCCTTTACTCTGCTAATTGCATGGGGACTCCCAATGGAGGGCCAGAGTCCTACCAGCACGCATGTCCCCATGGTCTTTTTTTCCCCCCTTCACTTCTTAGCTAGCATCCTGGGCCTCTCGTGCTTCCCAGAGCCCGGCTTAAGGACGCCACTCACCTTGCGTGGCGTGGGGACAGCCTGGTCTGCACAGGCCAGCCGCAGCTGGCACAGGAGTTTGCCCCACACCTGGTTCCTTCCCCTGTTGTAGCTGCAAATGCCACCCGCTGGGCTCCCAGGAAGACCGGTGCCATCCAGAGACTGGGCAGTGCCCCTGCCGCCCGGGCGTCACAGGCCTGGCCTGCGACAGATGCCAGCTGGGTTTCTTTGGCTTCTCCATCAAGGGCTGCCGTGGTAAGGAGTTGGGGTGCTCTGCTGGCTGGAGGCGGGGCCTGAGGTCTGCATCCAATGGGAAAGCTGGTAGCTGGGGAGAGGGCGTGGCCAGACACAGGGTGGGTCCCTGGAGCGAGGCTGTGGAGGTGTGGAGCCAGGTGGGGCGGCTGTAGGAGGCTGGAGAAATCAGGGCATGCTCTGCCACGGCAGTCGTAGGCGGGGACTCCGAATTCGATAAATCTCTAGCAGGCTGATTTTTAAGTTGATAATTTTGTAAGGCCAGCAAATGATGTCATAAATATCCAAATGGCCCCTGGCAGACAAAAGGTTCCCCAGTCCTGTAGGGGAAGCTGGGAACCCTGTCCCAGGTGCCACTGCTAGATTCCTTCTGGTGTGCCCTGGGGTCACCAGGCCACCCTCTGGGCCTCAGCTTCTGCGCCTGTGTGGTTGGGCTGAGTTGGCGGCTCCTACACCTGGCTGGTCCTCAGGTCCCAGGGACATTTAAACCGATCAGCCTCAGCCAGCCCCTCTGACCATCTGATCACGCTCTCCGGGGAAGGGCCCAGGAACGTGTACCTGAGGCTGCCTCGGGGGCTTCTGGGAGCTGCAGGGGTGAGGGTGCAGGGGCGACCATCAGGGCACCCAGCACCCATGCTGCCAACCCCTCCAGCCTGCAGGTGCTCGCCGCTGGGCGCCGTCTCGGCCCAGTGCCACGAGAACAGCACGTGCACCTGCAGACCTGGTTTCGTGGGCTACAAGTGTGACCGCTGTCGCGACAACTTCTTCCTCACGGCTGACGGCACCCAGTGCCAGGAGTGCCCATCCTGCTACGGCCTGGTGCGGGACGAGGTGAGCCCGCCTGTGGCCCCCGTGAGTGCCAGCTCCGTGCCAGGCCCCGAGGGCTGTCCTCACCCACAGTGCCCACCAGCCGCCTTCTCGTGCCGAGCCTGGCCCAGCCCTCACCCCTGCCCTTCCCCTGCTTGGGGTGGACAGGAGAAAGGTGTCTCTTTTCCCCGTGGTCCTCCCTGTGGGCCGAGGTCTCACATTTGTCCTGGTTCCACCTCCTCTGGGAAGAGGGTGGGAGGAAGTGTGACGCCCACGCAGGGCTGCGGTTGAGTTCTGATCAGGGAGACAGGGCGGCGCTGGGGCCAGGAGTTCGGGCCCTGGGGTTCCCCAGGGGGGCTTCCTCTCCCCCAAGCCCCAGGCAGGAGGCAGCCTTGGGAAGCCTCAAGGTCCCCCTCCTGCTCCAAATCGGAAGAAGTCCAGGCCTACACGCCCTTCCTGGAAACCAGTGGGGCCAGCTGTGTGGGCACAGGGCCGTGTGCCGGCTGCAGGGAACAGATGGGGGCGAGTGCCACGTGGGTCCGGAAAGGTCACGAGGAGCCTTTTCCAGGGCAGTTTTGCTTCCAAATGAGTTACGTCAGGTTTGGCCCTGGGATAGACAGCCTTGTGGTTTTCAGGGCGTTCATTGAGGGCTGTGGGATCCAGGTCCGGCTCGGACCCGTGGCCCTGGCTCACAGGTGCGTCAAATGGGGACGTGGCCAGCACCCAAGCACTCGCACCAGGGCCGGCTCTGAATGCGTCTCTAAGAACGCTGATATCGTTGGCGTGGTTAAGGGGACGGGCCTGGGGGAGGCGGCCCCTCTGTGCCACGCCCTGGGCGTGCAGCTCCAAGGACAGGCAGGAGCCTTGCCCTCCTGTCCTTTTGCAGGGGCTCGGAAGTGTGGCTTTGTGGGTGCTGTGGGTGTGAGAAGGGAAGGGATGGCTCGGGGTGGGGGGCCCAGGCTTGGTCCTCAGCGCTGGGGTGTGCCCTCGACCTCAAGGCCCAGGGCAGGATCGGAGGGCAGGCCAGGAAGAAGCCCAGGAGGGGTCCACAGCCTCACACACGCCCTTCCTTCCCTGTGCCCCTGCAGGCAGCCACGCTGAAGGCCAGGCTGACCTTGATGGAGGGGTGGCTGCAGGAGTCTGACTGTGGCAGTCCCTGGGGGCCGCTGGACATTCTACAGGGAGAGTCACCACGTGGGGATGTCTACCAGAGGGGCCCCTTGCTGCAAGGTGCGGGGAGAGCAGGGGGCGGGTGAAGGGGGCTGGCTGGTCATTCGCCCCCAGGGAGCCTTCGGTCTGGTCGCATGTCACCCCTGCACCGCCCCTGCCATGTGCTGGGCCCACTGCTACTCTCCCCGGCCTGTAAGCTGGGTCCATTCATGTCTTCGCTCACCCCCAAGTCAGTGTTGGGGCACTGTCCCAGGTGCTGAAGAGGTGGAGAGCCCTGGATTCACTGCCATAGCCTCAGTTAGGAAAAAGGAGACTGTCCCTAAAGCGATGGGAGCGTGGAAACTTAGGGAGCGCTGCAAGTGAGTGGATTAACGTGTGTAATCCCGTGTGCACGAGCAGCAGACATGGGTGAGCTGTGCACCTGTTGGCAGGACTGGCAGTGGAAAGAGGGAGCTGTCAGATGCCACATCTTAAAACGACCCCACCTGAGCCACGCGGTGACTTGCAGAGCTGACTCGTGGCAGAGGGTCACTGCTGTCCCCGATGCCGGAGTGGCCTGTCGTGGCTCAGACAGCTTGGGTCATGATGTACCTCCTCTGGGCCTCAGCTTTGGCATCCGTAAAATGGGCAGACTTTGCCCCGGGACTCACGGTGGGGTGCTCAGAGCTAGTGAGGGGATTCGGCTGTGCCCGAGGGGAGAGGAGGCATGGATGGAGGCCCTGGGGGTTGGGGGAGGAAGGTGTTGGTGTGAAAGCGTCACTGCTCTGTGACCTCTGGGCTGGGGGCTTCCTGCAGGGGCCCAGGAGGCCTTCCTGGAGCAGATGGTTGGCCTCAAGGGAGCTGTGAAGGCTGCCCAGGCGCGGCTGCAGGTGCTGAGCAGGAGTGCGCGCTGTGGCCAGGATGGAGCTCGGAAGCCCTGCGTCCAGCTGGCCGACCTGGAGGCGGTCCTGGGGTCCTCGCACGAGGAGATCGCCCACGCGGCCACCGTTCTCACGTCTCTGGTACCTCCGGGCACTCCCTCCCTCTGAGCCTGGCGTGGGTCCCAGCCCCTGCCTTGCTGTTGACCTGGTGACCTGGGCACGCCTGCCCCGTCTGGGGAGGCTCGGCTTTCTCTCCAAGATGGGGATCACACAGCGCCCACTCTGCCGCTCCAGTGTGAGCCATGGCCGCACAGACGGTGGCTGTGTGGTCCGGGGGGGGGGGGGGGGGCGGTGGCTGCGGGATCCCCTCATGTCAGGCCTCTGCCCACTGGGTGTGAACTCTGACCCGCCCTGGGTGAGGACGAGACCCCTGGTGCCGTCTGCCTCTGCCCGGTGTTAGCCAGGTGTCCTCTCTCTCCTTTTTCTCTAAAGGTGATTCCCCAGGAGGGGCCCAGCCAGCCTACCAACTGGAGCCTTCTGGCCACAGAGGCCCGAGCCCTTGCCCGGAGGTGAGCCCCAAGTCCCTGGGGCCCGGCCCGGGCTGGCCACGCGTCAGGGCAGCCTTGGGGAGTCCAGCCCCTCTCCTGGGGGCTCCAGCGGCAGGGTCAGCCCCACAGAGGCCCCAGCACAGGAGTTGGGACCAGATGAGTGTGAGAGCAACCTGGCGGGGGGCAGATGTCCCCACGTGGGCGGGAGGGGCTGTAAGCAGACTGTGGTTCCAGGGATGTCAGAGCAAAGCTCGCTCAGCTGAGGGTACTCGAGCGTCTGCCGGTTTTTCCTAACCAACAGCTGTGCTGAGATCTGTCCACACACAGTGCAGCTCAGAGCTTGGAGTGGATTCAGAGCCGCCTCGCGTCTAGAACAATTTCATCACCCCTAAAACAAAGCCCAAACCCAGGGACCCTCACTGCCATCTCTGCTGGGCCTCCTGTCCCCTGTGGCCACTGTTCCACCTCTGTGCGTTTGCCGGCCCCGGGCATTTGGGGTCAGTGGGGTCACACAGGAGTCCAGCTCTTCCCACTCAGCCTCCTGACTTCAAGGCTTCCCCACGCTGTGCCGTGGGTCTGTGCTTCTCTCCTTTCCCCCACTGAAGAATATTCTAGCGCACGTGAGCCACATCCTGCTTATCTAATTGGCTTTTGCTGGGCATTTGGGTAGTGTCGTGTACTGTTGTGTTTTTTTCCTAATTTTTAGAAATATTTTAATCTACTTGAAAGGCAGAGAGAGAGAGATGCTAGATCTTCTATCCGCTGGCTTACTCCTCTGGGCCAGGCTGAAACCAGGAACCCGGAACTCCACTCTGGTCTCCCATGTTGGTGCCAGGGCCCCGAGCACTTGGACCATCTTTTTCTGCCTCCTGGATCGTATCCGGACTGCTCCACTTCCAAATTGAGTTCCCTGCTCGTGCGCCTGGGAAAGCAGCAGAAGATGCCCAAGGGCTTGGACCTCTGCACCCACGTGGGAGACCTGGATGGAG
Source organism: Lepus europaeus (assembly GCF_033115175.1). Lineage (NCBI taxonomy): Eukaryota > Metazoa > Chordata > Mammalia > Lagomorpha > Leporidae > Lepus > Lepus europaeus. The sequence continues at coordinate 4,200,557 of NC_084838.1, read as the reverse complement.
CGCCTCACTCCTGGCTCCGGCCTGGCTGTTGTGGCCACTTGGGGAGTGAACCAGCAGGTGGAAGACCACTCTCTCTGTCTCTCTGTCTCTCTCTCTTTCTCTCTTTCTCTGTCTCTCTCGCTAAATAAATCTCATATAAAAGAAGAAAAATCAGCTTGAGACGTTGAGGACCCAGGACCTGCAGCGGCTTCCGCTTTGGTTTGTGCCGAGGACTGGAACTCCTTTTACAGCTGAGGGAACCGGGGAGCTGAAGGACACTGTGACACGGCAGTGACAAAGCCGGCTGTCTTGCCTCTCTCTTCCGTGCTGTGTGCATCAGGGTGACTGTAGAGCTCCCTGTGCACACTGAGAGGCCAGGACAACAGCATACACCAGAAACCCCAGGAACAGGGGTGTCGGGGTTCCCTAGGCAGAAGCAGGAAAGGAATCCCTGACCTGTGGCTGTCCTCCCGGGCGGCGAGCAGCCCAGGTGGCCGGGCACGTGGGTTTGGACTCAAGCCCCTGCCCTGTCCGTGTGGGCCCTGGGTGACAGTCTAGGGGGTGTTGTTTCCACACAGCCACAGAGACACTGCCGCCAAGATCAAAGCTGCCGCTCGGAGGGCCCTCCTGGCCTCCAACGCCAGTGACGCGCTTCTCTGGAATCTGGTGGACGGGAGGTTGGCCCTGGAGACCCAGCAGGAGCTGGAGGACAGGTGAGGCCTCTGCAGGTGCACATAGGAGCATGGAGCTGGCCTCCTGGAGCTCAGGGGTCCTGGCCAGAGGCTGCTGACTCCAGGACTGCTTCCCCGAGCCCTGCCGTTCTGGGTGGTCGGTCAGGACATCGGGGTCTGCATGCATCCAGCTTGGAGTGTTGGAGTGGGCCCGCCCAGGGGTTAATTACAGGAAGTGGCTCGTGATGGGGAGGGGGTGGGGGGATGCTGCTCGGCCCAGAGCAAGAATCTCTGTCTTCCCTGCAGCTCCTGGGTACCCCACCCTGCCCCCAGTTAGGGCAGCTGCCGCTTCTCTGCCTCTGTCCTCTCAGCTCCAGGGCCAGGGCAGGACCCACCAGCGCCTTGCCGAGCCCCACGCTAACCTCTCCAAATGAGAGAATCTGGATGGCTCAGTTTGGACCAGGTGCCCAGCCATGGGCCCGATGCATGGCTGGAGTGAGGTCACATGACCGGTCCTGGGGGCAAGGTCCTGGCGACAGGAAGGAAGCCAGCGATCTCCACCCCAGCGGTGCCCATAGTCAGAGAGGCCTGGGCAGAACAGGCACCAGGCAACCGGCCAGCTCAGGAAACCATTCTGATTGGTTGATGACCAAGCCATGGGCCGTCTGAGCTAAGGGCCCGCAGCCACCCTGCAGCTCCAGGGTCTCTGTGTCCTAATGGAGAGCCACAGGCCCAAGGTCACCAGCAAGGGCACGGCCAAGCCAAGAGCAGGGCCTGGGCCCCTGTGCTCCCCACATCTCCTGGTGTTTCCCTCCTTCCCAACATCACCAACACCTGCGGTCCTGCCAGGGGTGGGTCCGGGACAAAGAACGAGCTCCCTTGGGTGCCTTAATGCTTTGTTCAGAAGTCTCTGGGTAGCGGCTGCTTTCTGAGGCCGGCCGCCGGGGACACATGCGACTCCACCGGGACAGTCAGGAGAGGCTCGAGGTACCCGTGGGCGCCCTACTTCACGGCCCTCCGGGCCTCTGTGTGCTCTCAGGTACCAGGAGGCCCAGGAGGCCCTGAAAGCGTTGGGCACAGCTGTGGCAGAGGCACTGCCCGAAGCTAGGAGGGTGCTGGCCGCCGTGCAGCAAGTTGGTGCAGATGCAGCCCCGCGTCTGGCCTCACTGGCCGCCCCTGGATCACGGGTCAGCTGGGCCGACCTTGGGGGTGGGGTGGGGGCCCTAGCAGCTGGGGAGGCCAGTGGGGCCCAGCACACGTAGGAGACGTGGCTCGATTGTGGCAGTCGATTCAAATGAGCTAATCCCCCGGCCAGCCTGGCAGCGTCAGGGCCCGGCCAGCGTTTGTTGGAGACATCGCAGCTGCCGGCCCAGGTAATGGGGGGGCTTCAGAAAGTTAATAGGACATCAGATGGAAAGAGACGTCTATTCTGGTGCCAACCATTTTTGGTATCACGACACGCATTTGCCCTGAGCTTTTGGAAGCACCCCCCTGCCACCGAGGGAACTGGATGCTGTGCGGTACCCACACAATTCTGCTTCAGCCCAAAAGATCCTATCTTCTGAAGCAGCCCAGCCCCCGGGTTTCAGCTGCAGGACCATGGACCTGGGGAGGGAGTCTCTCGGGACAGCATGGAGGCCACCTGGTTTGCAGGGGCACAAGGCTTGGGGTGCAGGCCAGCAGCCAGGAGCTGGCCCTCAGCCTCAGCCCAGCCCAGTGCTTCTCTCTGAATAGGGGCTCTGCCCCCTCCCCATCTCCCTGCAGCCTCAGAAATCCCAGGCCAGGGACCTGAGCCGGAAAGTGGGGTCCCTGGAGAAGATGGTTGCATCGAGAGAACGCATGGCCACCAAGGCCACCCGAGCCCTCCGGGCCACTGCCCGAGCCGCGCTGCAGAAGACGGAGACCCTCGTGCAGGTCAGCTCTTGTTCTCTGGAGCAGGGCACCTGCAGAAGCCAGGGCTGCCCTGCAGGTGATCTGGGGTCGGGGGTTGCTGGAGCGGGGAGAGCAGACAGGAAGCAGCAGTTTTAAATTTGTCATTTTATTTATTTGGTATGATAAGGCAGAGTTGCAGAGCGAGAGAGGGACACACACACACACTCTTCCCTCTGCTGGTCAACTCCTCAAATGGCTGCAATGGCTGGGGCTGGGTCGGGCTGAAACCAGGAGCCTGGGACTCCAGCCGGGTCTCCCACGTGGTTTCAGGGGCCCACGTACTCCAGCCAGCCCTGCTGCATTCCCAGCTGCAGTTGCATGGAGCTGGATGGGAAGTTGAGCAGCTGGGGCTCGAACTGGCGCCCATAAGGAACGGCCATGCTGCAGGCCTCTGGGTCACAACACCAGCACCAGGATGTAGTTCTTTTCCGCCCTCTCGTGCCACCCCCAAGCCCCACACGTTCTCAGACTGCACGAGCCGCGGCTGGGGACCCTGGTTTCCCAGAAGAGAATACAGATGGGGGCCGCCTTCCTCGGCGTCAGTTACAGCCGGGATGGGTCTTGTTCCTCCATCAGCGTCTTCACCAGATACCCAGCGAGGACTGATCTGAGCAGCCGTGGGGACTCAGCCACTTAACCCGAGTTTGGCATTTACGGTCTCGAAGGGGAGACGACATTCAAAGGTCAGGGAATACTAGCAGAATCACAGGGTGAATGTAGCTGGATCCTACGGTTTCCAACCCATTCGAGTGTAAAAGAGCCTTGTAAAGTAACTTTTAAAAAGAACTTCACTTGGAAATAATATTAGACTCACTGATAGGGTGCGAGAGAGTCCCAAGAACCCCCACGTGCCCATCACAGATTTCCTCCAGGTTATGGTTTTGCCAGACCACAGACCCAGAGCTGTGCTGTGCTGGTGCCCCCATAGCACTGATACGGCCATGCTCCAGTGCCCTCGTCCTGGGCCAGGACGCCAGGAAGAGAGGCGGCCTCCGAGAGTCACGGCTGCACCCCCCCACGCTGCCCCCCCCCCTTCCTCCTGCCCACCCTGCTGGGCCTGCAGAGCGAGACTGAGACAGCATCCGGGGTTTCTCAAGCCCGTATGGTTTGTCCATTTCTCATATTGTCACGGCGCTGAGATTCACGTCACGTACTCCGAGCGGGGCTCAGTGCCTTCCCCGTGTTGTGCGCGTGTCGTGTGCCTGTGTCATTCCACAGCCGTTCCCCCTCCCCCCAGCCCCAGGCAACCACCTGTCCGCTCTCTGGAAGTTTCACAAAAACGAGCTCACATGACTCGTATCTGGCCGCCCTCCCTCAGCGCCGTGTTTCTGAGCCTCGCTCCCCTGTGCTGCAGCGTGGTTGGGTGACATCCCACTGTGGGATGAGCCACATCTTGGGCATCCTTTAAGTACCCAGTCCTGTTCAGTGGCCAGAGGGGAGACACTGCCAACTTGTGATTGACAGCGGCCGACACGCAGCCGCGTTCTGACCGTGATCGTCTGCTTGTCCGTCTCCCCTTTAGCGCTCTTCCTCCGAGCTGCTGTGGCTCAGAGCTATTGGGAGGCGTCCAGGGTTTAACATTTGTAGAATGAGCCGGGCGCGTGTTCCTGCTGCGTAGCGTTCCTAAGTGGCAGAGTCACAGTGATGTCTTAGGGCCCCGTGTGCGCGCGCCTGCCTGACTCACGTCTGGGCTGTGCACCTGTCAGGCCAGCTGCCCAACCTCTCCCTTCCCTTGCAGCTGCGCCAGGAGGCCACAGCCGCCCTGACCCGGGCTTCCTCGTCTGTCCAGGCTGCCACAGTGACTGTCATGGGAGCCAGGACCCTGCTGGCCGACCTGGAAGGTACGTGTGTCCCGCTGAGCTCTGGGCTCTGTGGAGCAGGCCTGGCTGCTGGGCAGAGTGCAGCCAGGTGGGCTCTAGCCAAGGCAGCCACTCCCCCCACCTCCCGACCTCCCCTGGCCTCTTGTCTCTGCCCGTGTCACACACCACTCACAGGCCCCTTGCCCACCTGGCCGTCCCCTCCAACCCCTGGTGTCTGGAGGCCCTTGGCAGAGCTCAGGACCAGGTGGGAAGAGAATCTGCGGCCTCTGGCCTAGTGCATCCTCGCCAGGGCCCAGCAGGCTGCCCTGCTGTGGTGTTGAGTAGGGCTGTGGGGTTTCTCTTTAGAAGGGGTGTGGGGCCGGTGCCATGGCTCACTTGGTTCTCTGCCTGCGGTGCCGGGTTCTAGTCCCATATGGGTGCTGGGTTCTAGTCCCGGTTGTTCCTCTTCCAGTCCAACTCTCTGCTGTGGCCTGGGAGGGCAGTGGAGGATGGCCCAAGTGCTTGGGTCCCTGCATCTGCATGGGAGACCGGGAGGAAGCACCCGGCTCCTGGCTTTGGATTGGTGCAGCGCCGGCCGTAGCGGCCATTAGGGAAATGAACCATTGGAAGGAAGACCTTTCTCTCTGTCTCTCTCTCACTGTCTATAATTCTACCTGTCAAATAAAAAAAAAAAAAAAAAAAAGGGATGTGGGCGGGCGGGCATGTGGGTGATCCCCACATCCCATGTCAGAAGCCTGCTTCTTCGAGTCCTGGCTTTTCCACGTCTGATCCAGCTGCCTACTGGTGCACACCTTTGGAGGCAGCAGATGATGGGCGAGTACTTGAGTCCCCGCCACCCACATGGGAGATTTGGGTGGAGTTCCAGACTCCTGGCTTTGGCCTGGCCCAGCCCTGGCTGTTGGGGCATTTGGGGGATGAATTATTAGATACAAGATCTGCTTCTGTCTCGCTCACTCGCTTGCTCTCTTTCTCTCCACACACATACACACACACAGAGAAAGAGAGTGAGAGAAACTCTTTGAAATAAAATATATAAGGGACAGAGCTGTGGTGTAGAGGGTAAAGCACTGCCTTCAGTGCCGGCATCCCACATGGGTGCAGGTTCAAGTCCCGGCTGCTCCACTTCCAGTCCAGCTCTCTGCTATGTCCTGGGAAAGCAATGGAAGATGGCCCAAGTCCTTAGGCCTCTGCACCCACATGGGAGACCCAGAAGAAGCTCCTGGCTCCTGGCTTCAGATCGGCTCAGCTCTGCCCATTGCAGCCATTTGGGGAGTGAACCAGCGGATGGAAGACATCTCTACCTCTGCCTCTGTAACTCTGCCTTTCAAATAAATTAAATCTTTTTTTTTCGAAAGGCAGAGTGGACAGTGAGAGAGAGAGACAGAGAGAAAGGTCTTCCTTTGCCATTGGTTCACCCTCCAGTGGCTGCCGCAGCTGGCGCACCGCGCTGATCCGAAGCTGGGAGCCAGGTGCTTCTCCTGGTCTCCCATGGGGTGCAGGGCCCAAGCACTTGGGCCATCCTCCACTGCACTCCTGGGCCACAGCAGAGAGCTGGCCTGGAAGAGGGGCAACCGGGACAGAATCCGGCGCCCTGACTGGGACTAGAACTCGGTGTGCCGGCGCCGCAAGGTGGAGGATTAGCCTAGTGAGCCGTGGCGCCGGCCTCTAAATAAAATATTTTTAAAAAAGAAATAAAATAATTAAATGAAAGTTTTAAAAAAGGAGGGATGTGGGTTGATGCCTATCCAGGCCTCCCCCCCCCCCCATATTTGTTTATTTAAAAGGCAGAGAGTTAGAGAGAGAGAGAGATCTTTCATCTGCTGGTTCACTTCCTAGATGGTCACAATGGCCAGGGCTTGGCCAAGCCAAAGCTAAGAGCCTGATACTCCATCCAGGTCTTCCACATGGGTCGTAGGGGCCAAAGTACTTGGGCCATCTACCACTACTTTCCCAGGCCATTAGCAGGGAGATAAATCAGAAGTGGAGCAGCTGAGTCTTGAACTGGCGCCCATATGGGATATCCTAGCATCACAGGTGGTGGCTTAACCTGCTGTGCCACAATGTCAGTCCCTGGTCCAGGTCTTTTTTTATTTATTGGGAGCTGGCATTGTGGTGCAATAGTTTAAGCCACCATCTGCAATGCCAGCATCTGTATGGGCACTGGTTTGAGTCCTGGCTGCTCCACTTCCCATCCAGCTCTCTGCTGTGGACTGGAAAAGCAGTGGAAGATGGCCCAAGTCCTTGGGCCCCTGCACCCACGTGGGAGACCCGGAAGAAGCCCCTGGCTCTGGCCTGGCACAGCCCCTGCTGTTGCGGCCATCTGGGGAGTGAACCAGCAGATGGAAGATCTCTTGATCTTTCCCTCTTTCTCTGTAGCTCTGTATTTCAAATAAATAAATCTTTAAAATTTTTTATTATTTTTATTTGAGAAGCAGAGAAACACAGATCCCCTATCTGCGGTTCACTCCCCAAATACCTGCAACAGCTGGGGATGGGCCAGGTGAAGCTGGGAGCCGGGAACTCAGTGCAGGTCTCCCACGTGGGTGGCAGGAACTTGAGCCATGTCCTGCTGCCTCCCTTGATGCACCCAACAGGAAGCTGGAGGCAGGAGCAGAACCCAGACCCAGACCCAGGCACCCTGCTGTGAGATGCAGGCATCGCAGCTGCCCACCCCCAGGTCTTTTTGAGCTTCAGGGCAATGAGGCTCGGTGCCCCCATTTTACAGATGGGTAGAGTGGGGACAGGGATGGCTGCCTATCCCTGGCTAAGAGCTGAGCTGGGAGTGGAAGCCAGCCAGTGTTACAGTTCCCCAGCTCTGTGCTCCTTGTGCCTTGGGCTTCTGTGTTGTCCCTCCCCCAAGCTGTGGCTCCTTACCCAACCGGCCAGGTAAGGCAGTGGCCCACCCTGAGCCTCAGGCGTCTCATGGGCCCAAGACCATTAGTCAGGTCTCTGCCGGCCCTGGACTTGGCTCTCTCCCCAGCCCTGCTCACTGCCTGCGGCTGGTGTAGCACAACCCTAGGTCCATGGGTCCAGAGGGCAGGCTGCTGTGGACCTGCTGCTCTTTGAGTCTCTCAGTGGCCTGAAGCCTTGGTCACCCGCTGTATGGGGCGTGGCTGTGTTCAGGGGGAGTAAGCTCAGTGCGGTGTGATGATGGACCGTCAGGGTTTCAGGGTCATTGCCGCAGACCACACGTCAGCAGGACGCCTGCCTGCCTCCAGCCATGGAGCGCTCACGGCCTTGTACGTGACCCTCCCCCACCTGGTTGTTGAATGGTTCTGAGAACAGGAGGCCTCCCTGTTGCTGCTCTGTGATCCGCACGAGGGCCAACCTGTAGCCCCAGGCTCTTTCCCCATCCCTCATCCCTCCCGCCCCTCGGGCCTGTGCAGGGAGCCTTCCCTGGGCGTGGCCATGGGTTCCACCAGGAGAAGGTAAACTGTGTTCCAGTCGGTTTAGGGATCGTCTCACACTGTAGCATCCTCTTGAGGCCTTAGGGAGCACAGATCAGAGTATCAAAGGCCCCGAGAGGTCTTGTAATGAAGAAGCCTGGTGCCCTTACTTTAAACCTAAATTGACCTCTCTCCCTAACATGTATGATCGCCCTATCTGTAGGGTTAGGCCTGCCCAGGACGCACCGTGAGAAATACCAAGTTCATATATAAGAAGCAAACGAGATGGAGTTTCTGGATGAACAATTCTGTAATATTACGCCTCTAAAGATTAGAAGGCTTGATCCTATTTATTTATTTATTTTTTATTTTTGACAGGCAGAGTGGACAGTGAGAGAGAGAGACAGAGACAGAGAGAAAGGTCTTCCTTTGCCATTGGTTCACCCTCCAATGGCCGCCGCGGCCGGTGTACCACGCTGATCCGAAGGCAGGAGCCAGGTGCTTCTCCTGGTCTCCCATGGGGTGCAGGGCCCAAGCACTTGGGCCATCCTCCACTGCACTCCCGGGCCATAGTAGAGAGCTGGCCTGGAAGAGGGGCAACCGGGACAGAATCCAGTGCACCGATCGGGACTAGAACCCAGTGTGCTGGCGCTGCAAGGCGGAGGATTAGCCTGTTGAGCCACGATCCTATTTAAAAGCCAACTCTCCTCCTTATGATAAATTTCTCTTGAAATTTTGCCTGAGGGGTCTCTTTCTTTACCAAGTGGGTCTGCTTTCTTAGATAATAAAGCCTGTAAGATCTGTAAAATTCCCTTTTTTAAATTTTTTAAAAAGATTTTTATTTGTTTATTTGCAAGGTAGAGTTATAGACAGTGAGAGGGAGACAGAGAGAAAGGTCTTCCATCCACTGGTTCACTCCCCAGATGGCCGCAACGGCCGGAGCTAGGCCAGTCTGAAGCCAGGAGCCAGGAGCCTCCTCCAGGCCTCCCCCATAGGTGCAGGGACCCAAGCACCTGAACCAAACTTCCACTGCTGTCCCAGGCCGTTAGAAGGGAGCTGGATCAGAAGAGGGGCAGCCAGGACTAGAACTGGTGCCCGTATAGGATACCGGTGCTGCAGGTGGAAGACCAGCCTACTGCGCCGCAGTGCCGGCCTCCAGCATTTCGCTTTTAGTCTTGGCTGCTCGGGGCTCGGAGCTGAATAGAGCATTCTGCTCCTGCAGTCCATTATCCTAACGGCTGGTGCCTCTCACTCTGCTTCCCTTCCTACCCCGTGGTGATGTGTGGCTCCTGGTCTTCCACTGGAACGGCCTCACGGTTGACCTGTCCGTCCCCATGCACAGTTCCAAAGCTTGCTGGGAAAAGGGAAAACGTCGACGTGCAGAGCTGAGTGGGTTGCCTGGGTTTTTCCCATAAGATCTCGTGCAAATCCCCACTTCATAGCCCCACTTCCGTTGTCCGAGCGCCTGGGGCTGGTCAGTGAGCATCTGGCGAGCACTCGCGGCACGAGCCCCGGCGTCCTGACACAGCCCCGGCCGGGTTTGCAGGGACGCGGCCACGCTTCCCTCGGCCCCAGGACCAGGCCGCACTGCAGAGGAAGGCAGGCGTGGTCAGGGCCAGGCTCCTCGCCGACGTGACAAAGAAGACCAAGCAGGTGGAGAGGGTGCTGGGGAACGCGGCGTCTGTCTCCTCCACCTCCAAGAAGAAGGGCCGAGAAGCCGAGCTGTTGGCCAAAGAAAACGCCAAGGTCAGAGCCTCAGAGCCATGGCCGTGGAGGCAGTCGCTTCCCTGCTGTGGGGCTGAGAGCTGCCTCCCGCCCCTCGCTAGGTTAAACGCTGCCCCTGCAGATCCACCCTCCCCGCCATCCGTGTCCAGTGCTAGGGCTCCGCATTTACCGATTGCTCAGTGGACCCCAGGTTCAACCTAGGGGCCTCACATCGGTGACCTTGCTAACCCTGCACTCCCTGTAGTGCAGCGGAAGACCGCAGGCCCGGCCAGGTACAGGGGTGGAGTCACATAAGCAGGACTCGCACCTGGGCCTGCTTGGCTCTGCTGCCTACAACTCGAGGCTTTTCTTTAACCAGGGCCAAATTCTAACCAGGTGGTGTCACTCCCCCCACCCCCGCCTTTGTCGTTCATGGTCCCTGTTGCACTTTCTTGCATGGCACCCAGCAGCCTGTCTGCATTCAGTGCACGTTTCTAGAATGAATGAGCGAGCAGTGTGATGTGCGAAGTGGGAGGTGGCCTTCTGGCCGTGAGTCCTTTACCTGCAAAAGGACTTGCTCACTCATGCCCTCTGCCCTGCCGCCACCCACCCCGTAGCTCGCCAAGGCCTTGCTGCGGGAAGGCAAGCAGGGCCAGCGCCACGCCAGCCGGCTCGCCAGCCAGACGCAGGCCACGCTCCGACAGGCATCCCGGCAGGTGCTAACCTCGGCAGCACGCAGACGGGAGCTGCAGGAAGCTGAGCAGGTCAGCGAGCCGAACCCCCGTCCCAAGCCCTCCTGTCCCGGGCAGCCAGGAGGGAGCTGCTCAAGCCGCCCCCCTCTGCCACACAGGCAGGTGCCGGGCTGAGCGAGATGGAGCGGCACATCCGGGAGTCACGCCTGTCCCTGGAGGAGGACATCAGGGCCTTGTCAGAGCTCCTTGCCGGCCTGGGTAAGGAGACCCCAGAGCTGGGCCCTGTTCACCCTCCCATGGCTTCCCATCTCGGTCCCTGGCCAATGACGACCATTCCTCGCCCTCAGGTCCCTGGGCGAGGCAGGGAGGGTGCCCAGGAGTGAGTCCACTTTGAGGTTTTTTTATGTTGAGAGAGACACAGAGAGCTCCGATCTGCTGGTTCCCTCCAAATGCCTGAAATAGCCAGGCCTGAGCCAGGCCAAAAGCAGCAGCTGGGAACCCCACCGCCGTCTCTCATGTGGGTGGTAGGGACCCAAGTAGTTGAGCCATCACCTGCTGCCTCCCAGGGTGCGTGTTAAGAGGAGCCGGGATCTGAGCTGGGACTTGAACCCAGGCACTCTGATAGGGGATGCAGGTGCCCAGGTGGCAGCTTAGCTGCTGTTCCAAGTGCCCATCCCAGTGAGTCCCCTTTGAATAAACTTCAGTGCCTCCAGGGTGCCTGCTTACCCTGGTGGGGAAAGTCCCCGCGGCTGCACCTGAGCCCGTGGGGCTGCCTGGGCCCTCCCCAACCTCCCCACACAGTGCCCTGGCCTTCCCCTTCCCCTGGTAGGTGGTGGGCAGTCGGAATCCTGGAGATTTGAGCTGGGGGCTGAGCTGGCTCCTGCTGAGGCTGTCTGCCCTCCCCGCTACCCCGCAGGGTCGCTGGACACCCATGGCACCCCAGCCCAGGCCCTGAACGAGACCCAGCAGGCCCTGGAGCGCCTGAGGCTGCAGCTGGGCGCGCCGGGGGCGCTGCAGAGGAAACTGCGGCTGTTGGAAGAGGAGTCGGAGCAGCAGGCGCTGGAGATCCAAGGCTTCGAGAAGGACCTGGCCGAGGTCCGCGCTGACAAGCAGAACTTGGAGGCCATCCTGCTCAGCCTGCCCGAGAGCTGCGCCAGCCTGCAGTGAGACCCAGGCCCCGGCACACTTCCCCAGGTGTGCACCGCCCGGGATGTGCACGCCTCCCCACAGGCGTGGAACCTGCCGGTGATGCTCACGCTCCCTTCCCAGAATGCCGGAGCCTCCCTGCCTGCTGGCAGGAGTGAGAGCGTGCACAGCCCTTGGTGTACCCACAGCCCCAGGGCCCTAATATACACATTCCCGCTCACAGCCACACGTGAGGGCATGTCTGTAGGACGCACACATATGTTCCACTCCCTCCGTGCGTGTACACATGTGACCGTCCCCTGTGGGGTTCAGAGCCAGCCATGCACTAGGCCCCCTGGATGCTTGGGAGAGTTCTATTAAATTCCTGCAGTGCACACCCGGAGAGCAGGCCCCCAGAGCAGGGCGGGCGCCTCGGGAAGCTGATGGGGCCGGGCTCACAGATCTGAGGAGGGCTGAGCAGCAGCTGGAGCCCCTCGTCCCACGGCAGGCCTCTGTCCTGCCGCAGCCCCTCCCCCATCAGCGTGGAGGACCCGGGAAGACAAGACAGGCAGCTCCTAGGAGGGCTGTAGGCAGTGAGATCGGAGGCCCAGGGGTCCCACCCCTCCCTGCAGGGCTGTTATTGTCTTGGGAGGCCCCCGCAGAGCCACTGAAGGAGTCACCTGCACTGCGCTCTGTCCTTTCAGCCTATGATCCGCCCGAAGAGCCAGGCCCCGAGGGGACTCACAGGCCTCCAGGAGCACGTGTGTGCCCCACTGACCCTGCTGACCCTTGATTGACACTTGCTGAACCAGCCCTGCAGCCCCACCTGTCACGAGGGAGGCCACGGGGTGTTGGAGGGGTGGCTGCCTTTCCAGCCTGTCCTACACAGGAATCCTCCTGTGGCCAGGCCCACGCCCAGGCCCACGCCCAGGTGTCCCAGGCATTTCCTCCTGGCCTGGCCCCTCCCTTTCCAGGGTCTTCTCCCAGCAGACAGCGGGGCCTTGGCACCAGGAAGGCAGGCGCCCCCGCGGGTCCAGCCCCTTCCCACAGCTCCCCCTGCCGCTGTCACGGGGACAGATGGCGGCTCGGACTGCTTCTGTTTAACAAGGAAATAAAGGCCCTTCACCAAGCCAGGTGGTGTGCGTTTGATCCTGCCTTGCTGGTGGGCGGCCAGGTGGGTGCCCAGTGAGTGGGCGGGGGAGACCCCCGGGGGTCCCTCTCCCAGTGGTGGGCAAAAGCTAAGCCCACAGCTTTGCCATGGAGGGGCTTTGCTGGGGTCCTGTGACCACAGGCACCGCCTTCCTGTAGGCATTCATTGGGCAGTATAGGGGTTGGGGGAATTTGGGGGTACTGACAGACCCCCAGCCAACCTCAGGTTCAGGCTAGAGATACTGAAACAAGAAACAATGAACTCAAAAGCGAGTGTCCAGCAGCACAGCGAGGAGCAGGGCTTTGGAGTGGGGGACATTCCACCCAGTAGGGTGGGCAGCAGTCTGGTTGAAGGGTGGGAGTCTGGCCAGCATGGGCCAGTGGGTGGGATTATGGAGTACATGGTCAGGGCTCTTGGCCATAACGGCCTAAGCCCCATGGAGCTGGCTGGGAGGGACTCTTGGAACCCTGGACTGGGAGAGGCCACCGGGCCTCAGAGATGGCCGGCAGCCGGAGCCCGAGGCTGCCAGGACGGGGCGTCTCCCCTCTGGCTTCCTCGCCTTCCCCTTGGTCTCAGCTTCGGCCCCTCCCCACGTTTGCTCAGTGGCTTGCTTTGCTTGGCTCGTGCTGGGTGGAAGGAGGACACTCCTGCTGCCCCCACCCCCTGTCCCCCAAATGCAGCTGGGCTTACGTCATCACGTCAGCTACTCCCAGGAGACGACCTAGACCCTCTGCACTGATTCCAGCTTTCCAGGTTCCCCAAACCCCTGTCCAGGATAACGGATCCAAGACCCCGCAGTGAGAGGACAGCGGTGTGCTGCTCCAGAGAGCCCCCTAGGCGGGGCTGTGGAGTGCCTGACTTGTTGCCTGGCAGCGTGGGAGGTGGAGAGGCTGACGATGGGGAGCTGCTGCCCCTAGGTCAGTTTGGTGACTGGGGTCGGTGTAGGAGATGCTGGGTGGGGGTTGGGGGGGGTCTTCGAAGACCTCAGGACAGGGTCTGGCACCTGCCTCCACCCAGCTTCTCTCACACAGCTGTTTTGATGCCTGTGTTTGGGGCTCAGCACAGCCCAGTCCCAGCATCCCCGCCGGGCGGCAGAACAGGCCCCTCCTTTCCAGGGACATACCTCAGGCCTGACATCGTGTGGCCCATGTGGCCCCATCCCGCCTGCTGCAGGCAGAGCCGAGCTCCGCCCCCGGAGGTGGGGACTCTGGCAGCTGTTGAACATCTGGCTCGCCATGTAGCCCAGCGGCTGAGCAGTGGAAGGCGGGTGGCCCCTGCCCTGCAGGATGGCTGACGGGGGCCAGCCTGCCCAAGTGGCCAGGGTACTAGGACCTGAGCCTGGACCTAGAACCACAGCTTCCTTCTCTGGCCTCTGGATGGAACACTGCCCGTCAGCCAAGGCTTGTAACTCCTAACCTCGCTCGCCCTTCCAAGACTTTTCTCTCAGCATCAAGCACCCTGGAGAGTAATCAAAGTTACAACAGCCCCGGCTGGCTGGAAGCTCTTCCCTCCTGCAGGCTAGGGGACCACAGCTCTGATCTTGCCTGGCCACTTCCAAACCCTAACAGGCACTGTCCCCTGAACGGGCGGCATTGACGTCGGCCCCATGCCATTCTGCCCGGCCCCTCCCCGGGGACAGCCTGACCACTTCCATCCCTGGCAGCAACCCGGGGTGGGGGGGGGGAGATGGTCAGTTGGTCCCAGTCTGGCTCCTAGAGGTCAGGATGGAGGCGGGTGGGGGAGGAGACTTCCGGATCTCACCCCCAGAGACACACTCAGGTGAGTGTGGTGAGTGCGGGACCGGTGGACCTGGCACCTGTTGGCCCAGGGCAGTCCCTGCTGATATCTGTGGCCTAGCGACACCGTCAGGAGCGCCCCTTTTGCTCTCAGACTGTCGGGGTTTGGACACCAGACTTCAGATGCCCCCAGCTGCAAGTCCCCATCCCGGGCCCTGAGCCCCCCACCCCCACTCTCCCTGGAGTGATGGGCCCCAGCTTCTTGACTTTGCTGTGCCATACTGAGTCCTGGTTCACAGCTTTGAGGACGCAAACGACTGGTGCAGCGTCTGTGTAAGCGAGTGCCCAAGAAATGGATTTCATGCGCAACACGCGAATCCGCTCCAACTAAGAGTGCCCAGGAGTCCGAAGTGGACCGCGTGCGCGGGCAACGCTGGCCCCGGGCCGCCTGGGCCCCGTTAGACCCCTCAGACTGTCCCCTGGAGGCGCTCTCTCTAAGATCGACCCTCTGATTTCAGGGGCTCGGATCCGGGCAGGGACTCGCGCCGGGCATTTTCCGCGTTCTCCAGCCGAGGGGCCGCCAACGGGCTCGGCGTCCCGCATAATAGCCGCTTTGATGCCGCGGCCCGGGAGGCGGAGGGGAGGGAGGGGAGGGAGGGGAGTGGAGGGGGAGGCGGGCCCGGAGCCGAGCGAGGGGTGTGTCCGGCCGCCCTCCGTCCCGCCGCACACGCAGTCGGAGCTCCGAGCAGGCGCCCGCGCCTCCGCGTCGCCCCTCGCCGCCGCCGCCGCCGCGCAGCCCCAGCCGGCGGGAGCCGGGTGCTCACCATGTCGGTTGCGCTCAGCAACAGGTTCCAAGGTAGGCGCCACTTCCCCTGGCGGCCTCCCGCCGCCCCACGCCCCGGCCGCCACCTGTGCGCGCGGGGTGCACGGCGCGGCGCGCGGGAAGCAGGCGCGGCGGGGGCGCGCGGCCCCGGAGGCCCCCGCTTCCCGGCCGCGTCTTTGTCTTCGGCAGGAGGGAAGGCTTTCGGTCTGCTCAAAGCCCGGCAGGAGCGGAGGCTGGCCGAGATCAACCGGGTAAGCCGCGCCGCCGCGCGCCCCTGGCCCCGCGGGTGGCGCCCGGGTCTGCAAGGCTGTCCCGCCGCGGGATGAACCCCATTCCTCCCCTACCTCCGGGTGTCCCCCGGTTGCCTCCCTGGCGGCTCGGGTTGCAAGTTGCTCCTCTTAGGCTGGGGAGGTGGGGCTGCCCCAGAGCTGCGCACGCCCCAAACTCGAGGATCTGGGGGAGGAAGGGACCCCCCCCCCCCCCCCCCCCCCCCGGCCAGTGCTCTCTCTCCCCTCCATGGGACAAACGCTGGCTCTTCCCTCTGGTCTCCTGCCTGCCCTCTCCCAGCCCCTCACCCCAACACCCAACTCTTTCACCCCAACTTTCAGGGGAGGTCTAGCCAGTCCTGATGGGACCTTTATAAAGAAATTCTGGTGTCAGGTACAACAAAGGGAGCTCCCTAAGTTTGCTTTACGGCTGTTTGTAGATTGTAGAAGATCAAGCAAGTTATCAGGCCCAGTCTGGATTGGCCAGAGCTCAGAGGGAGCACAGCCAGTGGCTTTATGGTCCCCAAGCCCAGGGCTGGGAGCGGGCATGTGAGGTGTGCCAGCCCCGCGGTGCCTGCCATGGGGCCAGCCAGGCGGCCGGGGGTGTCCGGTGAGGGAAGGTGTGGAGCGGCTGGGCCAGCGCGGGGCCCTGCGGAAGCGCCCCTGAGGATGTCGCTCAAACCCCTTCTACCCGGGGGCAGAGGTGTGAACCCCTGGGCAGCCCTTTTCTGGCTCTGCCGGGCCCCCGGACACCCGGGGCTGAGCTCAGCCTGGAGCCCCGGGTGGAAGCTGCTTGGCTGGGCAGAGCCCTGGGGGAGGCTGTGGCAGGTGGTGCTGGGGCCCCGGGTGCCTGGTGGTGCTTCCTCTGGCCCGTGGCTGCTGTCCTGCTTCCCACCTTGGATGCCATCTACAGGGAGGCTGTTTCCATTCCACTGGCTGCAGGGGGCCCTGGAGAGCTCTGGGGGGGCCTTGAACTCCCTCCAGGTAAACTGAGGCCCTCTCACCACCGCCCTCGCCCTGTGTCTCGGTGCCATCTCCTGTTTGCCACAGCCAAAGGGTTCCCTGGACATCTTGCTGGGGCCCTGCTGGCCTCCTTCCCAGCTCGCTCTGCACCAGGCCGGCCTTGGTCTTGGCTGCTCTTGCCCTCTGGACAGGAGCCTGGGACCCTGACCTCATACAGCCCCCTGGGCCACTTGGCTGGGCGGGTTGTGAGCTAGACGGATCCACCCACAGGCAGCAGGACCCTGGGCCAGAGACAGCTGGAGATGGGAGCGAGGTGACTGTCGTTGGGTGAGCCAGAAGTGCTGAGTAGGCAGGACTGTCCGTGCCAGTGCCTCCCTTGGAGAGCAGGTGGGGGCGGGCAGGGTTGTTTGGGGAAATGGATTGGCTTGGCTCTGAAAGGAGAGGGGCCGATCTGGACAGCAGTGGGACAGGGCAAAGTGAGAAGGAAGGGGCTGTGACCTAACCATGTTAGGCCCTTGAGGCCCAGAGAGGTGAAGAGGTTGACCCAATGCCACACAGCAGCCGTGCAGCTTGTGTTCTTTCCCTGCCTGCCTAGATGCTGTTCTGAGACCCCCGCCCACCCAGCCTCGTGAGCTCAGGCTGCTGCGTGCTGAGAGCCGGGGTCTAGGCCCCTGGGGGAAGGAGGCCAAGGTGGCCTAACTGTAGCTTAGAGTCGTGAGGTGGGCTGCTGGGCACTGCTTCTGCGACCTTGGGTGAGGTCACTTCTCCTCTCTGAGTCTCCAGAGAGAGAGAGAGAGAGAGAGAGAGAGGTGGTGGTTGTGACTCTTCAGGGAGATGATCCACGTAGAGCAGCTAGGAATGCTGGCCACACTCACAGTGTGGTTTGCTCGGGGCTCCGTGGTGTGGAGTGGAGACTGGGCCTGCCCAGGGTATGCTGCGGCCCAGAGCCAAGTCTTCCTCGGCCTGCCACGGGAGCAGCGGCCCCTGTCAGCGGAGAGGAGCAGGCTCTGGCGGATCCCCTCTGCCTGAGGGTCAGAAACTGCTTCACCCATGGCCACAGCTGCAGCCTAGGGCCCCTGGGCTGGGTGAATTCTAGAGAACCGTGCCAGCAACTGCTCATTACCCGCTGGCGTGCGCGATCTGGGGACCTGGGCTGCATGGCCTGTCTTGGCTGTGTAGTGAGAGGAGGCCACACAGGGTGGGGGGGCATGATGGCTCCCTGCATGGGGGCTGCATAGCTGGCTGCACCTGGCGCTGTGGGTGCTGCTGTGGCTGCTGCCTGGGCCATAGCCCAGCTGGGCTGGCAGCTCTAGGGGCCTCTCTGGGCCAACACCTCAGTTCCCTCTGGGGCCTTTCCCCTCCCCTGTGTGGCCAGAGGGTGCCAGGGGAGCCCCGTCTCACCCACTGCTGCTCTGAGGGATTCAAGAACCCATTTAGCTGAAGACTTGGAGGTGCTAGAGGCCCTGACGGTGGAAGGGAGGCGGGGGGGGTCATCTGCAAGTGCACCTTTTCTGGTTTCCTTCTAGTTCCTGTTCACATTTCCTGAGTACTTGGAATGTGCCAGCCCTGGGCCAGGCCCGCTGTGGGCAGTGCCTGGTTGCATGCTTGACCTAACCCGTGACAGGTCCTGTAATGACCTTTGTCCAGAAGGCGAGACTCAAAGGGGTCGAGCCCCTTACCGGGGTTCAAGTGGCCCCACTTGAAGCCAGCCTGTTCGCTCCCTCTCGAGGTCTGGCCGCTTCTGCGGTGCCCAGCCCCCACTCCCTCTTACCCCCACTCCTTGACCCGTGTTGTGAGTGTGCACACGTGTGTGTGTGCGTGTGCGTGTGCACATCACTCCCAGAGCGGGCAGGAGCGGCCAGCACCTCCTACTCCCCCCACATAGCTGGCATTCCCTGCGCCCTGATGGCAGGGTGGGTGACCCCGGGCCAGCCAGGCCCGGCCTTATATGGCAATGGGAGAAATTCTCTCCAGCTTCCCACAGGGACACACAGCAGCGGTAGGGCTGGGTGGTCTGCCGCGCAGTTGCCTGGGCCCTGCGACGGGGCAGGGGGCACCCAGTGGCCAGCCCTTCTGTGGCTCACTTGACACATGTCACCTCGGCGTCCCAGCAGACAGAGGCACGTGAGAACCTGTGACCATCCCCATGGGACTACCACGCAGATGACTCTCATCCCAGAGATGAGGAAACAGAGGCTTGGCCATATGACGTCACCCAGGCAGGAAGTGGCAGAGGCGGGATTCAAACTAGGTCTGTCTGCCTCCAGACGCCGCCCATGGCCCTCTCTGGCTCCTGTCTGCCAATGGCCACAGCCCAGCAGGGACACAGCCTCTCTTGCTTGTGTAGATAAGGATCTCTGGCTGTTGTTCCCAAGTTCCAGGCCTCCTGGGTTGAATGAAGGGCACGCAGCATTCCCTGCTGTGTTGAGGGGCAACCCACGTGCCACCTGTCCTGGGGCGGGAGCTGGCAGGACAGGTGAGGTGTCGCTGCCCCGGGGTGTGTGTGTCCCGTGCCCCCGCCCCAGCCCTGGGGACCTCTGCGACCTGACCCAGGCGATGACACAGTATGTCCCTGGCAGTATTGCTCCACCCGTGCCCAGGTGAACGTGCCCAGTTGGCATCGCCGGGTGCCCTTCTCTCTTGCTCTTCCTTAATATCTTATAAGGGAGATGGCGATAAGCAGCCACGTGAGGCTCTGCGGATTCAGTGTCCTCCGCAGGGCACGGCCAGTGATGACCTCGCTGTGACCATGTCGTAGGCAGCTGGAGATGGAATTTCTGCAGGGTCCCTTCCACGGGTGTAGCTGGTGGGGTGTTTTTCTTCAGCTGCTGTGTCTGCTGGCGAGGACGTGGTGTCCGGACGAGGCCCCAGGGCCGCTGGGGGGAATATGAGCCTGCTGCCCGAGCCGTGCAAGTAACAGGCTCCTGCGACCCGCCAGGCACCAGGCCGGGCGTTTATGGCCTGGCCCTGACCCTGGCCCTTTAAAAGCTGTGGGCTGCTTCAGAGCCTGGCATGGGGCTGCCCGTCCTTGGGGCTCCTGCCCAGGGCTTCAGCCAGCAGCCCCTTGGATGGCCTCCAAGCTGGGGATATCCGCCCACCCCAAAATTCTGCTGCAGCTTTGTGCCCAAAGCGAAGCCTGGAGGGGCCCGGAGCAGGAGGCTGCGCGGAGCTGGCGGTAGCAGCCCGGGGAGGGAGTTCAGACGGGGGCGGGGCCGCTCTCCAGAGGCCATGGGCTGCCAACATCTGATGGTTTTGGAACTACCTTCCCTGGCCATGAGAACCCCAGCAGGGTTCCCGTGTGCAACAGAGGTTGCTGATGGCCAAGAGAGGCAGCAGGGGGAGGGTGCGGCTGGGGGCCAAGAAGGGAGTGACCCGGCTCTGCCAGGTCAGCGAGGCATTGAGGGTAAAGCAGAGCCGGCCAGAAGGTCACGGCTCCCCCGAGAGGACCTTCTGCAAGAGAATGGTGGGGCGTGCTTCCTCTGCCACACTGCCCCGCTGTCGGCTGAGTGCGGGTGACCCCAGCACGTGGTGGCAATCGCCAACACTCGGTGAGGGTGCTGCTTGCGTGCATTCGGCTGGGTTCATCCTTACAGCAGCTCAGTGAGGAGGTTCTGTCATTGTGATTGCGTTTTACACGCCAGGAAGCCAAAGTAAACCAAGTTGCTCTGGGCCACAGGGCTGGTAGGTGCTCCAGCCGGGATTGGAACCCAGGCAACCCGACTGCCCCCTGCCCCCGCCCGTGTCCTCCACATCCTGGGCTCCCACTGTAGTGACGCCAGGCAGGATCATTCCCTCTGGGGTCCTCAGACAAGCTGGACGCGCCCAGAGGCCTCCCGGCTTCCGTTGGCTAGGTGGACCTAGGTGGACGTTTGAACAGCTCGGCTGCCTTCCTGGGCCTTGGGGTGCCATGCTTCCTGTTTGTCACCTCCGGCCGCTGCCTGCTTGCTTTTCCTGGCTCTCTGCCAGAGACTGACCAGGCCAGAGAGGCCCCCAGACTCACTCACCCCGCTTATTGATCTAGGAGAGCTTGTTCCTGGGGACAGTGTTCTGGCTTGGGAGAGGGGGTGCAGACACACCACCCCGTCTGTCTGTCCCCCACCCCCCAGGGGGCTGCCTGGCCTCTGGAGTAAGCTCCTGGGGCTGCCCGGGAGGAAAGGAGACTCCAGCATTGGCTCTCGTGGCCCAGAACCCGTGGTCAGTCCACTCTGTCCACTCTGTCCTTGTGAGGGGCAGGGAGGGGGCTGGGAAGATGAAAGGAGACAGAACTTCGGTTGTTAAAAAAAGACTGTCATTTTTATTTATTATTTATTTATTTATTTATTTTTGACAGGCAGAGTGGACAGTGAGAGAGAGACAGAGAGAAAGGTCTTCCTTTGCCGTTGGTTCACCCTCCAATGGCCGCCGCGGCCAGCGCGCTGCGGCCGGCGCACCGCACTGATCCAATGGCAGGAGCCAGGTGCTTCTCCTGGTCTCCCATGGGGTGCAGGGCCCAAGGACTTGGGCCATCCTCCACTGCACTCCCTGGCCACAGCAGAGAGCTGGCCTGGAAGAGGGGCAACCGGGACAGGATCGGTGCCCCGACCGGGACTAGAACCCGGTGTGCCGGCGCCGCAAGGCGGAGGATTAGCCTAGTGAGCCGCGGCACCGGCCAAAAACTGTCATTTTTAAAAAAGATTTATTTATTTATTTGAAAGTCAGAGTTACACAGAGAGAGAGAGGAAAGGCAGAGAGAGAAAGAGAGAGAGAGGTCTTCCATCCAATGGTTCATTCCCCAAATGTCTGCAACTGCCGGAGCTGGGCTGATCCAGAGCCAGGAACCAGGAGCTTCTTCAGGTCTCCCACGTGGGTGCAGGGGCCCAAGCACTTGGGCCATTTTCTGCTGCTTTCCCAGGCCATAGCAGAGAGCTGGATCGGAAGTGGAGCAGCCGGGGCTCGAACTGGCTCCCATATGGGATGCCAGCACTGCAGGCAGCAGCCACAGCACCGGCCCCCAAACATTGTCATCTTAAGCAAGCTCTCTGAGCCCCAGCTGTCTCACCTGTCAAATGGGGTGCTCAGGAAGGGGAGGGAGAAATTGTCAGTGGCTCAGTGTCGGGGGAGGAGTCTCCTGCCCCATCTGTCTGGTGTCTGATGGTGGGCCGGGGGGTGGAGAGCGGAGGGCACGGTTATAGATGTCGGGAAACAATAAACAGGTAGAGCGTTAGTTTGGAGTTTGCTGTGTGCCAGGGACTGCGTGGAGGCCTTTAGCTGTATTGCCCTATGACCCGTGGATCTGGGACAAGCCCTGGGGGTGGTAGGGTCTTTTCATCCATTCTACAGTTGGGGAGCCTGAGGATTTTCACAGAGCTACTGAGTGCACCCAGACTCAGGCGTCTGGCTCCAGCGTGCCTTCCCGCTGTGTGTTTCGCTTTTCTTCCTAAGGTCTGGTTGAGCTGCTCTCTCTCCTTCTCTCTCTCTGTGTTTTCCACCTGTGCACTCGTGGTCGGGGCAGCTGCCCACTGGGCATGACTGGACCCTGAGGCTGGTCAAGGATAGGAGGCTGGTGCCCGCAGGGAGACGCTATGGGCTGTGCATCAGCAGGAACCAGGAATCCAAAGCCAGCGCTTCCCCTGCCCCTGCCAAGGGCATGGTCAGTACAGCTGCCCTAAGCCCAGGCCCGGGAGGGCTGCCTGCCCACGCGTGAATGGGTCAGCTGCTTTGCCCGCCGTGGTCACTCTGTAGCTCAAGCATGTGTCGTTTTTGGCACGAAGGAAAAATGTGAGTTCGTCCCCAAGTGCCCTCCAGTCTCTTGTCACCCACACGCACACGGGCAAAGTTGCCCGGCCGTTCGGGCTGTGGGTGGAGGGCGTAGCTCTGGGCAGAGTGGTGGGCTTCTCCAGTCAGGTGCTTCTTGTTGAGTGTCCAGGGCCACTGGTCAGCGTGTCCCCCGGAACCTGGGGCTGAGCGCCGGCCTCCTGCCGACAGCCACTGCCTCCGCTTGCCCCTGCTCCTCGGCTCTGCGGCACCTCCGTGGATCTCGACGCCAGCGTGACCGTCGCTGGCGGTGCGGCTGTGGGCGAGTTCTCCGTGTTCTCCGACTCGATTCAGGGAGCTCTCCCATTGTCCAGCACCTGGTACCTGGAAGGTGCATTCCGGCAGGGGAGGCCAGCGATGATTGGTGCCTGTGTAACTCATGTCTGGGCGTGGTTCGTCCTGCACAGCAAGAGGGAAAGCCGAGCCAGGCACGGCGTGCTGGACAGGTACAGGCCTCAGTGGGAAGGCTGCGGCCTGGAACGGCGTGGCTGGGCTTGGTCTCCTAAGCAAAGGCTGGAAGGGGGCGAGGTGAGGGAAGGAGCCGCACAGGTGTGGCGGGCGGAGGACACCCAGGCCGGGAGCACGGCTGGGGTGAGGGTCTCCAGGTGGGAGTGAGGTTGACAGGCAGGAGGTGTAGCGAGGAGGCCGGGTGGCCCTGGTGGTGGAGGGGCAAGAAGGGGCCGCAAATCAGAGATGAGATGGTGATCAGCGCTAAGGAGAAAACTGGCTTCGGCAGTGGAAAGGTGATCATTCTGCCTCTCACACCCAGACCCCGGGACTGCTGTGCCTGCCTGGAGCCTGGCCCAGGCCGGGGCACCGGGGAGAAGGAGTTGTTAGTAACCACCTCTGCGGTTTGCGCTGTGCCCTTCGCCTGGCTCTCAGCTGTGGCCTTGGTGTTCCCTGTCCATCACTGTGCAGTTTGGCTCCGAGACCAGAGACCCATCAGCCCACAGGGGCCCAAAGAGGGCCGGCTCCAGGTGCCACAGATGGGCTCCAGGCTGGAGCGGGATTTCTGGTTGGCCCGGGTGTGGGCGCTGGGTGGGGGGTGGGGGTCCCTCCAGATCCCGTCCAGGGGTTCCCAGCTGCTGGGCCTTGGCTGTGCCATTACTGTGTCTCCCACGAGGGTTTTCCAGCTCTCCGTGAATGACGGGGCGGGGGACCTAGGGACAGTGTGCTGAGTTGGAGCCAAGCTTCCCGGCTCCCATTTAAAAATCAGAGATTAGGAACTTCCTCCTTTTACGAAATGTCCTTTTCTGAACCCGTAGCAGCAGTCAATGGAAATTGTTCGAAAAGACTTGACTTGGCACAAACTGGCAGCCCTATACCAAGAGTCTTCCCTCTTAACCTTGCTTTCCAGTCCCCCAAAGTCTGGGAACATTGACATAATATGTCTCTCTCTCCACTGCACAGACGGGGCCTCTGGGGCCCTGGGCCCTGGGTGGTGCCTGGTTTGATGGGGGAGTGTGCACTCGCAAGGGTTGATTGTCCTACTTCTGGTTCCACGATGCTGCAGAGGGGAGAGCTGCCAGGGAGCTGAGGGAAGGGGCGTCCCCGACAGTGCCTGCAGGGGGGGGGGCAGGGCTGCCCCCCAGGCTGCAGGACAAGGCCCCAGCTCCATGCCCCGTGCCTGCTCGCGAGGCCCGAGTGAGACTGTGGCCAAGCAGCCGCTGACTGGCTGTAGGAGGATGGGCCCTGCTGTCCCACAGACCCAGTTTGCAAGCCAGCCCTGTGCTTCCTCCGCCGTCTGTGCACCTGACACCTGTTATTCAACCTCTCTGAGCCTCGGGCTCTCACTTGCAGCACTGGAATAACAGTGGCTGGGAGGGTTTAATGTGTTTCAATGGCTTGGAGTGGCCGAGAGACAGAGGTGAGAGCGCCCGTCCCCTGGCCCACTCCCCAAATGCCCGCGATAGCCAGGGAAGCAGGTGCTCCATCCAGGTCTCCCGTGTGGGCGGCAGGGACCCAAGTACTTGAGCCATCGCCTACGCCTCCCAGGGTGCGCATCAGAGCCGGGAGAGACACCAGGGGTCTCTGATGTGGACGCGTGGACACTGAATACTGGTGTCCCACTGCAGGCGTAAGTGCTAAGTGAAACTCCCACTCTAGCTGGCGGTAGGGGGGTCTCGGGAGATAACACAGTTCTTACCACAGTCCTTGTTTCATCACCAGCAAGGGGGCAATCAGATCCGCCCGCAACCCAGCGAGGGACGCCACGCACCGGGGGGTTTCTCCTACTGTCCACGGGCGCTGGGTTCGTGTGGAGGAACTGGAGCCATAGGCAGGTCCTTCTGAGCCTTATACTAGGATCGCACTGTCCTTGGGAACGCCCACGTCCAAGCCCAGTGCTAGGTGCTCCTGGGGGTACCCCCGCCCTGAGGCAGGTGCACAGTGAGGTGGGTACTGCTGTGCCCATTGCACGGCTCGTTAAGGAAGGGCACTGAGCTTCAAACGAAGGCTGCTTTCTAGCCTTCAGTTTCTTGTCACGCCTGTTCCCTCGGAGGTTTATGACAACAGACCGGACACGCAGCGAGCTCTGTGCCCTGGCCGATGTGCAAGTACAGGCATCCCTGAAGGGAAAATGACAGCAGGACTTGAGGATCGGATGGAGGGGCGGATGTGGGGGACATTGACTGCCACCTCGTAGACTTTCTGTAACGGCAGGACCCTGTTCACCGGAGCGTCTCCCGCCACGGTGTAGACTGTGGTCTCAGAACCTGCTCAGTGAACCAAGGGAGGAGGGGTGCCGTGTGGCGCCGGCATGAGGAATACAGGTGCAGAGGGGATTTGCAGAGCCGGAGCGGTGGGATGGGCCATGGCCTCTGCACACAGCTCTGCGCATCTTAAAGTGTCAGGGGGGAAAAAAAATGCAGGCTTTAAATGAGATGGCACTGAGTTGAAGCCCTGGTTGTGTGAGCCTCAGTTTCTACATCTGTAAAATGGGCACAATACTAGTTTCTACCTCTTGCGGCTACTGGAGGCTAGTGTTGGCTCCTCCTATCCCTGGCCTTGACCTCTCTGGTTCTGAAAGGACGCACTTGAGTCTCTCTGGGCATCTGAGGGGAAGGCAGAGCAGGGTTTAAAACCCTGGAAACAGGTGAGACGGTAAGTGACCTCCCAAGCCACATGCAGTCCTTTCTGGGGGTAGAGCCGGGACTAATGGAGTGACAGCTGTCTGTCCACCCTTGTGTGTATAAACTCAAGAAGGAGCTGTGACGAGTGCTCTCATTTGGTAGACAAGACTGTGGAGGTAGGGAGAGGCGTCACCTTGGGCAGGATCACATGCTCGGATGTCGGAGGTGGACACAGGTGGCTTGTCATGGCAGCTGGCAGCCTCGCGGGTCCCGGGTGCCACGGGCAAGCAGTTCGGTCGCAGGCCGCAGGTGTCATTCTTCCAGTTCAGGCCCCCGCGCCCTCCCCAGGCTGCTGTGCAAACTCCCTGCCCACAGGGCGGACTGCGTGGATCTGCATCCAAGCGGGTCCGGGCGGCCCTGGGCGCGGTGGCTTCTGCCCTGACCCGTTGTTCAGCGCTGCCCTCTTGCCTCTGTAGGAGTTTCTCTGTGACCAGAAGTTCAGCGATGAGGAGAACCTGCCAGAAAAGCTTGCGGCCTTCAAAGGTGAGCTGGCGCCGGCTGCCCAGCCAGCCTTTGGCACCCGTGGCTCCTTAGGCCCGGGGCACTGGGCTGTGGCCCTACTTCACCCACAAGACCCTTCTTCAGGGGTCTCCTGAGACCGGGGTGGGGGGCAGCCTCTGCCACCTGCCTCCCTGCCACCGTGGGCCCCTCGCCTGCAGGCCTCAGCCTCGCCCTGCCCTGCTCTCTCTCTCGCCGCCAACCGCTAGGGCTCAGGTTGGTTCCTGTGCCGTGGCGCCCCAGGCCCCGCTCACAATCAGCCCTTTGTGGGCGGCCCCTGCCTCCCCCTCTGCGGCACAGCGTCTCGGGAGCCCCTGCGGAGAATGAGTGTTTGTGCGCCACCAGCGTGGGGTAGGGGGGCAGAGTTTCTGCCCATTGAATCCCAGCAGCATGGGATGAAAGGCAAACAGGCTGGGAGCCCGCGCGGGGAAGAGGCGCCGCATAAAGGTCCCTGTGTTCCGGGTCCTGGGGCTTGGTCCCCAGCCAGCGGCTCCCGAGGAGAGGAGAGGAGCCGGGCAGACCCACCTTTCCTGCCCGGGGGATGTGCTTGGTGTGCAAGCCCCGAGGACTGGCAGTGGGGGCCTCCTCCCTGCTCCCAGGCAGAGACCCTGGGAGAACACTGCAGGCAGAGGGGCCGCGAGCTGGGGCAGGTGGGGAGCGGGCAGGAGCCGCAAGGCTGGCGGTGGCGGGGGAGGGAGGGGCTGGGGGTGCTTGCGGGCCACCCAGGGCGGGGCTGGGGGGGCTTGGCCTTCGCATGCCAGCTGCTCCTCTGAGCCGGGGTGACCTGCCCAAAGCCACGTAGCTGGTGCCCACGGGCTCTGTGCCGTCCGCCCAGGATGTTGGAAGTTTTCCTGGACTCCTTGGTCAGGAAATTTTAGCTCAGAGTCTGAGGGGGAGGTTTGTCTACCTTCGGGAGCAAGGGCGGGCCCACAGGCCTTTCTCCTCGATTCGGAACCACAGGGCTCCTTACACTGGGGGCCCCCATATCTGGCTGCCCCCAAAACACCCGTGCCTGCCGCACCCTTCCTGAGCCCCCCGAATCCCAACCCCCAGGGCCGGAATCTGCTCCCTGTCCACTGATTCAGACACAGGAGCCTGGCGGGTGGGGTGGGGCCGCCCCCTGGGGGAGGGTCAGAGTGGCTCCCAGCACCTGGGGAGAGTGGTGCAGGCAGCAGGAGCTCGATGTCCAGACGCGAGGCTGAGAGGATGTGGATGGGTGCCCACACCCCCTGTGGTGCAGAGAGGGTGGCGTGGGCTCCCTGGGGACCCAGGAGTCACTGGGACCCTGCAGGGAGAGATAGGGGGCTGCCGAGCTAATGCCACGTATTGTTCTGTGCTTTCCAGAGAAGTACATGGAGTTTGACCTGAACAACGAAGGCGAGATTGGTGAGTGAGCTGAGGGGGAGGGCGTGGGGTGCGGAGGGGGCCTGAGGGTCCTGTGGAGGAGAGGGGCACGGGGTGGTGCCATAGTCCCACAAGAGTGAGGCTCGCACCCTCAAATGGCCCCGGAGCCAGACCCCTCTTGCTGTCTTCCCCAGCTCCGCTGATGTCAGTCCCTCTGCAGGTGTCTCCCTGCTGCCCCCAGCCCCATCGCCCTGTCCCACCCAGGGCCCACGTCCTGCCCAGAGGGGGATACACTCAGGACTTTCCCTTGTCCCCAAGCCTTTTGCTCCATGCAATGACCGGCAAGTGTCAAGGTGCTTTATAGACATGGATTCTTGCCTCCCACAGAGCCTGCTGCACCTGCTGTGTGTGCGCTGGGGGTGGCCAGGGCCCTGCCCTGTGGCACTCACGTTCTGCAGGAAGCCATGACTTGGCCAAGGCAGCTTTAGTTAAACCCATTCTACAGAAGAGAAAATCAAGACCCAGAAGGGTGCAGGGGCGTGCTTGGGGCCTCTGGTTTCTGAGCAGGTCCTCCCACTCTGTGTCTCCCTGCACCGCCACTGTTGCCACCAACCCTGGCGTCCCCACTCCTCCTTCTCCTATATCTTCCCTCTCTTGAAGATTTTGATTCTTTCTTTCTTCCGTTCTTTTCTTCTTACCTTCCTTCTTTCCATTTTGTTTGAAAGTCAGAGAGAGACGGAGACACAATGGTTTTCCATGCCCTGGTTCACTCCCCACATGGCCATAACAGCCCGAGCTGCATCAGGCTGAAGCCAGGAACTAGGAACCCAATCTGTGTCTCTCAAGTGGAGGCAGGGACCCTTCGGGGCCGTGTCAGCAGAAAGCCGGAATCAGGAGCAGAGGCAGGACTCGAACCCAGGCCCTCTGATACGGGATACAGCCCCTGCCCCCCAATCTGCATCCTAACTACTGTACCAAGCACCCACCCCGATCTTTTTTTCTTTGGAAATTTTTTTTGATAATCAAATTAATTGACTTTCATCATAAAAGAAATTTGAGGTAGCAGAGCAAAGCACAGTGATACAAATATATCCTCCTTGGGGCCGGCACTGTGGCACGGGAGATGAATCTGTGTCCTGCGGCACCGGCATCCCATTCGGGCTCCAGTTGGAGTCCTGGCTGCTCCACTTCCGATCCAGCTCTCTGCTGTGGCCTGGGAAAGCAGTGGAGGATGGCCCAAGTGCTTGGGCCCCTGCACCCACGTGGGAGGCCCGGAGGCCCCTGGCTCCTGGCTTCAGTCTGTGGCCATCTGGGGAGTGAATTGGCAGATGGAAGATCTCTCTCTCTCTCTGTCTCTCCCCTCCAACTCTGCCTTTC
This sequence comes from Lepus europaeus, assembly GCF_033115175.1. Taxonomy (NCBI): domain Eukaryota; kingdom Metazoa; phylum Chordata; class Mammalia; order Lagomorpha; family Leporidae; genus Lepus; species Lepus europaeus. Next base: position 4,172,167 of record NC_084838.1, on the reverse strand, counting down.
AATTAAATAAAAAAATCTTTAAAAAATACATATACAAATAAATCTATTTATATATCACCCGCCTCCCAGAAATAACTGCCGTCAACATTTAATTGAATTCCTTCTTTATTCTAATCACAAACGCCGGTTTAAACAATTTTAGAACTTCCTTTTAAAAATACAACAATGCATGGTATTTTTGACTTTTCTTTTGAAACATAATTACTGCCTGCGTAATATTCCATTATAGGAACAGACTCTTAATTTGTTCAGCCAACGCCTTACACGGACTCTTTAGGTGACTTCCCAGTTTCCCTGTGAGAAGCCGTTGTACGTCACCCTGGGTCCACATCCCTGGCTGTTTCCTTAGAGCAAACGTCGGGGGAGGCGTGGCTCTGGAGCACCTGGCCACACTGCCCTCCAGGAAGTCTTGCCAGCTTACAGCCCGGCAGGCAGCGTGTGGAACCCCCTCGCCCTCTCCTGCAGACGCTTCCCGGGACAATCTGGCACCTTCAGGCCCGGCCCAGTGCTGCCCACCCGGCCTCCTGTCCCATGGCTGGCCGTGGCCCTGAAACCAGCCCTGGCCCCACCCTGCTCCCCGCCGTCCTTTGCTGATCCATTGTGCACCGCAGAACAATCCAGAGGAAACGGCCTCGGATCTTGGCGGCGCCCTGAGGTCAGAGGCAGCAGCTCCTTGGGGTGTAGAGATTTTTTGGTGCCTCCCTTGTTTTTCTTGAATTTTGCTCTTTTGTTAGCTTTCCGGCTCTATGGGATATTTTTGGCTCCTTCTCCCTTCCAGCTGTGGTGAGGCGGAGCGCCAGGGCAGCAGTGGGGTGTGGCAGGTGGCAGGAAGCACCCGGGAGAGTAACTTTCAATGCTGGGGTCAGGCCGGCTCCCTGAGCCCACCTCGCTGAGCAGGAGAGCGGGCACCTGGCCTCCCCAGCGGCAGGGCGGCAGACATAAGGATCCCGTAAAGAACAGTGACTCCACACGGCTCTGTCGCTGAGGTGCAGGGGGTTAAGTAGTTGCCCAGGTCCCACTGACACTCATGGCAGCCAACCCAAGCCTGATACTAGAAGCCCAGGTCCCTAACCACTGGTGTGCACTGCCTCCAAGAGACAGGGAGAATGGGAAGGGCTCATCCTCCCTTCAGGAGAACCTGCGGCCTCCAGGGGGCACGGGGTGCAGGGGTGGAGCGCTCCTGGCTCCCTCTCAGCCCCGGCAGCCTGTCTCCACTGATCAGAGCTGCTTCTCCCCTCCCCCCAACCCCTGCAGATCTGATGTCTTTGAAGAGGATGATGGAGAAGCTTGGGGTCCCCAAGACCCACCTGGAGATGAAGAAGATGATCTCGGAGGTGACGGGCGGGGTCAGCGACACCATCTCCTACCGCGACTTCGTGAATATGATGCTGGGCAAACGGTCGGCTGTCCTCAAGCTGTGAGTCCCTCGCCCTCCGCTGGGGTCTCTGAGAGCGAAGTCATTCTGTTGTAGACGGCCCCTGGCGGGGACACCTCCGCCATCCCCCAGTCAGAGGGCCGCTGGTTGTGGACCTGCTAGGCAAGGCACTTAACTCTTTCCGAACCTTACTGGCTTCTCTGTCCGTCGGCCCTGTTAACGCACACCTTGCATCTGGTGGGATCAGTGCCCAGCAGTGGCACCTGTTAGGGTGAGGGCGATGATGGTGACAAATCTGCTGTTGCAACTTTCCAAGCCTCGTTTGTTAAAGCGCCTCTCCTATCCCCATGTGACTGCTGAGGGCATGAAATAGACTTTAAACTCGGCTGTCTGGGGGTGGGCAGTAAGACACCTGCATCCCACGTTGGACGGAGAGCCTGGGTTTCATTCCTGGCTCTGGCACTGGATTCCAGCTTCCAGCTAATGCAGACTTTAGGAGGAAATGGTGATGGCTCAAGTAGGTACATCCCTGCCACCCACATGGGAGAGCTGGATGGATGGAGTTCCTGGCTTCTGACTCTGGCCCTGGCCCTGGCCCAGCCCTGGCCATTGTAGATATTTGGGAGAGTGAACCAGTGGATGGAAGATCTGTTTGTCTGCCTCTTGAATAAATACATTTTTTAAAAAGATTTTATTGGCCGGCGCCGCGGCTCACTAGGCTAATCCTCCGCCTAGCGGCGCCGGCACACCAGGTTCTAGTCCCGGTCGGGGCACCGATCCTGTCCCGGTTGCCCCTCTTCCAGTCCAGCTCTCTGCTGTGGCCAGGGAGTGCAGTGGAGGATGGCCCAAGTGCTTGGGCCCTGCACCCCACGGGAGACCAGGAGAAGCACCTGGCTCCTGCCATCGGAACAGCGCGGTGCGCCGGCCGCAGCGCGCTACCGCGGCGGCCATTGGAGGGTGAACCAACGGCAAAAGGAAGACCTTTCTCTCTGTCTCTCTCTCACTGTCCACTCTGCCTGTCAAAAATAAAAAAAATAAAAAAAAAAAAAGATTTTATTTATTTATCTGAAAGGCAGAGTTACAGAGAGGCAAAGGCAGAGAGAGAGGGAGAGACAGAGAGAGAGAGGTCTTAGATCCACTGGCTCACTCCCCAAATGGCCGGAGTTGGGCCCATCCAAAACCAGGAGCCAGGAGCTTCTTCCGGGTCTCCCACGTGGATGCAGGGGCCCAAGCACTTGGGCCATCCTCCACTGCTTTCCCAGGTCATAGCAGAGAGCTGGATCAGAAGAGGAGCAGCCGGGACTCGAACCAGTGCCCATATGGGATGCTGGTGCTGCAGGCAGAGGTTTAGCCTACTAGCCTTTCCATAAACTTTTAATAAATTCTTATTTATTTGAGAGACATAGACAGAAAGAGATAGATGGAGAAAGAGAGCTCGCTCGCATGTGCTGGTTTGCTCCCCAAATGCCCACAGCAGCCAAGGTTGGAGCAGGGTTAGAACCAGGAGCCAGGAACTCAACCCGGGTCTCCCAGGTGGGTGGCAGGAGCCCAGTCATTTGAGCCGTGACCGCTGCCTCCCAGGGTCTGCATCAGCCGGAAGCTGGAGTCAGGGACCGGAGCTGGCAATCAAACCCAGGTGCTCTGATGTGCGACACCGGCACCTTCACGGCTCCGCCAAACACCTGCCACTTTTCCCCATGAATGTTTTGAAGCCACCTCATCCAAATCTTCTACAAAGTGTTGGCCAGAGGGTTACTGAGGCTCCAGCCCTGAGCCCCGCTGATGGCAAACGCCTAATACCTGGTATTCTAGACCCTTCTCTAAGGCCGGACAGCATGACTGTCCCTGGAGACTGTCGTCATCTTCTGTCATGGCTGAAAGGACACTCACTTGGCTTTTAGGAAATATGATTCCGGCACCACCCCGCTTTGTTTTTCAGTGCAAAGGTAAAATATACACCCGTCTCGCTTTACAGAGACGGTCACTGGGGCCCAGGCGGCCGAGTCGCTGAGTCGTGAGCTCGGAGTTGAGTCTGGCAGCGTCGTTAGCGCCTCTGCTTCCCGACAGACAGCTGAGGAGCAGAGGGCTTGAGTCGCTGGCTGCGTCGCGCCCCTGGGAGTTCGCAGGGCTGGCTTTCGAATGCAGGCTGTTTCCATCCAGAAGTTACACTCGGATTTCACCTGCAGAGCGCTGGGGAGCTTTTTGAAGATGTGAAGTTTTGAGCCCAGCCACGGCCCAGCCTCTCTCAGCCTCCTCCAGCTGCAGTGATAGGGAAAGGCACCCGGCCTAGAAGTCAGAGGCCTGGAGTCTTCCTCCCTCTGCCTTGCACCGACTGTGGTTCTGAGGAGTCACAGGGCCGCCTCGTGCCTCAGCTTTCCCTTCTGTAAAATGGGACTAATGGCCCCTTCCGCATAAATGCCTCCATGGACTTTTTTGAGGACCCCACTGGAGAACAGCGGCAAGGGCTGGGAGGATTCTCCTCTGGACGAGGAACGGAGGCCTAATCCTGTTTTTTTTATTTTGTTTTGTTTTCTCTGTCTCCAAACTAGAGTCATGATGTTTGAAGGAAAAGCCAACGAGAGCAGCCCCAGGCCAGCTGGGCCTCCTCCGGAGAGAGACATTGCCAGCCTGCCCTGAGGACGGTCCCCGTGCCCCAGACCCGGACCCGCCCTCCCCGCCCGCTCCGTCCTCCTTGTCCCATTTGTTTGGTCCTTGTGGGTTTGTTTTTTTCCATCCATCTCTTTGTGAAGCACAAACCGTCTGCCTTCAGAGGGCTCTGGGGTGGGGACTCCTGAGCCCTGGGCCCCCTCCCTCCCTCCCTCCTTCCCCACTCCCTGTGCAAAGGGCTGACCTCAAATGTAAACCAGAGGGCTGCACAGGGAGGCTGGGGCCTGCGTTCGCCGTGCTTGCAGTCCATCCTCGCAAGGACTCTGAGCTCCGTCCAGGCGCGCCGGCCTTGTCCTGCACAGCTTCGTCAGGGTTTCCTGGGGCAGCTCCTCCTAAGTCTTCCAGGCCGCAGCTGCTCGTTGCCTCACTGCCCTAGCTGACCCCCCACCTTCACCCCTCCCTGGCCCACACCTCATCTCATCCTCAGCGGCCGGACAGAGGTGGGGAGGAAAGAGTCTGGCAAATTGAGGCCTTTGGGGCAGAACCGGAAGGAGCCCCCTGACCTTGCTGCTTGGCCACCTCTCCATGTAGCCCAGAGGGAGGGTGCAGCCCACTGTCCCTCCTGGGGCAGCAGAGAGCTCTGGAGGCAGGGTCGGCTCAGGGCGGGCCCACTTTTTCGGGAGGATGCTGAGGGCCACGACAGGGTGGAAGAATGAGGAGTAAAACGCTCCTGGCAAAGTCAGCACCGCCCCAAGCCAAGAGCCGGGAAACACAGGAGGTCCTTTTCCGGTCCCAGTCCGCTGGAACGCTGGCTGTGCCTCCCTCGTTTGCCTGCCTGCCTCATTCACGCCAGTCATTCAGTCACATTCATTTTCTCAGCAGCTATTTATTGACCACCTGTATAAGCTTTAAGTCCCCCGACGCGGCCCCTCCAGGTGCTGTGTCCATTGTTCTCCCACTCACCTCTCCCTTTCCCAAGTCGCTCAACACCTGGAGCGCGGGGATTGGCCTGGGGTCACCTGTGTCCTTTCTCATGGACTCACAGGAGTTTAGAGCTCTGACTCACCCTGTAGGCCAGCTGGGCCAGTCCTCACTTTACTACAGCGGCCCAGAGGGAGTAAGTGCCTTGCCCAAGATCAGGGGGTTCATGTGGAGCCCAGGGTTCAGGTGCCCTGCCCATGCCTCAGCGCTGCTCTGGGCTGCCTTGGAAAGTGGTGAAAGCAGGGGAGGGGTGAGGGGGCCACACCTGGGGAAGGCGTCACTCCCTCCCTCCAGGGTTTCCCCATCACCAGCAGTTCTGGAACAAGGACCAGGCTTGTGCCCACCGTTCAGCCTTGTCTACAGCTTCTTGGCTGAGCCTCAGAGAGCGGCTTCGCAGAACTGTAGGAACGTGTGACGCTCAGCCCCGTGTGGGCAGCCGTGAGCCCACCCGTGTTCTGGAGCCCCTACCTTGCCTGCACACGTTCATTGAGCACTCATTCGGCACGTGCTCTAGAGTTAAGAACCTGGTAGTGAAACCAATAGGCTCATGGGATTGAGGGTCTAGTGTGGAGTCTAGAATCCGACAATGACAGTGAGAGGAAGGAGTGTGTGGGGTGTATGTAGGGACGACTGCCCTGGGCTCCAGTCTGGGCAAGAGATTTGAAGGCTTTGCAAACCGTAAGTAGAAGGGCTGGGGGCTCCCAGGAGCTCCTTAGGGACTCATATCCAAAGGCCCAAGGTGCTGGCCCTACAGCAGCTTGAGGGAGTGAAGCCAGAAGACGCATCAGGACATCGCCAGGATCGGTTAAACCTCTGGTCTCAACCAGTTCAGCCTTGATTGCTTGGCTACGACCGGCTGATCTGCGGCTTCACAGGCCTAGTGGAAGTTTAACTCCGGCGAAGCATTCCTCCCTGTAAATGTAGATTCCTGTCCTCACGCCCTGCCCTTCCTTCCCGACCCCCCAGATGGACCGCCTGCCCCTGCCCCTTCCAGACCGGCTCCCCTTGCATACTCCTCTCACTCAGAGTCCCGGATCTGGAAGCAGCCAGGCTTATTCCAGTGGGTTCTGCAGGGGCAAGGCTGCAGGGAAAGCCCCGTGAGGGAGGAGGCCAGCAGGTGTCCCCGGCTCTGGCGAGGGCAGGAGTGGGGTTCTCGTTGGACGGGGGTGACCTGGGAAACCCCATCAGTTCCCGGGAGGGCGGAGGGTCTCCAGGGTGGGTGGTCCCCGCAGAGGAGGGCCTGCACAGATCGTAGGGTGTGGCTAATGACTGTAGGGAGGGCTCTTCTCTGGCTAAGGCTCACTCGGCTTCTTGGGGCGCCACCCGTCTTCCTTCTGAAAAGACCAAATCTCACTCACGTAACCAGCCACGTGGGGGCTTTGTCCCTGCGACTTCACAGTTTGTCGGGCAAATTCAGATGAATGCCGTGTGTGCGTGTGTGTGCACGTGTGTGCAGGGGGCGGGCTATCTCCACAGATTGGAAATAAACCAGACAAACGAACGAAGTCTTGACTCGTGTGTTTGGGGGGTGGTTTCTGTGCTTTGCCAATCCGGACACGCTCGTGAGCGCGAGCGCGAGCGCTGACGGTGTGCCAGCGGAGCTCCTGTTACACCTCACAGCCCCTTCCCCCCCACGGTCCACTATGTCGTCCAGATAAGCAGGCTGGGAGCAATTTACTGAACACCAAGTGGCCGAATGGGCCCTGCCTGGGTCCCACCTAAGGGCTCTCAAGGGGCAGCCGTCCTGGAGCCTGGACAATTCCACAGCAGAAACGGCTTCCGGGGACGACTGGGCGGCGTTGCCAGTGCATCCGGACACAACCTGGATTCTTTTTTCTTTTTAAATATTTACTTATTTATCTGAGTTACACAGAGAGAGGAGAGGCACAGAGAGAGAGGTCTTCTATCTGATGAGAGAGAGAGGTCTTCTATCCGATGGTTCAATCCCCAACTGGCCATAACGGCTTGAGCTGCGCTGATCCGAAGCCAGCAGCCAGGAGCTTCCTCCGGGTCTCCCCATGGGTTCAGGGGCCCAAGCACTTTGTCTTCCACTGCTCTTCCAAGGACATTAACAGGAAGCCGGATCGGAAGTGGAGCAGCCGGGACTCCATATGGGACGCCGGCGCTGCAGGCGGTGGCTTTATCGGCTATGCCGCAGCCCTGGCCCCAACAACCCGAATTCTAATCCTGCCTCCGCTGCTCTGTGGATGACACTGGTAACTGTTTCTCTCACGTCATCCATTAAGTGACGACAGGCCCTAGGGGACTGGCCTTACAGGTTGAGATGGCGGCCAGTGCGGGTTAAGGCCAGCATCCCGCACCCAGGGTCCGGCTCGGAGTCCGGACGCAGCTCCCCGCTAAAGCGCCCGGGCAGCGGCGGAAGGCGGCCCGAGCGCTTGGGCCCCCGCACACTAGCGGGATGCGGATGGAGGTCGGGTTCCTGCTCCCGGCCTTGGCCAGGGGTTGTGGCCCGAGCGTGACCAGCCGAGGGAAGATGTCTCGCGCTGTCGCTCTGCGTCCCAGCTCATTTATGTAAAAGGGGAGCGCACCCAGCGTCTTGCGCCACGGGGGCACACACTGCTTAGTGACCCAAAGTGGTTAAGATAACGGCTCTGGCTCTGGCTCCCGCTGCCCTTGGCTGACCTCCAACCTCCCCTCTCCGCCCTAGGGGCTCGAGGGGCAAGGCCGCCCCACACCCGCTCTCTGCGCCTACTGTCCCGCCCCCTTGAGAACCCAAGGAAGCTACTTCTAGCCACCCACATGTGAAAGTTCCTCCGAGACTGAAGGACCCCAAATCTGGGAATCCAACGCGCTCGGGTGGTCGCCCAAAGACCCAAAACTCCAGCCCAGTAGATGCAAAAAGCAAGAGGATATTTATTAATACGTTTGCGCAAACGGGCTCCCCAGCACCTCAGGCAGTCCAGAGAGCGAGAGAGCCCCGAGCAGGGGTTACAGCAGTTTTTAAAGACAATAGCCACCTGATTAACATATGTATGCGGGGCGTTTGGTGATTGGCTATTTTGAAGGGCAAACTCTTGTTGCGATTTTAGTGAGGGAAGGGGTAAGTTTATACAATGGTCACAGAACCTTATTGCAACTCTTTTCCGGACTCCTGCAAGTGTTATCGCGTGAGACAGTTACACAGAGCAGTTTCACAAGGCAGTTTCCCAAGGTTATTCTGTAGGCAGATGGAGACACAGTTATCTTAAGGAATGGCTACTGTCAGCAGCCAAACTTTTTAACCCTTGCTAAAATTATTTTAATATTTACTTTTAGCAGGGGTCTTACATTCCCTCCTCTTCTTTTTGTACTGATTTTAATCTTAAAATTTTAGGGATCACCCTTAACCCCTGTCTCTGTTATATTCTCTGTTCTTAGACTCTGATATTGTTGAGCTAAAACTTTTCTTGAAGGTCTGAAACAAAGGAAGGGAGCAGGGTGTTTGAGATGCAGATGCATATAGATGTCTTCTCTTTAGGCCTGTCACACACACTTAAGCTCATAACTGACTTCCTACCTAACATTTTCCCTCAAGAGGAATACCCAAAATTCTTTTTGGGATCATGGATGGAGTTCCGTCTTCTGTAACTTCTTCAAAGCTGGCATGTGGGCGTCGAGGGAGATTTGGGTATTTCCTCTTGCTATCTGTCTTATGGTGTGTGACAGTGGCCTTGGAAAGACTGTCCTGCTCAGTCCAGAGGGCTGCTCAGGTCGTCCAATGGAATGGGCTGGAAGCCTTGTCTGACGACCATTTGGAGTTTGACAGCCTTTAGTCTGTTAGAGACAAAAGGAACAAGGGCATTAAAAACACACAGTACAAAGAGAAGCAGCAAGATTACAGACGTTATTGGGCCAAGGAGAGGAAATAGTCAGGATTTTCATGACCAGATTTCAGGCCAGAACTCCCAGCCCTGCTTGGCCTGGCCCTGGAGCTGTTTGGAATTGTCCAGGAAAAGTACAAATTTGGGTTTGTACCTGTCCAGTCTGATTGACTCAGAGACAACATTTTTCCTGGAGCATGGCACAGATACCCCCTGGAGCAGCAGTCAGCATGTTTAATACTTTTTTTCTTATAACCTTTTGTGACTTCCACACACCCTCTTCAACTTACTTTAAACATTTTACCATTTCCATTTCAGTCTAGAGTAAACTAGCCATCAGGATAAAGTCATTCTTACAAACCATGTCCTTTCCTTATATAAAAAGCTCTTTCCTTTTTAGCCCTTCTTACCAACAACACTCTTTCCTTCTGAACCTTTCTTACCAAGCACACATTTTTATACTTGATGTTTTCCATAGAGCCTGGTTGGCTCTTCTTACCTTACCAGAAGACTAAGGTCTCCATGCAGAGTGAAGATGCCTTAAAAATCCCTTGTGTGATCTAGAGCTCTGGTTAAGGCAATTAGTTCTGCTAGCTGAGCAAAAGTTCCTGGGGGCAGAGCACGTTTCAATAACGTGCCATGCTGTAACTGTTGCATACTCTGAGAAGCAGGTCCTGTCTGACAAAGCTGCTTCCATCTATGAACCAAACTTTATTTGCATTAGTCAGGGGGCTGTCTTTTAGGTCCCTTCTGCTGGCACAGATCAAGTCTATGGCCTCAGTACAGGAGTGGAGGGGACTACTTTCCCCTGGAACTGGCATTAAAGTAACTGGGTTTATGCCTTATTTTTACCTGAGGGTTTTCTAGAAGGAGGACCTGATATTTTAGTATTTTACTATCTGTGAGCCAGTGAGAGCCCTTTTGCTCTAATAGAGAATTTATTTGATGTGAGGTATACAGGGCGATATCTTGCCCCAGTGTAATTCTAGATACCTCCTGTCAGCAAGGCAGCTGCTGCCATTGTCTTTAGGCACTGAGGCCATCCTTGTGTAACCATGTCTAAAGTTTTAGAAAAGTAGCCCACAGGTTGCTTAACAGGTCCCAGATGCTTTGGCTGCCTGTTAAGAGCCTGGTTTAGGAACTGTACTATTTCCCTGTATCTAGGAACCTGTAACCTGATAGAGAAAAGCTGGGACTGCCTGAAGTTTTCAGAAGTAGGAATTTGCTGCATGGCCCATATCCTCTCTGGGGCTGGTTTTCTCTCCCCAGGGGAGAGGATAAGGGTTAAATAATTAACACTCTAATGGACTAGCAATGCTTTGTCTTCCTCCAGATACCTAATAGCTAGTTTTGCTAGGAAGTTAAGCCAATGTACAAGACTAGAGTCTCAGGCTGGGAAAGGAGACAGACTAACAAATCATTTACATTATGGATTATTGTGTACCCCCCTTAAGAGATAATCCCTTTAAGTCCTCAGTGAGGACCTGTCCAAATAGGTGCAGGACTATCTGAGTCAGCTATTACTGAAAGCCCTGTTTTTAGGAACAGGCAGGGAGGACTTTCTCTAAGCTTAATACTATTGGATAGACGTTTAAGGCCTGGCTGGGTGTGTGAGGCCCAGACCTATCCAGGGGGTGCTGGAAGAGAATTGCAAGAGATGTGAATCTCCTTTAAGGGAGGCACCCTGTTGACTTGCATTACCTGGCTGGACTAGGAGGAGAGCTTTAATAGGAGGCTGGTAGAAATAGGCAACTTGCGTTTCACTGACCCTAGGCCATCCCCTCAATAGCAGTGGCTGGAGCTAGAAGCTGGGCAGAGCTAAAGGCATTTTAGCTCGGGGCCACAAGGTCTGCGGTTCTGAACCAGGAGTCCTTCAACACCCAGGGCAGTTCCGTGTCCAGTGGCCATGCTCTTGGCAGAGCTGACAGAAGGCAGTTTCTGTCACGACAGCTACTTGCCCAATGCCCCGGCTCCTTATATCAGCAACAGATGCTGTTTGGGGTGCACTGGCCTTGCTGGGTCTCCTTGACGGCAGACCACCGTGCAGAAAGCCATTGATTGGCCTGTTGCCTATCCTTATATTGCTCCTGCTGCTAGCTTGCTCCTCGTTCTCCTGGTCTCTAATAAAGTGGACCAAAGAGGCAGCCTCTATGATGTCAGTCAAGGGGGTGCTCAACCCAACCCTGATTTCTTTAATATCAGGGTGAGCTAAAAAACTATGGTCATGGGCAAATTCTGACACTTAGTTATTTTTCTGCGAGTTAAGACCGTGCCCATGAGAACTATGACACTATGACCTTTTAGGCAAAATTAACTGTGGTGACCTGCTTGCATACTTTGAGGTCATCAGTGCAATTTCCTATTTATCCCTCAGTTTGGTTTAAAAGGGGAGTTCTGCCCATTTACCGCGTAAACAATAGATTATTTTGGCAGAACATGAATTTTATATCTCTTCTTTGTCGAATAAACCAGAAATAAAAACCTTGAACATAAGGGTTCACATAATTTAGAACTATTTAACAGAGTCAAAAAGAGCTTACAGGACCTAACTTTAGAAATGGTAGAGCAACCGATTAAGCAGACACTGTTAAAATAGACATTACAGTTTTTGCAAAAACAGATTCCAAGATTTACGACTTAGACCATTTTCAGATATTTACTAACATTAGTGCACATTTTTTTTTTTAAAAAAAAACCTCATTGTTGTAACAGAAGATCAGACTTTAACTTTAGGTCAATGTAATTTTGGCATTAGCACTCAAAGAAAACTCTGTAAACAATTTTAAAGTTGTAAACCTTTTAAAATTTTTTATGACTTGCTCACACCTTCTGAAACTTTATACCTGTAGTTACTTTTACATGGTCTTGAATTGTCATGTATGGACAATCTATGAGAATACATGCTAACAAACTTAAACAGTCTCTCTTATCTAATTTAAGATGTGAAAAGTACAATACATTTTTCCACATTTTGCTTAGCATTGATGCCTAGATGGCTTAAGACACTGAGTTATTAATGAATACCACACCATTATCTGAATTAAAAGTCAAAATTACATTTCCATGCTTTTAAGTAACATAAGAATAACTCCTCCTGGACAGCAAACATGGACACAACTTTGAAAAGATCTTCATCGTTAAGAGAAACATGTTTAAAGCATATCAAAGACATGTAAAACCGAGCAAGTGAGCTACCAAGCAAACCAAAGGGCTTTGGCATTAACTTAATTCTCTGAACCAATGTTAACAACATAAAGGCTTGTATACACAGAATTTACTCTTATTTTTATAAGACCACTCTAGCTGGAAAGCAAAAACATGAACACAGCATGGGTCTGACACCATTTACAACATTTTAATACATTTTACATAATCTGAATTGACTCAAGCAATTCAAATTTTAGAGTCTCATCCTTTGAGAGTTCCAGGGATCCGACTGGAAGCCCAAAGTTGGAAGACTCGGTTTAGAATTCAAGCTGTCAGAGTCAAGCAGTTTAGCCAACAATTAGTACACTTCTGATCAGTTGGGTAATCACTCAAACACTGAAAACAGATAAACAACATAAACAACTTTGCGTTGCAGTTTTCCCAATCAAGACTCATAATGGCAATAGAAAAACGCGAAACCTTCAAGGCACGTGAAGGAACACTCTCATCAGATAAGTCAGGGACAGCAGCACAGAAAAGAACTAGACATCAGCATATGAACCATTGCTTAGGCTTCCATTAACTGCAAAGAGAAAAACCCATCAGGTTGGAAAGGGTTAATGGATTAAGGTTCTTGTTCTGGCTCCCTCTCAAAGCCCCAAGGACAAGGGTGGCTCATTGCTAAGATTTTAGGCAAGCAGTGCGTCCTGTCTCGGATCTTGGCCAAAGAGCCGAGACACGAAGCATGCCCACCTGTTTATCAGAAACATTTCTTTATCCTCCTCCCCGGGAACTGGCCAGGCTCCCAAGGAGCAGGAGAAGGTCATCCGGCAACAAAGTTACTTGTCCACCAGAGCTGAACCTAGATACAAGCCTCTTTATTCCAAAAATTTGTCCTTACATTTGGCCCTAGGGCTGTCCAGTGTACACTGATTTATATTTTTTAACTCCCAGTGTTTTTTATTTACAACACCCTCTTCAGCAAACCAAGGACAAAATTTTTTTTTTAACAGCGCTGATAAATTGCTCTACGGTTTGTTTCTTTAACCCTATCCTCTACATCTCCAATAAAGTTTTTCCAGCCTTTATTAGGGGAGGGTCTTGGGTCAGGTCTTCCCACACGGTAATATAGGGAACCTGGTCAGGGTGTCCGTGGGGTCCTGGTTGAAAGACTCATGCCTTGACCTGTGGGATAATATCAGCATTAAAGGTCCTGTCCCTCGGCCAGGCCAGCCGACCTCAAAGGTCGACCATTCCAAGGAACAGAAAGTCACCCACTTTTTACTTTTGACGTCGATCAGCTGATTGTGGCGCAGTTTTGAACTTCTTTTCAGTGGCCTAAAGTAAGGCTTAAAGGGGTGGTTAGTTGTTGCCCCATGGGTACGGAGAGAGTAAAACGAACGAGGAGGGGAACAAGAAAACAGACAGACGCATACAACACACAAGACGAGCCGCGGCACCAAATCGGTAGCAAACCGAAAGTACAAGTTCAAATGGGAGCGGCCGGACGGCCAGGCTCTCCCTGGGAAGGAGAGAGGCACTTTCTCTCTCCTTTCCCCCAAACCACTGCTGGGGCGTCCCCCACAGTGGGACCAGGGGTCTCAGGGCACGTCTGCCTCCCCCACTGGTCCGATACGAATTCAAGTCCCGTACGGGCACCAACTGCAGACTTAAACACTGACCAGATGACGAGAAGGACGCAACCAATAAAACAAGTAGCTTACCTCCAACTGGTCACAGAATTGGGTCTGGGGGCGTCCAAATCCCGGACGGGCCCCCAATGAAGGACCCCAAATCTGGGAATCCAACGCGCTCGGGTGGTCGCCCAAAGACCCAAAACTCCAGCCCAGTAGATGCAAAAAGCAAGAGGATATTTATTAATACGTTTGCGCAAACGGGCTCCCCAGCACCTCAGGCAGTCCAGAGAGCGAGAGAGCCCCGAGCAGGGGTTACAGCAGTTTTTAAAGACAATAGCCACCTGATTAACATATGTATGCGGGGCGTTTGGTGATTGGCTATTTTGAAGGGCAAACTCTTGTTGCGATTTTAGTGAGGGAAGGGGTAAGTTTATACAATGGTCACAGAACCTTATTGCAACTCTTTTCCGGACTCCTGCAAGTGTTATCGCGTGAGACAGTTACACAGAGCAGTTTCACAAGGCAGTTTCCCAAGGTTATTCTGTAGGCAGATGGAGACACAGTTATCTTAAGGAATGGCTACTGTCAGCAGCCAAACTTTTTAACCCTTGCTAAAATTATTTTAATATTTACTTTTAGCAGGGGTCTTACAAGACCTCACGGGAACAAAAGCGCATGGCGCTCAGACGCCCAGCTAGCCAGACACCAGCACCAAGAAGCCCGCGCAAACCGCGAACGCCGGGCGCACCCAGAGCGCAGGCGCGCGGATCCTCGTGCCCCACCCCCTTTGGAGTCGACCAATGAGGGGCGGCGTCCGGGCGAGCGCGCGACTTCAGGCGATCCCGCGGCCTTCCTCGACCGCATCGCGAACCGGGGCGTGAGACGGCAGCAAAGAGCGCCGGAAGTGCGTCATCTGCTGCGCGCCGCTGGCGCGGAGGGAAGGAAATTGGCTTCGGAGCCGCCTGGGCTCTGTGGGGAAGGCCGCGGGCGGCAGCCGCAGCTTTTTAGACAAGCTGAGGGCGTCACGATGGGAGACGAGATGGATGCCATGATTCCCGAGCGGGAGATGAAGGTCAGAAACTGGCCGGGGCCGCCCTCCTGGCCTTAGTCCCGGCGTTGCCTCCGCGGCCCTAGCCAGGAACGGCGAGGCTCGGATGCCGGCTACCCCGCCTCCTGCGTGAGCAGTTGACCGCGTTCCGAGTTCTCGGCGCGCCCACGAGCGCTCTGCTGTGCGGTCGGCGTGATGGCCCCTCCGGGCGCGATTCCGCCGTGCCGTGTCCGTCTTGCGCAGCCCTTTCTGTGTCGGTGACTTTACTGAGCGCCTGCTGGGTGCCGGGCACCGTGGGAATCTCCAGTAGTTAGGATACAGGAGCAGGTCGAGGCCGGGGGAGTGGTCTTCCCGAAGGCCGAGGGTAGCGCGGGGTCAGGTGGCCAGCGCTTGCCTGCCCTGGAGCCGGGGGACATCGTCCTAGGGAGTGCGCTCGGAGGACTTCAGTCAGCCTGAAGTCTGGGCACTAAGGGGCGGGCCGAGTGGTCCGAGCGATGGGAGCCCCAGGAGCAGCCCCCAGCGTGGCGCGCCCCGCAGTTTCAACGAGGATACAGAGCGCGAGCTACGGGTATTTCAGACAGCCGAGAGGGAGCAGGCAGCAGGACGCTTTTAGACCTGTGAACAGCAAGTCCCCGGAATGCACTTAGGGGAGAGAGGTCTTCCGTCCGCTGGGTCACTCCGCAACGGCCGGAGCTGCGCCGTCAGGAGCCAGCAGCTTCCTTCAGGTCTCCCACGTGGGTGCAGGGGCCCAAGGACCTGGGCCATCTTCCACTGCTTTCCCAGGCCATAGCAGAGAGCTGGACTGGAAGTGGAGCAGCTGGGACTTGAACCGGCGCCCACATGGGATGCCAGCACCGCAGGCGGCTGCTTTACCCCAGCGTTGGCCCCGATTGTTTTCTTATTTCACTCACACTGGTGAACATTGTAGCACCACAGCTGGGACAGTTCTGCATCTCAGGGTTCTGTTTATTTTTGCTGTGCTGAAATTGAGCCTGCTGCAGTATGATGATGGATATGATTTAATTTTCTGTTTTCCATCAAGTTGGGAATTACTGGGCCGGCGCTGTGGCACAACGGGTGAAGCTGCCGCCTGCAGTACCGGCATCCCACTTGGGCGCTGGTTCAAGTCCCGGCTGCTCCAGTTCCCATCCAGCTCCCCTGTGGGAGACCTGGCAGAAGCTCTTGGCTCCTGGCTTCAGCCTGGCCCAGCCCTGACTGTTGCGGCCATCTGGGGAGTGAACCAGTGGATGGAAGACCTCTCTCTCTGTGTCTCTCAGTCTCTATCTTTCTAACTTTACCTTTTGAATAAATAAAAAAACTTAAAGATAAGAATTACAAAAAAGACTGAAAAACTTACTTTCCTGTATGAAACCATAATACAGGCTTACCTGGAAAACTGAATTTTTGCTACTGTAAATCAGTTGGGATTAAAAGTATGAGTGTCTCCAGAAATTTCATGAAAAACAGTTATGAAAAAACCGCATAGATTTTGAAATTTCTTTTGGACTAAAACCTTTTAATTCCTTTTTCCATTAACTTTGGGACGTCCTCATATTTGCCTTCTAGCAAGTATGTATAAACATCAAACCCAGGGAAATTAGTCTGTGGGCTGTGTTCAGAATCCTGTGTGAGACAACACTGTAGGAATCTAGTGTGGGGCTGGGCTGTGGCACAACAGTAAAGCCACTGCGTGTGAAGCTGGCATCCCATAGGGGCGCCAGTTTGTGTCGCGGCTGCTCCATTTCCTATCCAGCTCCCTGCTATGGCCTGCGAAAAACAGGAAGATGGCCCAAGTCCTAGGGCCTCTGCACCCACCTGGGAGACCGGAAGAAGCTCCTGGCTCCTGGCTTAGGCCTGGCCCAGCCCTGGCTGTTGTAGCCATCTGGGGAGTGAACCAGTGGATGGAGACCCCACTTTTTCTGTCATGCCCTCTCTCTAACTCGACTTTAAAACAAACAAATAAATAAATCTTTAAAAAAAAAAAAAAAAAAGACTCTAACGTAGAAGAATGAAGCCCAGGAAAACTCTTTGGCTTTCATATTTTTGGGAACATAAGCACAGAGTGGATTCGCATTTTTTTTTTTTAAATTTTTTTTTCCCGTTTTGCGTGTTTATTGACACCCGGCCGCGCGCTTCCGCAAGGGGGACAGCTGCTCCTGTGCCGCTTCTTGGTCTCAGATTCTCCTCGCACTTGCTGCGCTGGCGGTGCACGGCGCGTGTCCAGGGGCCGCAGGTCCAGGGGCTCCTACTTGCCCTTGTGGAGTTTCCTGAGGTTTTCCTTCTGGGTCTGGTTAATGACGGTGAGAACACGGGCGATGGCTTTGGAGAGCTTGGACGCCATGCCGCCTGCCACCTTGGCGACCTGCGGGTCCTCCAGCTGTTTCAGCAGCGTTGCCTTCTTGCCGCGAAGGTCCCGAGCCTTGATCTCGGCCGTGACTGCACAAGCCCCGCCGCTGCCGCTGCTCGCAGGGAAACAGGAAGAGAAAGGCTGACCTCCGCAACTGCTTCCGGGTGGCCCACATTCTTTTTCTCTGACACTCTGACCTGAAGATGGGTTTAGAGTTGAAGAAAAGATAGCCTGTGTGCAGCACATCTGACCTTAGGCATGGGTAAACTAATGGAGCCCTTTTCCCAAGATACAGTGCACACAAAAACCTCGATGAATGCAGGGAAGACTAGGTGAGTGGGCGTTAGCAGATCAGGGAGGCGTTCGGCCAGTAGCGTCTAAAAGCTCCAAGGTATTAGGGAGCGTGAAAATGGATGGAGGAGACGGTGGGGTTGGTAGTGACTGGCAGAGGCAGTGCGCCCTCATGGAGGGAAGGCAGAGTCGTGAGGGGACGCTGCAGCTTTGGCTGGATCGAGTTGTGCCTGGTCGTGGCAGCCTGTGTTACGGGGTTTGGACTCCTGTGTCAGGTATCCTCACAGCTTCTAGCTTTTGCTTTAAGGTCATGAGCACCAGGAGATCCACCGCGTCCTTTCTACGATGGAGGAATTTTGTTGCACAGTTGATAAGAGTAAGCCAGCTCTGGGATTTGGTCATCTTCCTGCAGTTTTCTCAGTGTGCATTGTTGACTGCTGCCCTGCAAGTTAGGACTGCAGTGTAGTTGGTGATGCTCTCAATACTAGGCAATAATCGATTAAGCGCGCTGTTGGGTTATGAGACTGTCCATGCCATGAAATAGGACAAGATTGTGGTGTAGGTTGGTGGTGATTCAGACAATAAAGCTAACTCAGAAAAGGAGGTGTCAGCCGGATTAGTCAAAGGACGCTTTGTGGAAGATGTTTTTTCTTTCATTTATTTTGTTCAACAAGTTAATGGAAACATTTTAAAAACAACTGAGATGGCTCTTGGCCTTTGCAATATAGAGTCTAAGAAAATAACTGACATGATTTAATTTCCTGTTTACCCTGAGTTGGTCTCGTTTTGATCCTTTCATCAGGATTTTCAGTTCAGAGCCCTGAGAAAGGTGAGGCTCTTTGATTCTCCCGAGGAGCTGCCCAAGGAGCGCTCGAGTCTGCTTGCCGTGTCCAACAAGTACGGTTTGGTCTTTGCTGGCGGAGCCAGTGGGTTGCAAGTTTTCCCTACTAAAAATCTTCTTATTCAAAATAAACTTGGAGATGATCCCAATAAAATAGGTAAGTTCTCTGATTTATGCTGTGTCGTCAAGAGAGGGGTGTGGTGACGTACTGCTGTGTGTTCCTCCCAGGAGTAATATTGAGATTAGCACTGCTGTTGAGCCTACAGCTGGCTCCCAGGAGGAAGCTCTGGGCGGGGTGTGCAGGCCTTTCAGTTCGGTCCTGTGTGTGTCTGTCAGCGAGCCGTCCTCTGAGCTCAGGAGGAAGAACTTGGCATTCTGCTGTGCTTTTAGTTTTGCTTACTTCGACTCGGGTTCTGGCTCCAGGAAAAGGGTTTTATTACCTGGGTTTCTCCTTGGCACAGCACCATCCAGACACTGGGAATGTGTGCTATTTGGAACACTGCTGCACACATGTTTTCAACAAGGTTAGAAGCCAAAGTTAGACTCCCGAGGTTGTATGAGGAAGAGTCCTTGGGATACTTACAGCATCATCATATATCTATTTAAGAAAGTTATGACTTATCTTCCTAACTAGGTATTGGGGTGTATGTGTAGATGCAGAAATTGTTTCGCATTGACTTGGATAAAGGAGTTGTGCTTCTATGCTAAGAGCGTGTTTTCTGCGTTGTCTTTTTCTGTTTCCATAGTTGATAAGGTCCAAAGCTTGCTAGTTCCTATGAAATTTCCAATCCATCACTTGGCCCTGAGCTGTGACAACCTCACTCTCTCCGTGTGCATGATGTCCAGTGAATATGGTTCCATTATCGCTTTTTTTGACGTCCGCACGTTCTCAAATGAGGTAAGCTGCTAGCAAGCTGGAATGTCGCAATGGGGAGCTGAGGTTTCCCGACGTGGAATTACGACTTAGAGGTTTCTTGGGTTGGCGCCTGCAGTCGTTTTTCAAGACTAAAATATGGATTTAAAAAGTGTGTATTATTTAGTTATAATTTTAATTTTCTTTAAAAGGCGAAATGTTCACAACAGCTGGGGCTGGGCCATGCCAGAACTAGGAGGCAAGAACTCAGTCTGGGTCTTCCACTTGGGTCAGGGCCCTAAGCACTTGAGCCTTCACCTCCTGCCTCCCATGATGCATGTTAGCATGGAGCTGGGACTGGAAGCCCAGGCGCTCCCATAGGAGCTGCCACCTTTCCAAGGAGCATCTTTTTTTTTTTTTTTTTTTTTTTTTATAATATTTATTTGTTTGAAAGACAGAGTTACAGAGAGGCAAAGGCAGAGAGAGAGAGAGAGAAGTCTTCCATCCGCTGGTTTACTCCCCAGTTGGCCGCAATGGCCAGAGCTGTGCTGATCTGAAGCCAGGAGCTTCTTCCAGGTCTTCCACGTGGATGCAGGGGCCCAAGGACTTGGGCCATCTCCCACTGCTTTCCCAGGCCACAGCAGAGAGCTGGACTGGAAGTGGAGCAGCCAGGATGTGAACCGGTGCCCATATGGGATGCTGGCACTGCAGGTGGCATTTTTACCTGCTATGCCACAGCGCTCACCCCTCCTCCAAAGAGCATCTTACCCACTGTGCCAAACGCTTACTTCAGTCCTTTTTTTTAAAGATTTATGTCATTTATTTGAAAGACAGAGTTACAGAGAGACAGAGGCAGGAAGAGAGAGATATCTACTGGTTCACTCCCCAAATGATCGCAATGGCCAGAGCTGAGCTGATCTGAAGCCAGAAGCTTCTTCTAGGTTTCCCACATGGGTACAGGGACCCAAGCACTTGGGCCATCTTCTACTGCTTTCCCAGGGCATAGCAGAGAGCTGGATCAGAAGTGGAGCAGCCGGGACTTGAACTGGCGTCCATATGGGATGCTGGTGCTGCAGGCTGCAGCTTTAACCTTCTGCGCCATAGCGCTGGCCCCACTTCAGTCCTAGCTTTAGAAGATAAAAAGGGCTTCTAGAAATTATTTCATACGCCACTTGCGCAAGGCATTGCCATTTCTCATTGACACATGAGACAGCCAGCCTGAGAGGCTAGGGTGGCCTGCCCAAGGCCATAAAATTAATGGATAATGTCAGAAGTTCCCACGTCTTGGGTCTAACAGAGAATGTTAAAACTTGTTACATTGTGGGACTTTGGTCTCCTAAGGCAGTTTAAGAATAACAGTCAGGCCGGCGCCGGCACACTGGGTTCTAGTCCCGGTCGGGGTGCTGGATTCTGTCCCGGTTGCCCCTCTTCCAGTCCAGCTCTCTGCTGTGGCCAGGGAGTGCAGTGGAGGATGGCCCAAGTGCTTGGGCCCTGCACCCCATGGGAGACCAGGAGAAGCACCTGGTTCCTGGCTTCGGATCAGCCGTGGCGGCCATTTGAGGGGTGAACCAATGGCAAAGGAAGACCTTTCTCTCTGTCTCTCTGTCTCTCTCTCTCACTCTCTCACTGTGCCTGTCAAAAAACAAAAACAAAAACCAGTAATGGTGAGTATTTATACTCTGTGCCAGGCACTGTGCTACCTTATATGCCTCATCCATGTTCATTCCTGCCTATCTTACATAGTAGGTACCGGTATCTTCATTTTATCCATGGAGAAGTGGACTCCGAGAGTTTAAGTAGCCATCCCAGGTCCTGGCACTGTGAAAGAGCAGAGCCAAGGGCTGGGCATCGGGGCAGGGACTGTGAAGCCTGTATCCCACGTCAGGGCCTGGTTTGAGATCTGGTTCCCGGTGTCCCACGTCAGGGCCTGGTTGGAGATCTGGCTCCCGGTGTCCCACGTCAGTGCCTGGTTTGAGATCTGGCTCCCTGTATCCCACGTCAGGGCCTGGTTGGAGATCTGGCTCCCGGTGTCCCACGTCAGGGCCTGGTTGAGATCTGGCTCCCTGTATCCCACGTCAGTGCCTGGTTTGAGATCTGGCTCCCGGTGTCCCACGTCAGTACCTGGTTGGAGATCTGGTTCCCGGTGTCCCACGTCAGGGCCTGGTTTGAGATCTGGTTCCC
This sequence comes from Lepus europaeus, assembly GCF_033115175.1. NCBI lineage: Eukaryota > Metazoa > Chordata > Mammalia > Lagomorpha > Leporidae > Lepus > Lepus europaeus. The sequence goes on along the minus strand of NC_084838.1, from coordinate 4,151,038 downwards.
GGTGTCCCACGTCAGGGCCTGGTTTGAGATCTGGCTCCCGGTGTCCCACGTCAGGGCCTGGTTGGAGATCTGGCTCCCTGTATCCCACGTCAGGGCCTGGTTGAGATCTGGCTCCCGGTGTCCCACGTCAGTGCCTGGGTTGAGATCTGGCTCCCTGTATCCCACGTCAGGGCCTGGTTGGAGATCTGGCTCCCTGTATCCCACGTCAGGGCCTGGTTGGAGATCTGGCTCCCGGTGTCCCACGTCAGTGCCTGGTTGGAGATCTGGTTCCCTGTGTCCCACGTCAGGGCCTGGTTGGAGATCTGGCTCCCGGTGTCCCACGTCAGGGCCTGGTTGGAGATCTGGCTCCCGGTGTCCCACGTCAGTGCCTGGTTGGAGATCTGGTTCCCTGTGTCCCACGTCAGGGCCTGGTTGGAGATCTGGTTCCCTGTATCCCACGTCAGTGCCTGGTTGGAGATCTGGCTCCCTGTATCCCACGTCAGGGCCTGGTTTGAGATCTGGCTCCGCTTCTGATTCTGGCCTTGTGCTCCCTGGGAGGCAGCAGGCGATATAGTGAGTGCCCAGGTCCTCCTGCCACCCACGTGGGCAGTACCTAGATTGGATTCTAGTCTCCTGGATTTGGCTTGCCCTGGTCCCAGCTGTTGTGGGTATTTGGGGAGTAGGCCAACAGATAGAGAATCTCTCTGTTGGTCTCTTTGCCTTTCAAATAAATTTAAAAAATTAAAAAGTAAAAGCAAATCCAAGATGTTAATGTAGTGTCTGGTATTTATTGATTATTTTGCTTTTGTGTATTTCCCTACCGGGAGTCCCTGGGAATGACTAAAATCATTGACTGCTGGTTTCAAAGTCCTATTGAAATTGTTTTATTGTTGTGTGGAACCAAATGTTTTCCATGGTTATGGAGAAAAGTGAACTATGGTTTGAGAAAATTTACATATTCAGTAATTTCTTTGAATATTAAATGTCTCTGTATGAATTTATTTTGGTTTTGTGCATTTGTTTTAAAAGGCTAAGCAACAGAAGCGCCCATTTGCCTATCATAAGCTCTTGAAAGATGCAGGAGGTATGGTGATCGATATGAAGTGGAACCCCACGGTCCCCTCCATGGTGGCCGTTTGTTTGGCCGATGGCAGCATCGCTGTGCTTCAAGTCACAGACGCAGTGAAAGTGTGTGCAGCTCTGCCTTCCATGGCAGCAGTAACGTGTGGTAGGTACCAAAGCCTTTCACTCTGTAACGTATAGTAGTGATAATCTATTTAAAAATTAATTTCTGGAAGTAAAAATGGACGGTTTTTGTTTTTTGTGGTTCTCCTGGGTGGTAATGCAAAGTGTTCTTTATTTCTGTAGTTAATGGCCTTTAAGGCAGACAGCATACAGGATTTCACTGGAATGTGCTTGGGCCTTCTGGGGAAAGAAATATTTTGGTACAGCTGGTTTAGAATTGTTTTGAGGATCACTGTCTATGGATTTAAAGGGTCACACAGTGCAAGTCGTGTGCTTTTGGGGGAAGAGCATTCGAAATAACAAATAGGAGCAGGAGAATGGTTTTAGTATTCGAGAACCTTTTCCTCTTGTCTTAATGACCGCGGAGTTTCTGTACTTGGAGGTTTTCTGGGCAGTTTTCTAATGAAAAAGCATTTTTAGCTTTCCGTTGCCCAGTGACAAGCCATGATTGGTTTGTATCATTAAAATGCTTACATTTTCCTCCTTGCTGAGTGAGGATGAGCCTAAAGGCTTTGTGGGCTGTCAGGGACAAGGGCTGAGGCGCTGTCGTGGGGAGGTGTGGGTGGCGCCCTGCTTCCTTCAGTTCCTGATGGCATTGCTCTCTTCTTGCTCAGTGTGCTGGAGCCCCAAAGGAAAACAGCTGGCAGTGGGGAAGCAGAATGGAACTGTGGTCCAGTACCTTCCTGTAAGTTCTCGCCTGGGCTGCAGAGCTCTTCTCACTGAGGTGACTCACTGCTCGGGGGAGGTTAGAGTAGCTTTGAGGTATTGTTTTTCCTGTTAAGAAGTGAGTACTCATTTTAACAAACGTGTCAGTGAGTGGAGATGGGACTCCCATCTGTTCCCTAGTCCTTGTAGAGACGTCCACCATGTTCTGTCCTGGTAACCTTCGAGATTTTTCTAGGTGATTATACAAGTAGTCTATCTGTAAAGGTATTATTTTTGTTTTGCTTTTTTGGTAAAATGTGATCATACCCTACACACTGGTCTCCCACTTCATATTTCCAATTCATCTGATAAAAACAGCTTCTAGGGAAAGAATATAGAGAGCTGTTACCGAACTGCAGACTTGCACCAGGTCGAAGCGTGGGATTTGTGTTTGAGCTGAGCCCATGCTAAGGGTTCGGTGCTTCTAGCAGAGAAGGACCACTGCTGTTGCCTGTGCACGCTGTCATCTCGCCCTGCGCGGTCACACTGGCTCCCAGAGACCTCGCACACGCCTGAGGAGGGGCTCACGGGGGTGCTCGAGACCGCTCTCTGGGGCATGTATAGGTGACGAATACGGGGCTACAGATTTGAGGTTAAGGTTGGTTTCTTATTTCTTTTTCTTTTCTTTTTTTTTTTTTTTTTTTTTTTTTGACAGGCAGAGTGGATAGTGAGAGAGAGAGACAGAGAGAAAGGTCTTCCTTTTGCCGTTGGTTCACCCTCCAGTGGCCGCCGTGGTAGGCGTGCTGCGGCCGGCGCACCGCGCTGATCCGATAGCAGGAGCCAGGTGCTTCTCCTGGTCTCCCATGGGGTGCAGGGCCCAAGGACCTGGGCCATCTTCCACTGCACTCCCTGGCCACAGCAGAGAGCTGGCCTGGAAGAGGGGCAACCGGGACAGGATCGGTGCCCCGACCGGGACTAGAACCCGGTGTGCCGGCGCTGCAAGGCGGAGGATTAGCCTAGTGAGCCGCGGCGCCGGCCTGTTTCTTATTTCTTACTGCCTAAAGTTGTTAATGAGAAATTTGGTACCTGTTCTTTGGCAGGGGGCTCTTAACCTATACAAAGATAATGTGGATGGTTTACTTTTATTGCTTTGTTTGTTTGCTTTTTTTTTTTCCCCAAGACTTTATTTATTAATTTGAGAGGTAGAGTTAGAGAGAGAGGGAGAGACAGAAAGGTCTTCCATCCACTGGTTCACTCCCTAAATGGCAACAACGACTGGAGCTGTGCCGATCTGAAGCCAGGAGCCAGGGGCTTCTTCTGACTCTCCACGTGGGTACGGGGGCCCAAGCACTTGGGCCATTCTCTGCTGCCTTTTCAGGCCCTAAGCAGAGAGCAGGATCGGAAGAAGAGCAGCTGGGACAGAAACTGGCGCCTGTATGGGATGCCAGCCCCACAGGCAGAGGCTTAGCCGACTGTGCCACAGTGCCAGCCCCTGCTTGCCCTTTTTAAAAAACTTACTATAGTAGAGTCCCTTTTTCCAACTCAGTGAATGTAGAGACGCTTGATTCTCTTTTGTGGATGTGTGGCAGTCCGCTGCATGGTTGTAGCACAGCTGATCTTGTCCTTTATTGATAGTCATGTGCAACAGTGCGAGTGGTTTTGCTGCTGTGAGTGATGCTGCCTTGAACATCCTCATTACCCAAATTTGAACATATTTGTGAATTTCTGTAGAAAAGGACTCATTTTAAGTTAAAGATTTACTTACTTATTTGAAAGGCAGAATGATGAGAAAGAACGAGAGCTAGAGAAGTGAGAAAACTTCTCAGATGTTTGCAACAGCCCAGGCTGGTCCAGGGAAAAGCCAGGAACCAGGAGCTCTGTCCAGGTCTCCCATGTGGGTGTCAGGGACCTAAGTACTTGGGCCATCATCTGTTGCCTCCCAGGTGCGTGAACAGGAAGTTGGATGGAAAGTATGGAGTTAGCTGGGACTTGGACCAGTACTCTGATGTCAGATGTGGGCATCCTAAGCAGTAGCTTAACCACCCGCTGGGTGACATAACCACCCCAGAAGGGGGTTCCGGGAAGAGACAGCTTTTGTCTTTGTTCAGCCTCCAGGCTGGGGAGAGCAAACAGGTGACTGTCAGGTGAATACATTGGATTTCACAGAGTTTTGTTAGTTTGGAAATTGTTAAATTTGACACTTTCCTTTCTAAACTTCTTTCAGACTTTGCAGGAAAAAAAAGTCATTCCGTGTCCTCCGTTTTATGAGTCAGATCATCCTGTCAGAGGTAACACTCCTTTTCTTATTGGGCTGACTTCTGTCTGTTACAGAAATTCCAGATCATTCGATGTGCCCACATACTGCTCAGGGGTGTTGGTGACACCTCACGAGTGATTGCGTTGTCCCTGCTATTGCAGTGAGCGTAGTGATAACCGTCTGGGGGACGTCTAATGGGAAATGACACAGAGGGATCCTGACTTTTTATTAGAATTCTTAATTATCCCTGGTCATAAACCATCAGGAAGAAACTACCACTTTGGATGTGTTTGGGCTTCTTCGTTCTGTGAATCTATGAATTGTACTTAGTGAAATTTAGACCTTTGGTAAAATAGTTCTCTGGTTTTCTTATTCATAGTATGTTAAATTATAGTATACAGTGGCATGGCTATTCTGAGTAAAAGATGCTTTTTGCTGGTTTCTGGTTGCTGCGGGTCGACTCCCCGTGGATTCGGCTCTCGATGTGTCTTTCAGTTCTGGATGTGCTGTGGATCGGCACCTATGTCTTCACAATAGTGTATGCGGCCGCAGATGGGAGCCTGGAGACGTCTCCCGATGTGGTGATGGCTCTGCTACCGGTAGGTGTGGGAAGGACTTTTTTTTTCTTAAAGATTGGTTTATTTATTTGAAAGAATAACAGAACATTCTTCTCTCTGCTGGTTCACTCCCCAGATGTCTGCAGTAAAGCAGACGCTGAGAAACAAGAACTCTCTCTAGGTTTCTCGTGTGGGTGGCAGGAACCCAAGTCCTTGGGCCATCATCTGCTGCCTCCCAGGCACGTTAGCAGGAAGCACAGAGTAGTGGGACTGAGACCAGGAGCTTTGATAAAGGGTGTGTGTGTTCCACGCGGTGGCTTGACCTGCTGCACTGTGGTGCCTGCCTCCAGGAATGTCTTTGCTTTTTCCATTAGAGAAATCCAGTGAAGCTGCAGACTTCGATTTCAGGTTCCTTATTTATTGGCAGTGCTGATGCAACTTCAGGTGTGTGGTTTCAGTGCTACCTGGAGACCAAAATTATGGGCACTTATAGCATGTTCTGCTGTTGGAGATTAGAAAGTCAAAACTTTGCTGCAGTGTTTAGCCTCGTGGTTAAGACACTAATGTCCCATATTAGAGTGCCAGGGTTCCATTCCTGACTAGCTCCGGATTCCAGCGTCCCACCCATACAGACCCTGAGAGACTGCATCGTGATGGCTGAAGCAACTGGGTTCCTACCACCCATGTAGGAGACCTGGGATTGCATTCCCAGCTCCTGACTTTGGCTTTGGCCCAGCCCTGATTGTTGCGGGCATGTGGGGAGTATACAAGTACATGTGAACACTGTTTGTTTCTCAGTCCCTCAAATAGAAATTACTTAATTGAAAAACTTGCTTTTGCCTAAGCTGTAAACTGTAAAATCATAAACAGATTTTAGAAAGGCAAAAAAGCTTGCTTTTTAAAATTATTTTATTTATTCATCAAATACTTATTGAATGCCTGTAGTGCATTCTGTTTTAAGACTTTTATTTGAAGGGCAGAGTTACAGAGAGAAACAGAGAGAAGTCTTCCATCTGCTGGTTCACTTCCCAAAAGGCTGCAATGGCTGGAGGTGGGCCAATCCAAAGCCAGGAGCCAGGAGCTTTTTCTGGGTCTCCACATGGGTGGCAGGAGCCCAAGCACTGGGCTGTCCCCCACTGCTTTCCCAGGCCATTAGCAGGGAGCTGGATCAGAAGTGGGGCAGCCGGGACTCGAGCTGGCACCCACAGGAATGCTCCGTGCTGGTGCCGACCTTCAGGCACTGCTTTAAAGCTGAGAACGTAGAGGTACCGAGGCAGGCGTCTTGCATCTCCAGATCTTAACCTTCTAACGAATGGGACAGTCAGTTGTCAGTGTAGGATCATCCACAGTGAGGAAGGTGGAGAGAGTAAAGCAGTGGGGGACAGCTGGTGACGGGTGGTCAGGGCTGGCCTCTCTGAGGAAGGGTGAGTCATGCTGAAGACAGAGGGAGATGTTAGTAATATCTGCTCTTGTCAGCTTATGGTAACATTTTCAGAAGCGAGTGAGGCAGAGCTGTGTTTCTCAATCAGTTAGCTTTCAGAGTCTAGGAAAGCATTTTAAAATAAACTATATTTTAAAAATCATTTTTGGCCGGCGCCGCAGCTCAATAGGCTAATCCTCTGCCTGCGGTGCCGGCACACTGGGTTCTAGTTCCGGTCGGGGTGCTGGATTCTGTCCCGGTTGCTCCTCTTCCAGGCCAGCTCTCTGCTGTGGCCTGGGAGTGCAGTGGAGGATGGCCCAAGTGCTTGGGCCCTGCACCCCATGGGAGACCAGGAGAGGCACCTGGCTCCAGGCTTCAGATCAGCGCGGTGTGCCAGCAGCAGCGCGCCAGCCACAGCGGCCATTGTGGGGTGAACCAACGGAAAAGGAAGACCTTTCTCTCTCTCACTGCCACTCTGCCTGTCAAAAAAAGAAAAAAGAAAAAGAAAAAAAATCATTTTTAATTCTATTGCTCAGGAATAACTGTTGATATTTTAGTAGACAAATTTAAAGTTTTTTTTTTTGTAATTTATTTATTTGAAAGAGTTACAGAGAGGTGGAGAGAGAGAGAGAGAGAGAGGTCTTCCATCCACTGGTTTATTCCTGAGATGGCTGCAGCAGGCGGAGCTGTGCTGATCTGAAGCCAGGAGCCAGGAGCTTCTTCAGGTCTCCCACATGGGTTCAGGGGCCCAAGCACTTGGGCCATCTTTTGCTGCTTTCCCAGGCCATAGCCGGGAGCTGGATCTGAAGTAGAGCAGCTGAGATTTGAGCTGTTGCCTCCATGTGGAGTGCGGGTGTGAAGTTGAGACTTAACCTGCTGTGCCACCACACCAGTTCCCATTTCAAAGAATTCTGTGATACGTTCTTTTATGTACATTTTATGTGATTACATTTACTTTGTAGCATAAATATCTAAATTGAAATTGCTTGGTCAAGGGATATATGCTTTTTTTTGGATGGGCTTTTGAAATGTTGCCAAAATAGCTTTTAGGAAAGTTGTATGAGTTTATACTCCTACCACCAGTGGGACTGCCCAGCATGGGTAGTCTGTGCATTGGTGACATTTTGATCCTTGCTGGTCTGATGTGTGAACAAGGGGTCATATTTCTACTAATTCTTTTGAGCTCTTGTTAAGATTGACTAAAAAAATATATTTACTGGGGCTGGCACTGTGGCATAGCAGGTTAGGTTGTCATCTGCAGTACCAGCATGCCAGATGGGCACTGGTTCAAGTCCTGGCTGTTCCACTTCCAGTCCAGTTCCCTGGTGATGCACCTGGAAAAGCAGTGGAAAATGACCCACGTCTTGGTTAGCTCCCCAGTGCCTACATCTGCACCCACGTGGGAGACCTGGACGAAGCTCCTGGCTCCTGACTTCGGATCTGTTCAGCTCCAGCCATTGTGGCCATTTGGGGAGTGAACCAGTGGATGGAAGGAAGATCTCTTTCTCTGTCTTTCCCTCTTTCTCTGTAACCATGCCTTTCAAATAAATAAAAATAAATCTTTTATACACACATTTACTGAGATGCCTTACTTGAAAATACCATTAGAATGTTCTTATTCTTGGGAATAGTAACACTCCTGGCGTTTTTATCGACTTCTTATGTTCCGTGTGCTGGTCCAGAAGCTTTGGATGTGTCATTTCGTGTCACGCGCCCAGCAGCCTTTAGAGAGGCTCGGAGGCCTCTTAGACATACAGGAGAGCTGAGTAATCTGAGTTTGAATTCTGTGCGGTTGATGACCAGTGTCTGTACTCCGTATATTGCTCAGTGCCTTATACCATGCCTGTACATGTGGACTTAGATTTTGAGTGAATTTTCTCATGGAACTTAAATGGTTTTCTCTTGGTGAGATGTTTACCAATAGGATTAGAGACAAATTGCACATGAGGTTTTTTCCCCTCACACTGTTCACTGTAGAAAAAGGAAGAAAAGCACCCTGAGATATTCGTGAACTTTATGGAGCCCTGCTACGGCAGCTGCACGGAGAGACAGCATCATTACTACCTCAGTCACGTGGAGGAATGGTGAGTGCAGGCGCTTCGCAGTCGCCCTGCTCTGCGTGGGCTTTGTTCCGTAAAGCAGGAAGCTGGAGACCGGGCGCCCTGGACGTACTCCCTGCTGCTGCTTGATGATGTCGTCGGATGCTTCCCTGATCTTGAATTACGTGATTTAGATCGAATATGTGCTAATCGTAAGAATTCAGCTTTCTCAGTAACCCTAATGATGTCTTATGAAAATACTGATGTTTAAAGAATGTGTTATGTTTCCTTTGAACGGTAAGATCCCTTGAAGCTTTTGGTCTTCTAGCTAGGCTGTTCTGCTTTGGGCTGAACTCTCGTGTCTTTCCGTTGTCTTCCTGGCGGTGGGCAGTGGGCTGATTGTTCAGGGCTTCGTCACATGACCTTTACAAAATGTAGACTCTCCCCACCTTTCTTCAGCCAGGTAAAAAACCTTACCCTCTCCTTACATGGAGAGATGGGGTTCCCCCAGATGCTAACATGGACCCAGGTCAGATTGGAAGTATCACTGTGCTTTAATGTAATGGTTTTCTGATTTTATTCCTCAAGGGATTTAGTGTTGGCAGCATCTGCGGCTTCAACAGAAGTTAGTATCCTTGCTCGACAAAGTGATCAGGTAAATTTTTTTTTAAAGATTTATTTATTTATTTGAAAGGCAGAGTTACAGAAAGGCAGGAGAAGAGAGACAGAGAAGTTTTCCATCCTCTGGTTCACTCCCCAAATGGCCTCAACAGCTGGGGCTGTGTCAGGCTGAAGCCAGGAGCCAGGAGCTTCTTCTGGGTCTACCATGTGGGTGCAGGGGCCCAAGCACTTGGGCCATCTTCTGCTTTCCCAGGCCATAGCAGAAAGCTGGATCAGAAGTGAAATAGCCAGGACTCGAACCTGCGCCCATATGGGGTGCCAGCACTGCAGGCAGTGGCTTTACCTTCTCTACCATAGTGCTGGCCCCTCTTTTTTTAGTTTGAAAGACAGAGAGATGAAAGAGAGAGGTCTTCCAACTCTTGGTTAGCTCCCCAAATGCCTGCAACAGCTAGGAACGAGCTAGGTCAGAGCCAGGTCAAAGCCAGGAACCTGAACTCAGTCTGGGTCTCCCCTGTGAGTGCAGGTACGAGCTGTCACCTGCTGCTTCCCAGGTGTGCATTAGTGGGGAAGCTGGTCCGAAGTGGAGGAGCAAGGACTGAACTGGACCCTGAGGTGCTGTTCTGGTGTCCTACGCAGCAAGTTCACCACTGCACTGACTCCCGCCCCAAATTTTACCCTGGTCATTTTTGTATGACATTTTTCTGAGAAATATTTTTAAGAGAGTTAACTTTGTGGTTACGATTTAAACCCTAAAAGGTCAATCTCTTTTAATGGGTTTTAGGATGAGAACAAAACTTAGACCACAAAGTGCCTTAAACCAAATGGCATGAATGTTGTGCTGGAGAAACACAGGTGTTAGATTCCGTAGTTCCTTCATTGTTGTAAACAGCCTTTGACTCTTCAGGATCTACCCGCTGTGTGTGGAGAAGCTGTGTGGTCAACCTCTAGTCAGAGCATACCTGCATAGACGGAAGGGTTTCTTTGCCTTGTTCTGTTCCACTGTGTGGTCAACCTCCAATCAGAATGTACCTGCGTAGATGGAAGGGTTTGTTTCTGCCTTGTTCTGTTCCACTACTTTTATTTTATTCCTATTTCTCAAAGCTGTACCTTTTGTACAATTTACTATAATCCACTCTTGATGATGGAATAAAAATATGTAGATCATATCAAATTGTGATTCATCAGAAGCAACTTTTGGAAGAGTGGTAGTTGGGACTTGAACCAGGCCTTCTGATTTGATTGGATGCTGGTGTCCCAAACGGTGGCTGAATCTGCTACACCACATCTCCCCATCTGCGTCATCACTAAAGAATCATTGGCTTCCTCACTGGGGTGGGCAGCTGAGGACTGAGCTCACAGGGGCCTCAGACCGCCCCTCCTTTACAGTAGAGTTAGAGCGCTGTGTTGTCATTTTTGGTTGCTTCATTTTGTGACTTGAAGGGATTTTTTTTTTTTTAAGATTTATTTATTTTGAAAGAGAGAGAGGAAAGAGAGAGATCTTTAATCCACTGGTTCACTCCCCAGATGGCTACAATGGCAGTGCTAGACCAGGGCAAAGTTAGAAGCTTTATCTGGGTCTCTGGCAGGGACCATAACACTTGGGGCATCTTCTGCGGCTTTCTCTAGACCTTTAATGGAGAGCAGGATTGGAAGTGGAGCACTGGCACACAAACCAGCAGCCATATGGGACGCCAGATGTCACAGGCAGCGGCGTTGCCCACTACTCCACAATGCTGGCCCCTAACCTTAAAGATTTATTTATTTATTTGAAAGTCAGAGTTACACAGAGAAGGAGAGGCAGAGAGAGAGGTCTTCCATCTGCTGTTTCACTCCCCAATTGGCCATTATGGCCTGAGCTGTGCCAATACAAAGCCAGGAGCTTCTTCCAGGCCCCCAACGTAAGTGCAGAGGCCCAAGAACTTGGGCCATCTTCTACTGCTTTCCCAGGCCATAGCAGAGAGCTGGGTTGGAAGTGGAGCGGCCAGGACATAAACTAGTACCCACATGGGATGCTGGCACTGCAGGCAGCGGCTTTACCCGCTACACCACAGCACCGGCCCCTTTGATAGCTCTTGATAATCTGCTTTGTGGGATGCATATGTAGCGACCCCGTTCTTGTTGTTTGTGCCTTTCTGTCTGTCATCACCTGTGTCTCCTGTTTCTTCCCCCCTCTCCGGAGTGTGTCTTGCAATACTGACACTGCATTCTGTCTTTTACTGGTTAATTTGTCTGAATGTTACGTGGTAATGTTGAGATGAGCATTATTGGCATTGACGGGCTGTGTGGGCCAGCTCAGTCCTGTGGCACGATTAGATGCTCTTCCCTGGACAGCTTGTTTCCTTGCTTTGTTACATCAGCGTGATTCATGCTGCCCAGTTCTGATCAGTACTGAAAGACAGACAGAATGTTAGTGATTTTTAAAAACAGGAGTTATTTGTTGAAAGGACATAGCCCATTCGAGCAGCTTCAGTAAAAGAGGAGTTTACAGGAAAGACTTATGGTTGTCCAGTCAGCCTGGAGCAAGAAGATTGACAGTCTGAGGAACCCGGAAGGTAGGAACTTGGGCTGTTTTCTCTCTATGGATGGATGGTGAACTCAGGGTTTCTGGCCAGCTTTTTAGACTTCTCTGTGCAAGACCCTGAAGCTGCCGGTCCCATTCCAGAATTTCTAGGAGCAGGTGTTCACTGGCTCCGTGCACCTGTTGGATTTGCACCCCACAGTCACCAGTCTGCTGAGCTGAGGTGGGAGCCACTTCAGAAAGTGTTGATGGTAGTGGTTATTTATTGACACGACAGGGACTTGGGACACCAGAAATAGATAAGTGGATGTGACAAATTAACCTTTTGCTTGCTGGAGTAGTCACAGCTTTTCGACCATCCTCTTAGATTTCAGAGCCTCCCAGCCAACACCTAAGAGCTGACCCAAATGAAATGTCTTTTATTCTTTTCTGCTATTTGAATAATGCTGGGAGGAACCAATGCAGAGCTCTAACCAACATGGCACTTTTTTCTCTTTTTTCCCCATAGATTAATTGGGAGTCTTGGCTATTGGAGGATTCTAGTCGAGCTGAACTGCCCGTAACAGACAAGAGTGATGACTCCCTGCCTGTGGGAGTTGCCATAGATTATACAAACCAAGTGGAAATCACCGTCAGTAAGTGTAGCCTGGTGCTTAGTGCTGACAGTCTTCCTTCCAGGGATGCGTAGTACTGGAAGGCCGGCTGTCCATGTTCAGCAGGAGCTCTTCCACTGAGTGCCTTTGACTTCCACCAGAACCTTCCTACTCGAAGAGGTGCATTGTGAGGACAGTGAACCAGTGTGAATGGATGCTCATTAATGAAACCAAGGCCAGAAATACCATGTGTATGTGCACACGTGTCTGTATGTCTGTGCATATTTTATTTTTTAAAAGATGTATTTATTTGGGCCAGAGCTGTGGCATAGCGGGTAAAGCCGCCCTCTGCAGTGCCGGCATCCCATATGGGCGCTGGTTCAAGACCCAGCTACTCCACTTTTTTTTTTTTTTTAAAGACTTATTTATTTACTTATTTGAAATTCAGAGTTACAAAGAGAGAGAGAAGGAGAGGCAGAGAGAGAGAAAGAGAGGTCTTCCATTGTCTGGTTCACTCCCCAGTTGACCACAATGGCCAGAGCTGTGTCAGTCCGAAACCAGGAACTTCTGGGTCTCCCACGTGTGTGCAGGGGCCCAAGGACTTGGCCATCTTGTACTGTTTTCCTAGGCCATAGCAGAGAGCTGGATTGGAAGTGGAGCAGCTGGGACTCGAACCGGCGCCCATATGGGAAGCTGGCACTGCAGGTGGCTTTGCACGCTACACCACAGCGCTGGCCCTTGCTCCACTTCTTTTCTTTTTTTTATTTTTATTTTTATTTTTATTTATTTATTTTTTTTTGACAGGCAGAGTGGATAGTGAGAGGGAGAGACAGAGAGAAAGGTCTTCCTATTTGTCGTTGGTTCACCCTCCAATGGCCGCTGCGGCCGGCGCATCTCGCTGATCCGAAGCCAGGAGCCGGGTGCTTCTCCTGGTCTCCCAGGGGGGTGCAGGACCCAAGGACTTGGGCCATCCTCCACTGCCTTCCCGGGCCATAGCAGAGAGCTGGCCTGGAAGAGGGGCAACTGGGATAGAATCCGGCACCCCGACCGGGACTAGAACCCGGTGTGCCGGCGCCGCAAGGTGGAGGATTAGCCTGTTAAGCCATGGCGCCGGCCTCCACTTTTTTTTTTTTTTTTTTTCAAAGATTTATTTATTTATTTGAAAGAGTTACACAGAGAGAAGGAGAGGCAGAGAGAGAAAGGTCTTCCATCCTCTGGTTCACTCCCCAACTGGCTGCAACGGCTAAAGCTGAGTCAATCAGGAGCCAGGAGCCAGAAGCTGAATCGGAAATGGAGCACCCGGGACTTGAATCGACATCCATATGGGATGCAGGCTCCAGGATGCCACAGGGCCTGCCCCCCTTGCTCCACTTCTGATTTAGCTCTCTGCTATGGCCTGGGACAGCAGTACAAGATAGCCCAAGTGTTTGGGCCCCTGAACCTGCTCGCGAGACCTGGAGGAAGCTCCTGGCTCCTGGCTTTGGATTGGCGCAGCTCTGGCTGTTGGGCCGTTTGGGGAGTGAACCAGTGGATGAAAGACTTCTCTCTATCTGCCTCTGCCTCTCTGTAACTCTTCCTTTCAAATACATAAATAAATAAATCTTTAAAAAAAAGAAAGTTGTATTGTTTATTTGAAAAGCAGAGTTAGAGAGGCAAAGAGAGAAAGAGAAGTCTTCCATCTACTGGTTGACTCCCCAAATGGCCGCAGTGGCTAGAGCTGGGTCAGTCCGAAGCCAGGATTCAGGAGCTTCTTCTGGGTCTCCCACGTGGGTACAGGGGCCCAAGGACTTGGGCCATCCCCTACTGTTTTCCCAGGCCATAGCAGAGAGCTGGATCAAAAGAGGAGTAGCCGGGACTAGAACCAGCGCCCATGTGGGATGCCAGCACTGCAGGCAGTGTCTTTACCTGCTTTGCCACAGTGGCGGCTCCCTGTGCATACTTTAGAATCTGATTGAAAATTGGAACGTTGGGACTTGTTAGCTTAGTTTCTTTGCCCACTTTGGTTTCCAAGTGACCCTTCAAGGAGCAGTATCCTAATCCCGTACTGTATATCAATACTGGGTTTGAAGCCAAGGACTAGAATGTGGAGACCTCAGAGGTGTTCACGGCTTCCACAATGGCCCTGGTGTGTGCTCTGAATATATCTTCTCCCTGTGGGAGCCTCCAGGCTGTGAAACTGGAAGTGCAGCAGCAGAGAGGAATCTTTGCTCTCGTGTGCTTTGGTTTAGACGTGTCCGGTCAGGCACCATGGCGTTCCTTATCCTTTCCCTGCTTGGGCAGGAATATTTGGTCTCATTAGCTCGTTTGCTCTGGTTCTGGAAGCCTCAGTTGATAAAATACACGTCTCTAATGCAATTGTGAATGCATGTGAAGCAGTTTGACTTTATACTACATAAAGTAGTAGACGTCCTACTGCGCGTTTTCCAAAGTGCAGCCTGTCATTTCTGGTCAGCCAGGCACTTCCGAGGGCTCTGGTCCGTACCTTTGTCTGGAGCGTCACGACTCTCATGGACGCGGAGGAGCCCTGGGAAAGCAGAACTGTGGGACTGAGGGCGTTTGTGTGGGGCCCAGCAGGACGGTGGTGATCTGATAGTGCCAGTGGCTCTTGTTACATAGCAGGTGGTTGGGATCTGAATCAGAACCAGCTGACCTGAGCAGCTATTGAGATGGGTTCCCAAAGCCCCCTTCTTGTTCAGGGCAGTCACTCCCTTCCGGGCTCAGGCCCTCACACTGACTCGGCTCTTTTATCACCTTTGTTTTCCGTTTTAACAGATGATGAAAAGACTCTTCCTCCTGCTCCAGTTCTTATGTTACTTTCAACAGATGGTGTGCTTTGTCCATTTTATATGATCAATCAAAATCCTGGGGTTAGGTCCCTCATCAAGACACCAGAGAGGCTCTCATTAGAAGGTGAACGACAGCCCAAAGCACCAGGTAAGTACCTGTGCCCACTTTGTCCAAAAGAGAGTGCTGTGTGGGCTCATCCGGGAAGATTTCCAGGGGTGGGAACGCTGTAGGACACACAGTGCCTCTCTGCAGCTGGCAGTCCTAGCAGGCTGTAGCAGATCCTTGCCTTCAGTCACCCCAGGTTTACTCTCCACCTTTTACTATAGTTTAGAGAAAAAGGAAGATTGGCTGGATTGATCCTTTCAGGTTATTTAGCACCAGTATGTTGTAAGACTCCGTGGTCTATAAGGGGGTCTTCAAAAAGTTCATGGAAAAAGTGCAGTATGAAAAAACTATGTGGATTTCAAAATTTTTCCATCAAAATAAGCATCTTTTATTTCACTTCTGTGAACATACTGAAATATTTTTCATATGATCTGAGTTTTTTAAATGTGTTTAATTGGGGGTGGTGGTTAAATAAATGATTGTACATTCATGTAATTAAATGCCATGTAACTACTAAAAATGTTACATTTATTGACATGGAGAGAGTGGAATATATCCTGAAAAAGTGCTATATCCTATAGACACAAAATACTTGAAAAATGGATATTAAAATCTCAATAATAGTTTTTTTCTGACAGCATGGGAATTTTATTTTCTTTTGTTTATATTTCATTTGTTTTAGATATTTTATTCTCCCTCTTTAAAAAACAATATGCTTATTAGAGAAAAAATGGAAAAATACAAAAAATCATTTAAAGCCCATCTATAATCAGCAAGAGCCACAGTCAGCATTTTGGTACATACATGCATACACACACACACACACACATATATACATACACCTGTGGGGCTAGCATTGTGGCACAGTGGGTTAAAGCCGTGGCCTGCAGTGCTGGCATCCCATTATGGGTGCTAGTTTGCATCTCGGCTGCTAAACTTTTGGTCCAGCTTCCTGCTCATGTGCCTGGGAAACAGCAGAGGATGACCCATGTCCTTGAGCCCTTAAACCCATGTGGGAAACCTGGAAGAAGATCCTGGCTCCTGGCTTCAGATCGGCTCAGTTCCGACCATTACAGCCATTTGGGGAGTGAATCAGCAGATGGAAGATCTCTTTCTCTCTACCTCTCTCTAACTCTGTCTTTCAAATAACTAAAATAAGTTTTTTTAAAAAAATAAATGTATGCCTGTGTGAGAAGAAATATAAAGCCTTTTTTTGTTTGTTTTTTAATTGAAAGGCAGAGTTACAGAGAGAGGAAAGACAGAGAGATCTTCTGCTGGTTCATTCCCCAAATGGCCATAGCAGCCAGGGCTGGGCCAGGTAGAAACCAGGAGCCCAGAGCTTCCTCTGGGTCTCCCATGTAGGTGCCTAGGGACTTAAGCCATCCTCCACTGTTTCCAGGCTATCATTAGAAAGCTGGATTGGAAGTGGAGCAGCTGGGTTTCAAACCAGCACCCATATGGGATGCCAGCTTAACCTCCTACACCCGAGGCATACAGCTTTTTTTTTTTTTTAAACAGATTTATTTATTTATTTGAAAGGTAGATTTACAGAGAGGCAGAGAGAGAGGTCTTCCATCTGCTGGTTCACTCCCCAGATGGACACAATGGCCAGAGCTGTGCCGATCTGAAGCCGAGAGCCAGGAGCTTCTTCTAGGTCTCACGTGGGTGTGGGGACCCAGAAACCTGGGCCATCTTCTACTGCTTTCCCAGGCCACAGCAGAGAGCTGGATCAGAAGTGGAGTAGTCGAGACTTGAACTGGCGCCCATGTGGGATGCCAGCACCGCAGGCAGCGGCTTTACCCGCTGCGCCACAGTGTTGGCCCCAAGTCACACAGCTTTTACAGAGCATTTTTTCCAGATATTGGATCTTCACGATCATATTTCTTCTTGATTTCTGTGAGTTTATAACCAATGTTTTTTTTTTTTTTCCTAGTTTGGTTATAACAAAACTCATAGAGTAACCAGTTTTGTTTTGTTTTGTTTTGTTTTGTTTTGTTTTGTTTTTGACAGGCAGAGTGGATAGTGAGAGAGAGAGACAGAGAGAAAGGTCTTCCTTTTTGCCGTTGGTTCACCCTCCAATGGCCGCTGCAGCCGGCGCATCTCGCTGATCCGAAGCCAGGAGCCAGGCGCTTCTCCTGGTCTCCCATGGGGTGCAGGGCCCAAGGACTTGGGCCATCCTCCACTGCCTTCCCGGGCCACAGCAGAGAACTGGCCTGGAAGAGGGGCAACCGGGACAGAATCCGGCGCCCTGACCGGGACTAGAACCCGGTGTGCCAGCGCCGCAAGGCGGAAGATTAGCCTGTTAAGCCACGGCGCCGGCCAGAGTAACCAGTTTTTGAATATTGAAAAAGTGTTGACCAGTTGGAATGGATAAACAGTAGTTAAGTATGTTTTCTGACTGCTTCCCTATGCACAGTGGGTTGCTCATTCAGAATAGACCCACTCAGTTCGTTAGGACCCCCAGTCTGATAAGGCAGCCCCAGGTAGACATCCTTGGTGCCTGCACAGCCTGTGCCCGTGTTCCATTGGGCTCTCTCCTCATTCATAGCGCGTGCACCATTCGTTGTTGTCTCCCCGTGAGTGGTCATAGTACCGTGCAGTACGTCAGCCTTTGCCTGGTCTGTGTGACAGGAAGGGAAGCCTGTGCATGTGGGAGCCTGTGGGGCGACGTGTTTTCTGATCACATTTGGGCATGCAGCACTTGACAGTCCTGAGCAAAAACACAGGCCAGTTTCAGTGTTAGCCTATCTTCCCAGAGAAACTCCATGTTCTCTCATGGCTGGTCCAGAGGTAACACGTGTTGAGGTGAGTGGAAGAGAGCCCTGAAGGGGGCGATTGTCTGTCCTGTCCGTTCTCCAGTCTGGCCAAGCCTGTGTCATGGTTTAGAAGACATTAATGGTTGTGTCTGCTTCCGTGCTGGAGCTGTGAGGGTGCTGTGTTACGTGACCAGAAGTCTTAGCAACAAGACATTTTTCAAATGTTCAGTTCTGTTGTCAATGGGAAAACTGCAGATGATTTCTTTAGGGTCTCTTAAATATTTTCTGTTGGTCTGCCTGATGTGTGTGGAAGTGATAAACATGCTTATGCTTGTGTCTTTAATGAAGTTAGTTTTCTTGGTTTTGTATCTGTTGTGTAAAGGAAGTATAAACAGATTTGCTTACATTTTTATGTTCTCATAGAAATAGCAATTTACTTGAGTCTGTTTTCTTTTAAAGACTTATCTATTTATTTGAAAGGCAGAATTACAGAGGGAGAGAGAGATCTTCCATCCATTGCTTCACTCCCCAAATGGCTACAATGACAGGACTGGGCCAGGCCAAAACCAGGAGCTTGGAACTCCATCCAAGCCTCCCATGTGGGTAGCAGGGTCCCAAGGGATCCAAGCAGTTGGGCCATCTTCCACTGGTTTTTGAGGAATGTTAGGGAGCTGTATCATAACTGGAACAGCCAGGACTTGAACCAGTGCTCAGATGATGCTGGTGTGGTGGCTTATCCCACTGCACCACAGCACCAGTCTCTGTTTTCAGAAAGTGGAGTTTCATTTGGGTCTCCCACATGGGTGGCAGGGCCCCAGCACCTGGCCCATCTCCACTGCTTTTCCCAGGCCATTAGTAAGGAGAAGGATGGGAAGTGAAGCAGCCAGGACTCAAACCAGTGCTCATAGAGGATACAGGTGTCCCAGGTGGTGGCCTTACCTGCTGTGCTACAACACTGGCTCCCACAAACCATTTTTCACTAGCTTTCTGTTGCATGGCCTTCCAGTGTTAACATTTTCTCCTTTTTTTTCTTTGCAGGAAGCACTCCTACCACCCCAACCTCCTCTCAAGCCCCACAGAAAGTCGATGCCTCAGCAGTTACAACCCCTGCTTCCCTTCCAGCTGCGTCGCCTGCTGCTCCCATCACCACCTTCCATTTGCCTCCTGCTAGTGGGGCCCCTGCCGTGTTCTCCTTTGGTTCTGCATCCTTAAAATTGTCTGCTGCTGCTCCATTTCCCAGTGGCTCTGAGAACCCCAGAGCAACGCTGGGTTCAGGCGTCTCCACCTTCTCTTTCACTCCTCCTTCCAAAACCTCACTAGCCCCCACCCCTGCAGCTTCCCCCATAGCCCCATCTGCTGTTTCATTCTCCTTCGGATCATCAAGTTTTAAGCCTACCCTGGAAAGTACCCCGATGCCGAGTGTGTCTGCTCCAAATGTAGAAATAAAGCCCTCCTTCGCACCCTCAGCGTCTGCAGTCAAGGCCAACCTTAGTGAAAAGTAAGTCATTTTTCAAGTTTGATTGTTCTGAAGGATGGATAGAAATACTGCATATTATTAGCTGGAAGTAGAGTCACTGTGATTGGAGTTACTGGTTGGAGTTACTTTTCTTTCCAAAGGAATTTCTGCAGATGGTAAAAATCAAACCAACCTAAAGGTTTGCAGCTCATCAGTGGATCTAGTCCAAAAGGGTATTAGATAACATTTACTTATTTGTCTATTTTCGAAAGGCAGAGTGACAGCGGGAGACAGAGAAATCTCCCAAGTGTTTGGGCCATCATCTGCTGCCTGCTACGTGCATTAGCAGGAAGTTGGATTAGGAAGTGCAGTACTCTGGGGCCGGCACTGTGGTGTAGTGGGAAAAGCCACTGCCTGCAACCCTGGCATCCCATATGGGCACCAGCCAGTTTAAGTCCTGGCTGCTTCACTTCCGATCCATCTTCCCACTAATGTGCCTGAGAAAGCAGGAGAAGATGGCCCAAATCCTTGGGCCCATGCAGCCATTGGGGAGACCAGGAAGAAGCTTCTGGCTTTGACCTGGCCCAGTCCTAGCCATTGTGTCCATTTGGAGAGTGAACCAGAGGACGAAAGATCTCTGACTCTCCCTCTCACTCTCTGTAATTCTGTCTTTCAAATGAATAAAAAACGTATCTTTGGGGAAAAAGAAAGTACAGTACTCTGTTGATCTGTGGCACCCTATGAGGCAGCTTAACCTGCTGAAGCTTAAGCCTGCTCCTAGCATGTTAATTTTTTGATTTCTGTGGAGTGATATTTAAATATTTGTTCTGCTCTTTTAGATTACAAAGGAAGTATTTTTTTCTTTCCAAAAAACAAACATTTCAGTGTATACATCTTGGAAGGGAAATTAATCCCTCATGTCCACCCTGGACTCTGAACTGTTCTCTGCAGCCACCAAAGTGAGCTTGAGAAATTGTGAATACAGTAGGTGACTGCCCAACCCAGCAGTCCCCGGGGCTTCTGAATGCAGTCCAAGCTCTAGTGTGGTATTCAGCTTCCTCCAGACCTGGGTCCTGCCTGCTCCTCCCTCCCCCCTTTCCGTTCTCCCCACTAGAATGTGCGCTTCTTGAGGGAACAGTTGCTTACATCCATAACTCTTCCTGGATAACCTGCTCTCCCTTGCTCTCTCGCGTTGCTTTAGTGATGGTGCTGTGGTACCCATTGTTAATGTTAGATCAGTACATTACTACTTCATTCTAAAGGCTGCATAGTGTTTCTTTTTGCTGGCTGTACTGTAATGTATTTGACCAGTCTAATTCTGGGTATTTGGATTGTTTGCAAATGTGTTCTTTCAGTAGAACTGACTTTACATTCCCATTAGACCCCAAGCATTGCAAAGATGGTGACCTGCTTTCCTCTTCCACTTTCAGTCCCCAGAGGAGACAATCACCCCCTTTTTTTTTTTTTTTTTGACAGGCAGAGTGGACAGTGAGAGAGACAGAGAGAAAGGTCTTCCTTTGCCGTTGGTTCACCCTCCAATGGCCGCTGCGGCCGGTGCATCATGCTGAGAGATGATCACCCCTAAAATGAATTCTTAGTAATTTCTTTGGTAAAAGAGAAGGAGTAAACTCTTCTAAGCATAACTAAGTCACACCCCCCCACACTTTTTTACTCAGCCTCATAGAATAGAAAATAAGCAGTTGATGTGATGATAAATTTAATTTCATCTACAAGTTACTTGATGGTTGTTCTTAAGTAAGCAGACAGTAACAGAAATGTTTCCTTCTACTTTGATTTTTTTAATAAGAAATAGTTTATTTTTTTAAAAGATTTATTTATTTATTTGAAAGTCAGAGTTACACATAGAGAGAGAAGGAGAGACAGAGAGGTCTTCCATCCTCTGGTTCACTCCCCAATTGGCTGCAATGACTGGAGCTGTGCCAACTCGGAGCCAGGAGTCAGGAGCTTCTGGGCCTCCCACGCGGATGCAGGAGCCCAAGGACCTGGACCATCTTCTACTGTTTTCCCAGGCCATAGCAGAGAGCTGGATTGGAAGTAGAACAGCCGGTTCTCAAACCAGTGTCCATATGGTATGCTGGCACCATAGGCAGCGGCATTACCCACTACGCCACAGCACCAGCCCCATAAGAAGTAGTTAAAACATTTATGTTTGGTGAAGGCAATAAAATATGGAGAGGAGGTTACCCTCTGGTAACACTGCTTATGAGCAGTGTGAAAGATCTTGTAGCAGGCTGTTCTGATGCATTCCGGTTACCGTTTTCAGATTCACTGCCTTGGCTCCCTCTGCTCCTGTTAATAGCTCCCAGAGCACACCCTCCATGTTGCCGTTCTCTTCCACCTCGAAGCCAGCTGCTCCCGGACCTCTCGGCCTCCCTGCGCCTCCCTCGGCGTCGTCTGCTTGCTCGTCGGTGAAGCCGTCGGTGTCTCCCTCCCCATCAGGTATGACTGAAGTCAGCAGCTTCAGGCCTGAGACTCCTTCTCAGAGGAACAGTGTGCAGTGCTCTCGAGAGTCCTAGCTCACATGGCTGGGCAAGATTCTTTGCTTGGCTCCCGTGTCTCATCCTGAAATGCTGTGATGTGCCTGCTGTGAATCGGGGGGTTGGCAGTGGCATCACTGCTGCCGGGTGCTCTCTCGTACCTCTCACGGAGCTCAGTGAGTCAAAGCAAGCGTCTTGCTGTTGGACGTTTCTCTTCTTGTGGAAGATAAAGTCTGTGTTGTGTTGTGTAACAAAATACCTGGCACGGGGTGATTCATAGGACAAGAGATTTGCTTAGCTTACAGTTCTGGAGACTAGAGAGCATGATGCCAGCAGCGGCTGGGCCGTGGTGAGGGCCCTGGGTGCATCTCAAAATGGCAGCGAAGCAGCAAGGACTCGAGACTGCGGAGTGGTCCTGCGTTCTAATAACCCGCTCTCTCGAGAACTAGCTAGTTTTGGGAGACCAGCATTAATTCCTTCCGAGGGTGGTGCACCCATGAACCAATTGCCTTTCACCAGGCTCTGCCTCTTAAAGGTTCTCCCCTAACACCGCTGCACTACACTGGGGACTGTGCTTCCAGCACATGGACCTTTAGGAGAAAACCACATCCAGGCCATAGCAGGGAGTTACAGATGCACAGGGGAGAAAGGGCCTGCACAGGCTCTTGGGCTTACTACTCAGTCAACCCTGCCGTGAGCAGAAGCTTCAGAAAGATCATGAATGGGAATGACTATAGCAGCTTGAATTAAATACAATTCATGGACGCGCGTACTTGTTCTTTTCCTTGTGGACCTACAGGGGAATTGCAGGAATTGTCAGATGCCTTTCACTGAGGTTCAGCGCTTGATAACAATTTGCTCCGTTTGCTATATCTTTTTCTTAATGTAAATTTTTTCCTGAAACATTTATTTGCAGACATCTTGAAATGTTTTGCTCCTAAATACAAGTACATATCTCTTAAAAAGGGCACATAGTACATTACCAGACTCAAGAAACTAAATCCAATCTGTTATAATAGTTCATGTTTACATTTCCACAGTTAACAGTGTTCTTTATGGCTTTTCCCAGTTCTGTTCCAGTAGCCAATCATAGAGCACACGCTGTGTTCTAATTTTGTCCCGTTAGTCTTTTTTTTTTTTTTTAAAAAGATTTATTTATTTATATACTTGAAAGGCAGAGTTACACAGAGAAAGGAGAGGCAGAGAGAGAGAGAGGGAGGTCTTCCATCTGATGGTTCACTCCCCAATTGGCTGCAACAGCCGGAGCTGGGCCAATCCAAAGCCAGGAGCTAGGAGCCAGGAGCTTCCTTTGGGCCTCCCATGCGGGCGCAGGGACCCAAGGACTTGGGCCATCCTCTACTGCTTTCCCAGGCCATAGTAGAGAGCTGGATCAGAAGTGGAGCAACCAACCGGGTCTTGAACTGCTGCCCATATAGGATGCCGGCGCTTCAGGCCAGGGTGTTAACCCACTGTGCCACAGCACCGGCCCCTGTTTCATTAGTCTTAATCTCATACTAATTCTTCAGCCTTTTTTGTCTTTACCACCACATTGGTATTTATGTGGAGGTTGGGTCAGTAGTTTTGCAGACTGTCTCTTACCTTGGATTTGTTTCCACGTGGTAAGATTTATGTTAAAGGTTAGGGACATAATACCACCCAGGTGCTATGCATCAGGATTTCAGATTCTTCTGATATATGATAAAGAGTTGCTCACATGGGTCACATGTTTGCCCGGTATCTCAGTTTTTGAGTTGGTTATTTTCCTGAATGCCAGTGACAATACCAAGTCAGACCTATTTGGGCAGCTGAAAACTCCTTGTGTATTTTGACAAGATCACCTCATTCCAGAATTTTTCACCAGACTCCGAAGCATCTGTCAGTGACCAAAATGTTGAGCATTGCCTTGGTCTTGTCAGACATTACGGTTTGGGAGAAAAAACTTGAACCGTGAAACACATACCCTTCTTTCTCACTGCGCACCGCCGGATCTCTCCCCACCATTGCTGGTGTTCACTTCTTCAGGCTTGAGGGCCCTAGATTACTGGGCGCTCAGTACCAGTTGTACATAGGATTTACTGGAGACCACGCCCTCCCTTTTTTCTTTTCTTTTTTTTTTTTTTGGAAGATTTATTTGAAAGGTTAAATGACAGAGGGAATGAGAGATCTTCCATCTGCTGGTTCATTTTCTCTCTTTTTGTTTTTTTAGAGATTTATTTATTTGTTTAAAAGGTAGAGCTACAGAGAGGCAAAGGCAGAGAGAGTGAGAGTGAGAGTGAGAGAGAGAGAGAGAGAGAGAGAGAGAGAGAGAGGTCTTCCATCTGCTGGTTCACTTCCCAAATGCCACAACAGCTGGAGCTGGGCCAATCTGAAGGCAAGAACCAGGAGCTTCTTCTGGGTCTTCCACATGGGTGGAGGGGTCCAAGTACTTGGGTCATCTTCCTCTGCTTTCCCAGGCCATTAGCAGGGAGCTGGCTTGGACTCGGAGCAGCCGGGACTTGAATCAGCATCCACATGGGATGCTGGCACTGCAGCCGGCGGCTTTACCCACTACACCACAGCACGGGGCCTCTGCTAGTTCATTTTCCAACTCTGTTTCTCCCTCTGTTTCTGTCACTCTGCCTGTCAAATAAATGAATCTTTTAAAAAATATTTCACACCTGAAGTTTTAGAATATGTTTTTTCATGGCTTTTGGCCTAAGCTGATGTAGCTGGTAGTCATCACTCTTTAGTGAAAGTCATAAAACAGGGTCAGGGACTAAAACTTACTTTCTTTGACTTGGGGAAAGGGCTTTTTTGATGGGAATAAGTCATGTGTGTGTCTGAACTGACTGCTTATCCCAGCAGGGCGACCTGCTCAGGGCAGTCCCACTCCAGTGCTCTCTGTGGTACAGAAGTCGCCCAGGATAACTCCTCCAGTGGCAAAGTCAGGCTCTTCCCAGGTATGTTGAAATTCAATTTAAAGTCTTGTGTTTGTTAATCTACTGCCCCAAGCATACATCCGAATGTATCTTCAGGTTTGAGAATTCATACCTTAGAAACAGTAATTAGAACTGTGTGGTAAATTAGTCTTTAAAAAGCATTTTGAAATTTGTTTTTTCCCTTTATTTGAAAGTCAAAGAGAGACAGACATCTTGTCTGTTCACTCCCTAAATGTAACAACAGCTGGGCTTGGCCAGGCTGAGCAGGAGCCTAGAACTCAATCTAGGTGTCCCACGTGGTGTCAGTGACCCTAGCTAGCACTTGAGCCGTCCCCTGCTGCCTCCCAGGGTGTGCATGAGCAGGAAGCTAGGATCAGAAGTGGGGCTGGGCCTTGAACCGAGGCACTCACGGTATGTGGGTGGTGCAACCAGCATGTTAACCACTGTGCCAGAGGCCTGCTCTGTTTTAGCTTTTTATTGGTGTATGATGCACAGAAAAAAGTGCACCCAGAATACATGCAGTTCAGTGAATCGTCACCGTGAACACACCTTGTTAACTAGCACCAAGATTGAGAAATGGAACATCACTAGGACCCCAAAACTACAACCCCTGTGTTCATTTTTAGTCACTGCCCTTGGCAAAGAATCCCCAATACCTATTTTTTTTTAAAGATTTATTTATTTATTTGAAAGTCAGAGTTACACAGAGGGAGAAGGAAAGGCAGAGAGAGAGAGAGAGGTCTTCCATCTGCTGGTTCACTCCCCAGTTGGCTGCAACAGTTTCTCCATTTGGGGAGTGAATCAGTGGATAGAGGACCTCTCTCTCTGTCTCCTTCTCACTGTCTGTAACTCTACCTCTCAAATAAAAAAAT
This sequence comes from Lepus europaeus, assembly GCF_033115175.1. NCBI lineage: Eukaryota > Metazoa > Chordata > Mammalia > Lagomorpha > Leporidae > Lepus > Lepus europaeus. The sequence goes on along the minus strand of NC_084838.1, from coordinate 4,125,772 downwards.
AAAATCTTTAAAAAAAGAAAAAAAAGGAACGTTAGAAGTTGCTCTTTCTGTGCATGTAGACCCCTGGTCCCCTTAAGCATCCTCTCTCCCTCCCTCTTAGCCCTTCCTAGCCTCTGGTAACCACTGTTCTGCTTACTACTTCTGTGAGATCAACTTTTTCAGCTTCTACGTGTGCAGTCAGGCAGTGTTTGCCTTTATGTACCTGACTTATTTGTGCCTATTTTTAAGAGTTATTTTCTTGGATATTCACATGCACAATACAAATGATTTTTTACTACCTGAACTGCTTGTTCATTGTCTTCATGGCTTCTTTGATGAATAGTTTTTTTGGTTTTTTTTTGCCTTTTTTTTTTAAATATTTGAGAGTCAGAGAAAACAAGAACTCCCTTGTACTGGTTCACTCCCCAAATGCCTGCACCTGCTGGGGCTGGGCCAAGATGAAGCCAGGAGCTAGGAGCTCAATCTAGGTTTCCTATTTGCCTGGAAAGAACCCAGTTGCTTGAGCCATCAGTGCTCTCTTCCAGGGTCTGTGTTGGCAGGAGGATGGGGTCAGGAGGTGAAGCTGGGAAGTTGAAGCCGGTGCTCAGATGTGGGTCTGGACACCTTAATCACTAGGCTAAATGCCCACCCAGTACATGGTCTTCATTTTGCCTAAGTTGTATGTCAGTCTTTTCTTTTATGATCGATCCTGTTTCAAGAAATATGCTTTTCTAAAATCTTTATTTTACTTTCTATATTAGATTTTCAGTTTGTCATTTTAGCTCATTTCTATAGTTTTGTCAAAAAGTTTATTTTCATTTACTTGAAAGGCAGAGTGACAGTAAGAGACAGATCTTCCATCTGTTGAATCTTTTCCAAAATTTCCACAACAGTTCATGGTGGGCCCGGCCGAAGCTGGGAGCCTGGAACTCTGGCTAAGTCTCCCACGCGTGCGGCAGGGTCCCAGGCACTTGAACCGTCACCTGCCGCCTTCCTGGATGTATTGGCAGGAATCTGGATGGGAAGTGAGGCGGATGGGGATGGAACTGCGCTCTGATAAGGAATGCAGATGTCCCACGAGGAGGCTACACTCACTGCCCCGCACACCTGCCTCCGTGAAGAGAACTGTGCTTCTGTTTCCATTGGATCATCGGAGTGCTCTCAGAATAGGAGTCCTGTCTTTTTTTTGGACAGTCAGTGGATAGTGAGAGAGAGAGAAAGGTCTTCCTTTGCTGTTGGTTCACCCTCCAGTGGCCGCCGCGGCCAGCGCGCTGCGGCCAGCGCATCGTGCTGATCTGAAACCAGGAGCCAGGTGCTTCTCCTGGTCTCCGATGTGGGTGCAGGGCCCAAGGACTTGGGCCATCCTCCACTGCCTTCCTGGGCTCTTCCATCTGCTTCTGTCACTCACTACCTGTCTTCACTGGCACTCAAAGCCCTTCGACCAGTGCAAGTCAGGCTCTGCGGGCTGCACAGCCCAGGGTGCTCAGCCCAGGCTAGGGGCGGGGTGGTCCGTGATGGAAGTTTCTGCTCCCTCGCGCTGCCTCCTTCCACCTCCATCAGACTGAGGACACACAGGACTCGGCTCTCACAGTGAGAACCTCCCAGCAGCTCTTAAATGCCAGCGCACACCAAGTGCTATTCACACTCAGCAAAGCGTGAACTATTTCAGGTGTTCACAAATGTAGCCGCCCAGTCAGTCCTGCCACCAGTGTCTCCATCGGGAAGGAGACAGAAGAGGCTGCAGCTCCAAGGCAGGCAAGGCCAGGCGGCCGCACACAGGTGGGGCGCAGGGCGGGGGCTCCTGTTTGAGGAGATGCAGCTCAGGAGAACAGCGGCTGCTGGGCTCCAAAAGACAGCTGCCAGGTACACACGCAGGCCTTGGCACGTAAGCGCTCTGAGAAAGAATTATCAGGTCTTCAGGCTCCACTTCATTATTTTTTCCTTTCAGGTCATGTGCCATGTAGAGTTCCTCTCCTTAGTTGACTGAGTTTAACACACCAAGAGCTATATTTTAATGTTTTCATCTGTGTGAAAATTTTCTTTGCTCAAATGCAGGTGGTTTTTTTTTTTTTTTTTTTTTTTAAGAATTATTTATTTATTTGAAAGAGTTACACAGAGAAGGAGAGGCAGAGAGAGAGGTGTCTTCCATCTGCCGGTTACTCCCCATTTGACCGCAAAGGCTGGAGTTGAGCCAATCCAAAGCCAGGAGCAGGAGCTTTTTCCAGGTCTCCCACGCGGGTACAGGGGCCCAAGGATTTGGGCCATCCTCTACTGCTTTCCCAGGCCATAGCAGAGAGCTGGCTTCGAAGAGAAGCAGCCAGGACTAGAACCCGTGCCCATATGGGATGCCAGCACTGCAGGTGGCGGCTTTAGCCCCTATACCACAGCGCTGGCCCCATGGTGGTGGCTGTTTCTGTTTCAAAAGGATCCCCTGGGGTGGGCGTTGTGGCACACAATGCCTGGGATTCAGTCCTGCCACTGCTTCTTTCTTTTCTTTTTTCTTTTTAAATTAATTTATTTATTTGAAAGGCAGAGTTGGAGAGAGGCAGAGACAGAAGCAGAGAGAGGGGTCTTCCATCTTCTGGTTCACTCCCCAAATGGCCACAGTGGCCAGAGCTGTGCTGATCTGAAGCCAGGAGCTTCTTCCAGGTCTCCCATGTGGGTGCTGGGGCCCAAAGACTTGGACCATCTTCTACTGCTTTCCCAGGCACATTAGCAGGAAGGTGGATTGGAAGTGGAGCAGCCAGGACTCCAACTGGTGCCCACATGGGATGCCAGGGCTGCAGGCTGGGGCTTTAACCCATAGTGTCATAGCTGTGTCCCCTGCATGAACATTCTGAATTTCTCTCTTAACCTTTAACAGCAGCACTTCCCAGTGATAGACAGGTGGGGTCTGGTGAGCTGTGCCCTGGCAGAGTCAGACTTAGAGCCCACAGCTTTCTGCCCACCTCCAGCTGCCATCTCTTCTTCCTCATTAGCTCCTGCCTGCTCACTCTGCAGCAAGAGGGATCTTTTAAGTCACCATTGTTTAAACTGTCCTAACACACACTTTCTAAAACAGAAACACTAGATCCAGACTCTCTGGTCTGGCCTTACACGACCTGCCACATGCCTGCCTTTTCCAGGGCCCTCTGACTTCACCAGGCAGGCCCCATTTACTTTCTTTCTCTGCCTGCCTCATGTCAAGCTCTCGTCTGCTTCAAGGTTTGGTCTTCTCCGAGTCCTCCCACTCCTTTCTCCCCGTTGACTGTGGCCTCAGTTCTAATGACAGCCCTTGCTGTGGGGTTTCCTTCCTGTCTCATCTGAAGTAGTGTCCCCTTTTATTCTCTTTATATTTTCCTGCTTACTCACCAGTTGAAATGATCTCATGTGTTTTTTGTTTTTGATCTTGTCCTTGGAAGGTGATTTCTGTGAGACTCGGGAGCTCGTCTCTCTTGCTTACCCTCATCTTCACCGTCTGGAACTTGCCTGTACAAAGTGGATACCAAGGAAATACCGTTCCGAAAGAACGAGTGTGAAATGACGAGTGCTGCCCTGTGACAGGCACTGATGCAATTGCTTTAGAAGCCGTAACTTACAATGTGAATCCATTTTTAAACCTTTCGCCTCTCTTTCAGGTGAAGTCACTTCCGCCTTCTGTTACGGAAAAGCAGGGACATTCGTGGAAAGATTCGGATCCTGTGATGGCAGGAATTGGAGAGGAGGTAACTTTGTCCCCTGGGGAGTTTCTCCTGTAGTAGCTCTGACAGTGAGACTCGAGTGATCCTGGGTGACCAGCGTATCCTAGCCTTGCAGCCTGGCCCGTCCCAGGAGTCTGTGCTCCTAATGCACACCGCAGCAGTGACATTAACGCTGTGCTGTTCAGAACGTGTCATTTCTCATTTGGGGTTTCTGCAGATCTCGCACTTTCAGAAAGAGTTGGAAGAGTTGAAAGCCCGAACTTCCAAATGCTGTTTCCAAGTGGGCACTGCGGAGGAGATGAAGCTCCTGAGAACAGAGTCCGAGGACTTGCACACCTTTCTTCTAGAGATTAAGGAGACCACAGAGGTCAGTGTGGATGGGTATTCTCCCTGAGTAGAATGACATTTTTAGAAACTGTTCTCCTAACTGTAGATGCCTGACTTCTTTACGGTTTTTATATAGATACGTAGTTTACCTAGGAATGCCTGACGTCAAATCTACCGTCAGCACTTAATGAATTCTGTGACTCTGGACAGGTTACTCTAACCACTCTGTGTGTTTTTCTTTACATATATGTTTATTTAAAGAAGTTAGAGACATATTTTCTATCTGCAGGTTCACTCCCCAAATGACCACAACAGTTAGGACTGGGCCACATTGAAGCCAAGAGCCTGGAACTTCATCTGGGTCTCCCATGAGGGTGGCAGGAGCCTGAGCACCTGAGCCATCTTCTGCTGCTTTCCCAGGCGCATTAGCAGGGAGCTGGGTAGGAAGTGGAGCGGCTGGGACTCATGGGGACGTTGGCGTTGCAGACAGCAGCTTAACCTGCTATGCTACAATGCAGACACTGCTTTTGCTTTCTCACCTGTTAAATGGAATCATAATTGTTTCTATCCCTTTTGCAAATACTAGGCACTCCCTGAAAGTTTATTATAGTTGCTAAGTTAGTCTAAATATCTTGAAAGTTGACTTTCCTTTATATGTTAGTTTTATTTATTTATTTTTTATTTGACAGATAAGAGTTAGTGAGAGAGAGAGAGAGACAGAAAGGTCTTCCTTCCATTGGTTCACCCCCCAAATGGCTGCTACGGCCGGAGCTACACCGATCCAAAGCCAGGAGCCAGGTGCCTCCCCCTGGTCTCCCATGCGGGTGCAGGGGCCCTAGCACTTGGGCCATCCTCCACTGCCCTCCTGGGCCATAGCAGAGAGCTGGCCTGGAAGAGGAGCAACCGGGACAGAATCTGGCGCCCACATGGAATGCTGGCACCTCAGGTGGAGGATTAACAAAGTGAGCCATGGCGCCGGCCCCAGTTTTTTTGTTTTTTTGTTTTTTTTTTAAAGGTTTATTTTATTTATTTGAAGGACAGAGTTAGAGAGAGAGAGACAGATCATCTTACTGTCTTATCCACTGGTTCACTTGCTAAATGGCCGCAACAGCCAGAGCTGAGCTGATCGGAAGCCAGAAGCTTCTTCCGGGTATCCCATGTAGATGCAGAAGCCCAAGGACTTGGGCCCTCCTCTGCTGCTTTCCCAGGCACATTAGCAGGGAGCTGGATTGGAAGTGGAGCAGCTGGACTCAAACTGGTGCCTATATGGTATGCCAGTGCGACTGGCCAGGGCTTTAACTGACTCTACCACCATGTTGGGTTTTTACAACGTAGAATACCTTAGAGCATGCCCAGTCGTGGTTTACTGTGACTATGACCACTTAATGTGGGCAAGGCACTGTGCTAAACATTTCAGCTGTATTTTCTCACTGAATCTTCACAGCTTTCCTGAATGGTACGTAATATTACTCTCTCTATTTTGCAATTAAGGAAACTGAGGCACGGGAAGGTGAAGTGACTGTTGGAAGTCATCCGTGTAGTCACCCAGCATCCCGTTTCAGTCTGACTCTAGAGTTCTGCTTTTCAGTAACATGCTTGGAAAGAAGGTTTTCCCGGGGTTAACAGTAACTGTCTCCAGGTGCTTGAATGATGAGTACCATGAAGACTTTTCTTAGTTTTTATAACTGAGAACAAAAATAATTTTTTAAAGAAGGATCAGTAGCATCTTTCTAAGTAGAAAAATTCTGTTTTACTTAGATGCACATCAGGTGAAATATTTGAGAAATGCCACCTTCCTTGTTCCAGGAGGAAAGGTCTGACTTCCTGGAATATAGCTTTCTTCCTGTCTTTCCTAGTCTCTTCATGGAGACATAAGCACACTGAAAACAACGTTGCTGGAGGGCTTTGCTGGTGTCGAGGAAGCCAGAGAGCAGAGTGAGCGGAATCGTGACTCTGGATATCTCCACTTACTTTATAAAAGACCCCTGGATCCCAAGAGTGAAGCTCAGCTCCAGGTAGGAGAATCTGGTTAAGTGTGGGGAAGGTTGCAAAAAGGACTCACAACAGTTGCTGGCTTGTCTTAAGTATGGGTTTGTATGATGTTGATTTTCTTGCTAATTATCACTCTTTCCATAAATTTCCGTACTGTGGCAAAGAAAATGGCACACTTTTCCATGTAATGCGAGTTTTGTATTTATTTATTATTTTTCAAAGGTGTTATTTATTTATTTGCAAGTCAGAGTTACAGAAAGAGGAGAGAGCAAGAGAGAGATCTTCCATCCACTGGTTCAATCCTCAAATGGCTGCAACAGTCCAGAGCTGGGCTAGGCTAAAACCAGGAGCCAAGGGCTTCTTCCAGGTCTCCCATGTGGTGGGTTCAGGGGCCCAGGGACCTGGGGCAGCTTCCAGTGCTTTCCCAGGAGCATTGATGGGGAGCTGGATCAGAAATGGAGCAGCCAGAACTTGAACCAGTGCTCACATGGGATGCTGACACTGGAGTCACAGCTTACCCTGCTGGGCTATGGTGCTGACCATGTCTTTTCTTACTGTTGTTACTATTGGTATTATTAAAAATGATTTTTTATTAAAGCATAAGTTTGGCAGAGATTACTCACTAAAACTTGTATATTTATAAATCAAATAATGAATAATAGTTATCTAAATAAGAACAGTTTCTTGAGTACCAGTTACTCTGGTAGGTGTTTTTCATGCATTATTTCTCCTCTGAAAACTATAAGGGAATGATTTTCTTTTTTCACGGTGCTAAGGAAATAATAGGTAGTACATAGTGGGGGCTTACGGTGTAGAAACAGAGATAACAAAACAGATACAGAACTGCCCATGTTCACTGCTGATAAGTCCTGGAGCCTGGACCCTGGGCGTTCTGACGTCAGGCCCTGTGCTCTTCACTTCCGCTCCACGTTGTACCTTGTGCAGTCCTGACAGCTGGGAGTGACAGTGAAACAGAGAGATTTGTTGGAATCAAAACTGGGACGCCATTCAGAAGAAACAGTATAAGCTATTGAGGTACAGCCACGCCGGAAGTGCTCAGACACAAGAGTCTCTGTAGTCATCAAGTATTAGATTGAAATTTCAATTTCCTACTAGTAATTTGAATCAGCTTGGCTCTTTTTTAATTATTTGACAGATAGAGTTAGACAGTGAGAGAGAGAGACAGAGAGAAAGGTCTTTCTTCCGTTGGTTCACCCCTCAAATGGCCACTATGGCCAGAGCTATGCTGATCCGAAGCCAGGAGCCAGGTGCTTCCTCCTGGTCTCCCACGTGGGTGCAGGGGCCCAAGCACTTGGGCCATCCTCCACTGCCCTCCCGCGCCACAGCAGAGAACTGGACTGGAAGAGGAGCAACCAGGACCAGAACCCGGCGCCCATATGGGATGCCGGTGCCACAGGCGAAGGATTAACCAAGTGAGCCACGGCGCCAGCCCCCAGCATGGCTCTTTTTAAATGACATTTTCTCTTTTTCTGTTGTGGTACATACCCTTATGTTTTGAAAATCTGTTTGTGTATAACATCTTTGTAATGATATAAAGAGCTTTTCCCCAATGGCACATTGTCTTCATTTTAAATACTTAATTGAATACTTCATCTTTTTTTACATATTTGAGAGTCAAGTTGCAGAATCAAGAAGGTTAGCAGTCACCCAGAATTTGAAGAAAATTATCGTGAGCCTAAAGTAATTTCAATACATGGGAATTTTAAGACATGCAGTTTCAGTTTCCAGTCTTGGTTTTTAAGAAGAAAAGAGTATTTCGTAACTGGTGAGATCACTTAGGTTCTGTGCCATGCATAGATGGGTGCAGCCTTATTTCCAGCACTAGTTTCTGGGATGATTTTGTCCATATGATGGGTAATTCCATGGGTGGATGTACTGGGTACAGAGTGAGACCACGTTGAGATTCCTTCTGGACGCTGAGAAATGAGAACCGAGCAAGAACATTGCTCCCTGGGCCGTGGCAGACACACCATTCTCCTGCCCTTTTCTTTGGGCCACCTCTCTGAACCATTAGAGCAGCTGGTTTTCCGTTTTTCATTTTAATAAAGTTCCGATGATTTTAGTAAGGCCGATTATGTTTCCCGTGTTCATTATGTTCTCAGTATAGAAATATTGCAAACTTATTTTGACTGCTTTCATACATCTTCCTTCAAGCTACCAGAAAAATGAGTCATTTGCCTTTTAATCTTTTTCTTGTAGGAAATTCGGCGCCTTCATCAGTATGTGAAATTTGCTGTGCAAGATGTGAATGATGTTCTTGACTTAGAGTGGGATCGACATCTGGAGCAAAAGAAAAAACAGAAGTGAGCCAGCTTATCATCTAGCACTGGTGGAGTAGATACTGCTGTTGTCTGCCTGCCTGCCTGCGTTCCTCCCTTCCCTGCCTCCCTCCCCCTCTCCCTCCCTCCCTTCCTTCCAAGATTTTATTTATGTATTTGAAAGGCAGAGTTACAGAGAGGCAGAGAGAGAGAGAGAGAGAGAGAGAGATCTTCCATCTGCTGGTTCACTTCCCAAATGGCCACAACGGCTAGAACTGAGCCAATCAGGAGCCATAGGCTTTTTCCAGGTCTCCCACATAGGTGCAGGGGCCCATGCACTCGGGCCATCTTCCTCTGCTGTCCCAGGCCATAACAGAGAGCTGGATCGGAAGTGGCGCAGCCAGGACTCGAACTGACGGCCCGTATTGGATGCTGGCACTGCAGGTGGCTGCTTTACCCGCTATACCATAGCGCCAGGCCCATGCTATTGCCTTTCTTAAAAGATGATTTAAGAACTTGTGTAAAAAACACTACCAACATTTTTGACCTACTCATTTTACTTATAAGATTTTTTCTACAGAAACATTTAAAGAGTTGATCTGCAGCATAATTTATGATAGCGAAAAAAATTCAATTCATCCTAATTATGCAAAAGTAGAGGAATAAATAAGTATGGTCCAATTTTCTTTTTCTTACTACAGAATACTGTGGGGTCATTGGATGACGTGTTCTCAAAATATTCTATTTAATATATTTTCTATGTTATATGAAAGATATGTTTATAATTATATCACTAATTATTAAATACAATATCTAAAATATAAAACAAGGAAAAGGCAAGACAAAAAGGCATTCTGAGTGATCTCAATGTGGCAGTCCAAACAGAAAAGAGACTAGAAGTAGATGGATCCATCAGAATATTCAGTTATATCTGTATAAAATTAAAAAGATAAGAGAAGTAATGACAAAGGAATGGGAAAACCTAGTCTTACGTCCTCAAATACTTGGTTTTATGCACATAATTCCTGGAAGAAATAGGCTGCTGTAAAATTCTTAAAAATGTTAGACTTCTAAAATCTACACGTGCGCAGTACAGCCAGGTGTGGGGCAGTGTGGCTAAATTATCCTGTGTTATGTGGAGAAGGCTGAGGACCCAGCCCGAGGACCCTCAGCTTGCAGCGTGAGTGTAGGGAGGTGGAGCAGCTGGGACTCAAACCAGCACCCATGTAAGATTCCGGCACTGCAGATGGTGGCTTTACCCACTACACCACAGCGCCACCCCCAACTCCCATACTTAACCCCACCTCTCCCCTGCCCTTTCATTCCCCAGAGCAGCTTGGGTTTTACCTAATTTATGCTGCCCGTTGCTATAGGCCCGGCCCACATGTTCTAAGCTGCTCTGTTTCCATTCCATTTTATCTTCATTAAGCTCTCATCCTGTTCATATTTTCTAGTAATTTCTTATATCTTGTCCACTGGTGCCTCTCCATTTTATGGTTTTCACTGCTAGAGTTGTAGTCTCTATTTGTCCCCTTAGTGGACAATCTCTTTACTGGAACCATTCTTGTTTAATTTTTATCTCATTGCTATCAACAGGCGCCTGCTTGTGCCAGAACGAGAGACACTGTTTAACACCCTAGCCAACAACCGGGAGATCATCAACCAGCAGAGGAAGAGGTTGAATCAGCTGGTGGACAGTCTGCAACATCTCCGTCTTTATAACCAGACGTCCCGGTGGAGCCTGCCCTCAGCTGTCTCTTCCCAGAGCAGCACTCAGAGGTGGTGACCAGCGGGTGGACAACGATGCGAAGCATGTTTGGGATTTATGTATCGTAGAGTGGTTCAGATGTATGTGTGAAGGTGACTCTTCGGTCACCTGTGTGATCCTGGTCAGGTTCTTCCCCCTCTCTGTTTCTTTGCCAAAGAATGGAGATGACGCTACCTGCCTAGTGGGATCGTCGGAGGGTTGAATGAGGCCTGCACAGCTCCTGGTGTTGTGGCTGATGAAATACATGCCCCGTAGATTATACCAGATCCCGCGCAGTGCTGCTGCTGTTTTGTTAAAACACCTGGTGGGATTAGAGCACCTAGCTTATCCCTGTAGCCTGCATCTGCCATTCTCAGACCCTGCAGCCACACAGCTTACCTGTGGAGTACCAGGATGCCCTAGGATTCCTGTTTCTAGGCCAAATGTGTAGACTTTAATTGCCCGTTCTAGAGGCCCCATGGTGTTGTGTTTGGTCTGATGGTGATAGATGAGTGAGGTCGCCATGTCTTGTCTTTGGTTGATGGACTCAGGTAAGCAGATAGGATTGTGTGGGGGATGCTCTGATCTCCTGCGTTCACATTTAGGAGGACAGGGCATCTGCATGGCCTCAGGTTTCAGCTCCTAACACTGTCGTCTTTCAGTTTTGACAGTGACTTGGAAAGTCTGCGCAATGCTTTGCTGAAAACTGCCATAGACTCTCACACTAAGCCACTGCCCACAGTGCCAGGTAACGCGTCCCCGTCAGTCTTTAGCTTTGTCTGTTTTTCCTTTTCCAGCTGCTGGCATCATAAAAGCCAATCTTTTTTTTTTTTTCTAACTTTTATTTAATAAATATAAACTTCCAAAGTATAGATTTTGGATGATAGTGGCTTTCCCCCCCATAACTTCCCTCCCACCCGCCACCCTCCCCTCTCCTGCTCCCTCTCCCATTCCATTCACATCAAGATTCACTTTCTTTTCTTTTTTTTTTTTTGGACAGGCAGAGTGGATAGTGAGTGAGAGAGAGACAGAGAGAAAGATCTTCCTTTTTGCCGTTGGTTCACCCTCCAATGGCCGCTGCAGCCGGCGCATCTCACTGATCCGAAGGCAGGAGCCAGGTGCTTCTCCTGGTCTCCCATGGGGTGCAGGGCCCAGGAACTTGGGCCATCCTCCACTGCCTTCCCGGGCCATAGCAGAGAGCTGGCCTGGAAGAGGGGCAACCGGGATAGAATCCGGTGCCCGAACCAGGACTAGAACCTGGTGTGCTGGCACCACAAGGTGGAGGATTAGCCTGTTAAGCCACGGCGCCGGCCCAAGATTCATTTTCAATTATCTTTATATACAGAAGATGAATTTAGTGTATACTAAGTAAAGATTTCAACAGTTTGCACCCACACAGAAACACAAAGTGTAAGGTACTGCTTGAGTACTAGTTATAGCATTAATTCACATTGTACAACACATTAAGGACAGAGATCCTACGTGGGGAGTAAGTGCACAGTGACTCCTGTTGTTGACTTAACAAATTGACACTCTTGTTTATGACGTCAGTAATCATAAAAGCCAGTCTTAACATGAAGGTACTGTAAGAAGTTTGTGGAAAATGGAATTAAAGATACGCTTATCTTTTGAAGTTTTGTAATCCGTGCATAGATTTTTCATAATACGCGTTTTCCATGAACTTTTTTACATATTCTCATATTGATTGGTTCGTGAATTTTTTACAGCTAAGCTGTCCCCGGTGAAACAGGCACAGCTGAGAAACTTCTTGTCCAAGAGGAAGACCCCGCCGGTGAGGTCCACCGCTCCAGGTAAAGGAGGAATTTTTTATGATAGACTATATTGTCTGTGGGTGAGGATGGGGTGTGTGTGTGTTTTCTTGAGATTTGAGAAAACATCTCCAGAACCGTGTGGATCCGAGTTTTAGAGTAAGAAGTTACTGATACGCCCTTGACGAAGCAGTTGAGAGTAGCTGGTTTGGCTTTTACACTTCTTTTCCTCAGGTTATGTGGCTTTGAGGTGTGAGAGTTGAGGGCTGACCGAGCTAGATGCCAGCCTCTGCTTGGGCTGGAGCAGCTTTACTTTTCTGATGTATAAGGGATTTTGAGACTGCACTTGGGAAGAAGGCTTGGCTTCTTTAGAACGAACAGCAGAAGTCCTGACTAGGCATGACGGCTGAGATCACGTACTGAAAAGAGGTCATGTAACTAACGACAACCTTTCTTGGCATTGAATTGCCTTAAATTTTTTTTTTTTTAAAGATTTATTTATTTATTTGAAAGTCAGAGTTACACAGAGAGAGGAGAGGTAGAGAGAGAGGTCTTCCATCCGCTGGTTCACTCCCCCGTTGGCTGCAACGGCCGGAGCTGCGCTGATCCGAAGCCAGGAGCCAGGAGCTTCTTCTGGGTCTCCCACGTGGGTGCAGGGGCCCAAGGACTTGGACCATCTTCTACTGCTTTCCCAGGCACATTAGCAGGGAGCTGGATCAGAAATGGAGTAACCGGGACTCGAACCAGTCTCCATTTGGCTTTACTCACTACACCACAGCGCTGGCCCCTGTCTTTTAAATATTTATCATTTGGAAAGTGTGACAGAAATCTTCCATTTTCTGTTTCACTCTCTGGATGGCTGCAACAGAGAGAGTGAATAGGAGAGAGATCTTCCATCCTTTGGCTTACTTCCCAAATGGTGACCATGGCCAATACTGGGCCAGGCTGAAGCCAGACGCCTGGAACTCCGTCTGGTCTCCCATGTGGATGGCAGGGGTCCAAGTATTTAGGCCGTCTTCCACTGCTTTTCCAGTTGCATAAACAGAGAGCTGGATCAGAGGTGGAGCAGCTCTGACTCAAACCAGTGTTTCTGTGGGATGCTGGTGTCAGGTGGCAGCTTAACCCACTGCGCCATAGGCCTGCCCCAGGGGTTTTTAATTTATTTTGAAAAAAAAATTGAAACTGCCAATTCCAAGACTCCAGTGAGCAGCCACTTCACTTACTCTTCATCCATGCTTACCAGTTCGTATTGGTGGTGAGCCACCCTCCATCCCGGGGCCCAGACATATAGTGTTACTTTTGCTGGACTGTTTGAGAACAAGCTGAGGACAGGGCCCTTTACTCCTCAGTATTTTGTGTGTGTCCTCTATACAGGGTGTCCTCTTTACAGTAGGAGCAGAGTTAAGAGAGTCAGAAAATTTAACACAGAACGGTGTTCTCTAACGTGCCAGCTCTCCTTCCTGTGTCCTACAGCTTGACTTAAAAAAAAACCAACAACCTAGGGTCCAGCCACATTTTACATGAAGTTGTCGTTCTCTTGTCTCCTTTTTTCCTTATTTAAGGCTGCCTCACCAAACACTGTAACTTGATTTGCCTTTTTGGTCTTTACATACTATGTAAGTCCATTCATTTATTCTCCAGATGGGCTTCCCTTGTTCCACATCAAGTTTTTGAGATTGACCTGTAGTGTTGCCTGTAGGTAGTATTTGTTTATCTCTGTTGCTGCATAGTATTCCATTGTATTAGTAATGCTCTACTTGTTTTTGTCCATTGTCTTGTGAGATGTGTGCTGTTTCTCATTTAAGCATGTTGTTCTGAACATTCTTGGATACACGTGCTCCTCATTTGACCACATAGCTAAGATGGCTTGTCCTCTGTCTATGTGCTCAGCTTTAAAAAATATATAGAGACTTATTTGAGAGGGAGAGAGCTCTCATGTGTTGGTTCACTACCGAAATACCCACATTGGCTAGGACTAGACCAGATCAAAGCCCCCGCACTTAGTCTGGGTCTCCCACGTGGGTAGCAGAGACCCAAGTACTTGAGCAGTTACCTGCTGCATCCTAGAATCTAAATTGGCAGGAAAGTGGAGTCGAGAGCTGGAGATGGAACCAAACCCAAGCACTCTCATGTGAGGTACCCGTGTCTCAACCACTGGACCACACACCTGCCCCGCTCAGCTTTCCTAAATGGTTATACCGATTTTACTTCAGCGTTCCTGTGGGAGCTTCCTGTTCTCTGTGCATGCCAGCTTGATATTGCCGGGCATTTTCTAGTAGAAATATTGTATATATTTTATTCGCCACTTGGATATCCTGATAAGTCTTTTGCTCCTTTCTCTATTGGATAATCTTACTGATTTATAATTTTTTTATAAATTCCAGATAACATCCCTTTGTTGGTTTTATGCATTATAATATCCACTTTGCCTTTTACTCTTTTAATTATGGCATTTGAGAAATAGAAGTTCTTAATTGTAAGATAGTAACATTAATCAGTCTTTAACAGTGCTTCTTGCATTCTGTTTAAGAAAAATCCTCTTTGTCTAGGTAATCAAAGTATGTGTGCAGCTTTCTTATTTTTTATAAACAGTGTTTTGCCTTTCACAGTTAGATCAGTAATCCAATAATCTATCTAAAATCAATATTTAAAAATAAACAGATCGGGGCCAGCGCTGTCACGGAACAGGTGAAACCACCGCCTTCAGTGCCGGCATCCCATGTGGGCACCAGTTCAAGTCCTGGCTGCTCCACTTCCAATCCAACTATTTGCTAATGAGCCTGGGAGAGCAGTGGGGGATGGAGCAGTCCCTGCATGCATGTGGGAGACCTGGAAGTAGCTCCAGGCTCCTGGCTTTGGATGGGCATGTTAAATTTTATGTGTATTTTACTGCTATAATAAAAAGGGATGGAATTCTGCCTCCTTCAACCTTCAAAGAAAATTACAGTTTCAGCTGGGACTGTGTTCAGTCTCTGAAGTAACTTGACCGTCACATTTGCACTGCTGGCCTCTCAGTCTGTTACTGACGTGCACTTCTCTCTCTGTTTTCTGCTGAGAGACAGCACATCTTTTGTTAGATTTATTGCTAAAATTTTAATTTCCCTTTTTTTAATTTAAGAAGCAGAGAGAGCTCACAGCTGCGAGTTAATTTCCCAGGCGCCCAGGCTGGCTGGGAGCTGAGCTAAGTCCAAAGCCAGGACTTGGGAACCCAGTGCAGGTCTCCGCTCTGGGTGGCAGAACCCGATTACTTGAGCCACTGCTGCTGCTCCCAGGGTTTGCGTTGGCAAGATGCTGGAGTCAGGAGCTGGAGCCGAGAATCGAACCCAGGTGCTCCAGTGTGGGATGGGGACGTCTCAATTCCGAAGCTAAGTGCTTGCCCCAGAATTTAATATTTTTGAGCTTTTATGATGTTAGATTTTTTCCGTTAAATTTTACTTCATTTATTTTTTTAAGATTTACTTATGTATTTGAAAGAGTTAGAGAGAAGGAGAGAGATTTTCCATCTGCTGGTTCACTCCCCAAATGGCCACAACAGCTGGGGCAGGGCCAGGTGGAAATCCGGAGCTTCTTCCAGGTCTCCCACGTGGGTGGCAGGTCTCCAGATCCCCAGCAGTGGAGCAGCTAGAACTCAGGCCAGCAGCAGCTTTACCGTACCCTCTGTGCCACAATGGCAGCCCCTAAATTTTATTTTTTTATGTTGAATATGGTATATAGAAATACATTGCCTCTCAAACAAACAATACCATCTATAACGAAAAATATTATAAAACTGTATATTTGTTACTTTCTTAAAGATTTATTTATTTATTTGAAAATCAGAGTTACACAGAGAGAGGAGAGGCAGATAGAGAGAGAGGTCTTCCATCCGATGGTTCACTCCCCAATTCGCCGCAACGGCTGGAGCTGCGCCGATCTGAAGCTGGGAACCAGGAGCTTCTTCCGGGTCTCCCACATGGGTGCAGGGGCCCAAGAGTTGGGCCATCTTCTACTGCTTCCCCAGGCCATAGCAGAGAGCCAGATTGGAAGTGGAGCAGCCGGGACTCGAACTGGTACCCATATGGAATGCCGGTGCTTCAGGCCAGGGCGTTAACCTGCTTTACCACAGCACTGGCCCATGGTCTATTTTTTAGCCTCTGCTCATAACCACTCCCCCCCCCCCCCAAATACATTTGTTAGTTTATTTATTGAAAAGCAGAACAACAGAGAAAGAGATCTTCCATCTGCAGTTCCACTCCCCAAAATGCCTGCAGCAACCAGGACTGGGCCAGGTGAAGCCAGGAGCCAGTAACGCCATCTGGGTCTTCCGTGTGGGTAGCACTGCTACCTCCTGGGATATACCTTAGCAGGACGTCAGTTGGAAGGGGAAGCAGGACGTGATCCAGGCCCTCTGATTTGGCATGTAGCTTAACCTGCTGCCCTGCAATACCCACCCTTAGATTTGGCTTTTTGTTTTGTTTTTTTAAGATTTATTTATTTGAAAGGCAGAGTCAGAGAGAGAGAAAGTGAAAAATATCCCATCCTTTGGTTCACTCCCTAAAGGGCTGCAACAGCCAGATCTGAGCCAGGCCAAAGACAGGAACCTGGAACTCCATCCTGGTACTCAGGGAGTGGCAGGGGCCCAAGCACATAGGCTACCTTCTGCTGTTGTCCCAAGCACAGTTAGCAGGAACCTGGACTGGAAGTGGAGCGACCAGAACTGGAACCAGCACTCTGGCATGGGCTGCAGACATCCACAGGCAGCAGCTTAACCTGTGTGCCACCATGCTGTTTGCTATGACATGCTTTTTGAAATTCATGGTAGAAACTAACGTAGCATAAAGCCTTACTTCATAGTTTAATTTTTTTTTTTTTAAGTTTTCATAGCTCAAAAGAAGAAATAAAAACAGAAGGCTAGGATTAAGTTTCCTTTTTTTGTTTAAAAAAACAACTAACTTTCTGGCTCAGAAGAATTAGTTACTAGAGTTGTCTGAGACATTCGGGATGAAGGACATTCTGTCTTGTTCAGTTTTATTGTTGGAAAGTGACTGCAGTGGTGTGACTGTTTGCCCTACCTGAAAGCTTGTCTGTTTCTTTTCTGACATATTATTAATATTCCACCTGTGAGAACTTCTGTTGGCATTTCAAGGTCTCTGCTTTTACACCAGCATCACTGTATCACTTTCTCACATTCTCTTGACAGTCAAGATGTTCTTGTCCTACACAGCTCAGTTTTTAAAACCCCATTTAAGCAGAGACCCAAAACCATCTTTGTTCACATTTGGCTACAGCTGTTTCCACTTAAAAGAAGTAATAATTAAGTCATTTTAAAAATTGGAATATTTCTCTATTGACAGAAAATTACATAGCTTTTGGACTTCCTTTGAGTTCTCTAAGTTGTGGTTTGTTTGGGCCTTTTGTAGCCAACCTGTCTCGTTCAGCCTTCCTGTCTCAAAGATACTATGAAGACTTGGATGAAGCCAGCTCAACGTCGTCTGTCTCCCAGTCTCTGGAGAGTGAAGACGCCCGGGCACCCTGTGAAGACAAGGAGACAGTGGTCCAGGTCCCTCGGCACGCACCTGTGACCCGCACCGCTTCCGTCCAGCCCAGTCTCCTGCCCCAGGCGATGCCTTTTGCAAAGTCCCATCTGCCTCTCGGTTCTTCACCTGGCACGTTGGCCCCTGCAGGTAAGTTGACGGTGAGACAGGGACCCGTCTGTTTCCCTTGTGAGGTTTCCAGCTAATGAGGAGACTACAGCCAGGTTTTTATCATATCATCAGGAAGGTTGTGAGCAGCCTATTTCTGCTAGTATTCCAGAAATTGGTTGATTCAGAAGGTGTGTATCCCCCTAAAAGCAGCGGGTAAGCCATGGGGGAAAGGCCTCTTCAGGGTTGTGCCCCACACCGGCTCTCCCGTTGAGTCCAGCTTGTGGGATAGCAGGTCTCTCTCAGGAGTAGACAGAGGGCTGCTCACTGCAGTATAAACCGCCGTCTATGCTCGGACCTCCAAATCCATTGTGCTGCGTATTCTGCCTCTGAACTCAGCCCCAGGCCCGTTGTCCCTGGAGCAGCCCGCACTGTGTTCTGACAGCATCGGTGCCACGTGTCGGGGCCTTGCCTCCTAGTCACTGCTAGCAGAGAACAAACACTTAGGAGGTGAGGTACTGGAGTGAGTAGATTTTAGGAGACGTCAGGAAGCAGTCCGTATTGCTGTAAACGTTACAGCAATCAGCATGAGAGCAGAAGGATCCCAGGAAGCGTTCTAGCTCGCAGGAGAGGCGCCCAGGCAGATTGCTGTGTCGTCTCTGAAAGATGAGAGTGCCAGCCTATCAGTTTCGGCTGCTTGTCTGCATTTATGCGCAACAAGTTCAGTTTTAATGTTTTCCCTACAACCTAAGACGGAGCATTTAGCATGTTAACTTCTCCATGTTCTTCTCTGGTCCACTTTCTCATTTCATTTTTCTTGTTCCCACAGTGTCGGCATCTGCTAGCAAAATTATTCCTCAAGGGGCAGATAGCACAATGCTTGCCACCAAAACTGTAAAACATGGTGCACCGAGTCCTGCCCACTCCATCTCAGCCCCCCAGGCCGCTGCTGCTGCAGCGCTGAGACGGCAGATGGCCAGCCAAGCGCCAGGTAAACGCTGCGGCCCCATGCCCTGCAGAGGCTCACCGCGAGGTGTCTGAGTCACAGATAGGACTCGGGTGGAGGGGGGACTGCAGGCTGTCTGCTGCCCTGCAGGAGAGAAGACTGATACAGCGGCGCCTCCCCTGGTGGGGAAGTTCAGGAATGCAAGATGCGGTCTGGAGCTTGGTCCTTTCACCGGGGGGGTGGGGGGGGGGAGGTGCTAGGTCTGCACACCAGGCAGGTGGGCAGTCAGTGGTGTTTCTTATGAAATTCATGATCCCTGCTGTCGGATCATGTCTGCTTTAAGCCCCACAATTAATTTTTGAGCTTAGGTAGTGCAGTCATGTCAGAGTTGTCTTACAGCAGCTGAAGGATCCCAGCCATTTGGTGTGCTTGTTCTGGATCTGAGCAAGATGCAGCGAGCGGAGGTACCTGACCAGCTGTGAGCAGCACCTGGGGTCTGACCTGTGCTTTCTGTTTCTGTAAAACTTCATCTTACTGTAAATGGTACCTTTGCAGACGAAAATTCTAATGAACTGCTCAGCACTTCGATTGTCAGTGGTTTGTGGTTATCCAAAATTTTTGTATTTGGATTTAGCAATCTTGGTAGTTTGCCTCAAAGACTAGTTATTGCTAACTATTAATTTTATAAGCCAGTGGTTCTCGACCAGAGACTCTCTTCCACCCCCAAAGAGTTGCCAGTGTTGCTGGCATCTAGTGGGTTGAGGCCGGAAGTGCTGCAAAACAACCCTTAAAGTGCACGAAGTACCCGTGCCACAAAAGGTTATCAAGTCCCAAAATGTCAGCATTGCCAGGGTTGAGAAACTCTGATACAAGCCAATATTTCGGTTTTAGCTGAATAGAAATGTTTTTCAGTTTTATCACTGCTTTAAACATCTACTGATTTAGATTGTTTGTTTTAAGATTTCTTTATTTATTTGAAAGAGCTACACAGAGAGAGGGGAGAGAGAGAGAGAGAGAGAGAAAGAGAGATCTCCTCCTCACTGCTTCATTCCTCAAATGGCCACACAACCCGGGCTGGGCTAAGCCAAAGCCAGGAGCTTCTTCCAGGTCTCCCATGTGGATAGCAAGGGCTCAGGGACTTGAGTTATCTGCTGCTGCTTTCACAGCCACTAGCAGGGAACTGGATCGGAAGTGGAGCAGCCAGGACATGAATGGTGCCCACATGGGATGCTGGCATTGCAGGTGGCAGCTTTACCCACATTGCCACAACACTGGCCCTTAGAGAGTTCCTTTTAAAACACTGAAAAGACATGGTGGTTTTATTTAGGCAAAAAAGAATTGCTATTAAGTAGTGGTAAATCAAAAGGTTTTTTTTTTTAATTTTGTGCATTTATTATTTATTTGAAAGGCAGAGAGACAAAGAGAGATCCCCCCACCACTGACTCCTTTCTCAAATACTCTTATTTTTTTAAAGACAGAGTGATAAGGAGAGGGATGTTCCATCCAGTAGTTCACTTCCCAAATGGCCAGGCCAAAACCAGGAGCCTGGGGCTCCAGCCAGGACTCCCACATGGATGGTAGGGGCTCAAGTACCAGGGCCATAATCTACTTCCTTCCCAGGCACATTAACAGGGAGCTGGATTGAAAGATGAGGATCTAGGACTCAAATCCTCACTCTGCTATGCATGCTGGTATTGCAGGAAGCAGTCTAGCTCACTTCCCACATCACCACCCCTCAAATACTCTAACAGCCAGGGCTGAGTTGGACAAAGCCAGGAGCCTGGGGCTCAGTCTGGGTCTCTCACGTGGGTGGCAGGGGCCTAAGCCAGGAGCCTGGGACTTAGTCTCTGGGTCTCTCACGTGGGTGGCAGGGGCCTAAGCACCTGAGTTGTCACTGCTGCCTCCCAGAGTGTGCGTGAGCAGGAGGCTGGATCTGGGAGTGGAGCCACCTGCTCGCCTTGGCAGCACATACACACAAATTGGGAGTGGAGCCAGGACTTGACCCCGGCCCTCTAACATGGGGTGCCAGCATCCCAGGTGGCATTTTAACCTCAGAGCCACATGCCTGCCCGCGAATCAAAAGATTTCCAGGCAAAGTTAAAACCTCTGTTAAGATGCCTAAAATACACACTAAGGAGCAAAAACAAAGTTACTTTTTTAAGGTATCTTTGAGTTTTCTGAAAATACAATTCTTTGTTGTACTCTTTATGATTTTTTTTAAAGATTTGTTTGTTTATTTAAAAGAGTTACACAGAGAGAGAAGGAGAGGCAGAGAGAGAGGTAGGTCTTCCATCCACTGGTTCACTCCCCAGTTGGCCACAATGGCCAGAGCTGTGCCAATCCAAAGCCAGGACCAGGAGCTTCTTTTGGGTCTCATGTGGGTGCAGGGGCCCAAGGACTTGGATCATGAGTTCATTTCTGTGTGTTCGTTTAAATGAGGCCACAGTGTTTTATCCTTCCCCATAGTAATATGGTTCTTTCTCTCCTCTGTTCAAACAGCTGTTAGTACTTTGACGGAATCAACTTTGAAGAACGTCCCTCAAGTGGTAAATGTGCAGGAGTTGAAGAATAATCCTGCAGCCTCCTCCACAGCCATGGGGTACGTTAACAACCTTTCATGTGTTTAAACCAGTGAACAGATTGCCTGTAGGGAGCAGCGTTGCTGCTGTCATGGCGTGAGTATTTTCCGTTAAGGCCTCAGGTTACAGAGGGATAGACAGCTGATTATTATAATATATTATTATTATAATTGTCATTATATACAGAAGATCGGCTCTATACTAAGTACAGATTTCAACAGTTTGCACCCACACAGACACACGGAGTATAAAATACTGCTTGAAGACTAGTTTTACTGCTACTTCTCATAGTACAACTTATTGAGGGCAGAGGTCTACAAGGGGAGCAGGTGCACAGTGACGGCTGTTGTTGATTTAACAGTTGACACTCTTGTTTATGAGGTCAGTGATCACCTGAGGCTCTTGTCTTGAGCTGCCAAGGCTATGGAGGAGGAGAGTGTCCTTTTCATCATGCCAGTAGTAATTGCCGCATAAGTCGTTAAAGTCCATCGTGATATATACTCAGTTCGCTCTTTACCACGTGCAGGTCTACCTGTGACACACAGCAGGCTGTTATGTCAGGGGAATACTTGAAATTGTTTGTTTGTTAAGGAATTTATTTAATGCTCAGAATTCCAAAGTTGCCCCTTGAGGTCTAAGTGGACTATTTATTTTATTTTTATTTTTATTTTTGGACAAGCAGAGTTACAGAGACAGAGACAGAGAGAAAGGTCTTCCTTCCATTGGTTCACCCCCCAAATGGCCGCTACGGCCAGCGTACTGCGCCGATCCGAAGCCAGGAGCCAGGTGCTTCTCCTGGTCTCCCATGCGGGTGCAGGGCCCAAGCACTTGGGCCATCCTCCACTGCCTTCCCGGGCCACAGTAGAGAGCTGGACTGGAAGAAGAGTAACCAGGACAGAATCCGACGCCCCAACCGGGACTAGAACCTGGTGTGCCGGTGCCGCAGGTGGAGGATTAGCCTATTGAGCCGCGGTGCCGGCCGGACTATTAATTCTAAAAACTGGTGATCTAGAGATTGACAGTCTCTCCACGTCCTCTGACCAGGCGTTTCTGTATTTAGAAATTACGTCTGCTTTTGTTTGAAGTCTCTTAATCTCCGCTGTTGGGAGACCTCCAGCTTCTCTTCCATGCCACGCTTGAGAAGCAGGTCATTGCTGCTGGAGTTCACGTGTCCTTACTCTGCCTCTGTATTGAGAATTCCAGGTGCTGACTCCCCTCCAGCACCCTGGCAGTGCGGCTGCCCACGCTGTTCTACTGTGTACGTGTCAAAGCTGCCGTTTCACCAGCCACCCTCCCTGGTGGTGTAGGGGAGATCAGAGAGACATTCTCTCAGTTTGAACGTGGGAATTGGGAGGACCAATGTCATTCGAGGAGTTGAGAGTCTGGTGCCCTGCTTCGTCCAGCCCGGATCCTGGGGTTTTCCACACACGCCTACTCTGCTGCCCCCCAGAGCAGAGCTCCGCACTGCACTGCTTCCACTTGTCCACTGGTCCTGCTTTGCTGCTCCACTGGTATTCTCTTTCAGTCCATTTGTCTGGACATTGCCTGTTTCAGTAATTTTTTAAGAAAAGATTTATTTATTTGA
This sequence comes from Lepus europaeus, assembly GCF_033115175.1. Lineage (NCBI taxonomy): Eukaryota > Metazoa > Chordata > Mammalia > Lagomorpha > Leporidae > Lepus > Lepus europaeus. Next base: position 4,103,268 of record NC_084838.1, on the reverse strand, counting down.
AAGGCAGAGTTAGATCTTCTAGCCACTGGTTCACCTCCAAAATGGCTGCAACAGCTGGGACTGGGCCAGGCCAGAGCCAGGAATTTCATTCAGGTCTCCCATGTGGGTGCAGAGCTCCAAGCACTTGGGCCATCTTCTACTTTCCCAAGCACACCAGCAGGGAGCTGGATCAGAAGGGGAGCAGCCAGGACTTGAACCAGCATCCAACTGGGATTGCCAGCGCTGTAGGTGTGGGATTAACCCACTTCACCACAGTGCTGGCCCCTCAGTAATTTTTCAGTTATTCAAGACCATACTAACAGTCAAAAAGTGAGCCCAACTGCTTTCCTATCTTTTGATCTCAGAGCTTTGGTATGCTGTTTAGACAAAGGTGGTATTTGTGGTTGTTGCAAACCTCTCAAGGGAAAGAACTGTGCATCAGAATTTGGGGATGATAGCCAGATCCCTAGTGTAGGGCAAGCAAGAAGAAAAGCCACAGAACGGTGAGTATTAGAGTGTTACACAGGACTGGAGCTAACATTTTCTAAAGTGTAATCTGGTGTCTCTGGGATATTTTAGCCTTTAATCGCACGTGTGAAGGGCCTCGTGGAGACTTGTCTTCACCTTTGTCCAGGCTGTTTTCTCGGAGCATTCAGCTGATCTTTGATAAAGGCTGTTTTAGGAGCAGTCGGTGTGCTCCTTTTCTGGCACAACAATGAGAAGGAACCTTGAAGAAACTTTTCCTTTCCCCAGAGTTGGGCTGTGGCGTGGTTATTTAGCTGTGTATTCAGCATGGTGTCTAGTGTGTAGTTTCTTTTTAATAAACTCTTACTGAACACTAGGTAAACTTTACTGTGAATCAGAAAGTGGTAATCATAATTGTTGCCATCTCCCATAGAGAAAATTGAGAAGGGATTGTGTTCATTGTAAAATGACAGACTTTCAGATTCTTTGAAGCAGCAGTTTCCTAAGTATATTTTAAGTTTTCACTTTTGTATTTAACTTTTTCTGAGTGTATTTCTTTCTTTCTTTCTCTCTCTCTTTCTCTCTTTCTATCTTTCTATCTATCTATCTATCTATCTATTTGAAAGGCAGAATTACAGAGAGACAGAGAGAGATCTTCCATCTCCTGGTTCATTCCCAAATGGCTTCAGTGGCCAAGGCTGACCCAGGCCACAGGCAGGAGCCAGGGGCTTCATCCAAGTCTCCCACGTGGGTGCAGGGGCCCAAGGACTTGGGCCAGTCCTCTGCTGCTTTCCCAGGCACATTAGCAGGGAGCTGAATGGGAAGTGGAGCAGCTGGGACTTGAACTGGTGCCCATGCGGTGGCTTTGCCTGCTGCACCAGAACACTGGCTCCTCTGAGTGGTATCTTACAGAAGACAGGATGAGCTTACATGGTCTGTCTCATATTGGTGTATCTCGTATTCAGTGGCTTCATCTATTTTTCATCCATTCATCCATTAATTATATATAATTTCCATTTATTTTTTCAACTTTATGAAAATTTGGCTTTGGAAGGCAGAATTTGGATACATGCTGCTTTGTAATCTCTTTCAGGTAAATCGTGAACCCTAATTGTTTACTTTTTTTCATGTCACTAAATATTCTTCAGAATTCTCTTTTCATGTTTAATATGGGTCATTTCAAAACTCTAATGCAAGTTCCAACTTACATTATTAAAGCTACTTAGCATCTTGACATTAATGCAGGAACTGTAGCTTGATTTAACAGAATTTTGGATAATGTTCTGAGTAATGTTTGGATCTTCAAAACCATGACATTTTCCAGTGAGGACAGCAGGTGTCAGCCATACCTCTGCTGACTGATGAAAGGAGCTCCCAAGAATGAATCAGTGGTTGTTGTTTTCGATATCTTGTATTTCTTCCTTATTTTTTCTTCTCAATTCCTTTGTTTCTTCAGTTATTCCTAATGAGTTGTTCTGTCTCCTTACTTTTCTCACCTTTCCAGTATTACAAAAAAGTCATTATTCATTAAATAATTAATTCTAGTGGCTTAGAAATCTTAGACCTCTTTGATATATGAATATATATAAAAAGTTATATGTGATTAAATAAAAGGTGTGTATATATGAATATATATAAAACATTACATATGACTAAGGCTTACCACAGTAAGACATAACTGATTCTTCTGTTTTTAAGCCCTTTAAAATATTGAAATAGGTGAGCAAGTACTTAACCCTCTGTCTCTCTCACTGTCTATAACGCTACCTGTCAAATAATATCTATCTATATCAGCATATATATGTATCTCAGCTAGGTCCTTTCTTAGAGGTTCCTGAAACTTTACTGAATTTTAACAAGGTAAATATTTATCCCACTGGGTTCAGCATTGTGGCAAAGCAAGTTAAGCTGCCCTTGAAGCCAGCATCCTGTGTGGATACTGGTTCAAGTCTCAGCTGTTCTACTTTCAGCTCCCTGCTAATGTGTCTGGGAAGGCAGGGAACTATGGCCCAATTGTATGGGCCCCTGAATCCACTTAGCAGATTTAGATGAAGCTCCTGACTTTGGCCTGGCCCAGCCCTGACCACTGTGGCCATTTAGGGATGGCAGATCTCTCTGTCTCACTCTCTGTTCTCCCTCTCTCTCTGTAACTCTGGCTTTTTTTTTTTTTTTTCCCCTAAAGATTTGTTTTATTTATTTGAAAGACAGAGTTACAGGGAGAGGTAGAGAGAGAGAGAGAGAGAGGTCTTCCATCCGCTGGTCCACTCCCCAATTGGCTGCAGTGGCTGGAGCTGTGCCGATCCAAAGCCAGGAGCCAGGCGCTTCTTTGGGGTCTTCCACACGGGTTGGGCCCATGCTCCACTGCTATCCCAGGCCACAGCAGAGAGCTGGACCAGAAGTGGAGCAGCTGGGACTTGAACCGGTGCCCGTATGAGATGCCGACACTGCAGGTGACGGCTTTACCCTCTACGCCACAGCGCCGGCCCCTACAGTCTTTTTTAATTAAAAAAAAAATTTTTTTTTTTTAATTTTATTTTAAAGACAGAGACAGACAGATCTTTCATATATCAGTTCACTCTCCAAATGCTCAAAACAGCCCAATCTGGGCCAGTTCCAAGCCAGGAGTTCAAAATTCAATCGAGGTCTCCCATACGGGTAGCAGGGACTTAAATATTTAAGCCATCAAGTGCTACCTCCGGGGTGTGCATTAGCAGGAAGCTGGAATGAGAGGCAGAGCTGGGACTTGGGCCCAAGCACCCTGAAGTAGAACATGGGCACTCCTAGTGGCACGTTCACTGTCGCCTCATTGATGCTTCACAGTCTCAACCCAACTTTATAACTGTGTGTAGAGTGTGCGTCCCAGGAACACATGTGCATTGGTCTGCCAACATGAGCACATATTCGTAATAAGGTGTTAAAAACAGGAAACAACAGTAACCCTTCTGTGTGTAAGTTCTTTGTTTGAAACAGGTTTGTTGTGGTATATTCCTTGTTTATCAGACTCCTTATTTTCACCTTCAGTTTACTGTTTTTTTAATCAGAGTGATGTAAGTAATGGAAAGTCAGATTTTAAATGTTCTGGGAGTTTCCGTCATGAACCGAAGCTCCCTGCTCTTAATGTCCTCACTTGCCTCCATCGCTCGTTTCTGAAGCAGAAGCTCTAGTGTTCCCGTGAGGGCAGTGTGACTTGTGGTCGTGTGCAGTGAGTTCACGTCTCTGATGTTCTGGTTGTGTGCCATTTTCTGGTTGTGGACCTTTGACTTTTGTTTTCAGTTATGGAACAAAGTGTAAAGATGATTTTCTGATAATATCTTTGTGATCCATATTCCTAGAAAGCAGAATCGTCATCTAAAATGTAGTAATTTGAAATTTGACTTTTCCATCTCTTGAACATTTTTCCCTATAGATTTCCATTTCTTGGCTAGTGATCATGCACAACATTTGAGAGTATAATGTTCTAATCTGCTTGCTCTCTTGGATCATAGTAGAGATTTCTTGAATCTGATTTGTCAGTTGACACATTGGCTGATTGTACTAAACAGCATTTTCTACAAGGAGGTTATGATGTATAAGGCTGTTGAGTCCTAATTTTGGGTGTTGGGGTACCCAGGAGGTAATAAACATTATCACAAGTAAACAGATTACAATGTAGTACATAGTTTTAATTATTAGGTCACAACTGAATTTTGAGTGTAAAATTTTTTCTAAAATATGGGTAAATTGTTTTTATATTTATTTCTAGTTTCTTCTGTTTGTCTTTGAAAAGCATGAAGAAGTTTGATTTTCTTTGTGATTCTCATGAGCTGAAACCATGTCTCTAAGCAAGTCCGCTCTGCCTGCCCAAGGCTCGCCTCAGTCCCTGGCCATCTTCCTGGCACGTTCTTGTTCTTCCCTGAAGCCTGAGCAGAAGTGGAGCGGGAGGGGTGTGCCCGTGGGCCTGTTCTGTGGAACATCCAGCAACAGGGAGAGTTCTCCCGAGGGCACCTGTGTGCAGCTGCTTCCTGCTGCAGCAGGAGCGTTATGAAGGAAGTGCTGTGATTGAGAATAAGTCTGGTGTCGTCTTCTCTGTCAGTCTGTTAGAAACCGTATGGGAGGGGTCCTGTGTTATTCAACAGAGAATTGGAATGTGTGTGTAAGGATTGTTAAGTCGATCATGTTCTTTTATGAGATGTGGCCTATCTTTGTTCTTGCTCTTAAAAGTTAATATTTTGGTGGAAAAATATTACTTCTCCCCAAATCTAGATAGAGATCTAAAAAATAAAACTGGATTTTTTTGGTCTTTTTTTTTTTTTTTAAGTTTATAAACTTGAAAGGTAGAGATAGAGAGAAAGATCTATCATTTCCTCAAATAGCCTCAGCGGTCAGAGATGGGCTGATCAAGAACCAGGAGCCTCCTCTACATCTTCTGTGTGGGTGCCGGGGCCCAAGCAGTCGGGCCGTCCTCCCTGCCTTTCCAGGCACATTAACAGGGAGCTGGACTGGAAGGGGAGCAGCTGGGACTGGAACTAGCCTCAAAACTATTATCTTAGTGATTGCTGTGCGTCAGCATAGCTTTAGGCTGAAGGTAGGTAAAGTGATTGAATGAAAAACTGCCCCCAAGGAACCAAGAAGTTTTTGTCTGTGATTGTATTGTTGGATTATGATGATGAAGATGTTGTGTATTATGTCAACAGGTGATGTGATTTCTCCCCACCTCCACCCCCCCCCCCACATTAACACTAGTTAATTACTGACATAGCTGCTCCCTGTGTACAGTGCTCACGGTTAACAGAAGATGGTGAGAACTCTTCCTGCACGTGGGCTGTGCTTTTCATAGTGGGCCAGGCGGAGGCTGGAGGCAGGGCAGGGCGTGTGCATCCTCTCTGTGATGCTGGCGAGCCTTGTGCCCTTGGATAGGGTTAGACGCTGAGACCTCTGTGGGTAGCACCTGTGAGGTGTCTGTGACAGCAGATCAAATGTACCCATCGGTCCTGGTGAACCTTTTTTCAGGCTTAGAAAAGAGAATCAAGAATTCTTCACGTGGTCTAGAATAAGGAGGAACGTTGAGGAGAGGGAGGGGTTATTTCTAGGTAAGAAAAAAAGCTTTGTTTTGAATAACTACAGTTTTTTCTGTTAGGATTGCTGAAAGAACATAAGTTTTGGGATCACTGCTTTGACTTTAATGCCAAAAATCCAACTACATTTAAAAATCTATTCTTAAATCAAGAAACATCAAACGAATTTGGTTGGTCCCAGACACCTGTATTCTACCCAGAAATTGATATCACTTATTTGGCAGAACACAAGCTCAAGGATGAATGTGATTCCACCCTTCGTACCTTTCTCTGAGTGTGTGCTTTGTGTTTTTCAGTTCTTCAGTGCCATACTCTCCAGCCAAAGCACCTCACCCAGTCCTAACCCCAGTGGCTTCCAGCCAAGCCAAGCAGGTAACTTACTTACCAATTTAAGTGTTGACTTTGTTTAAATGAACCATGGTTTATGCTGGCTTTGAGGCTTTGACATGGTTGTTAACTCAGGACTTGATACTGTCTTCCTGGGTCCTTTGACATTGTGCATCTAAGTGATCTTGAGTGACAGTTCTAATCCTGTAGATTTGTGTGAGCATTTGGTTTGTGTTTTACTCAGTTAACCCTTAATAGCAGCCATGCGCGGGAGGCAGGACGTGTGTTTAGATGTCTCGCAGACAGGAGCCCAAGCTCGCGTGACTAAGGCAACCTTGCGCAATAAGAAATGCTGGAACTGGACGTGGGACTCAAAGCTTCTGACTCATTTCTGTCCTCTGCAGTTTTCACTACAGTGCTCAGCATTTGGGGAATAGGTTATCTTGTTTTCTCTTAAAATCCCTGTTTTTCAGAGTGTACATTTTCAGTGATGTTATGTCTAGCTTCAGGTTTTTGCCTGGTAAACATTGTCTCTTAAAAATAGGTTATATCGTAAACAGTTAAACAACCCAGAAGAAATGATAGGAGATGGCTAGAAGGTAGATGAAGCTATTTCTGAAACTTCCTAAGAAATCCTGGTTTTCTTGCTGTTCTTTTTTTTTTTTTAAGGATTTATTTGTTTATTTGAAAGGCAGAGCCACAGAGAGGCAGAAGCAGGAGAAAGCAGTCTTCCATCCACTGGTTCACTCTCCAGATGGCCGCAATGGCTGGAGCTGGGCCAATGCAGAGCCAGGAGCTTCTTCCAGATCCCCCATGCTGTTGTAGAGGCCTGAGGATTGGGCCATCTTCGACTGCCTCCACTGCTGTCCCAGACCATAGCAGAGAGCCAGATCAGAAGTGGAGCAGTGGGACTTGAATAGGCACCCATATGGGATGCTGGCGCTGCAGGCGGCGGCTTTACCCGCTATGCCACAGCACCGGCCCTTTCCTGTTGTTCTTACATCTCTCTGTGAAGGGTAACTTCAGTTTGTGTTTATGATCAGCATTTGAGCCTGAACTTTGGCTCTTTTGAGTTCCCAACATCCTTAATTACTTAACTTCAGCTACTTAACATTTTAAAAAAAATTTTAATTTATTTTCACTTTTACTTTTTTTAAGATATATTTATTTATTTGAAAGGCAGAGTTAAAGAGAGGGAGAGGCAGAATCAGAGCAAGAAGTCTTCTATCTGCTGGTTCACTCCCCAGATGGCTATAACAGATGGAGCTGGGCTGATCCAAAGCCAGGAGCCGGGAGCTTCTTCCAGGTCTCCCATATGATGCAGAGGCCCAAGCACTTGGGCCATCTTCCACTGCTTTCCCAAGCACATTAGCAGGGAGCTGGGTCAGAAGCAGAGCATCCGAGACTTGAACCAGCATCCATGTGGGATGCCAACATCGCAGGTAGCTTCTTAACCTGCTACACCACAGCACTGGCCCCTTATTTTCACTTTTATTTGAAAGAGCAATCAGTCTTTCATCTGTTGGTTCACGCCCCAAATGCCCACAACAGCCAGGACTGGCCAGGCCAAAGTCAGGAGCTTGGAACTCCATTTGGATCTCCCATGTGGGTGCCAGGGATCCAAGTTCTTGAGCCATCGTCTGCTGCGTCGCAGTGTGCATTAGCAGGAGCTGGATTGGAAGTGGGCTTGAACCAAGCACTCTGACATGGAATGCGGGTATTCCAGGCAGCAGCTTCACTGCGGCGCCAGTCGCCCACCCCACCATTTAGTTGACTGTTCTCGGTTTTCATGTTCACGTGGAAGATTCGTGATTAGGCACAAATCATGACACACTAGTGAAGGAGCGTTGGTTGGAGATAGGGAATTGGAGCAGTTTTACCTCCTTGTAAAGTCATTGGGAACTAGAACATTTCATTCATTTAATCATTATTTATTCATCTACCAAATATTCAAGTGCCTTTTATGTGACAGGCATTCTTGGAGCCTTCTTGGAGCTTGCACAGTACTTCTGTTTCTATTCTCTAATATGTTTTTACACATGGTTGACTTAAACTGAAACTTTCTCCTTTTTGCCAATTAAAGTAAATAGAAATACTTAATGCTTGCTTATTTTATTATGTTTTTAATTTACATTTTGCATGTTCCTTTATTCCATGGATGGTTAGCTTTAACGTAAATTTACCTGTGTTCTGTTATAGGGGTCTCTCATAAATTCCCTAAAGCCATCTGGGCCTACACCAGCATCTATTCAATTGTCTTCTGGGGATAAAGCTTCAGGTCAGTTTGCATTTTTGTTTTAATGAAAATAAAGGTAAAAGAAGTACATAAAACAGTTTTGTATTCTGAGTCGCAGAAAATCAAGTATGAGAACTCTTTTGAAAGACCTTCACTTATGAAGAATTTCTAGGAAATTGGTCCTTCAAGAGCTTTCTATTCTACAAAAATGAGTATTAGTTCACAATAACAATTCAAAAGCCAGTAAAATATGGAAAGTACAACAGATTTGTTAAAGTAGATCTCATAGATAAATCAATATTATAAGATTATTATGGCTTCAGATGCTTCCCCAACACTTACTAAAGCATAATTGTTTAATTTTTTACATTAACCATAAGTGTTTTGGCTAGGGTCCGCGTTGTCCAAGCCAAGATGAAGTAGGGAATGCTTTTATTTATTTGAAAGCCACAGAGACAGAGTAAGACTGATAGAGATCTCCAATCTGCTGCTGACTTCCTCCCCAAATACCCAGCTGTTGGGCAGGCCAAAGCCAAGAGCTGAGAATTCCCCTGTGGGTGGCAGGACACCCCTCATCTGCTACCTTCCAGGAAGCTGGAATCCCATGGAGCCGGGACTCAAACCAGACACTCAGATATGGGCTGTGGGTGTCTCAAGCATCAGCTGAACTGTTACACAAAACCTCTGTCCCAGAATGCTTTCATTTTTGACCTAATTTTCACATGAGTCTTTCTCAGTATCCCCCTTTTGTCGGCTCCATGTGTGTAGCCCACCTCATTTGGCTTGTATGACTTCCTGTTCCAGGGGTCTTATGCTGACTGCATGCAGTCTTATATTTTTAACACACTCTGGGCTCGTTTTGTTTTGATTCATGCTTTCAAGTGAGTCTTCAAGTGAATTGTATGACAGACTGAACTTCACACACACACAGCCCACATTCCATAATCTCTACTCAGTCATACAATCATTCTGTGAATTCCGAAGCTTTCTGATTGGATATCGGGTTTATCTTCGTGAAAATGTTCCCTGCATTCGGAAGAAAACCATTATCATGTAAGCCAAAGTTGCGTTCTAGAATTTGGGCTGACGTGGAACTGCCGTTGTGTCCTGTGTGCCTCTTCTCAGAGGAGGAGACGGTGTAGCAGCCTTCTGGGGCCGCAGCTACATGTAAAAGGAGATTCAGTGGAATCACAAAGACTTCTGAATCAGTTAAGATTTGGATTAAGAAATGTCATTCTGTTTCTGGCTAATATCTTTAAACACTTTTGAAAGATGACTTAACTTCTTTCAAAGACTTTACTGGGAAGCTTTTTGTCACTGTTAATATTACAAATCAAGGAAACCTAAGGACCTGGGCTACCTGCTACTTGCACGTCTTGGGCAAGTAGAAGGCCTTTTTCTTTTTTTTTCTTTTTTTTTTTTTTTGACAGGCAGAGTGGATACTGAGAGAGAGAGACAGAGAGAAATGTCTTCCTTTTTGCCGTTGGTTCACCCTCCAATGGCCGCTGCGGCCAGCGCATCGCGCTGATCCGAAGCCAGGAGCCGGGTGCTTCTCCTGGTCTCCCATGCAGGTGCAGGGCCCAAGGACTTGGGCCATCCTCCACTGCCTTCCTGGGCCATAGCAGAGAGCTGGCCTGGAAGAGGGGCCACCGGGATAGAATCCGGCACCCCGACCGGGACTAGAACCCGGTGTGCCGGCGCCGCAAGGCGGAGGTTTAGCCTGTTAAGCCACGGCGCCGGCAAAAAAATATATTTCTAATACCTCCGTAGAATAGTCCTCTTACTAGTTAATAATGGGATTACTTTCATTCAATTCCTTGCCCACAAAAGATCTATGATACAGATATATATAGGAAGTGAAAATTGCCCTATATATTTCATGTTCCAAAGATAACACCTAACTTTCTTTATATCTGTTAAAGTTACTTTGTGAACAAACCCAGTCTATCCTGTATATGCAGATTTTGCAGCCTTCCTTCCCTGCCCACTCAGGAAAGATGTCCTGTCCATCATCTCGGGCCTGCTGTAGATCTCCCTAGTCACTTTATGGCGACCTAGGACGTTGCCGGTTGAACGTCACCAGTGCTTTGCTGACACCAACTGTTGCGGAGTCCTCTAGGTTCCAAGCAAGGCCGCAGCGAGTGTCTGCCTGCAGCTCCACACCGCATCCATTCCCATTACCCCTTCCTATGAACGAGGAGTTGTCTTTTTCTTATTGTTCATTGGTTTGGTTTGATTTGTACTTTCTAAATTTAGTTTTCCTATTCCTCCCCCCTCTTCTAAAGTAGAACAATAGAGAAAATTTAACCCAAACTGTTCATGAGAATTTAGAGTAAACTTGAACATGAGAAAAGTAGTGAATCTCACCTTTAATGTTGTACACTTCTCAGTATTACAGCAATTATGTAATTTAAATAAAAGTGCCATGTTAAATTTTTAAAAAATCTATAGAAAACATAGAAATGTATAGGGAAGTAAATAGTGAGCCTTGAAGTCACTACTCAGTAGTCGGGCTTCTCCTCTACAGCATACATTTCAGTTGTAAAGGTGCATTGTATACAGTTTGTGATTTTTTTTTTAATTTTTATTTTTGCTTAGCTTTATTATAAGCATTTCCTCATACCATTATAACCTAGAAGAATGTATTTTTATAACTTCAAGCATTTAAACTACACTAGAATTATTTTGATATCTTTTCTGGGAAGGAGAATGTGTCATAGGATGTTGACAGAACCAAAGAGCAGGTTCAATGACAGTGACCCCAATATAGCCAGCATGCTTGCTCCCTTGGTGCCTAATGTGGCACAGAATGTACTTGATGAGAGCAGCTGTGAAAAGCAGCACATGGTTCAAGCTGTTGAGAACTGCAACGCGGATTAATGTTTTTATTGACTTTTTGTTATGTTCTTATTTTTTTCCATAGTTTCAGGGCCAGGGACAGCCAAGACAGAAACAACTGTGACTTCGACCCCCTCTGCTGTTGGGCAGCCCAGCAAGTCGTTCTCATTTTCTGCACCAGGGTCAGTAGTGCACTTAAATGTGATTGCAGGTCACTGGTTTCCTCGCAGGTAGCTTTCTCAAATCTTAGAACTGATTGGTATATTTGTGTGCTTATCTAAAGTGTGTGAACCCCAAATCCAAGTCACTGCAAGTGTTATAGCTGGTGACAATGGCAGTAGCAGCATACTTATTTTGCTATTCATGTTTATACATACATTAGTACCTGTTTGTTTTGCTTTTCAGCCTAAGCCCTATTTTCTTTGGGTGGGAGTCTCTGTTTTTTGTTTTGTTTTTTTTTTTTTAAGATTTATTTATTTATTTGAAAGTCAGAGTTACACACAGAGAGAAGGAGAGGCAGAGAGAGAGAGAGTGGTTTTCCATCCGCTGGTTCACTCCCCTTTTTTCCATTGGTTCACCCCCACAAGTGGCTGCTGTGGCCAACGCACTGTGCTGATCCGAAGCCAGGAGCCAGGTGCTTCTCCTGGTCTCCCATGGGGTGCAGGGCCCAAGGACCTGGGCCATCCTCCACTGCCTTCCCGGGCCACAGCAGAGAGCTGGCCTGGAAGAGGGGCAACCGGGACAGAATCCGGCACCCCAACCAGGACTAGAACCCAGTGTGCCGGCGCCGGAGGAGGAGGATTAGCCTATTGAGCTGCGGCGCCAGCCTATTTTTGTTTTAAAAGATTTATTTTATTTATTTGAAAGACAGAGTTACAGAGAGAGGTAGAGACAGAGAGAGAGGTCTTCCATCCGCTGGTTCACTCCCCAGATGGCCGCGACAGCCAGAGCTGCACCGATCCGAAGCCAGGAGCCAGGAGCTTCCTCTGGGTCTCCTGCGCGGGTGCAGGGGCCCTAGGACTTGGGCTATCTTCTACTGCTTTCCCAGGCCATAGCAGAGAGCTGGATTGGAGGAAGAGCAGCCAGGACTAGAACTGGCGCCCATATGGGATGCCTGTGCTTCAGGCCAGGGCGTTAACCTGCTGCTCCACAGCCCCGGCCCCAAGTTGAGTCATTTTTAAAAATGAAAGAATCTTCTAAGCTTCAATCCATAGTGAAACTTAATTAACAGAGGAAACGAGTGCCTGGTCTCTGAAACCTGAGGAGTTGCTGAGGGGCTCTCTTCCCTGCAGTGACACAGGCAGGCTACATAGGTGAGGTTCAGACCCGATAAAGGGGCACGTGTTGCAACGCTGCGTAGGCTTCCCAGGTCTCACATTGGATGACCTGCGTTTGATGCCTGGCTCCAGTGGTGGCTCCGGCTCCGGCTCCGGCTCCTGGCTCCGGCTGCTGCCCCAACCCCTGGAAGACAGTGGTGATAGCTGCAGGGATCGGATTCCTACCACCCATGTGGGAACCTAGGTGGAGTTCCTTGCTCCTTGTACGTTCAGTTCCGTTAGAGTAAAAGGCCCTTAAGCTCTTGGTGTGTTAGCTCCAGTTTCTTTTTCCTGTTAATCCTTTTTTTAGAAAGATTTATTTAATGTTTATTTGAAAGGCAAAGTTAGAGAAGGAGAGACAGATCTTCCATCCACTGATTCACTCTCCAAATGACCAAAGTCAGGAGTTTCTTCTGGGTCTCCCGCTTGGGCACAGGGACCCAAGCATTTGGGCCGTGCTCTACTGCTTTCCCAGGCACATTAGCAGGGAGCTGGATTGGAAGTGGAGCAGCCAGGACTTGAACTGGCACCCATATGGGATGCCAGCACTGTAGATGGTGGCTTAACCTGCTGCACCACAGTGCTAGCTCCTGTTGATACATTTCTTAAGTGTCCTTCGCACTTAGATATTGGGAGAAAAGAGGGTGTTAGTCTAGACTTCAAGGGAAGAAGTCGTATATATTATAAACCATATTGATTTCTATGTCCCAAGGGAATCTGGAGCAAATTTTGAAGAGCAGTTCAGTGAGAGGAGTCATTGCATCCTTGGCAGATGCTAGTAACTCTCTGTCTCAGTGAAATGATGCTTTTATTCCTACTTTTAAAATACCCTGGAGATGTTCGTGTCATTGAGCCAATGGTTTGTTCTATTAGACACAGTTTCTTCATGAAGGTTGAGGCCTACCAACCAGAACAGGGCTTGGATTTTTTTTTTTTTTTTTTATGATTTATTTATTTATTTGAAAGGCAGATTTAGAGTTCTTCCATCCACTGCTTCACTCCCCAAATGGCTTCAGCTGGGCCAGGTTGAAGCCAGGAGCTTCTTCTAGGTCTCACACATGGGTGCAGGGATTCAAGGACTTGGGCCATCTTCCTACCTTCCCAGGCCATTAGCAGGGAGCTGGATCAGAAGTGGAGCTGCCAGGACACAAACCAGCACCCATATAGGATGCCGGCATTGCAGGTGGTGGCTTAACCCTCCATGCCCGATGCCAGCCTGTTTTTTGCTTGTTTTTTAATATGGTAAAATGTTTGGCACATCTTCTTTATGGTCTTTGTACTTACAAAGAATGATGGATAAAAATGATGAATAAAAAACATTCTAGATCCTTATACTATTTACTGTATTTGATATGGCATGGACCCTTATATTTAAAATCTATTTAGTTTTAAGTTTACGATTTCAGGTTTTATCACAGTGGATATTCTAGTTTATACTTATGTTGAATTTTTGGCTTTGGCGTCTTTACTTACCATGTAAATAAAATGTACAAAAGCAGAGAAGAGATGGTAAAAGGAATCAAAGTTTTTGAAGCAAGTTAGCCCAGAACCCAGAGTTTGTCAGGTGGCAGAGACAGTGGCTTCTGTTGTTGTGTTTTCTCTCCTGACGTCCCCCTTGGTTTCCGGGAAGGTTGTAAAATGGCCCCTGATCCAGCTACTTCCACCTTGGCAGATTTTGCCTCCCCTCCTGCACTAGGCAGGCCATCCACTCCAACCACAATCTCACATGCGCATTCCTCATGTGTTTGTACCACTGCTGCTCTGCTTTGCTTGGAGTGAGTCCCCACCCAAACCTCACCGTGGAAAGCCCAGCTGCCCTGCCAGAGCCTTCTCGGCTGCTGCCCTTCTTACCCACAGATTGCTCGCCCCGGTTTGGAGATCTCGGAGTAGCTTACTGCCTTGGACAGAACACGCCTGTGCTCTGTTCTGTGTATCTTCTGTACTGCAGACTCCTCAAAGACAGGCTGTATGACTGAGTTATACAATGCAGTATTGTGCCTTGGGCGTGTTCAGTTTTAACTTCTCTTTTCTTCACTCGCTAGGACTGGCTTTAATTTTGGGATAATTCCACCAGCACCATCCTCTAATTTTACTGCTGCACAAGGTACAGTCTCCGTGTTGCACAGCTTTACCTTCATGACTCCCTGAACAAAGGCAGATGGTTTGCGTATCAGTCCATGAACATTTCACCTGCTTCTGTGTCTTGTTTACGGTATCTGCAGTAAGTCCCATGTTGATGATGCGTATTTCAAATATAGTCAGCGAAAGAAACTGGCATGAAGGATTTCTGCATATTCTAACCATTGAAAATAAAGACAGGATTTCTTCTGTAGTCAAAGCTATTGAATATTAACTGAAAAAGCATCTAAATCAATTAAGTGCCTTCTAGTTCTCCATTTGAGTGATTATTTTTATTCTGTTTTGGAGAGAGCTTTTGTTAGAGAAGGGGCATGTTCTTAGTGAGGAAAATATGGAAATATGAAAGGCATGCTGTCCCTCGGCAATAGTCATTGCAGTTTTTAAATTTCCTTCTGAGGGTTCCATTTCCTTCTGAGGGTTCCATTTTCTTTTCCATCCCCTCATGTAACACAGTCTCTTCTGTGAATTTTCCACCAATGAAAATAATGCATAAATATTTCTGATCATTTCATAATTTTATCTTAAAGATATGCTTTGATTTGTTTAATCGTTCACCTATTGGACATTTAGGTTTTTTCCAACTTTTCCTGTTATACATAAGGACCACCTTTCTCTTATTCACTCAACAAATAGGTGTTGAGTGCTTTCTGTGTCTGCACAAATGATGGAGTTCACATTGTGGAAAGGGGTCTTCTGAAGTCTGGAGAGACTGGGGCCTGAAAACATGGCAGACTTCTGACCCGGGACGGTGTGGCACTGGGAGTTGCTGATTTCATCCCTCTCTGTCCAGACCAGAAATTCCTAATAGTTCTGTTTTTTTTTTTAGCTTTTGCCCACTTAGAGGTGGCAGAACACCTTCAAGGCCCACCTTTTCCCCATACTCACTTTTTAGAGGTAAAACAATGCAGTTTTGTTCTCATAAATCATAAGGAAATTGAAATGAAATTAAAACAATATTAATTCTGTATAAGTTTTTTTTTTTTTTTTTTTTTTTTTTGACAGGCAGAGTGGACCGTGAGAGAGAGAGAGAGACAGAGAGAAAGGTCTTCCTTTTGCCGTTGGTTCACCCCTCAATGGCTGCCACGGCCAGCGCGCTGCGGCTGGCGCACCAGGAGCCAGGTGCTTCTCCTGGTCTCCCATGGGGTGCAGGGCCCAAGCACTTGGGCCATCCTCCACTGAGCTCCCGGGCCACAGCAGAGAGCTGGCCTGGAAGAGGGGCAACCGGGACAGGACCGGTGCCCCGACCGGGACTAGAACCCGGTGTGCCAGCACCACAAGGCGGAGGATTAGCCTATTGAGCCGTGGCGCCGGCCTGTATAAGCATTTTAATTAGTAAGAGCATGGATAACAATCCAAAACCATAAACAGTCCAACACCAGAGAAGCAAGGTTTCTTTCTGGAAGTTATAGATAGCAGAGGCTTTGCAGTGCCCCTGAGAGTTTGTGATAGCCAGGCTTCTTAGAACAATGTGGAGTTGGAAACCTCAGTAGACACTTGCAATAGGCTAATTTTAGTTTGTAAATAGCAAGTTTTAGTTACTGTTATTACGGACCACTTATGGCTTGACAGCTCTGTGAGATGAGGTCCTGTTTTCTAAATTTTTCAAAAGGGAGGAAATCGAGACGCAGAGCAGTAACCTTTCCAGAGCACATTGCCGTCAGGTGGCGAGCTCCCAGCTCCAGGGCCCTTGTCCTCGACCACTGGTCATCCAACCTCTGTTGAAGAGGCTGCTTAGTAGAACATTAATAAATAGCCCTTAGCTGTTGTCTGTGGGTTGACGCTTTGTCTGCCCACAGCAAAATATAGAAGAACCATTTTGAATCAAACCCTGGCGTATCAGGAGGTCCATAGGGCAGCACTGTGCCAAGGGTATTACTGAGCAAAGCACACAGTCAGGAAAATAAGGGAGAGTGGCTTCTTCATTTCCCTTTCGTGGTAGCTTGTTAATTCCGCGCGTACTCCAACATCATAGTTGCTGTGATTTAATTTTCTTAACAAGGACTGTGTAGTCCTTCTCTCCTCAGGGCTAGGACTCCAAGAGGGCTTTGGAGAATCCTTCACTCTGTCCTCCCAGAACAAAACACCTAGAGCAAGCTGTCCCTGAGAGACGAGCTGACAGTAGGAGAAATGTGATAGGTCACCTTTTGCTAAATCAACCTCTTCCTAATGTCTTTGTCTCGCTAGGGGCAACTCCTCCCACTAAAGAGTCAAGCCAGCTGGACACGTTTTCATTTGGTGGTGGAGGCAAACCTTTCTACGAAGCCGTTCCTGAAAGTCCTTCCTCAGGAGCCACACCAGCTTCAAACAGTGCCGGGGCTGCAGGAGAGTCGGCCCCACCCAACAGCAGGCCTGCGGCGCCTTCTGGAATTGTTCTCTCTGCCACCTCTAGCAAGCTGGAGACTCCACCTTCCAAGCTGGGAGAGTTTCTGTTTCCGAATTCTTTGGCTGGAGAGACTCTTGGAAGTTTCTCAGGACTGCGGGTTGGCCAGGCAGATGATCCTGCAAAGCCGACCAGTAAGGCTTTGTCCACGAACCTGACCAGCAGCCAGCCAGCCAAGACTTCAAGCATGCCCTCGGGGTTTACGTTCAGCGGCCCCCCGGTGTTAGGCAAGCCTGCAGAGCCCCCTGTGACGTCCTCCGTGACGGCCACCACAGCAGCGCCTCCAGCCGCCACCAGCCCGAGCACCGGCAGTTCCTCGACTGGTGTGTTTGGCGGTCTGCCACTCCCCAGTTCAGGACCCTCTGGGGTCATCAGTTTCGGAGGGACCTCTGTCAGTGGTAGCATGACCACTTTTTCGTTTGGAAGCCCACAGACTAGTAATACAGTGCCCCCGCCTGCCCCCCCATCCACTTCGACCGCCTCTTCCCTTCCAGCGTCGTTCCCCACGCTGACATTCAGTAGTCTCCTGAGTTCCGCAGCCGCACCCTCCCTGCCCGTGTCCTCTGGTAGAGGCACAGAGGAAGCCACGTCGTCAGCTTTGCCTGAGAAGCCAGGCCACAGTGAGGTCTCCGTGTCCACAGCCTCCCTTCCAGGGCAGCAGTCAGCCCAGCCTCCCCAGGCTCCTCTGCAGACTTCTGACTCTGGGAAAAAAGAGCCTGTTCTTGCCCAGCCTGTGGTCAGCAGCCCCTGCTCTAGTTCCAGCCTCGTGGCCCCTTCTGCAGAGGCCGTTCCAGCAGCCACAGGGGCCCCCGAAGTCAAGACAGAGGCAGCACCTCCTCCTTTGACCTTCTCGGTTCCGGAGCCGACTGCTGTCGCAGCTGCTACAGTCCCAAGTGCAGGCCCTGTGGCCACTGAAACATCAAGTGCCCCCTCGGCCTCCAGCACTGTGTCCAGTGCTGCTCCAGGCCCAGCTGCGGAGACAGCAGTGTTTGGGACAGTCACTTCGGGCTCCTCAGTCTTCACGCAGCCACCCGCCGCCAGCTCTAGCTCAGCTTTCAGCCAGCTTACCAGCAACACGGCCACTGCCCCCTCCGCAGCTCCCATGTTTGGGCAGGTGGCAGCCAGCACAGCACCAGGCCTGTTTGGGCAGCAGACAAGCAGTGTAGCCAGCACGGCAGCTGTTACATCCCCAGTCAGCAGCGCAGGGTTTGGCAGCCCAGCTTTCGGGGCCTCAGCCACAGGCGTCTTTGGACAGTCAGCGTTTGGGCAGGCCCCGGCCTTCGGGCAGTCGACCAGCAGTCCTGCTAGCACCTTTTCCTTCAGTCAGCCTGGGTTCAGTTCTGTGCCTGCCTTCGGCCAGTCTGTGTCCGCAGCCCCCACGTCCACCAGCGGCAATGTCTTTGGTGCCGCCTCGAGCGCCAGTAGCTCCAGTTCCTTTTCATTTGGGCAGACTTCTGCCAGCACAGGAGGGGGACTGTTTGGACAGAGCAACCCTCCTGCTTTTGGGCAGAGCCCTGGCTTTGGGCAGGGGGGCTCTGTGTTTGGTAGCACCTCAGCTTCCACCACCACAGCGGCACCCTCAGGGTTTAGCTTTTGTCAAGCTTCAGGTAAGAATCTGTGTACAATTTTTATACCTTGTCCCTTTGTGTGGTATTGAACGTTTGTAATAAACGTGTATTACCTTTGTAATTAAAAGGAAAAGAAGGGTGATCTGGAGGGTCAAGAGGGCCTGGGGCACCTGTGGTTTCAGGATGTATTTGGCCGGATTGGCTTGGTCTGCCTATGGAGCCTGCGGTTTTGGTTCTTGGCAACATCTCTACTTGATGCCGCCACAGTGCCAGTTCCATGGGCTGGGGGCTGGGGGGGCGGCAAGTATTTTTAGTTTAAGGTCATGGTGAGTAATTTAATGACACATAAATATGAAATTTTTAATTTGGAAGGTAGGTGCTTGTGAGGTCCTTGTGTCCGGAGCTGTGAGGCCTCGAGGAGACGGATCTGAAGTCTGATAGTGCCAGGAGTAGAACCAGGGAGGGTCCAGGTCTCTGCCCCTGGGGTGCCGCCTGCCAGTAGTTTGTGTCCTCTGACACCATCCTGCTGAAGGGGTGGGCACTGACATTTCAGGAGTCAGGCTCGTTTCTGTTTTCAATGTTGCAATTTTTCTAGAAATTCCTAAATTTTACTATTTTTGTATGAAAGTTAATCCATCACTATTATGTGTTCAATTTTAGCAGCTAATTTAACCTTTACAAAGTTTTTAATAAGCAGTTGGAAACTCAGTGTTGCTTTCTGATAGTTATCTTGTAAACGGCAGTTTTCAGCAGTTAGGTTTTAGAAGAAAAACAAGGAAGTGGTTTCTTGGTAGGCAACATTGCCTGTAACTGCTAATTTATTTCTTTGATAACTTTTGAAAATGGCTAATAATTTTTTTAAAGATTTATTTATTTATTTGAAAGTCAGAGTTACACAGAGAGAGGAGAGGCAGAGAGAGAGAAAGAGGTCTTCCATCCGCTGGTTCACTCCCCAGATGGGTGCAACAGCTGGAGCTGCGCCAATCCGAAACCAGGAGCCAGGAGCTTCCTCTGGGTCTCACACGTGTGTACAGGGGCCCAAGGAGTTGGGCCATCTTCTACTGCTTTCCCAGGCCATAGCAGAGAGCTGGATTGGTAGTAGAGCAGCCAAGACTCAAACTGGTGCCCATATGGGATGCCGGCACTTCAGGCCAGGGCATTAACCCGCTGTGCCACAGCACCAGCCCCATGGCTAATAATTTATTAGAAAGGAATGTTTTCCTTCTTTCCATCAACAAATAATTGAGCCCCTACTGACTGTAGCTATCAGGACATGGTAGTGAAAGACAATTTCGAGATCCAGCTGATGTCTTGGGCAGAGGCATTTGGCCAGTTTGAATGATAGGACATGTGATGACTTGATCTCAAGAGTGAGTAGAGACAAGACCTGTGGGTCTCAAAGGAGTGTAGGAACTTAATACCTTCTTGATCTCTCGCGCATTGTTTGTTCCAAAATCAGAACTTGAGAAACCTCCTGAGCAGGCATGGTCAAACTATTTCAACAGATTCCAAACCCTGAAGGAATCTTCTTTCATTTAGTATCTGCGTGAAAAACACTGAGCTGTCTGCTTCATGCCTGATTGAAGGATTGAGACTTGTGAAAGCTCACCTGACCAATCGGTGATGGAGATGAGAGGGAACCCTTGCCTTCTGGCTTTTTGTTGAGTGCCTTTATGTGATAACGTATAGTTCTGCCTGACTTTCCCACGCCCTGTTCAGCATAGCACCTTGACCTTGTTATCCCAACCGGATATGAAAGATAAACTACCCTGAAAGAAACTGGTATTTGAGATTTGCAGGAAAACAGGGAGTAGAAATACAGGTGGCCTCCTGCATCTGTGGGTTTTGCATCCATGAATTCAGCCAACTGTGGATCAAAAATACATTAAAACAACAACAATAACAACCGGTTGCATTGGACTGAGCTGGTACAAGACTTTTTTTCTTGCTGTTATCCCCTAAACAATTCAATGTAACAGCTGTTTATGTTGTATTAGGTGTTTTAAGTAATCTAGAGATGACTTAAAGTATATGGGAGGTTGTGTGTAGGTTATATGCACATACTACACCATTTTATGTAGGGGACTAGAGCATCCTGGCTTTTGGTATCTGCACGAGGTCCTAGAGCCCGTTCCTTCTGGAATGACTGTGTTCCCAGCATTGTCAGAAATTGGAAAGAATTGATGGTGGCTAGAAGCCTGGAGAGAGGCGGCACTGAGCACACACCCCCGCTTGAGACTCGACAGGAGAGAAGGACTCAGTCCTTGAGACTCCAGTTAAGCTATCAGCCGTGAAGGAGACTGTTTTTAAGGCATTGACTCGGGATTCTCACATTTCCTAGATGAGGAAACAGATTTCATTCGTAAGGTGATTATTGTAGAGTGTCTTAGCACACTGAATGCTGTTGAAACCAGGACTTACCCAAATCTTTCTTCTTTGTATTTTTTAGGTTTTGGTTCTAGTAATACTGGTTCTGTGTTTGGTCAGGCAGCGAGTACTGCAGGAACCGTTTTTGGCCAGGTAAATATATATGTTTATCTCCTTTCATGTCAACATATGTCAAACCCATCCACTTTTCCCCAATGTGCTATAATTGGTTCACGTTGTATGACAAAGCCCAGCAAACAGCCAACATAGTTCTTAAACTCCACTCCACTCTGTTCAGCAGCCTAGAGGAGATACAGAAGTCTCAATTTCTGGTTATAGAGAATTGCTGGTTTTGATTTCTCTAGGCAAATACTTTAAAAGCATGTTGTCTGATTTCCATGAATCTTTTGCCAAGGGTTGACAAGATAGAATTCACAGGCTCAAGCCACCCCTCAGCCTAGTGTGGTTTTGTTTCATTTGGCTAAGAATGGTTTTGACATCTTTAAATGGTGTTTCAGAAAAGAAAGAGGAAGAAGATGGAGCAGAGACCACACGTGTTCCCTCCATGTGCTGTCTCTAGTTTCAGTCCTCGCACTGGGAACTGAGCTGTTTCACTTTGACAGCTCACAGCTACCTGTGCTGAGCTGAGCTTTAGGTGTGCTGTGCAGAGTAACTCACGTAATCGTCCTAACACCTCCAGAAGGTGCTGTTGGCTCCCGTTTAAGAGGGGAAGACACTGATGGCCCGGAGATGGTAAATTTACTGTTCTGTTACACTCAACTGCTTTTAGATCCCAGTAACTTTACAAGGAGGCCTTCTGGAGAAAGATGCTCTCTAATGGATCGAGGTGATTGTGATTTTCTGAAAGAGGAATTGGTATTAATACTACAGTTAGTAAACTGTTGTACATCACACAAGGAATTTTCAGAAAGTTCATGGGATATGCGTTATGAAAAATCCTGCAGGGCTGGCACCGTGGCTCACTTGGTTAATCCTCCACCTGCAGCGCCGGCATCCCATATGGGCGCCAGATTGCTCCTCTTCCAGTCCAGCTCTCTGCTGTGGCCCAGGAGGGCAGTGGAGGATGGCCCAAGTCCTTGGGCCCTGCACCCGCATGGGAGACTGGAAGGAGGCACCTGGCTCCTGGCTTCAGATCGGCACAGTGCCAGCCGTAGCGGCCATTTGGGGAGTGAACCAACGGAGAGAAGACCTTTCTCTGTCTCTCTCTCTTTCATTGTCTATAACTCTTATCTGTCAAATAAAAAAAGAAAGGAAGAAAAAAACCTGCACGAATTTCAAAATTTCATACCAAAATAAACAATATTTTTATTTTTTTAAAAAGAATTATTTATTTGTTTGAAAGAGTTACACAGAGAGAGGAGAAGCAGATAGAGAAAGAGAAGTCTCCCATCTGATGGTTCACTCCCTAATTGGCTGCAACAGCCAGAGCTGCACCAATCAGGAGCCAGGAGCTTCTTCCAGGTCTCCCATGCAGGTGCAGAGCCCAAGGACTTGGGCCATCTTCTACTGCTTTCCCAGGCCATAGCAGAGAGCTAGATCGGAAGTGGAGCAGGTGGGTCTTGAACCAGCACCCATATGGGATGCCGGCACTTTTTTTTTTTTTTTTTTTTTTTTGACAGAGTGGACAGTGAGAGAGAGACAGAGAGAAAGGTCTTCCTTTACCGTTGGTTTACCCTCCAATGGCCGCCACAGGCGGTGTGCTGCGGCCGGCGCACTGCGCTAATCTGAAGCCAGGAGCCAGGTGCTTCTCCTGGTCTCCCATGCGGGTGCAGGGCCCAAGCACTTGGGCCATCCTCCACTGCACTCCCAGGCCACAGCAGAGAGCTGGACTGGAAGAGGGGCAACCGGGACAGAATCCGGTGCCCCGACCAGGACTAGAACCCGGTGTGCTGGCGCCGCAAGGCGAAGGATTAGCCTATTGAGCCGCAGCACCGGCCTCCAAACAATATTTTTAAAAACTAATTATTTGATAGATAAAGACAGAGCTCTTGTTTTCTAGTTTACCACCAAATACTCTCACATGGCCAGAGCTGGACTGAGCTACAGTCTGGGTATCTTACGTGAATGGCGGGAACCTAGTTACCTGAGCCATCACCACTGGCCCCAGACTCTGCATTGGCAGGAAACTTTGAGTCAGGAGCTGGAGCTGGGAGTCAGACAGACCCAGGTGCTCTGATTTGGAACCTGAGCATCTTAACTGCTAGACTAAACTTGTGCTCATAAACTTAACTTTTTTTTTAAGTTTTATTTTTTATCTGAAAGGCAGAACGCCAGAGAGAGAGCTTCCTTCTGGTTCACTCTTCAGATGCCTGCGGCAGCTTGGGCTGGGCCAGAACCAAAGCCAGGTCTCCCCCATGGTGCCGTCAGAGACTCGCTAGCAGGAAGCTGGATCTGAAGTGGGGATGGGGCTTGATCTCAGGCACCCTAGTACACAATGCAGCTGTTCCAAGTGGCAGTGTCACCCACTGTGCCACAATACTGGCCCCCAAACTCAACTTAAAATTCCATTTTCTATGAGCTTTTTGAAGTACCATAATATGTGTTTCTTACACATGTTCAATGGGAGATTGTCCATTTTTTGCTGGGGCGGGGGAGGGGGGTCATCCTATTTTTCCCTTTGAAGATGAGCTGCACCCTTAAGGAAGTGATCTTTCTTAAGAGAGAAATGAAACTTCTGATTTTGCGTGTTTGGTAATAGAGGACTAAGTCATTCAAACCAAATTTCCTACTGAAAATAGCATTAAAATCCAGATAACATATCAGAACCCTGTTTTTTAAAAGCACTAGGAAACTTTGTGATATTTTACCAAACCCAATTAGAAGGAGGATGGGAACCTAGAAATACGGTGGAGCACAGAGGCCAGTTTGCCCTCAGGGTGTGTACTAGCCTGAGAAAATTTGGATAGCCCCAGTGCAAAGGGACAGAAATCATGAAGATGAGCACCAAGTGGGAAATCCAGAAGAGGACCTCCTCCCCCTAAACTGGAACTCCAGGTTCTCGGGACTTCGCTGGGAATGTGGCCTGATGTGCTAGGATGGTGCTGCCTTCAGATGTCTGGCAGAGGCAGCACAGACCCTCACTGAAGCAAGGGGGCTCCATCTAGGCCTGAGGTTGTTTTCACAAGTAATTGTTAAGGCCACTGATTCCCATGACCTGAATGAGCCACACAGGGAAACAGGGAATGCGAGCAAGAGCAAGAATAAACATCAGAAATGAATGAGTAGAAGTCATCTAGATTGTGAGACAGCCAGTTATGCATGTGGCACAGTGGGTAGGCCACCACGTGGGATGCCGTGTCTCATATCAGAGTACCAGTTCAAGTCCCAGCCACTTGGTTTCTGATCCAGCTTTCTGCTCGTGTTCCTGGGAAACAGCGGAAGATGGCCCCAAGTACTTGGGCCCTGCCACTCATCAGGGAGTCCAGTCCAGGGCGAGTTCCTCCTTCCTGGCTTTGGCCTGGCCCAGACCTAGCTGGCTGTTGTGGCCATTTGAGGAGTGAACTGCGGGATGGGAGATATTTTCTCTCTTTCTCTCCCTCCCTTCCTCCTTCTCCTTCCCTTTAAAATAAGTGAACAAATCTTTGAAAGAAGAAAGAAAAGGGGATGGTTCTTGGCATAGTGGCAAAGACAACACTTAAGGGGCCTGCATTCCATGTAACAGTGCCTGGCTTGCAGTCCTGGCTCTGCTGCCGCTTCCATCAGCATCCTGCTGATGCACACCCCAAGGCTCAGTAGGTGGAGGCTCAAGTACCGGGGTCCTTGCCACCCGCTTGAGAGGTTTGGATTGAGTTCCTAGCTCGACTTTGGCCAGGCATTTCAAAGTTAAAAAGTGGGCGTTCTCTCTCAGTCTCTCACTTGCTTTGTGTCTGCTAAATAAATAAATGATAAATGAACATTTTTTTAAAGCTTGAAAATACCAGTAAGAAATAAAAAATTGTTCAAAGTGTCCTAGCAGCTTTGAAAGAGAACCCAATAGAACTATAGAAAAATGCCATAATTAAAATATAACACTTAATGGTTAGAAGAAGATAGAAGCAGCTGAAGAGAGCAGTGATTACTCTAGAACAGGGGCAGGTAGCGTTTTAGGCGTTGAGGCCTGTGTTCTGTTTTTGTCACAGCTACTCAGCTCTGCCATTGTAACACAACAGCAGCAGTAAACATACGCAGATACAGGAGCATCATGACGTCCCGTAAAACTTCATTTACAATAGTAGGCAGAGAACTGGACCACCTGGCGTGGGTACAGAGAGTGTACTGACCCTTGGATTAGAAGGTAGCTAGGTCTGGAATGTATCGTGAAAAACACAAAAGGTCAGAACTAGAAAAGAGCAAAAATTCTGTCAAAGGTTAGGCTGCTGCATGGGACAGCTGCATCCCATCTCAAAGTGCCACTTCAAGTCCAGCTTCTTGTTATGCATCTGGGTGACAGCAGATGATGGTAAAGGCACATGGGCCCATGCCACCATGTAGGAGACCTGAGTGGAATCCCAGGAGGAGAGAGAGAATGTATGGCAATCTTAAAAAAGAAATTTCCAAAACTAATAAATAACAGTAACACATAGATTCAAAAGCCCAAAAGTGCCAAACAGAATGCATAAAATAAATAGGCTCTGAGATCTATCATAGTGAAACTATAGAACAGCAAAGATAAGATACTAAAACCAACTGGAAAAAGCCTCCTAAGGAGCAGTAGTTGACAGCCAACCTCTGGGCAGTGACAACAAATGCCAGAAGATTGTCTCCTTAGAATTTCTCAACAGCAAAAAATAGCTTTGAAGAATGACATGAAATCGACTTTTTTTTCCTAGAAGAATACTGAGAGAATTCTTGTCTAGCAGACCTGAAGGAAATTCTAAGAAATATTCCTTAGGCAGAAGGAAAATCTGACCTTACTAAAATTATGGCCTTCTGAATTTAAGGACAAAGCAAGCCATGAAATAGGAAAATTGTGACCTATATAACCAACACATTAATTTTACTCACTCATCCTAAGGTGGTTACAATGAAAATGACAGCCGATACCAAGTATTGGTGAGGAAGTAGAGCAACTGAGAATCCTCGTGTATCACTAGTGGGAGTATAAATTCATATACCCACTTTGGAAACCCATCTGGTACTGGAAAAACCAAGTATACAAAATCCCTGCTGACCCATTAAATGTGTTGTGGGCATTTTACTAGCAGAAATGCATTCCTTTGTCCTCCAGAAGACATGACGACGGGGAAGAAGTGCTTGTCAGCTGGAGAATGGTTAAATTGTCATGTATGTGCACAGCAGAACACTGCACAGCAGCGACAGAGAAGCAGAGGGGATGGCTCCTTCAGATAATACTGAGTGCAGGGTGCCAGGCCCAAGGATATTTTCTGTGGATTGCACCTATCTTAAAGGGTCAAGGACAGGCAGAATTTACCTGTGCTAGGACATCGTAAGAGCCACTAAGTACATTTAGGACAATAAAAGTGGACTATGAGGGAGCCTTCGGAAGTACTAAGAATGTTTGCTATCTTTAACATCAAACATTATAAATAGCTGTAATCAAATGTCAATTCCGTGAGTTCTCTTCACAATTAATAAACTTAATAAAAAACATAATAGGCCAAAAAAGTTTATAAAAAAGGGTAGTGTTGGTTGCACAGTGTGGTGAATGTTCTTAATGCCACTGACATGTACACTTAAAAATGGTAAAAATGGGCCGGCGCCGCGGCTCACTAGGCTAATCCTCCACCTAGCGGCGCCGGCACACCGGGTTCTAGTCCCAGTCCGGGCACCGATCCTGTCCCGGTTGCCCCTCTTCCAGGCCAGCTCTCTGCTGTGGCCAGGGAGTGCAGTGGAGGATGGCCCAAGCCCTTGGGCCCTGCACCCCATGGGAGACCAGGATAAACACCTGGCTCCTGCCATCGGATCAGCGCGGTGCGCCGGCCACAGCGCACTACCGCGGCGGCCATTGGAGGGTGAACCAACGGCAAAAGGAAGACCTTTCTCTCTCTCTCTCTCTCTCTCTCACTGTCCACTCTGTCTGTCAAAAAAAAAAAAAAGTAAAAATGATAAACTTTTATACTGTGTACAGCTTACCACAATTAGAAAAAAAGAAAAAGATAAGATAAGGAAACATTTAAAGAGGGGATATCCAGGGGACTAGCAAACAAAGATGTTCAACTTCATTAGTAATAAAAATGGAAATCACAAAGAAATATAGACCTTTAAAGTGGCAAAAAATTAAAAGCCCTCAAATATTGAAGGACTCACATAAACTCCTAATTTAAGTAAAAATTGGCGTGCCCCTCTTGGAAAATGGTTTGGTATCACACTGAGGGCGAGCAGAATGAATAACCATACACATGCGAAGATGACCAGCGGCGCTAAGCGTTGGGGAAACAAAAACCAGACAACAGTGCCGGTGAGCTGTGGAGAGACGATGGCTCGGGCCTGGCTGAAAATGCCGAACAGTGCACCCACTGTGGAACACCGTTTGGTAGTTCCATAAGGCTGATCGTAGTATTCAACCATAAGACCGGCAATGGCACTCCTGGAAGTATGCCCAAAGAGTTAACAAAGGAACTCACATTTAAACTTGTATGTCAGTGTTACTGCAGGATTGTTCACAACAGCCGTAAGGCAAAACAACCCAAATGTCAGCAGATGAGTAGATGATCAAAAATATGGATATAAACCAGTACATTCAGTGGCATATTATTTAGCCATCAAAAGGAATGAAGTTCTACTCATGAATAAACATGAAAAAAAATATATACTCAGTAAGCCAGATACAAAAGGACAAATACTGAGTAGTTCCAATTATGTGAATTATCTAGAGTAAATAAACTTTCAGAAGCAGAAAGTTGATTAGAGGTTACTAGGGATTAGAGAAAAGAGAGAAC
Source organism: Lepus europaeus (assembly GCF_033115175.1). Taxonomy (NCBI): domain Eukaryota; kingdom Metazoa; phylum Chordata; class Mammalia; order Lagomorpha; family Leporidae; genus Lepus; species Lepus europaeus. The sequence goes on along the minus strand of NC_084838.1, from coordinate 4,075,700 downwards.
GGAGTTACTGCTTAATGGCTACAGAATTTCAATTTGGGGTGATGAAAAAGTTTTAGGAAAAAAATGATGATGATCACGCAACATTGTAGGTGGGGTTAGGGCCAGTACACTTAAGAATGGGTAAAATGGGGGCCGGCACTGTGGCACAGTGGGTTAATCCTCTGCCTGTGGTGCTGGCAGCCCATGTGGGCACCAGTTCTAGTCCTGGCTACTCCACTTCCCGTCCAGCTCTCTGCTATGGCCTGGGAGAGCAGTAGAGGATGGCCCAAGTCCTTGAGCCCCTGTGCCCACATGGGAGACCCGGAAGAAGCTCCTGGCAGCTCCAGCTGTTGCGGCCACTTGGGGAGTGAACCAGCGGACAGAAAATCTTTCTCTCTCTCTCTCTCCCTTTCACTGTAACTCTACTCTCAAATAAATAAATAAAATCTTTATTTAAAAAAAATGGGTAAAATGACATATATAACCTTAATTTTTTAAGTGGATAATGATATACCAAAACCATTGAGTTTTACACTTTAAATCGTTGAGTTGTGTGGTATGTATGTATTTATGTCCCATTAAAGCTGTTTAAGAAAAGTCAAATTGGGGTCTGAAGTTTAAGTGCAGCAATATGATTGACAGTTTCCTGTCACCCATCCCCCAGTTTTGCTAAGAAGAAAGAAGGAAAACAGAAAGAACTTACACAGTCTTGCATTATCCTGTTGCCAGGAGCTGTTGAATCTAAATGTGAAACTGCAGCTTCCTGGCTCTAGGCTCAGACCTGTAAGTCATACAACCTAATGAACCCTAAGCAGAGTAAACCCAGTCAGTTTACGCCTGTAACTCCATTTCGGGTCAACCTCCTCACTTAAGCCTAGAGACGAGAGAGCTGTCACGCACTAGGAAATACATGAGCGTTGGGGGTGAGCATTATAGCACAGAGGGTTAAGCTGCCACTTGGGATGCCTGCAACTCATATTAGTGTGCCAATTTGAGTCCAGCTTCCGCTAATGAGCCTGGGAATGCAGTGGATATTGGCCCACGTACATGGGTCCCTGCCACCCACATGGGAGCCTAGGATGGAGTTCCTGACTCCTTGCTTTATCCTGGCCCAGTCCTGGCTGTTGTGAACATTTGGGGAATGGACCAGTGGATAGAAGATCTATTGCTTGTGTGCACCTCTCTCTCTCTCTCTCTCTCTCTCTCTCTCTGTCTCTCTGTCTCTCTGTCTCTCTGTCTCTCTGTCTCTCAAATAAATCTTTAAAGAAAAGCATTGATGTTCCAGTCAACAGTGTTCTATACAGAGTCCAATATAACAAAACATACACATGCAACTAAAAACAGGGACCCACAATCGGATTTCTGAAGTCAACAGAAGTCAGCCTACAGATAATCCAGATGTTGGAACTAGAGACGGTGACTTTAAAATAACTGGTGTGCCCAAAGATTTACAGGGGAATACTGAAAGAATAGCTAAGGAGGAAATCTCAACAGGAAATGGAAGTTCAAAAAAAAGGAGAAGGTTTTGACCTGTATTTGAAGTTTCAACCCAGCATCTGAAAAAAAAAATGCTAACAGAATGAAAGCTGCAGAAGCACAGTGAACTTGAGGACACGTCAATAGAAATTATCCAGAATGAGAGAGAGCTGGGGAAATGGACAAGGCGTTACCAAGAGTATCAGGAAGTCCAGCTAGTGTGTAATGAGTCCTCAGGAGAGGAGACAGAATGGGGGAAGACGAATTTACAGAAGTGCACATCTTACACAGTGAATACCGCAAGCATTGTTGGGAGAAAGTGAAGATGGCCTAAAGAAATGAAGACATTTCATGTTTGTGGACCAAAAAACAGTGTTAAGAAGGCCAAAAGTAGCATATTGTAGAATCAGGACTGAAACCAGGGCCTGCCCCATCGATTTAATCATGTGTGGGGAGATTAGCGAGGAGAAAAAGGTGTCTATGTTTGTAGAATGTACCTTTGGTAGAGGGAGTCAGTCTTCCATAAAATGTTATAATTTCACATTCTGTTAAATACTGTGAAGAAATACAGCATGCTGTGTCAGTAGTAACTGGGGAATACGGTTTAGGTTAGATAGCCAAGAAATGCTTCTCTGAGTAAGTAAAAAATGCCTCTATATTTTGTTTCTTTGGAATAGAATCAAATAGAGACCAAATAGTGAAATTGATAGATCTGTTAAATCCATCCCTGTCTCGCGTGCGTGCTCTATTTATTTGAAAGTCAGAGTTACAGAGACATTTGGAGAGAGGGATCTTCATCCACTGGTTCACTCCCTAGATGGCCACATCAGCCAGGGCTGGGCCAGGTTGAAGCCAGGAGCAAGGGCCTTTGTCTGGGTCTCCCAAGTGGGTGCAGGGGCCCAAGCACTTGGGCCATCTTCCACTGCTTTTCCCTGGCCATAGCAGGGAGCTGGATAGGAAGTAGAACAGCAGGGACACGAACCGGCGCCCTAATCTCTTATCTATAGGTTGATTCCCTTCTGTGTCTCTCCCGCTTTTAGTTTTCCTCGTAGTTCGGTTGTTGACCAAAGCTAGTCTTCTGCTTCCTGGACCTTACTGCTGACCGCTTGCCTGTGGTGTGGCTTCCTGGTCAGCTGGATCCTCAGTCCTTCTCCGTCCTTGCAGTGCTGATTGGCTCTGGAGGCTCGATCATGAACACTTCTTTTTCAGTCATATTCAGTGGTAGATTGTAACAACAGTGGTCTTGTTTTATAGATTTATGCTTGTAAATCAGTGCATGAGAGGAGAGAATGTCCAGGGTTTGCTTCATTCTACTGCAGGGTGAGAGGTGATTGGGGTAAGAGAAGATGCACCTGGCCGTGAATGAGCGTTGTTGAGGCTGCCTGCTGGGTGCCTTGGGGGTTCTTTATACGCCTCTCTCCTTTTTTGTGCATTTTGAGATTTCTCAAATTTCATTTTAAAGACTTGTCATTTATCACGATTAAAATGAGTAGAATTCTCTTAAACCCATGTACGGGGATGCAATAACTATCAATTAGCATTCGCTTCAGTGAAGCAGTGAAGTGTGTCAGTCACCCACTTCTGTTTGTTTCATGGATAGCTGTTTTTTAAGTAAAGCGGAACCTTCTGAAACTGCTGGGTTTTTGTGGGACAAACTTTGTACAAATCCGTACCTCCCGAATTCCAGCCTGGTGTGTGGAAGTCGGCTGAACTGTGAAACTTTTCTCCAGGAGTATGGTGGCGTCCTCCCTTTCAAAGGCAGCTCCAAAAGAGACGAGGTACTGGCAGATATGATAAGGACATTTCCATAAGGCAAAGATTAGCTCGCTCTGTTCAGAGCATAGGGCTGTGCTGAGGGAGGGGGGATAGATGATGATGTCGGAGAAAGAGGCAGGGGCCAGATCGTGTGTGATCTTTCAGAATTTATAAACAGTTGTGGAAATTATCTGACTGCCATTTCAAGTACTGGTCCAGGAGCTATGTGAACTTAGGCTGTGGTGGAAGCAGAAGACTGTTGAGTTTTTGCATAGTTGGGGTTAGCAGCTCAGACCAACCAGAGTGGAGAGGCGGGCACACAGTGAGGTGGGAGGGCTAGGGCAGGTTTGGAAGTGGCGCACTGGAGATTTGACCTTTGTGGAGATCAAATGATTACTTCCAATGCACTTAGAAAAGTGTCTGACACATAAATACTTGATCAGTAGTTTATTGTTGTGAGAATACTGAACAGCAGTCATTTTATGAGTATATTTCAGGCACTAGTCTAAAGTGTTACACTTCTGGCTTAATTCAGTCACCATCGGAGTTGGGTAGTTTGTCACCCACCACCCAGCACCACCATTCTGCCCCTTGAAGAGAACCCCTGTAAGGTTCCTCTGCCCAGCTTACTTACTTTTTGGAAATTTATTTATTTGAAAGAGTGACAGAGATCGATCATCTCTGGTTCACTCCCCAGATGGCCGCTTCAATAGGGGCTGGGCCAGACCAAAGCCAAGAACTCCATCCAGGTCCCCCACATGGATGGCAGGAGTTCAAGTACTTGAGCCATCTTCCACTTCTTTCCCAAGTGCATTTTAGGGAGCTGAATCAGAAGTGCAGCAGACTGGTCTCTAGGGTGCTGGTGTCACAGGTGGCTCCACACCAGGCTCCCGGTGACCCCTGTTCAGTAACCACCACCTTCTAGGTTATCAGCCAGGGAAGCGTCACATGCACTAGTAGGAATGGCCTGTAGACCACGCACTGGTCATCTGAAAGATCAGTTTGCAAACAGGGACAGCAAGTGTCCGCTGCCTCGCGCAGCTTGGAGTCAGCGAGTGTCCCTAAGTCAGCAGCGTCCTCCGCGCCTGAGACGTGCAGACTTGGACAGGATTCGGCTTTGGTCATCAGTTCAACAATGGGGCTAATTTAAGCTTATTTCTGCAGCCCTGGGAAAGTCATTATGAAATAAAAATGGGTGAACTGATAGAAAAGACGGTGCAAATCATCAGCAGCAGTTGCTGATGAGCTCAGCCAAACACTGGAAGAATCAGAAGTCATGGTGCTCGCACTACCTCCAAATGTTTTCCAACTTTTGTCATTTGGTGGATCTCGTGTGGGGTTGACTTTCTTGCCGCTGGCATTATGCCAGAGACCATAGGCAGCGAGGCAGATGAACATCAAAAGTTCCCCCCTGCCACAGATCTCATTTTCAGAGAACCCTGGATGAGAAATAAGTCCAGCTGCTTTTGTGGTTGTTAGAGTGTCCACACCGGAACTGATCAGAGGGGTTTGGTTTGGCTTTGTTGTTTGCTTTGTCCCTACGTAGCGGCTGCGAGCGCCTCGCCTGCGGATGCGGCCTGCTGTTCACGGTGACCCCTCACCCTTCTTGCTTCCTGCCCCTTTTGTTTTCCAGCAGTCATCGTCTTCCAGTGGTGGCGTGTTTGGGTCTGGAAACACTGGAAGAGGGGGAGGTTTCTTCAGTGGCCTTGGAGGGAAACCCAGCCAGGATGCAGCCAACAAAAACCCATTCAGCTCGGCCAGCGGGGGCTTTGGATCTACAGCCGCCCCAAGTAAGTGCAGAAGAGTCTCCCCAGCGTCTCAGCCCCTAGTGCCGCGGTCATCCCCCTGGTGTTACGAAAGCTTCAGATACAGAAAAGGAACCAAAGGCCGAGAAGGCCCGGGCAGATGCCTGCCCCAAAGCAGTGGAGTCTGTTTTCGGCTTGCCTTTTCTGGCGTTTTAATGAGATGTCTTGTAGAATCATGGAGAGACAGCAGGGCTGCAGGGAGAGCATCTGTGTGTCAGGCGACTCCCCTCTCCTCTCCCAGGGCCCCAGTCGCCGTTCCTTAGCTGCGGGTTGACTTGAATGCAAGCGGACAAGCATACGTGAGCCACTGCAGAATAAGCTGGGTGTGCTCCGAGGAGAAACACGACTTTCATTTGGACAGTACTCTGCATTTGCTGTAAAATTCAGCCACTATAGAAAATGTCAACTGAAACTTGAAGCCTTTTCTATGTCCTGTCTCTTCAGTTTTATTTTCATCTCAAGCTGTTTCTGCTAGCTTTGTTCATCACGTAATTTTTTTGTTGATCTGTCTAATCATGAGTGGAAATGAAAGGGATTTGTTTATTTAAATATATGTACACACACACACATCTCCTGCCGTTGATAGGGCTGAGATTGGAAGTTGGGAACCTGTCATCTTCACCGTGGCGTCTTTGTTCTGTGTTGCAGTTGAAGCTTCTCTCATCAGCCGAGTGGTGTAAGATCTTAATGGGTCACAAGCTTGCCTCTCATCGTGATGGACGTCTCCTTAATATTAAGGCCCTTGTAGTTAAAAGCAAAACTTCTTACCTTGATTTGCTCTTGTAGATTATTTTGATGGCCTTGTCCAGTCCAGTCAGATATAAGCTTGTCAGGGGATACACACTACTCAACTCGTGCAGTTGCATAATCAGAAATTGCTGTCACTCGGCTTTCTGACTGCCACCAGGGATGTAGAGTCCTAGAGTGAAGGGTCTTAGAGATCAAGTCTAATAGTTTTCAAAACTGTTGTTGCAGGTGACTTTTCAAGCAGAATCCCGGTAAGAGAAAGCAGGTTCACCCTGCAGCACGGGTCAGGAGCCCTGAGATGCACATGGGCAGGGGCCGACAGTCTGGCCACAGAACCATGGCACTGGCTGTGTAGCACGTACTTGAAAACATGATCTTTCTCTGTCTCTCTCCTTTCGCCAGTGAGGAGACAGCTCACAGTCGTCAGGTGGTTTTCTTTGTTAAGTCACAAAGCCAAAAGTGCCACATCTAGAACTCAGCTAAATTATATTTCTTTAAAGATTTATTTATTTATTTATTTATTTATTTGAAAGTCAAAGTTACACAGAGAGAAAGAGAGGCAGAGAGAGAGAGGTCTTCCATACGTTGGTTCACTCCCCAATTGGCTGCAACGGCCCGAGCTGCGCCGATCTGAAGCCAGGAACCAGGAGCTTCTTCCAGGTCTCCCACACGGGTGCAGGGGCCCAAAGGCTTGGGCCATCTTCTACTGCTTTCCCAGGCCATAGCAGGGATCTGGATCGGAAGTGGAGCGGCCAGGACTCGAACTGGCAGCCATATGGGATAGCGGCACTGCAGGCAGCAGCTTTACCCACTATGCCACAACGCCAGCCCCTCAGCTAAATTATACAAACATGTAACATGCTAGTTAGGAATTCAGGCTTATCTTGGAGGTAAATTATTGCTTGTGAGGTTTTATTCCTAACCAATTTGTTAAAACTTAGTTGTATCATATCCCTGTAAAAATTCCTTTTCCGGGGCTGGCGCAGTGGCCCAGCAGGTTAACACCCTGGCCTGAAGCGCCAGCATCCCATATGGGCACCAGTTCAAGACCCAGCTGCTCCACTTCCGATCCAGCTCCCTGCCAGTGCATCTGGGAAAGCAGCAGAGGTCCTGCCACCCTGTGAGAGGCTAGGCTGAAGCTCCTGGCTCCTGGCTGCCAGGAGGCCCAGCCCTGGCTGCTGCAGCCATTTGGAGGTGAACCAGTGGAGAGAAGATCTCTGTGTCTCCCTCGTTCCCTGTAACTCTGCCTTTCACATAAATAAATTTTTTTTTTTTTTTTAATTTTTTGCTTTTCCCCTGACTCATCTCTAATCCTCTGGTTCTTAACCATCAGCGAATGGTCTTCTCTTAGTCGCCTGGAGCTGGTCTGCTCACCTTGCCTGAGCGCCACATGTGTGTAGCCTGATGTAGGCGGTGGTGGAGCATTCACACCACAGAAGTGGAAGGCACTGCAGCCAGGACCCACGCCCGGCTTGGCACTGGGCAGCCCTTGGCACAGCGCTCTTAATTCTGATTCAGGATAGACTGTCGCTACTGTCTTTCCTGTTTTTATTTATGCTAATATTTTGTTCATTTGAAAAACAAGGAGAAAGAGAGCTTCCATCTGCTAACTCACTCTGCAGGTGCCTGCAACAGCTGGGGCGGGGCCAAAGCTGGCAGCCGGAAACTGGATCGGAGTCTCCCTCGTGGGTGGCAGGGCCCCAACCACTTGCTCAGTCATCTGCTGCCTCCCGGGTGCACGGTAGCAGGAAGCTGGGATCTGGAGCGAGCGAGGACTGGCGCTCAGGCTCTCTAACATGGATGTGAGTGTCCCACGTGACATCGAAGCCCCTGCACCAGACACCCACCTCTCACCTCTCTGTCCTTGATAGCAGACACCGGCTGATCTGTCCCTCCTAAGTGCTGTCTGTTGGTTGTAAACCAGCAGTTTTACATTTATGCTCAAAGGCACTTGAGTGAATCTGAAGGAGTAGAGGAAAGACAACATTGGTAAAAACAAAAATGTAAGATTGGATGGTGCAGGGGACAGGCGCCCCTGGAAGCCTGAGAACACGTGTAGGATAAGAGGAGGAGGAGCCAGAAGCCGCCTGGGAAAGAGCACCAGCAGTGCTCCCGGCAGCATTTGGTACCTCCGCCCGTCGCGTCTGCCCTGGGCCGTGTGCACCAGCTCCTCAGTACTTCCTCCCCCAGAAAGTCCTCCGCTTCTTTCCTTTTCTCTGGTATTGTGGGGTGAGTTCCCCGTAGCCACCTGGGCCACCATAGTCTCGACTCCCCTCCTGCCTCCAGTGTGCTCTGCTGTCTTCAGATTCATCCCAAATCTTAAAACCTTTTTTTTCTTTTTCTTTCTTTTTTTTTTTTTTTCTTTTTTTGCCATTAACCCTACTCAAAGCCCCTTGGTACTTCCCACTGACTACAGATCAAGTCCAGACCAGCTTTCTCCTGGCATTCCAGGCTCTCCGTGACATGGCCCCAGCTCCCCTTGCTGACTGTAACCAGGTTCCCCAGCACATCCGTTCCCTTTCAGCCAGCGTGTCTGCTTTCCAGCCTTCACGCACACACCCCTCGCCTGGCCCTGCTTCAGTGCCAGTGGCACACAGGAGGCCCACTGTCCATCTGAACCTGCTCTTTGTGTGGGGTTGAGTGTGAAGCTATTGGTCTGTGCCCTGCACCTAAGAGCCAGTGAGGCCCACAGGGACTTCTCCCTCCAGACAGCCCCCAGCCCTGGGATTCCAGTGCTCCTCAGAACATGAAGCACAGGGAACTGACCTTATGAATCACCTGCTTTGTGCCAAATGCTTAGTGCATGTGAGCTCCTCCTCTGTCACAACTTCTAGTGGTGGCCATCTGTCTGCTGAGGAGGAAGATGTTCCAGGAGGGCCTGTGGGCCTGAGAGGTTACAGAGCTGCCAGGTGCACAGGCAGGATGCAAGTCTGGGTTCCTGAAGCTCTGGTCCAGCGTACTGCCCGCTGTGATACCCTCCCCAGCCGACACTGTGGTGGGCGCCTGCCTGGTGGCCCCTGTGCTCCTTCTGCAGCGCCTGGAACATTCTCCCTTGTGAATTTCTGGGCGCAGGTTGAGCCAGCCTGCAGTTCCTGTGAGACATTCATGCCACAGGCTGCCTAGTCCTGCAGCTGCCCAGTTTAGCCTTGAGTAGCCATGAGAACTGTGGCAATGTGCAAGAAAGACAAGCCCGAAGCGCGACTGCTCCGCGGTGGCATGTTCTGTATCCAGAGGCTCACAGCTTGGCAGGGCTGCTTCTCTCAGAGGCTCTACCAAAAATAAACTGCTAGCCCCTGGGGTCGTTGAAAACTCAGCACGTCCATGAGCTTTACCCAGAAGGACCTGCTGCCTCCTTCAGTCTTATCCTCAGGACACTATGGAGTCGGCCTAGCACGTGCTTTCCATCCTGGGGTCTGGAAGCCATGATTGTCCCCTGGACCCCTGAACGTCTTGGATAGCATACCCTTCTGAGTGTGTGTTAACTTTTTTTTTTTTTTTTTAATTTTTGACAGGCAGAGTGGATAGTGAGAGAGACAGAGAGAGAGGTCTTCCTTTTTGCCGTTGGTTCACCCTCCAGTGGCCGCTGCGGCCAGTGCATTGTGCTGATCTGAAGCCAGGAGCCAGGTGCTTCTCCTGGTCTCCTATGCAGGTGCAGGGCCCAAGGACTTGGGCCATCCTCCACTGCCTTCCCAGGCCATAGCAGAGAGCTGGCCTGGAAGAGGGGCAACCGGGATAGAATCCGGCGCCCCAACCGGGACTAGAACCCGGTGTGCCAGCGCCGCAAGGCGGAGGATTAGCCTGTTAAGCCATGGCGCTGGCCCGTGTTAACTTCTTGTGTAGTGACTTTAGACTGCAGAGAATGGCCCTGCTGTCTGTGATTGCCAACACTGAGTTTACATCAGCACCGTGTCAAGCATCAGACCCTGGTCTTGGGTGCTTTTGCCAACCGAAAGACCACAGAAGAGCTCGGCTGTGCCGGGGGAAGCCCAGAGAAGACGCCGCTTTGGTCAGCACTTGCCGTCCTTTGTGCACGTCATCCGCTCGCTAGTTTATGCACAAGTGAGGAAGGGTCTTCTGCCCTGAAACCTTGCCCCATCAGCTCAGGGACCCTCTTAGCACACCTTCCAGAGCTGGAGACTTACTTTGGATCCGTTAGGAGGGAACCGAGACTGTATTGCTGGCAGAGCGGTGGAGAGCAGGCGGCAGTTTGTGCCGGTTCGTTTCGGAGCACCTGGGTAAAAGGTACGGTTCTCAACGTGCAGAGCTCTTCGCGAGCCTGCCCCTGACAGTGAGGACAGCTTTATTGGTGGAGTGCTTGGCGTCTGCACAATGAAGAAAGTTCATTTCCTACTGCGGACCTGCTCTGACTATTTCTTCTTTGAGTGTGAGTGAGAGAGAAGGGAGAGTTGGAGGTACAGAAAAGGGAAGCACTTTTTTATTTTTAAAGATTTCTTTATTTACGTGAAAGGTAGAGTGACAGAGAGAGAGAGAGAGAGAGATCTCCCATCCACTGGTTCACTCCCCACATAACTGCAACAGCTGGGGCTGGGCTGGGCCAGAGCCAGGAGCCAGGAGCTTCTTTCAGGTCTCCCATATGGATTCAGGGGCCCAATTATTTGGGCCATTCTCCACTGCTTCCTCAGGCCATTAGTAGTGAACTGGATCAGAAGTGGAGTGACCATATGGGATGCCCGGTATTGCAGGTGGTGGCTTGGCTTGGCTGCACCATGACACCTGCCCCAGGAGAGTCTCCTATCTGCTGCGCTGGGTGCTCCAGGTTCCTGTAAGCCTCCCAGCAGCCTTGCATAGTCAGCATTGCTTGTCCCTGTGTTCTGTGTGTGAGGAGGGTGAAGTCCTTGCCCAAGGTCACACAGCTGTTGGGCAATCTAACCCCGGTCTGCCTGCAGACTTTGTGCTTTAGTCTGCTGTACCAGAGACTCCTAAGTGGTCTTTGACTTTTGAGGAATTTGTCTCCCAGGATTACCCCAATAAAATCATTTTACTTCTCATTTCATGCGATTGCACCGAGATCCAACCTCTAACCCTCAACTTGAATTTGTTTTACTGTTTGGAATTTTGCTTTGGAAGCACTAACAAAGTCAGAAGATCGCAGCCCTCCGTTCTTGAAATACCAGGTGAAGGAGGGCCTGAGGAGCCTCTCTGTCTGTCCCCCAGCACTAAAGGTGCTCTCCGAGGCCTGTGTAACCCCAGACTGCCCCGGAGAGCCTGTTGTAGGCTCCAGCAGTGATAAACCGCCCTGCGCTACCATACACAGGGTGAAAGCGCTTTCTTCACAGCTGTCAGTCCCCGGCAGACGGGCCATCTGGGTCCTTGGCCAGGCTGAGAGCGTCAGCTGGGATTTTACAGGGCAGTGATTATGATGGTGTGCTAGGGCTCTGCTGATGTGCTACCAGTACCTAGCAGTTTGAGGCCACGCGCTTCATGGATTGTAGATGGAGATCTCTGCCCCTAGAAGTTCACCTCCTGTCGGGTGGGATTGGCTGCAGAGGAAGATGAGAGGCATGGGGACTCGGCAGCCGCCCCGGGGCTCCCCTCCCTCCTCTGCCTGCACCTGCTGTGTGCGTGCCGAGTGGCTTGGGAGAGAGTGGCGTTGCGCAGACACCAACATTTATACTTCTTGGTGGCGTGGTCCAGTCTCCATCGCCCACGCAGCGTACATTTCACTTCCTGTTTAGACCTGTGTCTTTGGACATCCGCCCTGTTCAGGACAGCTTCTCTACTTCACTGTGGGTTCGAATCAGTTCTGATAACTCACCCTTCCAGTCACGGTGGGGAGATGTCAGTTATCCCTTCCCTTCCCCCACTCCAAAGTGAAGGGGAAAAATCCAGATATTTGTGTTATCTGAGCGATTGCTTCTGTGTGTCTGGCTTTGATTATATATGTTTTCTGCCAGGTTTGCATTTCTTAAAACAGACAAAGAGGGGAAAAAAACTTCTTACTCATCTCGGTTTCTGGTAGTCCATTTCCTTTTTTCCTTCAATTCTTGGAGCAGATTCAGTACGTAGTTGAGGGAGGGAGTGACCTACTAGATAAGCATCTAAAAGGTCAAGGGCTTAATTAAACCTCTTAGGAAGAGGAAAACGGACTGGAAGTCTTGCTGGCTCTTGGCCTTCTCCAGAATGTCTCCAGCTCCCATCAGATCAAAGATAGGGGCAGCATGATTTTTTGTGTTTTAAAGATTTATTTATTTGAAAATCGGAGTTACAGAGAGAGAGGGAGACACAGAAATCTCCCATCCGCTGGTTCACTCCCCAGATGGCTGCAGCAGCCAGGGCTGGGCCAGCCTGGAGCCGGGAGCTTCCTCTGAGTCTCCCACGTGGGTGGCAGGGCCCAAGCACTTGGAGCATCTTGCGAGAAACTGCATGTTTTTGTTTGGCCTGCTGTTCTCTGAGCAGCGCAGGTGACAGCAGTGGTGCCTAACTTGACTGTGGACGCAGGAAGTGCTAGAACCCATTGTGCCTGGCTTGGATTCGTTCCACCTTCATCTCCGTAGTTTGACAAAGTGTGATGTCTGTGTCGGAGCAGTCGTTTATGGTGAAGCCAGCTCACTTTTCAGACGCGGGCAGTCCCTTCTGAAGCTGAGCCCTCTCTTTGGTGTGGGTCGACCAGTGCTTGTGGGAGCACTGGGGGAGTTTCCACCGAGGAGCCTCTCCTGGCTGTTGTGTGCCTACAGAACCATGCCAACAAGTCATGGACCTGGGTGCCAAAATGCTGACAGACGTGCCAGGGTGCGAACCAGCTCTACAGCTGACCCCTCTCGGGCCCTGGGCTGCTTCGTCAACTCTGTCTCCCCAGACACCCAACAGAGGTTCCATCCTTGTCTGTTCTGAGCAGCAAATCGGGACATTGCTCTCCCTCTAAACTCCCCACACGTGTTCCTCCTCTCTGCAGATACCTCTAACCTGTTCGGGAACAGTGGGGCCAAGACGTTTGGAGGATTTGCGAGCTCATCCTTTGGTGAGCAGAAGCCTGCTGGCACCTTCAGCTCGGGAGGAGGCAGTGTAGCATCCCAAGGCTTTGGGTTTTCTACACCGAATAAAACAGGTATTCTCATAAATGTTCATTGTGGTGAATGTCTGCTTACGTGAGACATCTGGAAGGAGGCGGCTGGAGTGTGGGTGACACTACTGTTCCTGCCTGTGCAGTTTACGTGTTGAGCTTCTGCTGCATTCATAGCACTGAGAGGTCTCTATGTGGGGAAAGCACAGAATGCATTGTGAATATTGAACAATTGTAGACCACCAAGGTCAGAGAACACGTGAGAAAACAGTAGTAAACCAAGTAGGAAACACCCTGAGCTGCACATTTGTTTGGGTGCCCGTTGCCTGTGATGGCCAAGCAGATGGTGTGCTATCATGTGCGCAGCATTTTTCTTTCTTTCCCGGATCATTTTTTTCTTTTTATTGTCAACTGATGTGTAGCAGAATGTTTTTTCATATACACGTACATGCACACATAGGATATCCACAATAGCATAAGTATACAGTCCAGTGAATTTCCACGTTTGGAATATACTCCTGTAGCCAAGAAGAAAGAACATTACCAATGCTAGTTTTTATCCCAGCAGAGAGAGAGATAGAGCTCCCCCTGCCTATTCACATCCAAAAAGGCCTCAGTGGCCCGGCCAGGCCAGAGCTGAGCCCAGCAGAAGCCAGGAGCTCAATCCAGGTCTCCCACTCAGGTAGCAGGACTGAAACCCGGATACGCCAGTGTGGAGCTGTGGGGCATCCTAAATACTACGCCTAATACCTACCCCCGGCACTACTTTTAAAGATGGAAGCACATTTGGAAACTGTGGGCCATTTTACACTTAAATCTTACTCATATATAATTAAACATTTTGAAGAGCAATATGTATTTAGATATAAAACATAGCCTTCATATCTGTCAGTTGCCTCTCTAGCCTGTGTCTGTCTGAGACCTACAGAGGGTCCAAGGGTCCACGCTCCTGCCTTTCTTAATGGAAGACTGTGTGAAAAGGACTGTGTCTGTAAAACAACAACAAAAGGCTTACTTGTTTGAAAGGCAGAGTTAGAGAAGAGACACAGAGAGATCTCCATGTGCTGATTCACTCCCTCAGTGGCTGCACTGACCAGAGCTAGGCCAGGCTGAAGCCAGGAGCTTCCTCTGGGCTTCCATGTGGGTGTAGGAGCCCAAGGACGTGGACCATCTTCTACTGCTTTCCCAGGCACGTTAGCAGTGAGCTGGATGGGAGGTGAACCAGAACACACATGGGATGCAGGCACTGCAGGCTGTGGTTTTAACCCACTGCATCACGTCGCAGGCACCAAAGACTGTGTCTTTTGAGGAAGGTGGTTTGGGAGAGCTGTGCGCTGAGAAAGTGTTTAGGGGATACCTGGAAAGTAAGCTGACTTCCAGGAATAGGCTCCTCCTTGACGATCAGATGCACAGGTGGCTCTGACGTAGGGGTGGGGCTGCCCCCGGTTTGTACCCGGGAGCTCACCTGTGAGAACCTAGGGTGCTGTGCCTTCCAAATGTACCGTGTGCTGCACCTCAGACTGCGACCTGTGCTTTGGTCTGTGGTTTCACGTCTGTTGTACTCTTCCTAGAATCAACTAGAAACGGGCATCAGAGCCTTACTGTACCACCACCCCACACACATCCAGTGACCAGTTTAGAAATGAAAGAGTCTCAGAGCTTTCAGCCCTCCTTACAGAGGCGAATGTGAAGATTCAACTGAGAAGCTCTAGTCCATTAGTCGTCAAGACCTGTTGTCTAGTTATTTTATTTTTTACAAGCCTTTCTCTTCTGTGGGTTCCTTATCGTGGGACCCTGTCTCAGCAGGTCTGAGAATCTGACCCTGTCATTTTTTTCAGTCATGCAGAAAATGTCTCCTCCCATCTCACTGTTTGCCCAAGGAGGCACCTAGATGGAGAAAACTGCCTTGCAAATATGCGAAATGGTGCGCTTGTTGCTGAAGCAGCCCAAGAGGCTTGCCTGTCTGCACAGCCTGGGTTGGCTGTCCAGCAAGGGCCCTGCCAGACCTGAGCAGAAGGCAAACCTGCTTTAAATAGAGGCGTTAGCCCTCCTGCCCAGGCCGTGCCATTGCCAAGGCATTAGGATTATCCCTTCTAAATTTAAGAAGGATTTCAGGTTGATGGTTTAGATGGGTCTTTGAAAAAATGCTCAAAGTGTTACTCCCTTCAGTAAAATTGTATTAGAAAATAATCCGCTGGAGATGGCTGAGGCAGGAGGAAGGTGGGCCAGGCTGAGCGGGACTTTGCTGCCAGCGTTACAGTTAGTGACGTGGAGGGAGGCAGAGGGTGCGTGACCGAGGAGATGAGAGGTGACTTTCTGTCACATGGATTTTGTTCCAGGCCCAGCTTTACCACCTACCAGCTGTCTACAGTCGACAAGTGACCAGGCTGTGAGCCTGGGTTTCCCTCCCTATGCAATAAAGATCCCAGGCTTATTGGGATCACACCTGGCACATAGTGGGCCTCAGTAAAACAGGAAGTTTATGATTGGTGGGTTTCAGTAAACTTTTTTTTTTTTTTTTTTTTTGGACAGGCAGAGTTAGACAGTGAGAGCGAGACAGACAAACAGAAAGGTCTTCCTTCCTTGGTTCGCCCCCCAAATGGCCGCTACGGCCGGCGCTGCACCAATCCGAAGCCAGGAGCCAGGTGCCTCCTCCTGGTCTTCCATACAGGTGCAGGGTCCAAGCACCTGGGCCATCCTCCACTGCCTTCCCGGGCCACAGCAGAGAGCTGGCCTGGGAGAGGGGCAACCGGGACAGAACCTGGCACCCCAACCGGGACTAGAACCCGGGGTGCCGGCACCACAGGCAGAGAATTAGCCTAGTGAGCTGCAGCGCCAGCCTTTAGTAAACTTCTGATTCTTCTGGAGGAGAAAATACCAGCAGTGCAGCAGCGGATAAAATCCAGCCCCTCCCAGCAGCAGGAGTGAGTTGCCTGTCCCCAAGAGTAAGACCAGGCTCTTCATTCTCTGCCTGTTTGAGTTGGCTGTGCCCCAGGGCATGGTTTTAGGGCACTTTTTTCTCTGTGTGTTTAGCCTCCTGCTGTCTCCTGTCCAGTTTCCCTTCTGTATCATTGTGACTTCTCGTTTTTCACTCACCTTCCACCAAGAAGTCTGAACAATACCGAGTAGAGGCACTAGATGAAGCCCTGCGTGTCCAGGAAGAAAGTGTAACTAGAGCCGTGGCCAGTGGTGAATTATTCAACTGCGAGGGTTTTTTAGCACTTTTTTTTTCCAGTCTGTTATATTGGTAATCAGCAGTCTCCATTATCATGGCTGGAATTTCACTCAAGGTTTTAAAATGCAGAATGTTTACCTCAAGGTGAGTGTTAGCCAAAGTTGTGTTGTCGGCTGTGCAGCCGCTGTTCATGGTAGACAAGCCTGTGGTTACCAAAGGAAACATTCACTGAGGGACTCGGCGGGAGCTCTCTGTCCCTCATACGTGGTCTTTCGGTAGCAAAAGCTTACGGTGTGGGTATGTTTATAATGAGACCAGATTCATCCTTCAAACACCAGGGTCACCTCCTGAAAGGGGAGAATAATGTCCCTGCCTCCTCAGACTCTCATGTCCTTGGGTGTCACTTGGCCTCTGTGACTCCGTTTGCATGCTCCATCAGGCCAACGCTTATTTTAAGAAATACTCTGCTCCCCGGAGGTCGTCCCTCTGAGTGCACGTGTGTACACGTGTCTGCTGTATGAGGGTGAGTTTTCAGTGTCTTGGAGACTTCGGAGCCCTGTCATGGAGCACAAGGGATAACCCGGGGCAGACATTCTGTCTTCCCGCCGTGTCTGTGACCTGACCCTCTTCTGTAGTCACCTGCGTATGCACCGCCTCCGGCCAGCTCGTGGCCATCGAGCAGTGCAGAGGTGTCTGGACTCAGGCTGTTCTCGCAGGCGACAGGTGATTGTACTGGATTCATACAGCAGCCTTGTTCCAAAGGGGGAGGAGGAGTCGTACCAGACTGCGGAAGGAGAGCAGTTTTTAAAGATTCTTCCGTACTGAGAGGGAAGGATGCTGGTGAAAGCCGTGTGTGGCCACCAGGCTGTAAATAAATAAAAGGTTCCTGGCCGGGTGCCAACATGAGCATCTCTGTCCCCGCTGTGACCCAGTTCACAGGCTCTCCCAGAGAAAGGCTTTGGGGCCTCTCGTCTTATAATTTAGGTTTCCTTGAAGCCAGATCCCTTCCCTACGTGTGCTGATAAGTAATAAAATCTGTCATCTTTCCGCAGCTGGGGAGGGACTGGCGCTTTAAGGATGGTTTTCATCGACAAGTCCCAAGCAGGTGGGGGTGGGAGAGGACCTGACAGCCTCCGGGGGGGTCCTCCGTGGTGGTCTGCTCACAGAGTCTGTGGGAATTCTGCCTGAGTGGACCCCAGATTCCTCTACTAGAAAGTGAAGGGGGCGGTTTGGTTTGGGGGCTTTGTTTATATTTATTGGTCTATGGGGTCACACCGTTTACTATGGTTCTTTGTGTCGGAATGTCTAACCTGTTTTCCCTTCTTCTTTTGATTCCATCTCTCACTTCTCGATGTCTTCCTGTCTCCTTCTCTCTTCTATTTCTGTTTGCCTCTGTTTTGCTCAGGTGGCTTCGGTGCTGCTCCAGTGTTTGGCAGCCCTCCTACTTTTGGGGGATCCCCTGGGTTTGGAGGGGTGCCAGCATTCGGTTCAGCCCCAGCCTTTACAAGCCCTCTGGGCTCGACGGGAGGCAAAGTGTTCGGAGAGGGTACTGCAGCTGCCAGCGCGGGAGGATTCGGGTAAGCCCCTGGGGAGGCCCGAGGGGACCACCGGGCTCAGCACTCCTGTCCTGAGGAAATAGGTTGATCTTGTCCCAACTCCTGACCAAGAACCAAAGGCTCTTCTCGCAGGCGGCGTTCCAGCCTGGAGGATCCTGTTCCTTTCTAGGGGAAGGCCCGCTTCTTTCAGGCCAGGTCTGTTGGTGTGCAGGAGGGTAGGAGGCTGTCAGCTGTGTTGCCGGCCGCTGAGCCAGACCGTCAGCAGAGGCCCTGTCCTCTCAGTGGGGCTGAAGGAAGGGAAGAGCTCTGTCTTGACGGCTTCCTAGCCAAAGGTGGCTTCTGCTCCATGGCTCCCAGCTGTGGGGGTGACGCCCGGAGGCACCTCCGGCCGGATCCATGGGGCGCAGAGCAGCGTAGATGCGGGAGCAGGAGGCACAGGAGGCACAGCGGTCCTCTCGTCCCCGTTCAGCCACAAGCCTGTGTCGGAGGTCTGTGTCTTATGTCTTACCAACGGGCTGGGCTCAGGCGTAAGGGAGCTAAGGCTTTTGTAAATAGAACTGATTTTTTATTGTGCAAAAAATAGATAACATAGAATTTACCATCCTGACCGTGTACTAAAGTCTTTACTTACTTACTTATTTATTTATTTGAAAGGCAGAGTTACAGAGAGACAGAGGGAGAGAGAGACAGGTCTTGCATCCGCTGGTTCACTCCCCAAGTGGCCACAAGGGCTACAGCTGGGCCAATCCAAAGCCAGGAGCCAGGAGCTTCTTCCAGGTCTCCCACGCAGGTGCTGGGGCCCAAGCACTTGGGCCATCTTCTACTGGTTTCCCAGGCCACAGCAGAGAGCTGGATCAGAAGTAGAGCAGCCAGGACTCAAACTGGCGCCCTTATGGAATGTCGGCACTGGCTCTACCCACTACTCCCCAGCGCCGGCCCCTGCTACTACTTTATTTATTGAAAGGGAGAGACTCCATCTTCAGGTTCACTTTCCAAATGCCCAACGACCGGGTCTGAGTGAGTCTGAAGCCTGGAGCCCAGAGCTCATTCCAGGACACCCGGATCAGTGGCATCACCTGCTGTCTGCCGCGGTGCACGGTAGCAGGAAGCTGGGGTCAAGCAGAGCTGAGACCGAGCCCAGGCCCTCCTGTGTGGCATGCATGTCACCCAAGCGGCATCCTAACCACTGCTCCAAAAGCCCACCCCTTTCCTAACCATTTTTTTTTTAAAGATTTATTTATTTATTTGAAAGTCAGAGTTACACAGAAAGAGAAGAGAGACAGACAGAGAGAGGTCTTCCATCCACTGGTTCACTCCCTAATTGGCCGCAATGGCCGGAGCTACGCCGATCCGAAGCCAGGAACCAGGAGCCTCTTCCGGTCTTCCCAAGTGGGTCAGGAACCCAAGGACTTGGCCATCTTCTGTTTTCCCAGGCCATAGCAGAGAGCTGGATTAGAAGTGGAGCAGCCAGGACTTGAACCCACACCCATATGGGATGCCTACACTTCAAGCAGCAGCTTTACCTGCTTCGCCACAGCGCCGGCCCCTTCCTAACCATTTTTTAAGTTTGCAGTTCAGAAGAAGTATTTTCAGGGGCTGGCACTGTGGCACAGCAGGTTAGGCTGCTGCCTGCAATGCTGCCAATCCCATATGGGCGCCAGTTCAAGACCCAGCTGCTCCTCTTCCGATCCAGCTCTCTGCTGTGACCTGGGAAAGCCTATAGTGCCCAGGCCCCTGCACCCATGCTGGAGATCCGGATGGAGTTCCTGGCTCCTAGCTTAGGCCTGGCCCAGCCTCGGTCGTTGCAGCCATTTGGGGAGTGGACCAATGGATGAAAGATCTGTCTTTCCATCTCTCTGTGTAACTCCACAGTTAGGAAGGTTCTCTTCCCACGAGTTTTCTATGTTAGACCCATTGTCCTTGATCAGACAATACCTTGTGTCCCCACTCCACTCGAGGCTCCCCGTGTGGGCCTTGCGTCCCACAGTCAGGCACAGTCACTGGCCTGGACACTGACAGGACACCTCCACGTGGACACTGACAGGAGACCTCCACGTGGAGAGAGGAGAGTCACAGTGACCACTCCAGTCTTCAAAGCTGCACTTGCTGCCTTGGGGTTCACTTTATTTTAAGGGCTCCAGAATTTCAGTCTGATTACCAAAACCCCAAGGAAAAAATAGCTTTGGCCACACCACAAAGTCCCAGTAAAACAATTGTGATGACTACAAAGTGTCCCCTTCGCAGGAGGTGTTAACACCTGATGTTCTGTAAGCTTCTGACCCTCAGTGCTGGGCTCAGGACAGGGAAGGCAGGGAACCTGAGATGCTGGCCAGAAGCTAGCATCTTTATCTTTTGTTATCTATTTTTTTTTAAAGCTTTATTTATTTGAAAGTCAGAGTTATACAGAGAGAGAAGGAGAGGCAGAGAGAGAGAAGGCTTCTATCCACTGGTTCACTCCCAAATGACCACAACAGCCAGAGCTGAGCTGATCTGAAGCCAGGAGCCAGGAGCTTCTTCTGGGTCTCCCATGTGGGTGCAGGGGCCCAAGCACTTGGGCCATCTTCTACTGCTTTCCCAGGCCATAGCAGAGAGCTGGATTGGAAGTGGAGCAGCCAGGTCTCAAACCGGCGCCCGTATGGGATGCCGGCACTGCAGGCGGTGGAAGTAAACAGCGATGTTTTTCATACCCCGCGCTCCGTGGAGGAGACTCAGAAGTTTTTAGGAAGGTGAGCAAGATGCGGAGACCTGGAGGCCAGCCTGACCCAGGCTTCACGGCAGCTCTTGACCAACCCGAGCTCTGCAGTGAGGGCCCAGCACCCAGCTCTGCACAGCTGTGGGCGGTTCGGGTTGACTGGGAATCTTGAGGTTTTACTTGTTTATTTCAAACCAGCTGTTTCCTTTACCGTTAGGAATGTACCATCTTCTTCCCGGAGTGGCTCTGCCGTGTACGTCCTGGCTGCTCTAGAGCGAGGCTGACAAGCACCAGCTCCAGTATTAAATCCCCACCAGCGCTGTTGCCCGTTTCAGACCCTTGGCCATGAGCCCATCTGACCCTGGCCAGCATCTGAGAGGGTGACACTTGCTGACAGGCCCAGTTACACAGAGAGGTACAGACAGAGAGAGAAGTCCTCCATCTCCTGGGTCACTCCCCAGATGGCCGCAACGGCTGGAGCTGCGCTGATCTGAAGCCAGGAGCTTCTTCTGGGTCTCCCACGTGGGTACAGAGGCTCAAGGACTTGGGCCATCCTCCACTGCTTTCTCAGGTACATTAGCAGGGAGCTGGATCAGAAGTGGAGCAGCCAAGACACAAACTGGTGCCCATATGGGATGCCGGCCAGCACTGCATGCCAGGGCTTTAACCTGCTATGCCACAGCACCAGCCCCTAATTTATATATTTGATGGGGTTGGCTTTGCGGTCTAACAGGTCAAGCTGCCAGCTGCAGTGCTAGCATTCCGTGTGACTGCTGTTTCAAGACGGCTTCTTGAGGCCGGGGCCGTGGCTCACTTGGTTAATCCTCCACCTGCGGCGCCGGTATCCCATATGGGCACCGGGTTCTAGTCCCGGTTGCTCCTCTTCAGTCCAGCTCTCTGCTGTGGCCCGGGAGGGTAGTGGAGGATGGCCCAAGTGCTTGGGCCCTGCACCTGCATGGGAGACCAGGGGGAGGCACCTGGCTCCTGGCTTCGGATTGGTGTAGCCCTGGCTGTAGTGGCCATTTGGGGGGTGAACCAGCGGAGGGAGGACCTTTCTCTCTTTCTCTCTCTCTATCACTCTACCTGTCAAAAAAAAAAGGTCATGATGGCTATTGGGAACGTGGCCAAAATATAAGTCTTGGCTTTTCCACTTCTAATCTAGCTCCCTGCTAATGTGTCTGGGAAAGCAGTGGAAAGTGGCCCAAGTGCTTAGGTACTTGGACCTACATGGGAGACCTGGAGGAAGCTCCTGGCTCCTGACTTTGGTCTGGCCAGCCCTGGCTATTGCTGCCATTTGGGGTGTGAACCAGCAGATGAAAGATCACTTTCTCTTTCTCTCTCTCTCTCTCTATCTCTATCTTTATCTCTCTCTCTCTCTCTCTCTCATTCTTTCTGTAACTCTGCCTTTCAAATGAGTAAAATACTTCTTTTAAAAAAAAGAAGACTTATTTATTTGAAAGGCAGAGAGAAAGATCTTTCATCCACTGACGTACTCCCCCAAAAGGCCGCAGTGGTTAGATCTGGCCTTGAAGGTGCCGCCTGGTCTCTCAGGTGGGTAGCAGAGGCCTAAGCACTGGACCATCCTCCCTGCCTGCCAGGTGCTGATGGGAGGCAGAGCAGCCATAAGTCACGCTAGCACTACTTACATGGCCGTCAGCATTGCAGGCAGTGGCTTAACCTGTTGTACCACAGCCCCAGCCCTGGCCCTCTCTATCTTATTGTTAGAAATAAATAGAAGAAGGAAAGGGGAGCGTTTTGGGGGGCTGGACTTGAGCCCAGGATCTCAGAACACTGATCTGTTTCCCTCACCTAGTTACCCGAAGACCTCTGAGGCTCGCCCCCTGCTCGCCAGATTCCTCTGTGAACAGCTCAGGGCGTAGCTGATACGTCACTCAGCTTCGGCTGTTGGACCAGATCTGGAGGACAAACCCGAGTGAGGTTGCCCAGGGAATGCCCGAACGGCAGCTGCTTGTCCAGTGTGTTGTATTAGTTACTGATTCAGGAAACAGACACAAAATTCTGAATTAAATGAGCTGGAAACTGCAAACCAAAAGGAAGTAGAATGACTGTCTGTGGGAAGACCCTTTGCCTCATCGCTGAGAGTCAGTAGAACCTAGACCCCGTGAGGAGCTGACAGGTGAATAAGGGAAGGCGATCGCCAGGAAGTGAGGGACTAACATTGAGGAATTGGAGACAGAGTGCTGCTGCCGAGGTTCCAGGTAGTCCTCGAATCAGCACTGGCCTGGCCAGAGTTCGTATTGCATTCCTGTTGATTTTCTTCCCAAAGCCCAGATACAGGTTTCCTCGAGGCTGTAGCCCGATTTTTCTGACATACTGCTAGCACAGGCCATGCTGTCACCTCCAGTCATGGTTGGCAGGGGCCTGAGACTTGGGCTGATGGGCCGAGGCTTGTGGGGGCAGTGAGCAAGAGGCCACGCCAACCACAGTCTGTTTCTCCCTGGAACCCAGGTTTGGCAGCAGCAGCAACACGACATCCTTCGGAACCCTCGCAAGCCAGAACGCTCCTACTTTTGGATCCCTGTCCCAACAGACTTCCGGTTTTGGGACCCAGGGTGGTGGATTCTCTGGGTTTGGATCGGGCACAGGAGGTAGGTGGGCCACACATTTTTCCCTCACAGGTACAATGGTCTGCCTGCCTTTTCCTCAGATAAATGCCGTCTCCCCCAAAGAAATGGGTGTTTTCACCTGGGCATTCATTTTGGTATTTTAAAAGCTAAAAGTGGTTGAAAAATAAGATGTTCTCTTTGGTTTTTTTGTTTGGTTGGTTGGTTTGTTTTTGACAGAGTTAGAGAGAGAGAGAGAGAGAGAAAGGTCTTCCTTCCGTTGGTTCACACCCCAAATGGCCACTACGGCCATCGCACTGCGCTGATCTGAAGCCAGAAGCCAGGAGCTTCTCCTGGTCTCCCATGGGGTGCAGGGCCCAAGCACTTGGGCCATCCTCCACTGCACTCCCGGGCCACAGCAGAGAGCTGGCCTGGAAGAGGGGCAACCGGGACAGAATCCGGCGCCCTGACCGGGACTAGAACCCGGGGTGCTGGCGCCACAGGCGGAGGATTAGTGAGCCACGACGCCAGCCTCTCTTTGGGTTTTAATTAGACTCATACCATTGTCTGTTTCTTACCAAATAAAGTAATTACTGAGTCAATTTTTCTCTCACGATTTGAGAACTCCAAATAGTAACAGTCTTACTAGACCTTGGTTTTAAAATCCAGACCAGCAGACCCAAACAACGACACAATAGCTTCCTGGAAGTCTCCAGGCTTCAGACCAGAGTGTGTGTTTTCTGTTTGGTCCTTGCTGCAGGATTAGGGCACCGAATCTCTCTCTCTCTTTTTCTTTCTTTCTTTCTCTTTTTTTTTTTTTTTTGACAGGCAGAGTTAGACAGTGAGAGCGAGAGAGACAGAGAGAAAGGTCTTCCTTCCGTTGGTTCACCCCCAAATGGCCGCTACGGCCGGCGCTCTGCGTCGATCCCAAGCCAGGAGCCAAGTGCTTCTCCTGGTCTCCCATGCAGGTGCAGGGCCCAAGCACTTGGGCCATCCTCCACTGCACTCCCTGGCCACAGCAGAGAGCTGGACTGGAAGAGGAGCAACCGGGACAGCATCCAGTGCCCCAACCGGGACTAGAACCCGGGGTACCGGCGCCGCAGGCGGAGGATTAGCCTAGTGAGCTGCGGCGCCAGCCCCAAATCTCGACACCGTTACTCTTTGCCCAGTGGTGCCGACAGCTGCCTGCAGTGGCAGAGCCAGGCTGGGAACCCTTGGGTCTTGCTTCCCTGGCCTTCCTAACAAAAAGAGAACACGTGGGTGGAAGAGAGACACACCCACGTTGTTCTAAGGAAGTGGATATGTGTGGTACAGGATCCCCTAGTGAGACCCTCTGCCGCCAGCCGGGGGTGGGGGTGGGGGGCTGAGCAGGAAAACCTTAAAACCAAGAGGATGGCTCTTAGAAGGTGGAGGCTGCCCCGGCTTCCAGGTGGAGCTGAGCCGCTCTGGCAGGGGCACTGGGATGGAGGGGCTCCGCCTGGCCGGGAGGGTAAGGGCAAGATTTCCCACCGGAGACAGGGAAAGACGGGGCACCGCGGCTTTCATGTGTACGTGTGCTTACCTGCGCCGTTGTCCTCTCTTTCAGGATTCAGCTTTGGGTCCTCTAACTCGTAAGTATCCGTCTGCCTTTTTGAGTGAATTTAATGGAAAGCCTTCAGTGAGGATGGAGGAGTGCGTGTGTGAGAGAGAGGGAGGGGGAGGGAGAGGGGGGAGGGGGAGAGGGGGAGGGAGGGAGGGAGGGGGAGGGAGGTACTGAAACGCTCGTTTGTGCTGCATTTGCGCATTTCTGTTTCCATGTCTCCTGTTTTAAAAACTTTGCCCTGGAGGTGGGAGGTGCCCAGCTGCAGGTCTAGGTTTGTGGACTTGTTGGTCTCTGTAGGAGCGAGCAGGAGGTAGCAGGCCTCACCTTCTCAGGGCCCACGGCTGAGAGCAGAGCATTGCTTTTCCTTAGTGTTCTGTTGGCGTCCCCACAGCTTCCTGCTGACCACCGGCCTCAGGCCCGCCCGGTCTTGGGCTCTGATCCTCACTCTGTGTCTCTGGGTAGAGTTTGGCAGCCGTGACGCCCAGAGTCCCGACCTCCGCAGTGGCAGCTGCATGAGCCGGTGTGGGAGCAAGAGCTGATGCCGCCTCTCTCCTGGTGCTTCCTTGCAGGTCTGTCCAGGGCTTTGGCGGCTGGAGAAGCTAAGTGGGTGTCGGCGTCCTCTCGGTTCCCGTGGCCACCCGCGTTCTCGGCTGCTCTTCACCGAGAGGCGCTGGAGCGGGCTGTGAAAGCGTGGCAACACGTACACCTGCAAGGAACAACAGAAGCCAAAGCTGGGAGGCTGCCTGTTTTTTATATTTTGTGTTGGGGCCCCCACCCCTACCCCCACCCCGCCATTAAACTGTTGGCTCTGTTCCCAAACAGAGCGTCTGGATTTTTGCAGATCACAGCCCGTTTGTGTAGCTGAGAAACGGCACGGTGTGTCCAGGGTGACATCAGACGTGACTCCCGGCCCCGGGCTCACACGGGCCAAGAGCCCTCCGTGCAGAGGGGAGGAGGGGTGCTGGCAGGGCTGCTCTGTGAGCCTCTGACTGGGGTCCAGCACATGTCTCTTTGCCACAGGGTCCACTCCGTGCGTGGGTGGAGGCATGGAAACACGTCACAGGGGTCACTTGGATTTCCGAGGTGGTGGTAGGGCCGGTCAGTGTGGTCACTGTGTGGCAGCGTGGCAGACGGCTGAGCTGTGACAGGGCACAGCCCCACCCACGTCTTCAACCTAAATTCCTGCAGCTGCTTGCTTCTACCCTGTGCAAAAGGTGGGCAGTGGATTGAAGAGGCAGCCTCCGTATCCGGTATATGACAGGGTCATTGGAAGCCAGACCAGCCCACCGTCTGTTCACACAGTGCGGAAACCCTGGGGCAGACCCGGGAGTTAGGAAGGCACCAGCCAGAGGACGCAAGAGATTGGACAGGTGTTGCCAGCCTGGCCTTGCGCTCCTAATTTAGTTTACTAAAGAACTTATTTCTCTGCAATACAGGGTTTTTCAGGCCTGGGTATGTTTCATTTTTCATACTTAGGTCTGATAATCTAGACAGCTGCTGACAGACAAGGACCTCTTCACACCCAAGTGGGCCTGAGAATATGTCACCTTTCGGACCCAGACCGTGACAGCGCTTTGGCTTGAGTTACTGCAGCGGAGGTTATAAAGGATGGTGGCGCGGGGTGGGGAACCTTTTTCTGCCAAGGGCCGTTTGGACATTTGTAGCAGCGTCCACAGCCATAGCAGTGACCAGCGTGACGCCTGGCCTGCTGTAGAGTTCCTGAGTGCCGAGTCCCAGCCCGCAGTAGCCTTGACAGGGCCAGGCCGAAGGGTTTCACAGGCCGGATGTCCTCACCCCTTGGTTAGAGCTTTACGTGTTGGGAAAACATTTCTAGCACAGTATTAATGGCAGAGTAAAAGCTTGGCACGTGATACCAGTTTGTCATGGTAGCGCTGGTAAAACCTTGGTTCTGCCGGCTTGTTTGGGGAGGTGGGCCACAGTGACCCCTCCACGGTGCCACAGGCGGGTCTGCTGGTCCCCGTGCGACGTGCCGCAGGACCCCCCCCCCCCCCCCGGGACTTCTTTGTGAAGTACAGGTGCAGCCCCGTCCCGGAGGCGCTGCTTCCGCAGATGGCAGATGATCGTGTTCGGTGCTGGGTTACAGGAGCGCCCCCTCGCACCAGCTGTAGCAGAGCCAAGGACTAGAGTTAGAGCCACAGTGTCCGTGGGTGGCTGTCACCTGCTGTCTGCAGTCCACGAGAGGAGGGACCGACCATCCACGGGCCCCTGGACAGACCCCTTCTGGTCCTTGTGGAGTTGAAGAGCCTGCGCCCTGCTCTGCCTCCTCACCTGAGGCCTGACAGCCAGGAAGTGGACACCGTCCCCAAGCGGCTCCCAGCCGTCTCCGGCTGTCTCCTGCCTGGCCTCATTAGCTGGTACACAGGGTCATCTCGAGACGGGTTCCAGTTTGATGAGGAAAACTCATGACAGGACGCAGTTCTAGGGGAGCCGTGAAACGGGAGACGCCAAGATCCAGTTCAGCCCTGGGCGTGTCGTCGACCAGTACCTAGCCGGGCCCGTTTTCTCCTGGCCTTCCGGGTCCCCCAGAGGCTCATTTTTATAAATAGAAGCTGGTCTGGCCGAAACCCTTGACCCCGAATTCTGTGTCAGCCCTCCATTGAGGTGGCATGTGACATCTCTCCAGGAGGCCCTATCAGCTGTGCTCGCCCAGATAACACCTTGACACGCTGTCGGGCGGCAGCGCCAGAGGAATGTGCAGCTGGTGTCTGAGCCGCTCTGAGCTCCTTTTTGGGGTCTATTACAGCAGCAGGTGGCAGGGGTCAGCTGCGCTCAGCTCAGCCAGCCTGGAGCCCCTGGAGCCCAAGCTGTCAGGATGCGGGGCTGGGAACGCGGTGCGGTTCCCGGGGAGAAGCTGGTAGGACCTGAGCTGCTCCCAGGTGGCCTTGGGCAGCACAGCCAAGAGCCCCGGAGAGACAGCAAGGAAGTCCTGTCCCAGGGAAAAAGGCCACAGCAGCCACGAGGCCCAGGCAGGGCCCCACCAGCACTCCTGGACTTGAACCGGGCGGGTTCGATGTGTGGCTCAGGAGCGGCAGGGAGCAGGGGGAGCACACTCAGTGAGCCGGGGCGGGTTTGCTTGGCTCTCCAGACAGACGGCGTCGGAAGGCACCACGGTGACAGGGCTGCAGGTGGTTTCTCAGACAGGCAGGGCCCTGAGTGCGCAGCAGCGCCGTAGCCCTGCTCCCCACTGGCCAGGAGCGCACGTCCCCTTGTGTGCTGTGCGGCTGAGCTCGTGCCCCCCGAGTGCTGGCCTGTGTGCCCTGGGGCTCCCAGAAGTTTCTAGGTCAAGTCCCCAGCGTGACAGACGGCCTGGCCGTGGTGGCTGACAGCCCCAGCCTTCTCGGGCTCTGTGGCCAGGTCAAAGCACTTGGTCTCCAGCGTCCTGGGACGTTGGCCTGGACGTCCCACCCGGCAGCGTGGTGGTGCGCACCGGAGATGGGACACGGAGGGCGGCTGGGACAAGGGCAGCCCTCAGTGGGGACGCCCTCCGCTGTGCGGTAGGTGGACTCCCGCGTGGACCTTGTGTGCGCGGGGAAGGGAGGCACCTCCCGCCGGCCGTCAGGCATCTTACCGGACACTCGGCCTGCTGCCTGGACACTGCAGACTGATTGGAGGTTCTGACTTGGCCTTGAACCTGTGTCGAGATGGAGCAGATTCCGGTGCAGGAGGTCTGTAGGCCACGCTCTGAGAAGTCCTTTCGTCTGTTGGCGGGAACCTTGACCTCTCCCCACGCAGGGAGCATCTGAAAACTCCCGGCTCCTGGGGACAGGCCTCCTCTGGTTCACCCAGAGGAAGGGTGTCTGAAACCTCGTGGAAGACACATGTTTCAGCTGCTGTCTGGCCCGCTGCTCTGACAACGTGACCGCACGAGCAGGCCAGTGTCTCCTTGCCCCTCCTCTGTGAACCCCACCGCCAACAGACAGGAGGCAGTGCCCTCCGTGCCCTCCGCCCGTCTGGTGGCAGCCACTCCCCCTTGCTCTCTGGCCTGCGTCTCAGTCATTTGTTAGAATTAAGAAGAGGACCTTGGGGCCGGCGCTGTGGCGCAGCGGGTTAGTGCCCTGGCCTGCAGTGCCAGCATCCCATATGGGCACCGGTTTGAGTCCCGGCTGCTCCTCTTCTGATCCAGCTCTCTACTATGGCCTGGGAAAGCAGTGGAGGATGGTCCAAGTGCTTGGGCTCCTGCACCCATGTGGGAGACCTGGAAGAAGCTGCTGGCTCCTGGCTTCGGATCGGCACAGCTCTGGCCATTGTGGCCAGTTGGGGAGTGAACCATCAGATGGAAGACCTCTCTCTCTCTCTCTCTCTCTCTCTCTGCCTCTCCTCTGTGTAACTCTGACTTTCAAATAAATAAATAAATCTTGAAAAAAAATAGAAGAAGACGACGCCAGGCGTCCTCGGAGGCTGCCCCTGCTCTCCCTACCTCGTCATCTCCTTGACTGCTATTTATAGCTGGTCTTTTTGTTTTGTTTTGAGATTTACTGACGGGCTGGCGTTGTGGCATAGCAGGTAAAGCCGCCACCTGTGAAGCCAGCCTCCCATCTGGGCACCGGTTTGTGTCCCGGCTGCTCCATTTCTGATCCGGCTCCCTGCTCGTGGCCTGGGAAAAGCAGCAGAAGTGGCCCAAGGGCTTGGCCCCCTGCTGCCGTAGTGACTGGGAAGCAGGAGGTGGATTGGCGCTGTGAGACCAGGCTCTCGCCGCCTCGTGCTCTGCTGTTGGTCTGTCTCTTCGGCGCCACCACTCTTCTAGGAGTCGGGCTCTTGGGACGCGTCCTGGCCGCTGCCGCCGCGTTCACGTCACTGGGCAGAGCATAGTTCACTTCCTGCAAGTTGTGTGTCTGACGCACTGCCCCCCCCCCCCCCTTCATTTGATTATAGCAGAAGTTATCACGCGTTGTATGGCTCAGATGCGCCAGGTCCTGTCTGGCCTAAGCACCGCCCCCGCATTGTCACGTGTAGCTCCGCAGGCTAAATACGGCTCCGTGTCTATCCGCTGAGCGCGTGGAGCTGGGAGAGGAAGACCTGCCCAAGTCGCACGGGCCCATCAGTCGTGGAGTCAGCACCAGGACCAGGCTGCGCTGCCCCCCTCCTGCTGGGCCCAGGCTGGCCACCGGGGGTTCCCCGATCTCCTCAGGATGCCGTTCATTTTAGAGGAAGCCCCCCGACTTTATTCCGGACGTGCTGGGGACACTGCCGAGCCCCTCCTCACCCCTGCACCAGCCTCCCATGAGTGAGCCGGCCTCGACCACAGCAAGCACATGGTGACTGGGGCCGGGCCTCCCCCAACCCTGCTGCTTGTAGCTTCCTTACTTACTTATTTGAAAAGCAGAGTTACAGAGAGAGGAAGGGACGAAAGAGATCCTCCACTCCCCAGATGGGCAGGAGGTGGACCAGGCGGAAGCCAGGGCCTTGGGACTCCATCTGGGTCTCCAGTGTGAGAGGCAGAGGCCCAAGCGCTCAGACCATCCGCTGCTGCTCTCCCAGGCACGTTAGCAGGGAGCTGGACCGGAAGCGTAGCAGCTGGGACTCGAACCCATGCCCACACAGGACGGTGGCATCGCAAGAGGCCACAACAGCGGCTGCTGCTCTGCGACCATCAGGAGGGGTGGTCAGGGCGGGAGCTGAGCCTCTTGGTCTCCAGTTGGCACAAACCCAGGTAGGTGGGGGCTTGCTGAGCGTCCCCTTGGAGGACGCAGGCCCTGGGGAAGCAGCTGGCCCCTCGCCTGCAGCTGTCTGACCCGCCCACCCTGAGTCTCCCCCGGGGTCTGGCTCAGCTCTGCAGAGTCCCCCGGAGGTCAGGCCGCGTGCCCACCCGGCGGCAGTTGTTCAGCCCCTCTCTTCTTATAAATAGAAGCTGTCCAAACCGCACGCCCCAGCCGGCCGGAGATTCTCCACATTGTTCTCGGGCCTGGGTTACCAGCTGCAGAGGAAGAATCTGGGCGGGGAGGTCGGAGGCAGGGGCCCCTGGCAGCGCGGCAGGAGCCGCCGCCGGGCCGCTGCCTGGCCTGCAACGTGGAGCTGGGCAGGGAGGTGGAAGGCAGGGCCTGTGGCGGCACGTGGCAGGTGCCAAGCTCCGTCTCGTCTCGAGCCGGGGATGCAGCATTGCTTTCTGAGCCCTGGAGTTGCCTTTCCCAGGGCCCTCCCTCCCTCAATGAGGCCACAGGCCCTTCCTCCCTGGCCCACTGGCCCCACTCGCCCTGACTCCCAAAACCCGCCTGCATTTTCTCTGCCCATTCTCCCCATGCTCACTCTCTCCCAAAATGCCCCCTGCAGCCCTGCCGCTCCCCCCCTCCCCCCGCAGGTCTCAGCCCTCCCCACCCCACCCCCAGCCCTCAGGGCCACTTGCCCTGCTCAGGCGTCAGCTCCTGTGTGGCCCCCGCCCTACCGGCTGCCGGTCCAAGGCACACGGCATAATTATTTTTGAAACATTTATGTGAGTGGTAGAGTTAGAGAGATCTTCCATCCACTCATTCACTCCTCAAATGGCCACAACAGCCAGGGCTGGGTCAGGCCAAAGCCAGGAGCCTGGAGCTCCATCCGGGTCTCCCACGTGGGTGCAGGGACCACAGCTCTCGGGCCATCAGCTGCTGCTTTCCCAGGCGCAGCAGGGAGCTGGATCAGAAGTGGAGCAGCCAGGACTCGAACCAGCGCTCCTATGGGATGCCAGTGTTGCAGGCAGCAGCCTAACCCACTGCGCCACAGTGCCGGCCCCTAGGCACCTGGCACAATTGCAGTGATTTTTGTAATTGATGTTCTGACTCTCCCAACCCCGACCTGTCAGCTCCGTGGGAGCAGGAGCCATGGCCTCGACCGTCCTCAGCCTGGGCACGGAAGTGTCAAACGACTTCTAGAATGACTTCCCAGGAGGAAGCTGGGTCCAAAGCCAGAGCCCAGCGGAAGAGGAGGGGGAGGGGCGTGGAGCAGCAGATTCAAGAGTGGGGCTGACAGCGCCGGGGACCCTCTGGCTCGGACCAGGCCAGCCAGGCCGTGGTGAGGGGCACAGGCTGGACACAGAAAGACCCGGGTCAGAGGCTCTCCTGGGACTCAGCCACAGGAACGAGTGGTTACCTCTGCCCCAGGTAAACTGAGGCAGACGCGGTGTGCCCCACAGGACAGGGCATGCCCGGCCTGAGCCACTGCAGTGCTCACTGTGTGCCCCACGGGACAGGGCATGCCCGGCCTGAGCCACTGCAGTGCTCACTGTGTGCCCCCCGGGACAGGGCATGCCCGGCCTGAGCCACTGCAGTGCTCACTGTGTGCCCCACGGGACAGGGCATGCCCCCTGAGCCACTGCGGTGCTCACTGTGTGCCCCCCGGGACAGGGCATGCCCGGCCGGAGCCACTGCAGTGCTCACTGTGTGCCCCCCGGGACAGGGCATGCCCGGCCTGAGCCACTGCAGTGCTGTGTGCCCCACAGGACAGGGCATGCCCGGCCTGAGCCACTGCAGTGCTCACTGTGTGCCCCCCGGGACAGGGCATGCCCGGCCTGAGCCACTGCAGTGCTCACTGTGTGCCCCCCGGGACAGGGCATGCCCGGCCGGAGCCACTGCAGTGCTCACTGTGTGCCCCCCGGGACAGGGCATGCCCGGCCTGAGCCACTGCAGTGCTCACTGTGTGCCCCCCGGGACAGGGCATGCCCGGCCTGAGCCACTGCAGTGCTCACTGTGGCGTCCCTGGCTGCACGTGCGCGGCCCAGACCTGTACATGTGCCCCGGCCACATGCCCACGAACCCTCCACGCAGCCTCAGTGTTGACCGTCAGCACTCGCTGCAGGAGTGGGGCGCGGAGATCCCCAAAGAGCCCCCAGCCTTGTCCTGGCCCAGGAGGGCGCAGGGCCGGCCTCTGGCAAAGGCTCACCTGTACCTGTATCTGCGTCTCGTCTACAGGGTTCTGTCCCAGCAGGAGAGACGGGCAGAGGCACACTCACAGCCCCCCGAAGCCCCTGCAGCCACGGAGGGGCTGCGGGCCAAGGGGCCGAAGGGGTCAGCCTGCCAGATTCTGCGTCGCTGGCTGCAGCTGACAGAGGGGCTCCCAGGGGCCGGGTTCTAGTGCAGCAGGCTAAGCCACGTCTTGCAGCACCGGCATCCTGTATCTGAGTGCCAGTTCGAGTCCCAGCTGCTCTGCTTCTGATCCAGCTCCCCGCTGATGCAGCTGGGAAGGTAGTAGAAGACTACCAAGTGCAGGGGCCCAGCACCCACGCGGGAGACCTGGATGGAGCTCCTGGCTTCAGCCTGGCCCAGACCTGGCTGATGTGGCCAGTTAGGAAGCAAACCAGTGGATAGAATCTCTCTCTATATATATCCCTCTCTCTATCTCTCTGCCTTTCAAATAAATACATCTTTTAAAAAGTAAAAATTAAAAGGAACTCGGAGCTGATAGAACCGCTTCATTGTCACCAGCCAACACTGTTCAGGGCAGTTAGCAGTCTCTAATCTTGAGCTATTTGCTTTTAAATGGCTTTCATTCCCTTTGTTTTGGGGAACACAGACTTGCTCCCAGCAGGGAAATGAAGCCGCAGTAATTACCTTACAAGGTTCTCTGGTGACTTGACTCTGCAGCCTGAGCCCCTCCCATGGCCACTCAGGCCCAGGGCCCCGGGCCAGGAGCCAGGCTCCCCTGTTTATCACAAATCAGCAGGTGCACCTCTGAGCCCGGTCAGCCCTGGGCCTCCTCCCCACTCGCCCACGCTGGAGCTGGGGTCCTTCCAGCCTGGCTGACCGCCGGCTCTGGTCTTCCCTCTTCCTTCATCGTAGCCGCTCTGGAAACGGGAATAAACACCCCAAGACAGTCCAGCCAGGTGGCCTCAGACGCTGCTGTGTGCTTGTCAGCTTCCCAGAGGGTGGGACCGGTGGTCAGCATCCAGAACCTTGGACTGATGGGCTGTGCGCTCCCTGCGTGCGGCTCCCCTGCCAGTCCACCGTGAGTACAGCACGCACGGCCAGCGGGCGGGGGGGCGGGCCCGAACTCCTCCTTTTATTCTCCAAGTGTGTTGCTGGCTGCAAGATGTGTGTCCAGAGAGGGGCGTCCAGCAAAGCTGGCCCATGAGGGAACCCAAAGATGCCCAGAGGTTAGGACTGAAAAAGATCCTATTCCGTCCCCTCCTTCAGTACAGAGTGGAATCCAGGCCCGGAGACGCCGACCCAGGCCGACAGTAGAGCCCATTGGCTAAGAGGGTGGGTGTGCCCAGGCCCAAGTCTCTTCCCAGCTGTGTCAGTGCACAGCCGGAGCGCCGAGCTCTGCGCTCCTGAGCCGTCGCCCTGTAGCTAGCACGCGGCTGCAATCAGAGAGCCAAGATGGGTCTCTTGTTAGCCCCGAGTCACTGGTTAGCAGTTTATATTCCAAAGTCAATGCAATGGCTGCCCAGAGGTAAGAGCACAGAGCACTGCGGCTTTAAAAGGCGTGCATGCGGGGTTGGCTTGAGCAGTAGATTTGAATGAGAAGACATCGGGGCTAGCGTCGTGGCAAAGCCGCTGCTGGCGCCGTTGGCATCCCATGGCAGAGCGCCCGTTTCAGTCCTGGCTGCCTGCTCCAGCTCCAGCTCCAGCTCCCTGCTGGTGCACCTGGGAGAGCAGTGGAAGACGGCCCGCGTGCTTGGGCTCCTGCCCCCACGTGGGAGACCTGGTGGGGGTTCCTGGCTCCTGGCTAGGGCTTAGCCCCGACCTGCCTATGCAGCCATTTGAAAAGTGAACCGGTGGATGGGAGATTCTTCCTCCCCCCCCTTCCCCCTCCCCCCGTTGCTCTGCCTTTCAAATAAATAAATCTTTGAAATTAAAAACAAGGAGAAGACATGCATGGTAAAATTGTGCTGGGAAATATCTTGATTTCACGTATATTTAGCCGTGCCAGGAAGCTCAGTGACTGGGAGTCGGCTTGTGGGCGCTGGCCGGCATGCACTCCCCGCGGTCTGAAGGAACGCACAGTGCCTCCCCGGCTGCTGGGGATCCTAGGCGACGCTGCCTGCAGCTCCAGGGGGCAAGCCAGCCAGGCCCCGGCCTGCCGCCTCGCACTGTTGACCGCCGACAAAGTCCCTAATTGTCCCATGGCATCCCTGCGGCTGTCTCTGCACAACGCCGGGTGAGATGCCACTTGCCGACGATCCACGTCACCGTGAGGTCTCAAAAGGCGCGGGCCTGAGATCGGAGCTGCCGATACAGAGTGGGTTGCTGGGGGAGGTGAGCCTTGTCGCGATGGTGTCCACTCACCGTGTCGGACATGAAGTCGCAGGCCCCTGGGACCTGTTTCCGGAGAGCGGGAGTTTCATATCCCAGCACCTGCGTGGGAGAACCTGGGACGAGAAGGGCCCGGCTCTACCGATCAAGGCGCGAGAGCGACTTGCCTGGATTTCTGAAGTCGTTCTTACCTAAAAGCTTCCTTTGCAATGAGATGCTTAATCCTAAGACGTCACTTTGCCTTGCGGCTCCCTTCCATCAAGCACCAGGAGAAGGTGCAAGGTGCTCGCGGTTCAGTGCCTGAGGACCTAGGCTTTGGTGGCCGTCGCCGACTGTAAGCCTTGATTGGTGCCGCGCACTGTGACTCCTGGGGTTTCTGCCGGCTCTTATGTAACAGAGGCCGGAGAGCTAGAGAAGAAGCCAAACTGTGCTGCGTGTCTTCACCTGTGGCTCATCTCCGGGGGTCAGCGCTGCTTCCCGGTGGACCAGGTCCCCAGCCTCTGGGCCACAGTCTCCAGGGGAGCCTCTGCCCCTAAAAGTTCTCCGCACAGAATTCCCGAGACTCCTGCACAGGAAAGGGACCGGCCACCGAGTCCGGAAAACTCACCGTGGTCGCTGTTCACAAACTGAAGGCAGGCGGGGGTCTACAGAGGACTCCAAGTCCCTGTTCTGAAACTCCTGGGACCGCGCGTGGCTTCCCCTTCGCCAGTGTCCGTCAGGAGAGCCGGGATCTTGCCAGGGGCGGGGTAGGCACGGTTGTTCCGGCGAGCGTCGGTACCACCAGCCACGGTTTGCACTGGCTGCCAGTGGATGCATTAATGGGTTGTAGGCTTGCCATTGGCTTTTCATTTCCATCACCTGATCTTGCGAAGCTCTGCAATACTTTTGTTTTGAAATCAGTTGGTTGGAGCCGATGCTGTTACAGAGTGGGCTAAGCCCCCGCCTGCCACGCCAGCATCCCATATGGGCAGTAGTTCAAGTCCTGGCTGCTCCTCTTCTGATCCAGCCCTCTGCTATGGCCTGGGAAAGCAGTGGAAGATGGGCCAAGTGCTTGGGCCCCTGCACCTGTGTGGGAGACCCAGAAGAAGCTCCTGGATCCTGGTTTTGGATGGGCCCAACTCCGGCCATTTGGGGAGTGAGCCAGTGGATCTAAGACCTCTCTCTCTGTCTCTCTCTCTCTCTGTAACTCTGCCTCTCAAATAAATAAATCTTTTTTGAAAAAATCAATTGATTCCACTAAGTCTTGATTACTTCTAAGTTCTTTTTCCTCTAGGAACTGTGGGAGTGGGTAGCCCTGGCGCATAAACTCTTCTGTTCCCAGGTGAGATATGTTTTTCTGTCTTTAATGAAAGGAACAAGTAGGAACTGGATTTGCCCTCTCTTCAGAAGCAGCTGGGGATCCAGGCCATTTGTAAGACAACCGACATGGGGCAGTGAGGGAGAGGAATCCCTGACATTCAAGACGCAAACGAGGCGGCCCCGAAACTGTCCCGGTCCCTACCTGGAGACATTTCCAGACCACTGTGCCGGGAAGGAGAGCCCAGGTGGAGCCCAGCAGTGTGCCCGAGCTCCTGGGGCAGACATCGGGAAGCAGAGGGCCCGGCAGGGAAAGAGCCCTGGACGTTTCCAGAGGGTCCCGCCGAGCGTTCAGCAGGGAGCTGGTCAGCACGTGCGTGGCCGGAAGCCCCAAGTGCGGAGAGAGAAACAACACAGATTACAGACGAACCCCGCAGAACGCCAGCACCGAGAACACGGCCTCTTCCCACCAGCCAAGGTGGAAGCTGTCAGCACTCACTTAGCCCTGGGCACAGGCAACCTTTGCCTTAGCAACGGGAGAAGCACAGTTCTTCCCAGAAAGCCACGGAGATCTCCCCAACAGCTTCAAGCAAGACCGGATGAATCCAGCTACATCCCGATAAGACCCCAGAATGATGGATGCTTCAAGAAATTTCTGGGAATACAAAACTGCTCAGCCCCCAGTAAGTGTCACGATGTCTAACACACAACCAAAGCTTAGCAGGCTTGTGAAGAAACAGCAATGCAGTCGCTAATGAGAAGTCAGTGGACGAGGCTCTAGAAATGACAGAGGTATCGGAACTGTATTTTGTGTGTTTAAGAAGCTAGAGGAAGGAGTGAGCAGGCTAGCCAGAGGCACGGACGAGACCACAAGGCCCCGCTGGGCTTGGGGGGTGGGACCTGGACGTCGGAGCTAAGAATGTCTTGGAAGGGGTCAGTGGGTGTTAGACACCGCAGAGGGGCAGGGGAGTGAACTTGAAGTCCTGGCAGTAGAAACGGAGAGAAGACTGGGAGAGGCGGGGCAGAGCATCCGAGGACAGGCACGGCTCCAGGAGGGCAAAGGCGAACCAGGGGTCCCTGGGAAAGAGGGGAGGTGAGGGAGACATCACAAACGGGAACTTGCGTGAGTAAGCATCAGATCTGGGGGCGTCTTCTAAATCCCTTCCGAAGACAACCAGTGACCTAAAGCAAAACAATGGTACCAATGTACTGCGGATTCGAGACATGTAGGAACACGTAGAACCATACACGGGGTGGGGCTGAGAGAGGAACGGGAGGGCACGGCTGCCAGTTTCCTCTACGGCGTGGGGAAGACCCGCGGTGCGTGAGTGATGCCTGTGCTCGACCGCAGGCAGCCGCTGTGGCACAGCACGGCCAGGAGGCGCAGCCAGGAACCCGTCCAGGGGAACGGGACGGAATCCTGGATCTAACTCGAAGGAAAGCAGAAGAGAAGAGGGGGAAGGAAAGGGAGACCGCGCAGGACACAGAGAAAACAGCAAGATGACGATTCAGCCCCCGCCGATTCAGTGGTCACAAAGGCAAAATGGTCTGGAACCTAAGCCCCAACGCTGTGCTTTTGTAGGAGACAGAAGACAGCAAGTCTACGGCCACACCACCCGAACGCGCCCGATCCCGTCTCATCTCGGAAGCTAAGCAGGGCCGGGCCTGGTCGGTACTTGGATGGGAGAAGAACGACACAGAGGGGCGGGCACTGGATGCAGCAGCTAAGATGTCTCTGCGGACGCCTGGGTTTCAGGCCCGGCTCTTTCTGATTCCGACTTCCAGCCGATGGGCACCCTGGGGTGCAGCAGCTGATGGCACAGGTAAAGGGGTCCCCGCCGCCCCTGTGGGGAACCCGGATTGAGCCCTGGCTGCTGCAAGCAACTGAGGGATGAACCAGCACATGGAAGATCTTTATCTCTCTGTTCTCGGCCCTTCAGATAAAATAAAAAGAAATTAAAATATTAGAAAAAGAAATATAAGGTAAAAAGAAGCAGATGGGAGAAGATATGACAACACAAACTTTTTTTTAGAAAGCTAGGGTGGCGATATTTTTGTCAGATAAAGTGCATCTCACTGCAAAGAAGATCAGTTGGGATAAACACAGAGATAACTGGATGCGCACGTATGCGGGCTCTCGATCTTCAACAGCGCTGAAAGGGCCGTGCCCGGGAGAAGGGATAGCCTTTTCCACAGTGTGCTGGGACAGCCAGACATCCACGCACTGTAAGTGTCCCAGGGGGCCTGGGTCGGGGCCTGGCGCCCTGCGCCCCTGCGGCTCCAGCTTCCCGCTAGTGCACGTTCCGGGGGCAGCAGGCGGTGGTCCAAGTCGGAGGTTCCCTGCCACCTACATGGAAGACTTGGTTGGATTGGGTTCCTAATTCCTGGGTTCAGCCTGGCCCCAGCACTAACTATTGCAGGCTTTTGGGTAATGAACCAGACGAAGGGAGCTCTTTCTTGAATAAATAATTACATTTTAAAAATTTTAAGACCTTCAATTCTCGGGGGGCTGGCGCTGTGGTGTAGCAGGTAAAGCTGCCGCCTGCAGTGCCGGCATCCCATACGGGCACCAGTTCGCGTCCTGGCTGCTCCACTTCCTATCCAGTTTTCTGCTGTGGTCTGGGAGAGCAGTAGAAGATGGCCCAAGTCCTTGGGCCCCTGCACCCACATGGGAGACCAGGAAGAAGCTCCTGGCTCCTGGCTTCAGATTGGCACGGCTCCGGCCGTAGTGGCCATTTGGGGAGTGAACCAACGGAAGGCAGACCTTTCTCTCTGTCTCTCCCTCTCACTGTCTGTAACTCTACCTCTCAAATAAATAAATAAAAAGTTAAAGCACACCCACCCAGTGATCCAGCCATCCCACTCCTAGGAATTCAGCCCAGAGAACTGACAGCATCCGAGTGCGTCCACCAAGACTTGGACCCAGCGTTTGCAGCAAGGGATTGGTCGCTGCAGCCCGAGACAACCCGACTGTCGCCCACGTGAGGGTGGGACGTAGGCGCACACTGGGAACCGCTCCACGACAGACCCGCCCGCACGAGCGGCCCCACACGCTGGTGCCCCGTGAGAGGCCAGAAGAGGAAGAAAAAGTGCGCACTGGATGGCTGCGTTCAGTATAAAAATCTAGAAAATACAGAGTCGCCCTCGTGACAGAAAGCAGATCCGCGTTTGCCTGGGGATGGAGAGCAGGTGGAAGTCGTCGGGGAGGGGGTGTTTCCTGTCTGGCCCGTGAGGGCGGCTGCAGGTGCGCGCGTGCCAAAGCCCCGCCCGCGGTTCCCTCGGCATACGGTTTGTAGTTACACCTGAATTAGGCTGTTTTCAAAAAGTTTCGGGAGCACTGCTTCTCCTTCTCCCTTCTCTTTAACAAAGAGAATTCTGGGACAGACACTGTGACGCAGCAAGTGAACCGCATCCCCTATCAGACGCCGGTTGAGTCCCGGCTGCTCCACCTCCTACCCAGCTCTGCCGCTAAGGTGCCTGGCAAACAGCAGACAATGGCTCAGTGCCTGACTTCCTGCCACCCACATGGGCAACCTGGGTGGAGTTCCCGGCTCCTGGCGTTGGCCTGGCCCAGTCCCAACAGCTGTGGCCTTTGAGGAATAAACCAGCGAATGGAAGTTCTCTCTTTCCCTCCCCCGTCTGTCACTCTGCCTTCCAAATAAATCAGTCTTGGAATTCTAATCAGAGTGTTCAGATTCCAGGTGAGAAGGCCAGACACGCGATGCGAGGAGCCACTGTGCCATCCCAGAGGCACCTGGGCCTGAACCTGCTGTTTCTGCCTCTCCAAGAAGCAACAAGAGCCAGGCCCTGTGGCTGGGGTTTGCCAAGGGCAGAGTGAGACTGGTCCCCGAAGGGGTTTTCTCTTGGATGCAGCCGTTGGGGTCCACTAGTCCGGATTTCAGGACCCCCAACCAGCCAAGGAGGAAGTGGAGCTTCCCCCGTGGGTGTCCAAGTGCCCCAGGGAAGGAAGACGGAGCACAGATTCAGCTGCCCCTGGGCTGCCTGGCCATCCCACGCCGTTTCTGTCCCCGAAGTTCCCGTAGGATCCTCAGCGCGCCAGGACAGCGTCAGTGCCGGAGGGGCGTGGAATTTGCCAACAGGGCAGCATCTGCCTGGTGCTGTCAGACAGTGCAGCAGCCGGCCTGGCCTCTCTCGCTCACCTGCACGGGAAGCGGCAGGCTGTTCACAGGAAATGCTCTCGCCCTGCACGGAGCAGCGTCCTCGGCGCTGTGCTAACCGCTGGGTCCACTGCACTGCGGTGAGAATCTGCTGACAGGTGCTCGGCCGCCAGGCCTACGCCCAGAGGCCCCGCGGTGCAGAACGCCTCACTGTCGGGAGGCGAGAAGTCCCAAAGGGAGCTCATTTTCCATTGCTCACGGCCAGATCTGCAGCCATAAACTGAGGGATGGCTGCAAATCAGGGCAGGTGCCTGTGCCGCTGTCCCACGATGGCGTCAGCTGGCAGCCAGGTGGGAGCACCCTGGCTGCAGCCTTGGGTGCCCGCCAGGTCCCACTGCATCCCAGGACAGACCGTGTGCATCCTGGGACAGACATGTTCAGGGTAAAAGGACCTGAGAAGCCCAAGTTTGCACCCTGGGCTTCTTCAAGGTCACCCTGAACTCAGGTTCACTGTGGCACTTAGCAAAGCGCGCCCCGCCCTTCCCTTCCTCTGCACGCACCTCTTCATCCACCCCTCACACGCTCACTTCCTTGCATAGTGCTCCTAGCATCCCTCTCCCACCCACCGAGGACGCCACGAGCAGCCGCGGCTGGGCTGGGGGACTAGGATGCCCTTGGGTTTTCAGGACTTCCGGCTTCAGACAGAGCGCCTTCCTCAAACAAGAGAGAGATCCTGCCGCCCGCTACACCCGGGCCGGACGCAGAGGGCGTTCCGCTCCGTGAAAGATGGGTGCCGAGCGGTTCTGCTTGGAGAAGGTATCCAGACTCACAGGAGTGAAGTGGACGGGCGGTTGCCCGGGGCTGAGGGTGGGGGAGGGGCAGTGTCACGGGTGCTCAGTTCCAGAACTGCTCGCTGAGAAAGTCCCGGAGAGGGTCACGTGACAGCGTGAGTGTACGTCCCAACACGACGGAACTGTACACAGGCTTTGCGTGTATTTAATCACGATTAAAAGTGTAAAGACAGAATAACGAACAGCACCAAAGGCTTTGGCTGCAGGGGCCAGTGAGGCGCAGCTCCGGGCGGAGCCCCTCGTTAGGTAAACGCACGGCAGTCCCGGGAGGCAGGCGCCACTGTCCAGAGC
Organism: Lepus europaeus; assembly: GCF_033115175.1. Taxonomy (NCBI): domain Eukaryota; kingdom Metazoa; phylum Chordata; class Mammalia; order Lagomorpha; family Leporidae; genus Lepus; species Lepus europaeus. The sequence goes on along the minus strand of NC_084838.1, from coordinate 4,034,608 downwards.
CTGCAGCAAAGGATGTGGTGGGGTTGGGGGTGCCGGTGGCTGAGCTCCGGCCCCAGCACCCACACCCACATGGTGTGGACGGTGGCCAACAGCCGTGGTGGCCGTGGTTTGGGTGTGATTTGAGTGTGTCCCCGAGAGGTTCCTGTGCTGGAATCCTGGTCCCCCAGGCTGGTAATGCTGCGAGGGGCTGGGCCTGCTGGGATGTGGTTGAGCCACTGGGGCCACTGCTCCCTGCAGGAATTCCGGGTCCTGCAGAGTGAGTTCTCCCGGGAGTGGGCTTGGAGTGGAAGCCGGGCCCTCCCCTCACGCTGGCTTCCTGTCTCGCCCGTGCTCTCTCGCGCACACGCGCTCCTGCCACGTGCCTTCTGCCGTTCCCGGCATATGACAGGTTCCAGGGAGCCCTCACCAGCGCCAGCGCCGTGCCCACTGCACCGGCAGCCTCCGGGACTGTGAGCTGAACAAACCTCTTCTCTTGATAATTTTATTCTACTCGGAGCAATGGAGAAACGGACCAAGATGAAGACACACTGGAACCAGGGAGTTAAGAGGCCGCCTAGGGCAGGGGTTAAGTCGCCGCGGACGATGCCTGTGTCTCACACTGGAGTGCTGGCTCGAGTCTCGGCTGCTCTGCTTCTGATCCAGCTTCCTGCTAATGCATTGTGGGAGGCAGTGGATGGCCCAGGTGTGTGGGCCCTGACACCCCAAGGGGAGCCTGGATGGAATATCCCAGGCTCCTGACTTTGGCCTCGCCCAGCCCTGGTGGTTGTGGGCATTTGGGGGAATGAGCCAGTGGATGGAAGATCTCTCTGTCTCTGTCTCTGTGTCGCTTTGCCTTTCAAACTGATGAAAACAAATGTTTTTTAAAGGGCAAGTTTGATCCAAAAGTTTTAAAATTCGCATATACTTTTCCTGCATATTTCCCACAGGCTTTCTGAGGCTCCCTTGTGTGCACAGATTCCAAAATATCTCTGCGTCAAAGCAAACCTCTGAGGGCAGGCATCTAGCCTAGTGGTCAGGCTGCTGGTGAGACCAGCCGTCCCGTACCGCCGTGCCTGGGTCCCTTCCCGCTGTGTGACCGGAGCTTCCTGCCGCTGGCGCCCCCAAGAGGCAGTGATGGCTCAGGTGTTCTGGTCTCTGCCACCCACCTGGAGTGAGTTTGCAGCTCCTGGATTCAACCTCGGCCCAGCCCTGGGAGCCTTCTCTCTCTCTCCCTCTCTCTCTCTCCCTCTTCCCTCTCTCTCTCTGTCTCTCTCTCTGTCTCTCTCTCTGTGTGTCTCTCTCTCTTTCTGCTTCTCAAATAAGTAAATACTTCTTTTTTTTTTTTTTTTTTTAACAAAAAAGAGGCCCTAGAGAGAAAGTCCTTACCCCTCCCACCAGGAAGGCTCCGCCTATGACCTGAGAAGCAAATTGGCCCTGACCTTGGACTTCAGGCCTTCAGAACTGTGAGAAGTCAATCTGTGTGTCTCTGAGCCACCCCAGCAGCCCGAAGGGACTAAGGCCACCACATCCATCCACGAAGACCCCAGACGTCCCAGAAGTGTACGCTTGACGTGAGTGAGCCTGGGGTCTGGGAATTCCATCCCAGTAAGCCGCCGGAGGGGAACGGTGACCCCGCTGTCTGACCGCTGGCATCCAGTGAGGATGTGGAGAGTTTCAGTGGGCGGGCCTGGTCCTGGTCACTTGGCCCTGGCGGGGAAGTCAGCCCGGGCTAAGAGGGGGAGTCTCTGGGCTACAGTAAAACCCCCACCCCCGTGATGAGGATTGTTAGGGGCGGGCAGGGGGGCGTTGGAGGTTTAACACTGAGCCACAGGAGCCACAGCTCCACTGGGCGGGACACTAGGGGCAGGCCAGGTGTGTGCATCTCTGGCTTGGGGAGCTCACGAGGCCAGGAGACCCTCCTCCCCACCCCCCGGCCCCCGCCACCCAACCTCGCTCAGCAAGGCAAGTGGCAGCCAGGAATAGCGCCCGTCTGACCGCAGAGACACCCAGCCAGGCCACCCTTCAGCTGTCTGCTTAAAGGGGGACCATAAACCACGAGCCAGGGCACAGGCCGCTGGAGGGCTAATCCTGAATCCACATTCCCAGCCCTGCCGTCTGGGTGGGCCAGTGGGCGGGCCCTGCCCGGACGGACTGGAGCCGGGCTGCCCTCCGCCAGGACGGAAGTCAGTTTTGAGGGTTGCATTTGTCTCGCTGATCACGGTTTCCATGGCCCCACGCCAGCGGAATTCACACTCAGCACCGCGGGAGAGCTGGAGCGTAGAGCAAGGGCAGAGACAAAGGTGGGCGCAGGGGCGGCTGCCTGAAACCAGCGGCGCTCGGCAGCTTCCCCGCCGGGGGACCTTTGGGAGGCCATGGGTCCCTTCCGTGGGCCAGACAGGGCAAGGACAGCAGAGACGTGACCAATGGTCGCAGGAAAGTCATCTGTCACGGCCCAGCCTACCGAGTCCACGTCTCCTTTCAAATGGCTCCAGCCCAGGGCTTGCTTGGGTCTCCCGCGGGGGACTTTCGAGGTGGCAGGCAGCTGCGTGTGGGGTGACCAGCAGCCGCTCCTTGCAGGCATCTTGGGCCCCGTCCGGAGAGCTGGCACCCCCGGGCCCGCGTCCGGCAGGGGAGCCTGCGGTGGCTGGGCGCAGTCTGCTGTCTGTGTCCCATCCAGTCTGAACTTCTAAATTGCCCCGCTCTCCGCTGGAGGCTGCGTGGCTGCCACTGCAGACGGAAGGCACTTGGATTCGCTCCTCTGCTAACGGCCGCCGTCGCGCTCCCCTCCCCACACGGCTCTCCCAGACACACACGCACAGCAGCACAAAGCGCCATCCCGACATCCTCTGGCTTGCCCTGAGTGGGCCAGCTCAGCGTTCCCCAACTGTTGGCTATGCTGCACCCCACTTCTCTGTACAACTGCGCCCCATGCTCTGTGTCCACACACCGTGCTCTGTGTCCACACACCCTGTGCTGTGTCCACACCCTGTGCTCTGTGTGCACACCCCGTGCTCTGTGTGCACACACCCTGTGCTGTGTCCACACCCTGTGCTCTGTGTGCACACCCCGTGCTCTGTGTGCACACACCCTGTGCTCTGTGTCCACACCCTGTGCTGTGTCCACACCCCGTGCTCTGTGTTCACACCCCGTGCTCTGTGTGCACACACCCTGTGCTCTGTGTCCACACCCTGTGCTGTGTCCACACCCCATGCTCTGTGTTCACACCCCATGCATGGTCTGTGCACACCCTGTGCTGTGTCCAACCCTGTGCTCTGTGTCCAACCCTGTGCTCTGTGTCCACACCCTGTGCTCTGTGTCCACACCCCATGCTCTGTGTCCACACACCCCGTGCTGTGTCCAACCCTGTGCTCTGTGTCCACACCCTGTGCTGTGTCCTCACCCCGTGCTCTGTGTGCACACCCCGTGCTCTGTGTCCTCACCCCGTGCTCTGTGCACACCCCGTGCTCTGTCCACACCCTGTGCTCTGTGCACACCCCGTGCTGTGTCCTCACCCCATGCTCTGTGCACACCCCGTGCTCTGTGTGCACACCCTGTGCTCTGTGCACACACATACCCATGTTTGTGCATGCACACACCTGCACCCTTGTGCTCTGTGCACACACACGCACACTTCCTACGGGCTCTTGTGGGCAGAGGTCACAGCTGACTCCACAACCGAAAGCTAAACCACAGGGGCCAGCACCGCCCAGAAGCCGTGGGAGGAGAGCAGCCGGCAGAGCCGTTATGCAACTTCCTGCGAGCATCCCAGACACAGGAGGCAGGATGCGGGCGGGGGTGCTGCAGTGAGAGCCCAGCCCCCAACAGCGGGGGGGGGGGGGCTCCTCTCAGAGCGGCCCTGGAGGGCTGAGCCTGGGCTGCAGCCGACCTGGCAGTGAGCTCTGCTGGTGCGGGGCCCCGAGAACTCACTGCACCCCGACTTCCGGATGCGGGGGGGCACTTCCTGCCGGGGGGACCCAGGGTTGGGGAAGCAAAGGCATGGGGGGCCCCGTAGGAGTAATAACCAGTAAGCATTGGGCGCCAATGTGTGCCCCACCGCCCTCCGCTCAGGCTGAGTGCGGTGCCGAGGCTGACGGCTCTGCCTCCTCCTCTGGGGGCGGCTTTTTGTGTTTTTGAGGTTTATCTGAAAGAGCAGAGTGAGCCGTCCGCTGGTTCACTCCCCAGACAGCTGCAACGGCCGGGGCCGGGCCAGAACTCCGGGTCTCCCACGCGGCCCACTCTCAGCAGCTTCCCAGCACATCAGCAGGGAGCTGGGTGGGAGGCAGCCGGTGCACAAACTGGCTCAGTGGGCACAAGCGACGGCCTAACCCACGGCACGGCGCCGGCCCCCGGAGTGGCTGCTTGGCTTCTGCGCTCCCAGCATGCCCTGGGGAGCTGCACTGAGTGGAACAGCCACGTGTGCGCCCCACACCAGCCAGGAGAGAGCCACGTGGAGGGTCCCCCTTCTACAAGCGTCCTGCCCAAGTCCTTGCAAACGGCCTTGAACCCGTGGTCCACCTGTGCATCGGAGAACTGCACAGCAGCCCTGGGCCCCCACCCAGGGCGGAGGGAATCCTCGCCCAGAGCCCCAGCCCCACACTGGCCACTGGCGAGGGCGAGGGCGAGGGCGAGGGCGAGGGCGAGGGCGGGCCCAGACCCCCGTTCCCGACCAACCTCGTCCTGGCTGTCTGCCACAGGCAGGCAGGTTTGTGGGTCTTGGTGTGATCAGGCTGGGCCCAGCGGAGACACCAGTCACCCTAATATCTGCCCCAGGCCACACTGCCTCCAAGTTCTGGCTCGACCCTCAAGCCTGCCGCCCTGCACCATGCACAGCCCGGCACGGAGACCCCTGAGCGCCCAGGCGGCCGGCCTCCCCTGCCCTGCAGGCCCTCCACACCAGATTCCTAGCCTCAGTGGCTCAGCACGTGCCCCCCAAAACGAAACCCCGCCCCAGAAGCATCCAGACCCCAGCCAAGTCTACTTTAAAATTACATTTTATTTCTCTTTGTGTTTTTTAGAAAAAAAAAATTCACTTTACATTATCTTCAGGAGTCTGTGCCTCCGGGCAAGTGCATTGGTTGTTGTCACAGTACTCTCCCAGGACAAAGATGGCTCTTATTGCTGGGAGGAGGGAGCGCCTGTCCACGCTGGGGGCCCAGGGCACTCACAGCCCAGGAAGCCTGGGGCCTGCGCTGCACCACGGTGAGAGCTGAGCGATGAGACCCGGGTGGCACCGCGCAGCCCGGGTGGGACATGCGCCCTCCCAGGGTCTCCCCAGCCCCCGTCTGCAGTGTCCCCGGCGAGGCCGAAGGGTGAAGAGAAAGGACCCCCAGGAGGTGAGTCAGGGAGCAAGGCGGGCAGGGGCGGGCATGCAGGGGAGGGGCTGCTGCCCCCCACTCAGAAAATGCAAAGGGGCTGGGGGCCTCTGCCCCACTTGCACCCCACCCCACCCGGGCTGTCTCCTTAGCACAAGACCTGAGTATAGAGAAGGCCCCTTCCATCAAGAGGCCATGTCCAGTCCTGGACGTGGAGCTGGGGCCCCACGGGCACCCCCTCGGCGTGCAGCACAGTCTTCGCGCACCCCAAGGGGCCCCTGCAGTCCCACGGGGGGTCCCAGCCCGATATGGGGCTCCCTAGCACCGTGCCGGCTGGCAGCGCCACACCAGTGCAATCCGGCCAGCTGCAGCCTGGTGGCACGGCCTGGGCTCAGAGGCTGCCTGGTGGCCGAGCACCCCTGGAATAATCACACCACCCCATGCGCGAGGAGAGCAAGGGGTCGGCGCGGGCAAGTGGCTCATGTGCAGCAGGAGGGGCTGTTTTTCTGATCTGACCGTTTTCTGTGCTTACTATCGCTTTCGATGCGGGACCGCGGGGAGGGAGCTGTGGGTTTGGCAAGCTTGAAGGAATGTGGCTGCAGCCAGGTGTCTCCAGCAGCCCGTGCACTGCCGACACACCTCCGCGTGGCTCAGGCCCAGGCCCCAGGAGCCAGAGGGCTGACCTCGGCCCCCACTGTGCCAGCCCAGCCCCCCACCCCCGCCACCACTGAGCCCTCCAAGCCCTAGACCTGGAGGCTTTGTGTCCCCGACCCCCAGATCCAGGGGCGCCTTCCCTCGGCTCCCTCCCTGTGCCGCGCGGGGCCAGACAGCCCCGAGCAGCATCCCTGAGAATCAGCTGGGAGCCCAGTGCGGGCTCTGGGGCAGCCAGCATGGACCGCTGGAGCCCCCGGGGCTCAAGGGTGGGGACGCAGCCAGGGAAGCACAGCCCGTGCCCACCTCTTCCAGCTCACGGGACCCCCCCCCCCCCCCAAGAGCCACCCAAGGCAAGTTAAGGCTGCTGGGATGAGAGAAGAGACCATGGCAGACCTGCCCTCCAGAGCAAACACGCCTCCTCCACCAGGACCCGGGGAGGGAACCCACGGGGTGGGGGTGGGGCGGACCGTCTGGGAAACCACAGAAGGAGCCGCTGGTTTGATGTCTGCATCTCTCCCGAGAGAGAGCCCGGAGGAGGGTGGGGCACGTCCCCAGCCCCGCCCCCAACCACCAGCAGGAGAGATCCTGCTAGCTTTCTCCGCTGTGTGTGTGTGTTTTTTTTTTTCCCTTTAAATTCAGCTTAAGGCAAAAGTTTGGCAAAGCAAATCTACATAAGGCCGCGTGTCAGAGAGGACACGGGGCGGCGAGGGGAGGTCCCGCCACTCCCGGCAAACCACCCACAGCACAGAGCAGCCTCTGATCCCGGGGGCAGCGACTCCTCCCCCCACCCCGCACCCCCCGGAACCTCACAAAGAGAAGCTAAAAGAAAGAAAACTGGACAAGCAGTGTTTCGGGGACTCTGTTGCAAGTGGGCGACGGAGATCATGAGAAAAGGAGAGGGAAGAAGGGCCGGGGGCCGGGGGAGACCCCGTGGGCCGAGCGTAGGGCCGCCCCGTGCCGCTGGCCAGTGGCACGGTGGGGCCCGCCCACTGAAGGTAGAGAGGTTGTACTTCGCTGAATGACCACAGGGTGCGTGGGCTCGTTCTGAGCAGTATTATTACCGGTGAGTCGACGCGAGCAGCTGCCCCGGCCGCTACCGGTGCTTGGGCGGGATGACCACCAGCGGCTGCCCGTACTTGGGCCGCCACATGAGGACCTGAGCGTCGTTGGCGTTCGGCTTGACCAGGGCGCTGGGCGGGATGGGCTCATTCTTGCTCAGGATCTTGGGCTGGTCCTGGGCAATGGGCTCCCGCAGCCGCGCGCGCTGGCCCAGGGGCCGGGTGGGGTTCACCTCGATGTTGAGCTGCATACGCCAGTGTAGCGTCTGCAGGATGATCATGTCGTTGGTGGAGGTGTTGGTGGCCACCAGCCACGTGGTGAAGCTCTGGTCCCGGTAGATGCTGGTCAGCTTGGCCACGTTGCTCTCGCTCACGGGCACGGCCCACGTGACGCTGGGGTAGAAGTTGTCGTTCATGCTGATAATGAACCTGGAGTCTCTCTTGGTGGGGCCCACAATGGTGCACGTCTCCGTGGTGTTGCCGTACCAGGGGTAGTTCACCCCGTCCGAGTCGCTGATGGCCTCGATCTTGCCCTCCTGCAGGTCGGGCAGTTCCCAGCTGGACCTGAGGACGAGGAAGGCCACAGGTTACTTGGGCGGCCACTTGGGGCAGCCGTTCCGTGTCCCGGTGGCACACAAGGCAGGCGCGGTCCTTGTCTGTGGGGCTTAGCCCCCGGGAGAGTCACACAGGGAGCACACGGTGGGGATGGCCTCCTCCTGCCCCCTACCCCACCCCAGCTCTGTCCCTAACCAGCGCCTCCTCGGGGGTCCCAGGACCCTATCCGGCCAGGCCTGGCTCCCACCCTGTTGGGGCCCAGAGGGCTTGGCCTTCCTGGGGTGGAATGGGCGGCCAGGCTACAGAAAGTTCAACTAGGGAATCCCTCGGTGACATTCGACCTAGGCAAACCCCGTCCCCGGGCCCCCAGACGCATCCCACGTATTCCCCTGGTCCCTACGAGGACCGCGAGTGGGAACTCGCCCGCCCAGGGCAGGGCACAAGCAGATGCCTGACCCTGGTCTCCATCGCCATAGCAACCTGCAGATGGAAGAGGCCAGGCGGCCTGTCCCCTCTAGGGACCCGTGGACCCCACCTCCAGACGAACCAAGCAAGCAGGGCAGTGGGCGGGGCCAAGGCCACTTTCTCCAGAGGACTCCGGCCAAATCCAGGGGCCCCGGGGAGCCTGACTGGGTCTGTCCTGCTCCCACCTGCACCCCAGGAATGCGGACGGCCAGGGACTCCTTGGGTCCACACTCCTGCATGCATTCACGGGGGACAGGGGGGCGCACTCCCGAACAACCTGCTTTACAACCTGCACTCCCGTCCACGGCTCTGCTCCCAGTGTCCACAGGACACTGGCTCCGGCCCCTTTCCATGTCCAAGGAGCTGAAGGCCTTGTGCGTCTGACCCCAGGCCCCGGCCGGGTCACACACAGGTGACCACATTTGCCACTGAGCTGAGACACAAGAGGACAAGCGATGGGTAGCAGGGGTGGCGGGGACAGAGCGCGGGCCATCCTTGGCTGGGTGCTGGGTTTCAGTCTGGGGTGGGGGCCGGGTGGGGTGACGGCTGCCCCGCAATGCCAGCGTGCGGAACCGGGCCACACAACGGCTCGGGCGGCAAGCCGCGTGCCAGCTGTGCGCTACTCTAAGTTGTTTTTTGTTTTTTAAAAAGCATATGTCTCTACTAAAATGTGTCATTCAGCGTTAGCAGTTCACAGAACTGCAGCCGCCACAGGAAGAATGATGAGGAACGTGACCGTGCTGTGTTTTCCCGTTCAATCCGTAGACAGGCGCACGCCTGCCTGGTGGGCCACCTCCTGCCTGGCCCTGAGCACCGCCGGCTCCCAGGGAACCTGGCAGCAGCTCAGAAGACCCCATGGGTCGGAAGGACCCACCTGTCCCTCCGGCCTGGGGCCCACAGCAGTGGCGGAGGACCACTGCGTGCACCTGCTGACCACTGTAGGCCCCAGCATGCACTGCGCCAGCAACCCCAGCAGAGCTGGTCCCATGTCAACTCTCTCAGGAACCAGGCACTTCGCTCTGGCCCTGTAGAAGGCCTCGTGCAGGGCACTCGGGCTGCCCCGTCTGACCCCAGCCCCGGCCTGGTCACACCACCGGCATGAGCCGGCAGACAGTGGTACCTTGTGGGGCATTACTCAGGACCTGGGCCACGCCGCATTTCCACGTCATCACCAGGCCAGCGGGGGTCTCCCGGCGGGGAACCTGGCAGGGACAGTGGTCAAGGACACTGCAGCCCAGCATCCAAGCTCGGGCCCGGCCGCTCGCTCTGGGATTGAGCCTCTACTGCCCGGACCGTGGCTTGTGGTTACTCCCGCCCACCTCCGCCAGCCAGGTTCCTGTGACGGTGAAATCGGGAGACTCCACGGTCGGCAGCAATGAACGGGAGCTCCCGGAGACCACCGAAGAAGGGCCGGTGGGCAGGGGCGTGCCTCGGCGACCGGCAGCCTGCGAGCCCTCTCCAACACGCTCCTAAAGCAACGGACGCCACACCGCGCCTGCTTCCTCTGTAAGTTCTCCTTTCACTTATTCTGGGATGACCTTGAGGTTCTGGAGTGACCTTGAGCTTCCGGGCAGACCCTGAGTTCTCTGCTCCCCCGGGCGGCTCGCGGCACTGGCCTCCGCGGCTCCCCAAGGCCACACTGGAGATGGAGTTAGCGGACCTCACGCAAAAGCTGGACACGAAGACACTTACTCAAAAACTATTTCAACATAGGTGAGGTGAGCCTCCGGGCCTGGCACACACTGTGCCCCCCGCCCCCACCCCTCCCCGGTCTCCCAGCCTCCTTCCCAGGCCCCCCAGGGATCTCTTGAAAACACAAATCCGGGGGCAGGCATTTGGCCCGGGTGCTAAAGCCCCCATGTCCCACGGCGGGGCACCTGGGTTGGATGCCTGGCTCTGGCTGGCCCAGCCCTGGCAGCTGTGGGCATCTGGTACGTGAACCAGCAGATGGGATTCTTCCTCTCTCTCCCTCTCTGCCTCTTTCTCTCTGCCTCTTGATAAGTTTTAAAAAATTTAAAAATTTAAAACGATGGGGCTGGTGTCATGGCTTAGCAGGTTAAACTGCTGCCTGCAGCGCTGGTATCCCATAGGGGTGCCAGTTTGAGTCCCAGCTGCTCCACTTCCGATCCAGCTCCCTGCTATGGCCTGAGAAAGCAGTGGAAGATGACCCAAGTCCTTGGGCCCCTGCACCCCCGTGGGAGACCCAGAAGAAGCTCCTGGCTCCTGGCTCCGGATTGGCCCCGCTCTGGCCATTGGGGCCATTTGGTGAGTGAACCAACAAATGGAAAATATCTCTGTTTCTCTCTCTAACTCTGCCTTTTAAGTAAATAACTTTAAAAAAAAATGTAAATGCCCGACTGCATCGCTCCAACCCCAGTAGACTTCCCATGAGCCCCCAGTGCCCTCAGAGCTGGACGGAGCTGACAGCACGCATCCACACGCATGAGCACACACACCCTCACTCTCGGTTCCTCCAGTGGGCCCGGCACCCCATCCCCCACCTCAAGGCCTGCCCCAGCCAGGAGCAGCTCGCCACTCGGCCCCGGAGCCCCTGACCCTGCACCTGGCCAGGTGCCCCTGACACCAGCACCCTGTCCCCGGGTCCCGCTGCTTTCCGGCACACGCACGGGGGCCACAGTGATTCGGCCACCACCTGTGGGCAGTCTCCTCCCCCAGCGTCCACGAGGGCCGAGTCGGCCAGGGCCATGCCTGTCTCACCATCGCTGTGTGTCCAGAGTCAGGCCCGGTAGGTGCCTGGGGCCCGCATGGAGGGCTATCAGAAACGGGCTGGCCCCGTGGGGTCTAACAGCCTGGGGCAGGCAGGCAGGCTGCTCAGTGCCAGCGCCTCTGCTCGCCCCGCAGAGCGGCCACTCCCAGGAAGGGTCGGCGCAGCCACAATGCCAGGGACAGGCCGTGGGGTGCACGTCGGACTTAGGAAACGCAGCGGTCTGGTTCAGGGTCACAGACGCAGGAAGCAAGCCAGCCAAGGACCAAAAAAACCCAGGCCAGCTCTTACCCACAGACCTGCCACAGAACCCTGGACAACACACACACACACACACACACACACAGGCTGAAGTCTTATGACCGGCCTTGCTGGTGCGCAGGGTCTCCCCGCTGAGTGGGCGGGGGTCTCCCTGTGGGGTGGTCTCAGCTCAGGGCTCCAAGCACAGCTGCCAGCCCACCAAGGCTGGCCCATCAAGGAGGCCCTCGGAGGCCCTGGGGGCAGGTGCCACCGCCACCTCCACACCCTTGGGCTCGCTGCCAGGATTGCCCCTTTCTCCACGGTTCTAGGACCTGCGGCCCCAATGAGGGCCCTGTCAGTCACGTGTCCCACCGCCAGGCGTGCAGCGCTGGGCTCTCCCCCCCCAGCACGAGCGAGGCCCTCTCCAGTCCTGGGCCCCGTCTCGTTCCTGGGCTGTCTCTGACCGCAAATGCCCAGGCCACGGGGTCGCAGTTCTGGACTCTAACGAGCTGGAAAACCCAAGTCCCCTCTGTCTGAAGGTTAAGGTCACCAGACACCACGTCCCTTCCTTCACGTCGGTCCCTGTCTACACGTCGCCTGTATTCTTAGTCATTTAATGCTTTTCCTTAAAAATGAATCACTTGTTTTTAACTCAACCTGATTTAGCCCCTGCTAGAAACACCTTTGCCATAGCACACAGGCTATGCTGGAGACACAGAGGGGCGTTTTCTAACAGGCGTAGATGCGTCGCTGTTTTTTTTTTTTTTTTTTTTTTTGTGGCAGGCAGAGTTAGACAGTGAGAGAGAGAGACAGAGAAAGGTCTTCCTTCTGTTGGTTCACTCCCCCAAATGGCCGCTACGGCCGATGCGCTGCGCCCAATCTGAAGCCAGGAGCCAGGTGCTTCTCCTGGTCTCCCATGCGGGTGCAGGGCCCAAGCACCTGGGCCATCCTCCACTGCCTTCCCGGGCCACAGCAGAGAGCTGGCCTGGAAGAGGAGCAACTGGGACAGAACCAGTGCCCCAACCGGGACTAGAACCTGGTGTGCCGGCGCCGCAGGCAGAGGATTAGCCTAGTGAACCACGGCGCTGGCTGATGCGTTGCTTTAAGATATAACTTAACGTTAACTTTAAAGGACTTCTCCCAAATAGGATTTCACCTCCCAGCAGTGGCACAACCCCAACACCTGTGCAGGTAAGGACTTGCGCCCCCCCCCCCCCCCCGGTTCCGGGCCCCTCCCACGGGCCAGGCAGGAGCTTAGGGATCCTCTCACCGGGTCCCCAACTGTACAGATCCTACCGTTTGGTAAGTGCTTTGTAGAAGCTCCACCATTTGACAGAGACCGCGGCCCACGAGCCCCTCCCACGGTTTCCTGGCTCCTGCCCCGCGCCTCGGCCTCTGGGCCGCCCCCTCCTGCACCCAGGCACCCACCCTGCTCCCCCAGCTCAGGGGGGAGGGGGGGAGCTTCTGCTCCCCAGGGAACTTCCCCCTCAGCAGCAAAGCCCGATCTTCCGGCAGACCCCACCCTCTCCCCCTCACCCCTGCCGCCACCTCGCCCTGGCCACGGCTCTGGTCTATCCAGAGGGGAGGAGACCAGCGGGCCGGTGCAATCTGAGTTTGCAGCTGCAGGCCACCCGCCAGGGCACGAGGCCAGGATGGCCGGCCCTCCCTGCCTTCCAGGCGAGTCTAGGAAGACCCGCACAGGACGGGACATGCTCCGCGCGTCCAGTGTTTGCACCAACCCAACACGGCCTCCTACCCTGCAGGCTGTTTTCAGCCTTTTCTTTTTTAATACAGCAATGCGCTCTCATCCCCCCCAACTTCTGCCACACCTCGTCACTGGCGGCAATGCCGGGCGCACAGCGGTCCCTCGTTTCCCCCTTAGAGGGGCGCATGAGTCGCCCCAGACTTTTGGCAACTGAGAGGTGCTGGAGCGAACGCCCGCCCCGGGGATCTCCACGCAGCCCCCGGAGCGAATGCCCGCCCCGGGGATCTCCACGCAGCCCCTGGAGCGAACGCCCGCCCCGGGGATCTCCACGCAGCCCACTGCGCGGCACCTCATTGGTCCAGAGATTATTTTTCGGACGCCCGATGAGCCAGGCCCTGGGCTGGGGGCACCCAGCTTCTGCGAGAGAGCGGGGAAGCAGAGACTGGAAGGGCATGCGGCCCTGAAGCCTTAACGGCAGCCGGGCTCCCCCACCTGAGCGCCTAGTTCCCCCGCCCCCCCCGCCCCGGAGGCCATGCCCTCCCCTGAACACGGGACCTGGCTCTGTATTCACTGTCATTCCCCCATGACCATGGCCGCTGGGTGCCTCCTCACACGCCCTGAGGCCGCCCGGATGGCTCGGCTGGCGGGAGCAGTCAAGGGAGTCCTCTTCGGGCAGCGCTGCTCCGCCCCCCCCCCCACATCCTCTACCACCCCCGGCAGAGGGGGAAGCCGCCTTCCGGTCACAGAGAGGAAGCCTCGTCCTCAATTGTTCTGTGCGGAGCCCAGAGCTCAGGCCCCAGCTTCCGGAAGCGGCCACGTGGTCCCAGGGACATTCCTCCAGGGCCTGTCCCCTAGATCTGCTGGCGCTGAGCGGCGGGTGGGGGAGCCACGGGCTGGGAGGTGCAGCCTCTCCTGACCCTGACGCAGCAGAGGTCCACACGGAAGACTGTCAGGGGTGTCACCAGCCCAGGCTCTGCCCTACACAAGGGCCCGAGCAGGCCATCTTTCACTGACTCTGCAGCCCGGCACAAGGAGTAACGGATAACAAGTGGCCACCAGGCACCCCTCACGCATCAGCTCACTGAACGACAGCAGCCCCAGGAGGCAGGAGCTGGCGTTCCCATTCTAGAGACAGGAACAGCGAGGCTCGGGGAGCTGAAGAGCCGGCTGACGTGGGTGCAGGGAGGCAGCCCTGTCGACCCAGAGAGCTGCTCCGCGGCTCCCTCCCGCCAAAGTCTGGCAGAGCCCTGGCCTTGGCATTGGCCTTGGCTGTGGGCCAGGCTCTCTGGGGGCTCAGAGAAGGGCACGGCAGGGACAAGGACAAGTGTCTCCCACACAGGCGAGGGACTGTGACTTGTCACGGAGGAGACTCCGCGGCGTTGACAGGATGGCGGGGGCAGGTGTGTCCCATGGCGCGTGCTGGGGTGGCTTCTAAAGCAGACCTAAACCACGCAAAGCCCTGCCACACTGGCACAGGGGGCAGCTGGCCATCTCCCCTCCTTCCCCACGCAGGTCGGCGTCCAACTGGCAGGGGGAGGGAGGGTCGCTAATTGTTCCCATCTCATGAGTGGCGGACTGACAAGTCCTCCTAGCTTAGAGATTAATGCTAGCAGGGGGAGCGTCTGGGGCATTATGGGTTGCAGTTAAGTACGTGATATTAAGGTTCTGAATGCTAGCCCATTGCAGAGAAGGCCCACCCTCACCCCGGTCACCTGGCTGTCCACTCCCTGCGCCACTAGTGCCCAGTGTCTGGGATTGACCCCACTGTTCAGGTCAAGTCCAGCAGTTTTTAAACAGGGGACCCTCCCAGGGGCCGCGGGGCTCCACCTGGAGACATCTGGTCGTCACAGCCTGGGGGTTGGGGGGGACGTGTCCCTGCACCGCACATACAGAGCCCAGGGGTGCCGCCCGGCCCCCGGTGCAGAGCCTAAGACCTTGCCCGTGCGGTGGTCGGGGCGGCTCCTTTAAACCCGTCTAAACGATTCTCTGTACAATGCAGCAAGAAGCTGGGTGCAAGGCTGCATCCGGGCCTTTCCAAATGACCCCTCTCATCTGCAGGGCCACTGTGCTCCTTGGGCGACCGTGGTCGAGGACCGTGAGCAGCTTCCGCCGCTGTGTTCCAACCCCAGGACGCTCCTGCCGCACCTGTCCACTCGCTAAGGTCTCTCGACGGCCTCTTCCCCGCTCCCAGATGGCAAAGCCGCCTGGCCAAGGCCCACGCGCCAGGACCCGTGGGTCATTCTGGCCCTGCTGCCTGGGGCCATCGCCCCAGAGCTGCTCCCCTGACCTTCCCCTGGGCTGGTCCCACCCGCGCGGAGTCGGGGACCCAGCACACGCATCAGGAGGACGAACGTGGGCATCAGGGCAAATGACAAGGAAATGGCCTCCAGCCACTAGCAAAGTCTCACGGAGCAGCTGACTCCTGTCCAAACTGTGCCGCTGCAGCCACCACGCGCCAGCTCGCTCCCGGCCAGCACCACCACGACTACCACATCAAGGCCAGGATCTGCCTGCCTCAGGTTTCTCCCTGGGAACCTGGCGTGGCGCTGCCGCTGGAAGCGCCCAGGAAGCCGCCGGGAAGGGACTCGGCTAGCCCCCCCCCCCTTCCCAGAGCCCTGAGGAACCTGCCTAGGGTCACACCCTGGGAAGTGGCAGAGCCTGGCCTCCCGCCCGGGGCTGCCGAACCACAGAGTCTAAGTATACACGAGGCTCCTCTCACCAGGAACGGAGGGCTGGCGCAGGGAGGGCGAGGTCGCCTCGGGTCCCTGGCTCCCAGGCCGGGCCACCGGACGGGAGCAAGGCCTCGAGCCACCCCACGCACTGCTGGCACGCGTGTCTTCCCGAGTGCAGCCAGGGCCTCTGGCTTCCCTTATGGGAGAGAGATTCGGCTGAGCGGAAGACCCGGGGGAAGCTTTGGTCTCCTGGCAGCTGTCGATGCCTCGCACAGCCCAGGAGGTTGGAGGGCTTCAGGCGGCGTGGGCAAGGGCCCCACGGAATGACTGAACTCACCTTTCCCTTCCTGGAAAGGGGAGCGCCCCTCCCCTCCCCCACCCTGCACCTGAACCGGATTCCAGCAGCTCTGGCAGTGGGGGGGGGGGGCAGACATGGAGGGGGGTTGGGGGGCGCCGGCGGCAGCGCCCTGTGTGCCCACCACCAGTGTCCAGTGCTAGGTCCCCTAGGACCCCAGTCATTAAGCGGAGACCCTGCAGCCACGTCTGCCCTCTCATTCACACGTGGCCAGGATGTTCTTACATCAGCGGTAACTTCCAACTGCTACGGAGTCTCCTCTCTTCCTGCAAAACCGGGAAGTGAGGCCACCGGGGCGGGGACGGGCATTGTCCTAGGAGCCGGCAGAGAGCAGTGGGCTCTGCTCAGCTGCACTGGGCTAGGATCCCACCCCAGGGGCACTGGACACCGCCTGGGAGACAGCAGCCCCGGATGCGAAGCAAACCGGCTTTCAAAACAGCGTGCTCCCCATCGGCACAGCGCACACACCCCCCACCACCGGGCGCCCCAGGGTGCATCTGAGAAATCCGCCACCAAGCCCAGTCTGGCCGGCCAGAGTGCTTGCCACGTGTGCCTGGGGGCAGAGCGGCGGCCTCTCTGGCGACCCCTGACTGCCACTCCAGGCAGACACAAGGGAGGAACACCTCGCTGGGCGCCCTGGGGGCCCAAGCAGTGGCCGGCAGGTTCCAGAGCCAGGACCCCAGCCGGGGCCAACAGTGGGGGGAGTCACCGAAACCAGGCCCCTGGCTCTCATCCCCCTCCCCGACCCCGGGGCGGCCCCCAGCGTACTCACATGCCCTGCTCCCCGTACTGGTTGTAGAACTCCATGTGGCTGCACGCCTGAATCCAGCCCACGACCCAGGTCTCCCTCTTGGGGATGGGCGGCATGACCACCTGGGCCGAGGCCCGGAAGTGGGGCGTGCGGTAGCGCAGGACCACGCTGGACGACTCGTCGATGCTGGTGGGGATGGGGTCGATGGAGGCCTTCACGTCGATCACGGTGATCCCTTCGCGGAAGACTCTGGCTTTGCCGCCGATGCTCTGGATACAGCCCATGGCACACAGGACCGCGCCGACCAGCAGTCGGCGACCAGCCTGGGGACGGCCAGCAGTCCCAGGCGGCGCGGGCATGGAAGGGCGGCGGCGGCGGTGCAGTCTCAAATCCCAAGACCGCTCTCCATAGGGCAGACAACTCAGCGAGCAGAGGGGCTGTGCATTGCGACCGCCGGCCTCTTATAAATACGGATTCTGGTGCATCTCCGAGCCCTGGGCTCCTCCGAGCAATGCACAAAAAAAAAGAAAAAGAAAAAAAAAATCACCGATATTCCTTGGGTTAAAAAAGGAAGAGTTCGCAGTTCAGGGGACGACCATGGTGCTCCGTGGCCCCCGCGCGGGGATGGCAGCTCCGGGAGTCTCCCTCAACCTTCGGAGGAGGAGGCGAGCGCGGGCAGACGCATAAATAAGGAAGGCTCCGGCTCCGCGCCGAGGACCGACTTCCTGCCTTGCCTTCCGCACGCGTCCCGCGGGCACCCGGTCAAGCCCGGAGCGGCGTCTGCCCAGCCGGCCGAGGTCCGGGCGCCCCGGGGCGAGCGCCTGCCCGCCGCTTCCAGGAGGCGCCCGTCGGCGCCCACTCGAGGGCGCGGGCAGGGGCGCGGGCCGGACGCCCCCCGCCGCCGGCCGCCGTGCGGGCGCCCCGCGCTGTGCTCGGGGGCCGCGGCTGCCGAGGACCTGCGAGGAGGTGGAAGGGACAGGGCGTCAAGGCCCGCCGGGAAGTTGAGCCGAACTTTGCCGCGGGGGCGCACGGGGGCGGCGGCGCGTGTGCGCGGGGCGCAGCTCTGCGCGGTCTCCCCGCCCGCCCCGTCAGCGGCCGCCGCACCGCCGCGCGCACCAGCGAATAATCGCCGCCCGTGACATCTCCGCTGACACCCGCCCGGCCCCGGGGGCGGGGAGGGGGCACTGGCCGGACCGCGCCACCGCCTCCAGCCCCCGGTGCCCGCCACCTGGAGCCGCCGGGCCGGGCCGGGCGGAGCGGGCGCGTGCCCCTTCCCGGCCGGGGTCCCCCCCACCCCAGGGAGAGGCGCCTCCGCCCGCCGCGAGCCGCCCCGGGTCCCCGCGCGTCGGGCGCGCTCGCCGCCACCGGGGAACTTTGGCGCGCACGCCCCCACCCGGGCGGCGCCGCCGACTCACCTGCCCCTCGGACCGCTCCGCGCGCCCCGGGCCCCGCCGCGGGCACGTCCTCGGGACGCCCCCACCCGCGTCCCGGAGCAGTGTCCCCGGGCGCTCCCGGGGTCTGAAGACGGGCGCGGGCGCCCCCGGCCCCCAGCCCGCTCCTGGCTCGGGACGGCTTCGGGGTGGGGGGTGGGGGGACAGGGGCAGGGGTGGCCGGGGGCGCAGGGCTGAGCTGGGGCTCTCTCGCCCCCACCCCGCGCGCCCCCTCTATTTGACGATCATTGCGAGCGTGCCGCCGCCGCCGCCGCCGCGCCGCAGCCGCCTGGCGCGCCCCGCGCTGCCTCGCTCTGCTGCGGCATCGGAAAGGCAACCAGGTCAAACTTTGCAAAAACTCGGCCCCTGCGCCGGCCCGGCCCCGCGTCCGCCCGCAGCCGCCGGCCCGAGCGCAGCCGGCGCACGCAGGGACCGCCCGCCCGCGCGCGCCCCGCGGGATGCAGCTCCGCAGGCGGCGGCGGCCGGCGCCGCCTCCTCCTCCCCGCCCGCCGGGCTCTCCGCCCTCGCTCCCGCACGCAGCCCGCCCTCCCCCTGGAACTCCCTCTCCCCGCCCCGCTCGCGCCCGCTCTGCAGCTGCTGGGGGCGCCGAGCCTCTCCTTGCACAAACGACATTTCCTTTTCGGCGCGCCCCGGGAATTCTGGGTAGTGTAGTTCCACTCCTGCCTCGGGCGCAGGTGGGCTGCTCCCCATGCCCTTTGACCTCGGAGCCCACCCCCCGCGCCGAGCGCGCGCCGGAGGAGGGCCGCAGGGGTCCGTGGCTGAGCGGGAACAGTCCGGGGTTGGGGGGGGTGCGGCCGCGGTTCGGGGGGCGAGGAGAGGGGACTTTGGGGGGAAGAGGACTCTGTGCTGGCGCTGCCACAGGTGGTCAGCGTCATGGACCCCAGCTGTGTGAGGAGCTGCCCAAGTTTCAGCGCAGCACGCGCACACCCCCCCATCCGCTGCTCTGAGAGGCCTTGCGGGTGTGTGTGTTCCACGGGGAGGAACCTGACGCCCGGGGACCCCGAGACTTGCTGCCTGTCCCCGCAGTCTGCCTACCGAGGCTCTAAGGGGCTTTCAGCTTGGACGGCAGTGGGGGCTGTTTTAAGCCCCACCCCTCCCTTGCCAACTATTCCCAGGGGGAAAGGCCAAGTGGTTTGTGACATCAGGAAACCCGGCAGCCCCCCACCCCCCACCCCCAGCCTGGGAGCCTGACCATAAGCTGGGGCAGGGCGGGGCTCAGCAGTCCCAGGACCCCAACACTAGGTGAGGGAGGGCTGGGGGTCCCGGCCACTTTGAGGGTGGGCAGTCAGGCTAAGCCCACCGTCTCATATCAGTGCTGGCTCAGCCACAGGGCGGGCGGCGGAGGGTGCCTCTCCCCCAGCCACTCTTCACCTGACCATCGCCGGGGCCCATGGCTGTGGTCTAGCAAGAGGCCAGTCCTTTTCCATTCCATCTGCTGGGTAGCTCGCTCCTGACCCCACAGACTCGGGCTGAGGCAGGCAGGTTGGCCCTCGTGTCTTGATGGCTACCACACGCTAGAATCCCACACAGCTAAAATCCCCTTAGGGGATTTCTGGGAAGAAACCATCCCTGGCCTCTTAGCCCACAGTCACCCTTCCGGGCTGTGAACTCATGCCCCCGGCCCCCAATAGCCTGCCCTGCGGCTCTCCAAGCCCCGCCTGCATGCATCCCCTCCCATCCCTGACTGTCCCGAGTGCCCGGGACAGAGCAGGCCCTGCTGGTTCAAGGCTCTGTGCATGAAAACTGAGCTGCACTTCCCCTCCGGGCCACCCCCTGGACGTGCACGTGGCCTGGGTTCGCAGTGACACGGGTGAAGCACCCCGACACAGCAGGCGCCAGCATTGTCTGCTTTTATCACCGACCATGGCCGAGGCGGGGTGGCTCTGCGGGCAGAGAATCCCAGGGCTCTGGGAACAGTGAATTCTTGGAGGCGTGGACCCCAGCCCAGATCTGGCCAGCTCCATCGGAGCCCACCGCCTTGCTAGGGTGGGACTGAGCTGACCACCAGGGTCCCTCTGGAAGAGGCACGTGGGGGTGCACAGGGGAGGCTGTGCAGGTGGAAATGTTAAACACCACCAAGAACCCTGGGAGACAGGATTCCCTCCCCGGTTGTTTGGGACCGGACAGAAAAGCCAACAGCGAGGCTGAAGGTGGGCGGGGCGAAGGGCCGGGCAGGTGGCTGGGGGCGTGGGCATGGAGGGGCAAGGAAGGAGGCCAGCTGCAGGGCATCCTGCAACCCCAGTGGGCCTCGCTTCTGCCAGAGGGGTGGGGGACAGGGCTCCGTGAGGTCCCCCCCTCTGCTGAGGGGCAGTGGCCTGGCCCAGGGGTGGCTGGGATGCTTGGAACGGTGCAGAAAACTGCGTGGGAGGCCTCCAGTTGTCCCGGAGCAATGCCTGGACAGCTCTACTGGGCCAGGCCCACGGGGGACGGCACGCAGCTCACCCCGGGCCAGACAGCAGCGCTGACACCACGTGGCCAGGGGGCCATGGAGGGGTCCCTGCAGGACAGCGAAGGAGGTGTGAATTAGCATAAATAATAAATAGGCACAAATCGATCCTCAAAGGCTGCACGCATCGATTGCTATCAGTGCGGGAGGGAGTCGCAGCGCTGTCTGGCTGTGCGCGAGTGTGGGTGTGTGTGGCCGTTGTGCACGAGGTGTGTTGGGGTGTGGGTGTTCACAAGTGTGAGTGCATTGTGTTTACGTGAGTGTGTGGGTGGGTGAGGGTGTGTTCTGGCTGTGTGTGTGATGGTGTGTCTGTGTGTGTCATGGTGTGTGTGATGGTGTGAGTGTGTATGTGTGATGGTGTGTGCCTGTGTGTGATGGTGTGTGTGTGTGTGATGGTGTGAAAGTGTCTGTGTGATGGTGTGAGAGTGTGTGATGGTGTGAGAGTGTGTGATGGTGTGTGTGTGTGATGGTGTGTGTGTGATGGTGTGAGAGTGTGTGATGGTGTGTGTGTGTGATGGTGTGTGTGTGTGTGATGGTGTGTGCCTGTGTGTGATGGTGTGTGCCTGTGTGTGATGGTGTGAGTGTGTGTGTGATGGTGTGAGAGTGTGTGATGGTGTGAGTGTGTGTGTGGTGGTGTGAGAGTGTGTGATGGTGTGAGTGCCTGTGTGTGATGGTGTGTGTGTGTGATGGTGTGAGTGCCTGTGTGTGATGGTGTGAGTGTGTGATGGTGTGAGTGTGTGTGATGGTGTGAGAGCATGTGATGGTGTGAGTGCCTGTGTGTGATGGTGTGTGTGTGTGTGATAGAGTGTGTCTGTGTGTTGGGTGTGGGAGAGTGTGTGTCAGGTGTGTGTGTCTGTGTGTCAGCTGTATATGCGTGTGTGTGTTATGTGTGTGTGTGCCTGTGTTGGGGTGTGTCAGGTGGGGGGTGCCTGTGGGTGCAGGTGTGTCAGACTGTGTGTGTCAGGTGTGAGTGGAGGTGTGTGTGTTTATGTGGGGGGTGTCAGGTGGGGGTGCCTGTGAGTGCAGGTGTCTCAGGGCTGTGTGTGTCAGGTGTGAGAATAGAGGTGTGTGTCAGGTATGTGTGTGTGTGTTTATGAGGGGTGGGGGGGTGCCTGTGGATGCGGGTGTCCTAGGTGTCCACGTGGGGCCAGCTGTTGGACAGGAGGCGCCCCCACTTTTCCCTGTCCGGCCCCGGTAGCTCCTCCCAGATCCCAGCTAGGGAGCCCTGGCCTCAGTGCGCCCCCTTCCCGCCGGAGGCTTCTCGGAGCCCCCAGCCTCACGCCAGCCCTGGGGCGTGCGCTTGGACGCCCCTCGCCCAGTCTCGCAGACCCGGCGCCACGCGTCGGGCGCCCCAATGTCAAGGCCGCCTGTGCCCAGTGCCCCTCGGCGCCAGCCGCCTGGGGCGTGAGAAACCCGCCCGCCAGCGGTGCGAGGACCGGGGCGCCGCCGCTGGGAAGCTGCCCCGCGCACCCTGCGCCCCGCGCCCCGCGCCACCCGCCCGGAAGGCCGGAGCGGGGCGACGGCAAGGCGGGCGCGGCCGGGATCGGGTGCGGCACTGGGAGTTCTCCAAGGTGCTAAAATAAACCCAGCGAAGGATCAGGTTTCCCGACCAAAATAACCTGGGAGCCGCCTTAGAAATGCGAACTGAGAAAGCGATCCGGGATGAAGCGCCCCGGGAGGGGAGGCTCTGATGACACCTGCTCCCCAGGGGGCTTCCAGGCTGGGGGGGAGCCCCCTCCCCGGACTGCAGCTTCTCCCCCGCTGGCCTGCGGGCTCCGCACCCCAGTAACAGCCACCCTGGCCGGTGCACTGGCTGCACTGTCCGCCCGTCAACCATGCAATATTTATTGCGTGTCTTCTGCGAGCCAGGCACTGCCTGGTCACCTGTGCCCTCCATGAACCAATGGGCTTTGGTCCAGGGGCAGGCATGAGGGTGTCATTTTGCCGGAAAGATCGAAACCGCAGAATCAATTCGTGAAGTTCACGGCATGCCCAGGCGATATGGGCTTGAAAGAACAGGAAGAAGGAAACAAGAAAAGTGGGCGCAATCTGAATGCAGGGTGCCCCAAATCCCTGGGACTCTGAGCTGCAACTGTCGGGTGTATACAGAGGGGACCCAAGGCCCGTCTCTGACGTTGCTGTAACAGTTAAGGGAGGTGATGCCGGCTCGTGTCCTGGGCTTGGAGACTAGCACACAGCACATGTCAAGTTCAAGTTCATGGTAAACAGGTTGGTTGGCATTCGTAGTAAAAGCTCTCCTAAAGGCAGCAAGTGCACAAATGGCCTTGGCTCCACAAAGCTGCCAGAGAGCTGCCCCTGCTCACCAGCAAGAGAGGCAGTATGGCTGAGTGGTTAGGAGCAGGGCCTGTGGGCCGACACCTGAACCTGAGCCCTGCTCCCAGCCCTGGGCCTTGACAAGTCACGGCCCGATAGGGCTGGAATGGGAAGGTCACAGAAGGATCCAGGGCCTGGTGGGGTGAGGCCTCAGGGCAGGCGGGGTGGTCTGTAGGGGTGGGGTCAGCAGAGTCGCCTGCGTGCTTCCTGCTGCTGCTGGCACGGGGCCTGGCATACCCTTGGGCCTCAGGAAGTGGCCCATGAATGAATGAATGACTGGTCGAGTGAATGAATGAGTGACATGGGGCTAAGAAGCCAGCTTCCGGCTGGAGAGCCCAGCCAGCCCAAGTCCTAGCTCTGGCCCTGGCCAGCTGTGTGGCCTCACAGATGAAGTCACCACCCTGAGCCCACTCCTCATCCTCTAAAATGGGCAGGGGGGCTTGTCCTGTCCACCACAAGTGTCCGTGGCCCCTCCTCGTGCTTTCCCACGTCTGGACCCTGCGTCGGGGGCTCGGGTTTGCCCCCCAGACCTCACGGGCCTGTCCAAGGGCAGACCTCATGGGCCTGTCCAAGGGCAGACCTCACGAGCCTGTCCAGGGGCACTGCTTTTTTTTTTTTTTCCTTAAATATTTATTTATTTATTTGAAGGCAGAGTTACAGAGGCAGAGACAGAGAGAAAGGTCTTCCATCCACTGGTTCACTTCCCAAATGGCTGCAACGGCCAGAGCTGCACCGATCCGAAGCCAGGATCCAGGAGCTTCTTCCGGGTCTCCCACTCAGGTGCAGGGGCCCAAGCCTTGGGCCATCTTCTTCTGCTTTCCCAGGCCACAGCAGAGAGCTGGATCGGAAGTGGAGAAGCTGGGACCCGAACCGGCGCCGTATGGGATGCTGGCACTACAGGCGGCAGCTTCACCTGCTACACCACAGCGCTGGCCCTCCAGGTGACACTTTAAGGAAGAAACACGACTGTCCATTTCTGTCGGCCCCCAAGGGCTCTGCTTTATTTGGCACTTGCTACTTTCACCGCTGACCGGCTTCTGCTCAGTGCCCGGGGACAGTCGTCCCGGAGCTGACCCGAGTAGTCACAGACGGTAACAACCTCAGTGCATGGCTGTGTAGGTGATGGCATCCACAGGGCACGACACCAGGCAGCCATGGACAAATAACAGGTCGTCATGGAAACAAGGCCCACTTCGGACTGCTAAGCGAAAAGGGCAGCTTGTGTGTGTGTGTGTTTTCAAGAATGTGTAAGGTAATCATACTATTATTTATTATTTCTAAGTATTTATTTGAGAGCGAGAGCACCCATCTGCTGGTTCACTCCCCAAAGGCTCACATCGGTCAGGACCGGGCCAGGGCAGGAGCCAGCAGCCGAGAGCGCAGTCCAGTTCTCCCAGGAGGGTGGCGGGAATCTATCGCGTGAGTTGTCACGGCGGCTTCCCAAGGCAGGAAGCCGGAGCCAGGACTGAACCCGAGTACCCCGATACGGGTTGCAGGTGCTCCCTTGCTCATGTATTTCAATGCATATTTGGGAGGGACACGCACATATATACACACACATATGTGATATACATGAGTATGGGTTAATACATATTTTCTGATTTATTTAAGTAGTGATTGATGTAACATATTTCAGTATTTGTAAAAGGGACAAGAATTCTTTTACAGGGGGCCGGTGCTGAGGGGTGCTTGGTTGAGCCTCTGCCTGTGGCTCCGGCATCCCATATGGACACTGGTTCAAGTCCTGGCTGCTCCTCTTCCGATCTGGCTCCCTGCTAATAGCCTGGGAAAGCAGTGGGAGATGGCCCAAGTGCTTGGGCCCCTGCACCTGCATGGGAGACCTGAAAGAAGCTCCTGGCTCCTGGCTTCAGATCAGCACAGCTCTGGCCACTGAGGCAATTTGGGGAGTGGACCAGAAAATGGAAGATCTCTCTCTCTCTCTCTCTCTCTAACTCTACCCCTCAAATAAAAATATATATAACTTGCCAAACCTCACGTTAATCCTCATAGGATTATTTTTTTTTGTAATTTATTTTTCTGTCAAGTAATCTTTTTTTTTTTTTTTTTGACAGGCAGAGTGGACAGTGAGAGAGACAGAGAGAAAGGTCTTCCTTTTGCCATTGGTTCACCCTCCAATGGCCGCCGCGGTTGGCACGCTGCGGCCGGCGTACCGCGCTGATCCGAAGCCAGGAGCCAGGTGCTTCTCCTGGTCTCCCATGGGGTGCAGGGCCCAAACACTTGGGCCATCCTCCACTGCACTCCCTGGCCACAGCAGAGAGCTGGCCTGGAAGAGGGGCAACCGGGACAGGATCGGTGCCCCGACCGGGACTAGAACCCGGTGTGCCGGCGCCGCAAGGCGGAGGATTAGCCTAGTGAGCCGCCTAATCCTCATAGGATTATAGGATTGGTCTCCAGGTGGTCAGATCACACCTATGTCATCTGTATTGACCAAATTTATTGCAGTAAGCAGTAACATGTTGATAGTAAAGCAAGGATGTTGGTAAAAATTATACAGTGCTATAAGCTGGCTAATTATTCTGTGGCTGTGTGTCCTGTCTCCCCGACTAGAGGTCAGTGAGAGCATCAGTTGAATGAAGGATTCAGACTCCTGGGACGCGAGACTCTGACGCCCATGGGAATTGCTCACAAGGTCTCGCGGGCTGGAGCAGGGCACTTGCTTCTCAGCCTCCCGCGAATGTGAACAGACTCACAGCCCCCTCCCCACCTTACAGAGCAGGGAGCAGGTCTGGGGGTCACCGGGAAAGCCAGGGCAGCTGCCCCCCAGCAGGATTCCTTCACACAGCCCCCTAAGGGCAAACCGAGGCCAGGAGACGTCGGACTCGCCTGTGATCACGTAACTGGAGGTGGCTGAGCCGGGGTTCGAGCCGGGCCAATCTCTGTCCACAGCCTGTGTCTGAACACCCACACCGGGGCCGGAGCTGAACCAGACCCCACGGCCATCTCTGCCGTGACCCTCAGAACCTGCCGGCATCTCCAGCCACACCAAAACGCTGACACGAGCCCCTGGGTATTTTTTATTTTATTTATTTATTTTTTTTGACAGGCAGAGTGGACAGTGAGAGAGAGACAGAGAGAAAGGTCTTCCTTTTGCCGTTGGTTCACCCTCCAATGGCTGCCGCACTGCGCTGATCCGAAGGCAGGAGCCAGGGGCTTCTCCTGGTCTCTCACGTGGGTGCAGGGCCCAAGCACTTGGGCCATCCTCCACTGCACTCCCGGGCCACAGCAGAGAGCTGGCCTGGAAGAGGGGCAACCGGGACAGGATCGGTGCCCCGACTGGGAGTAGAACCCGGTGTGCCGGCACCGCAAGGCAGAGGATTAGCCTGTTGAGCCACGGCACCAGCTAGAGCCCCTGGGTATTAATAGGCCCCTCAGAGGCCGGCCCAGGTGATGGGCCCCATCCAGCGAGCGTGACACGGTGACCCGGTGGACAGCTGAGCAAACACGCCCAGGTCCCGGATGTTCCCACCCCAGGGACTGCTTGGGGCTGGGAGCTCCCCTCCTCACCCCTCCAGGCCTCTGCTTCCACATCTGTGAGATGGGCTCCCAGGAGTACTGGGTATGCAGTGGCCCGGTGCACTGCCTGTCCACTCCTGGGGACGAGCGTTCACACACATCTTGATGCAGTCTGGGACGGCGCCCTGTGTGGCCACGTGGCCTGAATGGAACTCTCTGGAAGAAGAATGAGGTGGAACTGGACTGTCCAGCCCAGCAGGCCCCAGCCTGTGTGTTTGTAAGGAACTCCAGACCCAGGGCTCCAGGGCTCTGGGCGAGGGCGTGGCGGGGGCCGGACCGCGGGGTGGATGTGTCTAAGACCATGGATCCAACAGAACCACTCCCTCGCACTGGTGTGCGACATTCTACACCTGTCCCCGCACGGAGCCCCCAACAGCACTCAGAGGACGACGCCCCTCCTCGCGGGTTGTAGGTGGCAAAACCAAGGCCCGGCTGGTGATCGAGCCCCCAGCCAGACAGCACCCCCCAACCCAGGCAGCTTCCTGTCCTTGAGTCCCTGGGGGCTGGGCCTGGGGGCTCGAGGGTGGCCTCGTGCCTCCGTCGGTCAGGGCGCACGGGCGTGAGAGCAGGCCGTCCACCTGTGACTCTGCTGGTTGGCCTAAATGAGCAGCTCCCACCCCCAGGCCCAAGAGGACTATGGGTGCTTTGGGTTCCTGTGGCTCACCAGGTAGCTCAAGGAGGCCACGCTCGAATCCTAAATTCTCAGGCCAGTGCTGTGGCGTGGGGGGTTAAGCAGCCACCTGTAGTGCAGGCATCCCATATGGGCACCAGTTCGAGTCCACTTCCGATCCAACTCTCTGCCGTGGCCTGGGCAAGCAGTGGAAGATGGAAGTCCTTGGGCCCCTGCACCCGCGTGGGAGACCCGGAAGAAGCTCCTGGCTCCTGGTTTCAGATTGGCACAGCTCTGGCTGTTGCAGCCAATTGAGGAGTGAACCAGCGGATGGTGACCTCTCTCTCTCTCTCTCTGCTTCTCCTTCTCCCTCTATGTAACTCTGACTTTCAAATAAAATAAATAATTCTTAAAAAAAAAAAAAACTGAATCCTCTGTGGGCCCCTGTGGTCTGCCTTCCTCCCCCACCCACAGCATCCCTCCCTGCACCAGCTACACGGGCCCCCAAGTCCTCCCGCGGGGCAGCCACCCCTGCCCAGCCACCCCTGCCCATCCCTCCCTGCACCAGCTCCACTGGCCCCCAAGTCCTCCCGCGGGGCAGCCACCCCTGCCCATCCCTCCCTGCACCAGCTCCACTGGCCCCCAAGTCCTCCCGCGGGGCAGCCACCCCTGCCCATCCCTCCCTGCACCAGCTACACTGGCCCCCAAGTCCTCCCGCGGGGCAGCCACCCCTGCCCATCCCTCCCTGCACCAGCTACACTGGCCCCCAAGTCCTCCCGCGGGGCAGCCACCCCTGCCCATCCCTCCCTGCACCAGCTACACTGGCCCCCAAGTCCTCCCGCGGGGCAGCCACCCCTGCCAGCCTTTGACCTGCTGCTCCTCCCGCGGGGCAGCCACCCCTGCCCAGCCTTTGACCTGCTGCTCCCCCCTGGGGCAAGTTCTCCAGGACTCCCCACCCAGACCGGAACCTGCAACACGTGCATACGTGGCACCCTCGGCCCGGGTCCTGTGTGTGATGGAGCCGGATCTGCCTGCTGCCGTGAGCCCCTGCAAGTGACAACAACCCTTAGTGAAACTCCCCGTACCATACCGGAGGCAACCCTTCAAGGGCAGATCCATTAGCGGCCGATCAATGACCCCTCCCTCGAACGGAAAGCAAATCCCACAGGTTGCATTTGATTGGAGTGTGAAGCACTGGAGACCAGTTTAAAAAAAAAAAAAAAAGCAGGCCCCCGAGCTGTATGGTGCCGCCACAGAGGGAGGAGCCAGCCCGCCCAGGGAGCCAGGATGATGTTTGCCGTGACCTGAGCTGGTCGGGTGCCTGGAGAAGCCTCCACGGTCAGGTCCACGGGATTGCATCCATCATTGCCGGAGGCCAGTGGGGCAGCAGGCTTGGCTCCCGGGGCTCCGAGGGGCTCTGGGAAGCGCAGGGGTTGGCCGGAGGCCCACCTCTTGCCCAGGCCGGAGGCTGAAGCCCCAGTGGGGTGCAGAGAGCCAGCAGGACTACATTTCCCAGCGCCCTCTCAACCTGGGCTGAGCCATTGGCAGCTATAAATAGCCCGGGCCCCAGCGGCCTGTGGGCGCGTCCGCCTCCCCGGCGGCTCCATTGGCGCGGACCCTGCGCGGGTGGGCTGGATTGGCTGCCCCGCTGGCCCTGACGTCCGCCGAGCCTGGTGGCCGCCGGAGGTAAACAGCCATGTGCAAGCCTGCGCTCTATATTTAACAGCTGCTGCCGCCGGGGAGGCAGGGCAGCAGGCGGCGCGGGCAGCTCCCGTCCTCGGAGCCCGGCTGGCCCCGGCCTGCTCAGCCTGGGCCAGGTCACCATGCCGGCTTCCCAGAGCCGGGCCCGTGCCCGGGACCGCAGCAACGTGCTCAACAGGGCCGAGTTCCTGTCCCTGAACCAGCCCCCCAAGGGGGCCCCGGAGCCCCGCTGCTCGGGCAGGAAGCCCTCGGGGCCCTCGGCGCAGCCCCCACCAGCCGGCGACAGTGGCCGCGAGCGGCGCCAGTCACAGCAGCTCCCCGAGGAGGACTGTATGCAGCTGAACCCCTCCTTCAGGGGCATCGCCCTCAACTCGCTGCTGGCCATCGACATCTGCATGTCCAAGCGGCTGGGCGTGTGCGCCGGCCGGGCCGCGTCCTGGGCCAGCGCCCGCTCCATGGTCAAGCTCATCGGCATCACAGGCCACGGCATCCCCTGGATCGGGGGGACCATCCTGTGCTTGGTGAAGAGCAGCACGCTGGCCGGCCAGGAGGTGCTCATGAACCTGCTCCTGGGTGAGTGTGCCCACCCGCCAGCCCCCTCCCCTCCCCCGGGAGGGAGTCCACCCGCCTGGGCCTGGCCGGGACCATCAGGGCCCTTGGAAATTGGCTGGAACCTTGTAATGAGGTTAGGCGGGCAGGGTGCCCCAGAAACGGGCCGGCCTCGGGCCCTGGGAAGCCAGAGCTGGGACGCATAGGCCAGCTCCCCGCAGAGTGGGGGCCTCAAGGATGGCAGGGCCGGCGGGACCCTCTGAGGATGGTCCAGAGGCGATGGCCTTGAAGAGCAGCCTCTGACCCACCCACTATGACCAGGGAGTTAGAGCTGCTCGGCCTCTCCCAGGAGCGCCCCTCCCTGCACCTGCTGCTTGGTTCAGGGACCCTTGGAGCTGCCCAGGAATTCTGCCACCGGGCCCAGGGGTGCTGTCTGGGACCCCCGCCCCCTCTCAGCCCTTACCTGCCCCTCCCCTGGGGCTGTCGCTGGAGAAGGTCGCTGCAGGGCCACCGCTGATTGGTTTTCCGAGGTCTTTGCCACCGGCTCCTTTCCACACAGCACTGGCCCCAGCTAGGTGCCGCAAGGGGAAGGCAAGCTGCCCCCTCCATCCAGCCCCACCCAGCCCCCTCT
This sequence comes from Lepus europaeus, assembly GCF_033115175.1. Lineage (NCBI taxonomy): Eukaryota > Metazoa > Chordata > Mammalia > Lagomorpha > Leporidae > Lepus > Lepus europaeus. Next base: position 4,004,881 of record NC_084838.1, on the reverse strand, counting down.
GGGCACCCCCAGCTCCCGCACCCTGGCCGGGCCCACCTCCATCTCCTCCTGCTGCCCAGTGTGGCCATCATTTGGGGGACAGGTGAGCGGTGAAACCAGGCAGAGGGTCTCTCTCCAGTAGGGGTGTGGGTGGGGTCACGAGAACTGGGGTCACAGAGGGAGGCATAACGGAGAGCGGGGAGCGAGCCGCAGCCGGGTGCCGGGTACAGGAGATGGGGGCGTCTGTTGCCAGCGAGGCGTCCTTGTCCTGCTGCTAAGTTACCCACGTGAATTCCTGATCCTTTTACCCCAGGAGGCTGGTGCCCTTGTCATACCCATTTCACAGATTAGGAAACCGAGGCTCCTACACACAGAGCCACCCGGCCAAGCCTGAGAGAGGTCCACGCGCCTTGCCGGTGCCGAGCCTGGGGCTTGGGAGGGGAGACCAGGGGAAGCCACTAGAGGCCGGGCCGGGCTCGGGAAGACTGGGTCAGGGGTTAGGCTGCTCTGTGTTGGGGAGGAGAGGGGACGTATTGTCAGCCCCGCCCGTGTCTTAGCCCTGGTCCCAGGCCCCGTCCGCTCTCAGCTTCCTCCCCAGTGTGACGATGGGGGTGGCGAAGCAGCTTTGCGGAGTGCTTCCCGGGTGCCAAGTTGTGCAGAAACCACACCAACCCTTCTATAATCTTCACCATCAGCCCACGAGCACGGAGCAGGCAGAAACTGACACTCGGGGCAGTGGTGTCAGGATTAGAACCCGGAGCTGGTCTCTGGAGAGGAGTGAGCTCCCCGTCGTAGGAAGTATGCAAGAGAACTGCCCCTCAGCGCCCACTGCTTTGATTTGCTTCATGTACATGAACAGTGGTGCCCAAAAGGCCTCCCCTGCCCCAGACACGTAACATTTGCCACCGACTTGTTAGGAAGAGGTTTCCGGAACATTCCACGAGCCAGCTGCTGTGGGCACAGAGGCTTCTGCTCCACAGGGTGAGGGGCGGGTGGGAGGTGCTTGCTTCCTGAGTGAGAACGATGGGGATTGATTTTACATCTTTTGAAAACATCACATGTTGGATTTCATTAGGTACCAAGTGCTAGGTGCACATTGTATGAGGTTGCATGAGACCCTGCTGGGGAGACGTGGCTTAGTGCACCCACACCCACATCTGGGTGCCTGGGGTCAATCCTGGCCAAGGTTCCTGCCTCCAGCTTCCTGCTCAAGTACGTGGGTCCCTGGCACCCGGTGGGGAGGCCTGACTGGGTCCCCGGCTCCTGGCTTTAGCCTGGCCCAGCCTTAGCTGTTGTGGACATCTGGGGAGTTAGCCAGTGGCTGGGAGCACACATTCTCTCTCTCTCTCTCTCTCTCTCTCTCTCTCTCAGAATAATAATCATAATTTACAAAAAAGCCTTCTGCCCAGGTAACCGTTAACTTGGCCATTTTTATTTATTTATTTTTTAATTTTTGACAGGCAGAGTGGACAGTGAGAGAGAGAGACAGAGAGAAAGGTCTTCCTTTTGCAGTTGGTTCACCCTCCAATGGCCGCTGCGGCTGGCGCATCTCACTGATCCGAAGCCAGGAGCCAGGTGCTTCTCCTGGTCTGCCATGCGGGTGCAGGGCCCAAGCACTTGGGCCATCCTCCACTTCACTCCCAGGCCACAGCAGAGAGCTGGCCTGGAAGAGGGGCAACCGGGACAGAATCCGGCGCCCCGACTGGGACTAGAACCCGGTGTGCCGGCGCCACTAGGCGGAGGATTAGCCTAGTGAGCCGCGGCGCCGGCTTAACTTGGCCATTTTACAGAGGAGTAAACTGAGACTAAGAAAGGTCAGGTGACCACGTGCCCACCCACACAGCTGTAAGCGCCCGGTGCGGGGACCAGTCGAGGCCTCCTGATTGCAGATCTGGCCCCCGACCACAGCCCAGCGTCTTCTCCGCTCCTGGTGGAAGGAGGAAGCGGAGGTTTTCCAATGTGCGTCCAGGTGCTGAGACCCCGGGGAGAGATGGCCTGGCGCAGAGCAGCCCCTGGCCGCTGGCCACACAGAGCGGGCAGGGTGGGTCTGGCAGGGCAAGGCCGCCGTGGGGAGGAGGAGCCGGCCCTCAGCCTGCTGGGAGGAGACAGCAGTGCGGCCCCACAGCTCTGGCCCGGCCTACCCCGAGGGCCTCTGCTCCCCACTGGCCACCCAGGAAAGTGGGCCACTCCCATGCACGCTCTGCGGCTTCCCGCTCTCCCCCAGTCTTCGGAGGCCCTGGGGCACCAAGTAACCCTGGTGCGTGGGTTCTGGGTCAGACAGGGCTTCCTCCAGGGGCCGCTCCGAGCCTCAGTTTCCTGCTCTGTACAATGGGACTACAGGGCTATGGCGGTGGGCATTGGAGGGATGGCATGCAGGCCTGTCCCTCACTCCTGCCCCTCCCCGGGCAGTGCCGCCCGGACTCCGCACACCTGGGAGCCAAGAGGGCGCTTAGCAGCTGGCAAGAGATGACAGTCAGCCAGACCCGGCCTGCAAGTCCCTGCCCTGCTGTGATTTTGCTGGTCCGAGCCTCCGTCTCCTTGCCTGTGAAATGGGTCATTGGCACACGTCATTGAAGAATTACACGTGGTTCCTGGCACATCCTGACGCCAGCCAGTGCTGGTGTGGCAGTGATTACCACTGCGTGGGCATTTGGGTCAGAGGTCCTTGCCCTGATTCAGAGTCCCCGAGTTCGAGTCCCAGCTCTGCTCCTCACTCCAGCTTCCTGTCACAGGGCACCCTGGGAGGCAATGGTGATGATCAAGTACTTGAGTCCCTGTTACCCCCAGAGGAGAGCTGGGTAGAGCTCCGGGCTCCTGGCTTTGGCCTCCCCAGCCATTGCCGGCATCTGAGCCGTGGACCTGCAGATGGAAGCTCTCTCCCTCTCTCTTTGCCTCTCACAGACATTTTTAAAAATATTTCTAATCATCCCCACTGTGATCACCAGGCCCGGCCTCCCACCAAGTCCCCTGCAAGCTCTTAGCTGCCTGGGAGATGACCCCACCCCCTGCCCCATCCCCTCTGCAGCCTGTGCCTTGCGGCTCCCAGGGGACAGGTGATCAGGCCGGTTCCCGTGCGCTACCCCTCCCCATGTCTTTACAGGCCTGGCTGTTGGCCTTGTGCCTCACTGCCATGACCCGCGTCCTTTATTCAGAAGTCTGGGGCTGGTGTTGTGGTGCAGTGGGTGAAGCCACGGCTTGCAATGCCTGCGTCCTGCGTTGGAGTGGCCGTCCACGCCCTGGGGTCTCTGCTTCCCATCCAGCCTCCTGCTGATCCATCCTGGGGGGCCGCAGATGGTGGCTCCAGTGCTTGGTCCCCTGCCACCCACATGGGAGACCCAGACGGAGTTCAAGACGCGTGGCGTCTGCCTGGCTTGGTCCTGGCAGATGTGGGCACTTGGGGAGTGAACCAACAGATACGAGACCTCCCTTTCTCGCTCTCTCTCTCACTCTCTCTCTCTGCCTTTCAAGCCCTTCACGGCCACCTCCCCTAATGCGCATTGGCAGGAAGCAGGGATCCGGAGTGGAGCTGGAACTTGGCCCCCGGCACTCTGGGCTGGCGTCTGAACCGCCAGGCCCCCGTGCTCAGAACTTGTCAGTGCCCAGCCCGGTGGCGCTCAGTGCGTCCGCATCGCTCCACCACCGTCCCCGCCGTCCGTCCGCGCCCAGAACTCTTCTCTCCATCCTGAAAAACAGAACTCCCGACCTCAGCAGACAGGCGCTCCCCTCCCCGCCCCCCAGCCGCCCTCCTGTGGGCTGTGCATCTGTGCGTCCATGTTGTTGTCTGAGTCCTGCCTTTGTCCCTTGGGGCGCTGCTGTGTTTTGTAGCTGGAGGGGGCGTGGCGACGGCTGCACCCGGCCCGGGCACTGTGCTCCAGGGTCCCCGTCAGCCCTCTCTCCTATGGGTCTTCAACACTTTCCACTGAACCCTCCTGTGCAGTGGGGGGTGGGGGGCTGCGTCTCCCTGTGTTCTGTCTTTGTTTCCCAAGGAGACCCTGAAGAAGGAGCCCCTCTCTCTCTTAAGCCCCCACCCTGTGCCACTTCTGCAGAGGGGGCCCAGGGCTCTAGATTGTTCTCTGCGTCTCCCCTGCTGTGTCTCGCCCACCCAACCTTGACCACAGGGGGTGCGGGAGCCAGGACCAGCTTTCTCTGCCCGGCAGCCCGGCAGCCCCCCACCCCGGCCCCGGCCCCGGCCCACCCAGCTCGGCTAGGGGAGTGCAGCTGTGTGGCCCTCGCTGCCTCCGGCTCAGGGCTGCCTGTCCCTTCCCAGCCTGAAACTCTGACCCCAGGGACACCAGCTCCCCTCCCCAGCCCCAGCCCCTGGCGCCCACCCTCCTGCCTGTGGTGTTTTTTGTTTGTTTGTTTTTGTTTTTTGACAGAGTTAGAGAGAGAGACAGAAAGGTCTTCCTTTTCTGTTGGTTCACCCCCCAAATGGCTGCCACGGCTGGCGCTGTGCTGATCTGAAGCCAGGAGCCAGGTGCTTCTCCTGGTCTCCCATGGGGTGCAGGGCCCAAGCACCTGGGCCATCCTCCACTGCCTTCCCGGGCCATAGCAGAGAGCTGGCCTGGAAGAGGGGCAACCGGGACAGGATCGGTGCCCCGACCGGGACTAGAACCCGGAGTGCAGGCGCCGCAGGCGGAGGATTAGCCTAGTGAGCCGCGGCGCTGGCCCTGCCTGTGGTTTTGACCGCTGGAGGGGCCTCCTATAACAAAATCCTGCAGTATGAAGCTGAGTTCACTTTGGATTTGTTGTTTGTTTTCAAGATTCATTTATGTATTTGAAATTTAAAGTTGCAGAGAGAGGAGAGGGAGAGAGAGAGATCTTCTGTTCGCTTGTTCACTCCCCAAATGGCTGCAATGTCAGGGCTGGGCCAGGCCACAGGCAGGAGCCCGGAGCTTCTTCTGGGTCTCCCACATGGGTACAGGGGCCAGAACACTTGACCCACCTTCGGCTGCTTTCCCAGGCACATTTGCAGGGAGCTGGATTGGAAGTGGAGCAGCCGGGACTTGAACTGGCACCCTTATGGGATGCTGGCACACAGGCGGCAGTTTTACCTGCTAGGCCGCAGCGCCAGCCCCTGCTTTCACTCTGTGAATGCCCCTCCTTCCCTCCCGCCACCCTGCTCACCCACTCACCCACGGACAGCCTGTGGCGGCTTCACAGCCGGCAGCGCAGCCGTGGGCACAGGTGAACAAACATACTTCATGACTGCTCTTTCGGTTCTTGGGGTCTCTCAGGGGCGGGATCTCTGGGTCACGCGGCCATTCTAGGGCGGCCTTGGCGGGGCCGGCGCACCGCTCCACCGCCGCTCCTCGCTGTCTGTGCCACCCCGTGGGGTGTGAGACGGTAAAGCCACGAGGCCCTGGCACCCTTGGCCACGAGGCCCTGGCACCCCAGCCTCTTCACAGCGAGGCAGGGCGGCTTTGGCCTGAGGGTTCTTCAGCTGGGAACTTGGGAGCCTGCGGTGCTGCGGTCACTCGGTCACTCAGGCCAGGACAGCGAGAGGCAGCCGAGGGCCCACGTGCCAGCTCTTTGCACACCAAGGGTCGGAGGGCTCCGGGCGACTCACACAAAGGAGGCCCGACTGGTCAGCAGGGGTGCCAGGCATGTCCACACTCACATGCACACACATGCATGCCCGCACATGTACATGTACAAGGACACACACGTACACACACGTGTACCCAGGGACACACATGCACAGACACAGTACACCCGCTCATGCACACACAGACACAGGCACACCAGCATTGCACAGGCAAACGCATGTACACACACACATGTGCACCCAGGGACACACACGCACATACACAGTACACCCGCTCATGCACACACAGACACAGGCACACCAGCATTGCACAGGCAAACGCATGTACACACACATGTACACCCAGGGACACACACGCACATACACAGTACACCCGCTCATGCACACACAGACACAGGCACACCAGCATTGCACAGGCAAACACATGTACACACACACATGTGCACCCAGGGACACACACGCACATACACAGTACACCCGCTCTGCACACACAGACACAGGCACACCAGCATTGCACAGGCAAACGCATATACACACACACACGTACACCCAGGGACACACACGCACATACACAGCACACACACTCATGCACACACAGACACAGGCACACCAGCATTGCACAGGCAAACGCATGTACACACACACATGTACACCCAGGGACACACACGCACATACACAGCACACCTGCTCATGCACACAGACACAGGCACACCAGCATTGCACAGGCAAACGCATGTACACACACACATGTACACCCAGGGACACACACGCACATACACAGTACACCCGCTCTGCACACACAGACACAGGCACACCAGCATTGCACAGGCAAACGCATGTACACACACACATGTGCACCCAGGGACACACACGCACATACACAGTACACCCGCTCATGCACACACAGACACAGGCACACCAGCATTGCACAGGCAAACGCATGTACACACACACACGTGCACCCAGGGACACACACGCACATACACAGTACACCCGCTCATGCACACACAGACACAGGCACACCAGCATTGCACAGGCAAACGCATGTACACACACACACGTGCACCCAGGGACACACACGCACATACACAGTACACCCGCTCATGCACACACAGACACAGGCACACCAGCATTGCACAGGCAAACGCATGTACACACACACACACGTGCACCCAGGGACACACACGCACATACACAGTACACCCGCTCATGCACACACAGACACAGGCACACCAGCATTGCACAGGCAAACGCATGTACACACACACACGTGCACCCAGGGACACACACGCACATACACAGTACACCCGCTCATGCACACACAGACACAGGCACACCAGCATTGCACAGGCAAACGCATGTACACACACACATGTGCACCCAGGGACACACACGCACATACACAGTACACCCGCTCTGCACACACAGACACAGGCACACCAGCATTGCACAGGCAAACGCATGTACACACACACATGTGCACCCAGGGACACACACGCACATACACAGTACACCCGCTCTGCACACACAGACACAGGCACACCAGCATTGCACAGGCAAACGCATGTACACACACATGTGCACCCAGGGACACACACGCACATACACAGTACACCCGCTCTGCACACACAGACACAGGCATGTACAGGGACATGCACACAGGTGCACACGCATGGGCCAGTACAGTAGGGGTGACTGCCCGACTGGCAGGTTCGGGCCTCGGGTTCTTCCTTCAGCTCCACCCCCTGCTCGTTGAATGCCCCCAGCAGCTGTGTCCTGGACCACTGCACTGATGTTTACGATAACTTGACATGTGTGTCACATGCATGTAACACGGGCATTCACATCTGTGTTGTGGTGTAGCCATCACCCCCACCCCAACACCAGAAACATTTCGTCTCCACAGACCCAGGCGCCCTCTCCCCATGCCCAGCGCCTGCCGCCCCACCCCCTGCTGCTTTCCGACTGAATTTGGCCCCTCCCGGGCCCTCCCAGGAGCGGAGCCGCGCGGTACGTGTCATTTACAGTTCATCAGCACGCGTGTTCGTGGCAGGAAAAAAGTGCAAGTGCAGAGCCTCAGACACCACCGAAACCAGGCCAGCAGCAGGGTCCCTCCCCGCTCCCCCGCCTGGGCCCCTGCCACCACCAATCGCTGCCTGGGGCCGCAGCGGCCACAGCGGCCGCTCGGTGCTCGCCGGCCCTGTCTGTCTCCCGCTCAAGGGCACCGGTTGTTTGCCGCTCTCCGGGGTTATAAATAACACTGCCGTGGACATCCTTGACCAGGAGTCGTGGGCCACGGCGCCGTCTCCTGAGGAGAGCGCCCCACCCCCGGAGTAGCTGAGTCACAGGGGCCCAGGGGCCCTTCCGGGACAGCCGTCCCCCGCAGCAGTGCGGCCGCTGCCCGCATCCCACAGCCGGGATAGGGATCAGAGGTGAGGCCAGCCAGAGACCTGGGCCCACACACCAGCCCTGCACCTGCCCAGGAGGAGCTGGGAGGCCCTGGCCCTGCCCTGCGGCCATGTGGCCCTCCCCCAGTCCCCGCTCTGTCCCCCTCCATCACAGCCACCGCAGACCAGGGGCCTCCGGAGGACCTGGCTCCACTTCTGCCCAGGTAGCAGCTCCTACTGAGGAAGCCCCCGCTGCTGGCCCACCCTGGGGTCTTCTGGCTCCGCCTCCTGGGCCACCACAGGCCCCAGGGGTCACAGGAGAGAAGAGAGACACTGAGGCAGGCTCTCGCCATCCCACGCCCATGCCCACGCCCGGGCTCCGGGACAGCCATGCTTCTAGCTGGAAGGCTCCCGCTGCTGAGGGGGCAGCGCTGAGCCCTGTGGTCCTCTGCTGTGGCCCTCGGTGCCATTTCTGGAGCACTGGCTGCACACGGAGCTTGGGGCAGGCTCCCGTCCACCCCCGTGGTGCCAAGGAGGTGGGGAGAGGCTTGGAGGGAGGGACTTGCCAAGGAAGGTCCTGTGGTCCTCAGCAGCTGACCTTGGCCCTGGTCTCTGAGTGCGTGGTCACCTCCCCCATTGACCACAGCAAGTGGAGGCCCAGAGAGGTGCCTGACCTTGCCCAGGTCACACAGCAAGCCAGGGGCGGTGCAGCTTCCGCCGGCTCTCCTGCCAGGGGGACCCCCACCACCATGGGTCTCCCCCGCTCCTGTCTGAGCTAGGGTGGGGGGTGCAGGTCAGAAAACCGTCAGGGCTGGTGCTGTTGGCTTCTGTTCAGGGCACCAGGGCGTGCACTGTCAGTCACAGTTACACGGGGCCGGCCGGGGCGGGGGACGGCTCTGGGGGGCCTCCCGTGCTGCCCTGCACCAGCGTGGTGGCCACGTCTGCTTCTGGTCACAGCCCTCACGCCCTCCCAGCCATGGCGCCCCATCCCCACGGCCCCCCATTCCGTGGGGGTCCCTTCAAAAAGTTCTTGGAAAAATGGAACTGAAAGAGATGTTTATGTTGCTGCAAAAATGTCTGAAATGCACGCATTTTTTCCCCATAATACACATTTTCCTTGAACTTCTGGAAGTCTCCTCAGATAGCCACTTGCTGACTGCACATCTCTCCCCTGGCTGTAGGGGACCCTGCCAGCCGGGCCCCAGCCCTGGGCCCAGCATGCACCGGGCGTACCCGTGAGAGAAAGAAGTAGGTACAGGCCAGGCTGGGCCTGCTGGCCAGCCATGCCAGGCCTAATGCCCCTGGGTGGGAAAGGGGCTGAGTGTCCCCTTCCCGATGGCCCCAGGAGGTACGGCCAGCCAGACACAGCAGCTGCCACCCAGAGGCGTAGGTGTGGGGCAAGACACCCTCCCAGGGCCCCGCAGCTGCCGGTTCCGTCTGAGTCACCTGGGAGCTTTTTTTTTTTTTTTTTTTTTTTTTAAGATTTATTTATTTGAAAGGCAGAGTTACAGAGAGAGAGGTCTTCCATCCGCTGGTTCACTCCCCAGATGGCTGCAATGGCCAGGTCTGGGCCAATCAAGAGCCAGGAATATCTTCTGGGTCTCCCTCGTGCGTGTAGGGGCCCAAGGACTTGGGCCATCTTCTCCAGGCCATAGCAGGGAGCTGGATCAGAAGTGTATTGGCAAGGACTTGCACTGGCGCCCATCTGGGATGCCAGGGTTGCCGGTGACGGCTTAACCTACCACGCCACAGCGCCGGCCCCAACCTGGGCGTCCATGCTTTCATTGGGGACAAGGCTTTGCTGCTGGAAAGTTGGCAGATGGGCTCCGTTCTCGGCCGTGGAGCCTCACGGTGCAGGCAGAGAGCTGGAGCTGTGGGGAGGTCGGAGCTCGGGGCTCCTGGCCTTCGGCCGCCCAGTCAGAGCCTGGCGTGGCCCGGGAGGCCCAGCACAGCCCTCACCGCCTGCTCTTCCGGTAGCTCTCCAGGGGCCACGCTGCTGGTTTTCAGGTGAGAACGCGCGGACGGGACAGAGACCCAGGCCTGTCGTGCCTGTTGTCCTACTTTGGCCTCCCTGGGGCCTGCTCTGGTCCACATTAACCCCTAAGCATCCAGACACAGGCCAGCCCCTGCCCACCACGCCAGGAAGGGCCTGACCTGGCCCTCCCTGGCCGCTCTCCCTCTCCCGTGGGTGTTGCAGGTCTCAGAATCCAGCTCAGATCATCTTGACCCTGGTGAGACTCAGAGAAAAAAAAAAGAAACTGTTTCCCAGGTGCATCCGCCTGGCTGCGCACCAGCTCCAGGGTCCAGGGCACACCTGGGCCAGGTCAGGCCTCAAGAGTCGAGGACGGGCGTGCAGCCTGGTGGTTAGGACACTGCGTCAGGACGCCCATGTCCCCTGCTCCAGGCTCCTGTCAGTGTAGACCCCGGGAGGCAGCCGTCACGGCTCCAGGAATTGGGTCTCTGTCACGTGTCATAGGTCACCAGCTACTGCAGGCACTTGGGGAGTGGACCAGTGGCTGGGAGCTCTCTCTCCTCTCTTCCCTCTCTCCTCTCTCCTCTCTCCCCTCCCCCCCTCCCCTCTCTCCTCTCTCTCCCCTCTCCCCTCCCCCCTTTCTCCTCTCTCCTCTCTCTGCCTTTAAATCTAAAAGGTGGGAAGGCATCGAGAGGAAGGGGGGGAGTAACAGCTGTAGCGCGCATGCGCGAGGCCACTCCCAGCCCAGGCTGCCCTCTGCACCCCCCACCCCTGACTGGCGCCGTCACCCTGGGGCAACCCCCAGTGCAGGAGACCAGACCTCGGCTCCAGGAGGAGAGGGAATTTGTCCTTTCTTTGTTTTTTTCAGAAAGCTCTTATTTAATGAATATAAGCTTCATAGGTACAGCTTTTGGGTTATAGTGGTTCTTCCCCCCATACCTCCCTCCCACCCCCACTCCCGTCCCACCTCCTACTCCCTCTCCCATCCCATGCTTCATTGATTTTTTTTTTAATACTTGTTTATTTATTTGAAAGGTAGAGTTACAGAGGGTGGGGGAAGAGACAGAGAGAGGTCTTCCGTCCACTGGTTCACTCCCCAAATGACCGCAATTCCTGGAGCTGGGCCAGACCAAAGCCAGGAATCAGGAGCTTCCTCCTGGTCTCCCACACGGGCACGGCGTCCCAAGCACTTGGGCCATCTTCCACTGCTTTCCCAGACCGTAGCAGAGAGCTGGATCGGAAGTGGAGCAGCCGGGACTCGAACCGGTGCCCATGGGGATGCTGGTGCTGATGGCAGTGGCTTAACCTGCTACGTCACAGTGCGGCCCCGGAACTTGTTCTTAATGAGCCGGGACTTGAACCCCAGCTGTGACTCTGCGGCCTGTGTGTTTCAACCCCTCCACCTGCTGCTCAGGACATCCGGGAAGGCTTGTGGGTCAGAGTGGCCTCCCCGGCCGCTCTGTTAGGTGGAGAAGCTCCAGCGGCCAAGTGTTTCCACCCCTTCCTGCTGCCTGGGGCCGGGGGAGGTGGATCTGGTGGCTGCCAGCCTCCCTCTCCTGCTGGGATCTTGACCTCCCCCGGCTCCAGGTGGCTCCAAACCCAGGCGCTGGGGGGCTGTGGGTCTACAGTGCAAGGGCCCGCAACACCCCTCCCTGACAACATCGGGGAGGCCTGGGCCCCAGGGAACAAACTGCCGTGGCGCTTCCAGGCAAGTGTCCAGCCAGGGTCTCCCTCCTCGGGCTCCTGCTCCTCCGTGGGACCCACCGCTTCCTGCGCCCGCCGTCTCTCTTGCCGGCCAGCTGTGTCCTGGGGGGGGAGGCCATCAGGCTGCCGGAGGGGCAGGTCAGGGAGAGGCGGGGGTTCAGAGCCCAAGCCAGGAGAGAGGAGAGAACATCCCTACCGCCTCCGGGAGGTGGGGAGAGCCAGGTGAGTTGCTCAGGGTCACTTGGCTGCGCCGGCCCTGCTGGTGCTGTCTTTACTGTCACCGGAGAGGGGCCTGCGGGTGCTGTGACCTCACTGGGGTCACAGAGGTCACAGGGTTGGCACCGTACCTGCCCTGGGGGCACAGCCTGGCTGTGGATGACTCCGTCCTCCCTCCCCATCTCTGTCAGATCCGAGGGCATGGGGGAGGGCATTTGCCTGTCCCTGCCCCCCCCCCCCCAGCACTGGCTAGCTGGGTGCTGCTGTGGTCAGACAGGTGAAACGGTAGCCCTGGGGCAGTGCCTTCGTCCTGCAGCACAGAGAGGCAGAGCGGTCCCTCCATGGCCACACAGCACAGGGAGGCTTCCCTGAGGGGTGACATTGAAGGGAGAACGTGAATTGGGAAAGAACATTCCAGAACATTCCAGAAGAAGGGGCAGCAGGTCTGAATGTGCCGAGCTCCATGGCTTTGTCTTGTCCTCTGTGAGGTGGGGGTGGTAGGGTTTGGCCGCTGTGGAACTGTCTAGAGGGTCCCCAGAAAGCTGCACGTGGGGAGACTCCACGACCCAACAACTTCACTGTAGGAGGCACCGAGACCTGGAAACAGGGCAGCAGATGCTGCGACGAGGCTGTGCCGAGAGTTCTGGAAACGGAGGTAGCAGACAAGCTGATGCCGGTGCAAATCTGGAGTGGTTTCCCATAACACATTTTCCCTGAGTTTTTTTTTTTTTTTTACCTACTCATTTGAAAGTCTCAGTTACAGAGAGACAGGGAGAGAGAAATCTTCTATCCGCTGGTTCATTCCCTAGAGGGCCTCAGAGGACAGGGCTGGGCCGTGCAGAAGCAGGAACTTCATCCGGGCCTTCCACGAGGGTGGCAGGGGCCCAAGTGGGCCCTCCTCTGCTGCCTTCCCAGGTGCATTAGCAGGGAGCTGGATCGGAAGTGGAGCAACCAGGACTCGAACTGGCGACCATATGGGATTGGGGCATTGCAGGCACCGGCTTAACGAGTCACGAGTCACGTCACAGCGCCGGCCCCTCCCCTGGGCTTCTAGGTGCATCCTTGGAGCATCACTCATAGTAGCCCAGAGAGGGGAACCACCCAGGAGTGCGTCCGCAGATGGGGGAGGGGGCAGCTGGTTGCCGTAGATCCAGCCACGCAAAGGAGTGGCGTGCTGACCCACGCTCCCACACGGATGAGCCGGCCCACGAAAGGCCACGTGTTGTGATTTAGACGGGTCAAGCGGTGGAGACAGACAGTGGGGGCTGGAGGGAGGGGAAGGGGAGTGAGGGCAGAATGGGGAGGGGTGGGCGGTGTTTTCTCCGGGGAGAAATGCAAGGTTCGGGAACCAGAGCCAGGCGCTCGGTCCCTGATCGCTGGTGAGTTACCGGAATTCCACTTCCGCTGTTTCAGACCTGCGGCTGATCATGGTGGGCTCTCTGGGCGGGGCCTGGCACATGTGGGTGGAGGCCTTTGAAAAACCCTACCCCACCCAGGACCCCCCTCGGAGCAGGACTGAAACCCTCCCAGGACCCACATGAGTCCCCGGGGGCCCACGTGTCGTGGGGGTGGGGAGGAGGGGGAGGTAGTAGGAAGACAGGGAGGAGGCCAGGAAAGCTGTCGAAACCCAAGGCAGGGAAGGCGTTTGACGGGAGGGCACAGCACAGGCAAGGCCCCGAGTGGGGCCAGTAGAGGTGGCGGGGGTGGGGGCGAGGCTGGTCGGCCGCCCTGAGGGCTCTGTCTCCTGCCCACAGCGCTGCTCCTGGATATCATGACGGTGGCCGGCGTGCAGAAGCTCATCAAGAGGCGCGGGCCGTACGAGACGAGCCCCAGCCTGCTGGACTACCTCACCATGGACGTCTACGCCTTCCCCGCCGGCCACGCCAGCCGCGCGGCCATGGTGTCCAAGTTCTTCCTCAGCCACCTGGTGCTGGCCGTGCCGCTGCGCGTGTTGCTAGTGCTCTGGGCCTTCTGCGTGGGCCTGTCGCGCATCATGATCGGCCGGCACCACGTCACCGACGTCATCTCGGGCTTCATCATCGGCTACTTCCACTTCCGCCTGGTGGAGCTGGTCTGGATGTCCTCCAACACCTGCCAGATGCTCATCTCGGCCTGGTGAGGCCGCGGCCGCCGCGGCACAGGGGCGGGAGCAAGGCAGGCGCTCTCCCCCTCCAGCCCCGACGCACCTGCCCCTTCCTGGCGGGAGGCCCCCTGCCTAGAGACTGGCACGCCTCTGCAGGTGCCCGGGGCCCATCGCAGGCCCAACCCGCTTAGCTCCTGCTCCAGAGTCGGCAGGTGAGAGCCGAGGTGGCTCCAGGGGCCCGGTGTCGTCTTGTCCTCCCCAGCCCACGCCCGTCACGGCTGTCACTCCCGCCAGGGGCCCTGTGGCCGCAAGGCTCTGCTGCAGAGCCATGTGTGACCCCGAGTTTCTTAAACGTACCCCACCACTGCACCCTTTCCCAGAGGAGCAGCTATTAACCCCTCCCCCCCAGGAACTGCCGCTCCCTTGAGTGTATGTTGGGAGCTGCTGCCTGGGAAAGCTGAAGGGCCTGGGGCATGAGCTGGCCTCTCCCATTGCCAGGCCCAGAGCCTGGGGAGACCAGGTGCCCGTGCCACGGCCCCCGGAAAGCACCCGGCCACAGCCCGTGGGCATCGGCGCAGCTTTGGCCCCCAGGGGCCGGACTCCGTGTGACCTAATAGGTCGTTTCCAAGACAACCGTCATGGATGTGCGTTTCACGTGACAATACAGACAATATGCAAACGACGCTCCCTTGTGGTCTCTTCCCGGCGAGATACAGCCACTCCGGGCACGCTGGTGGGCCCTGGCCCGAGACCCTCCGCCGGCCTGGTGTCAGGGCAGCGGGCAGGGGCTGCTGTGCTACCAGCCCGCAGGCCCGGCCTGGGCAGTGAGTGGTTGGGAAGCCCCCTGGGATGCTGATGGAGATTTCCCCTAGGAGGCAAAGCCCCCCTCACTCAAGCTTCAGGCCTTCCTAGACCTGGCTCTGGCTCTCGACTGGCCTGGTCCCTGTCCCCAAGAGAGCAGAGCAGTAATCAGGCAAGCCCGGCAATGCCTGAGAAGCTACAACAGGGGCCCCGGGGAGGCGGAGTCTAAGTGGAGAATGAGTGGAGGGGGCCGGGGAGGGAGGAGGGGAGCCCTGGGCAGGCAGAGGGCCAGGAGACACAGCAGCCGCTGCCCTGGCTGACCGCAGCTCGGAGCACACGCGGAGGCTCACCAGCACGCTTTCGGTGGGGGCGACCCCGGGCCCACTTCGGATGGGGAGACTGAGGCTTGTTGGCGTTTGCGCAGGCAGGAGGCAGCGCAGCACAGTCAGGTGCAGAGCCTGCCGGGCTCACTGCCTCCTGCCGCGTCCCCGTCCCCCGCTCCCCACCCCCGCCTCATCGTCACCTGGCCTTGCCCGGTGTCTGGGGCTGTCTGCCTGCCGGTGTCTGTGTCCTTGGCTGACGGCCACCCTCCCCTGCACGACCTCATCTTAACTTTCATCTTCATCTGCAAAGTCCTCATTTCCAAATAAGGTCACGTTCGTAGGTACTGGGCGCGAAAACACCAGCGTCTCCTCACGGCCCAGACGCCGCTCTCCCTGCCCAGTGGCGGGGACAGGGCAGGGAGGCAGCCCGGTTCCCTGCAGAGGGTCCCTCCAGCACGGTGCCTTTCCCAGGCCCCTTACCCGCCAGGGATCCCAGCTTCCCTTGCGCCTCCTGCACGCCCAGCCCAGAGAGCTGGACCTGGCCGGGCCACCACGGTGGAAACCCCCACCGCCCAGTCTTCAGCCTGGCTGGTTCCAGTCTGTGAAAGCTCTGTGCACATTCCCACATTCCCATGATGCTCATGGGTGGTGCCTCGGCGAGACGCTGAGCAGGAGTGTCTGCTTTCTCTCCTCGCACGCCCTCTGGAATCTGTCACCCTCAGAGTGGGGACTGAATTCTGCAGTCTGTCCAGGAAGTCCCACGTCCCCAGCAGGACCTGGGTCCCCAGAGATCCTGCCTCTGCGGGAGGATCCGAAGTCTCGGGGTCATTAGGATGAGCAGGGGCTTTGGCTTGGTGGGGGGTGGAGTCCCAACCGAGCCTGACATGTAGTCAGGAGGAGAGAGCCCTCAGTGCCACCTGGAAGACACATCCTGTGGGGAGGTGACAGCGTCGGGCTGGCTCAGGCCAGTGCCGGCACCTCCTGGAGGTGTGAGGGCCCCTTTCCCAGCCCCGGGCCCCGACCTGTCAAAGACAATGACGGCCAGCGCCGCGGCTCACTAGGCTAATCCTCTGCCTGCGGCGCCTGCACTCCGGGTTCTAGTCCCGGTCGGGGCGCCGGATTCTGTCCCGGTTGCCCCTCTTCCAGGCCAGCTCTCTGCTGTGGCCCAGGAGTGCAGTGGAGGATGGCCCAAGTGCCTGGGCCCTGCACCTGCATGGGAGACCAGGAGGAAGCACCTGGCTCCTGGCTTTGGATCGACGCAACACACCGGCTGTAGCGGCCATTTGGGGGGTGAACCAAAGGAAAAGGAAGACCTTTCTCTGTCTCTCTGTCTCTCTCTCTCTCTCTCTCACTGTCTAACTCTGCCTGTCAATAATAATAATAATAAAAAGACAGTGACAGCCATCTGCCCCCGTGGGCTTGTGTGGCTCGGGGTGCTCTCCATGTGGGAGCTGGTGACGGGTCCATGACCCGTGTGGGTCGTTTGGGTCCTGGCGTTGCTGGCCCTAGTGGCATGGAAGGAACCAGGTATCAGCTTGGGGCTGATGAGGGCCCTGACTCCTCCAGGCGTGGCCCCATGGCCTTGATCTCTCTCAGCCTCTGATGTCTCCGTGGATGCCGCGGGAGGCTGGCTGACGGACGAGAGAGGCAGTGCGCATGCGTGTGTGCACCTGCACGGCAGGCGGGCAACAGGGACTCACTTCCCCATGCCGAAAGTGCTCTGGTTTGTTTTTATGGTGAATTGACAATGATGATTTCTGGTGGCAAAGCCAATTAATTCTGCACCCCTGGTATATACCTCGCTGCTGGGTTAAGCGGATGGAGATGTTGTTAAGGATTTTGGTGTCGCGATGCAGGAGGGCTGTGTGTGGATATTTATTGATCAGTTGCCTTTGTTTATCAGGGCACTGCTGGCCTCTCTCGTGCTCCTGATAGAGCCGTACACAGCGGGTGTTGCTGCTCGCTTTTCTCCTCCTAGCTCAGCTCTCTCGCTCCCAGGCTCTCGGAAATCAGTGAAGTTTCCCACCCCAGGGGCCTGGCTCGTGCCGCAGCCCTGGCGGCTCATCACAAAGACTTGAGTTCCCATTTCACAGATGAGGAAACCTCATGAGGCTCGCAGAGAGAGATCCTCTGGACTGAGGTGGCCCAGCCGGGATGTGCCGGCCCCGGAGTTGGAAGCCAAGCCTGGGTGGCAGCCGGGGCGTGGTGCTCAGAGCTGAGAACAGGACCGACGCCCCCCCCCCCCCCCGCCCCGCCCCGCCACGTCTTGGCCCGTGTTCTGTGGCTGTGACAGAATACCCAAGCCTGGGAACCCCATAAAGAAAAGAGGCTGGTTCCACCCACAGTTCCGGGGCTCCGAGACCCCGGTGCCGGCACTAGCTTCTGACAGCAGTGGACAGCCGCACAGGACAGGAACCTGTGAGAGCGAGCACGTGGCGAGAGTGGACGTCGCCGAGCGAGCCAAGAAAGCTCAGCTGGCTTTTTCTTCCCTTTTAAAGATCCACTCATTTGAGAGGCAGAGTGACAGAGACGAGAGACAGAGAGAGACATCTTCCATCCGCTGGTTCACTCCCCAAATGCACACAGCAGCCAGGGCTGCATCCTGGTCTCCCACGTGGGTGGCAGGGGCCCAGGTCCTTGAACCATCACCCACGGCCTCACAAG
This sequence comes from Lepus europaeus, assembly GCF_033115175.1. Taxonomy (NCBI): domain Eukaryota; kingdom Metazoa; phylum Chordata; class Mammalia; order Lagomorpha; family Leporidae; genus Lepus; species Lepus europaeus. The sequence goes on along the minus strand of NC_084838.1, from coordinate 3,987,207 downwards.
GTGCATGAGCAGAATCTGGGTCAGAAGCTGAGCCGCCAGGACTGAACCAGGCACCCCGATACGGGATGCGGGCACCCCAGGCAGTCCCTGTACCACAAGGCCCACCCTGCCCCCAGGGACTTTTCAACAAACACATTCCTGCTGTGTGCAGCCCAGTCCCTCGGGGTGGGCATTAATGGCCTCTAAGGGAGGTGCTCCCGGGTCCCCGCACCTCCCACTAGAGCCCTCGCAGGTGCTGTTCCGTGGGGGACCATGAGCCTTTGGGAGACGGATGCACCCGCCAACCTCGGGATGAAGCCTGGCGTCTGAGCTGACAGGCAGGGAGTGGACTGACTTGTTTCCTTTTTTTTTTTCTTCAACAGGAACTGCCATCCCACCGCCCCTGTGGCTACCTGGGTTGGCCAAGGCTGTCCTTGGCTAGACTCGCAGGCCCCATCCTGGACCGCATGTTGGGGATGGCCTGCTGGGTCCCTAGCTAGCCCGACACGCGATGGCTCCCCGTAATTCCTCACTCCGCCCCATGCCCTCTCCCACTGTGGCCCTTCTCCCCAGGCCGGGGTCTTCGGAGCCTGCTAGAGCTGGTCCTGCACCTGCCCCGTGCTCTCTCCCGCGCCCCACCCCATTTCTTCTTTCTTGTCCCATCCATCCAACACCACTTCCTGGCCACCCTCTGCTGACCCCTCCCACAATTCAGAACAGGAGCCACCTGCGGGACCCATGATTCTGGAAACCTCTCTCGGCCTGCGAGCGGGGCCCACGGGCTCCGAGGAGCGCCGGCCGAAGCAGGGAACGTGGTCCCTGCCCTTGACTCTGAGCTGGCCGAGGGGTCCGAGCAGGCGCGTGGATGCCAGGGGCACAGTGTCAGGTCAGCCTGCACAGGGGCCAGTGTGGTGGCTCGAATTTGTCCCCCACAACATCCGCACTTTGGCAACTCCACCACAACGCAGCAGTGTTGGGAGGGGCGTCTTTGGGGAGGGGGTTTAGGTCGCGAGGTCTTTGCCCCCACATATAGATTAAGACTTCTGTGAAAAGGGCTTGTGGGGGATGGGTGTTCAGCCTTGTGGTTCCGAGGCCCACATCCCACACCGGGGAACCTGGGTTCGAATCCCAGCTCTGGCTTCTGACGGCAGCTTCCTGCAGGAGGCAGCAGCGACAGTTCACATACGTGAGTCCCTGCCACCCACGACCTGGATGGAGCCCCCAGCTTCTAGCTTTGGCCTGGCCCAGCCCCAGCCATCGCGGGCATTTGGGGTGTGAACCCACAAATGGAACTCTCCCTGTCTTTCTCCCTGTCTCTACACCTGTCAAATAAATAACTTTTATAAAGCAAAGTTAGCAGTGATGGGTCCTCTCTGCCTTGCCCTTCTGCCTTCTGCCATGTTCCCAAGCAACAAGAAGACCCTCACCATGCTCAACACTGGCGCCCACAGCTTGGGTTCCCCAGCCCCCAGAGTTGTAAGAAATAAATCCCTATTCTTTCTAGATGACCCAGTCACAGGTGTTCTATCAGAGGCCACAGAAGGGCCAGATGGTGGACCACGAGGGGTCTGAGTGCCCTCGGGGGGCAGGCAGGGTCCCCCCCCCCACATGGACCCCAGAGCTCTGACCGGTGTCTGCAGCTGCATGGGTGTGGGGACATCTCCCAAGTCTCTCTGAGCCCCAGCCATGTGCATTGGAAAGTGATGGCTGGAGGCCAAAGGTGGGCCGAGGGGGACAGGCTGGAGCTGGCCGGGCAGGAGGGCGTCCACGAGGGAGTCAGCCGAGCTGGCTTCAGATTCTGGCTCTGGCAAGTCGCTGAACCCTCCAGAGCCTCAGTTTTGCCCTCTGTGAAATGGGGCTCACACCGTGCACAGCCATGAGGGCCAGAGAGAGGGGGTTGAGAGGCCCAGGGCTGCTGGAAGTGAGCCAGTTGGTCACTGCTCTCCGGAAACTTCCACAGCCACCCCGGGGTCACTGCTGGGAGTGGACAGTCAGGCATTAGGGGGAGCTTGGAACCCCAAGGCAGGCAGGTCTCCCGTGCCTGCCTGGGCCCCGGGGTGCCCTCCCACGTCACACTGCTCTTCTGGGAGACCCTCGTACGAGGACCCCACAGGCAGCCAGTCCCTCTCCGGCCCGCTCATCCTAGAGACGGGAATTCCACCTGATCACCCAGGAGTGGCGGCTGGGATGGACGCCCGTTCCTGGCCAGTGGGGTTCAGTCCCCACGGGAGACAGCGTCCTGGGGTTTGTCCCCACCCCAGCCCCAAGAAGGGGACCCTGGCACCAGGAGCCAGCTTCCAAACCAGCAAACACGCAGCTGGGAGGTGGGTGGGGCTTGGGGGGGGGCCCTGAGAGCTGGGCGGGGCCTGAGAGCTGGGCGGGGCCTGGGCGGGGCGGGGTCAGAGCTGGGCGGGGCCTGGGGCTCCCCGCCCTGTCCGGCTCTGTGAAGAGTGACCTGGTGTCTCTAGCTGTGAGGGGCAGGCGCTGTGATCGGATGTTTGCGTTCCCTCCAGGCCCCGGAACTCGTCCTAACGCCCAGGGGAGGGTGGGGGGAGTGAGGTTTGGGGGAGGGGACGGGGCCGTGAGGGTGGAGCCCCCGTGAATGGGGTTAGCGCCCCTACAGGAGAGGACCCGTGACTTCCCTCAGCGCGGACCTGGCGAGAGGGCCGTGGGGGGGGGGGGGCTTCCCGCCCCCAGGACTGACAGCAGTCAATCAATGTCTGTAGTTGTGAGCCCCCTCCCTGGCTGCGGGGGCTGACCGAAAAATCCGGGGAGCTCCGGGGTGAGGGTACCCGCAAATTAAAGGCACGGGAGAGGGGAGAGGCCTCTGGGAGGAGGCGGGGCCCTGGACCTCATCACCAGGCCGGGGAGCAGCTCGGTCCCCCCAACACGCCCTGTGCTGCAGTCCCACGAAGGGAGGCGGCCCCCGGGCCATGTTCCAGGGACACCCCCCCCACGCACACACTGGGACCCGCACACGCACCCTCAAACGCCCGCACTGTCACGGCGAGGTGCTGGCCCTGCGTGGGCTCTTGCACTTCACGCGGCCTCACCACCTCTCGCGGGCTCTCCCAGCCGCCACCCCAGACCCCTGGGCACTGGCCACCACCCGCCACTCCCTCCCCTGAGTCTCCCCACCGGCCGTGGCCGTGTCGGTATCCGTGGAGCGCTCTCTGTTTTTTGTGGCTATGAACTCCGCCCGGCTTTGCTCATATCCGGATGGTTTCCTCGGGATACGTCCCTGGAAATGGGCTGTCAGGGCCCAAGGGGACATTTTTAGGGCATTTCGTGCTCCTTTGCAAACTGCTCGCGGGAAAACATGGGCTCAGTGGAGCAGACCTGAGGCTCTCCCCGCCACGCCCCTCCCTCTGGTAGGGTTTCAGACCAGTTTGAACCGGAGAGGGAAAGTTTCTTTCCTGGCTGAAGGCTCACACAGCCCAGCCAAACCCAGGCAGCACAGGGGGACGGGGGGCGGGCTGACAGCTGGGTCTTGGAGCCAGGCAGGCACGGGGTTGACGTCCCGTCCTGCACCTGCGGCCGAGCTGCAGGTGGACCCAGGGTGGTGGTGCCACCCCGTGCCCAATGGCAGGGGACGAGCTGGCCGCAGGTGGCGGTGCTGTGGCACACAGAATAATGCCCCCAGAAGTCCACATGTGCCTCCATCCTCATGTGCTGGGGACCGGATGTCTGGTTCCCGTGGAGTTCACAGGCTGAGATCCCAACCCCCAAGGCGAGGCAGTAGAGCTGGGGCCTTTGGGACCGACTGAGGCCGCGAGGCCCCGCGGAGACCCCTCGGCCCTCACTGCGCGGGAGCCTGTAACCGGAAGGGACCCTCGCCGGAGCCCGCCCTGCTGGCACCCTGATCCCGGCGTCCAGGCTCCAGACTGTGAGGAGTGAGGCAGCCCGAGCGGACAAAGGTGCGTGGCACAGAGAGACTGGGGTCGCAGGTGCGGCGGGGGCTGCTCGTCAGACGGCCTCAACACAAGGAGGTGAGCCTGGATGCCCAGGTGAGCCGAGGTCATGCCAGCCCGTCAGCGTGAAACAGGAGGGCAGAGCGATGGGACAAAGCACGGCTGGCTTCAGGAGGAAGAGGGGCCAGCAGCCAAGGAATGCTGGAAGCCTCTAGTCGCTGGGAAAGGCCCGGAAGTGGGTTCTCCCGGAGCCCCCTGAAGGCTCCAGCCCTGCACCCCAGGGGCTGGCGGGGGTGTCGACCTGCAGGGTGGCAGGGCATACCCGGGCGCTGACTTCAGTCACAAAGCTTGGTGGCCATCGGTGACTGCAGCCACAGATCCCGGTGCGGGAGCTCCCCTCGGCGCTGGTCCCGCCCCCAGCTGCTGCTGCTGCTGTCAATCACCTTGCGGCCTGGCTCCCAAAATAGCCACCAAGCAGCAAACTCAGGTCTCCAGGGTCTTTCAGCCAGGTGGCCTCATTTCACAGATGGGAAGACCAGAGGGTGTCAAGGCCACACCAAGTCCCCAGGGCACTTGTGAGCCTGGCCCTGCGCCCCTGCCCCCACTGGCTGTAGGCCATGGGTGCTGAGGACAGACGGGCAGAGACGCAGGGCATCAGTGGCCTGATTCTTCCCTCCTGCACCTGTCATGCCTCTCCGTGCTGGGGGCCGGGACTGAGGGTCTCACCCCGACCTCGTTCTGAGTACTTGAGAGTCCGCTGTGCACCCCCCTGCCCCGTGACGTTCTCATTTGTCAAAATAAAGGGCAGGAAGTTGGGAGCCCTGGGAAAGCCAGGCATTGCCCAGTGATGGTGGGGCTGCGGATGGGAGAGGCCCTGGGAGAAAACACAGTTGTGGGTGTTGAATCGTGCCCCTCAGAAAGCCACCTGCTGCAGGCACAGCTCCTAGGGCCTCAGCATGGGGCTGTGTTTGGAGACAGGGCCTTCGGGGAGGCCCTAACCCCATCAGCCAGCGGCCCATGTAAGAGGAAGAGGTCTGGACATGTGTGGAGGGACGACCAGTGAAGACACAAGAGAGACAAGGTGGGGAGAGAGGCCTCGGGAGAGCCAGCCCTGCCGGTGCCTCCAGCACCAGGAGACCCCAAGTTCATGTGGGTGAAGCCACCCAGGCCGTGGTCATTGGCTGTGGAAGCCCTGGGCAAGAGATCCCATGGACCGAGTTGTCAGCTGGTGGTTACCACAGCAAGGACAAGGCTGGGACGAGAGTTTGGACACACTTGGGGGCAGGGGGGTTCGGGGCAGATCCAGAGAGAAGAGGGCCTGCCTGGGACCCGGCTTTGGAGCAGTGTGGCACAGACACTGCCCCTCAACTTGAGCCCCTCCCTGCTACCAACTCCCCTGTCCCCAGCCCTCCCCTGCCTGGGGAAGATCAGGGGTGGAGGACAGCAGAGCTGGAGAAACCAGGAGCTCCCGGATCTGCCGCCATCTGGCTCCAGGGAGAGACGGAACATCTGGTGGCTGCTTATGCAACCCATGTGCAGGGACACGTGGCCGGGCAGACTGGCGCCCTGACTTCTCCTCGCCTGTGACAAGGGGGCCGTCGTGCACGGACTCACTGGCGATTAATTAATTAGATGATCTCGGATGTGTGATTACAGACAGATCTCAGAGATTTCCCCCAGCTCTGGGGCTTTGTAACCTGCACGAGCACACGCACGCACACACAGAGACACTCGTGTGCAGGTGCAAACGTGGAAACGCATACGTGTTCCCATTCACTCGCTGGCACATTCACACACGTGTTCTTGCACTCCAGTGTGCAGGCCTCCCCTACATTCCCACACATCCTGATATACACGTGCATTCTTGCACTAGTGTGCACACTCACACTCACATGTTCACCTGCATGTAGGAATTCACATGAGTCCTGAGATCCATGCCCGATTTCACAAATAAACACAAACGTGCAGTACTGGGGACATTCTGATAATAAAAGAACTTTACATTGGGGCTGGCACTATGGCACAGTGGGTTAAGCCACTGCCTGCAGTGCCAGCATCCTATGTGGGTGCCAGTTTGTGTGTTGGCTGCTCCACTTCCGATCCAGCTCCCTGCTAATGCACCTGGGAAAGCAGTGGAAGATGGCTCAAGAGCTTGGGCCCCTGCACCTGCCACCAGAGAGAAGTCGTGGTGTTCTTGTCTTTGTGCAACAAACAATCCAGGCCGGCGCCGCGGCTCACTAGGCTAATCCTCCGCCTTGCGGTGCCAGCACACCGGGTTCTAGTCCCGGTCGGGGCACCGATCCTGTCCCGGTTGCCCCTCTTCCAGGCCAGCTCTCTGCTATGGCCCGGGAAGGCAGTGGAGGATGCCCAAGTCCTTGGGCCCTGCACCCCATGGGAGACCAGGAGAAGCACCTGGCTCCTGCCATCGGATCAGCGCGGTGCGCCGGCCGCAGCGCACCAGCCACAGCAGCCATTGGAGGGTGAACCAACGGCAAAAGGAAGACCTTTCTCTCTGTCTCTCTCTCACTGTCCACTCTGCCTGTCAAAAAAAAAAAAAAAAAAAAACCAATCCAGGCGTGAGACAGAAAGCAATGTAGCTGCACCCACGTGGGAGACCCAGATGAAACTCCTGGCACCGGCTTTGACTTGGTCCAGCTGTGGCCATTGTGGCCATTCGGGGAGTGAACCAGCAGGTGGAAGGTCTCTTTCTGTCTCTTCCTCTCTCTCTCTGTAGCTCTGCCTTTCAAATAAATAAACAAACCTTTTTAATTTTTTTTTAAAAAAAGCTATTAATTTATCTAGCATGCGCAGTTACTGTGCTAGAACCCTGACATGCTTGCATGTACACACAGGAAAACTCATGGGGGCTGGGGGCTGGGCATCTAGCGCAGCCGCTAAGATACTGCTGGGGAAGCCTGTGTCCCATGTCAGAGTGCCTGGGCTCTGCTTCTCATCACAGCTGCCTGCTAAGGTGCACCTGGGGAGTCGGCAGTGATGGCTGAAGGAACTGGGTCTCTGCCTCCCCGGTGGGAGCCCCAGGATGGCTTCCTGGCTCCTGGCTTTGGCTCCTGGCTCCTCTCTGGCTGCTGCAGGCACCTGGGGAGTAAACCAGCAGATGGAAGATCTCTCCGTGTCTCTCCCTCTCTGTGTCATTCTGACTTCCAAACAAATACATGTATTTTTAATTACAGAAGAAAACAAACAAAACCTCATGGAGCTATCAGGGTGCCCAGAGCCCAGCCTGGGACAAGCCATGGGTAAATTCCCAAGATCACGGCCAATCCATGGTGGCCAACGAGCAGCTCTGGGCCCCCACCCCCAGTCACCGCATTTAATCACCTGGCCCCAGGGCCGAGCTTGCTGGTGGGAAAGGGCCAGGTTTCCAGCCCCAGACCCTGAGAAAGTGCCTCCCCCAGCAGCCCAGCTGTGGGCTCTGGCAGCTCCACTGTGAGCTGAGGCCTGGGGCCGGGCCTGGAGGAGGGGCCTCCAGCTGGGGGGAGAGATGCAATCTGAGCCCCTGGGGGGGTGGTGGCTTGGCCTCTGCGCCAGGTTTTGGTAGGGAGACAAGTCGGGACAGGGAGCTCCTGGAATTGTCACTCGGCTCAGCCTTCAGCCCGAGGGTTGCCACGGGGACCACAGCAGCAAGATCTTGGAGGGAGGGGGTTGCAGATGGAAGGGGTGGGCTGCTCCTCCCCATGGGACCCGTGCGCCTCCCCTCCCGGCCCCCCTCCTGCCCTTTCCCAACTTAAGAACGAGGAATCCTGTCCCCGCGCCCCAGGCCAGCAGATGTCCGAGGGTCCTTTCCAGAACCTTGGAGGAACAGGGCGAGTTTCTTCAAGAAATGATCTACTTCCCTGATCAGTGTTACGTAAGCCTGCTTTATCACTGTTTTAAAAACTAGACCATGCAAGGAAACCAAAGCAAAAATATTGTTGGCTATTCCTTCCAGACCGTGTTCCGTGCACGAGAGGGTTAAGACCGAACAGCCGGCGCACTCAGCGTGTTGCAACTTGCTTTTTTAGCTAATGTTTCTGCATCAACAACCAAACATCTTTATCTTGACTTGCGGCAGCCAGCGGGAGGTCCCTGGATGGAAGAGCCTACAAGGCAGCCTGACCTCCCAGCTTTGTGGAAATGGAGGTGAAATTCACATCACAGGAGTGGGCAGCTCAGGTTGCTGCTCCGGACCCCCGCCTTCCACACGGGAGCGCCTGCCTCGGGTCCTGACGGCTCCACTTGGGATCCAGCTTCCTGCTGTGCGCACCCTGCTAGGCAGCGGGTGATGTCTCAAGGACCTGGGCCCAGGGCATCCATGTGGGAGCTCTGATGGAGTTCCGGGCTCTCCACTTACGCTTGGTTCCTTCCTGGCTATTGTAGGCGGTTGGGGAATAAAAAAGTGGATGGGAGATTCTCTCTCTCTCCGTTCCTTTCAAATAAAATGAACATAAATGTTTAAAAAAGAAATTTACCTACCCTACAATTTTAAAAGTGTTTTATACATCCACAGTGTTACGTAAGCTCCACCTCTCTTCAATTCATCCTACCCCTAACTCTCACTAATCTTCTTTCTGTCTCTATGGATTTGCCTACTATAAATATTTCCCTTTAAAAAAAAAAGATTAGTTTAGTCTTTCATTTGAAGGGCAGAGTTACAGAGAGAGATTTCCCTCCACTGGTTCACTCTCCAAATGGCTGCAACAACCAGG